>NC_135572.1:102898358-104198715 GCF_965152235.1 Eretmochelys imbricata
TTTCTGTAAAGATCAAGGGAAGCTTTTACGAGAATCGGTACAGTTTAAGATCCAGTCTATTAGATATGATTATAGATTTAGCACCATGTCTCCAATGAAGTGCTGCTCCTGCTGAGCTTAAAGGGCACAGAAAATTCCTGGCCATAGCAGAAGGAAATAAACGAGCTCTCTAATGAAGAGCACAGATTAAGAGAATAGGTACAGGGACAGCTAAAGTTATGGCAGAATTGGGTAGCACCCACCATTAAACCAAACCCTCTTTCCATTATCTTTCCTCACTCTCCTCTCATATCGTTATCACACTTGTCTCTCATCCAAACGTAGGCTCCAATCTCACAATACACAGCATAAATACAGAACCTCCTTGGAGCCCCACTGAATTTAGGGCTCTGCATGGGCTCACAGACTCCATCCTTGCAAAACAGATTGCAGAATCGGAGCCTTATATTGTAAGCTCTGGGGGCCAGAACCAATGTCTCCCTATGTGTTTGTACAGCATGCACATATGGGTCCCTTAACCTGATTGCAGCTTTCGGGCATGACGACAATACAAAAAATAACTAACAATGACACCAATGTTGGGAAACAACAGGATCAGAGCGCAGGAGCATATTTTGTTTTTCAAATGGCACATCCTGAAAAGTACCATTCTTCTACTAAATTTTGATTCGACAGAGTGTAACTTGGTTCAAAATTAATCAAAATGAGTTTTTCCTACACATACAATTTAATCGTAGGAGAATCTAGATCTAAATGACCATGTGTAAAGCTGGGGATTAGAGGGGTAGGAGAAAGGTGCTCACCACAAATAAAATGAGAATCATAGGGCATGTAACCACACTGTGTTTTCTGAATGTCAGAAAGTTGCTTTCTCTTAGCACTTTTTGTGTAAGGGTCGTGACCACCATTTTAACACAACATTAGCAAATACTATTGTAATATTTTATTTACATTTACCTAATAGAGCCAAGTATTACTATGAAATTAAAACACTGCCAGTAAAGAAAAAAATTCTCTGTGAGAAAAATCATCTTCCTGTGACCTTGCAAACTTCCTCTGCTTACAGGTCTAGCCAGGACATTGTGGATATAAAAGAGGAAGTTACTCACCTTGTGCAGTAACGATAGTTCTTCATGATGCGTCTCCCTATTGGTGCTCCACTGCATTGCTGATGGGAGAACTTCGGTAGCAGCGTCCATTCGGCCTACACATACACTGTCCCCATCTCGTGCTCTGTCACAAGGCTAACCAGCACACACGCACTAACGCCCCTCAGTTCTTTCTCTACCCCAGAGTCCTTGACAAGAACTCTGACGTAGGGGGGAGAGGGTCATGAAGCCCCCATTGGGACACACATCTCGAAGAGCCATCATTACTGCACAAGCTGAATAACTTTCTCTTCTTTGAATAGTATCCCTATGGGTGCTCCACTGTAGGTGACTCCCGAGTAGTACCCCCAAAGGGAGGCGGGGGCTTTGGTGTTGAGTCTGTTATGGATGACAATGCTGCAGAGCTAAAGATAGCATCACAAGCAAGGTCCCTAGTAATTGCATAGTATTCTGCCTGGATTCTATTGTTCTCCTATTCATCTTGCCGACATGATCACCACCAGGAAGGTTGTCTTCATAGACAGGTATGTGAGTGAACAAGTAGCCATGGGTTCAAAGGGTGGCCAAGTCAGGCTCATTAGTACAGTAATAGGTTTAGGTCTCATGTTGGGGTAGAATGTCTGGGTTGGGGGAAAAGGTTTACTATACCCCTGGAGAATCATTTTGTGGCTGGGTGTGAGAACACTGAGTATCCATTTACTTGTTCTTGGAAGGCTGCTATGGCTGCCTTGTGAGCTTTGAGTGAACTGAGAGATAGTTCTGATTTCTTGTCAGTCAGTATATAATCTAGGACCATTTGGAGAATAGCAGATGTCATGGAAATTTGTCTGGAATTACACAAGAGCAGAAACCTGGTTCACTTTTGCAGGTATGATGGGTAGCTGATTTTTTACTATGTAGTAACACTTCCTGTACCTCTTCAGAGCAGGATCTTTCTGTGCATTGGAACCATGAAGGAGATAGGCCTTGAGTCAGAGTATCCACAGATTGGGATGCAGAGTGCATCCTTCGTTCTATGACAGGAGGTATGGAATGGATTGGAAAGAGATTGACATCACATCGCCAGTTGTGACAGGTAAGGATACCAGATCTGTCTCGGCCAGGTAGGAGCAATCAGTATAACATTTGCTGTCTCTCTTTTTAGTTTTAACAGGACTTTCAGTAGGGGTGACAGGGGAAAGGCGTAGATAAGGTCCTTGTCCCACAGAAGGAGAGCATCCCCCCAAGGAGTGTTGTCCTATTCCTGCCCTAGAGCAGTAGCGTGGACATTTCTTGTTCAGGTAAGTGGCAAACAGGTCTATAGTTGGTGTCCCACACCACCTGAATAGGCCATGTAGTACTGCTGAGTTTGTCTCCCATTCGTGGTCATGCGGGAACTTGAGACAGACTGTCCGCTATCAAGTTTTGTACTCCGGGAAGGTAGGCCGCTGACAGTGTGATGCGGTGGGAAATCTAGTGCTTCCGCAGAAAGAGAGGGTGATCTGGCACCTCCCTTCCAATTTATGTAGTACATACATGCTATGATGTCTGCCAAGACTCTTGTGTGTGTACCTTGATTAATGGAAGGAAGTGGGAGCAGGCACTCCTGACCGCTCTAAGTTCGAGGAGGTTGATGTGAAGAGACATCTCCGTGGATGACCACTCGCTCTGTGTCAAAAGATTGTTGAGAGGTACACCTCACCCTATGAGGGATGCATTGGTGGTGAGGAGTTTGGGGGAGTTTGTGAGAAAGGGATCCCTGTGCAGATATTTGCTGGATCTTTCCACCAGTCCAGGGAACATTTAACTTTGATGGGCAATGATAAAGGTTTGTCTAGTCTGTCTTTATTGGGCCCGTAGAGCGAGCTGAATCACATCTGGAGGCACCTCGCATGAAGTCTGGCACGGGATATCACAGATGTGCCTGCCAGTAAGTCCCAAATGTCTGGCTGATATTTGAGGGCTGATTTGTACCTGCCTCTCTGAGTGTGGCCAAAGTGTGGAACCTGTGCTGAGGCAGGAGAGTCCTCACCTGTAATGAGTCAAGATTGGCTCCTATGAATTCTGAGCACTGTACAGGGGTGAATGTTGATCTTTGGATGTTGATCTGTAGACCCAGTTCTGTGAACAGGGCTATAGTAGTTTGGTAACCTAGCAGACCTCACTGAAGGAGTGTGCTCTGAAGAGACAATCATCCAGATAGGGATAGATCATAATTCGCTGGGAGCTTAGGTGAGCTGCCACTATGAAGAGGACCTTGGAGAATACTCTCAGAGCTCATGAGAAGCCAAAGGGGAGTACTCTGTATTGGTAATGGTCCTGGCCCAGGGTAAATCTGAGAAATCAACTGTGGGAAGGTAGAATCGATATGTGGGAATATGCACCCTGCAGGTCAAGGGCCAAAAAACCAATCTCCCTGTTCCAATGCTGGAATAATCGTTGCTAGAGTGACCATCTTGAATTTTTGAGCTTTAAAAAAACTTGTTGAGTGCTCTGAGGTCTAGTATGGGTCTCCAACCTCCCTTCCTCTCAGGTATTAGGAAATAACGAGAGTAAAAACCTTTGCCTCATAGATGTTGAGGTACAGGCTCTATGGTTCCTAGATGGAGAAGGGGATGTATTTCTTGTCGTAATAAACTCTCGTGAGAAGCGTCGCTGAAGAGGGACGGGGAAGAGCATTGGTGAGGGGAGGGAGGTGAAGAGGATGGAGTACCCATTGTTGATGATTTCCAGAACCCATCGGTCAAATGTTATTCATTCCCAGCTGTTGTGGAACAAAGTAAGGTGATACACAAATGGTTGTGATGGGTTGGTCAGCTGCAGTTGGTGTTGAGGGGAGTGGTCTGTCAGGACCCAGACCAAAATGTCAAAACTAATGTTTTGAAGTGGATGGTTGTGACAAGGAAGACTGGGGAACGATGGGTTTATGTCTGGAAAATCCGTATTCTTTCCTTTGAGGCTCATAATAGCTTGGAGTTGGAAAACGTGGAGTGTGAGATTTATACTGAGATTGCAGATTAAATTTTCTTTTTTATTCAGGTGCATAAATTCCTAATGATCAGAGAGTGGCTACATCAGTCTTCTCGGCAAACAATTTGGTGCCTTCAAAGGGAAGGTCCTCTACTGTAGTTTACACCTCCTTAGGAACCCAGATAGGTGCAACCAGAATGCTCACCATATAACCACTGCTGTAGAGGTGTACCGGGCCATTGTGTCGGCTGCATCATCCGCTGATCAGAGTGCTGTCTTGGCCACCAGTTGTCATTCATTAACAAAGGTCCAAAACTGTTCTTGGTGTGACTCTGGGAGCTGATCAATAAATGTGTTAAGCTTGGTGTAATTGACATAGTCATATTTTGCTCTCAGAGCTTGATAATTTGCAAATCTGAATTGCAGTGTGGCAGAGGAATAGGCCTTTCTCCCAAATAGGTTGAGGTGCTTTCAACCCCTATAACAGAGGCTGGACTTCATTTGATACTGGCAACCCCGGGAGTTTGCTGCGTCCACAGCAATGGAATTAGGGGGGTATGGGAAAAAGGAAATTCCATATCCTTAGCCATGACGTAATATTTCTTATCAGCCCATTTGCAGGTAAACATGACCAATGCTGGGGTTTGCCATATAAGTTGGCTGGGTTCAGAAGGGCCTTGCTGCTGGGGAGATCTATTCTGGAGGAAGAGAAGGAATGCAAGACGTCTAAGAGTTTATGATGAGTGTCTTTCTGCCACCCTTTTAGCTAGATCTTGAAATAGCCTGAAGTTGGCTAGGAATGGCAGGAGAGGGCATCACTGCTTTGTCTGGGGAGGAAGAAGAAACGTTGATCTGTGGTGTAACTTCCTCCTCAACTCCATCCTCCTGTTCTTCTGTGATCTCCTCTGAATGTTTGGAGGATCTGGATGCCGGGCTGAGGGACAGTGCCTCAAGGGCTCACAGTGGGTCACACTGGATGCTCGGGAGGCATCGAGTCTGTACGCCGCTCAGGGATCCCAGTAGGGCCACTGGGGCAGTGGAAGAGGTCATAGTGGTGGTGCCCATGGTTGGCCGTTCCACGGTGTTTGAGGAACAGGCACAGGGTCTGACTGAGGGGGCCCAGGTTGACAGTGGGCACTATAAAGAATGTGGGAGGAGTGGTCAGATGACCTCCTCCTGTTCGCTATCTGATTCACCACCGAAGAATGGAGGTGCATGAAACGGTGATGGTGAAGATTCCCATGTCTGAAGTAAACTCGGTACCAGAGCCCCAGTACCGAGCAAGGGAGACTCTTGAAGTAGCAGATGATATGGTGAGTTCTCTAGAGTGTCTGAATTCCTGTGGTGCCAACCTAATTGGTGCAGATGGGGCTTTCTCCAGGCAGCAGGTACAGTGGGAATGCTCATTTGCTACAGGGATGGCCTCCTTGGCTGAGAGGCACCTCTTAAAGCCCCGTGAACCAGGCATACCTGGGAAAGGGGAAAATAAAAAGTTTTTTAAGAAAGAGAAAATAAAGAAAGCTCTACAACTAAAAAAAAAAGGATTAACTATTGATGTGCTAAGGAAGAGATAATGGTCTGAAGAACGGACTGCTAATAGCTCCGTCTTTAGCGTGGGCAGTTGAGAAGAAACTGAGGGGGGTTCACCTGCGCACACTGGTTAACCTTGTGGCAGAGCATGAGAGAAGGACAGTGCATGTGCCGGCCAAATGGACACGGCTACCAAAGTTCTCCAATCAGCAGTGCTGGGATCAGGTGCACCTACAGTGGAGCACCCATAGGGATACTACTCGAAGACGAATGAGCCATTCCCTTAGAAGAGGTTGCAAGCAGCCGGTTGTGTGCAGAAATAAAATTTAACTGTTGCTTCACATTGTGCAGCATCATGGTACAGTAAGTACATTGTATCCTCATAAGACAACTGTAGAAAATAATTCCATGTATGTACATTGAACTGGCATGTTGATAGCCAATATTAACTGGAAGCTGTATGTGTGCGTGTGCACATCTTTAAATAACTTCTCCCATCTTGTGCTCCATAAAAGGCATAAAAATACACGGTGCATGTATTTCAGTTACTGCTGGGGTCAGCTTTCTCAACACATGAGTAGTTTTAACAGTACAGTACCTGTTCCTTGAAGATGCCTTGGATATTTATGGGGCATCATACTTCCATGGTAATTATCCAGCCTGAAAGATTCATTTTGGATCAGCATTCTATTAACAATCTGATGAGCTAACTTATGTTTTGGACATGCAACTGTTGAGATACAAATGTTTTCAAATATAATTTGTCAAATATGAATGGAGAAAGGGATCAGTGTGCTGAACTGCTCGTAAACAGCTTAAATCTCTTTGTAATCTGACACTAATTACAATACAGACTTCTACCAAAAACCATCAAAACATTTGGCAGATTGTTGTGTTATGCTGCTTAATAGTAGGCTTATGTTAATCAGTTAACATACTGAAGGTATGGCCATACACAGAGTGTATAACTATATCCTGCAAACAGAGCCCCATTCTGCTAAATGTACTGTGACAGGGTTGGGCCAGATGGCTACAGGAGAGTAACAGAAGGCAGATATATTAGCCCCAGGTTAAGTAGGTCCCTTTTCCCTGGGTAAGGTAACAGGGAAGGTTCCAGAACAATCAGGAACCTTCTGGAGACAATTAAGACAGACAGGCTGATTAGAACACCTGCAGCAAATCAAGAAGCTGCTAGAATCAATTAAGGCAGGCTAATCAGGGCACCTGGGTTTAAAAAGGAGCTCACTTCAGTTTGTGGTGTGTGTGTAAGGAGCTGGGAGCAAGAGGCGCTAGGAACTGAGAGTGAGAACGCATACTGTTGGAGGACTGAGGAATACAAGCATTATCAGACACCAGGAGGAAGGTCTTATGGTGAGAAGGTGTTGGGAGGAGGTGTTGGGAGGAGGCCAGGGAGTTGTAGCTGTCTCACAGCTGTTCCAGGAGGCACTCTAGACAGCTGCATTCCACAGGGCCCTGGGCTGGAACCCGGAGTAGAGGGCGGGCCCAGGTTCCCCCCAAACCTCTGAACTCCTGGTCAGATACAGAAGGAGTTGACCTGGACTGTGGATTCCTGAAAACGGCCAAACTGAGGGCTACTGTGAAGCTTCAAGGTGAGCAAATCTGCCAATAAGTGCAAGACCCACCAAGGTAGAGGAGGAACTTTGTCACAGTACTTTACAGTAACTCCTCGCTTAATGTTGTAGGTATGTTCCTGAAAAATGCGACTTTAAGCGAAACGATGTTAAGCGAATCCAATTTCCCCATAAGAATTAATGTAAATGGGAGGGGGGGGTTAGGTTCCAGGGAAATTTTTTTCACCAGACAAAAACTATATATTTATATATATATATATATATATACCCAGTCTAAGTTTTAAACAAACAATTTAATACTGTACACAGCAATTATGATTGTGAAGGCTGGTTGAGGTGGTGAAGTTAGAGGGTGGAAGAGGGTGGGACATTTCCCAGGGAATGCCTTACTGCTAAATGATGAACTAGCATTCAGCTGAGCCCTCAAGGGTTAACACGTTGTTCATGTAGCCTCAGACTCTATAAGACAGCATGAATGGAGGGAGGGGAGACAGCATGGCAGACAGACACAGAGAGACACACTCTGTGTGTGGGAGATAGAGAGAGATGCACACTGCCCCTTTAAGTACGCTGACACCACATTCAAAGTACATTGCCTTTAAAAAGATCAGGAAGTTGAGACAGCAGCTGCGGCCAGCTCTCTCCATCCTGAGCCCTGTTGTGTCTCCGCCCTGCTCTATATGGAGAAGGGGTAAGCGGGGGGCAGGAGTAGGGGGGAGGGGACACCCTGACATTAGTCACCCTCTTCCCTCCCTCCCCTTCACAGCAAGCAGGAGGCTCCTGGGAGCAGCTCTAAGGCAGAGTGTAGGAGCAGCACATGGCAGTGTGGGGCGGTACAGCTGAACTGCCGGCAATTGGTAGCCTGCTGGGCAGCTGCCGCACAGGGAACTTAGGGGAGCGGGGAGCTGATAGGGGTGGCTGCCGGTCCACCCTGGTTCCAAGCCCTCACCAGCTAGCTGCAACAGGCTGCTCTTCCTGGACAAAGCAGGCGGCTGCCAAACAACGTTATAAAGGAGCATTGCGCAACTTTAAAAGAGCATGTTCCCTAATTGATCAGCAACGTAACAATGAAACAATGTTAACCAGGACGACTTTAAGTGAGGAGTTACTGTATTTAGTATGTTCTGACAAAACTTCTATGCATTTAGTAGAATCAATAACCTAAATAGCAGTAAACACTATCACAAAGGCATCTAGCACTGGAATGTTAAATTATGGCATATTTAGAACTATATGCAAGAAGACCGAATTCATACCCACAGTTGTTCAGTGGGAGCAACCATTACAGCTTGATTTTCAGGACTGTGGGCCTGATTCATCTCTTGCTAATGCCATTTATATACTTTAATGGAGTGACTACTGCTTCATACCTGTATAAGAGAAGAATTGGCTCCTGAATACTGCCCATTTTACACATCAGGCCAAGGTACAGTTTTTTGGGGGAGGAGAAGGATGTAAGAGGCTTTTGTGAGAAAAAAAAATGAAACAGCTTTACATTGGCAGCACAGAATACTGGTCTGGTTAACTCTGGCCTTCCAGAAGAAATTTAAGATGTTGTATTGACCTTTAAAGCCCTAAATGGCTTGGATTCTAGTTACCTGAGAGATCCCTGCTCCCCCTGTGCCATACTAAAACTTCTGTGGTAAGCACAGGTGTTTGAAGTTGAATTCCCTCAGTACGGAACAGGGGGATATGCCAGCAAGGTATTCTCCATGTGGGCGTTTTGCCTCTGGAGTATGCTCCCTTGCTCTCTTTGGTTCACCAGAAACAGAGTTAGTAACTTTCACTTGGAAACTGCAAAGTTCATCTTTTTTTTCTTAAGCATATGGTGGGGGACATGACGAGTGGGCAGGGGTCCTTATTGGTATTAGTTAGCTATGGTGTGGGGACAGATCTAATTGTGTCTGAAGTAGCAGTTCAAGAGGGTTTAAGCAGTGCAAGGTGATCTTTTTCTAATTATTATTAATTTTAAGTCTTGTAAGGGCTGCCCAACACCTCTTATTATCTGTGGTTTTTAAAAGAAATAAATAAAAATGTACATATGAATAGGTAAATATGTGTATTTATATACACATGCACACACAAATCTTTGTTAAATAACAGTCAAGACTGAAAGTGTTTCAGTGGAGTTCAGCTAACACCCCAAGCCCAATTCTCGTACAGATTATCTTGAAACTTCCTCAATTAGAGATATTCAAAAGAAACATTTAATGTATGGCACCATCAACAAATTAGTCACTAAGTCATCTACTTCAGCGATTTCATTTACTTATGAACTGCTCATGTCTATGAGGTCGGACACTTGGAGAAAGAGACATAATGACCATGAAACTGAAGATGGGACTTTGTGTGGAAGAAAGGGTGGGAGGGGGATGAATTATGGAGGGATGGGACAGAATTATACTGCATTTAACATTTAAAAAAAAACCCAAGCAAATAAATTCGTCATTAGTAAGACATGTGTTTATCACCACCCTGAGCACTTCAATGGGGCTGATTTATTGAGTAACACCTTACTCCAAAGAGTGAAAACAACACAACCTATCCCTTTGCTTGTGTATTACGTCCCCTTGCACCAATCTTCTTCTGTCTTTGTATGCTCATTGGGGTGATGACTGTGTCTTATCTGTGTTTAGAAAGCACACTGGATTACTAAATAATTAGAGCACACTGGTCAAAAATTAAGTTGCTAGGAAACTCCCACACTCATTTAAAAGATAAATGATATACTCTAGATCAACCACAAATTACTGGGCTTAATCTGTGAAAGTCTGTGGCCTATATTTTGCAGAAAGTCAGGCTAGATTGTTCCCTTCTGTACTCAAAAATCTATTAATTTAAGGCAGATGAAAAGAGTGAGCAAGAAAGAGGGGAAAGAAATACTGCCTCCCTCTAAATAATCAGAACATGATGGGATGACAGGAAATGATCCTGAAGCAGGAGACCTACAGCTTCAGCTAAAAGTGATGGTCCAGATCTTGAGTTGGTATAAATTTGAATAGTTCCATTGACTTCAGTGAAATTACACCAGCTGAAGAGCTGCCTTACCATGTTGTATGAAGGACATGCATAAATACAAAATGGGGAATAACTGGCTAAGTGATAGTACTGTTGAAAAGTATCTGGGGTTTGTAGTGGATCACAAATTCAATATGAGCCAACAATGTCATGCAGTTGCAAAAAAGACTAATATAATTCTGGGGTGTAGTAACAGGAGTGTCGTACGTAAGACATGGGAGATAATTTTCCTGCTCTACTCAGAACTGGTGAAGCCTTAGCTGGAGTATTATGTCTAGCATGGCACCCAAAACTATACTTTGAGAAAGATGTGTACAAATAGAAAGAGTCCAGATGAGAGCAACAAAAATTATATGAGGTTTAGAAAACCTGACCTATGAAGAAATGTTATAAAAATTGGGCATGTTTAGTCTTAAGAAAAGAAGACTGAGGGGGGACCTGATAACAGTCTTCAGATATGTTAAGGGCTCCTATAAAGAGGATGGTGCTCAATTGGTCTCCGTTTCCATTGAAAGTAGGACAAGAAGTAATCATCTTAACATTCAGCAAGGGAGATTTTGGTTGACCTGCTTTGGGGACATCTATATCCCCCTGAGAAGTCCACTAAGAGTAGAAACAGTGCACCAATCAGCGTAACAGCTGGTCACTGCACCTTCTTTCCAGAGGAGAAAGGCCCCGGCTCAGCAGGGTAAGCTGCTTATGTACACATTACGTTACTCAAGGGCTAGAACATGCAAAACAAAAACATAACAGAAACCAATTTTGTGGCAACACTAACACAGTGTGTAATACGGTAGTGGATCTCAGTGTGCCAGCTGTTACAGTTCTTTGGCTCTTTAAAACGGAGCTGTAGTGGTGGGTCACATGCTTGCTTCTAGTCAGGTGGCCTAGGTGAAGTAGCCTATATGGTTTTGGGGATCTTAGACAAAGGGGCAGACAGGAGAGACTCAGGGTTAGGGAGGATCTCGTAGGCTACTCCCCACACCTGTCAGGCAGAAAGCCTGAGTGGGAGACACCTGCAGGAGGCAAGGGGGGAAAACCACTGCTGGGGAGGCTGTGAAGCCCAGGAGACAAGGGCTAAGACATAATCCTGAGAGGTACTGAGAGTGCTTTGGGTTGTTGTTTTTGTATTGAATTTTGGGAATAAAAACAGTCCTCAGAAGAAAACTAGAGCTGTTCCATCATTCAGAACATGAAGTTCACCTTCTCTGCCCAGTGGATCGGCCCACCAAAGCACATATTGCCAATGAAAAAATGTGTACAGTGCTCAAAATCTGCAGCACTATGGCAATATCTGGAACAAGCCAGCAGCATGTAATTAGAGTGCTAATGCCTTGCAAGTAGGGCACAAGTAAATTATTCTGACATGAGAGTCCAAGTTTTTCCTCATAAGTCAGAAGCACTGAATCCTGAATCCTCAGAAATTTCCTCACTTCTTAAAGGCCCCTCCACTGTTAAACTTATTGGCATTCTCTGCACCTGATAGAATAAATGCAATATCCATGTGAAATCTTCAAAGAAGGAGGAAACAAGGCACCAGACACTGCACCATACTACTGACACTGTAGTCTTTTCTGTTTATAGAAGGGTATGCAAGCAATTTGAGTGAACAGAGAGAACCAAGTTCCTTGATCCTCTAAGTCTGACTTCAGTAAACCTCCTCATAGCCTTCAGGAAGTTATATAAACCAGGAAAGAAAGAAATAATTAAAACACTTTGTACAGATGCTTATTCATTTATCTTTCTCAATAGGAAGTATTCAATAGATTCTAAATAGCAATTCAGAAATTATTGCCAGCTTCAAGACATTTATCGAGCTAATAAGATCATTCACATTCGTTGAATAAATCACCATGGGAAAGCACACCTAGCAGTGACTCAGAACCCTTTATCTATTCTAAGTGAGATCAAGCCCAACCATCAGAGTATTATTGTCCTTAATAGAAACCATGGCAACCGTTTACTAATTTTTCCAAACCAGTTCTGGTAAATGTATTTGAAAGCACCACAGTTTTCAAATTTCTGATCAGCTGGCTATACAAGCAGGGACACACTGTCCAATCTCCTACTACCTTTTCCACTCCTCTGGGACTCACCTCATTTACTTTCTCTATAGTTCTCCATTGAGCCAGGAGGACTTAGTCAGACAAGTACATTGTTTCTGACAGTCTAATGGATGCAAAAGTCACTGTTTCAGTCCTGATGGCTTGATTTTAAGTACAGCAGCCCGAATGTCAGATTAAACCACCTATGATAATGAGATAAGGTGTTCCATTACTGTTAATCATTACTTATTGTTTGTATTGTCAAAAGAAAAGGAGTACTTGTGGCACTGTGAGCTACAGCTCACTTCATCCAATGTTAGTCTCTAAGGTGCCACAAGTACTCCTTTTCTTTTTGCGAATACAGACTAACACGGCTGCTACTCTGAAGCCTGTTGGTATTGTGTTAGTGCCCAAAGGCCCTAATCCAAAACAGAACCTCGTTGTACAAATACATAGTAAGAAGATATCCCTGCCTGAAAAAGTTTACAACTCAGCAGCTAGATCCTGCAAATGGATCTCCTGGGTATATGCCTGCACCTACACAGAGCCGGATTCATGCCCACTTCCATGCAGAGCCCAATGGAAGTCAATGGGGCTCCGTGGGGACCCAGGGATGCAGCTGAGATGATCCATTTGCAGAACCTAGTCTTAAAATGACAGAAGACACAAGAGAGCATGACAAAGAAAGAGGGAAATGTGGAGGCAGGATGACAGTAATAGTGACAGGAACATATGGTTATATGCATTAGCTATGTGATCAATTTGGGAGGCACATGGTATGTCCTGCCACATATATGATACAATGAGCAATGTATAAGAACAATTGCTGAGTTTAAAAATATATATGAAAGATTGAAATGTGTGTTGCAAAGGAAACCTCCCCAGGCAATATTTACCTATAGTTTTAATCTAACAATATTCTTTCACAGAATTTTTAATTTGAATCTTGTATATTCAGTGAATTCATTTATCCAGAAACACACATTGTAACGAATGACTATATCTGTGGAAAAAATTGCTGTCAGATAACTGTCATTAAAAAAAATTAAACAAGGAAAATAAAATAACTGACCTTTCAATTTTTGTCTTGTTATAAAGCACAACACAAATGCTCAGATCTTTTAGTTATACTTATCCCTTTATTTGTATCATAATAAAATGAAAATAATATAGCCAAAGAAACAAAAACAGAACATTAGTTGAAGAAATGTAATTTTCTCAGTGACTTTTAAAACTAAAAATACTGTTGCATGTAGTTTTAATACTCTACTGCAGACTTTTAAATATAATAAATATACAAGAACATTTTCATTTTTCTAAGTTCTATCAAAGGAAATAATTTCTTCTGATTGATTCCACCTTTATATAAATAGATGCTCAAATTAGAAGAACCAAAAAGGAACAAAACATCATATTGAAAAAGAAAACATTCATACTGTCACTTTGAGTGACCAGTTCTCAAAAGTAATATCTCATTTTGTTCAAGCTGCAATCAGTATAGATGATGCATTTAATCAACTATTGAGTGGATTAAAAAAAAATAAAGGGAAGTTAAAGGATGCATAGAATCTTATGGATATATTCTCTCAGTGACATATAGTATGCAGGATTTACACACTTATCTTCAATTAAGACTTGCGGGAATTAAGGTAAATGTAACATAAGCTCAGAGAAGAACAGAATCATGTGAGAGTCATGAAAATTGTAAAAAGAAAAGGAACCTTAGAAACTAACAAATTTATTTGAGCATAAGCTTTCGTGAGCTACAGCTCAAGTTTATGCTCAAATAAATTTGTTAGTCTCTAAGGTGCCACAAGTACTCCTTTTCTTTTTGTGGATACAGACTAACACGGCTGCTACTCTGAAACATGAAAATTGTAAACATTCTTGCAATGTTTTATTTAAATGTTAGAGAGAAAATAATAGGGATCAAGTCTCACATTTGCTGTTACACTCTCTGTATAAAGGACAAGAGATAGAGTCACCATAGGGATTACAAAAAGTACAAATGCACCATTTCAAAAACTCTGCTTCCTGAGAAGAAAAAGCTCTTTAATTTTCTAAACAATCAAAAAGGAAAATTTCTATAAGGTACTGAATTTGCAAATGAGATTTCCTATTGATATTGTAAAATTATATTCTATAGTTCAAACACCAAAATATCCTTACACTCTCTGCAGTGAGAGTACAATATAATTATTAATAGCTTTTGCGTAACATTTATCTCCAACAATGGATTTCATTCAGTATGCTTTACTCATGTACTTTGGGGCTGCTTCTAATTTCACAATAATCTTTCCAGCAATTTGAGTGTGTTGTTTATTTGGGGATGCGAATAGGGATGTTTGCTTTTAACCACTCAGAGAAAATTATCTGAGAGGCCATCAGTGAGGTGCATGCTAAACTCCTCCTTTGAAAACCAACTGGCAGATTTTATTATGCTCAAGGCTTAGGGTAACTCAGTGCATAGTCTCTTGGTCTTCTGCTGGCCAGCAATAACAGATTGGAATTTGGTAACCTAGAATACAGGCTTTTCAAATAAAAGCTGAATGGATAAATTAACTTTCCCATTTTCTGAACTCCAGTTTATTCAGAGGTTTCGGATGGAAGGAGAGAAGCTATAAATACAGTCATTATGTGTGTGGCCTTGTACAGTGAGCAATAATTGGGAGTGTGAATGTTAGTAAAAATAAAATCAAAATCCAAAAGAAAAGTATTTCCTTCCAGAATAGATCATATCATTTGAAGTATAGGCAGTTTTTGGACCAGTTTCAGTTTGTCGTTCAATAGAACAATACTTATTGGATCGGATTCGTTTTGTTTTACCAGTGTATAACCTGTATAAGAGAAAAGTCAGGCCCAATAACTTTTTCTTCATTCCACTGATGTCTCTTAGACATAGTCTAAGAAACAGAATTTTCATGTTCTGGTTTTAGTTCCAAAACAGCTTTGATTGCGAGGGATACAGTGGAAGGTGAGAACAAAAGATAAGAGCACAGGAGGTAGATGATGTGAAAATAAGTTCTTGTTGCAAGTTCTAGTAGTCATGTCTTAGCCTGGAACAAGCCATTACAGCAAGTAAGCACTGGAAATAAAAATATATTTGTATTTAATGTTGCTCTACAACTGCAGAGAGATGGCATCAGTTCACCTGTAGGAATCCACACATCCACCCTCATGTATGAATGTCAACGTTCTCTCTGAACATGATCAGTTTAGTTAATATAATGTCATCAATATGAGCCACTTTCCCTACATGGACCTACAGCAGATGACTGTGCTTACTCCATTCTAGCCAGAGTGCCTTAGTAAAAGTCCACTTTAAAGATGAATTATGATTTGGCTTGCACTGACTGATTGACATTAAGCATCATGACTAAAATAGAAGATATTGACTTCTGCCTGTGTGGAGACCCTGCTTGATACTATCACCACAGTAAAGTGTGTCCTATTTAAAAATAGATACTATAAAGATACATGATAATCCTTCAATGGTTCAACAGAAAGACAGTGTAGTCTAAATGAACTGAACTGAGAACCGGATGCTAGGACTTCTTAAATGTTAATCCCCATTCTGCAGCTCATTTATAGTATGGACTTGGGCAAATGGCTTATATCAAGATTTTCAAAACTGTTTACTGATTTTGATTGCCCAATGTACAACACTTTGATCCTGGTTCTTGGATGTGCTGAGCACCTGTAACTCCCAATGAAGTTATCCCAGGGATGGAATTGGTCCAACATGTTTTCAGCATAGTTAACAGTGCTGTAGTGAGGCATCAGTACAGCAGGATTGATGGCTGACTCAGTTATCTGATGCACTGAAGTGTGATTATATCTTCAGTTAATTCTATTTGTATAATTTATTAAGAAGGCCGGGGGGGGGTAGGGGGGAGCCCATATTCCTGTTGGAAGAAATCATGACCCTTCTATAAATCCTCTGGAGATTAAGGTGTCCTGTAGGTGAAACCACAGGAGCAAAGTCTGTATAATTCTTATCAGAGTCAGGCTAAGTTTGCTGCTTGTCATCTTTCTTCTTATGTTAATGCCAGGGAATAATAAAATGGGTTTCATGAAAGCTCTAAGAGAAAGGTATTTTTACCTGTCAGATTGGAATTTCAGGATTTTCAAATGCAAAGCATTATGAAATCAGGGAAATTACGGAACCATGGTCTATAACTGTAAATAGAAAAAACACAAATTTCATTTAATTAATACAGTTGGTCTTTTTCCTTGGAAGGCCTACGCAGCATTCTGTTACAAAGATTATATGTTTTTTTCTACTTACAGACACAGAAGTCCTCTAAAACACTAATAGCTCTAACAGAAAAGTTCTCTGGGTTACTGAACTATAAAATCAATCAAAGCAAGTGTGAAATATTGCCACTGTAAGCGGCTCTAACCTCACATCATTTTGTCTGATGGACAATTTAAATGGGTCAAGGATACAAAGATTTTGGGACTACTTTTAAACATAAGATTCACAAATATGTTTAAAAGTAACATCTATGTTTTATGGAAGTCATCTTATATGCAGATTTTCAAACAGGAGAAAACGTGTAAGAATTATGTGGGGATGCTTCCAGATAATCAGAATGATTACTATGCTACAGTTTAATAACATTTCACTACTATTGATCACAATACTTTCAAAACAAATAAAAAGCACTATTTTCATGGTAATAAAACTCCCCCATGAATCAAACTTGCATCTTCCAGCAATACAGACCCAGTGTGTATTAGCCAGCCAATGGCCTGACACAAGTGCCTCGTCTCACTGACAACAATATTCATCCACCAGTTTGGATGGGGATCAAACAATGTAGATCATCACAAGTTCATTAGTATAACCCTATATTAAGATACAATAAGGACACCTGGAAGCAGGCCTATAATTCATATAGCTTCCTTACTGTACACAGAGCTTTAGAGGTTTAGCAAAACAAGGTCTCTATCCCAAGTAATTTAAATACAATGGACTGATCCTGATACATGGCAAGCACCCACAACTTCCATAGAAATCAGTGGAGACTATGGGTGCTCATTACCTTTCAGGTCCTGACCTTGAATTACACAAATTACACAATGAATAACAATACAAAGGAGAGAAAAGGCCAGTGAAGAGACAATAGTAAATAACACGAAGGAACTACAGCTTCTAGGGAATCACCACAATTATTTTCCAAAAGAAGCTTTGTTTTTTCTTGTCAATTTATTTTTTTTTTGGTTTAGTTTTGTGCAAACAGCTGACAGTAATCTAGACATTCATTTTTTTCAGGGAATGCTAAACTGAAAATGAATCATAGCAAGATCACTAAAACTATGGGAGACAGGTACTGTGATGATGAGCAGCTACTGGTAGCATTCCAGTTTTGGCCAAATATGTTTTGTTTCACATTAATTAATCAAATGGTTAAATAGAGGCAGCTGTTGTGTTATTTTGCTAAATGTTTGGGAGTTCCACCTGGAAAATCTCCAGTAACTATGCATTTGATAGAACCTATGGATAGCACACAGTTGGCTTGGCCATTACAGTCTCCTTTTTTCAAGAAATTGACTCTACAGGAGATATTAGTGCAAATAATTAGAATTAAATGTGCAATTTAAAAGAAAACACCGGAACAACATTCTGAATTTCAAGCAAAGGGTCAGCATTAACTTATATTAGCAATCTGTGTGGAGTTCACATTGAGACAAGGCTGTAGATAGTAGCAGTACCCCGGCAACATGCCTGATGCAGGCCCTCCTGACTCGCATGTGCAGTACTTACACAGCATATGTCATGACTAGAATGTTAGGTGTGTTGTTAGAAGGTGTTAGCTAACTTGTTCCAAACAATCACGGGGAGACTAAGTTTCAAAATAACCAGCTAGCATATGTTAAAGTCTACTCTGCTTTGCCAGACTAGCATTTTAGAATGTGATGATTAGAACAAGATAGCTAACATGTTCTAACACCACACTTTTATGCAAGTCAAGACAAACCCAACAGGACTTCTGCATGGTGCAGAGGAAAGGATTAGCATGCTGTAAATTTTTTCGCTACCTTCTCTGGTCACATCCACTGCCTTTCAATCCCATCTAGTTACAAAGTGAAAGGCTTCAGAGTAGCAGCCGTGTTAGTCTGCATTCGCAAAAAGAAAAGGAGGACTTGTGGCACCTTAGAGACTAACAAATTTATTTGAGCACAAGCTTTCGTGAGCTACAGCATCCAATGAAGTGAGCTGTAGCTCACGAAAGCTTATGCTCAAATAAATTTGTTAGTCTCTAAGGTGCCACAAGTACTCCTTTTCTATTAAAGTGAAGGGCAGCACTTACCTCTGAGTCTCTCAATACTAGTATATTTTTTAAATTGCAGACTTTTATTTTAGGCCAAACATTCCTCCTGTCCTTTAAGCCAACCATGAGCAGAGCTCGTAAATGTGTTTGGCACAATAAATACATTCTTAACCAAAACCTTTTGGCATCATCGAAAGATCCACACTGACTTCCTCAAGGGCAGAAGCCCTGACAAGCTAAAGGATTAATTATGCAGACTACTGTGTTAAGAGCTGCTGATAGAGAAATATACAACTAAGTGCCTCAAATAAAGTAATTGATCTAAAAACCAATTAATATTTTTGTTTCACCCTTTAAGAAGAAATTATTTTAATATAAAAAGAAAAGGAGTACTCGTGGCACCTTAGAGACTAACCAATTTATTTGAGCATGAGCTTTCGTGAGCTACAGCTCACTTCATCGGATGCGTACCGTGGAAACTTCAGCAGACTTTATATACACACAGAGAATATGAAACAATACCTCCTCCCACCCCACTGTCCTGCTGGTAATAGCTTATCTAAAGTGATCATCAGGTTGGGCCATTTCCAGCACAAATCCAGGTTTTCTCACCCTCCACCCCCCACACACAAATTCACTCTCCTGCTGGTGATAGCCCATCCAAAGTGACAACTCTTTACACAATGTGCATGATAATCAAGTTGGGCCATTTCCTGCACAAATCCAGGTTCTCTCACCCCCTCACTCCCCTCCCAAAAACCACACACACAAACTCACTATCCTGCTGGTAATGGCTCATCCAAAGTGACCACTCTCCCTACAATGTGCATGATAATCAAGGTGGGCCATTTCCAGCACAAATCCAGGTTTTCTCACACGCCCCCACCCCCATACCCCATACCCCACCCCGCTCACCCCCATGATGATCACTTTAGATAAGCTATTACCAGCAGGACAGTGGGGTGGGAGGAGGTATTGTTTCATATTCTCTGTGTGTATATAAAGTCAGCTGCAGTTTCCACGGTACGCATCCGATGAAGTGAGCTGTAGCTCACGAAAGCTCATGCTCAAATAAATTGGTTAGTCTCTAAGGTGCCACGAGTACTCCTTTTCTTTTTGCGAATACAGACTAACACGGCTGTTACTCTGAAACCTATTTTAATATAAAAAGATACAGGTCATTAATACACTAACTTTAGATTCAGCCTACAATGTGACATTATTATGTCATGCCTTGGGCAACACTTAAAAGTAGGATGACCTTTATTGAATGGAAATAAGGGAAAACCACATGAAAAATAAGGGATAGTGCTTACATTTCCCTTAGCATATCATGTATTTTGCTCTCAAGTGCACATTTCTACACTCTTTGACTATACAATGAATTTATCATAAACTGCAATTCAATGTTTAAAATGGTCAAGAGATATTCCTTAAAATAAGAATTGGGTGGTCACCCTACATAAAAGGAAATGGGACTATTAATTCTTATTCATCAAAATGAAAAATTTTTGTCCAATTTTATTAATACAATCCTTTCAACCATGAAAATTAATCTCTATGTGCCTTCAAAGACTGTTCTTCACTGTGATTGAGAAGATTGTGGCACAGATTTTTAAGTCTAAAGAAGGAAGAGGATTTAAAAAAAACCCACCTTGTCTTTATGTTGCTTAGTAAACACATGAGAAAATACAGGAAAACAGTGTTTAGTGAATTTGTAGCAACTTTTCAAACCATATATGATAACAATGAAGAGCTCAGGCCCAGATAATGGTGAAACCAATGGCATCATGACCAAAAGCCCTTAGTATCTTTTATTATTTCATTTTGTAGTTTCCCATAAAACCTTAGGTAATATGTTGCTCAGGGACCCTTAAATCTTTATGGCCCCGGTTCAAGTACTCTTAATCTTGCCCATGAAATGATCATTATGATATCTCTAATCTGTTTTGTTACCCTTCTACTACTATTTCTTTACTGTAAAAGTGAAACCCAAACCAGCAATATTTGATATAGTCTCATGTCTTTTATCTTTTATCTTTTATAGTCTCATGTCTTTTATCGTGTCTTTTTGAGAAATATTGGGAGATATTAGGCCCAATGGCAGCCTTACGTGATAAATCAGCAATACAGATGACATCCTATTCTAGCAAAATTGGGGAACTTTTACTACCAGAACTGAGACAGAGAGAGAGTGGGTCATGAAAGTCAGATTTTACACATAGCTTCCCTACATCACTGCAAGCATAAAACTCCTCTAGGCCAAATCCTATCTCAGCCCAAGCATTCAGGGGAACGAATTAGTTAACTGAACCAGCTCAAGGTAAGAGAAATAGAAATAGACAGGAAAAAAAAAAGAGGGATAGAAATGGTCCTTCTTAATTGTGAACCTGAGGTTCTAGCACACAGCAAGCAGTTGTAAGGTGCACTTGTTTTCTCGTTATTCTGTTACTGTTTATATTCTGGGGAAGAAGGGGAAGGAGTTGGGGGGGTTCAGAGAAGTTACACTTGAGACGAAAACAGAGGAAAGATAAGTATCATCTAATGCAGTTTTATAACTAGGTTGATGATGGACGAGTGGCAAAAGTTGGCATGCTTAGCTCTCTAAGTAATACAGTGTGACAGATTTTTTACAAAAAGATTGTTTTTTACAAAACAGATTTTTTACAAAAAGTTTCACAGATTAGTTCTGTACCATATTAATCACAAGGCCTGAGTCTACGATGTCACAATTTTAGAAGAACAGGTTTGCTGAGCAACAGAAGACATAAAAAGAAAAGGAATGATAACCTCCTTCACTCTTGAATGGGGTTGAATTCAGGAGTAAAATGGTGGGGGGATGTTAATGAATTGTACATCTGGGAGCTTTCTAAAGAAGGCCTGTGGAGAGGCCTGGTTTGGGAAAGTCTGACTGAGGAAGCTACGCATTAGAACAGAGTGACAGGGGTAGGCAAGGAGGGAAAGGGAGGAGCAATAAAGGGAGTGAGGAAGGCAAGCGGACACTGAGGGGCAGCATCTGGTGGTCACAGAAACAGCATGTGAACTGGAATTGGCTGGAAGAAAGTGAGCAAGCCCTGAAGAGGAGGGATAGGGACATGAACCAAAGGGCCAGCTAAGGAGATCTGGGTCTATGAAGAGAGGGCTTAGGAGCACTGGAGTGTTTCATTCTCGGGGGGTATGTATACACAGCCTACAGCAGTGAGCCTCCCAGCCCAGACTTGGGCTCGCGGGGCTCAGACTAGAACTTTAAAAATAGCAGCGTAGACAGTGCATTGAAGCGGTTGCTGGGGCTGGGGCTCAGGCTCTGAAGCCTAAGGAGTGGGGTGGGATTTAGAGCCAGGGTTGCAACTTCAAAGTGCTGGCTACACAGCTATTATCAGAGTGCTAGCATGAGTCTCACTAGCTCAAGTCTGTTATTCTGGGCTGGGAGGCTCACTGTAGACATACCCATATCTACTCCCAATGTATGGTACCATTACAGTGATACAAAGAGGAGGCCCCAAAACTTTTAGAGCCAACGGGTACTCAAGAATTGATCTGGCCCTGGGCATGATTATTCTTTTCAGACCAGATCTACACCAGAAAAGTATTTTTATGCTGATATAACTGCATCCACAGTGGGGCTTTCACTGTTATGGAAATATCGCATAAAGATCACCCCCCTAACCAACGTAACTATACTGGCCAAAGATTCTTATGTAGATCTGGTCTTACTCCATTCATTTAAAAAAGATATTACTACCAACTTCTTGATGAATGGTAAGAAAAGCTTGTACCCATGTTGCAACAGATATGAACTTTCCCCCTGTAATTCAACCACCCTGCAAACAGGAATAAAAATGAAGTTGAATCATATCACACAGAACTGTCAAAGGGGAAAATGTAGAGGCTGCTGCACAGTTTAAAACAAATACATCATCCTTCCCACTCATTATACTGGGGTGACCTCAGTGGTGTTGCACTAGTGTAACAAAACCACAACAAGCCCTCTGGGTTCTTGGAGCAGAGTGTAAGTGGTTTGGGTTGCATTAGTCATTTCTACTCTGTTTTTGCTGCCACCAAAGAAAGTGGAGTGACAGAAGAAGTCAATGTGTGCAGTTATCTGGTCCAGGAAACTAGAGGGTACTCACGCGGTCCTACTGCACACAAACATGATGCCCCTGACACCATATGTGGAGATGGCAGGAAACCCCAAATTGCCAAGGCTATACCTCCTTTTGGTAAAAAAGATGGAATGAAAAGAAAGACCACTCTTAATGAGTATAAATATAAAAGTAAATTATAAGAGAATTAGAAATGTATTACAAGCTTTCACTGTTTTACAGAATCTATAGAAGAATTTCAGTGTTTCTTGGTCCCATATTCAAATAAAACACCAGCCATTTTACTCTGCCCAGCCAAAACTCTACGTAAAGAAAGAAACCCTTCCCGTCGCTGAGAATAGGAAATAGACAATTGGACTCCTACATTCTTTTTCCCACTCTGATAACTTCTCTCCCTGTAGCCGTGGGCAAGTTATTTTGCCTCTCTATACCTCAGTGTCACCCTCTGAAAAATCTAGATCAGATAAGGATGACTATTCACCTTTGTACATTGCTTTAAGATGGTCAGGTGAAGAATACTGTTGTTAGGAAATATCTCTGAAAATAAATTTTAAATTGCAAATGCCATTTATGAGTATATAGTACTGATTTATTTAATTTATTTATTTATTTATTTAAAAAGGCGGTTATCTTGTCACAGAGGAACTCAGTGTAAGTTTGCAAACCAAATTCCATGCTGCTTCAATGCTGGTTTACCAAATATTGGAAAATAAAAATAGTAAAAGATTTGAACTGTTTAATTTTTAAATACAAGTTCTTTTACTAATTGTAGTAAGAATTTTCGAAGAGGAAGGAAAGGGATTTACAATATTTTGAGGTGGGGGGAGTGAAGAGTGGGAATCAATGCTGTCTGTGTCACAAATTAGGGATTTTTTGTTTTGTTATTAAATAAATGAGAACCATAATTAGTAGGATCAGAAATGAGAAATTGAATTATTTTTTATTTTCAATCACATATAACTGATTGTCCATGGCAGTTTCCACTTTGTGTTTTTAATTTTATCTGATAAAATGTGTGGCTAGGCAAAGCAGGACTTCAGTGGGCTAGAATTTCACCTTTGGGATCTACTTCTGACTCTGCCATAGACTGTGTGTGAGAGCTGGGGTCACTTAACCTCTCTGTTTAACAGGCTCCCCATCCGAAAAATGAAGGTGGCAATACTTGCTAACACCTTCAGGCACCTCACATGAGTTGTGAAGATAACTTAATTAGTTTTTGTAAAGCCCCTGGGGGTCCTCATATGGAAAGTGCTATGAAAGTGTAAATTAAGTCTGTGCCAGCATTTTAAATCAGAAGTTACTATTATGGCTCCTTAGTTGACATTACTTAGGCCCTGGTCCTCCAAACACCTATATGCATGAATAACCTCATTCATGTGAGTATTCCGAGTGGGACTACCCATGACAGTAGGGTTATGCACATGGTTGTGGGCTTGGCACCTTTGTTAGTAGAACACAAGGTAAGCATTTTACCTAGCTTTCCCTAGCAATTCTGTTCCTCCTCAATACTTTAATGTTGATATTTAGAAATTACTTTTCAGAGAAAAATAAGTAAATAGATTCACTTATGTTTATCTAATCCTCCTTAAAATGAACAAGCCTTTATATTATATATTGATTTGTTATTTATATTTTGACTTGGTATACCGATTTACATTATAAAATCAAGAAAATATGTCACCTTCATAGGGGCCTCTCCAGTGGATTCTGTTTTTCAGGTCATTCCAATAACACAATGATATCAATTTGGCATTAACAGAAAGACAGTATTCACCATCTTTGGCATAAGATAGAGAAACCCCTGCTGTCTGCCAATGAAGGGAATTGAGTTAGAAACCTTTTTAAAAAACAAAAGCAAAACAACACAGCAGGCAATGAAATGCCAAATAAAATTCCTTTTCTACTGAGACAAAGGGAAAGAGTACTGGAGCACTTTAACAAATAGATTTTGACAAATAATAAAAAAAAACCCAGAGTGGGCATTTTTCAATAGCTTGTTGAGCTGCTGAACGGAAGAAAGAAAAGATTATTTTATTTGAGTTTAAAAACCTATCAGAAACACCCCAAAAACAGTTTTAGCAAACATCTGAAGCCAATTCAAATGGAGAAAATAGTATCCAGTTTGGTTGCATCAAATAACAGTAATATATAGTAGAAAATATAGGTTTCTAATGTTCTGTTTACACATTTGAGGAAGACATCATCATACAACTATTTTTACTCCTGAGGGAATTCTGCACCACTGCACTTGCGCAGAATTCATATGCCATGCAGAACTTTTTCCCCCCACAGAAAATACATTCTGCCGGAGAGGTGCTGCAGTTACTCCTTTTGCCCAGCAGGGGCCACTGTGGTACCAGAACAGAGAGAAGCCACTCCCAGGTGGGAGCAGTCCCAGCTGCAGATAAAGAAGAGAAAGAGGCTGCCTTCCTCACAGCACCCTGCCTGTGTGGTCAGATGAAGAGGCATAGGATATGGGGAGATGGGCAGCGTTGAGCACATGGGCCTTCTGGGGGTCACAGATTTGGGGGGGCTGAATGGGAGTGGGGGCATAGGCCACATGCGGGAGGGGATGCTGGGATGGATGGGGCAGTGCAGGGACACATGGGGACAGGGGCAGATGTGCCTGACTGAATGAGAAAGGCTAGGGGTGAGCCAGGGTCTGCATGGTGGAAACTTCCTGACAATTCCTCCCCACCAAACCTCCCCCCCTCCAAAAAAACCTGTTCCATATTTCTCCCACTCATACCGATAACCCTCCAAGTTTACACCCAGGCTCCTTCCCAGAAATTACTTCCTTCTCCCTCAGCTCTGCAGTTATCCCGGACTCCTCCAAACCTTTGCACTGCTTCTGAGGGGCGCGGGAAATACCTTGCTGTATTGCAGTTTCAATGAATTATTACTCAGAGTTCTGTATTTATACGCCTAGTAAGGAATCTAATTGTGAAAAAAACAGTTCCTAAATCTTTTTTGTTGTCTGCACTATTACAGACGTAGTTGCTGACAGGAATTTTGAAATAAATTACCAATATAATTGAAACTGGCGTGATTATATTGTGTTATTTTGACAAAAAATATGCACAATTTTAAAATATTGTGCGCAGAATTTTTAATTTTTTGGTGCCGAATTCCCCCAGAAGTATATTATGTAGCATGTTTGTATGCTCTTATGTTCAGAAACACCTCATCTTTGTCAAATAATACTATGGTAATTATTTTTAATGTAATCCAGATTCCTTTTCCAATTCAATTCTTACCATAGTCTAAATAATTTGGATAGTTTGGGAAGTGTGGCAACATTAGTATCAGTTCATTCGCATAACAGGGAGGGTTTTAAATTTAAAATTGTGTTGTTTTTTTTTAAAAAGTATGGAATAACTTTGTACAAATGTATATTATTCTTGATATTTAAGGTAGTGATGCGTTTCTGTGATTTTTTTTTACTGCTGCTTTCTATAACTGCTACTAGAAAGCCAACATCCATTTTGGGTCGTTCCCCCCCCCCCCCCCCCGCAAATTAACACAAATAAGGTAAAACAATGACTAGCTTTGGTAATTTTAGCACCATACCTTCCATTTGTAAGCAGAGCTCCCCACTGGTGTGACTGCGGAGCTCTGCTTAAAAGATGTCATTTTATGGATTTCAAACTACATTTTTCCCAGACAAGGCTAGAGTCCCTGGAATTTGCAACCCTCTGCTCAAATGCTTATGAAAAAAAGTGAGAGAAATTCACCCCAATATTTATTAGTTATTATTTATTAATTTAGATAATACCTTTCAATTTACCTAGTACAGAGTCCAACTTGAAAGAAAGGGATTAAAAAGTATAGTTTTCTGCTAACAAATGAAGCTGCTGTTTCAAGCACAAAACCAACGAAACCAATCACTCGTTTCTTCTCCTATTAAGACTGATCAGAAACTAGAGTTGCTGTTGAGTAACTGTAATCTTGCACCATTTAGTCATCTTTTGCTTATTGGAAGAAGAAGAATTAAGGACTCTGAGTTGAACTTTTTGATTAAACTGCATACACATATATTTTCTTTCTTTAGGTCTCCTACAGGACAGGTACTTTGGCTACACAAAGTTCTGCCAAAGGGACATCTATTAATGTGGGCTCCTGTCCATGCAAAATACCTAGTTTAAGTTAATGGGATTTATGAGGGTGCAGGGGTTTGTGCTAATGTATCTATTTACAGGATTAAGACTCCACACATTACTTTCTGGGTCATTTTTGGCATGTCGATAGAGTCAAATATTCCCCTTCATAGTCCCCCAAAACCTGTGATTTGCATGGAACGGCTTTAGGCAACTTTAACACTAACACTATCAATAATAAGTTGTGTTGGACTTCCTGCAAGATATCATATGACTCCACCCTGTCCCTCTCTCTAACTCCCCTGCCCTTCATCTATTCGTCATCTTCCTCATCCTCCTCCTCCTCTCTTTGATTACTAATCTTGTGAGTGAGGCACAATATCTCAGATGCAACTATTCTTAACTTCCTAGGTGGGAATCTGCCCTCCCCTCCCCCCCCCCCCCCCCCCATGTAGGTAACTGGGATGATTTGATCCATGGAAATTAGAAATAAATCCGATCTATTTTTTAGTCCACTCTTGATAATGCACAGGAGAGCGGATTTTGAATACCAGGATGGAAATACCATACATTTTTAAAAGACAAAATGAAAAATTGAGAATGTTTATAAGCAAGATCAGCTTTATATAGTATTCTGTTTCAAAGATGCTGCTACCCTCAGTGCACAGTACTCAGAGAAACTGCTTCGATTAATGCAAAAGGGGTGGCAGAAATGCCTCATTTGATGCTTTTGCAGCTGTCACTTTTGATGCCTGAAAGCCTGATGCTTTCATCTCCTGTACGACTGGTGCCAATATACACCCGTGAAAGAAGAGACAAGGGCACACACTGGATCTTCAAATGTCAAGGAGAAAACAGTCAATCCCAGCCCCCGCCCAAGCAACCTAACTGTTGAAAAAGAGCATTAAAATACTTCCACTTGCTATGTCACTACAGCCTTGAAAAGAACTCAAAAAAAAAGCAAAAGAAAAACAAACACAGTCTGTAAATTGGAACAAAATCTTACATGCTATTTATCTAGTAACAGGGAATATTGTAAGCCTGACATAGGAGAACTCTGGTGTGAAAGAGGTGAATGGATAGAGCAATTCTCCTCACAATGGTTTAAGAAAAAAAGGAATGGAAAGTGATGTTCACACTTGGTGATGAAAAAAAAGAATCCCCTTTGTGTCCAGTATATTACAGCCTAATCCAAATCCCAGTGGAAAGACTCCCACTGACTTCAGCAAAAGTTGCTTCATGCCCTTAGTGGGGAGAAGAGAATAATCCTTGTAAACATGTAGAATTACCCCTTGCAAGTGAGACTGGGGCCTTCTACAACAAATTCTGCAGTTTATACCTTCCTGAAGGTAACTATAATTTATGCTGACAATTCTTCAAAAATTTCTAAGACAAATTATATTTTACTTCTTTGGGCTGGCTTGTCTGTCCCCAATCTCCTTGAGTTATATATCCTCTCAGTCCCCCCCCACCACTTTCCCCTTGGGACTGTACCGGGTATTGTACATTCCCTGAAGTGCACAAAAGAGATCTAGGAGATAAATTACACAAGGCTGGTATTTTATTCTGATTGCCATAGAAAGCCCCTCTTTTTTTTTTGTTCAAATTCCACAAAACTAGAACCATCCACAGCAGAAGTACAGCCATCATCAAACACTACTGTGCAATAGTAGTAGGGTAAACAGTTGCATAAATAGCAAATATTAAACTGATCACATTTTATGCTTCTACCATGTATTTAGCTTTTTTAAAAAATCCTTTAAGAATCAAGCCCTTCCCTTTTAGTACTCTCTTTCCTGGAGATCTGCAGTGTGCTCTGATTATAGCCTGTAGCCTGAATGGAGAAGTGACAGTGTCTAACTAGCTAGGGGATATCAGTCACAACACAGAAGTCAGACGCTGGCCAAAAGGACACAACAAACAGAATGAATCACGTGTTGGAAGTGTTGAGTATCTTTTTGTTTGGTACCAGCGGTATAAACCCCTTTCCCTATCTTTTTAAAATTCTGCAGCTGGTAGGCAACTCTGCAGTAAGTAAACAATTCCATGGCAAATTGGGCAATCACAGGGTCTTTTTGTAGAAAACCGAAGGCCTCGGATATTGTACAGCCAACAAAAATAAATAACAAAATCCTAATGTTTATTTTTATTTTGAAATCCTTTGTTTTCATTTTTGAGACTCAATTACACTAAAGATGTAGTGGCAAAGTAAGTAAAGTCAGTCCTAAAGACGCATTCACTACCATCCCATTAATAAGCCAAGAATATCCACTATGTGGCATGCTAATTAGAAAAAAACATGTATAAGTGAGATCTCAATCCTCAGCTTTCTGTTATTTGCTGCAACTGCAGGGTTTTAGCACAGACCCTGCATATTGGTTCAATGGTCTGTGCTTTGCTAGGTATTGATATCATGTCACTTTTCATTACAAAATTCATGGTGGTAAATGTATCACTAGGAAGGAATTTAGAATAGATTCTCCCATGCATTTACTACTGAATCCCAATATGACAGTGGAGTGAATCATCTTCTCCCCACTTCCTTACCCCCTTACATCAGATCGCTAGTATGACTACATGTGCTCTGCAGATTTCTGATCCCACTCAAAATGCCCTCAAGGAGAGTCATTATTTCCCCATGGCTGTATTTGTATTCAGCTAAAAAAATCAAGAACCCTTGTAAAGTCAAGGGAAATCAGTGAAGAGGGCTTCTGGTTCAACAGTGAATGGAATATACTGAATAAACGTTACTCTGTAAGCCTCAGTAGTTTAACCCTATGGAATGAGATTTTCCAGTGTGTTCTGTGTTAGTCCAACTCTGCTCCCATTGAAGTTACCACTCACTTCTATGGGAGCAGAAAATCCCCTCCTCAGAACACAATCTAATTTCCAGGGGCATAACACCTGAAAACCGAATCTTTTCTAAAGCAGTGGCTCTCAACCTTTCCAGACTACTGTACCCCTTTTAGGAGTCTGATTTGTATGATTTGTGTACCCCCAAGTTTCACCTCTCTTAAAAACTATTTGCTTACAAAATCAGACATAAAAATACAAGTGTGTCACAGCCACACTATTACTGAAAAATTGTGTACTTTCATTTTTACCATATAATTCTAAAATAAATCCATTGGAATAGAAATATTGTACTCACATTTCAGTGGCTAGTATATAGAGCAGTATAAACAAGTCATGGTCCGTAGGAAAGTTTAGTTTTGTACTGACTTCACTAGTGCTTTTTATGGAGCCCTTTGTAAAACTAGGCAAATAGCTAGATGAGCCGATGTACCCCTTAGAAGACTCTGCCTACCCCCAGTTGTACACATACCCTTGTTCTAAGGCACAGACATTGGGATTGGATGGGTTCTGCAGCTGAGGAAAAGATTCGGCCTAGGCACTTCTGAGAGGGACAATTCACCAGCTGGTGGTGATGGTGGTTAGGATAACTACTGACAGCGGATGGCTACATCACAGTGTGGAGAATAAATATTTCTGACGTGGGAGGTTGCCAGCAGGGTGGTTGGGGGTTGAGGACGGAATGCTTTTGACATGAGGAACTGAGAGGGAGATGCTTGGTAGGGATTAGTACAGAAGAGCTTGGCTGCAAGCAAGGTCATGGTCAGGATGCTTGTTGTCAGAGGGGATTCTTAGACATCCAAAGTACTCCGGGGGGGGGAGGGAACTCTGCGCAAAAATAATTAAAAATTCTGCAACATTTATTTGTCAAAATAATGCCATATAATCACACCAGTTTCAATTGTTTTGGTAAGTTATTTAAACTACAACACAGAAAAAAGTCACAAGAACTATTCAGTGTAACATGAAAGTCAAGTTACAAAGACTTGGTAATTAATACCCTGCATTCCAGGGTTGCATTCCAGGGCAGGCCTGCGCTGTCGGGGAAGAGACGCTTGTACCCCCGCAGATTTCTTTTGAGTTTTTCTGCACAGGGAACACAGAAATATGCAGGCAATATGAATTCTGCGCCCCCCCACATGGGCGCAGAATTCTGTCGAGAGTACATCCAAAACAACAACTACATAAAAAAAATTACAGATCTGTTCCAACATAACTTATTAAATTTTAAAAAACTACCAATATACATATTTTGCATCTTGCTGGCAAATTACACTGCTCAGGACCATTATTCCCCTTCACTCCCATCCCTACCATGCCCTGTTGTGCCTTATTTTACTGACATTGTATATTCCTTGGTGCAGGCCTCTTTGTTTTCTCTTTCAGAGAGAACACACTCCCATGGAGCTATCTACATACAACAATAATATTTGGAGATCTCATCTCTTAGGATGGACAGAGGCTGTGTTGTCAAAAGGCAGGGAGTTGGATTTTTCCCTCAGATTGTAGGTGTTACACACGGCTGGATAAAATGCTCTCTGTGGACCATTTCTTTCTTTCTTTCTTTCTTTCTTTCTTTCTTTCTTTCTTTCTTTCTTTCTTTCTTTCTTTCTTTCTTTCTTTCTTTCTTTCTTTCTAATTAATGAAAGAGATGCTAAAGTATTTCAGCAATGATGGATTTACAACTCTTACCCTTGTTTTTCTTTTTCCTCCTAGGGGTATGATTCTGCCACCTTACACACGCACACACACACACACACAAACACAGTATTCCTTTATAGTTTAATCCATGAGTTGTTGCATTGGTTTTATTGGAATTCTTTGCAGAGAAAGAGGGTAGCAACAGGCTCTCTATTAGTAAAAACTTTTAGTTGGGAAATAAATGGGGCAGTGGCCTAAATTTTGATGGGATCAAGGTAAAAGGAAGGAAAAATCAAACTTCCAGAGTTTAGAATTTTAAAAATGAATAGAGAAGCTTTAACTTATCCACCTTACTTTTGATCATGTAAGTTATGCTCTGGAAGAGAGAGGGAGCAGTAAACTGCTTGTTAAATCACATTACTCATATTTTTCCTCTAGCCCTTTATTGGAAGATACACATACACAAAGTGTCAATGGATTTGAGCTGTGTATCTATTTTGAGATGATTTGACGATACGGGAGTGCAAAAAATCAAGTGAGACAATCACTTAATAGGCCCTCTCACCTAAATTAATGAGAACACTCATGTTCAGGAATATGTAGAGCACATCTGAAGACAGCAGCACAACCACTGAATTACATTATCCTTTCAATCAATTCTTTAATGCAACACTTCTGTATGCAAAAAAATATATATATATATATTGATTTTTGCCTGACCATCAGGACCTATTCTGATGGTAGGAAAGGAAGTCAGGCAGCAGTGAAAATGCTGACTAAGAAATACTGGAATTGAACTAAATGGCTGTATAAGACTTACTTGGGATTTTTTTGCATGAGAAGTCGTAACAGGGAGCATTTTAGTTTTACTGCTGGGGAGGATGGTTAACTCAACTCCTCCTTGCCCCCCCTAAAACAAGCAATGGTCACATAGGGCACAATATAAGCAACTGCAGTGAAATTTAATTAAACAGACAGAACTGAATTAAATTTTTCAGCAGAAACTTTTGAGGGAGGGGCAAAAATGCAGATTCAGCAACACTGAAATGTTCTGCAAATTTGGGTGAGTTTCAAATTGTTCCTGTTGAAAAACCGCAAACAACAGTTTAAAAAGTCAAAATGTTCTGATTCTTCAGTACAAAACAAATTGTTGTTTCCAAATTTCCTTCAATTTATTAAAAATAAAGGAAAATGCTCAAAATCAAACCAAAACATTTTGTTTCAGGTCGAACAAAATGTTTCATTTGATGAAAATTTGGGCCAAATTTCATTTGGGCCAAAAGAAATCTGATGAGGTTCAATAAGGATAAGTGCAGGGTCCTGCACTTAGGACGGAAGAATCCAATGCACCGCTACAGACTAGGGACCGAATGGCTAGGCAGCAGTTCTGCGGAAAAGGACCTAGGGGTGACAGTGGACGAGAAGCTGGATATGAGTCAGCAGTGTGCCCTTGTTGCCAAGAAGGCCAATGGCATTTTGGGATGTATAAGTAGGGGCATAGCGAGCAGATCGAGGGACGTGATCGTCCCCCTCTATTCGACATTGGTGAGGCCTCATCTGGAGTACTGTGTCCAGTTTTGGGCCCCACACTACAAGAAGGATGTGGATAAATTGGAGAGAGTCCAGCGAAGGGCAACAAAAATGATTAGGGGTCTAGAACACATGACTTATGAGGAGAGGCTGAGGGAGCTGGGATTGTTTAGCCTGCAGAAGAGAAGAATGAGGGGGGATTTGATAGCTGCTTTCAACTACCTGAAAGGGGGTTCCAAAGAGGATGGCTCTAGACTGTTCTCAATGGTAGCAGATGACAGAACAAGGAGTAATGGCCTCAAGTTGCAGTGGGGGAGGTTTAGATTGGATATTAGGAAAAACTTTTTCACTAAGAGGGTGGTGAAACACTGGAATGCGTTGCCTAGGGAGGTGGTGGAATCTCCTTCCTTGGAAGTTTTTAAGGTCAGGCTTGACAAAGCCCTGGCTGGGATGATTTAACTGGGAATTGGTCCTGCTTCGAGCAGGGGGTTGGACTAGATGACCTTCAGGGGTCCCTTCCAACCCTGATATTCTATGATTCTATGATTTTGTTTTTCAATAAGTTAAACAATATTTTTTTTCAAAACTGCCAGTGAACCAAAAATAATCAGTTATTCTTACAGCCTGTAATGGGCTGCACTCAGCTTTCACAAGCACCCCTTCTGATTGGGTGTGCCTGCAGTCTTTAAACAGTCCCAGCCCTGGGACTGGGCCGTACCCCCAGGGCTTCCTCCCTGGAGGTAATGGTTTCTCTCTCTTCATCTGTTCTGGCCCCACTCTCCAGCTGGGCCTCTTAACAGTTCAGTTCCCCTTCTGAGGATTTCTCTCTGTCCAATTGTAGGCCACTTCACCAGTGGCCTATTGTGGGGGATCCAGGCCCACTCACTACTCTGGGTCCCAGACCTGGGACCCTAAGAATAGCAGCCATATCCCTTTAACTAGACTGCTTTCAGTTCCCTGGGCCATTTCCCCGTGGTCCCAGCCTTCACCGATGCTTCACACTTAGCTAACAGCTCTTCTGTGTTCAGGTCCAGCAGCCAGCCAGGAGTTCTTTCTTGCTGCCCTGTTCCTTCCAGCACTGAGCTGTCCATGGTGTTGAAGTTCCCTTTGCCCAGCCAGGAGCACCAGCTGTACTCTCTGGCTCCAGCAAGGAACTGCCTGTCTCTCTCTCTGCAGCTCCTTTTTATATGGCCTTCCTGGGCCCTAACTGGCTGCTCCCTGCAGCTTCTCTGATTTGGCTAGCCCTTTGCAGCCACTCTAGGCTGTTCAGAGGACTTAGCTCCTCTGCTCCTTTCCTGGGACAGGTGTGGGAGGCCTCCAGCAGGGGGCCTCCGGCCTAGTCCATCCCATCACACCGCCCTAGAATATGCTGTTTTACAGCTGATCTGGGATGTTCTGTAGCCAGGAACCTGCACCAGGGTTTTCCACTGCACAGTTGTGATAAATCCAGGATGTATCTAGCCCTATAAGTATAGAGTAAATGACTTCTGCTTACTGAATGGATCTTCCCTACAGACTATCTAGCTCTGAGGAAATATGGCTCTCAGAACTGAAGGTTGAAGACATTATTTTTCTTCTAACCTCAAGATACAGTTGCCTTTTTGCCAAGAAGAGTTCTGAATGAGGCCAGTTACAAAGCTTTCCTCATTTCAGAAAGTTTGTGGATTACTTTTCAGTAATTACAGTTGAAATTTGTTGATTAGAAAGATCATTTTTAGACATTTTATTTTAAAAACAGCATATAGAACTAGTCCTTAAATTTATCATGATCATTTGTTGTGCAGTGTTTACAAATTAATGCACATCATGAGGAAGAGAGGCTGCAGTCTGGGCACCAAGAATCTTGTCCTGTTCCCATTTGTTTTAGTGGAGCTGAATTGTGCTATTGAAACATGGGCCCTGTGCTGTAAGGTACCCTCTAAAGTATATATTAATTAATTATTAGTTGCTGGTTTTTCCCTCAAAAGGTTGTGTGGTAGAGAAAGAGAATCACTGCTTACATGAAGTGTGCTGAGTGATCTGTTGATAATTAATACTCAGTTTTTACCCAGCCAGTCCCAGTCTCCCACCCCAACTCCCAGTGCTAGTTCCCCTCTCCTGCTCCCCTCCTCCCAATCTCTAGACCAGAGATCAGCAACCTTTGGCATGCGGCCTGCCGGGGTAAGCCCCCTGGCGGGCCGGGCCGGTTTGTTTACCTGCCACATCCGCAGGTTCGGCTGATCGCAGCTCCAAGCCAGGTCCGCGCCGCTTCCTGCAGCCTCCATTGGCCTGGAGCGGCAAACCACGGCCAGCAGGAGCTGCGATCGGCAGAACCTGCGGACACGGCAGGTAAACAAACTGGCCCGGCCTGCTGGTTTACCGCTGGTGGGCCGAGGGCCAAAGGTTGCCAATCCCTTCTCTAGACACAGTTTCCCCTGCCCAAACTCCTTTTCCTTATCTACGCCCTTTGTCCCAGGTCCAGCTCTTGTCCCCTCTCCATTTCTACTCTATGTTGCTTGGGCCCAGCAAGGGGAGCATAGACAGCACACAAACACACACAAACTCTCCATTTCCAGATCTTACTCCTGGATCCAGCCCCCGCCTGGCCCACAGCAGCCCGTAATTGCAATTGTAGGGAAAGTCCTGTTCCACCCCCCCAGCTCCAGCATGCTCTTTGTGGACAGAATCTCTGGAAATTTTATCTGTGATGCTCTAAGAAGTCTCTGCTGAGCATGTGTGAACTATGATTTTTCAAAGGCTTATAACTTGGCCAAATTTTGGTGGATTTCACAGGGGCAGCAAAAGGCACATACCTGACATAAAGATCATACGCTGGGGCAAAGTATGGGGGCACTAGAGCTGCTCAAAGAAAATGCTGCCAGAATTTTTGACAAGGGAGGAAAAACAACAATTTTCCTATCCTCATTCTTGAAAATGGCTGAACCATTTTCACTGAAATTTTCCAAATATATATGTACAGCCTCAGAATGACAAATGGAATAGAAAATTGTATTCCAAATGGTTACTTTGGCAACCTTAATAATAAATGGCACTACCAGTCCTGACTATAACACATAATAATAATGGCTTTTCTGTGATGGCTCACACAATGCATTAAGGTAATGCCTTATTTAGGGCTAAAATTATTCCCTTCTATGCAACTGCAGAGAGCCCTCACCTACTTGAACCAGTTTAATTCTACACTGGGCAGGATTTTTGAATCCTAGATAGACTCCATCAACAGTGTAGTTGAGGGTAAACAGAGCTTACCCATCTCTCATTTGGGGAATATGGGTTTTAGCTCAGGCTAGTTTACCAACTTATTTTTTTACTACTACAAACTGGTCCCCATGTCCACTGCACATCCCTCCCACTTCTAATTCAAATATTTGACCTTAAAAGAATAAAATTCTATATACCCGAAGGTTTATCCACTTCCTTCCTAGGAAATATGATGCATTTCCCTATGCCTGAATATTACAATTATCCACAATTATCTAATAATAAATTAACAGGTAGCTACTTTTTTTTGTAGCAAACTTTCAAAATGTATAAAATCTTTCATGAGATGCAATTATCATAGACTAAAGCCAAAATTTTCAAACTTCGGTGCTCAAAGTCAGACACATAGCCACATGGATTTAGCTCTGACAAATACGGTCACCTACACTCAAAATGTTTTGTGATGCTTCAAAAATAAATAGGAATTTTATTTTACTATTCATTTCAGCATGATAATGTTCAGTTTTTCTTAGGTAACAAAGAGATACCTTTCCCTAAAGCAGTTCTTCCATATGCCAGCACGGTTACTTCTACATGGAAGCATTTCCACAAAACAGAATTTAAAATTAAATCAAGATTCATTGTTTATTATTCATTGTTTAGTCTATTCCTACAGCTTTTGTAGATCTATGAAATAGATGTCTGAATAACTGAAACTACACTACATAAACAACTAATCCAGTTATGGGACGATGGTACAATTTCCTCTCTTTATTCTATTACCGTACCCCACCTTACACTTAACATTTGCCTCCTCTCCAGGAAAACTTGAGAGCATTCTTGGCCTTCCCTGCATTTTTAAAGATCAAATTTGTTACATAATAAAAAGAACATATTGTAAATCTATTTATCTATATACTGTAATGGCAGTTATCTTCAGTATATTCCTTGCTAATTCACCAGTGTGGAATTGGGACATTTACAGCTTTTCCCAAAAGTTCATCCAGGAAGCCGTATATTTTTGGTAGCTACATTGTAGTATGTTAATATAGTATGTGAAAGCTTAAAGTCATACACTGAAAATTAGAAATTCTCTAATAAATGGAACCTAATAGGCTTGTAAATAGACAGTTTTTTGTATTTCTGTTATTGTTGACGTACAAAAACATGATAAGAAAGAGGCAGCAGAAGAGTACGTAATAAAAAGCAAGCTATCTAACATTTAGAAACATAAATAACCTAAACCCCCCAAAAGTAACCAGACGGAGAATAACTAAATGTCCAGAAAAGTGTAGGTGTTTTTATGTAATATGAGTAAAGGCCAAAGATACAGGAGGAGTAACATGAGAGACAGAAGTGCATAAAATTTGACAGACCAGATTAAACCATTGGTCCATCAAGTAAGTGGCCAGCCTTCGGCATTGGCCATTACTCAATGCTTCAGAGGAAGGCAAAACCCCCATAAGGCACCCACTCAAATAAGAAATGCTATACACCGAGAAAATCATTCCTTCAACCCCTGTGGCAATCAGTTTACTCCCTGAAGCATGAGATTAGATTACCTTTATTTTAGCATGCATAACTACAAGTCTTATTTCTTGTCATAAAGTTATCCTGTCCTTTTAAAAATCCCAGTAGCTGACTCTATGACCTTGTGTGGCAGTGACTTCCATGCTGTGTGTGGAGGACGGGAGACCAAAAGGCATAGAAGAGGAGCAATTTTTCCCCTTGCTCTATCTGCGTAAATCCCAATAATCTTAAATAGAGGTATGTGCATGCAAGAAAAAGTCTGCAGAGATAGTGTGTATGAATGTAAGAGAGAGAGGTGGTGAATGAAGGAATGGAACCTAGTGTTTTCAAACGAACATGGTTAATAATTTATATACATCTGAAAGGGTATGTTAAGAATCTGGATTCAGTTAGGGATTCTGTGGACCTAAATAAATCAAACAAGGTGTGTGTACATGATATGAGTGTCCAGAAACACCTCACTGGAATTTCACGGTCAAATTCTTCTCTCTTGTACACTGATCAAGTGGAACCCCATAAATGGCAGTGAGGTTGAACAGCTGCAAATGGGGGCAGAATCTGATCCACTGTAGTCATGCATGATGTGAAATATATTATCCTTTACACTATAATCTATCCCTCTGCTGTACACAAAGATTATTTCTTTGTGATTTCTTTTTTAAATGAACTTTAGTCCGAGGAGGAGCTACCATTGGCTGCCAGAGAAACTCAAGCTGGCAGGAGCCAGCACAAGCAGCATCCTCAGCAGAAACTCTGTAAGCTCTAAACTCCTTTCACTCCTCTCTCACCTCACTCCCGCTCTACTTGCCCTCCATGTTCCCCTTCCCTCCTTCCTGCTTAGCCTCCACCCTAGTTCCCATCTGCATTTCCCTTCCTTCTTTGTTCGCTCTTCCTTCCTTTGTCTTTTCAGTTAGCCAATCCCATTCTAACAAAACTCCCAGAAAATGTAATAAGCATAACCCCCTGAAAAAGAACTGTCGTGCTAACATGTCATTTGCAAAACAGCACTCTGTTCACTGTGCATATGTTATATTCCTTTCCTCTACATTGTGTCTGCCATGGCTTTGCGGTAAGGACTGTCTCTTACTCTGTGTTTGCATAGCACCTAGTACAATGGGGCTTTGTTCATTAAATAATAGTGAAAGATGCTAAGACTGACAGCTTTGGATAATGAAATCCTTTATACTCACAGAATAGGTACAGAACAGAGAGAAGCAGTGTAATCTTCGCCCCATTCCCTACCAGCATGTTTCAACCATGAATTGGAGGGACCACCTCTGGCGTGAGCAGGTATTTTATCCTTCAAGCTGCTCAGTCCATAGACCCTACCATGGGATACCCAAGAAGAGTGCTAATTAGTATCCTGGGTAACATATTTTTGCTCTATGTCCACTGAGAAATTACTGAGAAGACAACCACTGAGTAGGCATATAAAGCTCATAAGAGCACAACCACCACCATAATGGGTCAGACTAATGGTCCATCTAGCCCTGTCTTCCAACAGTCGCCAGCACCTGACGATTCAGAGGGAATTAACAGAACAAGGCAATTATTGAGTGATCCATCCTTTGTCATCCATTCCCAGCTTCTGAGACTTAAGGACACTCAGAGCATGGGGTTGCATAATGTGTAACACGGCATATATGAGTAACCTTTCAGTGGACACACAATAAAAGAAGACTGTGAAGAGGAGATCCACCAAAATAAAGGCCTTCAGCAGCTAACTCTTAAAAAAATTACTGGATGGAGAACATTGTTCAAAATGTACATATTTACACTCTTTCCAAAAATGTTACTACAAATTTAACTATTTTCCAGGAATTTGTAACAAGTGATTTTGTGTATTATGAATTTGCTAAACATGTTTTTACCTGATGACATCCATCTAAAACACCTCCTAACTTTCATAAACAACAGTTTCTGAATGAAAATTGAATTTTTAAAGACGTAATTGTATACATCAAAGAAATGTATAAAGAAATGTATATCTATGCTGTCCATCACCCTAGTATCCAACTGTTTCCCATTATAAGTCCTTTTCAGGTTTGCAAAAGAGGTGGAGGAAATCTGACACTGACTTAATGCATGTTTTATGTTTTACCTGGGTGCAGTTCCTGTATGTTACCAAGTACTGCCTTTTTAAAATGTAATATAAACTTTTATAGAATTTGAAAATAAAGACTCATATTGTTCCATAATTTGTGAAATGCCAATCATGAAGTTAATTAGATCAAGATTGGATTCGCTGCTTACCTACTTTCCCATTCTCTAAACTGTGCCAAACAAGCCCAAACATGTCAGTCTTATCTATATAGATTGTAAACTCACCAGGGCTGATTCTTTATACAATGACGAGCACAATGGGGCATGGATCTCAGTTGGGACCTTTGGGTAATACAATAATACAAATAATAACTGTGAAAAATATTATACTTGTAATATTTTGTCTCAGTGTCGTACTAATTTTTGAGGTTCTTCATCACTATTATTATTGTTATTCCAAAGCACAAAGGATCTAAGGAACCAAAAGTATATTTTTTTTACTTTGATTTAGATACTATAGAAAATTATCTGTAGAATATTGATTACTCTCTGTCTCATTCTCTTCCACTGTGTGCTGTCTACAAACCTATGTCCTGGAGGCTGCAAATTGTTCTTTTCAGACAAGTCAATTATGGGCACTTAAAGAAACAGTGGCAATTTCAGCACTGGAAAGTAGCTGAAATGTCAGAAGAAACCCTCCATGCCGAAGATTCTTCCTACTGAGAGTTGCTAGGCACTACTGATATGATAAACTCACATGCTGATAACATGCACTGACATTTTCTCTAATTCCAGAAAGCTCCAGTATAGACTATTATCTTACAACCAGCAAAGTATTATACACACAGCTTTTGAGCAAATTAAAACTGTGTAATGTAACACAGATTAAATCAAATTCACACTTTACAAAAAGATCATTCTAGAGAGAAAAACATGGACCACCTTTGCTTTTGGAAATATGGTTGGTTTTATAAAAGCTTTTGTATTTCTAGTAATGTGTCTCTTTTATTCATTTTAATTTTCCTGCTAACATTCTCAGTTCCTGAAAAGGGGCTTGTCTATACAGGGCAGTTACTGTGCAGTAAGCCTGGGTGTGAATTTCAAGCGCACTAGCTACTTTGCACTAACTCCCTGCAGGAACACTTTTACTGTGCACTAAAGGTGCCCTCAGGCAGTTTAGCTTAGTACACCTCCAAACATAGTAAACTACTGTACACAAAGGCACTTTTAGTGTGCAGAAGAGTGTCCATATGGGGGTTAGTGCAAAGTAGCTAGTGCCTACAAGCAAGTGCACACTAGCTACTAGGGGATTTTTTTCCCCGTGTAGACAAGCCCTCAGTGTCTAGTCTAATCACTATCTTGGGCTGACCTGCAGCCTGAGATTAGAACCAATTCCATCTTTAGGCAATGGCCAGTCCTTGGCAGCTCACGGACCCAGTGAAAGTCTAGTGTGCAGGTTATTGACCCCACTAAAAGTCCCTGGAATGAGTCATGATGACACTAACTATTGCCACTGATACTGTCCTTAAAGCATCCTTTCCCATTTTATTCATAGACCTACCTTCTTCCCCAATCACCTGCAATAGAGGAAATGGGGGAAAAGACTCAAGGGCTTGTGCCAGAAAACAAACAGATACAGACAAGCTCCAGATCTATGAATTCTTGTTTTCCTACACTCTGGCCATGGAAGAACCAAAGAAATCCCACCTTTCTCCCACTATAGCAGCCACTAAATAATGTCCTGCTGAACTATTCTAAACAGTGAATAACCTAGAATAACCACTTAACTCCGGAACCCAGTTCCCTGCAACGAACGTGCAGACTACTTCTTGGAGAATGTCACCTGAGGACAGCCAAGATGGCTTGTCAGGACACCAAGAACCATAAAATGGACATAGGTTCAATAACACAATACAGTCCATTTCTGAATTGAGCCTATTCACATACCAGGAAATCCTAAAAGCACAACAGAAAAACTGAGCCACCCTCTTCAACTCTAACTTAACTTTTTTGAAAGAGAGTTGAGCAACACAGATTTTCACTAATAGCAACATTTTTCACTTGTTCATTCACTACCCAAGGTAAAACTATTGTCCAAAATGCAACCCCAGATTTGAATGTGCAACATCCAATAAAGGCAGTGAGAATTGTGTGTGCATAACTATGAGCAGGATTTGGCCAAAATACAAAGGAAGTGTAATAAATGTCTCTGTCAGGCCCTGCATTGCCATCTTCTTACTGCAGGCTTTGTGTATCCTTGCAGGTCTGGTGGGCTATCCAACAGCAGTATCCTTCTAACCAGTAATTTAGGGATCCGTTCTGCTCCTCTTGACTTTAATAATGTAAGATCTAGTCCCAGAACAAGTTTTAGATTTTTGAGTGTTTGAAGAAAGTGTACTCAGACTTAAAAGCAGCAATGTGAGCTGCTGGAAATTATAGTGCATTAGACTACAACCACCAGTCAGCAGAATGCTGCTGAATATCTCATTAGCCCATCACAGAGTCATGAGCCTTCAAAAAGAAAAGATAGAACAAAAAAGTATTTAGGGAACTTTAAACCACCGGGAAGTAGCAAGATTTTTGGGTTGGTAATACAGGATGTTCTTGTGTGGAAAAATCCTTTTTTTCCATGATAGTGAAGAATTCAGACTAAGATCTCAACATTCTGTGAATCCATGAAACATCTCTCTCCTCTCACTCTCTCTCTGGTTTTGTTATGTATGTAAATATAATTTTTCAAGGTCAGTAACCTGTGTCTACAATCAGGAGATTGCCACTAAGTCCAGACACAGTACATTCTAACAGCACTAGACTTGTGCCACAAATCAAAAGAAACATAAGAAATGAAAAGTTCACTGGTTACTATGTTAAGGGATATATATAAGTTTCTAAATGCTTTTCCCAGTTTTTGAAGTAAGCCTCCTCCTGCTTTCCCCAAGCTGCAAACAATACTTTGTTCCAGTTGTTTATATCACACTCCTAGAGGGAATAAGGTGGTGGCGTCTCAAAGAAACATTTTCCTCTAAGGAATCCTCCAACGCTCTCTCAAAACTCTAAAGAATTTCCCCCCTTTTGACTTAGCAAATTTCAACTGGTGTGGAGTAGGAGTTTGATTTGTATAAGTATGCAAATGATAGACAGCATATCTGAACTGCTGGAGAGGGTTCCGATTCCAGGTCTATCATTTAGTTAAATACTTACCCAAGCAGTAGTGAACCTCAAAAATACTGTTTTTTGTTTTGGTTTTTGTTTAAAAAAAAGGTCATTCTAAACCTATTTTAGCTTCCTCATCCTATGACCTCATGGCAGGTCAATAATTCTTCTAGTTGAGAAGGACTTGACATAAGTCCCTTCCAGTCAATGCTGCTGCTTACCTGATGAGAGGTGATGTGAAATAGTCTCACCACATTTCCCAAGTTAATCAAACCAAGCCTTCCCTCATGGCAACGTAGAGCACTATCACATAATCAGCAATTTGGCCCAGTTCATTTTTGCTTGTTTTCTATTTGTTTTATGTTATTTCAAATAATATATTTCCATCAAAGAAATATAGTTTCTAGTCCAACACTTTAATAACGTATTTAGCCGGGATTTTTGTTAAGCTGAAACAAGAACTGCAGACACAACCATAACCTCACTTGCATGAGTACTGCTGCTATAATATAAAATATGACTTCTGTATATTGAGATCAGTAGGAGAAAAATATTGCCAAAAGAATGCAAAACTCACCAAGAAGATTGTAATACATATTGTTTGCTTCACAATTATGACAACAATATTCTTCCCCAGAGAGTGATATTTCACAGCTTCTGGGCACAGTATATCTTCATGTGGATCCGAGGGCAGATACACATATAAATCCCCTATCCACTGAAATCAGGACAAACTCTTTTTTCTGAAGCAGGTGCTCTCTTCCACGTTTTTATTTTTTATTTTCAAATTTATTAGTCTCTACTCTCAAAATATGTAATTCCTATTAATGAAAACACAATAATAATTCTTACCCCCAAAATATTAATATGAACTTTGGCATGGACATGAGTTTTTCCAATGATATATTTTTAAAATCACCATTCTTAAATCTTACTTTAGATTACCAAATATCACAAACTAACCTGTGGAACTCATTGCAATGGGATATTGTGATGGTAAAAGTATATCTGGATTCAGAAAAGAACTGGATAAATTCATGGAGGATAGGTCCATCAATGGCAATTAGCCTAGATGATCAGGGATGAAACCCCATGTTCAGGGAGGCCCTAAAGCTCTGATTACCAGAAGCCAGGAGTGAAGAAGGGGTGGATTGGTCCATAATTGCACTGAAGTATATACTCCCCCTAAAGATCTAGAACAGAGCACTGTTGGAAACAGGATACTGGGCAAGATGGACCATGGTCTGATCCAGTATGGCAGCTCTTATGTTCTCATCTCTATGAAATAAAGAACAGTCATTTTCAGATAGTTTTTGGCATGTGTTAAACCTAAAGACTCTTCTACTGCATGCTGTATTATTTTCGTTTATCTTTGCAAATGATGTTTTCCATTTGATTTCATATTTACATGAAAAAAGAGTAAACAGTACTTTCCCAATACAATATCTATTGTTTCCCTTGCCTTACATAAGGAAGAGGGACAAACTGAGCCACTCTCCCTAAGGAATATCAATGGAATAGAAAATGGTAAAAAATAAAATAAATGCACACACAGTGGCATGCAAAAAGCAATTAATAAATGTTGTCAATAACAACAGAAATGCCCATGTAAATCGTAAGTTCTGAAAATCCAATTAATATAGGGTATATAGTGGGCCAACCTACAAACCTTTACACATGCCCATGACTTTACTCATATGACTAGTCTTGTTTAAGTCAATGGGACTACTTATACAATGGGACGACTTATACACATACACAACTTTTATTAGCCAAGTGTTTTCAGGATTGGGTTCAAAGTTACTAAGATTTGGATTCTGCCATCTTTGCTCATGTTGATTAGTACCTTATGTAGCAATTAGTCACAGTGATTTCAGTGGGACTATTTTTGGAGTAATACATGAACAAAGGGTGACACAATCCGGCCACGTAGATTTCCCCACGCTCCATAATTACAGCCTAGCCATTAAACTGCTATATTTTCTGAAATGAACACATCGTCCGGAAACATTCTTTAGCGTTCACTAGGAAGGGATGAGAGCACTGTGGCGTTACTGATGGGCAGAAGCATATTCATACTGCATTGTTACCACATGAAAAAATAATCTCCATGACATGAATTCCATATACATGAAACCTTAAGGAAATGGGAGGCCAACAGTGCTCTAGTCTTCACTGCAGGGAGATATTGCATGTTGTGTTATATTTTTCTGTGACACACTAAAGAAAATAAATCTTTCACATGACATTTGTTGGGGTATCCCACAGACATACTATGATTAGACATTTTTCCTGGTGTTGACGTTCAACATTAGGAAACACTGTTTTCCTTCTAATTAACTTTTCAACAACAGTCACATATTTAAAAGAAATAGAATACTTTCCTTCAGGGCATAGAAGCAAAATTTGCCTGATTTCCTCTCAAGGCACAGTGGAAACAAAGCATTATATTTTAACTCAGTGTGGACTGGAAAATCATCTGACATAAGAAATGTAAAGAGCATGAGATACAGTGTGAAAACAGCATCCACTACAGTGGGGGAAAAAATTCTTAAACACCTGGTTAATACTGTCATTAAGTTAATCCTAGAGGCTTTTCACAGCTGTACCACCACCACACTTTGACTCATTAGAATTAACTTACTTGAAATATCTTAAGATATTTTATTTAGCAGCATTATTTTGCCTGAAGGAACTTTTTTAGCTTTGGCCATTTTGCAGGGCTGTATTATTTCATGCAATTCTTACCGAGCAATTTTTCAAAATCCTTCAAAATCACATGATAATATTTTTATTAATGAAAGTGATGTTTCAATTCTAATATTCCTAGCCATTAGGAAAAAAAAATAGTGATACACACAATGAAAATATATTGATATATAACAGGAATGTAAATTACATTACAGAAGTACCTTATTTTACTAAACATTAATCATTCAACTAACTTTTGTAGCAAGTTTTAGATCCTGAACAACATGCCAGTAATAAAGGCACTGCAGATTTACAGAAAAGTTCTAGAATCTTTAACTGAAAATATAAACCCATCTGTAGTTTTACTAAACCATCCCACAGATTTCAGTAGCTAAATATATCCCTGTTATAGAATTCTACAGAATGTTTTTCAGAAAATTCTACAGCAAGGATATAATTTTCTGTTAAATTCTATAGGGTTTCAGAGCAATTTTTAGAGACTCTAAAAACATATTGATTTAATCTCTATTAATTTCTATAGGACTTATTGTAAGTGAGATATGTCTCATTACGGTACAGATTTCTGTTTTGGATATGTGTGTCAAAAGAATTCAAAATATCCACAGCATGCTACTTACTGATGTGTAGAGGAAACCTTCTCCATTTAGGGCTATATACAACCCTGTCTTTACACCCTGGATAGCGACAACTCGTAGTCCCACTGGTATAAGGTTGAATAGTGCTGTAAATATAAACATGATCTGTCACAGATGGGCACTGATAAATAGAGTATTTGAATAACCAAAATCAAGAACAAAGAACAACTGTTACTGCCTTCACAAAAAGCTCTGATTTCAATAAAATTTTAATTAAGAAAGCATTGCTACTGGTTAAGTTAGTATTTCAGCTTTATGTTGCAAACTTAATTGGCAATTATTCCTGTAGCATTTTAGTATTGGCACAATAGCTAGCAAATAAAAAGAATATCTCATAGGACTGCAAAGAGCACAATAGCGTCACAATTTCAATGAATGGAAAATGCTGTAACCATATAGAGGGGGAGGGGATAGAAACAATCTCTAAGTATAACATTTTGTCATCTATTGGTTTCATGCAGAAAGTGAGAGTAACAATCAGATTATTTTGCAGAATGAAAATCTTTCCATTTTGCCCACAGTGAATTTTTTTTCCTTAAACACTTAAATGTTATTGTACTATGAAGCACCCCCAGTAAAACTGCTTTCAGCATCACTATGGCTCCAGAACTGAAAGTGCAATGGCTATTTTTGTTGAGAGCATCTTTGATATAAGCAATGGTACACAGACTCAGTATATGGGAAAGCACTTAGGCTTCTATGCAGAAAAGTAATCAAGCACAGATTTGAATGGAACTTAAGCACGCACATGTACATGAGCTGTCCTGAAAAAGTATGCTTTCCTAAACTGAGGCTTTAAAGAGAAACAGTTAACAACAGCTGTAGTAACAAAAGTACATAGATTTAACATAAAAAGACAGCAATAATGTTGATAAAAGGCTGAAAAGAAAACAATATAAAGGTGCAAGTAGGGGAAAAAAGAGTTCAAAAACCTCAAAACAAAATCCACAAAAACCAAGAGAAAAACAGCATGGCATTAATTTTATTGCCAACATTTAAGAGCCATCAGGATGGAGATGTTGTTTAATGATGACATAAATGAACAAGAAGGTTTAGAAACCTGTTGGCTGCAGTTCAAATTGCAAGTCCAAAATGGCAAGTTGCACTTGTGCTAAACTACATGGGAAAGATGGTAAATGCCATTTTATGACTCATGCCCAGCAAAACACCTGGCAGAGAAGATATCCTTGAAAAAGACTTTAGTGTTCTGACTGACCATCCCTCTATTTAAAAATGAAATAAACAAGGTATATAGAATATTAGTTTTCAGGCAAGTGAGACATGGACCAACTTTTATGCCAAATTACACCAATAAGAATGCATACGTTTGCTGGCCTGGATTATGAGATAAGACGCAAACTGTGCATCACTCAGGGTCTGGGGAACAGCCCCTGAGCCAGAGCTTATGCTGGACAGCTTTTAAGCTCTGCATGATCTAGGAAGTGGGAGAGGTCCAGGCCCTTGGATGAAAAGCAAAGTACAACCTGTATGTATACTAAAGACACATAAGCCCATGGTACCAGCAAGTTAAGTCTCAGGAGGTAAAACTGCATTTCAAAACACCCACAAAAGGTGTGGTGGGTTATCCAGCATTTGAAAAGGAATGTCATATATATGACAAGAAAGTATGCTTCATGGTACAATCCCTAGCTAAGATCCCAGAATTCAAACCCACATCAGAAAAAGGGGATATGCATTCACAATCAACAAGGCAGACATGTAGCTAGGTGCAAGAAGTCCAGGTTGGTCAGGCAATGGCTACAGAGTTATAAAGGAGACAATATTGACTCAGAGGAAGCTAACCACATCTACATAAACGGAGTAGAGTATATCACCTGCTAGAATGGTAATACCCTAAAATATTCTCTCAACATATACCAACAACATTATCAGGAATATGCTCCTGCAATAGAAGAATACATGAAATGTGATCCTGTTAAGAAGAAATATAGCGACAGTGAAAAAGTTGGAAGATGCTGTGATAAAGCAGCCTACTTCCTGCAGCTTCAGAATGAAAAGAAAGCATATAAAAAAGAACTCCAGAAGGTACAGAAAACAAATTGATGGATTTATATAAAAGAGGTGCTACACAGAAAGTTATATCTAAGCCAAAAATTAGCATCAATATGTATTATTTGTATTGCTGTAGCTCCCAAGGATCTCGGTCAGATGGGGGGAGGTTTTACTGGTCTCATTACCGTACAAACATACAGTAAATACATGTATCTAATCTAATCTGAAACAAGATACCATGAATGTGACAAAGACAAGGAAGGAAGGGAGATGGGGAGTGCAACAGGTAATGAAAAAAAAGGGATCATAGAAGTATCTAAGTTAGCTATTGCACAGTTTGATGGCTTCTGAAGGTTCCAAATCATCTGAAAGTTTTAAAATAATAAGTAACGTCAGTTATCCCCAACTGTCACACAGCAAAGACACCATTATTTGGATGGCTTTTTGTTAGGTGTCACAGCAAAATTGGGTCTTGGGTAGGGATCTGAAGGAGGAGAGACTTTGGAGGAGGATTAAGCCTTACAAAAGAATGTAAGGATATTATTCCATGGCTAAAGGGGTGCATGAAAAGAGCAAGGATGTATTCATGGAAGAAGCAAGCAAATGAGCATTCAAGACTGAGATCGGAAACTGTAGGAGGAAATCTGGATGTGCATTAACAGCATAATGTTGGTACAGTGCCTAACACAATGAGGGGGTCCTGGTCCATGACTAGGGCTCCTAGGTGCTACAGTAATACTATAATATAGTAATATAGTAAATAATAAATAACAACAATAACAGAGAGAAGAGGGCATACATATCCTGTCTTCTATTTCCGGTCATTAAGGGGCACCGCGTAAGAAATCAAACAACTTCATTAAAGAAAGATGCACAAAGACACAAAATATCCAGGAAAACTGTTAATAATAAATGACTCCACATCACAGAAGTCTCTTCAAAACTTTTGGAAAGCAAACTTCTGTAACAACATTTGAGAAAAAAGAAACAGGACCCAAGTCAGACAATGACAACCTATGAAGAAGGTTTGCAGCCTTGAAATAATTAGTGTTTTTATGCAAATGATGAGAAAACAAATTAGAGAGGTTTATGTTTATTAACCTCTAGTGGTTTAAAAAGCACTGAGAGAGAGATTTAATTATGTGTCTTTTTAAGGCCACCAAATTATAACCTTAGATCCTCAGCACTGAACGAATTAGACTAGTGCATGAGCTGTTAAAATGGAAAGGAGAATGCTGGAACTCTGCTAATAAAGAGCATTGAATCATAGAATCATAGAATATCAGGGTTAGGAGGGAGCTCAGGTCATCTAGTCCAACCCCCTGCTCAAAACAGGATCAATCCCCAACTAAATCACCCCAGAAAGGGCTTTGTCAAGCCTGACCTTGAAAACTGCAAAGGAAGGAAATTCCAGCCCCCTCCCAGGTAACCAATTCCAGTGCTTCACCACACTCCTAGTGAAAGTGTTTTTCCTAACATCCAACCTAACCCCCCAACTGCAACTTGAGACCATTACTCCTTGTTCTGTCATCAGCTATCACTGAGAACAGTCTAGATCTATCCTCTTTGGAACCCCCCTTCAGGTTCAGCAGCTATCAAATCCCCCCTCATTCTTCTCTTCTGCAGACTAAACAATCCCAGTTCCCTCAGCCTCTCCTCATAAGTCATGTGCTCCAGCTCCCGAATCATTTTTGTTGCCCTCCGCTGGACTCTTTTCATTTTTTCCACATCCTTCTTGTAGTGTAGGGCCCAAAACTGGACACAGTACTCCAGATGAGGCCTCACCAATGTTGAATAGAAGGGAACAATAATGTCCCTCGATCTGCTGGCAATGCCCTCCTTATATAGCCCAAAATGCTGTTAGCCTTCTTGGCAACAAGGGCACACTGTTGGCTCATATCTACTGTAACCCTTAGGTCCTTTTCTGCAGAACTGCTGCCTAGCGATTCGGTCCTTAGTCTGTAGCAGTGCATGGGATTCTTCCGTCCTAAGTGCAGGACTCTGCACTTGTCCTTGTTGAACCTCATCAAATTTCTTTTGGTCCAATCCTCTAATTTTCTAGGTTCCTCTGCATCCTATCCCTACCCTCCAGTGTATCTACCACTCCTCCCAGTTTAGTGTCATCTGCAAACTTGCTGAGGGTGCAGTCCACGTCATCCTCCAGATCATTAATGAAGATACTGAACAAAACCAGCCCCAGGACCGACCCTTGGGGCATTCTGCTTGATACCGGCTGCCAGCTAGACATGGCGCCATTGATCACTACTCGTTGAGCCTGACGATCTAGCCAGCCTTCTATCCACCTTATAGTCCATTCATCCAGCCCATACTTCTTTAACTTGCCGGCAAGAATACTGTGGGAGACTGTATCAAAAGCTTTGCTAAAGTCAAGGAATAACACATCCACTGCTTTCCCCTCATCCTCAGGGCCAGTTATCTCATCATAGAAGGCAATTAGGTTAGTCAGGCATGACTTGCCCTTGGTAAATCCATGCTGACTGTTCCTGATCACTTTCCTCTCCTCTAAGTGCTTCAGAATTGATTCCTTGAGGACCTGCTCCATGATTTTTCCAGGGACTGAGGTGAGGCTGACTGGCCTGTAGTTCCCCGGATCCTCCTTCTTCCCTTTTTTAAAGATGGGCACTACATTAGCCTTTTTCCAGTCTTCCGGGACCTCCCCCAATCACCATGAGTTTTCAAAGATAATGGCCAATGGCTCTGTAATCACATCCGCCAACTCCTTTAGCACCATCGGATGCAGCGCATCCGGTCCCATGGATTTATGCACGTCCAGCTTTTCTAAATAGTCCCGAACCACTTCTATCTCCACAGAGGGCTGGTCACCTCCTCCCCATACTGGTACATTGGTCCAGTACTTGAAAGCGTGCCTGGATTTCATCCCACAAGACAGTTCACACTCCATTGGGACAAAGAAGATTAGTCTGCATACAACTATTGATGAACATATAGCCAGCATAACTCTCTTTGGTGCACACTTCTCATTGATTTTAGCAAAACACTCTATAGCTCAGGCTCAGTATGTGATAGCCACATGCTCATAAGTTGGTCAAATAAAAATCAATTTCCTACAGAACCTGGTTCTGCAGTGCTCCTCAGTGCGGACTATTTCCATGCCAGCTTGCAACTTTCAATCTTCTAGCACTTCAGCTGTAATTCTATTAATCTCTCACTAAAGATTGAATTGAGCTCTATTTAGGCCCAGCTCATAGTAAGTAGGGTTGCCAACTTTCTCGTTGCACAAAACCCAACACCCCACCCCTTCCCCGGGGCCTTGCCCCTGCCCCAGGGCCTCGCCCCTGCTCGCTACATTCCCCCTCCCTCGGTGGCTTGCTCGCCCCCATCCTCACCTACTTTCACTGGGGTGGGGCAGGGGGTTGGGGTGTGGGAGGAGGTGAGGGCTCTAATTCGGGGTGCAAGCTTCAGGGTGAGGCCAGAAGCGAGGGATTCACGGTGTGGTAGGGGGCTCTGGGCTGGGGCAAGAAGTTTGGATGCGGAAGGGGGTGAGGGTTCCGGCTGGGGGTATGGGCTCTGGGATGGGGCTAGGGAGGAGAGGTTTGGGGTACAGAAGAGGCTCCACGACGGGGGGTGGGGCAGAGGGATTTGAACTGCAGGAGAGGGCTGCAGGTTGAGACAGGGATTGGGGGGCAGGAAGGGTGAGGGTTCTGGGGTGGAACCAGGGATGAGGGGTTTAGGATGTGGGAGGGAGCTCTGGGCTGGGACAGAGGTGCAGGTGGGGGTGAGGGCTCTGGGCTGCAGGTGCAAGCTCTGGGCTGGGGCCGGGAATGAGGGGCTTAGGGTGCAGGAGGGTGCTATGGGTTTGGGAGGGTTTGGGGTGGGGGCTCGAGATTGGGGCTTACCTTGGGCGACTCCCAGGCAGTGGCGCAGCCGGGGGGGAGGGCTAAGGCAGGTTGTGGGCCTGTGCTGACACCACACTGCACACTCCCTGGAAGCAGCCAGCAGGTCCTAGGCGGGGCGGGGGAGGAGAGGAGGGGCAGGAGGCTCCAAGTAGGCACCCCCACCCCCCATTGGCTGGGAGTGAGGAGCCGGTGCTCAGGGCAAGGGCAGCACGTGGAGCCCCGTAGCCCCCCTGCCTAGGCGCTGGACCTGCTGGCCGCTTCCGGGGTGCAGCACGGTACCAGCCAGAACAGGTAGGGACTAGCCTGCCTTAGTGCCACAGCACCGCCGACTGGACTTTTAATGGTCCAGTCGGTGGTGCTGACCGGAGCCGCCAGGGTCTCTTTTCAGCTGAGTGTTCCAGTAGAAAACCAGATACCTGATCACCCTAAGGGACCTGTACAACCTGCCTTAGCGAAGCACAAAGCTTTCCAGTGTTTCTCAGCATGAACAGTTATCTGCATAGGGGGATGGAGGTGAAGCCACAGCTCTGCCTCCACCCCACCCCTTCAAGGCACAACGAGTCTGTCTGAGCAGTAGTTGCTAGTGAGGGAGCAGTTCTGTATTGCTCAGAGTTCAGAGGCTGCAATTCTGCATGGGTCTTACTGAGAACATTGGAGCACCCTCCTCCCATACTGCACACTTACATAAAGGCCAGAAAGAATTGTGGCTCTAAGTAAGACTTGAGAAGTGCAGACAATTAAACAGTCCAGTCACTGAAAGAGCCCTTCTGGCTCATAGACTGTGCATATGCCCCTTAACTAGGTACTCTTAATCCTTTCCATATTTTGTACGGCATCTTAACAGAGAGAACACCTCTTGGATTATCCCCGTCTCTTCCTACTTATGATTGCACAGTCTACCTTCCCTCACATTTGCAATCACATAACCACACAGTGGCAACTACAGCAACTGCTGACACATTTTTCTTAGAAAGTTTTGTAATATTCTCTAAGCTGTTTCAGAAACAGTGCATTGGCAACATTCAGATTTGGGTTTCGATGAGATCCAGGGTGATGTACACATAAACACACTCCACTATGTATGTGTGTGTGCATGAATATGTATATTATTTTACATTTATGTTTTATTTTATAAAATACATACACACACACACACACCCCTGCATGGTTTGCTGCAGTAACTTGAAATTTGAAATCCCTGGAATTAGAGAGGTGCTTTCTGAAGTCTCCATGAAGGTCTGTTCGGATATGTCTGATTTATAAGATGCTCCATCAGTATTTTCCTCAGTACAGCTTGCTAAAGACAGGTTGCTAAAACTTGCGAACATCTGTCTGTATTACACATGCACTGTCCCAGCACCATACATCATCATGCTACACAGTACAGAACCTCTGGTAGGACAGAGACAAAAGGACTCCACTTTTTCTTTGAGCTTATGGGAGGAGACAAAAATGGCTCCTCCATCAAAATATATTTTGACTTTGGAAAAGGAACAGAGTAATGAGAAGGCAGGGAGAGTTTTTCAAAGGCACAAATGGCAGTCAGGAACCCAATTCCTGGCAATCAGAAATCCAAACCCCCCACTTATGGGTGTTAATAATTTTGTGCTCTTCACAACCCTTATTATTGAGCAAGCCCTTTCACCTGACCGAGATGTTACACAAGCTGGGATTATAACCCAGCCCTATAATGTGGCAGGCCTAAATCTCAGTCACTTAGCCCGATCTCTCAGTCAAAGAATCTGCCACATCTACATATTCAGCCGTATCTAAGTTTATAGAACAGGCCTTTTCATGTGTATTAGAATTTGTTTTTTCTGTTAAAAAACAACAACAACAAAAAACCCTGGGAAATTATATATCATAAAACCTCCACCCATAACTAGGGCCCTACCAAATTCACAGTCCATTTTGGTCAATTTCATGGCCACAGGATTTTAAAAATAATAAATTTCATGGTTTCAGCTATTTAAATCTGAAATACCATGGTGTTGTAATTTTGGGGGTCTTGACCCAGAAAGGAGTTGAGGGAGGGGATAGCAAGGTTATTATAGAGGGGTTTGTGATACTGCCACCCTTACTTCTGCACTGCTGCTGCTGGCAGCACACTGCCTTGAGAGCCGGGTGGCTGGAGAGCGGTGGCTGCTGGCCGGGAGCCCAGCTCTGAAGGCAGAGCCGCCACCAGCAGCAGTACAGAAGTAAGGATGGCCTGGTAGGGTACTGTCACCCTTACTCTGCGCTGCTGTCTGCAAAGCTGGGCCCTCAGTCAGCAACCGCCACTCTCTGGCCACCCAGCTGTAAAGGCAGCAGCTCAGAAGTAAGGGTGGCATGATATGGTATTGCCACCCTTACTTCTGTGCTGCTGCTGGCGGGGTGCTGCCTTCAGAGCTGGGCACCTGGCTAACAGCCGCTGCTCTCTGGCCACCCAGCTCTGAAGGCAGCACAGAAGTAAGGGTGGCAATACCACAATTCCCCTAAAATAACCTTGTGACCCCCTGCAACTTGCTTTTGGGCTAGGACCCCCAGTTTGAGAAACTCTGGTCTCCCTAGTGAAATCTGTATATTATCGGGTAAAAACACACAAAAGACCAGATTTCACAGTCCGTGACACGTTTTTCATGGCTGTGAATTTGGTAGGGCCCTACCCATAACCCTCTCTTAAAAGTGTATAACTCAAGTTGCAAAGCCAAGCACTCAAAAATTAGGAGCTGCCTGAATTAAGGCTGACTGTGCAATGTAATTCGTTCCCCTGCTCTTTAATTACATGATCACATACTATTTTTAACATGGGACCTGTGTCTCATTCAGTTCACAGTACAGAGCTGCTCTGGGGATGAATCAGGGTTGTGTAGTGAAGGAGCCTGTTGTTTGTAAGATCCTTTCCTTAGCTGCAGAAGTTGAGAGGTGTATAGTAATGAGGCAGGGGGGCTGCAGGAAAAGAGAAAAAGGATGGTCTCATCTTGAAGGTGACTGAATGCCACCCTGGATAATTGTGTTCTATCCTTGCCTTTGTCACAGAATCCCTTTGATTCTGGGGAAGTCAGTGGTTTTTATTGTATTCTTGCATCATACTCTTTGTGGCAGAGACAGGGGGACTGGTACCTCAGTATCTGCCTCCAAGTGGGACAGTCATTGAGGATTATCAGCAACTGAATAAGTCTCATCCTAGCAGATCAATGGGATGGCTGCAACCTAGGTAAAATCAGGTTTTCAAGTCTGGATTCCAGGTGGGTAGTAATCAAGCTACAGACCACTTGTGGGGGGACCTTCACCACCTGAGGGGTGGAGTTTGAAGCTGACCAGGAGGGTTACGTGAGAGAGGGGACTGGAAATTATAAATGGACCAGGTTTGGAAAACATAACATTTTAAATGTCTCCAGGACCATAGTATAGAAATCTCCTCCATTACTTCTTCATGGTTTCTATATTAATCACATCATGTGTCAGATCCACTTTTCAAATTAACAGTGGTCTGCCCTGTGGAAAACAATTAAAACACAAACTGTCCCAAAAGGAAGTTTACATCACACTAAATGATACTGGGAACATTTTTGGGGCCCACGTAGGTTAGAGGCTGGAGTTGGACAGCTAAACTAAATAGTACCACAGTGTTTGAATCTACAGTACTAGTCAGTGTTATTTCTATACCAGCCTCAAGTCAGCTCAGAAACAGAGGGATACACCAACTGAGGGGAGAAGAAAAGGACAATATAATATAGGAGGAATAGTAAAGAAACTAGCAGTATTGGAATAAAATCTATTTGGCATTCCCCGTGAAAGGTCAGCAAATAAAGGACTCAATGTACGAATGATGGTTTCAACAAATGGCCCCAATTTTATGATGAAAAATGGGAAAGCTCATTCTCCACCATTATCCAACAGATGGACTAGTCCATACCTCTTCAGCCAATGTTATTAACAGGTCCCAGGAGAGATGAGTACCCCAATGGAAAACAGCTCTGAACTGAAATCCACCAAATTCTGTTCAGTTCAGGCTCTTGGAGTATGCCCATCACCGCAGTACTGAGCACCTTCCAGAAGTGTATTAAGTGACATAGCTAGTATATATTACATGTGATCCCTTCTTTCTTACTTCCTCTCCCCAATCAGCCCTACCTCATGCAAAGAATTGGGTACAAAAAAGGGGTGCTTCTAATCTGTACTAAACGTAAAAAGGCCTCCTATGTAATTTACTGGTTACTGCATCGCCAGGCCCACTCATTCCTGATCCTATGCTCAGGTTTAAGATAAGCTGTGGCAGCAATATGTCCTATTATTGTTGAGGAATATTGCCCTTGTGAAACTGCAGGGTGGGATTTCAAAAGCACTCTGCATTAGTCTAACTCTGCTCCCATTGAAATCACTGGTAAAATTCCTATTGACTCCAATGGGAGAAGCATTAGACTAATATGAAGTATTTCTGAAAATCCCACCCATTATAAATAGCTAGAAGCTTTAATTTAAAAGACAACTTTTGGTGGGACTGTAATGGAAGCATTAGTTATGCACATACCCAAACTGAGTAACTACAAGATCTTCTTACAGTTACCCTTGTCCTACCTCACTACAGCACCCTGTATTGTTTGTTACTCCTATGCCTTGAGACATATCTAAAATTAGACTGTCAGCTTTTGCGGGGCAGAGATCATTCTTTTTTATTTATTCTCTAGCTGCCTGGCACAAGTTTGGACGCTCTATAAATAATAAATAAGAAGCAGAAAATAAGGCTGTGTGACTCAACTTCTCACAATGCTTCCCTGTCAGGAACTCAAGGACGCCCCCTTTCATCCATCCCTCACTAGCCATTCCCCCGGATGCTCAACGGAAGCCAACTGCTGAGCCAAACCATGGGTTGGGGAAAATTATTTCCTGTCATTCAGTGCCAATCAGCTGTAGTGCACAGCATGCTGAAAAGCATGGCAGAGGCACTATAGTCCATGCCACCCTGCAACATTAACCCAACAGTGCTTTCATCAACCTCAATCCAAAACTATTCTCAAAAAGGACAGGAAGCTCCATTCTCCCTGTTGGCGACAAAAGTGCTTTCCCTCCCCACCTGACGATCAATGTATCCCTACGCCCCTCACGAGTTGGGGGCAGCTGTTAATCAAATAGGCAAGGTGTAAACTCAACAGTCAGAAGAATTCTCATCCCCACTCCAAATCAATCAGCAGCAAGATAAGGTAAGGATGAGGGTGAGGTTGAATGCTGAATACTTCTTCCACTTCTCACCCTTAGGGCCAGCCAAACCACATCCATCAGTAAGACTGGGGCTTGAATTCTCAAAATAAGGAGATTGCAAAATGAAAGGCAAATCAAAAGAGTAAAAGCTAGTTCATCCACGAGAAACATTCATGTTCTTTTTTTTTAAAAGGGGGAATAGCAAAAACAGAATTAGAGCATAGGAAAATGAAAGGAAACAAAACATACTCCAGACAAAGACTGGGGAAAAAAGACAAAGAACTAACATGAAGGACTGGCAACAGTGAGGAGACAGAGACTGATAGCTGTTTCTATATTCCTGAAAGTGCCCAAGTGGTGACACACATTATCTTTCTGATTTGCAAGATAGTGTTGGCATTGATATATTATTTATATGAAAAGTTTAAAGTGGCAATATATGCATTTGGCTGGTAACATTTTTAATACTATATTGCATTTGCCACTGATCCAGACATTGGGCCTGGTTCACACTGTGTTACTCATGTTTTACAATGGTGTAAATCCATTGATTTCAAAATGGCTACAGGATTAATGCAGTGCTGAATGGTGAATCATGCCCATTTTTTCCATAGCAAATAATGTTAAATTTGTGGGAAAACTCACAGCCTAATCTCTAACTCATGCAAATGTAAAATATAACAGGACCCACCATTATTTATCTTGAATATGAAATATCTTTATTTTGCACAGGCTGTTTTTGGACAAGAAAAATTATTCTGCATTTTGGAACTATGGGGGAGAATGAGAGAGCAGGCAGACAGATAGAGAAAAAGAAGAAAAAAACACTGAGGGAGAAAAGATGGGAGATTTTAAAAAGATGGCAACAGAGAAGAGAGGAAAGTAAGGGGTTGTGGCCTATATTTTCAAAGATTTCAAAGTCCACAATTAGGTTTCTAAGAAAGATTTATTTATTTAGATGTATTGTAACAATAAAAAGGACAACCCTGCACTACTGCCACTAGACGTCTCCCCAAATGAAGGCAGGGGAAGAGAAACAAAAAATCCCACACATCCTGCAGGCCTCATGCAAGCAAAATGCATTCCTATTGAAGGCAATGGGAATCTTGTTTCTGCACAGCTTGTGGTACTGGGCCAAAAGAGAAGGGGCATTAGAAATGGACGTACTTCAGTGGGAGAGAACAGAAAGACAGTTATGAAAAACACGGAGATGAGAAAGGAACACAGAGAAATAGGAGAGAGAACAGTGATATACACAGTAATTAGTTTGCTACAATCTGAAAAGTATAACAGTCAATAAAACAGTAACAATATCTGTGGATGAAATACATTAAGGACACATATTGTGTTAACAGCTGTAGTCTCAATAACAGAAGATCTAACAAAACAAAAACAGAGCCTGCATCTCCTGCAGCCTAATTTTAACCAGACATATATTAATGTATGAGTAATGAGTAAATAAATGTCTTATAAACAGAAAATAAAAATGAACCTCAGAAGTCTGCTATGCTTTATGAAAATTATTAAAATTGAACCATTCGAGAGTGAGGGTAAGTCTGCTTACCCACCACTTGCAGCTCAAGTGGTAGAATATATATGCATTATCTGTATCAAAATGTTCAGCAATATTATACAGAAAGAAATAACACTGAAAAATGATCCATAAGAGATTTGAAAAGTGACACCAGTTTTGTTTCGATAGCTTTTCAAATTGTTTCCAGTTTTGCAGTCCCCGCACTTGCAGAAATCCTATTGAAGTCATTGGGAATCTTGTGGAATCAATCTCTTTAGCCCAATTCAGCCCAATTAGATACTTAAGCATATGCTTCAATGAGTCTAATAACATGCTTACAGTTATACATATGCTTAATTACACTGCCTTGGTTGTCAGAGTTCCAAAGATATTTTCTTTTATTCTTTTGTCTATATTTATTTTTCAAAGATAAAGGAAAATGTTGCTGATAAATGTTTTACGGCGGATTTTTGAAAGTGCTCAGTATTGGCCTAACTTTCCTCTCACTGATTTCAACTGGAATTTTATCATTGTCTTCAATGGGAGTCGAGTTAGACCAACGCTGATCACTTTTGAAAATCTGAAACTTAATGCCAGACACTAACAAAATGCATAATTGCTTCTTTCCTGGATACTTTTTCACACATGCAGTAGTGCTAAGGATCCTTTCAAAGGCATGCTAGTGTTGAATATATTTTAAGTTGACAGAATCTTTTTGCCAAAATACATCAGAATTCCTCAAAACCCATTAAAATAGTGTTTGCACGTATATATTTGAATGATTACATCTGCAGTCTGTGTTTGAGATTAATACATTCTCCTAGAGCAGTCACTTACTAGAATTACTGCTGTCATCCTTGGCTCCATCGAGAGTTCCATCGGGGTGCATTTGCAAGTAGTAGCCTTGCCTGCAATATAACCTGGTCACTATACCCTTGAGCTGGGGATCTGAAAGACAAACATATTTTGTCACTAGCCTCAAAACTTTTTCCAAGAGTTATCCCTATTTCTCTCATTGTAGAAGGAAGACTGTCTCAGTAGTACTAAACAGGACAATATCTGTTGGAGATGAAGAAAGAAAATTTCTTCCATCAGAATTTTACTACACCAGTTTTATGTCCTCTTTTCTCCTGTGAACATTCTTGACGGTAACTAACAGAGATACAAAGAGCTGAACTAGTGTATGAGAAACTCTAGTTTAAACTACATTAGCCCCTACAAAGACATTTCAGATTGCAATTAAAAGTGATTTAAAGGAAAAAAATCATTTTTAAAAATCCTGTTCATATTTCATATAATTTAGATTTAAATTACTATACTTCACTGGTCACTCTTAGGGACACTCACATGAAAAAACTGCCTTTGTTGCTTAGAGTTCATCTGGTTTGTTTTTTTTCTTCATTTTATTCCCTACCTCAAGTGACACATTTTTTGTGTAATATTTAATAATAGTTGAACGTGGAAGGTACCAAAGTGCTTTATAGACTAATAAACAAGTATCACTAAAAACCGCAGCTCTCAAAAACAGCCATGCCTACAGCAGGACATAAGAGTTCTTCACTAGCAACAGCATTTAGGAGGAGAACTGAAAAATATCTTACCCAGTTAAATGTGAAAGGGGAATTTTAAAAGGATAAGTGCATTCTCCCTAAATTGGAATTTGGCTAGGACACCAGGCTTAACATCTCTACTTTCATGAGGATTGCCACTGGGTTGATTAAGGACCACAGAGCTTCAGCGTTATGCTTTGTCTCAAAGATGGTGCCTCATCATCACCCATAACACCTTGCTGGCAAATTAGTTCAATCCTCCAAGGGAAGAATGCCACCTTCCTGCAGAAGCTGAGTTTTACTTAAATGTCTATCATCAAAATACATACCAGGCCCAACTCTGCCTAACAAATTAGAAATGACTGGCAAGCAACCTGTGGGGATACAGCAATAATTTTGTGTTTATGACATCATGTTCATCTCCATAACGATTAACTAATATCAGAAAGATTTTATTAGAACTTCAGATGAGTAATTAGTAGGATGAATAGATGAAATCTTAAGAAATACAGACCCTGTTTTCATGCAAATACTCTTATATTTGGGCCAGATTATGAACCCCTTACTCATACTGATGAACTGTTACTCTCATGAGTAATCCCATTGACGTCACTAGGATTACTTGTAATATGGATAAGGAGTTCAACAGCTTGGTTCTTAATGAACAAGGAGATTGAATATGGAAAATAGTGGCATATAAACAGAATTATTCCTAAATAGAATGTTTACAAAGTTTCCCAAAAGGTGTCAGCTAGTACTGATGATCTACATAAATGATTAACTTGTGAGGTTTTTTGCAACGTATTTGCTATTCATAAAATGTGTAACAAATCATTCTTTAAACAAACAGAACCATTTAAATTTACTTTTTCCATTTTACACTGTAAACTGTAAATATTTCAGAGGCTTTTATTATAAAGACTACAGTACAAAAATGTTCAAAGTATTATGAAATATAAGCAAATGTTCCTCATATATGCCGTATTAGTCAGTCTTGCAAACCTGGCTTTTCATGAGTGACTCATAACTGTACTACTTGTATAAAGATTATTTATGTCAGCAAGGCTTGCAGAACCCTTACACAGGAATAGTTTGACAAGTCTTCTAAAAGTACTGGAGTATATGGTCTTCCTTGAACTACTATCTTAATCGACATAATCTGGATACTGAAAACCATTTTAATCACTCAAACAAACAAACAAACAAACTCCCTGATCAGCCTGGCACTACACGTGTAACAATTTTATTTTTATAAGTGTTTCTAAATTGATAAGCTTAAAATTAATAAATCATTCTTAATAAATATCAAAACTGCCAAAATTGCAAGGATCAGTAAGGAAATAGTTAAAGCTAACTTGTTTGACAAATTCATGAAGCATTTTAAGAGAAGGAAAAAAGGAGAAAATACAATGTTAGTAAAGATGTAGGTGGTTATGTCTATGCTCAAAGCTGAAATGAATGCAAATAAGCTTTCAGCTAAATGGAAAAGGTACCATTTTTAATTTAAAACAATCACTGTCTCCTAAGAAGGCTCAATTAAAGTCAATCATTATCAGAAAACGTTTACATCTAATGTGCTGATTGACAAAGTTGAAATTTAGAGTAGACCATCAAAATTACACTTTAATCATCTTTTTAAAAGCAATTTTCTTAGCTACTTAAAAAAATAAACTCAACTTGCTTTTTTTAAAAAAGAAAACAATTGTATTGTTGCTCTTTCATTTTAAACTACCTCTGGTTTATTAGCTATACAAAATTACACATGAGTGAAAATAGTCTTGTGAGTGAATACAAGTTAAGCCAGAATTTTGGGGTCGGGGCTTGTGTGCTACGTGGCAGTTCTTTTCCATTTAGCATTTTCTTGCCAAGACTCAAATACTGCAAAGTAATGGCAATAAGGCAGGCCACATTTTGTATTAGTAGTCTAGACATTGCATGTAGTGTGCATTAGTAGTCTAGAAATGCGTGAGTTGCATGAGTTGTGAATGCTTTCAGCTATCAAAGATGTATTCTAACCTGGCCAATTGTTACGTGAGCATGACTCCTTCATTTGAAGTTTCATTTTTAAAATTATTGGAATTGATTTACATAAAACATATGCTTCCATTATGAAAAGTAGTTCTTATAAGTCAGAGAAAATAATGGAAGAAAAAGGATATAAAACCTTCCTGTTACAATTGTCTGTAATATCAAAAAAATCCTTATTTTTCATTTTCCTTTTATCTATAGATTCTTAGGATCTCCTTCTCCCACTCCCTTCATGCTCCACAAGCTGAGGTGTCCTACAGAAAGTTTAATTTCAATTTTCCTGTTGGAAAATTATTCCAAAAAGCTCTTTCCCCCTAGAAAACTTCAATTTCAGCAAACCTCTTTTCCAATAAGAAAATGTTTAGTTCAGAATATTTTTGATCAGCCCTAAATAGTAATACTCAGTACTGCTTTATTGTAACACTCTAGACCTTCAAAGCACTGTAGAAATATGAATTAATTAGTTAAAGGAGTGCTCAAATGACTAAATTGCTCAATGAATTGGTAATGAGAAACAAAGCCTTTCATCTTTGTGTTATCAGCTCAGATAGTGACCAAGGTTATTGATATTTGAGGGTGTGTGAAATGATTTGTTAATCTCAGTCTGGTTCACAAGGAACAAGTGTTCACCTCACAAAAACTATGAAAATTAGTCTCATGGTCAGCATCTTTAGCAAAGAGATGTAGGGATGACAGGGCAGGGATGCTGAATCTTATCCTTGCAAATATATAGGTGGCCTTCCAGAACACAACTGAGACACACTGACAGAGAAACCTACTACTGCCTGTATTATAGCTGTTCCATGGCTAAACAGCAGACTTCATTCTCTAGGAGTTTCAATCTGGTACTTTCCACAAGCACTACAGACATTTAAAAGTATTAAAGAAAGTACAAGTCTGTTCAGCTTCAGAAAGTTTCAGAACCAGTCCCAAAGGGCCTTACAGCATATACAATTTATTGTTTTATGTTCTTTAAGAAGAAATAGTTGCCTAATAAGAATGGGATAAAGAGTACTGCTAAAGGACTGATGTTTATTACCTGTGCACACTCACATGAGATGTGTCAGGGTTAAAAAGGTTATACTATATCCCAGTGATATGATAGGCATCAGAATTCATGGACTAGTGGCTACAATTCATCATACTTCCTGTCCCCTAACTCCTCTGCCCTTTGCTCCCGCCTAAACTAAACACACACACAAAAAATATCCACCAAGACCAACCACAAAGAAATGTAGTCAATGAAACACACAAACAAAGAGGGTGAGGGCAGATGACCTTACCTCAGTACCTCAACTTCTGTAATTTTATCATGTCCTGTGTTGTTTCTTTTTCTTAAAGCCCTACGCCCTAGCGTCAGATGAGTATGTGAGAATTTCAGCTTACATTTAAATAAAAAAGTTTCTAGTCTTCATGACTGTGCAGAAAAACTTGAAAAGATTAATCCCAACAGCTATAAAAAAAAAAGTCCCAGAGGACACATTTAAAATATCTATTTTTAAAAATATGATTTTGGTGTCCTGTCTTATGATTTTTCAACACTTGCGACTGGTAATATTGTGACTCCCCCAACAAATGAGGGAATTATTCTGACTCTTCTTGGACATCTGTCAGTACTATCTTTGAAACTCAATGGCTTTTTAATTACTCAGCCACTTCATCTCAAAACTGTTACTTCTACCATGGCCCGTGTGACACCATAGGTGATTCTGCCACTTGGAGACTGGGTTTGATATTCTTCATTGTTAGTGATACTGATAGCAACACTCTTGGGGTCCTCACGAAAGAAAAGGCGAGTGTCCCCTTTGTTTTGGTTTGTTTTTTCACATCTTCTCTTCTTACAAGAGGGCTGACCGTCAGGTGCCACAAGTGTCAAACCCAGGCCACCAAGACTGTCAAGTGGGAGCGTTATTCTCTGTGCCACTGAGCTGCAAGGGCTAAAGAGAGAACTGCTGGTGAGAAACTATACTTGCTGACTCAGCAGGGTCAGATGACTAACAGCAGACTGCTGATTGGACACTACCACGTAGAAGGCTTCTTATTCCTGTCCCATTCCTTGTCTGAGCAACTAGTTGCTAGGCCTGTTGCTGCTCAGACTTCTGAGACCAAGTCCCTGCTTCCTCACCTAGTTCTTGCTGCCACGCCTCATCCCTGCTCCTGCTTCCTCGCCCTGACCCACAGTTGCTGATTCTGGCTTGACCTTTGGTGTGACTTCTGCCTCTACCTCTGGTTTGACCCCTTAGCATAACTTCTGACTCCAACTCAGACTTAACTGTTGGCATGACTTCTGACTCTGACCCCAGATTGACTCCTGGAATGACCACAACCCTGACTCTACTCCTGGATCCAACAACTAGGTCATGTTATGAGCCCTGACAGCTTGCTCAGACCACCCTGGTCTCCTCATATTTGAACCCCTGGACTGAATATGGACTCTGCCAGGGCTCTTGCCCCACCATTGTTCCAGGGCCCTGAGAGAGCTCAGGAGCAGATCACTGCCCTTGAGACAGAAAACCAACAACTGAGGGACCAAAGTACAACAGCTTCAGACAGGAAATCATTCCTTGCAGGAGCAAACTACGGAACTCGTAGCAGTTGTGGGTAACCATTCTGCTTCTCTTAAGACACATGCTCGGTTGACCTGCCCCAGAGTTCCTTTGCTGGAGAGATATGATGATACCCTCAGTAAGTTTTGTGGGTTCATTATCAAGTGCAGACTCCTGTTTATGCTCCAGCCTCAGAACTATGTCACAGATCAAGTTCAGGTGGGGCTGGCACTGAGCTTCCTTAACAGGAAGGCCTTGGTATGGGCCTTTCCCTTTTTAGAACAGAATCATTTGGTACTGACCAACTGGGACTCATTTATGCAATCCACACAGCAGAGACTGCCATATGAAAGCTCCAGCAAACCCTGTGGTCAACCCCTTCCTATGTCAGTCATGTTACCCGTCATCTCTGTGTTCTTAGGGAACCAAGATGCAGTATCCAGCCTGACTCACAAAAGACGTTCCCCTCCCCAGCCTCTGCTTGAACCAAAACCAATCAGAAGAAAGACTTACAAAAAGCAATGAAAAGGCAGTGGAAGACCCACCTAAACCCCTTTGGACTAGTGTGACAGAATTAAGGAAACTCTCCTGGCCTCATTTTCATTGAAGATGGGACAGGAATGCATCCCCATTAGCATACAGAATGGAAAACAGAGCTTCTAAGGCAAGAACCACACGGAACTCTGGGACCAGAAAAGCAGGAAAGCACTGCATGATGGGGGATCTATGCTCCAGATGTTAATGAACCCATGCCTGCACACACCCAGCTCAGTAGTTATCAGACCACTTCTAGTAATAAATCCTTTATTGGTATACAAAATACTGAAGCTCCATAATTGCACTGTGAACTCCCTCGAAGGAACACCACCCATAATCAGAAATGATCAGTTCCTATTGTCTAGCCGGAACAAAACAACTTTGGTATACTCCCTTGAGCCATCAGTTTACCCATAAACAAATCTAGTGTTCTCCCTTGAACCATTGTTGTTTCCCTACAAAAACCCCTACCCATGCTCAAGTAAGTGTTCTGATGCCTGGATCCAAAATCTGAATCCGTTCTATTGGGACTTCATCTTCTCCTGACTGATCATGCTGGGGGCTCTGCCTGTCTCCAGCACTCCAGACCCTCAGCTATCACCACCACCTGGGAACCTTGATTGATTCAAGTTTCACGGTGTGGTGAGAATGCAGCTCATTCTCTCTCTCTCTGTAGGTACAGCCTTCTGACCCTGACTTGTACGATCAGTTATAATTTTCCAAACCTGACTTTGATAATCAAATTTAAGTAAGATTTAATATTGTAACTGTTTTGTTTGTTTGGCTCCCTTGTATGGTTATTACCTGGCAATAAATAATTTTCATGCTTAAGCTGGTTGCTTCTCTCTCTCTCTTTCCCCCTTATGGGTGTTTTTTGGCTTCCCCATTTGCTCTGCAGCAATGCTTCTCATACCTAAGCTAAAGATCCCTGCAGCACCCCAAAATCCTGTGGGGTTTGCTCATTAAGTGGGTTACTACCAGAACAGTTGCAACGTGAATGTGGGGATATGGACGTGCTAACCTGGAGCATATGAGGGTGGCAGCTTGGAAGTGCTGCACGACCCAGCCTGCTGAATCCAGGGACATATAAGGGGTCAGCTTGGGAGTGCTGATTAACCTGGTCCTCTCAGACGCGCTCTGTTAATGTGTGTGTGTTTTCGTCTGATTCTGGGGCTGCAGGAACCCAGCCCTGGGGAACCTAGGTCCTGCAGGATAGCTCCATTGGGAGGGAACTTGCAGAAGTGAGAAGTAGAGCTCTGTATGAGAACACAAGTGACACAAGAAGTACATTGATAGAATTACAGACACCCCCCCAACCCCAGAAGAGTAACCCTAATAAATAAGTATACCCCAAAGTAACAGGCAAATCTGGTAACAGTCAGTTCAGACATTTGACTATAGATATTGCCTGGAATGATGCTCCACTCCTCCACTCATCAGTTTCACCTTGGCCTTGGAGAAGAACTAAAAAATGAGCTGGCATGGGTGGATCCCACCACCAGTTTAGAAGCCTTCATGGACCTGTGCATCTGGATAGACACCAGGTTGCACAAACTGGAATGTACGAGGAGCCTACCAATCTCCCTCACTTTACCTAAAGCTCCATCCTCAGGCCCAAGCAAGCTCGACCTCGATCGAGTCGATACCAGCTGACACTGGATGGCCCCACCTATCTCCTGAAGAACAAGAGAGCAGAGGACAGGAGAACTCCTGCTTCTATTATACAGGAATAGGGCATGCAGTATCGAGGTGTCCTCTCAAAACCCCTGCTTACCTGATGACAGGGAAGAGACTAACCCCACACCCAGTCAGGGACCCGAGCCTGGGTACCACCAGGGATAAACCTCAGGACTATGTTTACCCAGGAGTTCCCCATCCATCTCCACTTCTACAGATTCCTTTGCAATTGTGGATCCCGCAGGTAGAGTGAGCCTTTCCCATACAGTAGGCCTTGACTGATTCAGGAGTAGGGGAAAATTTTATGGATTTTTCCATGGTCTGGGTCCTCAGTCTCCCAATACCGAATCCAAGGTTACCGAAGACCTGGTAGAAACAATAGATCAGTCTCCACTGGCATCGAATCCAGATACATAGGAGACCACATGGAAGTGGTGATTGGGGAGTACCAGGAAGTCCTACAATTCAACCTTATTTCCTCCCTGCATTTTGCCCTGATTTTAGGGGAACCCTGGCTCATTTGTCATGAACCCCATATCCTATGGTCCCAACGTGCCATTACCTTTCCATTGAGCGTCTGTAGGGAGAATTGCCTTCTCATTCAAGAACTCAATATCCGAGAAGCCAAGCCAGAGGATTCCGCTCCAGTAACCCAGATGTTCCCCCCCATAGTGGCAACCATGTCAGACCTACAAATGCATCCCTACATGATGGCCCACATCTTCCTGTGAAATACCAAGACTCCCACAAAATCTTCGAAAAAAGAGAAAGCAGACTCATTACCCCCGCATTGTGTTTATGATTGCCCCATTGACCTTCAGCCCAGAGCCAATGTTCCTTTCGGGCATATATATTCTATGTCTGAACTAGAGCTAGCAGCATTAAAGGAGTACCTCCAGGAAAACCAAACGTTTTATCCATAGCTTTGCAGGAAACATGGCACTTTTTCTGAAGAAGAAAGATGGCTCTCAGACTCTGAGTAGACTACAGGGCACTGAACCAAATAATTATACATCAGTGATACTCAGACTGAGGCTTGTGAGCCGCAAGTGGCTCTTCAATGTGTCTCCTGTGGCTCTTTGCAGCACATCATATTAAAACATTGTGTGATCTAATTATTAACCAGTCTAAGTTAGTAACCAATTCACATGCTTTTACTATGTTGTTAACGAATTGTAGTTGACAAAATAATAATATTTGGTAAGTAATTTTGCAGAAGACACATTAAAGAGCCACTTTTTGGGGGGAGGGCGGGTTTCCATCCTGTAAGCAGACAGTTTATTCATGGACCCTCAGAAATATCTGCAACTCAGGATTAAGCTGAACTCTAGAGCATGAAAGACATCCAGGGGTTCATGGGATTTGCCAACTATTACAGGAGATTTACTCCAAACTTTTCAAAGGTCCTATAACTGCCATCCTCTAAAAACCATCAAGGTTTCATGGCCCCTGGAGTCCCACCAGGCCTTTGGACACCTGAAGCTAGCTTTCCCGTCTGTCCAGTCCTGGTCCACCCTAATCCTGACTAACCCTTTTTCCTTCAGGCTGACACCTCTAATGTTGCCATCAGGGCAATACTATCCCAAGAAACAGGGCACCAGCAAAAGATGCATCCATGTGCATATTTTTCACAAAAGCTCACCCCAGTCAAATGCAATTATGAAATAGAAAAAGGAGTTACTCACACTCAATTATGAAATAGAAAAAGGAGTTACTGGATTGTGGACTTGGCATCACTACCTTGAGGTGGCCAAACACCTCATCCTACTCTTAACTGACTATAAGAATCTAGAATACCAATAATCTGCCTAGGTGCTGAAACAGGGGCAGTTGCATTGGGCCTTATTCTGCTTGAGATTCAATTTCACAATCATGTATTGTCCAGACAAGAAAAATGATAAAGCTGGGGTCTTCATACAAAAAGGAGAATACTATACAAAACTCACTCATGCCAAAGAACCACCACCAAGCAAATTAAAACTACACCATGTCGTTTGTGGGTCCGTAGTCACAGACTTCCTTACCATGCTTCCAGTTGCCTTCTCTAACGATCCATTCCTTAAACTCATAACTTCATCCAAGGAAGGTCTCCCCAGTACAACGATATGCCACTATTCTTAAGTCAATAACCTCCTTTACGTCAATGGCCGTCTGTAAGTCCTCAACAGTTCCACAAGGCTGGAAGTGCTGCCCATACACCATGATACCCCCGGGGAAGTCACTTTGGGCAATCCAAGACTGTGCATGTTGTAGCCACCATCATTCTGGTGGCCACAAATGCGGGATGACATTTGGTCCTATGTCAAGCCCTGCGACACCTATGCTCGAACAAAACCTGCCTAGAGCAGGCCTTTCAGTCTCCTCATGTCATCAGAGACCCCTTCCCAGTCCTGGTCACACATAATCCTTGATTTTATAGCAGAACTACCCAAATCTGAAGGCTACAATACCACACAAACTGTTGTGGACCAGCTTATCAAAATGACCCATTTTGTACCATCCTTATGTCTCCCTACTGCAGAAACTATTGCACACCTTCTGGTTACATAGATCTTCTGCCTCCATGGCCTCCCTGACCACCTTACCATGACCATGGCTCCCAGTTGAGGTGTTTCATGTCTTAGATGTGTGACCCCCATGCATCCACCGCACAGCACGCTCAGATGGACGGCCAATCAGAATAGGTCAGCCAGGCACATGGACAATACCTGTGCTGCTTCCTGAACAGCTGCCAAAACAATTGGGTTGAATTACTCCCACTTGCTGAATTTGCAACATGGAACACACCTCTATCTGATCCAGTCCCTTCTACTCTAACTATGGTTTTCATCCTCATTTCCACCCTTCTGTCCCTTTATCACAATGGTTCCTGCTACCTCTGATCTGGTACAGACCATTCAGGAAATGCAAGCCAACCTAAAGGAGCACCTGGAAGTAGCCAAGGTGGGTATACAAATATTCGAACCCCTTGGCTGGGACAAAATACTTTTTCTTGGCCTTCTTGGAGGTGGGAGGAGTGGAAGGAGGAGTTTGCCAAAGGGTTTTTGCTATTTTTAGGACCCCATAGTGTACTGGTAGCGCAACATGGGTGGGGGTCGAGGCCGAGAGCACACTGAACAGGGTTTCCACCTGTTCGGCCATCTCCTCCACTTCCAAGCAGGGCCTGATGTTCTTTGAAATTGCCCAGTGGGCTGGCGCTGGAGGGGCCTGCCACTGCCTCATCCGGGGACGAGGACAATGACTGGGTCACCGGGAGAGGCCCCGAGGGATCATCCCCTGTGGGGGAAGAGGGTTTTGAGGTGGGCCCTTGCTCCTCTACCCTGGCCTCCAAGTGCACCACATGTACTAAGCTTGGTGCCACCGATGCCATTGGTTGCTGCTATGAGGCAGTGGCTGAGGAATGGATTGACTGGGACATTGGCATCACAGACATGCTCCACGCACTCCAGTAGGGCCATTGCACCGGCCACTGGCCTTGCTGCCACGATGCCATCACGGAGGTCGACGCAGCCTCAGGTGCCCACCCACACCGGTGCTGTCGCGGTGAAGGGCTAAATTCCCTTTCCAAACTGGAGGAAGCACCTTCTGGTGACCATGGAGGGGCCGTCAAAGCTTGCATCTCATGGCTAACTGTCGCCACAGGAGACTGGTGCCTCAAGTAGGAGGATCGGTGCCAGAGGCAGGGAGATCGTTACCGTGACGCAGACTGTTCCCATTGTGGGGATCAGCGCTGAGGAGACAGCCAGCAGAGGATGATCGGTGCCGGTGATACGGTAACTGGTGCCTTCCTCTAGGCAACCCGCATCGAGAGAGCAGAGACCATGAGCATGGTGCCGGCTACGTAGGACATTCCGCAGAAGACAGAAACCTGGGGTGTGGAAACTGACAGCTCTGTCTCATCTCCAGAGATCGTCATCATTTGCCCACCCTCTGAGGGGTCTTTACAGCTGGCTTTCCCTCACCTGGAGCCTTGCCGTGACCAGCAACACATGGGGAGCCAGGGGCGCTGGAAGAGGCCTCTGCTCTCTGGGCACCAGGAAAGCCTGGGAAGGCATCGGCAATGCCACCAGTCTGGGTCCTCTACCGCTCCTTGGAGTTGGTGGCAGATCCCTCAGGAGGTTAGGGGATCCTACTGGGGGGCATCGCCATGTGGCTCTGGTGTGGGCTGTCAGCCCAAACTGGGTCCTTTGCCCTTCTTGTTTAGTGCCGGGAAGTCACTCTTCTTCAACCTCTTCTTAGGCTCTAGTGCCCGGGAGTGGTGCAGGGTGGAGACTGGTGCCACAGCTGTTGCTGCACACCGAGGCTGAGGCACTCAGGGCAGAGTCCAGCCAGGAAGGCTCGGAAGCAGGAGGAGGGCAGCCTCCATGAGGAGGACCCTCAGACGGATGTCTCGCTCTTTCTGAGTTCTGGGATGAAAGTTCTTACAGATGCGACACTTCTCCTTCACATGTGATTCCCCCAAGCATTTGAGGCAGCTGCTATGGGGGTTACAGTCAAAGCAGGGCTTAAAACTGGGAGACCAGGGCATGCCCTGCCTGGGGTGAAGTCCCCACTGGGACTCTATCACTAACTACTCTCCTTAACAACTACTTATTAACTAACTACTGTAAACAAATTATTTACAAAGCCTTAAGGCTCAAAGAGTGAAATGGAAGAACTGCTAGCCCTTGCGAGGCAAGGGAAAGGCATTCCGACTATCCACCATGGGCGGTAAGAAGGAACTGAGTGGGCGTAGGACCGCTGGCGCCTAATATACCGATGCATGGGCATGGTACTCAAGAGGGTGCTACAGCTGACCATATGGGTACTGCTAAGGCAAAAATCTCTGACAGCTACGCACGTGGGTGCACGCATATCTAGAATGGAATCAACATGAGCAAGCACTTGAAGAACTGCTGTTAACATCCCACCACCAGAAGCTACACGTGCTGACTCATCAGGGACAGATGACTAACAACAGACTGCTGATTGGCTTCCTGTTCCTGGCCCATTTCTCATCTGAGCAACTAGTCACTAGGCGTGTTGCTGCCCAGATTTCTAAGATCAGGTCCCTGCTTCCTTGTCTGGTTCCTGCTCCTCGTTCCTGATAACATGCCTCATCCTTGTTCTTTTTACCATGCCCTGTTCCTTGTTCCTGCTGCCTGCTTTCTCACCCTGACCCAGTTGCTGATTCTGGCTTTGACCCTTGGCGTGACTTCTGACTCTTGCCCTGGCTTTGAACCCTGCTGTCACCATGACCCCAACTCTACTCCTGACACCAAACACTAGTTCAGATAGCCCACATTACAGGCCCTGACACTGTTAGAGTGCTTATGATATATCACATTGGTGGAGAGGATGTAGCTGTTACTTTAGCATGTGCTAGTCACTTTCTGTTTGAAAGTAACATTCTCTTCAATTTGCAATAGGAAATGACTTCAGCATTCTTTTAATCTATTCTAGTTTCCTGGCCTGTAGTTCTTAAGCAACTTTAGGATCTACTGCTATAGGGTTAGGAAGCACGCTAAATGTTGGCACCAAAATTTTTGTCTTTCTTTCTTGCCGTACGTATCTGAATTGGTGAGCCTAATAAAGTAATGTAAAGTGTGCGTGATATTCTAACAATGCTAAACATGGATCCCTTTACTCCACTAGTTGTTTTTCTAATTGAGATCTTTGACATCTGTACTGATTTATCCACTAACCCATTAAACTATACATAGAAAGGGCATGTCTGAGTGCTTGAACTACTGAGGTGAGCTGCTGGTGAATTGCTCATCTTCTCATGATGTGATATTACACTGTGTTATTACATTGCTTTACAAAGTGTTGTGCAACAACTCAAATTAAAGACTGAGTAGCAACTTACAAATTAGAGGTAACCTTTCCCATAAAATTCAAATTGATCTGCACCAAACTTGGGCTAAGGATCTCATAGGTTTCAAGGTCCTTTTGCATTCTGTTGCTAGCATTTCTTGCAGGTTTTGCTCTTGGATACCTTATCTTTGATGGCAGCATTCATGCCTGTCCAGAATAGAACATCTCAGGCTCTGTTCTTACACTTCTTAATACTCAGATGGACACTGTGGTAACATTTCTTATCTCATGCTCTGAAATATCACGACATAAGATTCTTTGTACAGAAACATATGCAACAATCATACCTCAAAAGTCCCCCCCACTTTTTTTCAAATGTTCAGATGTGCCTGCATTTTTTTTCCTTCACCATCTATCTTGAATTATTCTTTCACGCTGGGTCCGAAAGGGGCAGTACTTGACCTTTATTTCAAATGGTTCTTCCTGCATCTTATTGCTTTCACTCTTTATAGGCACTTTTGAAAGCATGTATAACATAAGAAGCTTTTTATTGGGCCTCTCTCACACACTTAGCACTTCTGCAATTTCATAATCATTTTCGGACATCTAGGCGGTACTATGCAACATGATTTCTGTAATATGGCTTCTAACTGTTTATGGTCTGCTTCTGCCTTGACTGATTTCTGCACACACACATAATCAAACCACTCACAGTTAAACACTCTTGACAGTATTTGTTTTTTCCAATCTGAACATTGTTCTATTGTGTGTTAGTCAATGTTTTGGAAGCATTTACCACTGGGTGATCCTTTTGCAGACGGACATTTTGAAACCCATGTGAGCTTGCATTGACAAATTCTAGGATCTTTGCTAGTCTTTAAATATTTCAGTAGAAATGTTTCTGTGACAACTCTTTTTTTTAATTCCCAAAAGCTTTTATCTTGTCGAGTATGCTAGTGCCGTTCTGTGCTGTAGTGAATGGCACACTAACATTATGCTGTCTGTCATTATGAAGTTGGTCTTTTTTGGCCCAAATCAGCAGATTATCGGCAATTATTCTCATACCATCCGAACACTCAAAAATCCAGGATTTCATGCTTCAGTATGCATCAAGTGCTGAGACAATCCCAAACAAAATATGTATCTATGCAAAGGGAAGTTCAAGATGCCGAGTTTTGCACTTTTTGTAGACTTAATGTGCATCCGTGACACAGAGACCCATCTGTAGTTTTCTACTCGTCGTCAGCATCTCTTGTCAGGCCAGACATACTCACTTCACCTCACATATTGATGTCATAATATTTATTTTAAAAGTGGCATGTAACACATTGTTTCAAGTCTAATAACACACTGGTCATTAATGTCACTGTGAAATGTTTGTAACACCTCTGTTGGTGAAATTATGGATACTCTCCGATATTATGCTCCAGAGACTATAAACAGACAAAGTTGACAAAATAGTTTTCTCCTACATAAAGAGGAAAGAAAATATGGCGGCAGACGCCTTGCCCAGGAAAGTGGGCACTGACCTGCTACCTCTGGGCAGCCAGTTGCTAGCCATCCTTCAGCTTTGTAAGACGGGAGCGGTGTGACCCTAACAGCATCCCAATGCAAAAGGGCTCACTAGTATAAGGAAATGAGTTACAGCTGGCCTGACCATTTCAGTGTACCCCAACTCCTTATAGTTATAATCTGTATCTAAAAGGTGTCATGCAATATGACACTGAAAAACTAATAACTCACTGATCATTACAAGGAGTATATCAAGATTTACAGATATATATTGGGATGATGACTAAATTGTGTTTAAACCAGGCATATTGGGGGAGGTGGGTTGTGGTAAACGGATCTGCCCTAAACAAAGGAATATGTATTTGTTTCTCTGATCAGCCTGGTCGTCAGGCAAACAGTGAAGGTCCATTTACATGTTAGGTAAACAAAGTTATCAAGATAAAAAGCAGGGGAGAACACATCTTTTAAAAGAGAAGAAAAACTTTATTTGGACTGTGAAGACAGAGGTTTGAACCTCAAGTGATAGGCAACTGAATCAACTGATTGTATACAATATTACTGTATTATAAAAGTTTGTTGAGTGAGGTTTTTGATAAAAGCCTATGACACATTGGTGATTAATATAATCATAAAATGTAAGTTTTTAACACTAAATAAGGAATTGTGGGTATTCACTGATATTCGGTTTTACAGGCTGTGACCAAACAAAGGGAGAAAATAGGTCTCTCCCAGACAGGAGGGAACATCACAGCTATCTACCTGTTTCCAATGAAATAAGCAAGTTATGACTAGAAACAATGGAAACTCCATTTACACAAAAATTAGCAGGGGGATGGGAGGCCCACAGGAAGGGAAGAACAGCATAAGGTTACCTTTCCGCTTTAAACAAGGTCACTGAACTTTGGAAGATATAAGTAAAGACAGAAGCCATCTTTGGTGTCCATCACTAGATAGACAATGGGAATAGAGCTCTTGCAAGCTGAGAAAGGTGGGTCCTTCAGCCAAGGGGGAGGGGTTTGAAGTCTGTGGAAACTGAATATAGGCAAGAAACCTGCTTAAGCAAAGATCTTTCATTTAGGAAGACAAGGGAAACCAGTCCCTTGTGCTTCTGTGGAAAGTCCTAACTGAGAAAAACTCAGCCATGAATGGAAAAAAGATAGACTGGTAAGAAATCTACCTTGAACAAAGACAGTAGCTTGTTAAGTTAAGACTTAGCCACTAGAAAGCATAATTTGTTTTGTTTTACTTGTAACTTTCTATCTTCATTCCTTATTCTTGAACTCACTTAATCCTATGCATATTATGTTAATAAATTTGTTTTTATTTTTACTATAAACCAACTCAGTGCTATGTTTGAAGGGAAGGGTGTATTTATCCCAGAAAAATTAATAAGCTGTAATGTGCTTTTGTCTCTTGAAAGGAGTAAATAAACCTTATTATTTCTCTAAAATGGTCCAGGAGGCCACTAGAGATAGAATTACCCAAGCAAAGGGAAGCTACATCAAGGGAAACCAGAAGTTGCTGATGCAGCAGGGACACCATCAGCAACTATTAGAACAGCCCATGTGAAGAGCTGCCGAGATACCTGTTACTAGGTGTCTAGACTCCTTGATGGCTTGAAAAAATACAGTTATTGGACTCAGGATATGAAAAACATCTGTTCCATGGAGAACACCCAATACTGAAAAGAGAAGAAAATTTGTACTGCAGGAGTTAAATTGGTGACTATTGATCATCAGCTATTACAGACAACAGCAGTTTTCAATAGACAGTCTGTCCATTACAGATAGCCCTGACCTGGAGGACGTGAACTGTGCACCCTCCGATAATCCAGATCCAACTATGATTGATGTCTCCATGACTGAAGATAGGACTTGAGTGGGCAGACTCATACAGAAATCTGCGTTCATGGCAGATTTCCTAGAAGTTACTGTTCAAATTTGTATTCAGCTAGAAGGGATCGGTGCTGTATATTTATCTTAGTTTTAAATTGTCTTGCATGTTGCTATGTTGTTGTATCTGATCTGGCGGGTTTAGCAGGAAGTCTAGTTCTGCCTTCGTGTCCTGGGGTTAGTACTTGGAATGGTCCAATAAATCCTTTGATTTCTATAACACAACTATTGCATTTTGAAGTCTAGACATGATCTCGCCAACTGTTCTGATGGGGTAATACTCGGATTTGATGGCCTTAGTCAATTTTTTCAGTCTATACACATCTTTAACTTATTATTTTAACCATACTGTTAACCCAGTCACCTGGTGTCTGAATTTGCTCAAGAACACCTAATTTTACCATCTGGTCATGTTCAGTTTTTACTTTATGTGTCTCAGTGTTAACAGGACTTTACATAGTGTATGCGTTTTTAGTGGGACACTGGTTTCTATACCAACATGATATATTATCTAATTAATACACCCCAGGCCATTAAATAACTAATCAAATTGTCTATGAACATTTTTGTATCGTATTGAGAAGACAAGTTATACACCCTTTTGATTATTTGCATTTGCAAACTGTTCCTTCAACCCAAGCTCACAAAAGATTTCCCATTCCACTGTTTTATATTCTTATGAGTAGTATCTGCCTTTATACAGACATGACAGTATTGCTGTGGTACATGGGTTCTTTTTGTACCTATTATATGAGACAGTCACTTACTCATATTTGATTATGTTGCACTCGGCTCCAGTATTTACTGTGAAATCCACTTTTTGTTCATTTATTTCCAATGTCACTGGCTAATCTCTTGTACACCCTTACTCTGTAAACATTAAGAGACCCAACAAAGAATTGTGTTTCTGCACCATCATTACCATCAGCGCTTCAAGCTCTGTATTGATGAGATTAATTTTGCTTTTGTATTCTTTTGCAATTTGTACTGAAAATGCCACACTTTTGCAAAATGGCTGGTTTTGTTGCATGCATGACATCAAACCCCTTGTACAACCATCTTTGCATTTATGTGATGATTGCTTCCATATTTATTGCAAACAAATCTGGTCTCTGCCATTTATTTTGTATTGTGTCTTTGTGTCTTGTTATGCATTTCTAATTAGGTGCACTCCACTTCTTGTAAAACACTCATTTTGGCAAGCACAATTTTCATTAGCTAACTATTGTTTGAAAATCAAGGTTGTCCCCCTCCACCCACAAGGTCCTTGCTTTCACCTGTCTCTCAATTATACCACAAATAGTTTTGCTTCTAATTAAATCTGTCTGTTAACAGTTCAAATTCACACGATTTTACTTTATTAGACAGGTCTGTAAGCTAATGATCAGTGGTGTAATTTCACAGCTAGTTTTTTTTATTTAAAGAAATGTGCCATTCTCAAATTAATTCTTGCATGGATCAGTGTTCTTTAATTTCTGTTATTTAGTTTGTCTACCAGATTGCATCCCTCTTCCTGTTCCTATTGGTCTGTATTTTAGTTCTTCAGTGCTCTGAGCCTGCCACATGTAGCACTGTGGCAGATTGCATACTCACTGATTTCTCTTCGATAGTACTAGCTTCCAGGATAATTTGCAACCTCTAGCAATTTATAGCTACCTCCTCCAGTTCTGTGTCATGTTCCCTTTCAGACTATGGTATTCAAGTACCTTTCTTTGTTCAATCTTCACTTGTTCAGTACCTAACTTATTATGACCCTATGTAATAAGAGTATGAGGCACAGGGATCCTGGGAAGAGTCTGGTCTTTATTTCCTGGCTACGGTCAGCTGACACTGATCAAGGTTATATAAAAGATACAACTATTATTTGGCAGAGGTCAGCATCCACTGACGCCAACAGCCTGCTACAAGTTGCATTCACTTTGTTGTTTCTCAAAATGTATGCACATGCACTGGTTTAACTTTTCCTTCTACAGTATTATTGTATAAATTGTACCAGCTTTACCATTCAGTTTTTAATTTGTGTTTGTTTTCTCTCTTATACACAGATAGAAAAAGTGTCCTGTTTATGATAACAAGATTCAGTCTACACGTTCCAATATGTTGGTTTGAAGTTCAGGATGAATACATTGCATCTATTTTTATGACTTTCTGTCCACTGAAACAACTGTTGTATTTTCATTCATCTAAATGACTGTTAATATAAAGCGATATAAGAATTCTAATAATACTCATAAAATATTTTGTGTTTCTCTTTAAGACATAGTGCAGTAGCATTTCTTGGGTCTTGGGTACATCTTCATTATTTTGCAGTACTTGCCACCCAGCTTGCTTTCGGTGAAAGAGTAGACTCAAATTTATTTCACTCACATCCAAAAAGTACTGAGACATCACAAGGTGAAAGACTATTACTATCTACCTATATGTATCAAATTTGACTAATGTGTGATCTTTTGAATCAGTAAATGGCTTTTAAGAATAAGATTTTCTCTGGAGCTGTCACTGAAAATGGAAAGTACAATAGGATGGAAATAAATGACCTTTTCAAATTTTAACTGCATACATTTCACATAATAGCTAACCGACTAAAGAATGAATTGAGTTGATTCTCTCTTCTCTGGAAAACTTCATTTTGAGAATAAAATGGTGAAACCTTTTGTATGTACAACCTAGATTATTTGTCTCCTTGCATATTGAACCACAAAGTAGAGCTATATTTGAATTCAGTCCATATTTCTTTCACAATTTCCCTTAGAATTTTAATTTGGAAAGCACCTGAAAAAAGCCATAGATAATAAAGCATTCCAGATTATCAAAGCATGGCTCAGTGGAAAAAGAACAGCAGCTTAATTTGCAATGCTAAGTATTAAGTTTTGAACCACAGTCAATTTTCTATTGTTGTATACAGGAAGCTTCTTCTATAATGCAGAGTGCCAGGGGTCCTTAACTTGTTATTAAGTTAATTTACTCCTTGCCAGAATACATAAAAGCATATGAAATGAAGTATATTCTTTCTGTTTAGATATGCAGCAGCATCACTCTGAAATGCTGCTGCAACATTCATAGAATGTAGTCCATTATATTTACTCCTATTTCTTGTTAATGTCAATTGCACAAAATATTGAAAGAAACCATTTTCATTACTTTTGAGAAATTTTACATTTACTTCTATCGACTAGCAAAAACAGGGCAGACAAACAGAAAAATTGCACTGTCAATGAACTGACACAAAGGAAATTTTATCTGTTTCCAAAGTGATTAACTAGGAACTGCAATATATGTCACACCCAGACATCATGCAGCAAACAGGCTCAAAATACATTTTTATTTGGTGACGGGTCAAAAGGCTTTACTGATCTCCCATGCAGCAAGTTCCAGAAATCCAACAATAATCTTCATTTCCTTTTGCCACCACCATATAAAAAGCAGTCACTCAAGAAGTATATTAGAATTTACAAAATACTCAACAAAATATTATACCCCAAAGCTGTCATTTACACATTAGCTGGGGTGAGTGAATTGATTAATGCAGTTTAAAAACATAAAAAATCAAAAACATATTTGCCCACAGAATTACTGATCATATTGTCAGTCTATGGATTTGTTTAATGAAATAGCATTTTTACCATTTGTTCAATTTCACCTGAAGTCACAATTCACACAAAAATAAACTGATGGGTGTATACTTCTTTACACTTTTATTCTCTTGTAATAAAAATTGTTTGATAATTTGAAAAGAAAAACAGAACTCAAAGGAAACATTTGCAAGGAACAAGAAAATTTATAAAACAGATTTGTGAATGCTTTTCATTTACTATAAAACATTGCCCTCTGTAACATGTTACAATATATATATTCATATGCTACAGTAGCATGTGGTGTCTACAAAGCTTTTCTTTATATCTGATAGAGAATGTATACTATGTAAAACATGGGTTGGAATATTAACTTCAGAACTTAATAAATGTCATGTGTGTGTGTGTACACACACCCTCCCATCTGAGTATATAGTCATTTAGGTGACAACATTTAACCATTATGTTTCTGCATAAATCCTGACTGCCTTCACATACACAAATATATGGACACCCTCCAGATGGACAGATAGATCTGTTTACAAAAACATACAATGATGGGAACTCCACACACCGGTAAACACAAAGTGCATTTCAGCCCAAATCACGATGGAGTAGTATACCTGGAGATCATGAAGTGGGTTCCAGAATACACTCTAGGGACACCAGGTTAATGTGTAGTGATAATTCATTACCCCAAGGATTGTAAACACAGCCATTCTTTACATTTTTATTATTAATTATTATTATTATTATTATTATTATTTATTAAGAACCAGTAATCTCCTTGGTGTGGAATAAATCATGAAGACGTGGTCTGGGCCCAAAGGACTTAGCTAAGCATTGTTAATATAAATTTAATTATGTTAAAATATAAAATAAAAAATGAATTTAACATTTTTATTTAACAAACTATTTGAGTAGAAATAAAGGAGTACATTGGCATGAATTCATATGTAGGGAATGGCAATATTTGGGTTAGAAATAATTATATAGCATAGTCCTATAAGTAAGTGTATATATGTTAACATTTGTAATTCTTTCATACTTTTTACTGCATTCCTTTGCTCTTTCTGAAAGGATTATAATTTTCATTTGGATTTCCTGTAAGGAGTGAAAGAAAAAAGAGATGGTATCAGGGCTACAAGACTGGCAACGGGCCTCTTGAAGTCCTCCATTAACTTTTTTGGGGAATTAGAAAGCTAAGTTATGGCAGATCCTGAAGTCCTAAGAAATAGGTTACTTACTAATAATGGAACTAGGAGATCAAATCAGACTGACTATATTTTAGAACCTCTAGTTCTTTGACATTTGCAAATGGGATGGTGGAGTTATTCTGGGGGGACTAACAAGGATCTAACTGGAGCGGTAACAGACTTTGATTTGTAATATGCTTTCTTACTGGTGATTGGTACTGTGCGTGTCCATTTGTGTAGCTGTACAACTTTGGGGGGTGGGGATGGGGCGGATGGAGGAACGTGATCAGAAGAATGTGCTGCTGTTTTGCTTTTGTAAGGCAAAGTCCCTCTTGAGATCTCACTGTGAGAAAGAAACAGAGCCCATCCACACTCACTAAGGACTACAAATGCCTCATAAACCATGGTATCAAAGACAGCTGACTGACCCAATTGCCATTGACCAAGGAGGCTGGAACATCCAGATACTTTGAGAGTTGCCAATAGTTTTTCCACAACCTTAATCAAAAACGGAAGATTAGATACTAGTAAACACATGGATTTTGAGTGTCAGTGTCAGGAAATGTATTTTGAACAATGGCTGAGCTCTTACCACTTTCAAATCAAATGACACCCTATCTTCCTTAAAGGAGGCATCCTCTTGTCTACCATATGATAGCAGATGTTGGGGCCTTGCAGGACAGCTTCCAGTTAGAGGAGAAATCAGTGATGCAGAGTCTGGGTTTAGTCTTAGTGCAACTTGTTCATTCTGAACTCAGTATTGTCAACCCCAACCGTTCAAAAACCTTGAGTCTCATTCTCTGCACAACAAACTTTTTTTTATATAATAAAAGTTGGGTTCTTTTCCTTTGCTTTCTAGTTTCTGAGGTTTCTTAGGGATCACTTGGGACATATTTTCAAGTTGTTCTTTGCAACCACAATAGCTAGAAACTTACTCTGTATATAAGAGCAGAGATTTGCATGTGATCGCTTGACTCCAGGAGTTGAGGCTTTAAGAAAGCCATAAAATATTGAGAGAGACTCATGATAAAATTCTGAACATTGGCAACATTGGCACACCTGTTGTTCAACAGAGATGGCCACAAATCGCACACAGGTAGCCCCCTCTTTCAGGGATCTTAGTCTAAACATCAATGCAACTCTGTCTCAAGAACTGGCTCTAGTAAGGGAAATCAATGCAGGGAACTAAATCTCTTCCTACTATCTACTACTTCCCACACAAAAATTTAACAAAAAAATAAACCAAAACAAAACACAACACCAACACATTTATCGAAAAGACTAAAAACTTGTTCTTATGCTAAGAAAAAGATAATGTGTAACAGCACCATCTGGTAACCAGAATTTTCTTCATGACTGGAAGGACTCACATCAGGAACAAGTGGAAACAGTCTGGGCTGATTAGGCTGTAAACCACATGCAGCAAAATTCTCTCATTTGAATTTTATAGTGGAGGCACAGCCACATAAGGGGGGAAAAATCTCAAAATCTTTATAATGCAAATGAGCAGCCTCAGACCCTGGCTCCCATTATAAGGGCAATAACTGCCTTCCTTATTGAACGTTATCTGTAAACTATGGTGACTTGTGAAGATGAAGCTAGGAGATACAGTACGTGGGGGCCACTTTACACACTCCGTGAAGTAGAAAAGATTATATAAGCTTATCAAACCATCAACAGAGCGAGCTGTCAGAAATAACAGTCTACCTCAGAGACCTCTGGAAGCATTTAGGTTCTGTTAGTCTCTGAGAACAGACCACAACAGGTCTCATTGCCATGACAGGAAAGATGGACATCAACTTCAAGAGGCAATGATTGGTCCAGAACAGAGGAATAACGTCTAACCCTCCAATCTCTAGGTATAGTCACCAAGCCCGATCAGCACAGTGCCTCCAATGACACAGCAGTGAGGAACTTTATCAGCTCATTCACGAATTTCGCAGAGCAGTGGGTTGATCTGTACATCAGTACCAGTTCTGACTTTACTTTGTCCCAGGATTCACATAACAAATTGACACATAATATCAGGTCTAGTTTTCGGCCAGATCTCTTAGACCAGTGGTTTTCAAAGCCGGTCCGCCACTTGTTCAGGGAAAGCCCCTGGCGCGCCAGACCGGTTTGTTTATCTGCCGCGTCCACAGGTTCAGCTGATCGTGGCTCCCACTGGCCGCAGTTCGCCGCTCCAGGCCAACGGGGGCTGCAGGAAGGGCAGCCAGCATATCCCTCGGCCCACGCCGCTTCCCGCAGCCCCCACCCTGAGCCTTTCAGATCCTTGGGTCCTACACCAGCCACCTAACCCAGAGACACTCACTCTCAAGTAGACACAGAGCTACCAAGGTCAGGGGGAAAGTAAGAGTCTACAAAATGCCACAGCCACTTGTGGGTCTACCATATCTGTGCCTATCCTCCATCCCTGTACAAATTAGGGGTATATAAGTTAGGCACCCAAACCTATATTTAAGCAATCTGTTCTCAGAGGTTCTACGTGTCCAGAGGCTCAACACCTGTGAAAGGCAGATCAGCTATTTAGATGCCTAACTGTGGATTTAGGCACCCACATTGGAACATTTTTTCACATATATTTAATATTTGTACTGTATTGCACTACCAACATCATCGATTTGCACTGTAGTAGTACCTAGAGACCAGAGTCAGAAATCGGGGCTCCACTGTGGCAGACACCGTACTCGACATTCTGAATGAATGTGTTTCCAAAGAATAACTCATATCCTCCCATGAATACTGATATTAACACACATTAATTCCCACATTTTTCCTGCATATTTTTAAACAGACAAATTATCTATTATGCAAACCTAGAACATTAAAGATAGTTTCATACTTCCCAATTATCCCCTGGACTTTCACTAGCAATTTCTGTCAGCGCCCAGTGACATCCCAATGACAGTACTGGAATTAGTGGGTGTTAGTGAGCAGCTGTAGCAACTGCTGCAAATTTAACACACTACTGGCTTCTTAATGACCAGTCTCAGACTGAATTTTCCCATCAGCTTTCTATAGCCTATCAACCTTCCCCTTCAACTTTCAAATGTAAAGTGAGGAGCAATATTACTCCTTTGGAGTTCAGTTCAGGATATACAGCTGCAAGCCCAAAGTACAGTGCTGAACTCAGACTGACACCCTTTTGACTGCCTTCTGATCAGCACAGTAGCACACTGGCATACTTAAAACACTATGCTGACTCAACATAGTGTAAAAATCATTGTCTGGCCTATTTTCATTTTCATGGTTCATATTGTTCCTATTAGGATTGTTTCATGCACAATGCAAGAGTTATTCTACAAAACCTCAACTACAGATGTCGCTAATGCTCCAGCTATAATAGCGGAGATAAACCAACTATATAGTCTAACATTATATGTTTACTGAACCACACATATGTTTACCTCATAAGTAATGCAATTCAATGTTTATAAGAATAATGCATTGTATGAGACAGTAAAAGTGCTAACCCTGAAACAGAATTTCTCAGGCTTAAAACTGGTCAAAAAATAAGGTTTTCTTAACCTACAAACTCAACCAAAACAAAAATATCCTGGGCAGTAAATCGTGTGTTGCATATAAAGCCCATGTTTCTGTTTCAGAGGTTTTTGATAGAACATTGAAGATAGAGTTTCCAAGCGCTTCGTGTGCATTATAATAAGATTAGTTAATCTTGCTGAACAATCTTGGCATACTATCAGCCAAATTCTAGCTCGTGCTAGGAAAGAAGCATTAACCAACACACACATACACTCCCCCTGGCCCCCTACAGAAACAAAAGGAAGCACATATGATCTGCAAAGCAACAAAAGCATGGGCCTGTAATTTGACTATGAACAACATGAAGAAAGCTCTCCTATACAATGCGTTCTCTCCCTGAACAGAAATAAATTGTAGGAGGGTTGTGCATAGAGGCCATGGCTAGGCTGGAGTGACTATGCAAACATGCATTTAGACAAAGGCCCTTCTCTGTGCCATTTTTGCTCCTCTTTGAATTTTTTTATCAAAGGCCCTGCAGGGTAGGCTGTTCTTTATTTTCCTAAGAGAATATTGTTGCCCTGCAAAGCTGTGTGTGCGAGCACACAAGCCAGAATCTGGCTCTTTATATTCAGGGATCACTCCACCCATCACTAAATTACAGCCATTTTCTAGAGCATCCACAACCTTGACACAGTATTTCAGCAAAGGAAGTGCTCTTCCTGGCTTTTTCTGTAATTTTTAAACCTAAGAGCAACAAAATCTTTCCTGATAAGGTAGGTTTTAGGGTTTTCCCCTGCAAGACTTTGCCTCGCCCCTCTGACTCAGATGGGCACACAAAGCCTTTTATACTACTGGGTTCACACTAATGGGACCTGCTTGATTTGGCTGCCAGTCTGGGCAGTAGAATAGACCTGGATCTGTGTGTGCAGAATCCTAGAACCTGACAACAAACACTCTGCCTAATCTGAAATATAATTAAATGTTTAGGTGACCATAATGTTATCACCAACACCAAAATACCAGATGCCAGAGTTTATACCCCTACTTTCATTGAAGAGTTATGGACTCAGGGGAAAGACTGCCATCTACTGAGTTTCCAAACACAATTTCCTGCAACACCTAGGAGGGTCCAAATTCAAGAATAAACTAACTCTGATTAGCCTTTGAGATCTGACAAAATCACAGCACAAGGTAGTACTGGTATTTCTGGTTTGCACCTGTTTGCGTTTAGAATATAATCAGTTGGAGAAATAGTCTATCATTTTACCAACTAATACTTAATACCTTAATTATATGATCTTTTACTGCATTTTATGATTCAGATTTGAGTTGGGTCTGAGAGTTAACAGCAAGCAGCACCATCTACGAGTATGGCAAAGACCAACCTTTTTAAAAAAATTTTGTGAGGAGGAGATGTTACTCAGAAGTGCTAAAGCAAGTGGAAGGATTTTATTTTGTCTTCAGTGCTTAAAAAAAAGGGTGTGTTTTAACCACAGGATAACTAATGTGCATTACCTAATGTAAAAACACAGTGGAGACAAAGCACTGTAGTTTTACCACAAGGTAAACTAGGTGAGGTCAACCATGGGCAAGGGTATAGTTTTGACCTAGCCAACCACATCACAGTAAAAACTACTGGTGCCTTGTCTCCACTAGGATTTTACAGCAAATGACCATTGCAAGTTAATTATCTTACTGTAAAAACCCCACCTCTTGGCAATCAAGCTGTAACCACTGAAAGAACATAAATTCAGGGCTGTCACTGGACAAGTACCTAGTATTCAATGTGCACAACACAACTTCAGTGACATGTAATCTGCGTTTGAATTTGGCTCTTAACTGTGCAAAAGTTGCAGTCATTTACAACTCAAAAGCTTTGAGTATTTAATCAGGGAGGAAAAAAAGGGAAGGCGAGAAAGCCTGCTATTGTTAATATGGTAAATGGATGACAGCAAAAACCAGGCACTGCTTTTACAACAAAGAACAACCTTCTATCTGTGTAACTAAATGACATCTTATAAAATTAAAAACATTCACTGAAACCTATAGTACTTAGAGTAAGACCAACTTTACCTTATAATATTTAATTACAAACCATCTATGAGCAATTAAAAACCAAATAATTACCTATCCTAAGATGATATATTGGATAATACATGACAGGTAATGGATTTATATACACTATGTAAAATGCTATGTGCAATTACAAGGATATAATTCCATTGAAAAAATTTATTCATCTTATATATTTTGATGCTATCATTTGTTATTTTATACCATAAAAAGATCCAAGACCTTATTCATGAAATTACTTCAGTTTTATGGTAGTGTAATTTTATTGAAGTTAATCAAGCTACAGCAACATGAAACTGGAGTAACACAGTGATGAATCAGAACTGTAATGTGAAAAACCTGTTTAAATACCTAAACACCTAAAACAACTGAAACATGTATTGATGAAGCTAACAGCTTCAACTATGTTAGAAAAGATTATAATGATTAACATACTGTAAGACTAAAAATGAACACATTTAAGTCACTCTCAGCCTCCATTTTATGGTCAATTCTTAAAACTATACACTGATAATGGCATTTCCGATTATTCTACAAACAGAAAAACCATAACCCATAGGACTGATACCAGAATTATGAGTAAGTTGTACTACATGGTGACAGCTACATATTTTATACAGCAATTATTCTGTTAAAGGTTTCTGATGATCCAATACATGATCACAAGAAAGCTTGAGTATTTTCCTGAGCAAGTTCATTGAGAAGTCAGCCATAAGCAGTCTTCACACTCCTGTATCCCCAGAAAATATCCTAGATCCCTTACAATCTACTTTTAGGCTAGGATATGGACAAAACAAAGCACTGGTGGCCCTGATAGATCTTTTGCTATCAACAGATAATGAGCAGACATATATTCTCAAGAATCCTGAATCTCTCCACACCTTTCAATATGATCATCTGTGAGAGATGGCTGAGGTTCAAAGAATGCATGAAAATAGTTTGTCTTTCCTCAAAGACCCTTGGAACACATCTTGAAGACTAGTGATAGGAAACTGCACCTCTACCAATGGATCCTTCACCTGTGGAGTTCCACAAGGCTAATTTTCTCCCAGATTGTATTTCATATTTATAGGCAGACATTAAGAGAAACTATGAGAGGTCATGAGCTCTGTGACAGATACAGCAGTTTCCTGAGATACCCATGAAAAGCCTTACTGAATTAAGCTGAAGTATCTTTGGAGTCCATTGTATTAAATGAAAAGGCTATGTAGTATTGTGGGCAAGGATTGTATGTAACCTATGGTTGCCAACTTCTAACTGCACAAAACTGAACACCTTTGCCCCACTCCCTGCCCTGAGGCTCCGCCCCTGCCCTGCCCCTTCTTCGAGGCCCCACCCCACTCATTCCATTGCATCTCCATTTCTGAAGAGAAAGCAAAGGGCAGACGCTGGCAGTCTGGGTTGCTGGGAATATCACAGTGTAGGTGGGGAACTGTGCAGCCTGGAAAAACTTCAATCAAGAGGGAGAGCGAAGTGGGTCTTCACTTGAGAGGTGATAACTGAGGAGCCAGGAGCCTAGAGGGGGAGCCATTGACAAAGCACAGAGGGGAAATACAGATGCAATTACCCTGAACTGTGACTGACTCCACTACCAACAATAAACTGACTCTATCCTTCTGAATCTACATCACCACCACCGCCACAGGACTTCTAAATAGGCCAGTTTATGGCCAAAATTTCTAAGAGCTCGAAACCACAGTGCAGTCCTGAGTAGTTGATACATGTTGCCAAAACAATCCATGGAACAGATATTTTTCTGGATTCCTTGCTGATATCGAGCTTCCACATCAGCAAGTTATAATGTTCTACCATCTCCAACTGGCTAAGAGACAGCATCCCAACCTCATGGATGATATCCAGGCCTCAGCAATCCATACCTTAGTCACCTGGTGTCTGGATTACAGCGGTGTAGTTTAGCTGCACTTCATAACATCTGCTTTGAGAAAACTGTAATTGGTACAGAACACAACAACTTGCTTCTTCAGCAACATGGGTTGCCATAAGCACACGATCATCCTTGTATTCTGCTCAATCTACTGACTCCCAATATAATATCTAACCGAGAACTGTCCTCACTTTCCAGGTGCCAAATGTTACCTCCATTTTTAACACAGTGCAAATACACCTATAACTTCAGATATTACAACCATAAAGAACAATTTACAACAAATTGCCACTGCATAACCGTTTTCTCTCTAAGGGCTATCTCACGCATTAGGATAGCACCAGATTGGTGCTACAGTACCAGCAACAGAAAATAAAATCTGAAAAGGAAGGGTATGCTCATCTCCACACACAGTGATTATTCCATCACAAATGTGCGAAAAATAGTTACCCTAGTACAGGCCTTCATGGTATTCACTCACAATACAGGTCCCTAAATAATCCCAGATTAGGGTGAAACAGTCCAAGTAATCCTAGTGTACATTTCCTTCTCACACTTTGCAACCATCCCTTAAAATATTAATCTATGCTTCCATACAAAATCATAACTGGATTTTCCAGTTCATCAGAATTATTGTCAAACTTAATAAGTTACTGTGCCTCAGCACCAAAAGCTTAGTGTATGGGGTGAAGACATTTGAAAGTGTAGCCTTGCCAGCGAAACAGCCCAAGCCTGGATGCTATCATACTATGACTCAGTTCCACAGAACATCCAATGGATCTTCCACAGGGGAACAATTTAAATTATATTTCAATCAAGCCTTGTGCCTCATGAGAAGAAGAGACATATAATTAGATCATTAATAGAAAACAACAAAGCTTTCAATCAGTTCCAGCATTTTTCTGCAGCATGCTTGAACAATTTAATGAATTAGCATATCCTCTCCCCCAGAAAACTCAAAGCCAATGTTAATTTAAAAAGAGTCACCTCTTCTTTTCAAAGTCTACTAGTCCACTTAATCAATACTTCTTAAAAAGGAGACAGACCACACAGGTCCTTGTTCAGCAATGGATTAAAATAAAAAAAATTGCTCTTCAAAGTGCTATTTTTAATATGGTGATTGACTATGCTTCATCATGGATTATGCCTATCAGTGTCGGCATATATAATATAAACCGGTATGCTAATATATACGGTGGTATCCATGAAATAAAGCATTTGTCATGCCTCAGTTACACTTCTGATCACTTCTTATTCTCTGCCAGGTCTATGGCTAATGTTTTACACCTCTGTGCAACTTTCAAACAAACAAGGGGCTTTTGTATTTATTTTCTTAAATACCTGTCTGGTATGTTTTTCCCCATATGTAGAAGTTTCCACAAAGCTTACACAAGTCTAACATGCAGGATGGACAATATTCAGTTCTGGACCAATGACAGATTGAAAGTCCAATATCTTGTGATTTTCAGGTCTAGAAACAGGTGCTCTATCCCTTTCGAGAGAATTATCCTCCACATTTCATAGTGCAATGTTTTTGTTTTATCCTCAGCAGATTGCAAGATATGACATTAAATTTGTAACATCATAAAGAAAAATTGTTTTAGCTAATTTCTAATTTTTTAAAAAATATATTAGGTATACATTTTCCTATCAGTCTATACTGTTGGATATATGATACTGAAGGGAGCCTGGTTTTATAGGTAGAAAAATATAAAAATTACTACTGATACTTCCCCTCCCCCCATTCTCTAAAATCAACTTTCCTTTAACAATTTTGACATACGCAGAATACATAGTGGTGTAGAGGACAGAATATATCTTAAAATGGAAAGAGAGACAACCTCTCCATTCCATCAACAATATTTATGGGGGGAGGGGGTAGAGAGGTGTGAGCGGGGGAAGGTGGTGGAAGGGGTCTGTAAAAGCCTGAGAATCAAACGATGTTGTGAAAAAATGAAGGGCATCCATTACAAGTGTTTAGGGGCTTGCCAGTGTTCCCAACTCTTACCTCATATAGGATTCCACTAAATCCTATTGACAATACATGTGAGATGCTAAAATCTTAGGATACATGATTAACTTCATAGCTGTAACTCCCGAGGGTGCAGTTCCACCAGTGGTAGCAACAATGGAAGCTATAAAGTAGGCAAGGTTCAGGTATAGGTGTAGGTGTAGAGGACATGGTAGTAAAAAATTCCTGAGCCTTGACTACGCTAAAGTTTCCACTAGTGAAGCTACACAAGTGGTGTATTATAGTTATGAAGAGAGCTCGTGTAGCCAGGGCCAAAGAGACAGACTTCATCAATATTTAATGCATAGGAATATGTTGATTTCATAGTGTGAAGCGGAAAATCTGTCTCATCACAGTCAATTCAAACTTATGCTCCTGACAGTGCCACTTCTAATGTCCCAAAACTTGTTGGTTTTATAACCTCTGCTGTTCGTGCCACTGATGCACTCAGAAGAACAAGGGGCACCTTCTGAAACTTCATATACCAAGATGAGACTATATCTCACTTCTGAAAGAAATAACTGCTGGTACGCAAAAGAAATGGGCTCTTGCTGCTGTCAAGGTTCCTTCCCCACTCTGAACTCTAGGGTACAGATGTGGGGACCTGCATGAAAACCTCCTAAGCTTAGGTTAAAACTTCCCCAAGGTACAAACTATTTTACCTTTTGCCCTTGGACTTTATCACTGCCACCACCAAACGTCTAATACCGGTTACTGGGAAAGAGTCCATTTGGAAACATCTTTCCCCATAAAATCCTCCCAAATCTTACACCCCTTTTCCTGGGGAAGATTTGATAAAAATCCTCACCAATTTGCATAGGTGAACACAGACCCAAACCCTTGGATCTTAAGAACAATGAAAAAGCATTCAGTTTCTTAAAAGAAGAATTTTAATAGAAGAAAAAGTAAAAAGAATCACCTCTGTAAAATCAGGATGGTAAATACTTTACAGGGTAATCAGATTCAAAACATAGAGAATCCCTCTAGGCAAAACTTTAAGTTACAAAAAGACACAAAAACAGGAATATCCATTCCATTCAGCACAGCTTATTTTCTCAGCCATTTAAAGGAATCAGAATCTAACGCATATCTAGCTAGATTACTTACTAAGTTTTAAGACTCCATTCCTGTTCTGTCCCCGGCAAAAGCATCACACAGACAAAGAGAGAGAGGCTTTGTTTCTCCCTCCCCCCAGCTTTTGAAAGTATCTTGTCTCCTCATTGGTCATTTTGGTCAGGTGCCAGCAAGGTTATCCTAGCTTCTTAACCCTTTACAGGTGAAAGGGTTTTTCCTCTGGCCAGGAGGGATTTTAAAGGTGTTTGCCCTTCCCTTTATATTTATGACAGCTGCAAAGTACAGGTCCATATTGGAACATTCCCAAAGTTTTTACAACTAATTTGCACAGAGCCACACAGAAATCTATGCACAAGCTAGCACTGGTAATCAGGGGTCCCTGCCTTCTAACCCCAAACTGTCTCTGTAGGAGAGTGAAATTAGTTCAAATTATGTTTCTGTCCTGAAGCTGTACAGTGGGATGCCATAACGCACATTGAGAAAAATAAACAAACAAAATAAACTTACTCATACTAGGGAGAAAGTGAAAGTTCAGAGTTGTTTTAGTTCGTTTTCAATAGACCTTTATTTTGTTTCTAATGAAATTTCAGTCTGCTTACAGTGAAGTATGACTGCTGTAAATTAGGTTCCACTGAGATAATCACCTAACTGATGTTAGGTACTGTATCATAAGGGAACTATCACTCCCCACAAACCTTCCTACTCAAGCTATAGGGGAAAATGTAAATAGCTGACTCCTGGTCTTACTAGTTTTTCTTTTCTGGGAGTAATCCACACGCTACAAGTATCACAGCTGCTAGACTTCCCTGAAATTCCATGGGGAAGAGGAGGAGATCTTTTGCAAAATTGTACCTCCTCCCATTAATGAAATTAGTCTTCAAAAATGATACTATGAAAACCAGTTCACTGATGTGTGTGCTTCATTGTGCTCTATGTCTGAGCATGTGTCTCAGTTAAGGAATATGATTAAAGTCACAGCCACGCTACAAGTTTCAATAATTTTTATAAAGTAAACAGGGCCATGCTGAGCTCCACTGTATTTGAAGAAAGTAAACTGTTTCCTGCACTGGATTGAATAAATGTCTGCATAAGAAAAATGTGATATATCAAGATGACATGCATGTCTATGTTCAAAGGAAGTTTGTGCATAGGAGCAAGACGTCATTAGCCTTTCACATTTGAAGACATACTTTGAAATTCTGTTCAGAACACAACAATATGAAGTGGGGTGGCCTCAACTTAGTTCCTAATTAACATCTATCCATTCTAGTACACAATTTTAAAAATAGCTACATGTCAGTCTCTTCTCAAAAAATGACTATGTCTGAAAGTGCACAGGATAGTTTAGGACTACATCAAATGGACAAAGATGTGGTAAGTTGCTTGCCTACACTATACTGGACTCTGTTTAGTGTTGGTTTCCCATGTTCATGATCACCAGATTCTCCTCAAAATGTTTCAACCCTGATTTCCAACCAGAAATGGTATTGGCAGCCACTGAAAATCCCACAGCACTCTTATGTGCTTCTGACAAGAATTTCTCTTTAATAAGCAGGCCACAATATTCTGCACCAATTGCGGTTTCTGAGTGCTTTCAAGGTATAGCTCTATATAACATGCCTTCCAGCAAGCTACTCTTGAGATGGCATGGGCATAGATAATTGTGGCCTGGTCTACATTACAGAGAGAACAGTGGCCTGGTCTACACTCTTCTTGCCAGATGCCAATGAAAGACTGCATTCTTGGCCACAGCAGTTACCTGGATATCCAGAAACATCCTTAGAATCTAATGTCACACCTACATTGCACATGTGTATTACAAATTGATCACACCCACTCAGTGGGGAGCGGGGTGCCAATATAAATTCTTTCAATCCTTCTGGTTTCCTCCCTCAGCACTACCTGTCTTATCCGATTTAAGTTGAAGCCAAGTAGTCATCCAAGCCCAAACATCAGAGAGACATAGATTATTTATTTCACTGCTCTGGCTGGGGCAAATTGGATGGAGACTTATATTGGCTGATATCAACATACTGAATACATGGTAGTCCACGTCTTCTCATTAGCCTTCCCTTCAGCCTCATATATATTGAGAAGGAAGGAAAGGCAACAATATAAATCCCTGTGGTACCTACAGGAGAGCGTCCTTATGGTATAGGAACAAAAGTCCACAATTACATTTTGGGTTTTCTGAGAAAGTTAAGACTGGATTCATTCAAGGACAACTCTTTCCATCTCTGCTAGAGCTCCTAAGCAAGTCAACTAAATCTCATGATCAAAAAGTATCAAAAGGGGCTTTCAGATCTGAAAGAATCAACATGGACACATTTCTTTATCCACTGGTAGGAAGAAACCACCTAATGCAAACAGCACAGTTTCTATTTTATACCACGCCCACAACCTGAATGACCCCAGTCAAGAAAACCTTAGATCTCAACCTGAGAGTTCCCTACCATCACAATCTCTCAATAGCCTTCCCCAAAACTGGGAGATAAGGTGCCAATCAATAGTCACATTGTCAGTATCAGGAATTGGTTTATTGAGAAGTGGCCTCACAACTGTTCAAGAACCACTGGTACACTGCCCCCTGTAGGGAAACAATGAAAAACATAAAAAGCAATGGACCCAGTACTTCCCTGCTTTCTTTCATCAGCTAGAAAGGACAAGGGTCCAATTCACAAGTAGCATGAAGCTACTCCAGCACCTCTCAAAGCTCAGTATGTGAAACAGGATAAAACTCAAACAACAAAGATTTAGAGTTTCTCCCCTAAAGCCACAGTTCTTTGTTTCCATGCCAGTAGACAGTGCAGTCCAAATCTGAGCAATTTTGTCTGAAAAGATAACATGAAAATTCTTCACAGGGAGAAAAACCTCAAGTCGATACCAAATGGACACATCCAGGATTCCCTGAGCTGTCAACGTATCAGACCCATTGTGCAAGACTTCGTAGATATTATGGTGGAAGTGAAAAAAAATATTTCTTCACTTCTCACACAGTCCTGCCATATAATATTTTTTTAAAAAGCCTGAATGTCACAATGAATTGGACTCAGCATAAGACTTCCACCACCAGCACTTTAACTGTCCCCATTCTCGCTTCATCAGTTGCAGGCCATTTGTGAACTATTTGAGTATATAGACAAAGCACAAATACCTGTGCACAACTGCATACATTTAAGTGGAAATCATATCAACTTAACTGCCAAAGGTGAATGTGTATAAATTACTCAAGATTCAGAAATCAGCAGCACTGTATGTGCTTAGACATACAATACAATCCAAAAGAAATAGAAAACAGTTAAAAACTATTTTTTTGTCAAAACCTATGTCGAATTCAAGGCTAGATGCACCTTTAACTCTTCTTGGTCTTGGAAGGCAGCCCCCACAGATGTTAGGGGCTGATGCTTTCACCTGTCGTGGGGTGGAATCCTGTGATTCTCTCCCTCTTAGACTGGGTCCCCTATGTACCATGATTACTCAGGAGGTTCGACTGGGTTCCAGCAGGTGTTTTATTGCAGTGTAGACATACACAGAGTCACAGCTAAATACAAGGCTGAACAGATTGTTACGCATAGGAAGTTAACACATGTTGCACTAAACCAATTTAAGTGTAGTAGGCAATTAACACCTCTGCAGTCCTATGACAAAGGAGGGTTAGTGGATTACAAACTGTTGTAATGAGCCACAAATCCAGTGTCTTTACCGAGTCTATGATTTTTAGTGCCTAAAGAAGTTGTGGACTTAAACTCCCAGGCTCATCTTTTGAATCTGCTGTGCAGGTTTCCTTCGAGGACAAGGACTGACAGGTCAGACATGGAGTGATCTTTTGTGAAAAGCATCAGCCCCTGGGTGACATGGTGTTTGTCTTTTATCCTTTTTCTGGGTGAGTTCATTTCGGAGCATAGCGATTGTCTCGTTTCACCCACATAGTTGCTATTGGGACATTCTGTGCACTAGACGAGGTACATCACATGTCGTAATAGGCATGTGTAGCACCCATGGATCTTGAAAGTGTGTTGTGTGGGGTGGGGTATTCAGGGGCGGCTCTACCAATGTTGCCGCCCCAAACAGTTGCCGCCAAATTTCCGCTGAATTGCCACCATGCCTGGAAAAGCAGTGGAGCTGCTGCCCAAAAGCCACCGTGGTGGGAAGAGCAGCGGAGGTGCCGCTGAATTGCCGCAGCGGGACACGGACGGCTGCCCCATTCTGAATGCCATCCCAAGCACCTGCTTGGAAAGCTAGTGCCTGGAGCTGGCCCTGGCGGTATTGATCATGGCAGCAGTGGGGATATGTCTGCAGATTTTGCATCTGTTGTTATGGCAGGGTCTGGTGCCACTTTGAGTTGATAGGTCCTGGTCTGTGGGAAGCTTGCTTCTGATAATGAGTTTGGCAAGGTTTGGGGGTTGTTTGAAGGGCAGAAGAGGGGGTTCAAGAAAGATTTCTTTCAGGATGTGGTCCCCATTGCACATGAGTTGTAATTGTTTAATGATACTACATACGGGTTTCAGTGTGAGGTGGTAGGTGACAACTAGGGGTGTGCAGTCAGTGGGTTTTCCCCCAATATTGAATCGGTTTCTGTCGGGGTATTTGGATGGCCCATACCACGATGTGATCATCTTCTCTGATAGAGTGTCCTTGTTCGGTGAATGTGGTTTTAAGTGTGCTAAGGTGTGTATCCCTCACTTTCTCTTCAAAGCATATTCTGTGGTATCTGAGTGGCAGTTGATAACAATTTTTTTGGTGTGTTTGGGGTGGTTACCGGACCTGTGAAGGTAGGTGTGGTGATCCCTGAGTTTCTTGTATACAATTGTCTGTAGGGTTCCATTGTTGAAGCTGATCATCCAGTGTCCTGGATGTTGATTCTGGTGCAGGCGTGTTCTAGAGAAAGTTTGATGAATGGCTGGTGGTTGCTGAAGTTGTGGTGGAAGTATATTTATTGTTTGTTCTGATGAATTAAAAGAGGAAAAGTAAAAAAAGAAAATAGAACAATAAAATAACTTTTGCATTATATATTATATTTCCTAGTCATTGACATGTATTTACAATTGTAAACATGGAGACTTTTCTGAACTTCTACAAACAATAAAGAGATAATCCACTAGATAGGCTGAAGAGTTCATATAGATGTTCATATAGTAACTCACAGACATTAGTCAATAAGAACATAAGAATGGCCATATTGGGTTAGACCAAAGATCGATCTAGCCCAGTATCCTGTTTTCTGACAGTGGTCAATGCCAGGTGCTTCAGAAGGAATGAACAGAACAGGCAATCATCGAGTGATCCATCCCGTCGCCCATTCCCACTTCTGGCAAACAGAGGCTAGCAAAACTATCCCTTCCCATCCTCGTTAATAGCCATTGATGGACTTATCCTCCATGAATTTATCTAGTTCTTTTTTGAACCCTGTTATAGTCTTGGCCTTCACAATATGCTCTGGCAAGGAGTTCCACAGGTTGACTGTGTGTTGTGTGAACAAATACTTCCTTATGTTTGTTTTAAAACCTGCTGCCTATTAATTTCATTTGGTGACCCCTAGTTCGTGTGTTATGAGAAGGAGTAAATAACACTTCTTTCTTTACTTTCTCCACACTAGTCATGACTTTATAGAGCGCTATCATATCCCCCCTTAGTCACCTCTTTTCCAAGCTGAAAAGTCCCAGTCTTATTAATCTCTCCTCATATGGAAGCTGTTCCATACTCCAATCATTTCTGTTGCTCTTTTCTGTACCTTTACAATTCCAATATCTTGGAAAATGAGATAAATATCTGAACGGGTGTGTTTACAATTAGAGGTGGTCAAAATAGTTTATTTGCTGAAAAATACAGTTTGGGGTTGACTGAAATTATTCAGAGATTTGACCCATTCACAGAATGGTTTTAACCAAAAACAATTTTTTGGGGGGTGGGGAGAGGTTAAATTCCCATGGGGACCTAAACATCATTCAGAAAACCACCAGAAAGGCAGGTGGTGGCATCCCCATTATCCCCTATAGGCCCATGGCTATGACACTCACATGGAATGTGTAAGACTTGGGTTCAAAACCATAGTCTGTCTAATTATAGTCAGGATTTAAACACGCATCTGCCACCTCCTAGAACAGTGTCCTAACCCCCAGGGTATGTGGTATTCTGGGGTGGGTCTCTCAGTCTCTCCTATTGAAATTGTTCCAATTCGCATAAATACTTAAATAGTCTTTGGGCTAGAGAGCAAGAATGACTAGATAACCTGATGGTTGGGGGGACAACAGTTGGGTTCCAGTCCCTGCTTCAGTTAATAATTATTTATATAAATTGGAACAGCAAGATCAGACACCAAATATCTCTGATGCATTGCTGTACTATAGGGAAAGCTTGTAACAACCCCTATATTTAGGTTGCCTAACAACTTCCATTGTAAAAAAATCTGGTGACATTTTCTTGAGAAGCTCTTATATGTCTACTGTTTGCAGCAGGCATTTGGAATTCAGGAGTGGAAAAGCCCAACCAGGCTTGAGCAGTCCCTTTTCTCAGCTATGTTAAATTCTGTTCAGGTTTAGCTGAGTTATAAACTGCTAAAAATCACCACTTTCCTTCTCCTGCTTGCATTCCTCAGGAAAATTATAGCACCATGTCTAAGTAATAATGGAACATGAATATTTTAAAGAGGTAGCCCCATGTCACTCCCAAAGCACCAGCAACCACCTCTGCCACACTCACAGCGATACACTTTACACTGGCAATCTCTGGCAACTGATAAAACAACTGTAGCAGTGGTAGACTTTGCACCCTAATTAATTTTCTTTAAACTTAGGCTTTTGGTATGTGGTTATATATTATATACACAGTGAGAGAGACTGTATGTGTTTCAAAATACTGCATTACACTATTATTTCACAAAGGAAAACATTTTACATTTTAAATAAATGTTGGGCTCTACCATTTATCTAATCTAATTATTGCAATTAAAGGGCCCAATCCTGATTTTTATGTACACCAGTGTAATTCCAATGATTTCAAAGGACCTACTCTTGACATACACCTGTAAATAGAGCCCTTGGAGGCCGAATAGGTAGCACATCCAATAGCACCTTTTAAGCTTCCTCTCCAGTTGGAGCATGCTCTGCAGGTCTGGAGGGGCAAGGATACCTGGACCCAGTACTGTCCTTTATTTCCTGTGAGCCCAGTGTGGGGTTTGTACACCCCATCACAACATTCAAGTGAGAGATTAAAATCACAGAGACTAAGGAAATTGTTAAAATACATCTGTTATAGAAAGGAGGGGGAAGTGTTCCCCACACACTAGCTGATTTGTTCCAATTGTGTTGGAGTGATTATTGAAAACCTATTAAAAAGCTGAAACAATACATATCAGGATTATGTGGCTGCATGGTCACCATTTTACAAAACTAACCAAAACTTGATCCTGTACACAGAAAGCCTTGTTGGTTGGGTTTTTGTGTTTTTCCTTTTTATATACCACATCCATTAAAATCTTATATCATGCTTGCTGCATCTACTTATTTCAGTCTTATTTTTGTTAGCTCTTGCTTTAAATACTTAACCACATGCTGAATTGCATGTTATTTGGGGCGTCTTGATTTTCTGTAAAAATGGATGAATATGAAAACTTGCATTATAATTCAAGCAAATGCCAGAATTTTATTCAAGCCATGAAGAAGAGCATGGTCTAGTAGTTAGATCAGTGGATTGGAAGTCAAGACTAATGGGCTCTATTCTTCTCTGCTACTGATTTGCTGAGTAGCTTTGGCCAAGCTTCTTATGGCTAACTATCAAGTGACTAAGCGCAGCTATGCTAATTCACACCAGATGAGCATCTGGCCTAGGGGAGGATCTCCAGCTCCATGGAGAAACTTGTGGGAGGGAGGACATTCCAATAGAAAATCTAAGTTTTGACTCATTAGGTTTTCCTCTCATTTACCAAATAGGTAGGAAATCTAAACTCGCACATTCTGAAGGGAGAGTGGCTTGGAAACTTTACAGAGCCCTCAGGCGTTGCAGGAAAATCAGGTTACTGATTCACAGATTTTGGACTTACACTGCAGGGATCCAGTCCCTTCTTGACTTTCCCATCTGCTTCCTCCATCGGAGCATGGAACGTTATATAGATTTGTATTGAGAAATCCACCCGGTTAACAAGAGCACAACTTGGGAAGAGCAAATGCTCAATTCCACCTCACTCACTTTTGACATGCAGACACGTTCCACTTCTCTCCACCCATATCAGTTCCACCTTCTGTTAAGCCTGCAGAGAAGCTCAGAAGGGCTTGTGGTAGGGGGAGGAAGTATGTTATGGAGGTGCTGTTCCCTATCATGTGCCCTCTATTTCTGCTGGCTTTTGCTCCCCTCCACCTGTGCACGTGTAATGGAGGATCAAACAATAAATGCCTGTTTACTCATATGAAAAAATGAATGCTATACATCACAGGGGTAGTGTGTGTCTTAATGAATGTACAACCATTTTTGGAGTGATATTTCGATATTTAAGTTCATGTACTGGTGTAATAGTTGCACACCCTGTCATCTATGGTAAGCTCAACTTCAGACAGAACTAAAAATCAGTAAGACGGGTACGCAGAAGTCACCTACTACAGAACAGGCCCAACATGGAAAATAACAGAGTATTACTGGCCATCACATACAGCCCCCAGCTAAAACCTCTCAACAGCATCATCAACGATCTACAACCTATCTTGGAAAACGATCGCCCGCTCTCATAGGCCTTGGGAGGCAGGCCGGTCCTCACTTACAGACAGCCCCCCAACCTGAAGGAAATACTCACCAGCAACTACACACCACAGAAATACTAACCCAGGAACCAATCCTTGTAACAAATCCCGTTGCCTTCTCTGTCCCCATATCTACCGCAGCGACACCATCATAGGACCCAACCACACCAGCCACACCATCAGATGCTCATTCACCTGCACATCTACTAATGTGATATATGCCATCTTGTGCCAGCAATGCCCCTCTGCCATGTACATTGGCCAAACCAGACAGTCTCTACGTAAAAGGATAAATGGACACAAATCAGACATCAGGAATGGTAACATACAAAAGCCAGTAGGAGAACGCTTCAGTCTCCCTGGACACTCAATAACAGATTCTAAAGTAGCCATTCTTCAACAAAAAAAACTTCAAAAACAGACTTCAAAGAGAAACTGCTGAGCTACAATTCATTTGCAAACTTAACACCATCAATTTGGGCTTGAATAGGAACTGGGCATGGTTGAATCACTACAAAAGGGAGGAAGGATAGCTCAGTGGTTTGAGCATTGGCCTGCTAAACCCAGAGTTCTGAGTTCACTCTGTAAGGGGGCCATTTAGCGATCTAGGGCAAAAATTGCGGATTGGTCCTGCTTTGAGCAGGGGGTTGGACTAGATGACCTCCTGAGGTTCCTTCCAACCCTGAGATTCTATGAAAAGCAATTTTTCCTCTCTGTATTGACACCTCCTCAACAATTATTGGGAGTGGACCACATCCACACTGACCTAATTGGCCTTTAACATTGGTTCTCCACTTGAAAGGTAACTCCCTTCTCGTCATGTGCCAATATATATTTATGCCTGTTTCTGTAATTTTCACCCCATGCATCTGAAGAAGTGGGTTTTTTACCCACAAAAGTTTATGCCCAAATAAATCTGTTAGTCTTTAAGGTGCCACCGGACTCCTCATTATTTTTGTCAATACAGACTAACACAGCTACCCCTCTGATACTTCAGACAGAACTGGCATTACTCGGGAATCTAAGGCTATATCTACACCGGTGGTTTTCAACCTTTTTTCATTTCAGACCCCTAACAATGTTGAATGATGGTGCAGACCTCTTTGAAATCTTAGCTATAGTCTGCAGACCACCAGGGATCCATGGACCACAGGTTGAAAACCATTGGTCTACACTATGGAGCCCATGTCAGCATAGCCCCTTAGTGTAGATGCAGCCTGTACCAACAGAAGGAGTTTTTCTGTTGATGTAGGAACACTGCCTCCCTGACTGGCATTAGCTACGTCAACAGAAGCCCCCTTCCATCAACATCATTGTATCCACACTGAAGGTCTTGTTGGCACAGATATGTCGGTCAGGGATGTGGGGGGTTTCATACCCGGGACCAACATAGCTATGCAGACATAGGCGTGGTCTACATTTAAAAGATCAGAAAAAAAGAGCAATAGCTCTTCTAGATTGTTCAGAAAGTCTTTTAGCTGATTTAGTGTGCCACCAAAGTAGACAATGTAAAACGTTTTATGTCAGTTACCCACCGCACAAAAGTTAAATGAAAAAATGCCAACCCTTTTTTTGTCTTTTGGATTACTTAATTTTTGAATATTATCTGGTGAGAGAGAACCAATTAACTACAAATTCCAAACATTCTGCAGTTCATCGTTTTTAAAATATAAGGCCTGAAAAATCATGACTCAAAAATGTGAACTTTCTTTGAGGCCCCATTTTTAATTCATAATAACTCAAACTGCTTAGCAGGTTTACTTCAAAATATTCAGAAAATTCAATCTCTACTCATAGGTTATGTGCTGTAAGTTTGGGAAGATATAATTTATTCTTCATGCAAAACAAAGAGGTTGAATCCTTTGTTTAAATGCAAAACAGAACCCAAAATTAGCTGTCATTGCTACAGCTCTTCCAATAATAAGTCAATAACAGTGTATAGTAAAATTTCCCTTAGCATCTCTATTAGCCAGATTCTTTTAAATTCTATAATAAACTTTAATAATTACCAGGCCTGGCATATTTTTAAAAAATTCCTTGAAATTTAGAGTCCTTAAAATGACTATTCATTTCATATTTCAGTATTTAGGCCAGTGAAGGAAGGCATAAGTTCACAATAAGAGAAGTAGATGTATGAAGGATTTTGTTTCCCAGGCAAGTGGACATTGCACAGACTTGAAGTGTCATCCAAGTCATGATCAAGCATAATGGTCACATGACAGTGCCTTTTAACTAATGGGAAGCCTGAACTGGTACTCAACTGGATCCAGATTCTCTAAACTTCAGGAGAACTCAGAGAGAGTCAATCGCCCACAATGTTGTATTTGTTACAAATGAAAAGTTAAATCAGCAGTTGTAGGGAGGAAGGAAGTGAAAGAGAATAAGAGTGTAAGGAAGAGGAAGGTATTTCAGAATGAGGTAATTCTGAAATCTCCTTTACTCCAACTGGACACTCAAGACTGCTGGTATAAATAGACGTGTTCCAGCATACACGAAGTCAGAAGGAAGGAAAAGACAAGAAACATTACCACATACTGGCAATTTGCAGACAAAGGGAAAAAGGGATGCCAGCCAAATATAGATTTTTAAAACCTGAAGTAACCTTTGGGAAGGTCCAATGAAGTCTAAAATTTACTAATATTTATCAAACACACAATGCTAAAATGCTTCTATCTTATTTCTACTTTAACATAATATTTTAAGACTGTATGATAATTATATTTGTCTTTTTGTTCCTGAGTTATATTACTAATATGAGATGTTTTGTAATCATATAAGATACTTGATCACTTGCACGTTAAATGGGCATAAAGAACACTGCCATCGTAAGTCAGGATTTAAAGCCCATTTTGATGTGAAACACTGCTGTAAATCCTTTATCATCTAAAATTACATTACAGTTTTAAAGGAGGAATTAACTTTTTTCATTTCCTTCTCCTTTTAAAATTACATCCTTGACTCAGCACCATTGTTAGATCCACCAGAAACAGTTCAATACAAGGGACGTCATAATCCCTCCATACTCTCAACCAAGTTGTTTGCATTAATTCACATTCAACATAATCAGCTTTAATATAGTTTTGATACATACCAAAACCCCTTTTCAATACCACCCTTCTATTTAAAGAAGAGCTTCCCACTCTGTGGGAAATGTTTTGCCTCGGAAAGGCCCTGATACTCAATCTAAAACTAATTGTAGCAAAAATACATTTTAAAAAAGGAAAATGAACATACCTACATTGGAGCAACATATTTGTATGTTTTGTGTTTGCAATAATCTTATAGATTTTCAATGGAATATTTAGCAGCATTTTAAAAGAAAAAAATGAAATTGATTTTATACATATTTTATTACAAAAACAGGCTTACAGTGCCTGTCACCTTGACAACTAGGCACTGCATTTAAAGAGATTTAAACACAGTTAAAAAAAAAATCAGTCAAACACTTGGCAAAATAAATGGGCCTTACAATGTATATGAAAGATTGCTAAATGTGCGTCTTAATGGGCGGACAAGAAGAATGAATTCCTAAGGTGAGACTCTCAGTTAGGAAAGCCAAGCCAGTTTGTACTAATTTAGGAACAGCAATAGCTTCCAAACTGATCTTCATTTCTTAGGAATTCTAGATACAAATGGAGTGTTCTGATTTGCAGGGAATGAAATAAATTAATTTTCATGTGTACACATGAATGGGTCTTGCTTTCAGCTCTACAAAAGCAAAAAAGACACTTCAGGTATTCCATTTCCTGAGCATTATTTTCCGTCTTAGGTTGTGAAGTCACTCCCCGTCCGCTTCATCAACCCCATCTGATGTACACATTAATTGTCCCAAAAGGCACTCTTTCAAGTGATATACTGCTGTAGTACATTCACAAAAAAATAAACCTAGAAGTCTAATAGTCATGTCTTAATAACTGAAATAAATATATTCTCTGAACATAGTGAGACAGAGACAATCTCACTGGTATTAGCATAAAAAATTAGAAGCCAAATCATTCCAAAATTGAGTAATATAAGTTGGTATTAATATACATATACACAGTATACATAACACACTTATTTTTTATACATTTGAAATGATGAATACTACACAATGGAACAATCTGAAGAGAACCTATTAACCAGACTACAACTTTGGGGACCAATAAAGGATATAGATTTATAGGTTAAAATATAGGTTAACTAGAAGCTAACAATGCAACAGGGACAAGTGGATGGTTTGAAATCACACACTTCATATGTAATGTAATTGCATAAACTAAGGCATAGGAATTTATTTTCTGCTTTTCATTGCATAGTCTCTGGTTATAGTCAGGTTTCACGCCCCATGAAGCCTTCAAAACTCGTATCTGTCAGTCCTCTGTGTAATTGTTGTATTGCATTAACTGAATCTGGAGAATAAACAGAATTAAACTATCTTGTTCTCTAATCCAAAATGAAAAAGTTAGTATTGATACGTGTTTGGCATCAAAGCCAGGGCACAGATATTGGCTTCAAGAGTATGAGGAAATGAATGCCAGTGATTTCTTCATCACGTGGCAGTTAGAATAAATTAAAGCTATTATAATATTAAAACTAAACATCAAAGTTGTCTGATACATTATTGTGGTTTGTCCACACAATAGCTTATTAGGTAATTCTCCCATAGAAATCAATATCAACTACAGAACAAAGACACATTAATCAAAACAGTTGGGAAAAAATATCTGAAACAAAACCACAGTCACATCTGTCATTATGGCTTTTATACCAGTAAATGTAAATAAGAATGTTCACCTTTTCTCCCTCTGTATCTTTATAATATATACTACTACAGTTATGTCCATAAAGGGATAACCCTGGGCAGAAAATGAAACACAACTATAGAGAAGCACCAATACAGTAGAGGATATCTAGCTTTTAATATATTATGTCTTCAAAATCACATAATTTGTTCACAGATCAGCACCAGCCACCCAAGAAGCAGTATCAACAGGCATTTTAGGAAAAAAGCAGCATCCCTCTCAGCTGATTTTTATTACTGTTTGCTGTCTATTAACTTCAAAGATATATGGACTTTTGTTTTCCATATATAGTATAACCTCTTTGCAAGAGTCGGAGTTACATTTTGTTTGGAGTAAGTGATGTACTCTAGATTTCACTATCAATAAATAACGAACAATTGTTGCATACTTTTACTCTGATATTATCATACATGATCAATCCAAGGAGCCCACTTGTCACATCTCTGGCTCATTTTTCACTCTTTGTTCTCATCACACTTTGTACATCATTTAGATAAGATTTATTTGTAAAATTCCCATTGCACACATCTGACAACAGATGTTTGGAAATTCATCACATTTTGCTCTTATTTCATGGTCTCAACAATAAGTTTCAATGAACAATATGATGACCGATGGCCATATATTCTGACGAATCAGACAAACAGCAATGGAACTTTCTTGATTTTCTGCTTCGTATAATGATCATTTAATCAATGAACAGAATGAACTGCCTATTTGTTTCACAATTACATATTCTAATTTTTTTCTATGCCACAAGATATGTAAGTGATTAAATTTATCCTCCACTTTCCACCCTTTATCTCTCCCCACTTTATCTACTTCTTGTATGTAACTTTGAATCCACAGGTACACCAGGCAACTTATGCATCATCACCACCACGGCACTCACATACAGAAAACTGATTATTTTTAGTATAAAGTTTTACGGATGAATAATGAATTTGTGCTGTTAACATGCGGGACTGGACAAATATGCCTTTAAAAAGCTCTTAACATTGACATAAACAAAGGGCCTGATCCTGCAACCTTCACTAACAAATATTCCCATTGAAACCAATAGTGCTAACATGAGTTAGAGTTTAGGTTATACTCCAATTTAGTTTAATTATGATCGGTTTCAGGAGCATTACTAAATACACTATGAAAAATCCATGATGTTGAATACAGAACTTTGCTGGAGGCATCTCTTAACTGTGGAAATGCTTGGCATCTAACGCTGTGAAGTGGTTATCATCCTCAAGTCTCACTGAATTCAATAAGAGTTTTGCCAGAATATGAAACTCAGAGCTGGCCAAAAATGATCTTTCAGTAAGTGAATGTATTAAAGGAAGCCCTAGTAAACTTGTTTCCATCAACCAACTATAAGAGATAAATTCCATAATCAATTATTATAAAACAGACAATCTATTTGGTAAAAGTCAATTATAGATCTATATTTAAGAAATTACTCAATCTAAAAATTAGTCTTACAAAGATTTTGTTATTAATACACACACACACACACACTACATGCTCAAAAAAGAAGTGTACAGTAATTTTATGCAGCCTCCATGTTAACTTTTAAAGTATATTTCAGAAATCAGTTTTCAGAAATGAGAAGACAAGTTGTATACCACTTTGCAAATAATGGCAACATTTAGGTTGTATTCTACAATAATACAAGAAATCTGAGGTTATTGTATCTTTATTGCTTCTTTTCACTGGATTTGAGACAACTGAAGAATAAGAAATAATTCTGCTACAAATAATAAAGCCATACAAAATAAAATGTTTTAGATCCTATCAAAAGATGCTATTTTAAATATAATGTACGGAAAGAAAAGGAAAGATGGAACAGAACAGGTAAATTCTTATGTCTTAGTTATTCATCAACTATAAAAATAGTTTACCAACAATTCTAACTCTCTAGACCAAATTAAAATGGAAGTATACTTCTTTCCACACACTATATAGACTAAATTACAGCACAGGATGGAAGAATCATTCTCTAATATATTCAGAAAGAATTTGTTTTTTACTACAGTAAGTAATAGATACTGTAATATTTTTAGTGATATTCTCCTTGCTTTTGAAGATGTTTATTTAAAATCTTCATCCTTTAAAAAATATCCCTGTGTTTTAAAGCTATTTGCCTTCTGGGCATAAGTATGTGATACAGTAAACACCAGTTCTAAATTCTGGAAGTATTACTCTTTAATTGGGCGATAAAATTAAGATAAATTATAAACGTTCTTGTCTTTTTATATAGTTTTATCCTTTTGTTTACACTCTTTAAATACAAAGCATTGAAAAAATGCAATCATGCTACTAATGTAAATTTGGAGACCTCTATTTATTGAGTATGCTGTAATCTATGGGAAGAAATTATAATAATCCACAGATTGTATCCTTTACATTAGGGACCCTAACTTAATAAGCAGTTAAAATATATATGTATATAATTGCAGTATACACAGTATGTGATAGTATCCCTCATGGTCCTTAAACATGCTAGTATGATACACTTCCTACTCTCAGAATACTGGAAATGAAATGATTCTCGCCTACTTAACTATTAAGAATGGGAGTCTAGAATAGAGTGCCTATACGGTGTGTAAAATGAAGCACATAGCATAATGAAACGAACCATTAACGATAGTTTGCTGAGGTTGCTTTGTCAGACACCGATCATTTAGGAGCTGTACAAATCGTTGTACTATTTGTCCTTTTTAAAAAAGGTTAATAGGCTGTGGCTATGAGAGCCCTTATTATGTAGCCAGTAGTTATCAGCACCACGTAATGCACTTAACTCTATCACCACCTCAATTAAAAGATTGTTTTCACCCTTTATTGCCTTGTGAAAACTAAATCACGAAGTCGCTGTAGGCGTTGCTTTATTCTTCTGACTAGACTAGCGTTTGAGGAAACCTTTCTATACACATTACATCCTGAATAGTACAGGGCATTAACATACATCTGAACTACTGCTCGTCTGTTTCAATGCTGCCTATAAGGCGCTTTGTGAATGGGAGCGAAATACAAAAGACTTTGCATTACCCAGGAAGGCAACTAGTACAGGGGAAGTAAAGAGGAAACCACAGCTAAAGCCTCTTTGAGGGATACTACTAGACTCTATTTACTACAGTTAACACCTAGGGAAAGTGTTATTATGTGCCATAGTGCATTATATTACCGAGGAGGCGTATTCCTTGAGTAAGAAACTTCCCGGGCCAACAGCTGGATAGATCACACTGTGCCACCCGTTCTAGGAACTGTTGACTCTGCGATCTCCTCTCGCTAATGTGTACATGTCTGTGTGTATTTTCCACCCAAGGCACTAGATCACGCAGCTAGCGAGGGAACAGAAACGCCCGGAGATCAGGACGGGGGCAGGCACTAGCTGGGAGATTGCATTAGCCGCCAGCCCAGCAGAGAGTTTTCCGCATGTACCGCGCCCAGCTGCTGGCCCGGCAGGGGCCCCGCTACAGGTTGTCCCCGCTCCCGGGGACGGACGGACAGACAGACAGACAGAGACGGGGGCAGGCAGACACACACACACACCTTGGCGCCGCAACCTTCTCTTCTTCAGCCCGAAGATACGGACCTTGGAGAAAATATCCACCAGGTTGCCATTGCAGAGCCCCCGGTTCTTACTGGGGCTGCTCCGCCTCCTGCTGGCCGAGGGCCGGTCCCAGTGCTGCTCCCTCGCTTGCCGCTTCTGGCGGATCAAGCCGCTGGCGATGGCCGCGGCCATGGCTGCTCCCGGCAGGCGGCTCCCGGCTCACTGGCCGGCCGGAGCGGAGACAGGGGCTGGGCGGGCGCTGGGGCTCAGCCGCGGCGGGGACCCATCCCCGGGCGCCACGGACAAGCGAGACCCTCCTCCGGCTCTTCCAGCCGCAACTGCACCCTGGGGGCACCCGCGGCTCGGCGCGGTCACCGCATGGGCCCCCCCCCCCCGCCGCGGGTGCCACCTGCCCGGGCTCCGGCGCCGGGCGCTCCGCTCGGCCGGGCGCCCCTCAGCAGCCGGCTCCCATTGCTGCCGCCGCGGCTACAGCCGCCGCCTCCAGGCTCCTGCCTGGTGCTCTCCAAGTGCTTCCGAAACCAGCATCTGGGGAGAGAGAGCGCGGCAACCGCAGCCGTGCCACCCCACCGCGAGTCCCTCCGCCCTTCCCCCAGCAGAGCCGGGGGCTGGTGCAGTGGGGTTTTTTTGGGTGGTGGTGGGGGGGGGAATTGCTAGTTTCTAACGGATCCCCCAGCCGCCGCCGCCGCCGCCTCTGCTCCCAGCTGGGGTTCCCCGATTGCAATGCGCGGCTCGCTCGCCGCTCTCCACAAACTCGCCGCTCTGCTTGGAGGGCGAGGCGCTGCCCAGCCGGCCTAGTCCCCGGCGCAACCAAAGCCCCAGGGGTGGCGGGATCTGTGTCTCTCTCGCGCGCGCGCCAGCCCCTTCCCCCCACGCCCAGTCCCAAGCCGGCTGGCGCGGGGAGCGGCGGCTCCTCCGCTTCGTCCAGCCAGCTCAAAGTTGCGGGGATCTCTCTTCCCTTCCGGAGGCAGGCGCGTCATTTTTCAACGGTGACACTAGGAGGGAGGGGGAGCCCGCGAAAGGGGAGGCGAAAGAACGTGGTATAAAAAGACCCCTTCGGCTCTCTGCCGGCTGCAGCGGCAGCACAGACACAGTGTGAACGCGATAATCCGGAGGGAAGCTAGCGAGCAGGGTGACAGCAAATAACGGCTACACACACACACAGTACCAAACCCAACTTCCCCTCGTGCCTCCAGCAGCCTGGGCCAAAGCCGGGAAAGTTGGGGGTGTAGGAGGAAAGGGAAGGAAGGAGAAGTCAGCGAGCGTCCAATGTAAACGCTCACCCTCGCCCTCCTCTATACTGGACGCAGGGCTGCTTTAGGTGAACCGTGAATCCCCAGCCCCGTAGGGAGCGGTGGAAAGAGAGAGGAGCTTTCTGCTCCGGTGGGTGCACACAGATCGAGGGCTCCCAAGCCATACCCGAGTGGGGACCCATCATGATTTCCTTTTTCTCTCGCTAGTTGGAGTTCGGAAGTGAAAGCCCAAATATTCCAGACTGCCCATCAGGCACGGCGTGGAAGAGGTTGCTAGGCAAGCCGATTCCCGTCGTAAAAAAACCACTCGGCGGGTGAATGATTTAGAGCTGGGTGGACGGAAACATGCCTACGTATCTTAGGGAACCTTCCAACTAAAACCAACACACGCTCTTTGTCTCAGGGAGAAATAATACAACCAACATACTTTTAACCGAGAAGATAAACCAGCTAGTCTACAGGGCTTTATAACCACTGAGTGCTTCTTGTGCTGCGCCTACAAACACTTGTATGTGGGCGGTCGGTGGATGTATTGATCGCCCTCCTAATGGGCAATTATTCTTATTTGTATAAACTGATGTGTTCTCTGTTGGGCACTGACAATATGTACCAGGTACAGAAGATCCAAGAAGTTTTCCCCAAGGAGTTTACAATCTGAAGTAACTAAACAAATAAGACGACACAATGGGTTTCACAGTCATTATTATCCTCTTTTCTGTAAGCATGGATTTTGGACATCCCTGTCGGGTCTATTAACTTGTTGTTGGTCCATCTAACTCCTGTAGTGGTCAAACCTCAGAGGTACTGTACCGTGTACATAGTTAAATATATTTTATGCTCAGGTCTCCTTGTGTGTATCTCCACTGTATATACTTAAAAACTTGTTATTTTGCTAGTCCTCCTTTCAAATCGCTCTATTTCCCCTTCAGTTGCTATTCAACTCAAAAGACAGCTCTTTCCAATACCACGTTTTGAAGCTGAAACATTCCCTTGCAAAATATACCACTTCGCAATATAAAGCCTAACATGCTTAGTTATTTGAGCAGATAGTTCAGTTGCTCCAGTTTCGACCATTATTTCCCTAAATCCTTTAATCTACAAAGGACTATTTTCACATCGAGGGCAAAAGCTTATGGAAGCATCTCCCTTACACACATTTTATGTTAAAGCTAGAGCAAGGCGGAGGAGTATACGCTCAATTAGATCTGGATAATACGTTTTAATTCTATTTTATTTCACAGTGGCTCTAAACAGATTCAGCTAAAGCATTCAGATTGGATTCTCTGTCTGGAGGTTTCAACAGTGCAACAATTTCCATACAATAGCTACAATTACCCTAACTAATGCAGTCAGAGGAGTTTTTAATTTGATTTTATTGTGGTAATTTTGCCTTCAACTTTCTGTTTTCACGCTATATAACCGACGTTGCAAGACTACGTCCTTTCCTCAGATTCTTTGAAGTCTGGGGGTGGGGGGTTAGTCCACATTGTCTTCTTAGAATGGAACCACGCCATCCTGCGACAGGACAATGAAACCAGACTAAGTGCTAAACTTCAACATTTGAAAAGTGGGGCGTTTCCCTTGCTGTTGGAAGTGCCAGGACCAAAAAAAAAGCCTCCCTCAAGAAAAGGATCGTGGTTGTTTATGTAAGTAGGGAAAACAGATGCTCTAGACGACGGAAAAAAGCAAGGACCCCCGACCCCCCACTACCATCTACCTTTAATTGCCACCGCGTTGCCTCGTGATTTAGCCAGACCTATTGCCTTAACAACTGCAATTCTGAGTGCATAGGATCCATATTCCCTTCACTGGAAGGACCTTTCTAAAACACTACATAATCGACAATTACAGGCCATTTTATCGACTCTCTTTCTCTTCACCAAAACTTGTTAAGATAAATTAAATTTGTCACTCTAAATCTGGGATATTTTGCTGTGGGGTGGGAAAAGGGAAAGTGTGTTTCCTACTCCAGAGATCAGACATAAAAAGCTCTCTGCTTGCATCTCAGAAATGCAGGGTAGTTGTTTACAGCTTTAGGTACACCAAAGAAAACTCAAGGGAGCCCTCTGCTGTCTTAACCTGTGATAAAATGTGTGCAATTCTAGTCAAGAGTGAAGGTTTTGCTAACAGATGGATTTTGGAAGTATAGACACATTGGTCGTCTTAAGGTCTGCTAATTACACTGTGTTTAGGAGAAAACTTTAATTTTTGCTGTATTAAAAAAACCCTATTTTCTTTCTGATTAAGAAAAGTCTGGTTATCTAAACACACCAAGAAGGTGGGCAGTGCTAGATTTTCAATATTTCCTGTTTTCCCATCTATTCATTTCTAACTCCCAACCTATTGGTTTTCTAGGAACAGTTCTCAAACGTAAAAAAAAAAAAATCTGTAAATTATGTGTTTTGTTATGAGTGTTGTAAATTCCCACTCATTGTTTAAAATCTAGGTAAAAGGCTTCCTATATAATAGACTTAAAGTGCCTATAAATAGTGTCTCAAAACAAATTCATTTTGGGCTAGATGCATCTGGCTATGTAATAAAACAATGTCATACAGTTAACCATGTGAATTATTTCGAAGATTAACCTAATTCTAAAGTGTCCCCTTTAAGTGAGGAAACTGCTATTGGGTAAAGTAACAAACATATGCTAATTAACATTTTTTCTCTCCACATATTAACAAAACACTTTTATATCATGGGTTTCTTGTTTGATGATGTAGATTCCATATTGCCTTTGTACTCTAGCTTGAGGTTACCTAAAGCCTAAAGCCATTTTTTTTTTAATTACAATGTACAAGCTTTAACAGCTACAATCTTTTCACCAGATGTTGGTATCCTTTCATATTGACATTACACTAGAAGGGATTACAGGCAGCAGTTCAGGTCTTTGTAAAAGCACACAGAGAATACACAGTTATTACTTTTATAGATCAATTCAATAAAGGCATCTGAGGAAAAGTTAGCTGTACAAAAGAGTGCTAGTAACCAGTGTTTCCAAAGGGAGAAACACCAAATTACAGATTGATAATAGCAGATGGTTTGGTTTCATGAGATGTAGTCATTTTTTTATTCAGTTTGCTTGCCAACAAAATGTACACTGAATGGTTTCTTGTCTTATTAAATAAACTGGAATCTGAAGTTGTAAACTATTTATAAATCCACAATAATAATTATTTCAGGATTCGGAATCTAGATATGAATAGAAATTCTCCTAGACTATTAGGAGTTGAAGGTCATTTTATATATCATTGCAAAGACAATTTCTTCTAGATTTGCAATATGGTCCTCAGATTTAGCTTATGCCTCACTCACAATGTAAACAAATACATTATGCAATTAATATTGCTTTTTAAAAAATAAATTAACATTTTAACTTTTATAGCCAGATTCTACCAATGTCACTTGCATTGAGTAATTCCATACCCCTCAAGTAGAAAGGAACTACTCCTGGAGTAAGGTGTTATTACTCAGTGTGAGTAAATGTGTCAGAATCTGGTCCATAGTAAGAAGTTATTGCACATCTCGGAGAAGATACCTTTGTAATGACATATGATCTCCCTGTCATCTCCTAATTCTGATGGATATGACCAAACTCAGTGGATCAGATTTAACTCAGGGTTCCATTGTCATGTGCCAGTCTCACCCCAGAGGCAGACAATTTGCCCTCAAACAGTGTCTCTGCTATGGGCTTCAACCACCTCTTCCAATGGGTTTCTATATAGCTGCCCACTGTAATTATATCAGCCCTTTCCTGATAAAAAACCCTGGTGAGGGGGAGTAAGCAGTAGTAATCCAACTGAATTTGGATCCCTAGGGCCTATCCCCTTTAGGAATCAAGCTGGAGCAGGCAGATATAATTTACACATGTCCAAAACACGCTTAAGAGAATCTGGCCCAATGCTTGTACTCTGCAGGGTTTTATGCATACCCCCCAAAAGGTTTATCAACATTAAAAAAGTAATATTTCATATGAATATACCTGTACGAACATACGAAGCTGAAGATTAGAAATCCCTTTGCAGACAGCTTATGTGCACCCTGTGGTGAGAATAAAAATAAAAATCTGGTTGTGCAATAAGGTTTAAATACATTTGAAATTACTTGTGTTGCAGGCATTCATGACTGCTCACCTGGAAATCAGTCTCCTTATGAGTTACTGTTATTTATCAGAAGATGATGATTTATGCTGCTGAGCATTTTAATTCTATATTTTGTTTGTGTACTATGACAGAAGAATGAAAGTATCAGAGATAAGAAACAAATTATTTTCTTCATTCAGACATTTCCAGTGTAACACAGAAAGTGAAAATGACAATTTAAAAACCTAAATTCACCAACACAAAAATCAGTGGATTAGAATCAAATTTAATAAGTGCAGACACTTCAGCATGTATAACTACACATTATTCACATTCCATCTATGTTGAAGACACCCACAATACAATCAAGGAGCCAAATTCATACTTGTTGAACTCCACTGACTTTAATGGATTTACCTCATGGATGAGTTTGGTCCAAGATGTTTGGATGTGCAGTATGAACACCAAACCCTGCTACACATTACTGTTTACATCATAAAGGAAATGTTAAAAGAAATGTCTGACATTTTAATTAGTTTTATATATTTATATTTTTTCAAAATTAATATAATTCATAATTGCTATCAATGAGAGAAGGGGAGGAAGCGCATGAAAACAATACACATTAGTCAAGAGGGCCTGATCCAAAGGCCATCCAAGTCACAACAGTCTTCAAGTCTTCAGTGGGCTTTGTATCAGGCCCTGTTGAGTCACAGGTAATGTTGATTTCACACTCTCTTTCTCCCTCCCCCTCCCTTCTCTCATTGATAGTTTGTAAATTCAGTTTACACATTAAAAAAACACCTAGCTTAAAATAAAGTCCAAAAAAGAATTTGTCAAAATTTAAAAGAAGAGCATGTCTACACCACACATTAAGCCTGGGCTCTGACTGAGGTGTAAGACCAAGCTCCCCCTCCCCCCCCCGCCCTTCCATCCATACACAAATCAGCCTGACTCGGGTCAGAAAGCACTTGGGGCCCAGGTTCTAAGACTTTTGTAGGGGGTTGAGTCAGAACCTAAGTCCCACTGTGATGCAGATCCAAGCCCAGCCATTTTGCAGTGTGGATGCAGCTCAAGCTGAAAACCTAAGTCACAAAGTCTACATTGTGCAGTATGTACGCATTAGCACAGCTCTGAGACCTGGGTCCAGCAACTGTAAATCCAGGTTTACAATTCACTGTGGATGCTCAAGGGAAGCCCACAAGACCAGGTTCCACGGACCCAGGTTTACAACGCAGCATGAACATGCCCAAAGAAACAAACAATTCTACAACAGGTTCATCCATCACACATTAGTGTACAAGATTCATAAACTTCATTAAAGATAAAATTCTCACGGATGAAAAACATGTACTCTAAAAGGTCTTTAGGGTGGGCTGGAATTCTATAAGAGTTGGGTGCCCAGATTCTTTATCACTCCTTTACTATTACTATAGCAAAGAACATGTAAAATAGCACAAACATTTTATTTTACATAGACCACTTACAGAATGTTGAGTGTGGCTTTTTTCATTTCCTCACAGCTTCATTTACATTTTCTATATTTGTTACTGTAATAGGGCCTGATCCAGAGTCCACTGACGTTAATAGACATTGGCTGCAATGGGCTTTGAATGCAGCCCATGTACATCCCAGAAATATTTCTGAAATTTAACGCAGACCTAAAGCCAGGGATATTGGAGTGGGTAGTTGTAAAGTACATTACTGAAAATAAAGTCAAGAAGTAGTTCATTTGTTCCTTATTTTGTAAAATGTTCTTCACTGTGAGACTGACCCTGAAGTCCTCATTCAGGAACTGAAGTTAGGTAATAGTTTTACCTAAGTGAAGTCAATGGGAATGGGTCTATTGTAAGCAATTACTTGAGAGTTTAGGTATACACATTTAAATTGACAAGTGAGTCTGTGAAATAAGACATAGAAGCTTTTGAACACATGTTGAGGTGGCAAAGGTCTGCAACTAATCTGGTTATGCTATTTCTCCAAGCTGTTTTCTAAAGCCTACACAGTTTTGTCAACAAAAGTCAGGTTTGGTTGACAAAACAGTAGATGTGTCCACACAACAATACTCCTCCAGCCAATTTAACTCTCATGCTATGCTAACATCATAAAACAACCTTGATGAACGGCATAGAGCTTTTTGCAACAAAGCTAGAGACACGCAGTTTCAGCATAGACACTGCACTTGCTTGTGACACCCTAACTGGCCTCCAGGAGGTGTCCCACAGTGCCCATCATGACCACACTGTTAAGCAGTTTCTACTCCATTGCCTCGCAGCCAGGTACACAGGCATGCACCTCTCCCCCTTTAAAGCCTCGGGGATTTTTGAAATTCCACTTCCTGTTTGCTCAGTATGGACAGCTCACACCGCATCTTCCCAGCTGACCATGCTGACTTTCCACAACAAACGCACTCCTGCCTAGAGTACACCGGAGTTGCTGGATCTGCTGGGTTTGTGGGGAGAGGAGGCTGTGCAGTCACAACTCTGATCCAGCCATAGGAACTTTGACACCTATGAGCAAATTGCTCGTGGCATGAATGAGAAGGGGCACGAAAGGGACACGCAGCAGTGCTGGGCTAAGATCGAGGAGCTGAGGCAGGCGTACCAGAAGGCAAGGGCGGCCAACCATTGCTCTGATGCGATGCCAAAAACACGCCGCTTCTACAAGGAGCTGCATGCCATCCTCAGCGGTGACCCCACCTCCACTGCCAAGAGTCCTGTGGATACTTCGGAGGGACAGGAGGCAGCAGCCAGCAGAGTCAACTCTGAGGATGAAGTGGTGGACAAGGAGGTCAAATTGAAGGAGGATGTGGGACATTCGACAGGCTCGTCAGTGGTGTGGCAAGCCAGGACCTCTTTTTGGCTCCAGACGGGTCTAGCAAATCCCAGCAGTCCAGCTCTGGCATGCCTGAAGCAGGAGAGGGGAGCTCTGGTTAGCACTCATTTTGCTTTGATAGTGCAGTTACATGAGGTTGAGGTGTCCTTTATTTTGTTACGTGGTGCACATGGGAGAAGGGATCGAAATTAACAACACTAGGTACTGTTTGCATCTGCTTCACATTCCCCTGTGTAGCTATGCAGTGGAGGCCCTGCGGAAAAATTTGTTAATCACACTGAGATTTCCCAGGAATCCTCCAAAGAGATCTCTAGGAAATTTTCCTGCAGAAACTTTGCAATCCTCTGCTTAAAATTTCTTGGCAGAGCTGCTTTGTTTCTTCCCCCATTGTAGAAAACTTTGCCATGCCAATCAGCAATTACTTCTGAAGGAACCAAAGCAGCACACAGAGAGCAGCATACAGATCCGGTCGAAAGCCGCATGCATGCAGGAGATGCACCCTTGCATCTTCGGTTACCCTCAGTAGTGATTTCAGCTTTGATCACCTTCGCCTGTGAAAATGGTGCCAGTGTTCAGAATAGTGTTCATAGGCACCTTTACGGATACCCCTCAGAAACCACGCAGACCCTTTGTCCCGTCTTGCATCCTCAGGCTGAAAACTCCATGTTGAGTGTTCTCACTGTGCTTGCCAAGGGAAAGTGGGAAAGAGGTGTATGTAACTTTTATGATTCAAGGCTGTGAGTGCACACAAAATACTGACTCTGTGTATTGTTTCTTTTGTTTATGCAGATGTGCCCTTGAGGGCCAGCTCCTACACATCGGCACAACACCTCCGTTAGATAAGGAGGCGAACGAGGAGGAGTAAGGACAACATGTTTTGCGAAGTACTGCAATCATCAGATGAGAGTGATAGAGAGCACAGAGTGTGGAGAGAGACAATAAACAAAAAACTAGAAATGGATAGCCAGGAGAAGAGACAGGGTCAGGAGCGGATAATAAAGCTCATGGAGGACCAAAGAGAGATGCTGAGATCCCTGATTGCACTTCAGGCAGAATACATGCATGCTTGACTCCCCCACCAGGCCACACAGAACTGTCTTCCTTGCCCTCTCCAAGCTCCTCCTACACATTCCTCTCACGTTCCTGGCCCATTGCAGTACCCCTTGCACTCCACGCCTTGGGACATTTTCCATAACAACAGCTAGACTTACACACATCTGTGAGATCCTCACTTCAGAGAGTGCTGCTCAGTGTCATGCCCCTTGTAAGAAATGTTAATGTCTGTACTGCTGTTTAATAGAAATTTTGGCTTGCAAAGACCGTGATTCTTTATTTGTGACCTACAAAGGATGGTTGCAACAGAAATTTATACATGGTGGCAATCGGCACATTTGCAGACTACAATTAATGCTCAGGCAGAAATCATTATAAGGGTCATTCAATGTGGTAAGTACACAATGTCTGGCTCATTTCATTACAGACACATTACTGAGGCTCATTGTTGAAATGCAGCTTCAAAGTCTCCCTGATTCAAATAGCCCCCAATGAGCTCATCTAATAGTGCTGGTGTTTGGCTGCTCAAAATCAGCTGCCAGGTAACCCACTTCAATGCTCCACCCCTGAGGAAATGTTTCCCCCTTGGCTTCACAAATGTTATGCAGAGCACAGCAGGCTGTTATGACCATGGGAATATTTTCCTCATTGAGGTCGAACCTCTGAAAAAGGCAGGACCAGTGACCCTTTAATCTGCCAAACACATTCTATGGTCATACTGCACCTGCTGAGTCTGTTGTTGAAGCGCTCTTTGCTGCTGTCAAGGTTTCTAGTGTATGACTTCATGAGCCATGGGAGTAAGCGGGAGGCTGGGTCTCCCATCATCACCATGTGCATTTCCACATCTCCTATTGGAATCTTCTGGTCTCGAAAGAAAGTCCCTGCATGCAGCTTTCTATACAGGCCAGCGTTCCTGAAGATGTGTGGTTTCAGAGTAGCAGCCATGAGTCATGCACCTTCCCTGACCTCCCCACGCTGATGTAAATGAAATGACCCCAGTGATCCACTAGTGCCATAGAGAAGTAGCCCTTTCTATTGATGTACTCCATCATAAGATGGTCTGGGGCCAAAATTGGAATATGCGTGCCATCTATTGCCCCACTGCTGTTAGGGAATCCCATTGCTACAAAGCCATCCACTATGTCCTGCACATTGCCCCTAGTCACAGTCCTTCGTAGTAGTAGGTGATTAATGGCCCTGCACACTTGCATCACCACAACCCCCATGGTGGACTTTCCAACTCCAAACTGATTTGCAACTGACCAGTAGCAATCTGGAGTTGCCAGCTTCCACACAGCGATCACCACACACCCACTGTTATGGCAGCTCTCATTTTGGTGTCATTGCGCTACAGGGTGGGGGCAAGCTCCACACAGAGTTCAAGAAACGTGGCTTTGCACATATGAAAGTTCATCATCCCAGACCTACATCACAATCAGATCCCACCACTCAGTGTTTGTTTCCCAAGCCCAGTAGCGACGGTCCACCATGTGTAGCTGCTCTGTGAATGCCAATATCAATCTTGAATTGTTTCTTTCCGTGCCACACAGCAGGACAGGCAGCACGGATTCCTGTTCAGGTTTACAGCTCATGAAATACTGCAGGATCAGCCGTGTTGTGTTCCTAACACTTATCACAGGACTAGTGAGCAGTGCAGGATCCATGCTTTCAGGCAGAGATGGGGGGCACAAAGTTTACAGGAGCATTTGAAAAATGGCATGAAATGTAGTCGGAAGCCCTTGGAATTATGGGACAGAGAAAACTGCATTATGTGGGGGTGATCCCTCCCCCATGATGCACTACGATCCACTCCCAGAACTCCTAGCAGAGGAAGGTGATGATCTGCACAATGGTGCACTGCTCTATCTGTGAGTGCCAGAGCACCAACTGTGTACGCACTCTGCCAACACAAGGAACGTGCACAAGTGATGTAATTACAGTGGCTTATGATCATCAACATAACTTAAATCAACTTGACTCTGGAGACATGGCCTAATACACTTTTAAATGATTGCACGTACTTTAGCCCATTCACGCATAGGCATACAGGCATGTTTAATATTACTTACTGTGAACACTCCCACTGAAGTCAGTAGAACTAATCAAAGGGCATATGTATTTGCAGGAGCCTGGCCTTTGTAGTTATATGTTAGTTCACCTTTAGAAGCAAGTCCTTCCCTTTGGTGTCTGTCCTTGAAACTATGGAAATCACAAGCTAAGATACAAAAACACAGAAACCTAAGAATTATCATACCAGAGGTCCAACTAGTCCAGTATCCTGTCTTCTGAAGTGGCCAGTACTATCTGCTTCAGGAGAAGGTGAAAGAAAGTCTACGAAACACAACCATCAGATAACCTGTACACAAGGAAAGTTTCTTCCAAACCTCTTTTAATTAGAGGTTGGTTTATGCCCTGGAGCATGAGAGTTTATATCACTTCTGAAACTCTTTGGTTACTTTTCATTTCTTACTATAATTTTGAATAATCATGTTACCCTTTTTAACATCTAACCCTTTTTAAAATGCCGCTAAACGATTTGCCTTAATTATATATTGTGGCAATTAGTTCCACAGACTAACTGTGTTTTGTCTGGAAAAGCATTTCCTTTTATTGGTTTTAAATTGCACTCTCAATTTCATTGAATGTCCCCTTGTTCTTATATTATGATAAAGGATTAAGACGCTCCCAGAATAGATTCTCTATGCCATTCATTAATTCTGCATATCTTTATCATGTTACCTTTTATTCACCTCTCTCTAAAATAAACAGCTCCAACCTTTTCAATCTTTCTTCATATCGGAGTCTTCCCAGGCTTCTAATCATCCTCAACTTTTGTCACTTTACCCTCTCTATTTCTGCTATAACTTATTGAGATGATGTGACCAGATTGGAACATTGGTACACTGTTACCTAAAATAATGATTTCCATGAAGGCTTTCTGACCCCAACCTTAATTCCCAGTTCACAGAGAGATAATTGAACAAAATGAAAAACCAGCACCAAACCACCTTAACTCTGCCCCCTAACAAAACACTCATAATAACTAAAGTATAACTGACATTTCTTTCACATAGTTTTTCCCCTCACAATTATACTTAAAACTTTAATCACAAATTAGCACTTTTAAAAAATTTGCTGAAGTGGTTTTTGTTTTTTCAGGACATGATACACTTTACATTCACAAATTGTCACATGTGTTGTTTGATCTGCTTGTTCAAACACAGGGAAGAAAACAGTGAGGGTTTTTTAAAAAAACAACAACAGAAAACAATAATAAAATCATAGGTTTTAAATAGATCCCTTTTGTGGGAGCCTTTATGCAAAGATACACACTCAAGTTAGCATTTTTGTAAGCTGTCTTGTGTAAAGTTACTCAGTGGTCCCTCAAACTGCCCAGAACTACTCCACCTATTTCCATTCCCTTTCCCCCCCACCCCCACAGTTCAAATTCTCCCTGACTCCTTTCATTCATTGCTCAGTACTCCCTTCTCCCTTCCATGGCCATCTATCCACAATATCTCACCTCTCCCCACCATAGTCTCTAGAAGCTCCTTGCTGGGATCTACTCCCTCAGGAAGCCTAATGGTTTAGTTACTCCTCAAAGAGCCTAAATAGTCTTGCCAGGGACTAATAAGCCAACTAAGACTCATGGGGCTGTAGGAGAGGTCTCCAGAAAATGCCAGCTATCCAAGTTCCATCCCACCCACCTCCCACAATATTTCCCCAACCAAATGCCTTTTAACACCCCCGGGCTCTCTCCACATCCCCTGCAATATTCTTTCAACACCACTCTCATGCAACACTCAACCAATTTCTTGCCACCAACCAAAATGTTCCACCCACAATCACTCCATCAAATGACTCTGATCCCCACTTGCCCATTCTGCAAAACCACAGCCACCCCCACCTCTGCTTTGTTACCTATTCACCCCACCAAGGTCTATGGGAGACTTCAAGGGAGGCTCCACTCTGAAAAGGTTAAATAGGCTGGCAATAGCACTTTCTGGCTTTCATGGGGGCAGAGGTGTAGACCCCTTGCAGGTCCTCTGCTCCTGGACTCCAGCTATCAACAGTGACTTGCTGAAGTGTTAAGGACTTTTCTGAAACTACCAGGATTCTGGAGGGGATTGACAGAACTGGGTGAGTTGTGGGGCACTGAACCCAGGGAATCTGGAGGAGATAATGGAGGGGTAGGGAAAGGGAGAGAAAAGGGGAGTCATTGAGCTCAGGTATACATGCACTTTCAGCAAATGTATATCTGCTATGGTTGGATGGAGCAGGGCTCCCCCCATGGCAGACCTCACTTGAGGAAGTCCAGTGGACTGGAGAAACACAAAGACAGCCAGGGAGTAGGGTTGGCTGCAGAGTGGAGATGGGCGGTGCTAGAAAACATGGCTTGGCTGGAAAATGGAGACGAGCAGTGAAGAACATCTGAAGAACCCAGAGCTAGAGACTGCCTGAAACTCTGGGGAGCTGGCCTGGGCAGGAAGTGGGTTAAACAAACCATCAGAAGTGGTCCAGGAAAAATCTTTGCATGTCTGTTAAAGACAAATCTAACCCACTAGTTTTCATCCTGTTCCATACTTTTTACAACAGAAAAAAGTTTCAAGCCCCCCCCTCCCATGTAGCCATAAAGAAAAGGAGAGTGGTCACGAATCCCCTGAATCTCCTTTCTGAGGGGATTATGCCTTCCAGGATAAGAATGCAGACCTTACCCAACACTCAGGCTTACACCAAACTATACACAGAGCTTTTCTTCCATGAGGCACAGTAGAAACCTGGTATTTTAATAAAAACAAAGAATAATAAAATAATTTAACAGAACATTTGTTCAATTACGGTAAAGGCTGCTAATTCGAGAGAAGATTAAACAGACAGCACAGAACAAATTAGAGCTGGCTAATAAATGGAAAAAATATGTAAAGTTTTTGGTTGTTTTTCATTAAGATTTCAAAAAGGTTGGTCGGCTTTAAAACAAATTCCTTAAAAATAATTAAAAAGCTGTGAAAATGCCAGGTCAGTCCCAGATTCTGCAAAGACTTACACACAGGTTTAACTTTACACACTTTGAGTAGTCCTACTGGAGACAGGGCTGGACAATGGTGAGGCAGAGACAATACAGACCTTCTTCTGCTCCCAGAAAAGTTAGTGGGAAAACTTCCTTTTGATTTTAATGGCACAGGATCAGAGCCTTCATGCCAGTGCTTTGGTCCATGCTCCTGAAGTCCCATGATGAAATCAGAATCTAAACTTTCATTTTAAAAATGTGCCATTTCTAGCCCACACACATCCACAGGCACCGACTTTCCAAAGTGCCGGGGGACACTCAACCCCCAGCTCTGATCCAGGCCCCGCCCCCACTCCACCCTCATCCCACCTCTTCCCACCCTCATCCACCCCCGCCCTGCCTCGTCCTACCTTCACCCACTCCTGCCCTGCCTCTTCCCACCCCTGCTCCACCCCCGCTCCGCTTCTTCCTGCCCAGTTCCGCCCCCCTCTCCCAAGCACACTGCAGCCTTGCTCCTTCCCCCTCGCTCCCAGCCTCCTGCACACTGCGAAACAGCTGTTTGCAGTGGGCGGGAGGCACGGGGAGAGAGGAGGAGGCACTGATCCGCGAGGCCTGCCGGAGGGTGGGAGGCACTGTGGGGGAGCTGATAGAGGGGCTGCCAGTGGGTGCTCAGCACCCACCATTTTTTCCCCGTGGGTGGTCCAGCTCCGGAGCACCTACGGAGTCGGCGCCTATGCACACACATCATGCAAAGAAAATCTTAAAGATTAGGCACCTGTAAAAGAAAGTCAACAGATTTTCAAAAGTGCTGCAAATTCAAAACTACAATGAAGTCAGTCTTTGTTTCCCCCCTACCTAATCTAGCCAGGGCAGGATTTAGTCCACAATATTTACCTTCTTGGATTTCGCCTCAATTTTACAAACTGTGACAGAATTTTTGTTATTTTTCCAAGTAATTGAAAATCACTCTTAAATGGATTATTGCTCAAGTGTCAAATTTATTTTTATAAGCAACAATAAGGATACCTTGCCTCAGAGCAGAAATCTGGTCTTAATCCTACAATGAGCTTCCTCTAGAGTCAGAACAATTGGCAGAGCATGAAAATATGTAAACTCTTGTACATAGATTGACTAGTATTCTCAAGGGAAGGTTTTTCTAGTCACTATGAAATAGACAAAAAGATAAGAGAAATTGTAATGAATGTATTTGCATTCTCTAGCTCAGATTCATCACAAATCTGAGAGAAGAGCTAATAAAAGGAAGTTTCTTATGGAGTGATACATGTTGCTTCATAATTCATAAATGCTAGTAAAACAGCACTGTACTGAACACTGGAATGGTGACAGGAAGATTCCCAAAACAATAATTGATCTGAGAGAAAAGAGATAGTCTCCTCTCAGAAGTGGCAGCAAGCCTTGCTGAAGTATATATTTCTAAACTACATTAAGAGATACCCACAAAATGTCAACCTCTCATATAAAGGAGTTAAGGGAAATATTTGCCAGTATATCTGTAAGGAATTGTTCTTTTTGGGACAATAGGAGAGAATACTTACTATGTCCTCAAAGTGTCCATTTTACATTCATAGGCATATTATTTTATCATATGTTTAGATACCCTTAATCCTTCATACATTTAAAACAATGGGTAAATACATGAAATGTATGTGAGTTGCTAAGAAATGATAAAATCCAGGGAGATTCTAGGGAAGTGGATTTTTTTTAATTGAAATCCAGACTATACCACTGAATAAAAACAAGTAGTCTGTCTGCATGTCATAATATTCATACATTTCCAACTGGAGTTTTACATTTACATTTTCTGTAATAAGAAAAGGAGTACTTGTGGCACCTGAGAGACTAACCAATTTATTTGAGCATAAGCTTTCGTGAGCTTATGCTTATACCAGTATAGCAGCATAATTATGCTGGTATATTAATGCCAGGAAGTTTCTCAGGGTATGTCTTCACTACCCGCCGCATCGGCGGGCAGCAATCGATCCAGTGGGGATCGATTTATCACGTCAAATTTAGTCACGATAAATTGGTTAGTCTCTCAGGTGCCACAAGTACTCCTTTTCTTTTTGCGAATACAGACTAACACAGCTGTTACTCTGAAACCTGATTTTCTGTAATGTTAGTTTAATTCACTGAGAAAGGAAGATCAGCCTACTTTAGATGCTTAAGGAATCCAGGTCACACAAAGCCAGAGGTGTTACCTCTTCTACATTCCAACATATGCTAATTAATTGTGTCTGGGAGAGTCATAGCCACCCATTTTAACTCAAAAGAAAATGGGAAAAATCCAATTTCCTAGCTAGGGTGAGAAAACAAGTCACTGAGGCTATGTCTACATTACAGCCTATGTCAGCATAACTTATATCACTCAGGGGAGTGAATAAACCACCCTCCGAGCGACATAAGTTACACCGACCTAAGTGCTCATGTGCATAGTGCTATGTCAGTGGGAGAGCTTCTCTCACCGATATAGTTTCAGCCATTCACGGAGATGGCTTTTTTATGCCAACCAGAGAGCTCTCTCCTTTCAGCATAGAGCATCTTAACCAGATGTGCTGCAGCGGCACAGCTGCATCAGTACAGCTGGGCAGCAGCAGTGCTGTATGTATAGACATGGCCTTAGAATGTACACTTAATACACAGCTGACAAGATCAAAAGCCAGTGTTTGAAAAGGACATTTTTAAAGGAGTTTTCCACGGAGGCTGCATTAAAGCAAATGTGTGTGTGTGTGTGTGTGTGTATATATATATATATATAATGCCAAGGAAATTGCACTCTTTGTAACTGTGTCAGCTGCAAACAAAAGATAAGATACCTTTACTAAATGTACCCAGTAATCTTAACCTCAGGTCTTGTCTACACACAAAGTTGCACCAGTTTAACTAAAAGCATATTTAAAAAACTGATTTAGAGCTTATCTACATGTGGAATTAATCAGGGCATTAATAAATTAAACACATTTTAATCAATACATCACAGCACTGTGTGGAGACTTGGGGTTTGTCTACACTGAGCCCTGGTCTACACGGGGTGGTGGTGGGGGATCGATCTAAGTTACGCAACTTCACCTAGTGAATAACGTCGTTGAAGTCAATGTACTTATATCGACTTACCGTGGTGTCTTCACCGCGGTGAGTCGACTGCTGCCGCTCCCCTGTCGACTATGCCTGCGCCTCTCACGGTGCTGGAGTACAGGAGTTGACGGGAGAGCGCTCGAGGATCGATTTATCGCGACTAAATTTGACGTGATAAATCGATCCCCACTGGATCGATTGCTGCCCGCCGATGCGGCGGGTAGTGAAGACATACCCTGAGAAACTTCCTGGCATTAATATACCAGTATAATTATGCTGCTATACTGGTATAACTCCCCATGTGGACCCTCCCATTCCTAATAACAGTGGCCCTTTTGGGGTTGGCTTATGTTACTTCTAAATGGCCACTGTTATCACAATTCAGAGTGTTCACATGGGAAGTTATACCGGTATAGCTATAGCAGTATAATTATATCGGTGTAGTAATGCTGGTACATTTCCCCATGTAGACAAGCCCTTGGTTTCAAATGTGAAGCAGCTGAAACTAGTGCTTGCACAGCACAGTGTATAATCTTACCTTGTTTAGTTTTATCAGTTTATTTACATAGCTATAAATTATGCTGGTGCAACTTTTGCACATAGACAAGGCTTTGCTGACATATACTATATGGGTGTAAACCAATTTTAAACTGATATGTCCCCACAAAGATGTTCTCAGTGGTTACCTCAATTTTTAACTGATTTTTAAACTGATTTTACTTAAACCAGCGCAACTTCTGTGTGTAGACAAATTTCTGAAGTTAACAGTCCTCCTTGATTGAGAAAACAGAGTCATAGTCCTTGTTCTTGAGTGTGATCAAGCTAGAGAGCTGAATGTGTCAGTGGGCACTGTAAAAAGTAATATAAACATTTTATTATTTTTCTGAGCTTATTTGTAACTCAAGATTTCAGCCAGCAGGAAATACAATATATCAATACAACATAGTACTGCAGTTAAACATTTACAATCTTTTTAGTTTTCTATATTGTATATTGTCACCTCCTTAATTGCTTTGATTTATCTCATTTTCCCCATATGTAAAATGAGAATGTAGGACGAGTGACAATTATCCATTATATTTTACAGAGGTGGTGGGATATTATCTGATGCTCTTATTTTATCCATTATATTTAAGACTATAAGGAAAAGAGAAGGCAAGGCTTTTTGGTTATCACATAGCCCAGAGTGGTAAATACCTTCTCCTAGAACACAGAATAGGGTCATTGATGGCATTTACAACACAGTGGCTTATCATGCCTTTGAGAGCAAATAGGCACACAAAATACCAGCCTGAGGGTATGTCTACACTACGGAATAAGGTCGAATTTATAGAAGTCGTTTTTTTAGAAATTGGTTTTATATATTCGAGTGTGTGTGTCCCCACAGAAAATGCTCTAAGTGCATTAAGTGCATTAACTCAGCAGAGTGCTTCCACAGTACCGAGGCTAGAGTCGACTTCCGGAGTGTTGCACTGTGGATAGCTATCCCACATTTCCCGCAGTCTCCGCTGCCCATTGGAATTCTGGGTTGAGATCCCAATGCCTGATGGGGCTAAAACATTGTCGCGGGTGGTTCTGGGTACATATCATCAGGCCCCCGTTCCCTCCCTCCCTCCCTCCGTGAAAGCAAGGGCAGACAATCGTTTCGCGCCTTTTTTCCTGAGTTACCTGTGCAGACGCCATACCACGGCAAGCATGGAGCCTGCTCAGGTAACCATCACCGTATGTCTCCTGGGTGCTGGCAGACGTGGTACGGCATTGCTACACAGTAGCAGCAACCCATTGCCTTCTGGCAGCAGACGGTGCGATATGACTGGTAGCCATCCTCGTCATGTCCGAGGTGCTCCTGGCCACGTCGGCTGGGAGCGCCTGGGCAGACATGGGCGCAGGGACTAAATTTGGAGTGACTTGACCAGGTCATTCTCTTTAGTCCTGCAGTCAGTCCTATTGAACCGTCTTATGGTGAGCAGGCAGGCAATACGGATTGTTAGCAGTCGTACTGTACCATCTTCTGCCGGGCAGGCAAGAGATGACGATGGCTAGCAGTCGTATTGTACCATCTTCTGCCGGGCAGGCAAGAGATGAGGATGGCTAGCAGTCGTACTGTACCATCTTCTGCCGAGCAGCCATGAGATGTGGATGGCATGCAGTCCTTCTGCACTGTCTGCTGCCAGCCAAAGATGTAAAAGATAGATGGAGTGGATCAAAACAAGAAATAGACCAGATTTGTTTTGTACTCATTTGCTTCCCCCCCTCCCCTGTCTAGGGGACTCATTCCTCTAGGTCACACTGCAGTCACTCACAGAGAAGGTGCAGCGAGGTAAATCTAGCCATGTATCAATCAGAGGCCAGGCTAACCTCCTTGTTCCAATAAGAACAATAACTTAGGTGCACCATTTCTTATTGGAACCCTCCGTGAAGTCCTGCCTGAAATACTCCTTGATGTAAAGCCACCCCCTTTGTTGATTTTAGCTCCCTGAAGCCAACCCTGTAAGCTGTGTCATCAGTCACCCCTCCCTCCGTCAGAGCAATGGCAGACAATCGTTCCGCGCCTTTTTTCTGTGCGGACGCCATACCAAGGCAAGCATGGAGGCCGCTCAGCTCACTTTGGCAATTAGGAACACATTAAACACTACACGCATTATCCAGCAGTATATGCAGCACCAGAACCTGGCAGAGCGATACTGGGTGAGGAGGCGACGTCAGCACGGTAACGTGAGTGATCAGGACATGGACACAGATTTCTCTGAAAGCATGGGCCCTGCCAATGCATGCATTATGGTGCTAATGGGGCAGGTTCATGCTGTGGAACGCCGATTCTGGGCTCGGGAAACAAGCACAGACTGGTGGGACCGCATAGTGTTGCAGGTCTGGGACGATTCCCAGTGGCTGCAAAACTTTCGCATGCGTAAGGGCACTTTCATGGAACTTTGTGACTTGCTTTCCCCTGCCCTGAAGCGCATGAATACCAAGATGAGAACAGCCCTCACAGTCGAGAAGCAAGTGGCGATAGCCCTGTGGAAGCTTGCAAAGCCAGACAGCTACCGGTCAGTTGGGAATCAATTTGGAGTGGGCAAATCTACTGTTGGGCTGCTGTGATGCAAGTAGCCCACGCAATCAAAGATCTGCTGATATCAAGGGTAGTGACCCTGGGAAATGTGCAGGTCATAGTGGATGGCTTTGCTGCAATGGAATTCCCTAACTGTAGTGGGGCCATAGACGGAACCCATATCCCTATCTTGACACCGGAGCACCAAGCCGCCGAGTACATAAACTGCAAGGGGTACTTTTCAATAGTGCTGCAAGCTCTGGTGGATCACAAGGGACGTTTCACCAACATCAACATGGGATGGCCGGGAAAGGTACATGACGCTCGCATCTTCAGAAACTCTGGTCTGTTTCAAAAGCTGCAGGAAGGGACTTTATTCCCAGACCAGAAACAGACCCGTTGGGGATGTTGAAATGCCTATAGTTATCCTTTGGGACCCAGCCTACCCCTTAATGCCATGGCTCATGAAGCTGTACACAGGCAGCCTGGACAGTAGTCAGGAGCTGTTCAACTACAGGCTGAGCAAGTGCAGAACGGTGGTAGAATGTGCATTTGGACATTTAAAGGTGCGCTGGTGCAGTTTACTGACTCGCTTAGACCTCAGCGAAACCAGTATTCCCACTGTTATTACTGCTTGCTGTGTGCTCCACAATATCTGTGAGAGTAAGGGGGAGACGTTTATGGCGGGGTGGGAGGTTGAGGCAAATCACCTGGCTGCTGGTTACACGCAGCCAGACATCAGGGTGGTTAGAAGAGCACAGGAGGGCGCAGTACGCATCAGAGAAGCTTTGAAAACCAGTTTCATGACTGGCCAGGCTACGGTGTGAAAGTTCTGTTTGTTTCTCCTTGATGAAACCCCCCGCCCCTTGGTTCACTCTACTTCCCTGTAAGCTAACCACCCTCCCCTCCTCCCTTCGATCACCACTTGCAGAGGCAATAAAGTCATTGTTGCTTCACATTTATGCATTCTTTATTCATTCATCACACAAATAGGGGGATGACTACCAAGGTAGCCCAGGAGGGGTGGTGGAGGAGGGAAGGAAAATGCCACACAGCACTTTAAAAGTTTACAACTTTAAAATTTATTGAATGCCAGCCTTCTTTTTTTGGGGCAATCCTCTGTGGCGGGGTGGCTGGTTGACCGGTGGCCCCCCCACCGCGTTCTTGGGCATCTGGGTGTGGAGGCTATGGAACTTGGGGAGGAGGGCGATTGGTTACACAAGTGCTGTAGTGGCAGTCTGTGCTCCAGCTGCCTTTGCTGCAGCTCCACCGTACACTGGAGCATACTGGTTTGATCCTCCAGCAGCCTCAGCCTTGAATGCTGCCTCCTCTCATCACGCTGCCGCCACATTTGAGCTTCAGCCCTGTCTTCAGCCTGCCACTTACTCTCTTCAGCCAGCCACCTCTCCTCCCGGTCATTTTGTGCTTTCCTGCACTCTGACATTATTTGCCTCCACGCATTCGTCTGTGCTCTGTCAGTGTGGGAGGACAGCATGAGCTTGGAGAACATTTCATCTCGAGTGCGTTTTTTTTTCTTTCTAAGCTTCACTAGCCTCTGGGAAGGAGAAGATCCTGTGATCATCGAAACACATGCAGCTGGTGGAGAAAAAAAAAGGGGACAGTGGTATTTAAAAAGACACATTTTATAAAACAGTGGCTACACTCTTTCAGGGTAAACCTTGCTGTTAACATTACATACCTAGCACATGTGCTTTCGTTACAAGGTCGCATTTTGCCTCCCCCCACCGCGTGGCTACCCCCTCAACCCTCCCCCCTCCCTGTGGCTAACAGCGGGGAACATTTCTGTTTAGCCACAGGCAAACAGCCCAGCAGGAATGGGCTCCTCTGGGTGTCCCCTGAAGAAAAGCACTCTATTTCAACCAGGTGACCATGAATGATATCTCACTCTCCTGAGGATAACACAGAGAGATAAAGAACGGATGTTGTTTGAATGCCAGCAAACATACACTGCAATGCTTTGTTCTACAATGATTCCCCAGTACGTGTTACTGGCCTGGAGTGGTAAAGTGTCCTACCATGAAGGACGCAATAAGGCTGCCCTCCCCAGAAACCTTTTGCAAAGGCTTTGGGAGTATATCCAGGAGAGCCGCGAATACCAGAGCAAAGTAATCCTTTCACATACTTGCTTTTAAACCATGTATAGTATTTTAAAAGGTACACTCACCGGAGGTCCCTGCTCCGCCTGCTGGGTCCAGGAGGCAGCCTTGGGTGGGTTCGGGGGGTACTGGCTCCAGGTCCAGGGTGAGAAACAGTTCCTGGCTGTTGGGAAAACTGGTTTCTCCGCTTGCTTGCTGTGAGCTATCTACAACCTCATCATCATCATCATCTTCTTCGTCCCCAAAACCTGCTTCCGTATTGCCTCCATCTCCATTGAAGGAGTCAAACAACACGGCTGGGGTAGTGGTGGCTGAACCCCCTAAAATGGCATGCAGCTCATCATAGAAGCAGCATGTTTGGGGCTCTGACCCGGAGCGGCCGTTCGCCTCTCTGGTTTTCTGGTAGGCTTGCCTCAGCTCCTTCAGTTTCACGCGGCACTGCTTCAGGTCCCTGTTATGGCCTCTGTCCTTCATGCCCTGGGAGATTTTGACAAAGGTTTTGGCATTTCGAAAACTGGAACGGAGTTCTGATAGCACGGATTTCTCTCCCCATACAGCGATCAGATCCCGTACCTCCTGTTCGGTCCATGCTGGAGCTCTTTTGCGATTCTGGGACTCCATCATGGTCACCTCTGCTGATGAGCTCTGCATGGTCACCTGCAGCTTGCCACGCTGGCCAAACAGGAAATGAGATTCAAAAGTTCGCGGTTCTTTTCCTGTCTACCTGGTCAGTGCATCTGAGTTGAGAGTGCTGTCCAGAGCAGTCAAAATGGAGCACTCTGGGATAGCTCCCGGAGGCCAATACCGTCGAATTGTGTCCACAGTACCCCAAATTCGAGCCGGCAAGGCCGATTTAAGCGCTAATCCACTTGTCAGGGGTGGAGTAAGGAAATCGATTTTAAGAGCACTTTAAGTCGAAATAAAGGGCTTCATCGTGTGGACGGGTGCAGGTTTACATCGATTTAATGCTGCTAAATTCGACCTAAAGTCTTAGTGTAGACCAGGGCTGAGGGTCTCTGTAAGTATGTTAATTGATTCTCACCTGAACATCACAAGGTGAGCAGGAAGGATAATTTATTTAAAGGCACAGACACAGAAAAAACACTGTCTGGCAGGATACAAGGGCAGGATGCTGTGCAGCTGACAAAAGGGTCAGAACACTGTTTTTTTCTGTGAATCATGCAATAAAATAATAGAAGAGAAAGCAATTGGGTAAGACTGCATTCTAACTTTGGAAAAGTGAATCTAGGTATTTTTATTTAGACAATCATTTATATGTGTTTAAAATCCATCTCTTTCTATTTTCAAATAAACGTTGATTTACAAGTTACGTGGGTCTATGTTTCAAACATCCACAATATCCTTACTTCTCTGAAGGAGAAAAGCACCTACACTCCTTGCTTGGAGGGGCCAGCAAGGTGAATAGTTCTGGAACCTAGGCCATCTGCTCTTGTCTTGGTTCAAGGGCAAGGAATGAGGGACCCTCTCCCAGCAGTGTTGCAAATGTCAACGGCAGGGTGACATTGAGAGATATGGGGGAAATGCTGAGAGATGACGGAGGAACAACAAAAAGATGTGGCCCTGCAGATTGGCACAGTTCAAGGCAACTGTACCTGTCTTTCCCCTACATGGTCCACCAATGCTACCTACTCTAGGCTTCTGGCTTCTCAGCCATCACCTCTCTTGGATCCAGCGTTTCTCTTTCTCTCCTGACTGGGATTTTTCCAGGCTGCATAGTTCCCTGCCTAGATTGTGATATTCTCAGTAAGCCAGACTGCCTAAATGGACGAGTGTCTGTGCTTTGCGTTTCTCTCTCCAGGAACAGACAAGTTAACACACAGCTCTTTATAAGCCAGTACATTTATTCTAAAGTGAAGGCATTACAGAGAAAGCATAAAAACTATAAAGGTTCACATAGGCATGCTAAAAAGCTTACCAGAGGTCACCCAGCAGTCTTGTGGGCCCTCAGCAGGCCAAAGTCCTTCCAAACCTTCCCAGAAAAGATCGGGCCCCCCTTGGACAGAAGGTCCTGTCTGGTTGCTGGATCAGAAAGCAAGCCCTGAGTCAGTTTAAACTTGGGCTATTTATCCCAAAGCCCTTTCTTTATCTGTTGGACTCTGAACCAGAGCCTCTGCAGGTGGTGCTACCTCTCTGAAGGTGTTATAACCTGAGTTAATTTGCCTAATCACCCCCATCCTCTTAATTTCTGGAAGAGCCATGGTTACCCTTCGCCATGAAATTACATACAATCCCTGGCCCACATGATACATAAACATAACAGTGTAAGATCTCCCAAAGATATTGCAGGAAAATGCCATCTCTGTCACATAGATGGTAACACAGAATATTTACCTATTTCACAGCTGTGCTCCCAGTAAGGCAATGTCTAAATTCTTGAATGCCGTAATGCAGGATCCAGCCTTTAATTAACAATAGTAAAGCACTTTCCACTAGCCCCATGTATAGTGTAGTGTATAGCTGCATCATCCGAGGAACAGGTCAGAGGGCAGATTGTGTTTGGGGGTCAGATTTTTAAAGCTATGTAGGTGGCTAAATATGCAACTAGGCAATGAGCGGGGTTTACTAAAACACCTAGGTGCCCAAATACTTTTGAAAATCCCACTAAGTGCCTATTATCTGCATCTTTAGGAACCCAAATACCTTTACAAATCTGGCTCAGTTACACAGTCATCCTCCCCTGCCCTCGCCCACTACAGGGACACAGCTCAGTACCTGGGGCAATGTATGTGCCTTTTGCACACCAAGATCAGAAGAAGAGCTCTGTGTAAGCTCAAAAGCTTGTCTCTCTCGCCAACAGAAGTTGATCCAATAAAAGATATTACCTCACCCACCCTGTCTTTCTAATTCCTTGGGACCAATACAGCTACAACACGGCAAACAGTCTTGCACACCAGCACAGTTACACTGACATGCATTGGTGAAAGGGGGTGAAGCCAAGTCTCAACTCATTTGGATGGGAGGGGAAATAGCTGTTCTGCAAAGCTTGTTTCCTCCCCTCATGCTTCAATCCATAATGCAACAGGGCAGGGGAGTAAAGGGGTGCCTTATGGCCCCATATATTCCTGCATGGGTACACAGAATGGGCCCCAATCTGACCCTTCAAAATCTTTTCATACAGCAGTGCAACTAATGTTTAAATACTGTGGTGACTGTATATTTGGTTAAGTTTTCAAATATTCTGTCTTGTTCACTGATGGAACACTAGAGCTGGTCTTTAGTGATGGACTGATCCTGCAAGATTCTGAACGATTGGAGAAGGAGTTGGAAATATTTGTGCTCACTTCAAGGTGATGAAGTAAAATTGTGGTTACAATCTGAGCACTGTGTAAGAGGAAAGATCAGAAAGCCAGAGAGTCCATCACAACATGTAATGGGCAGTTGTTTGATGGATGCAACAGACACATTTCATTTGCTGGTTTCAGAGTAGCAGCCGTGTTAGTCTGCATTTGCAAAAAGAAAAGGAGTACTTGTGGCACTTTAGAGACTAACAAATTTATTTGAGCATAAGCTACAGCTTGCTTCATCGGGTGCATGCAGTGGAAAATACAGTGGGGAGATTTTATATACACAGAGAACATGAAACAATGGGTGTTACCATACACACTGTAACAAGAGTGATCAGGTAAGGTAAGCTATTACCAGCAGCAGACTGGGGGGATTACCAGCAGCAGACTGGGGGGGAAGGGTGTGAAGCGGGGGAACCTTATGTAGTGATAATCACGGTGGGCCAGTTCCAGCAGTTGACAAGAACGTGTGAGGAACAGTGGGGTGGGGAATAAACATGGGGAAATAGTTTTACTTTGTGTAATGACACATCCACTCCCAGTCTTTATTCAAGCCTAAGTTAATTGTATCCAGTTTGCAAATTAATTCCAATTCAGCAGTCTCTCGTTGGAGTCTGTTTCTGAAGTTTTTTTGTTGAAGAATTGCCACTTTTAGGTCTGTAATCGAGTGACCAAAGAGATTGAAGTGTTCTCCAACTGGTTTTTGAATGTTATAATTCTTGACGTCTGATTTGTGTCCATTTATTCTTTTACATAGAGACTGTCCAGTCTGGCCAATGTACACGGCAGAGGGGCATTGCTGGCACATGATGGCATATATCACATTGGTAGATGTGCAGGTGAACGAGCCTCTGATAGTGTGGCTGATGTGATTAAGTCCTATGATGGTGTCCCCTGAATAGATATGTGGACTGCTGGAAATGGCCCACCTTGATTATCACTACATAAGGTTCCTCCCCGCCCCCCTCCGGCTCTCCTGCTAGTAATAGCTCACCTTACCTGATCACTCTTGTTACAGTGTGTATGGTAACACCCATTGTTTCACGTTCTTTGTGTATATAAAATCTCCCCACTGTATTTTCCACTGCATGCATCCAATGAAGTGAGCTGTAGCTCACGAAAGCTTATGCTCAAATAAATTTGTTAGTCTCTAAGGCGCCACAAGTACTCCTCTTCTTATTTCATTTGCTGACACTTTCAAAGCTTTGTTTATTTTTAAAACTTTTAGGAGCATTGGGGCAGATTCTAATCTATATATCTCCAAATTAGTAGATTTACACTGGTGGAACAGATTAGAATCTGTCCCATGGTCATTAATTGATGTGATATTGTGGGTTACACTGGCATTAATTAGAAGTGTGCATCCAAAGTGACAACGCACTTGATTTGTAGCCCTTCTTCTGGCACCTTTGCAATACTCTGGCAGTGCAAAAAGGCCAGGAAACTGAAACCGGTCTTAACAGGGTAAGTAGGGATTCCTCTAGAACCTAGAGCTACACCATCTACTCCTAGCTCCATTCCTTCCCCACAGCATTGAGCTCATGGCTGGAAATTCTTGCACTCTGGTGATGGCCCCAGGTTGCATGATGAGGCAGTTGCCACACAACACAGGTTATAGCAATCCCAATGCTGCTCAAATTTACAAGAGCTGATCTTGCCTCCAGCTGCCTTCAGGATTGGGGGAGTTGAAAAGCAGTTTTTCATCACCTTTCTTCCCACCCTTGAGAACCAAAGATAACTGATATATTTCCTAGGATCTGCATTTTGTGCTTTTCTTTGCTTTAAAGCTGACTACTTACTCCTACTGGGTGGTATAAAATGATGAGACAGATCAATATTTTAAGTCCCTTTCTTGCTTTAGAAATAACAAAGCTCCTTCCTTCGCTAAGTCAGTAGATATTCAAAGACATGATAAGACAAATACTTTTATGTATAGGAGCCTGTGAACAATTACATATTATTCCTTCAAATGTTTTTCCTTCACCTGCCCCCAATACTTTATTTGAATTTATATTATTTTCTGTGACGGAAAGCTCACATCTCTTTAGGTTTTCATTGCATCATCATGCTAATATATTGTGTTTGCCTGTTATTGCTTAGTGAAATCTATTACAAAGTCCATAAGAAATACAATTATTAAAATCAGTTCTTTGATCCTCTGCTTAGCTTCCCTTCCTCTGTAATCCCTTTACCAAGTCCTGAGCTGCATCAAAGCTAGCTGTAAATTTTAGCACCCCATTGCATTTTCCCATTTATATTTTTTGTCTGAATTGTAACACCAATTTCAATTATATTTCACATAGACTTTAGACTTTTTGGTAGAAATAACATTCACCACAAATAGCGTAGCTCATGCTGGAAGCTTTTGGAATTTTGACAATTAATACTATGTAGTGAATTTCTTGGTTGATATGTGAGATCTCCTGCTTGCCTTACTCACTACTCCTGTAAATAAGGAAAGCAAGATGTAGTCCACAGTATCTGTCCTGTGTTCTCTCTCAGTCTTGAAGATGTATCAGTATAAAAGTCCTGACCAATACAAGCATATTTAAAGTGTTAAAAATCAGCCCTGTGTTTTCTAAAAGTAAAGAGTACTCAGAGCAGGGGCTGTGTTTTACACTGACATATTGGTTACTAACCTTTATAATATTTACTATTACCAGTGATAATAGCATGAATAAACTTAGCTCAGTGACCTGATTTCTTACCATCATCCTACAAATCTAAATTAGAAAGTATTTGGTCATAAAGATCAATTGTTACTCATCACAATTGTTTGTGATGAGTAACACAGCTCCATAACTTATAGTGCAATTATCTGATTTGCCAGCAGTGGACACTGTTTCACTAGTTATCAACTAAGACATTGCAAGAAAGTCTGCCAGGCAAGTTGGCAAACTTCTGCTTTTACTTCTAAAATGGTGCAGGAGCCTGGATTACCTGTGCTGATCAAAACCTTGGAGAGATTCTGATTTTTTTTGAATTTGTACGTTATCAGACAATGTGAATTTGGTTTTTTATTATATACTGTCTTGTTCTGATAGAAATATTTCTTCAGTATTTTCATTTTAAATCATAACACATAATGAGTTCAATACTGGCTGTGTGGCACAAAGTGAAAGGCCCCCTCAAAGAAGCATGGGTAGCTAGGGAAGCTGTAATTCTTACAAGTGTCTACTTTGTATTGCTTTTATAAAAATGTTTATTACATTTGATGACATGAACTAATGGGCTCTATCCTGCACATGTACACTAGCAGTCAGGACCAACACTGATCAGCCAATATGTTTCTTTCTTTCATAATGCCATTACTCAAAAGACAAACGGCACACTCTTCCCAGGTCACCCATCCTTTCAGGCCAGGCACCAGCAGGAAGAAGACAATCAGCTAGAAGAACATGCCTGTGAGGCATCTGGAGAGATCTGAGACAGGCAGGGAGCTGATGACAGAGGCCCGGATTCAGGAAAGCATCCCTAGTCAAGCAAGCACTTCAGCATGTTTTGGTGCTTCCCTGAATCTGCCTAAGTGTACAAGTGGGTAAAGAGAGGAAGTGAATCAGCTATAACAAAGAGGGTGATTTTGGGGCACTCTACAATGTTTTGGAAGGATTAGCTAAGGATCAGCAATTGGTAGGGGGCTTTAATGCCTGCTGGGGGAAAAATGTGAACTGAAGAAGAGCACTGTAAGGGTTTCATCGCAGATTATATGAATTATCTTCTTAGGAAGTATTACAACATTTAAGGAAATCATCTTCTAATCTCAACATTCAAATAACACTTTAAGCTCCCCACATACATTTCCATTCCTCTATCGAGACTATTATATACATACAATGATCATTACATAGCATGAAATATTTTACTAGTATAATAGTCTGGCAAAAGTGACTGAAGAGTTCTCTCTGTATATCTTAAAGGTCTGACAAAAATGTGTGCAAAGGAGATATCCAAAAAGTCTGCTGTAATAAGGAAGGTGGTGTTACCATGCCAGCAGGACTACTTCTGTCATCATACACTGCATCTACGCTAGGGGGCTCTCCTGTTATTCTTGTACCAGTTCAGCTCTACTGGAAAGGCATCTGTAGCATAATAGACAAGCTCTCCAAACTACCTGTGTACACTTGTGTGTATATATATATATGCACACACACACACTGATCTAAGTGGATCTTAGATCTTTCACTATTTGAAAATCTGGCAGATACTTTAATAAAGCATTTGCCTATCATCAATGAAGAACCACAGAGAAACACAAGAAGGAGCTGAGCAACCTGAAATAATAATGTTACTTTGTGAAATTCAAGCCACTTTAGTGCTTTAAAGTCAGCTGGGTACGGGCCGGTACTGGCGGCCACTTTTTACCAGTGCGCCATCCTGGCCCGTACCGGCTCACTTTCACCCCTGAGTATAACACTGTTGCAAAAAAAGCAAACATCACTCTGGTGTATATTAGCAGCTGTGTTGTAAGCAAGATACAAGAAGTAATTCTTCCATTCTACTCCATGATGGTCAGGCCTCAGCTGGAGTATTGTGTCCAGTTCTGGGTGTCACATTTTAGGAAAGATGTGGACAAATTGGAGAAAGTCCAGAGGAGAGCAACAAAAATGATCAAAGGTCTAGAAAACATGATCTGTGAGGGAAGATTGAAAAAACTGGGTTTGGTTAGTCTGGAGAAGAGAAGGCTGAGAGGGGACATGATAACAGTTTTCAAGTACATAAAAGGTTGTTATAAGGAGCAGGGTGAAAAATTGATCTCGTTAACCTCCGAGGATAGGAAAAGAAGCAATGGGCTTAAATTGCAGCAATGGAGGTTTAGGAAGGACATTAGGAAAACTTCCTGTCAGAGTATTTAAGCACTGGAACAAATTGCCTAGGGAGGTTGTGGAATCTCCATCATTGGAGGTTTTTAAGGAGAGGTTAGACAAACACCTCTCAGGAATGGTGTAAGTATTATGTAGTCCTGCCTTGAGTGCAGAGGACTGGATTAGATGACCTACTGAGGTCCCTTCCAGTCCTACACTTCTATGATTCCCCAGATTTAGTAATTTCTCCAGCTCCTGTTTTTGTTTCCTTAAAGAATACTGGATGCAATTCCCATGTGAAGTTGCTTTCAATCCATATTTTAAAACATGTGGGTTAGATTGTGGCATTTAACTACAGCTATGAAAATTCGACAGCCCTGAGAAGGGGATGGTGTGTAGCTGCTCTATCCCAAGAGGCACTCCACAGGGATTGTGTGCAATGTCTCCTAAAGCTTCCTGGCATGAAGAGGGAGTTTGCATACTGAACTATCCTTTGGGATGGTGCCACCTGTCCTCTTGTGACTGGCCAGCTCAGTGGGTCAGTTTGGGTGGGGGAGAAAAATGATCCCACCTCTTCCCTGCTACCCTTAGGGCTGCACATTTGGGTTGCAAAAAGGGAACAGTGCAGGATTGTCAAATCCCTGGCCATTTAGTTGGGAGGGTACAATGGGGCGGGAGGGGTGAAGGCTGCTTGTACACCCATGCTAGCGACCAGAACAATCTGGTCCTGAAAGTTCAGAATACTCTATATAGCATACGTCTGAGAGATATGTTGTCAACATAAATACATGTGCAGGAAAGGCTACAAGATTAAAATAGGGTTCCCATTCAGAAGATGGGCAGGGTAATCCAATAGCTCCATTCCACATCTACTGTCTATGATTGTCTGCCTGTATTTGTAGTTTCTTCTTCCCTCTTTGGCTGTTTTTCTTTTTCTTTTTTGTTTTTTGAAGGAGGGCCTAAAGGAAGTAGTGATCCTCAGGTCTAAGTAACTGCATATATGAAAGTCAGTGAGGAAATTCTTTTCAAGCGTTGTCAGTGCCTCTCAAACTATTCAAAAGAAAGAGCTATTACTAGCTTTCAACAATTATTAAAGCAGTGCTTGAGTATTTTAAAACCAAGCAAGGAAATCCAAGATATTGCAGGTGATATAAAAATAGAAAAGCCTAGTTTACATTTCTTGGAGATTATTACGCTGTTTGAATTTTGTCACATACCTTGCAGTAACTAACAAGAGCACTAATTAAAAGATTATGTAGAGTAGTTTTAATATGCAGGTCTTAAAATGTTATGAATTATCAAGCATTACTGACTTTGACATATGGCTTAGGTGTCAGTATATATAAAATGTAACTTCACATGTTGCAACTAGTAATTTTTCCTGAGCATTTGGTGATGTTATGGCCTTCAGAATATCTCTTTATATGGATTTCATCTTTCTTCCTGTTGCACTTAGTTCAGGATTCTGATACACTAGAAACTCAAGGTTCTGAGCAGGTACAGTATGTACCAGATATTTGTTAAACAAACAACAGGCAAAAGCTAAGAGCAAACACTAGACAGTAAGAAGCCCGTATGAACCAATAGAAATCTACATTTAAGTGACAATGACAAAACTTACCGAATCACAGGGTAAAAGAGTTTGCTGTGTAATTCATCAGTCATTTCTCTATAATAGATAATTTAGGTCTAAGGTTAACTTAAATAGACAATACTCATCAAATATTCACTTATCTCATCTTAGCCACTAATAATGTATAAATGGAATTTACTATTTCACAGATAAAAAGGACAAATTAGGGACAGTGGGGAACAGTTCAGCCATATTTAAAAAGCAAGTGTGATATCCTCAAATACAGGCATGTCTGAATTGGTTAAAGGACCCCATCCTTCAGTCCTAATTCAGGCAAAAGTCTTGTTGAAGATGGAAATTTTGCCTGTAGGATCGAGCTCCATAAACCCTGGGATACATGTCTAGAAATCCTAGTGTCAAACATGTGTAACTGCAGCATCACTGTAGATGCAGGTACGTGGGGTATGGCGTGTGTGCAGCTCTGCAGCATAGACTCTCAGAGGCTGGCTTGGCTAACATGTGCCCCTGGGCATGCAAAGTAAGACATGAGTGCACATTGCTCTATAGATGTCATCTAAGTGGTCAAGAGAACTAAAATGTTATTAGGCTGTTTCGACACTACACTACTTTTTCTTCCAATTTAGTGTAACCTAATCCTCTTCAGAAGAAGTCTAGATGAAAGAGTGGTTAAAATGGCCTCCACAGATCTGCTAATACTCCCACCATTGCTACCATTGGTGCAGCTGCACTAGTGAGAATTTTTTTTAAAACAAGGCCCACTGTCCACAGGTTTATGAACCCACATATGGAAACTCTGAATTAAGGAATGGGGAAACATATTTAATATGGTCATTCAAATGACTAATATCTTTTCATATAGTTAAGCTACGTTTTTTCCCTACGTTTCTTCTCCCAACCCTCATTCCCACCCCTAAACATATGCAATATTTTGGAGCAGATTTCTAAAGAAATAAGAGACACAAGAACTGATAGAAAAAAAGTGATCAGAAATTATGAGAGAAGCAGAGTATTAACAGTTTTTCAACTCACTATCTTTGAAATAAGAAATAAAGGCTTTGTCTGCTATATTATATAGTTTTTGATTAACAGTAATGAAAAGTATTGTTTTGGCAACCACACATTCTTTACATACGTAAAAGGCTAGGATCCTTTTTTCATAGAACTCCCACAGATCAATGTCAGGATATGGCTCTAATTTTTTTGTAATGTTTATATAGAGAGCTGAGATGTTACAGGGTGAAAAGTATGTTTAAGTGTAAGACATTTTCTATTAATGCAACAGAGACAGGCTGTGAATATAAGGCATATAGATTTTCAAAGTGTGTTCCCTAGTTCAGACCAAGATCTATATTAAAATGCTATATAATTCAAATGCACTTGTCCTTTTTTGCAAGTACAGTGCTTCAGTCCTTTGTACGTAGCTGTGATAACTGTGTTAATTGTAAAAGTATTTAATTATTAATTACAAAAAATATCCGGTAGAACTCAGAAATCTTCAGCAATAAAATGTGTGACACACAAAAGAGCACCAAACATTAGAACACAGAGTTAGGGATGTTACCTTCTTCTTCCTCCCCCATCCAACAGGCAAGCGATTTCATTTGCCAGTATGGCTTTGAATACTATCTTCATGTCCGTGGCTCACAAAGTTACCTCTCTGCTCAACCACATCCAGACTAAAATCTTGACCTGTCTTTCTGACATGTTTTTGTGGATGTCTAGCCTCAAAATGAAACTTTATGTGGCCAAAACACAGCTGCTGATCTTTTCCCTGGAACTCTCTATTTTCCTCTGTTGCGGTGGACAATACCACTGTTCTCCCTGTCACTCGGATCCATAGTCCTAGCTTCAACTTTGAACTGACCCTCTCTTTCCCTCCTCTCCCACATCCAGTGAGTATAAATCTCGCCACTTCTTCCTGCATATCTCCACAATCAATGTTTCCTTTCTATCCACACTGCCAAAACTCTTGTCTAATCCTTCAGCATCTCGCACCTTTACTACTCTGAGCTCTTCTTCTCTAGCCTTGACGCCTGCAACCTCACTGCCCTTAAGCCCATTCAAAATGACTGCTAAAGTCTTCTTCCTGACTCAGTCTGTCATTCCTCTTTTACGTCCCTCCACTAGTTCCCCCTCTTGGAACTCAGATTTCTTGTCCTTACTTTCCACACCCTTCACAGTTTAGCTCGGCCTGGCCTATCTGACCTTTTATCTTAGCGCAAGGTAAACTGCCACCTTCACTCTGTTAATGATGCCAGCCTTGAGTACCCTGATTCTCTACTTCTCAACAACCATTTTCACACTCTCTCTCATCCTGGTCCCTACAAGTGCGAAAAGCTCCCAATACAAATCCATAAGACCCCCATCTTATCCTTCTTCGGGTCCTTTCTGAAAACTCACCCTTTTCTCCAATGCATGTAGTAAACTGCAACTTGACAATAAGTCAAGTGTCAAGTTGTGTTACTGCTCCTCAAAGGCCAAGAGTTGTGCACATCCTTTTTTATTCTTCACCTCACCTCAACCCATTTCTAATGTCTTGTCTTTTATATTTTAGGCTCTTTAGAGCAAGGTCTGTCATTTTCAATATGTTTGTACAGCACAATGGGTCCCCGATCTCATTGGCCTCCAGGTACTTCCACAATACAAACGTTAATTAACAATTCTTTATAATTATAAGGTGGGGATAGGGAGAGACAGATCAGGAAAACAAAAAATAAATTTAAAGCTGTCTGAGAAGCACATTTTGAGTCTTTTGATTCTCCCTTAGTATTTGCTGCAATCATTGGGACATTCTTCTGTATGTTAAATGAAAGAAATAGTAATATTTCCTCCAGGTATGTATGTGAGAGTTAGAAAAGACAGAATAACCTGTTGCTACATTTCAAAATAATCTCTCTTCCGGGTACGCTAATGTAAATAAAAGGAAAGTAATGGTACATAGATTAAATAGAACCAAAATTAAGGGCCAACTTACTCAGAAATTTAGGAGTAAGGCATGTGAAATGTCAGCCTCCACCCCTCCACACACACTAACCACCTGGCCGCAGAAACAACAGTGACAGTCTTTACACTCCAAAAAATGGCATTAGTCTCTGGCACAGTTCTCTCAATAATTATATTAAAAATGTGTCCCTTCTCTTCTCTACAGCACGGATTCAATCCAAGACCCAAGACTGTTAACGTTCCCCATGCTTTCAAAAGCCAGAGGTGCAAATAATCAAATATTTATTTCCCCTTGGATGAATGGAATGTATATTCCTGTTTTTGTGTCTTTTTGTAACTTAAGGTTTTGCCTAGAGGGATTCTCTATGTGTTGAATCTGATTACCCTGTAAGGTATTTACCATCATGATTTTACAGAGGTGATTCTTTTACTTTTTCTTCAATTAAAATTCTTCTTTTAAGAACCTGATTGATTTTTCATTGTTCTTAAGATCCAAGGGTTTGGGTCTGTGTTCACCTATGCAAACTGGTGAGGATTTTTCTCAAGCCTTCCCCAGGAAAGGGGGTGTAAGGTTTGGGAGGATTTTGGGGGGAAAGACGTTTCCAAGCGGGCTCTTTCCCGGTTATATATTTGTTAGACGCTTGGTGGTGGCAGCAGTAAAGTCCAAGGACAAAAGGTAAAATAGTTTGTACCTTGGGGAAGTTTTAAGCTGGTGAGAATAAGCTTCGGGGTTCTTTCATGCAGGTCCCCACATCTGTACCCTAGAGTTCAAAGTGGGGAAGGAACCTTGACATAGTGTGGGGCCCAAAACTGGACACAGTACTCCAGATGAGGCCTCACCAGTGTCGAATAGAGGGGAACGATCACGTCCCTCGATCTGCTGGCAATGCCCCTACTTATACATCCCAAAATGCCATTGGCCTTCTTGGCAACAAGGGCACACTGTTGACTCATATCCAGCTTCTTGTCCACTGTAACCCCTAGGTCCTTTTCTGCAGAACTGCTGCCTAGCCATTCGGTCCCTAGTCTGTAGCAGCGCATGGGATTCTTCCGACCTAAGTGCAGGACTCTGCACTTGTCCTTGTTGAACATCATCAGATTTCTTTTGGCCCAATCCTCTCATTTGTCTAGGTCCCTCTGTATCCTAACCCTACCCTCCAGCGTATCTACCTCTCCTCCCAGTTTAGTGTCACCTGCAAACTTGCTGAGGGTGCAATCCACACCATCCTCCAGATCATTTATGAAGATATTGAACAAAACCAGCCAGAGGACCGACCCTTGGGGCACTCCACTTGATACCGGATGCCAACTAGACATGGAGCTATTGATCACTACCCGCTGAGCCCGACAATCTAGCCAGCTTTCTATCCAGCTTTAATCCATTCATCCTTCCGTGGCCTTGCACCCCAGGCCTCCCCTGGGGCAATATCACACCAGGCCATTCCTACTTCTGCGCTGCTACTGGCAGTGGTGCTGCCTTCAGAGCTGGGCACCCAGCCAGCAGCCACTGCTGTCCGGCCACCCAGCCAGTGCTTAATTGGTGCCAGGGCTGAGCTCCAGCATGTCTTTTATTACACATTAAGCACTAGAGCACCCCCTGACCACGGTGCCCTGGGCAGTCGCCCATGTTGCCCTCCTCTAAAGATGGACCTGAGGGTAGTGAAATAATATATTTTCACAATTGAAAGTGGTCAGTCCATCAGTTTCACTTTTCAGTGGAATACCAAAATTGAAAACAAACAGAATTAAATGTATGGAAATCTTTAACAGCAAACATGTCATTGGTAAAAATAAGGTGCTGGTAAGGAAATGTTTAATTAACATATGATTTTATACTGACAATATACTTTTAGCTTTCTTTGCCTCTGTGCTTCATAAAATGAAATATAGTTAGGCTTTTATGCATATCAGGGAATGGTACCAAAGTAGTGGTGTTTTGAAGCAAGATATTTAAAGTTTGGGAAATCATGTCATCTGTAAAGTCCCCAAATGTGATCCTGAGTATTGACAATCTTTCCTGGGAATTAGAATTTTTATTTACTTAGGACAAAATCAGACAAACAGTACATTTAAAACAGAAGGAAACATACAGTTCAGTATATTAAGTAAATTACAAACTCTGGGTTCAATTTGTGGTTCTCCCATGCCAGCTTTGGTGTTTTAAAGGAATGCTGAAGTCACCTTAACTAGCCACAAGGAAATGCCTCCAGTATAGGGGGTGTCATGACATGGCTGTACCTAGCTCTACATCAACCGCCCACAACTGTCCTTGACAGAGAGGGCATTCCTGGGGAAATGAGCTCTGGGTGGACTGCTCTCTGGCTGTTCACAGATGCCAGACAGTTCCTTGGCAGCTAGGGGCCAGAAAGGGCAGCTGTGACTGTTCTACACCAGGCCCAGAACAGGGGAGGGAAAGAGGTGGGATAAAGCCACCTTTGCCCCTCCCTAACCCTGGTTCTCCTACCAAGCTCTGGTCAGTTGAAACAATGACTTGTGCTCTCCATTCCCAAAGAAAACAGAGGGAATGTGGCTTTCATTAACATAATACATTTTATATTTTTAAAAGGTCATAAATCTGTAACCATCCTCCGCTGTGACTGTTGATTAAATTTGAGAAGTCTCCTTAAAGAGGGATTAATAAAAGCACTTAAATTTCACTCGTCACATCTATTTTAGCTAAATAATTCTTTGTTGAAACTGTTACCTTTCAGTCTTTCAGGATGATTCAGTCTTTAGAATATTCAGAAATGTGAGATTTAATACAGGATAATAATCTCTTGAAGGGCAATGAATAATGATTTTACTGAGTATCCTGAGCAACTGGAATGATGTATAATTGATTGAAGATTAAAAGTTCCCTTGTTTGATTAGGAAGTACTTTACCAAACTACTCAGTGAGCAATCTTGGTTTGTCAATGATCTGAAGAAGGTTATTCCGAATAGAGATGATGAAATCTACTCCCTTTCTCACTCTTCTTTGTATTCAATTCCTCTCTCTCTCTCTCTCTCTCTCTCTCATCCCCACACTACTTTCTCCTTACCTTTCCCTCCCCTTTACAGCTACATTTATATGATCCCCAATCCTCCCTCTCTCCTTCCTTTTTCGGAGTATAATCAGCTCTCTGGCTGGAGCTAGTGTATTCCATTGTTCATCCTGCCCCTATGCTCCCTACAATATTTCCCCACTCTTCTCACTGAACTTCCTCATATGATATTCCAAAATGCACTGGATACCTCTGACCCTGCAACATATAATTTTAAGACACAGGGACTGACCCAACAGATATTGCTGACCAGTTGTGACCACAATGGAGCTTGAAAGTTAAAACAGAGCTTGAATCAAATACGTATGCTACGAAGAAGGGAGATGAAGTTAATTAACTAAACCAGTGGTTCTCAACCATGGGTCCGGCGCCCCCTTGGGGGGGCCGCGATCATGTTCCAGGAGGTCCACCAAACATGGCCAGTGTTGGATTCACTGGGGCCCACGCAGAGATGAAAGTAAGCTGGTACTGTCTGGTACGGCGTACCGGCAAGAGCCAGTATGCCGTGCCGGACCAGCTTCCCCAGCGATGATTTAAAGGGCATGGAGCTCCAGCAGCTGCAGGGAGCCCCAGGCCCTTTAAATCACTGCCGGAGCCCGGACGCTGCTACCCCAGGATAGCAGAGGCAGGGGTCCTGCAGAGATTTAAAGGGCCCAGAGCTCTACGGCGGCCGGAGCTCCAGGCCCTTCAATTCGCTCCTGAGCCCTGGGGCTCTCAGCCGCCTCCGCAGCTGGTAGCTCCGGGGTGATTTAAAGGCCCTGGGGCTCCCAGCCACAGCCGGAGCCCCGCCTCTTCCGGTTGAGGCCACACCTCTTCAGATTGAGGCCACGCCCCCTCAGGACTCCGGCATACTGGTAAATCCTTTAAATTACTTTCACGCTTGGGCCCACAGCAGAAAGCCAAGCCCCACTGCATGGGGCTGAAGCCTGGGGCCCTGAGCCCTGCCACCCCGGGCTGAAGCCAAAGCCTGAGCAACTTAGCTTCGCAGGAGCCCTTGTGGCATGGGGCCCCAGGCAGCTGCCTTGCTTGCTACCCCATAATGCTGGCCCTGTCTTTTATATACAGTTCTTGTGGCATAGGTGGTGTCAAGGTTCCTTCCCCATTCTGAATTCTAGGGTACAGATGGGGGGGACCTGCATGAAAGACCCCCTAAGCTTATTCTTACCAGCTTAGGTTAAAACTTTCTCAGGGTACAAACTTTGCCTTGTCCTTGAACCCTATGCTGCCACCACCAAGCATGTTAAACAAAGAACAGGGAAAGAGCCCACTTGGAGATGTGTTTCCACCAAAATATCCCCCCAAACCCTACACCCCCTTTCCTGGGGAAGGCTTGAGAAAAATCCTTACCAATTTGCATCGGTGAACACAGACCCAAACCCTTGGATCTTAAGAACAATGAAAAATCAATCAGGTTCTTAAAAGAAGAATTTTAATTAAAGAAAAAGTAAAAGAATCACCTCTGTAAAATCAGGATGGTAAATACCTTACAGGGTAATCAGATTCAAAACATAGAGAATCCCTCTATAAGTTACAAAAAGACACAAAAACAGGAATATACATTCCATCCAGCACAACCTATTTTACCAGCCATTTAACAAAAGGCAATCTAATGCATTTCTAGCTAGATTACTTACTAATTTAACAGAAGTTCTGAGGAGTTCTGAACAGCATTCCTGATCTGTTCCCAGCAAAAGCATCACACAGACAGACAGACCCTTTGTCCCTCCCTCTGCCCAGCTTTGAAAGTATCTTGTCTCCTCATTGGTCATTTTGGTCAGCTGCCAGCGAGGTTATCTTAGCTTCTTAACACTTTATAGGTGAAGGGGTTTTGCCTCTGGCCAGGAGGGATTTTGTAGCACTGTATACAGAAAGGTGGTTACACTTCCCTTTATATTTATGACAGGTGGGCTGTGGAGTTTTTACAGCGTGTTCGCAGGGGGCCTCAGAAAGAAAAAGGTTGAGAACCCCTGAACTAAACCAAACCTTCTAAAACATTTAGTTCAGTGTTTGGGCTGAGGGGTTCAGTCTGGTTCTTATTTCGTAATCACTAGTTTGCTCACCCCCTGTAGAGTTCCTGAGAACTGCATAGACAAGATCATCAAAGCCACACAGAGAATGAAAAATGGGCATGACTTCCCAGCAATTAGTCATATATATATAGATATATATAATAAATCAATTGGAATATAAATATTGTACTTACATTTCAGTGTACAATATAGAATATAAAGGAGTATAAACAAGTCATTGTCTGTATGAAATTTTAGTTTATACTGATTTTGCTAGTGCTTTTTATGGAGCCTGTTGTAAAACGAGGCAAATAGCAAGATGAGTCGATGTATCCCCTGGAAGACCTCTGCGAACCCCCAGCAGTGTGTGTATTTGGGTAAATATTCGTTATCCTGGGAGGTAATGTGTCCAATCCTTTGGGATTGGTAGAATATTCTTATATGATGAATAAGATTTTCAGTAATCCTCATCATATTTGACTTGGGTGTCTGGGTGGAGGCCTAAGGCTGGGTTGCTTTAAAGGAACTGTGTTGTTGGTGCTGGGTAACTAGTAAGGTATTATAGAAGCTGTTTTGTGCTGGTTTGGTAAATCTAAGTATCAGAATATCCACCAGCTTTGGGGATTGTCTGACCCCTTCTTTGCAGTTTACCCTAATTGAGTAACCTCAGTGTGGCTCCCCTGGGACTCTGGTCACACATACCAACAGTGACATGTGAGATTTAAACCATATTTAACACTACCAATGAATTACAACAGCATTACAAATGACACCTTCCAGGCACATATACCCTCTACAATGCCTAACTCACACAACTGTAACCACTTAAATATGGCCTGCTATACTAATCTTAATGGTGATTTAATAGTGGTATAAATTACACATCAGGTGTAAATGGGAAAGTAGTGTAGTGAGGTAATTGGCTCAATTTGTCATGAAAAACAACCTCTTTCAAAGGAGCTCTAGTGAGTCCACACCTGGAATACTTCATGCTGTGGTGGACACCTCAACACCAAAAATATACAGGCAAACATTTTCAGAAGTAGGAGTCTAAAGTCCATATTTAGGCACCTGACGGTGGGATTTTCAAAAAGCATCTAGGGGCTTGTCTTGATAGTTAGTGCACTGTAAATCTACAGCACGCTACACACTAGCTATCCATGTGGACCCTGACACACACTGAAAGTTCTCTAGTGCACTTCACTTTACTCCACTTTAAATGGTAGGGAACTTTTAATATGTGCTAGCTTGGGTCCACATGGATAGTTACTGCACAACACATTAGTGTGCTGTAAATATATCCTCCAGCATGCCGCACTCTGTTTGTCTACACGAGTCCTAAGTAACTTAGGACTGGAGCTCAGTTTCCGTTGGATCAACAGCTGTGCAGTGTTGCTGTATTTTGTTACAGCACGTGCAATGTTTTGGCAGAGGTGATTGGGCAGCATTCATGTTGAAGCAATTCTTGTGTGTCTAAAGTTTACAAACAATTTTGGGATCCTTTACTATGAAAGAAATTACTGGTACAGAGGTATATGATGCTAGTATTCTATTACAAAGTTTACACAAGTATTTAGAATGTTTAATTTAAAAACCTAATTTAATGAATGAAAGATTTCCTTTTACCAAATATAAAGGGAAATATCTGTCACCATGGCATATGCAGGATCTCTTTAAAAAGAGGCTTTGAAATATTCATTAAGGATGAATGAGTGCTTCACTGAACCTGTCCTCTTGGTCCATAGGAAGAGATTCACATTTTCTTAACAAGTAAGAATGTTTGCACATAAACATGGGTTTGATTTGTTCACTGAACAGTTTGCTCAATTATTTTGAATATTGGAATTGGATAATCAAATTGTCTGGGAAACTATGGACGTGGAATATTCATGAGTAAGAACAGCTTCCTAAATTTTGTGTTATTGTTTTTGAATGTTCTTTCATGACAGCTTATTATATAGCAATTATCATGACAGCACTTGCAGTTTATATATGCTGTAGTTTAAAAAGGGCCCAAATCTTGTCCTCATGGATATTAATGGCAAAACTTCCACTGATTTTGATGCAACCAGGATCAGGCCCAAAGTAACTAACCAGCCCAGTACTTTGAATTTATTACAGCCGCTTGTTAAAAAATACCTCTTTTGACCCGTGATACAGCATTTTCTTTACATAGCTTGTTTTGCTAGTCATTTCAGCATATTAGGAGCTCACCAATTTATCATGCCAACAAAGCATTTGAAGCAAATCTAGTGAAGTACACTGTGTTCCACAGTTTGTTTTTGTGATTTTCAATAAAGCATGTTCTGTAACTGAGTCCATAAAAATGGTGAGAAAACTGCATCCAAAGCTTTATATACTCTTCTAAGCATCTGTGCGACATACAAGATGGATTCAACAATAAGAAGATTCCCTAAACAAAATATCTTTGTTTCAAAAACTAGTTAGAGCTATTAATGACAATAATGTACTTAACTATTGGACATCATGGATAGAAACCCAGGAAAGAAAGAAAGGAAACATATAGCTAAGGACATCATACTACACAACTAAATACAGTAAGTGCAGTTCTTAGATATGGGAAAGGAACACACAACACTCCCCAGGAGGTGGTGTGCAAAGGTGACTGTAAGCTACCTTTGCCCCACTGGAGCCTCACAAATTGAAGGACTGGAACAAAATTTGATTGGTTCTGTGGACTAAATTGCAGTTTGGCCACAAGTCCAAGATATGGGGCAGCGCATTACTGTGCTGCTCCAGGAGCAAACCATGAAACAGATTCTGAACCAGAGAGACTCCATCTGTATCTCAACTCCCCACCTTCTCTGGAAAGAAGGGGAAAGGAGTGGGAGGTGTTCCCAGGCCTATACCTGGCACAGTGTATATTCCTTAGCACAGTTATGCTGCTCAGTGCATTGGGGCTTTGAGCCAAGGCTCTGCCAGTCCCCATGCATACCTGCTTGCCCACGTGAGAAGAGGTATAGAGGCTTTGCAGAATCTTCTCCCTCCCTACTCACTGCTATCCATGATGTGGCTGGCTGGTGCAGGAGCATAAGAAGCACCTCACTCCTTTTACTTAGTGCTGCCAACTCTCCCAGTAACATTGCGAGTCCCACAATTTTCTTAAAGTGCCAACTCTTGGAGTCACATGGTTACATAAGATTCTCAACTTTTATTTAAAAAAAAAGTTTCTAGCCCCTATGGATGCAGGCAAAAGCCTGAAAACTCAAACCCTAAAGGCTCAAACATTTAAAAGCAAATAAACAGAACCCAATGCTTTTAAACCAATCTCATGATTTTTGAACACTTGGGGATAGCAATACTGGTTGGAAGTGCCAAGACTTTTGTTATTATGGGTACTACTTTATAAAAATGGAGGGATAATGCCAGCTTTCTCTCCCTGGGGAGGGGGGGTTTGGAAATCCATGCAATATTTTATAAAGAGATAAATGTGCAATGAATTTCATTTAATTAGGCAAAATTGCAAAACGGCAAGATTGCTATTTCTGATTACTGTACTGGGATAAGTCATCTAAACAAACAACAAAAAAACTACCACTCTAGTTACTATTCCACTTAACTTTATTCACCTGTTTAATCTGTCATTACTTGGCATTTGGACACGCAGCCAAAATTTAAACATTTAAAAAGATGACAATGACCAGAACTCAGGATTTCATAGTCAAAACTGGAAAATATAGGAGTCATTCAAGAGAAGAGCCAGAAGCCAAACCCCTGATGTAAACAGCTCTGAAATTTGGGGAGGGATGAAGGTATGGAACCCAAATAATTTCTTATGCTCTTTATGCTAAGCAAGCTGTTCCCCCTCCTATTTAGCTCTGACACTGAGTACCTTTCCCAGACCTGAAGAAGAGCTCTGGGTAGCTTGAAAGCTTGTCTCTCTCACTAGCAGAAGTTGGTCCAATAAAAGATATTACCTCCCCCACCTTGTCTCTCTAATATCCTGGAACTAACATGCTGAAACAACACTGCAAACAAGGATTAATAGTAACAATTTTGTATACTGCTGTTCTGTTTTGGCATATTTGAAGCTTATTAGAAACTTGGTAATTGATATTAAAATGGCGCTACATAGTGACTGAGTAGACGGACAGCTGCAGTTTTGCCAAAAGCTAGCTTTTAAGTTTAGGAAGCTTCTGGTTGCAGCAGTTTTCATTTTCCACCTGGCATCAGTTGAACCTCCACCTTATTACATGAAGCGGAGCTATTATAAATTACCAAATACTGTCTTCTAAAGCTGCTGAATTAGCAAGTTCTGTTACAAGTGCAAAGCATGAGGAGTTTGGGTCTCGCTGTATATTTTTAATGTTATGCCCAGTGATGAGCTGCCAAAATCTGAAGAACCGGTTCCCTCACTGACTCTGGGTCTTCGGCGGCACAGAGCGACCCGCCACCGAAGTGCCGCCAAAGACCCGGAGCACCGCCGAGTGAGTAAAAAGGGATTCTCAAGGGAAGCCTCCCCAGCTGGGAGCTCACGCAGGCCAGACAGGACGGTCCTGTGGGCCAGATGTGGCCCACGGGCCAGAGTTTGCCCAACCCTTTAACAACCGGTTCTAAACCGGCTTCTAAATTTAACAGCCGGTTCGCATGAACCGGTGCGAACCGGTTCCAGCTCACCATTGGTCATGCCTATCATAAGCACAGCTTTCAGACAGAAGTATTTTCAACTATTTCTCAAAAATTCTCACTGAAGCAAATTTTCTTTCCCCAGTATAAATCACTACGAAGGACAACATTGCCATATTAGTAATATGTCATTTGTGATTAATGCTGCTATTTCTGTGAAAGAAGGCATGTAAAAGGTATTTACTGACCTAACTCTAAAAAAGAGAAAGATTTGTTTGCATTTTGTTTATGGCAATAATTAGAGTATAGGCCTGTGACTGGTGTACCAACCCTGCACCGGGCCGCTGGGGGTGGACCAATCATTGTGGGCCCAGGTGACTGCGTCCCTTACCCCTGCTACGCATGCTCCAGGTGGAGAAGCCAGATAAAAGGAGGCAGCTCAGCTCAGTTGGGGCGGGTGATGGAAGAGGAAGGATGTACACTGCTGGTTCCTGAAGGGGTGCCTGCGATGCCCCGGCAGTAGAGCCTCAAGACCCTGGACTACGCTCCAGGTCACTCGCTGACTGCGGAGACTGCCAGGGAAACCAAGCTGCCGCCTGCTGAGGAGGCTGCTGCCTGCTCTATGCCCCAGCCCAGAGGGAAGTTAGGCCTATAGACTGTTTGTTTGGCCCCACCCAGGGGCTGCAGCCTGCTTGCTGCTTTGCCCTGCCCAGGGTGGCAATTCCCCAAGTGCCACTGCTGCCCTAGCCAGGAGGCTGCTGGGCTCTAGACTGTTTGCTTTCTTTGCCCTGCTCAGGGGTTGCAGCCTGATTGCTGCTTTGCCCTGCCTTGGGGGCTAATTCCCCAAGTGCTACTGCCTGCTGTAGACTGTTTGTTTGGCTTCCCGGGGCTGCAGCCTGATTGCCGCTAAATACTATTGTCTGCCTCAGCCAGGAGGCTGCAGGGCTCCAAATTGGTTGTTTGTTTTGCTCCAGCCAGACTGTTTGTTTGTTTTGCCAGCTCAGAGACCACAGACTTATTATGTCGAGGGGGAGAGCTCTCTCCTGTCAGCTTGCAGCAACTACACGAGTACTCTTACAGTGCCACAGCTGTATCGATACAGCTGTGTTGCTGTAAGCTTGCTAGTGTAGACATGGCTTAAGAAATTAGAGATAGGAATGGGTGCATAAGTGAGAGAGAGAGTAAAATGCCCTTCTGGTTTTTCTCCCAAATCAAAAATAGAATGGATGCTGAAATCCACCTGGATGTTACAAAAAACTGAAATGAGAAAAGGCAAACCAGTCTCTGAGGTGATTTACCATTCTCACCAAAGAACTGCTTGCTAAATAACTCCAGTGATTTCACCACAGTGACTTGTTTGGAACATCAGACAGAGCTATGAAGAATAATGTGTTAATATATCACTTCTGATATGTGTTTCATGTTGGAATCCTTTTCTAGTCCTTTAAATTTGTGAACCAAATTTTTTCAAGCATGAAAAAGGGGCTTGTTCTCCCTGAGGAATAAGTCCATGGCAAGTATGAAGCTCTAAAACTAACTCATCTTGAACCAGCAGAGTGTAAAAAAAGTGTTCTATTTTTTAAGGGGCACATATATATATATATATATTTTAAATCATGCTCCCGTAACACAAAACAAGCTCCACCGATTTTCTTGAAACTTTCCAAATAAATTCAGCTTTGGGTTGAGGCCAAGCATAAGAAATGTCATACCCCAAAGATACGTTTTAAAGACAGTTATCATTACAACCAGCCTAATGTTTCTCAGAGTACCCAAGCCATTATCGCTGCTCAGACACCTCCATAGCTGGAGGAGCTAATTGAATAAATGTCATGAAAACTACAGTGATAATTACAGTAGAAAATAATGGCTATGCATTTCTATTGTCTGGACTTTAAAAAAAGATGACTTCTTCAAAGATGACGAGTTCAACTTTAGGAACTTTCCCACGAAAAAGTCCTTTACATGCTAATAAATTATTATCCTTGCTGTAGAATAGTATAGGATATTTTTAAAAAGAATCTACAGAAAGGAAATCATTCTCTATTACATTTTATAGATTTTAAAAGAAATTTCCAACAATACTCTTTCTCACTGCAGTCTTACGGCAAGAGGCAGTGGCTTACCCACCTAGTTATAAAGGTATTTATATGGCTCACAGCATCCAAGTGCCTCACAATCATGAATGGATTTATCCTTACAAAGCCCTACTCGGTGGGAAGGATGATCATAATTTACAGATGAGAAACAAAGTAGACAAAGAGACTTTTTCAAGGCCACATAGGAATTATGCGGCAGTGTCAGGAATTGTACCCAGGATTCCCAAGTCCCAGTCCAGTGCCACTACAGCATATTTCTACCCTATTGCTACAGGAACCACTTATCTCTCAGAGACTGTCACATTGACTCCCTATGAGGCTCTGAGAAGAGACAGGCTTCTATCACACTGGTTCAAGTTATCTTTCCAAATCAGGATAGGATAGTTCCATCAATGGCTATTAGCCAAGATGGTCCAGGATGAAACATCACGTTCTGGATGTCCCTAAGCCTCTGACTTCCAGATGCTGGGAGTAGACAGCAGGGGATGGATCTCTTGATAATTGTCCTGTTCTGTTCATTCCGTTTAAAACACCTGGCACTGGCCACTGTTAGAAGACAGGATACTGGGCTAGATGGACGTTCTTATCACTCAACTTGGTGCCGGTTTAACATTGCCTTCCATAGCATTTATAGAGACATGTTTATTTTTGCTTTATATTATAGGATCTTCTACTAATGTACAATTTCAAATAAAATATTTTATTACAACCTGAATGGAATATGTGAACTGTTTTATGGGGGCCATTATTGTCTTGATCAAGGATAGGCAACCTTTGGTACGCGGCCCATCAGGGTAAGCCCCATGGCAGGCTGGGCTGGTTTGTTTACCTGCCGTGTCCTCAGGTTCAGCCAATCGCAGCTTCCACTGGCCACGATTCGCCGCTCCAGGCCAATGGGAGCTGTGGGAAGCGGCGCAGGCCGAAGGATGTGCTGGCCGCCACTTCCCACAGCCCCCATTGGCCCGGAACGGTGAACCGCAGCCAGTGGGAGCTACAATTGGCTGAACCTGTGGATGCGGCAGGTAAACAAACCAGCCCGGCCCACCAGGGGGCTTACCTTGGCAGGCCACGTGCCAAAGGTTGCCGATCCCTGGTCTTGATGCTCTCTGTGAAGGAGCAAAGTATGCTGAACTCTCACAAAATAGACAATAGACTAGGCCTGGCTCAAATTGTGATCTCTTTCCCCATAAGATTGAATTAATAGATAGATTGAAGACATAATAGATTGAATTGGTTTAAACCACATAAAAAAGCCCAGAGGAAGATCTTCAGAACACTGTCATTTCTTCTTTTCTTGCAGCCACAATGGGTATTTACATATAAAGCAGACTTATATCCCTAACGAAGCTGCTACAGTATAGACTATTATGGATGAAGAGACAAGCACAAACATTTCTACATAATGTGTTTGATAAGGGTCAAGTAATGCAGATGCATTTTTCACCTTATACAGACAAATACTCCACCCACCCCCCAAGAGATATAGTACATGACAGGAGTTGTTTTGGGAGTAAACATCAGTCATGCAATGTGAAGTTAAAAATTCAGTCTGCCTACAAGATAGCATTTGTGCTGTTGCCTAGGGCTATTCAAATTACCTTTCACTCTCTCTGTCACATAATATTTAAGTCCTGGCTGAAACTGTGACCTCAGCAGAAGCAAACAGCACAGAGAATTTGAATATATGGCTTTTGACATTGGTCATCAGCCTCATCACCAAGAACAGGTAATCCATAAACAGACAGCATGAAGAATGGAACTCAAGACCTCCTGCTCCAAACCCCCCAAAAGACTAGATTCTTTAGCTAACAGAGCTTTGCAAGCTAATTAACCTTCAAATACTTTGTGAGCCAGCTACATTTTATTACCCTAGTTTTACAAACAGGGAACACCAGGTAGAGATTGACAGTGCTTTCAAAAGAGGTGGATTCTTTGGTTAGTGGGTGCTCAACTTGACATACCTAGGGATCTCAAACTGGGCAACCAAAATTAGTCAACACTTCTAAAAATGACAGCCTAAGTGATTTGCCTAAGACTATCACGGTAATAAGTGCTATAGCTGGGATAAAGATTCAGAAATTCCTGGTTACCAGCCCCTACTTCCCGTGCTACCTCCCTCTGCTTTTCATGAAAAACAACTATCTACCAGCTGGCCATTAGCTGAGACAAAATGCATAAAATAAACTTGTTTATTGAAATGGGAAAGTTCAGCATATCACTTCAATCCTGCAGCAAATTTAGGGGGGAAAACACCCCACGCTTGACCTTTACAAAAAAAAAACCTGCAAGTTTAAATTTGGCCTAAAATTAAGATTTTGCAAAAATATGGTTTTAGAAAACTTCAGATCAATAGAAACATTTTAATTAAATAAATATCCACTGGTAATAGTTTTCTTTGTAAGAAATAGTCCTCTGCTGTATTTGCAACACAAACATTGCATTATTATGCTAGTGCTTGAGATGTGAAAAATTAAATTGACTACAAACTGAATGAAAACAGAAGTCAAACTGGCCACCTTAATTTCATTGTGGAAGAAAACAGAAGTGCTGAAAAGTAATATAGTTTATTATAACCCTTAATCTTAATAATCCTGGGTGTTATTTGTAACACACAGTAGATAAAAAAAGAGACGTAGAGACCGGTTTTAAATATTAGCACATGCAAAATTGCACATACTCCCCCCCACTCCTACCTTAGGGGTTTACCCCACTGAAATGCATATACAAATCTGGTGTTTATATGCAAACATGGCTAGACGCCTAAATGGCCATGTGCATGAGCTATAACAACTCTATCAGTTTCAGAGTAGCAGCCATGTTAGTCTGTATTCGCAAAAAGAAAAGGAGTACTTGTGGCACCTTAGAGACTAACAAATTTATCTGAGCATAAGCTTTCATGAGCTACAGCTCACTTCATCGGATGCATTCAGTGGAAAATACAGTGGGGAGATTTTATATACACAGAGAACATGAAACAATGGGTGTTACCATACACACTGTAACGAGAGTGATCAGGGAAAGGTGAGCTATTACCAGCAGCAGAGTGGGGAGTTTGGGGGGAATGTGAAGGGGGGGAACCTTATGTAGTGATAATCAAGGTGGGCCAGTTCCAGCAGTTGCCAAGAACGTGTGAGGAACAGTAGCGGGGGGGAGGGGGGAATAAACATGGGGAAATAGTTTTGCTTTGTGTAATGACACATCCGCTCCCACTCTTTATTCAAGCCTAAGTTAATTGTATCCAGTTTGCAAATTAATTCCAATTCAGCAGTCTCTCGTTGGAGTCGTTCACCTGCACATCTACCAATGTGATATATACCATCATGTGCCAGCAATGCCCCTCTGCCATGTACATTGGCAAAACTGGACAGTCTCTACGTAAAAGAATAAATGGACACAAATCAGACGTCAAGAATTATAACATTCAAAAACCAGTCGGAGAACACTTCAATCTCTTTGGTCACTCGATTACAGACCTAAAAGTGCCAATTCTTCAACAAAAAAACTTCAAAAACAGACTCCAACGAGAGACTGCTGAATTGAAATTAATTTGCAAACTGGATACAATTAACTTAGGCTTGAATAGAGACTGGGAGTGGATGTGTCATTACACAAAGTAAAACTATTTCCCCATGTTTATTCTCCCCCCCCCGCCCCCGAACACACTGTTCCTCAAACGTTCTTGTCAACTGCTGGAAATGGCCCACCTTGATTATCACTACATAAGGTCCCCCTGTCCCATCCCCCCCGCCCCCCTGCTGGTAATAGCTCACCTTACCTGATCACTCTCATTATAGTGTGTATGGTAACACCCATTGTTTCATGTTCTCTGTGTATATAAAATCTCCCCACTGTATTTTCCACTGCATGTATCTGATGAAGTGAGCTGTAGCTCACGAAAGCTTATGCTCAGATAAATTTGTTAGTCTCTAAGGTGCCACAAGTACTCCAACTCTATCAGTGTTTCCTAAATGGTGGGTTGCATTCAGGAAGATTGTAGATGGGTCATGGGCCTGGTGCAGAAGGGAGACCTTGGGGGGTTGGAGAGGGAGCCCACCCCACACGCACCCCACAGTGGCAGCTCCCGTTCCACAGGGCTAGGCCAGGCTCCCTGCTCTAGGCATTGTAACCTACTCAAGTTTGGTCCAGCCATCTCTCTGTCATGAAGGAGGGGCAGCCAGGCCAAACCTAAGTAGTGCTGCGATCCCCTACATCGCCTGAATCAGAGAGTCAGGCGCAGACCCCTGGGACAGGAGAGCTGTTGGGCTCACTCTCCAAACCACTGGGGTTTCCCCTATGCATTGGGACACGATTAGGGTTGTGGTGCTGGGGCGGAGGCTGGTGCAGTTGCAGGTGGTCGGTGCCCCCTCAGTGGGGCAAGGAGGCTGCAACAGCAAAGAAGAAGGATGGGGGCCTATGATTTGGGCACCCCACCATGAATTTAGACCTTGGGTAGGTCACAAAAGAAATAAAATGGCATTGGTGGCTTGCCTTTGTAAACAAAAATTTGGGAACCACTGCTCTATGTCATCCCTCCTCTGGTCAACAGCTCAGGCAGGCTCCCTTCTCAGGGTATGTCTGCATTGCAGGCAGGGGTGTGATCTGTAGACATAACGAAGCTTGCTTTAATCTAGCGATCTCACTGAAAATAGTGGCAAGGACCCAACAGGCACAGGTTTCAGCGCAGGCTGTGCCAGCCCATCTCACCCTCTGGGTAGGGCTGCTGCTTCCCACAGCTCCCATTGGTCGGGAACAGCGAACCGCAGCCACTGGGAGCTGCGGGCAGCCGTGCAAATGTAGACAAGCTGTTTGGTGGGCCGCCAACGGATTAGCCTGACAGGCCACGTGCGGCCCGTGAGCCGCAGGTTGCCCACCACTGGCCTAGAGGCGATTCTACTTTAATTCTGTAGCTATGGATTTAAAACATCTTGCTGAATGTTGTGAGTAGACTTAAGCTGAAAGACTGCACAGTATCTTAAACTAACACTTCTAGAACACATAATGAACTCTAGGCCTTTATAAATTTATCTCTCTTGCATCCTTACTAAAGGAAGAATGGGTGGCTATTACCAGATGTGAACAGCTGCATGGACTTGCAGGTTCTGTCAACATCTATGAGAGTTTCTGCTTGGATGGATGCCTATGCCTAAAGGAAAAAATGAGGGATGGAGAAAAAGAAGTGGACTGTCAACCAGCACCAGAGTTAATCTAATTCTTTCTTTTCTTTCACTCATTTGCTTTTATTTTGATCTGTCTGTTTCATTTCATAATTAATAGGTGTGATTTTGATAAATGGCTTGGATTAAGGAAGGTTATTCTAATTGAAGTGTGAGCAGATGACATCGTTTGTGTTTTCAAACTCCATTACAGAATGAAAAACAAAATTGAGGTTCAACATCAAAATAAACGGTGTTTGGAGTACACTAAAAGCTGCTATATCAGCCAACTATCATTTGGCAAACTAGCACAGCATGTCAGCTGGAGCACATTAGCCGTTCCCAGCGATCAGAACAGTACATAGAGAGAGTTGATTTCTTAGGCAGCTAAGATCCAAATACAGAACCAACATAGGTGCCAGTTATACTGCTAGAGTTCTGCAATTGTCCCTGAACAACAGATGAGGGCACTGTAAGCAAAAATAAATCCTTGAAATACAGTCAATGCAAATGCATTTAGAATAAGAGATTTTTTTTTTAAAGGCATAATAAAAATATGCAAACTGGTATTTATGATTACCGAGAAGACAGTTGCTTCCAGTGGTGAGCTGGAGCCGGCTCTCACCATTTGAACTGGTTGTTAAATTTTGAAGCCGGTTTACAACCGGTTGTTAAAGGAGTGGGCAAACTCTGGCCTGCACCGGTTGTTAAAGGGGTGTGCAAACTCCGGCCCACATCTGGCCTCCGGGACCGCCTGAGCTCTTGGGTCTTCGGCGGCACTTCAGCAGTACGTCCTTCACTCGCTCTGGGTCTTCGGTGGCACTTTGGCGGCAGGTCCTTCAGTGCTGCCGAAGACCCGGAGCGAGTGAGGAACGTGCTGCCGAAGTGCCACCGAAGACCCAGAGCGACTGACGGACCCGCCGCCAAAGTGCCGCCAAAGACCCAGAGCGACTGAAGGAACTGGTTCTTCAGCTTTTGGCAGCTCATCACTGGTTGCTCCCCTATTGAAAAACTGACTAAGCCAACAATAAGCAGCTAAGACATTTTCTTCAAACATTCTATCCCACTTCACTATTTCAATCTACAAGTCGATATATTTCACCCTAATAGATTTATATGCTATACAGACACACTTTATACAAAGACTACAGAAAGAGAAAGTCAAGTTTGTACAATTAAGCACTCATACATCAGGAACTGCCACAGCCAAGCTTGCTCGCACAACCTTAAATCTGCCCATATGTGCATATGCATCATAATACAGTTGTAAAGTATATGATCAGATACGATTTTTCAATCATCATGCACTGTTTTCCACAACATTTTCCCCCATACATTAATTCTTAAACTAATTTAACTTCCCAGTATCTATATTATTACTGGAGGATCTCAAACCGTTTTGCAGAGGAGAACACAGTGTTGTCTAGAGAGTGTATATTTATGGTTTCTTCTTTAAATAGGCCTGTGATGTAGACGTACAACTATTTTGTGTTTTCATACCACCTGTCCTCAAAATGTCTCAAAGTCCAAATACTGGTTTCTTTCTTTCTTTCAAAATTGTCAAATCTATTTAAAATCTATTTAACTGTTTAGTGAGTGAGATTCTGGTACAGAATTTACAGTATTACTTTACTGATTTGAAATACAATTCTAATTGGGCAACTACATTGATTTTTCTATAAGTTAAAACTGTATGTTTCCAGGTTGAAAGTGTTATTACTAGATTCAATTAAATAATGGCCATATTAAGGCACTTTAATAAATGACGTGATTTCCAAAGGTGCTTAGCACCCAACTGCTCCCATTCAAGCCAATGTAAAGTGGCTGGGTACTTGGAAATCAAGTCACAAAGTACATGATTGAAAGCCTCCCATTAAGTGGGCTTTATATAGGGCCTTTATTTACGGGTTTAAATGTGGAGTTAAGCTAACTTTAGGCACCAGTTTTTGAAAATCTTGGCCAATATAATTTTCAGATAAATGACATTCATAGATCTTGACTGTATACACACAGTAGAACACAATACTACAAGATGCTATGCACATATATAACATTTGAGAAAAATGGTTTATTATATTGTATTTGAGATAATTAAAGAATGTATCATAAAGCACACGCACAAATAGTAGGATTGCACATACAACCTCATGTTTAGCGTTTTCTCACCTCTGGGTCATTAACAGAGAAGCCACAAAGAAACCCTAAGAATATTAAGAAAACCAATAAATCAATGATGTTATGGAAAAGAGCATCCAGCTCACACCATGCAAATTCCATAAATTGAAACAGTTTGGCTATGCTCCGTGGGCAAACTGCCATCCTTGACCAAAGCACTAGAACTGTAGGCTACAGTCAGACCTCAGAATTTCAAGTGTTTAACACCGGACAACTCCCTATTAAAGTACTTGGCACTAGCTTAGTTTATGCTCATCTTGGCAGGTAAGAAGGAGACTTAGGGCTTGTCTACACTGGCACTTTACAGCGCTGCAACTTTCTCGCTCATGGGGTGTGAAAAAACACCCCCCCGAGCGCAGCACGTTTCAGGGCTGTAAAGCACCTGTGTAGACAGCGCCCCAGCGCCGGGAGGTGGTTCGCTCTGCCGCAGCTGCACAAGCGCAGCAGCAGCGCTTTAACGTTGCCTGTGTAGACTAGCCCTAAGTTAGTTTCCTGTGTACACTGTGTTCCAATGAATGAGTACATACTGTAATATTGTAGCTGTATAAGCCTATTTACATCCAAGCTGAGAGGGTGAAATCCAGGCCCCATTCAAGTCACTGGCAAAACACGCATTGACTTCAGTGCAGCCCAGATTTCACGTCCGATGCATGCCTAAGTCAGTGATTTTGTGCTCATGCACGCACACCTGTTTGAGCACACACAACCCCGCCTTGTGTGCTCATCAGGGCTTATGTACCTACAACAGTAAAAATAGGGAAAGGTACATGTGAACTTAAGAAAAATATGAGGGCCTTTAGATGCAGAGAACCTTGTAACACTGAATATGAGCAGCTTCTGAGAAGAAGTGCACCAGTAGGCTGCTGCCCAAGGCACTGTACAACAGGTGTAGGAGACACACTTTGCAAAATGGTAATGGGATAAACTTTTACTCCTGGGAAACACATCATGGATTGTAATGCCCACACACAGCCAACAGAGCTTCAGTTAAGGCCTAGTTTTTAAAGAACTTACAGCAAACTGCACGGAACTCACTGGAGGATGAAGATCTGAGTCAAACTTGCTGGGGAAACTAAATGTAAGTGGGGGAATAGTCCCGCTATTGTGGGGAACTTTCCTGGCTTCTGCACTAGCCCGGTGAAGTGGGCTAGAGAAAGGATCTGAGTCCTCGCTCCCACTTCCTTTACCCAGTGGCCTCCCTGTCCTTGAGGACTCCCCTTCCACTCTCCTGTCTGGCAGAGTCCTCGTAACCCCAACAAGGCTGGGCCCAGGATTTCTGGGGGGCTCGACCCCCAACCCTGCTGTGGTCACCTAGGACAGGGGCTAGGGTGTCCCCACTCTGGGGTACTCTCTCTGCACTGGGCACTTCTCTGACCCACTGACCATTACATACAATTTAAAGCAAATGCAAGATATTTAATCAACGATTAATTTTAAAAAGAATAAGGAAAAATGGGAAAGGTTAAAGGAAACACATCAACCCGCTCTGCGGCAGGGAACATCACAAACAGTGTCTCTGGAATGTCAGGGCAGTTCACAGTTTGTTCCTTGGAAGTCCCAGGCCTCCTTCTCAGACCCTGGCTGTGCTGCAGGGATGCTGTGGGATGGACACTTGCTCTGGTGGTGGCCATACGCTCTCAGTCTCTAAGTGGTAGGACCCTTCTTCCCAGTGTCACCCCCGCCCTGTTGGGGTTACGATCCAAGCCTGGCCTGCAGAGCCTCTTGGCTGAGGCGTCTCCCTGTGCTGGGTCCGCTGCCCAGGGTCCCCCTTGCTATCCCCAGCTGCTCACTGCACCCAGCTCCAGACTACTCCAGCCCCAGCTCCTCCACTCTGTCTCTGCTCTCTGCCTCCGGCTCCCTGGGCTGCTTCTTTGGCTCCTCCGCCTCTGGTTGCTACAGCTCTGCTCCCAGGACAGGTCTGCTCTGCAGGCTGCTTCTATGACTCTGCTCCCAGCACTGACCTGCTTCCTGGGCTGCTTTTCTGGACCCTCTGGCTCTGGTTGCTGCAGCTCTGCTCCCAGGGCAAGTCTGCTCTCTCTGGGCTGTGCCTCTGGCTTTGGGGCTGCAGCTCTGCTCCCAGGACAGGGTCTGTTCTCTCTGGGCTGCTTTTCTGGTCCCTCTGGATCTGGCACAGCTCCGCAGCTTAGCTTGGGCCCCCGCTTTCTCCTTAGCTCGGCCCCACTCTGTCTGACCCAGGCAAATCCAGCTCATACAGAGGATGGGACCTCCCTGGCATCCTGACTCTCTGATTAGCCTGCCTACCCTGTCATTCAGGCTGACCTGGAGCATTGGCCTCTCCGCATTGTTCCTGGAGACTATCAGTCTCAGGGTCCTGGTTTCCCATAGACCCTTCCCCTTTTAGTACTGGGAGCTAGAAACTAAAACACCCCCACTGAATGTTAGTAAGGGGGCAACAGTCCCCTGACATAAACATTTCAGAGCTGACGTTTAGATCCACTGAGCCATCCCCAACAGCAGAGCCTTAAATCATTGCTTCTTCAGGTACCTTTTCTGTCTACAGAAAATTGTGCAAAACATTTCACCTCCCAGTGTGTGCAATCCCTTCTCTAGTTGTAAATCCTGAGAACTGAACTTTCTAACCCAGTCATTTTGTGCAGAGACAAGGTCAAAGAATTTGTTTCCCCATATAATGGGGAAAGGGAGTTTTAATCACTCTCTTCATTGTCGATAATGGCTAAACAGTTTTTGCCCAAACTTTAAGAAACCCAAAATAAATAATAAATTCACATTTGGGCAGAGACAAAGGCTGGGAGATTCTAGTATGAAAGGTTAATGTTTCAGAAAATTAGGAGAAAGTGATAAGAGGGTCTTGTAACAAAAGCTATTATGTAATCTTAACTACAATGGGTCAGAGCTGAAGCTCCACCTTTTTATTATGGATGAAATCCTGGCCCCACTGAAGCCAATTGGAGTTTTTTTCCTTTACCTCAGTGTGACCAGGATTTCACCCCATATGTATTACTTACATACACAAATATATATATACACATATCCATCTACTTTCTAATTGCAATGTTTTAAAATAAATCCCATACTCAACTATTAAATAAGGACAATTTAAAGAACACTTTGATGAGCAACATACACAACTTCAGTCATAGCAAAATTATCCAAGACTTCGAAGACGAAGTCATTTCATTTTATCTTAGTAAAGCTTGCATTTTAAACTAGAAAATTTTATAAAGCTTCATACAGGGAGTCTATATTTTCTTCCATCTCCACTCAGAAACAGAAATATTAGCAAGATGACTGGAAACATTTAATTCAGAAATATATTCCTAGCAAAAAATCAGTTCTAGAAAACGAAAAAAGACTCTGAATCGTACATTAGATTAAGTTAAACAAGTTGCTATGCACAGAACACGAGACGAGAGAGAACAGAAATGATGCATTAAATCAAGAGAAGAATTAGAAGAGCACTGGAAATCACCTAGTAAAGTAATATCTATTTCCAAAGGATTAACGTGGTAGTACCCAGTTTGTTGCTATAACTGATGTGTATATATTTGTATAAAAAAACTTACCCAGCAAAAGGTTGATTCTGAGCGAGTAAAACAAGCCCAAGCAGTGTACTGCAGAACATGTGACACCTACCATTAAATTCTTCAGGGGCCCCAGTCGATATCCATGCACAATGGGGGTTCTAGTCCATGATGACAATGCAAATAAATAATTAACAAAATCTAAGACTGATGGACAAACTTTTAGTTTAAACTCAACAAACACAAAGACATTCAGACTTTTAGTGGTAATTTTATAGAGCCCTATTTTAGTGTTACACTAGCAACATTATTTTGTCAAGGATGCAATTACACTTTCATCCTAAACCATTTTCATACTGATATTTAATATGAAACAAGTCTCTTACTGTCAAAATAAGTTTTAAAGATTCATAAAGAAACTCCTCCTTATGAGTAAATGGCAAAATAAGAAATCTCATATACTTGATATTGCTCTTGGTGACATATAATTTATTTCACGAAGGGCGCAAAACTCACAGCAGAAGGGAAGTCGGCTCTCCAGTTAGAGTTCAAAAGCTAGAGCTGATTAAAATACTATCCAATTTTTGTTAAAGGATTATAGCAATCATGAAAAGGAATGACAGAATATTTCATTTTATAATGCTTTTAATTTATTCTTCGAACCGGCAGAAACTGTTCAGATTTACACATGTCGCTGTGCCTAAACGGTGTCATGGATGAAGCTCCTAGAAATGAATGGGTACTTCCGCTTCATCACAGAAGCCAAAGATTTGTGGATATTGTCTGAGACTGGCAGACCAGGTGTCAGCTCATGTCAAGGTCCCTATGTCTCAGCTGAACACTGACAAATACGTAGCTAGAATCAGTCTGGCTCAACTGTGTGTTAGTAACGTTACAATTGGTATAAGAATTATAATAATGTGTTTAATGTTTACACTTTATGAAATATTTGTGAGTTGCTGCATGCATTAATCGCACTTATAACATCTGTATCCCATATTGTAAGGTAATATTTGAACTGTTGTATTGTGAACATCTGTGGCTGTGTAAAGCACCAGACAGGAGAGAGACATTAATTAGCGTGAAGGGCTGATCTGCAACAGAAGGTGTTGTTCCCTTCCCAAAAGGAAAGGTCCATCAATACCGGATGGGCTATTGTGGGACATTGCAACTGGAATTTCCATCAACAAGAAGATAAAAGACTTGTCCTGCTCTCCTTCCCATGAAGATGCGTCATGCAAGTAGACTTTTCCCATCAGCTGAGTTTGCAGGTCAGAGCACGTGGCAGGAAGGGGATAAAAACTCCAAACAAAAGGAATTTGGTATCTCGATGCTGCTTGGACTCTGGGGGCCAAACTGTTTCTAGGCATAAAGCGAGAGATCCCCAGCTGCTTAGCCTGGCTTGGTCCTGAAGGACCTATAGAGCTTGCTGATAATAGAAGCTTTTGAAATTTAAGATTATAACTCATTTGAGTATCTATGTTTATCTGCTTTAACCTTGTACATACCTCTGATTTCAATTTCCTATTTAATAAATCTGTATATAATTTATTATAGGGTTGGCGAGAAGCATTTCTTTTGTGTGAGACCTAAGGTACAATTGATCTGGGATAAGTGACTGGTCCTTTGGGACTGGGAGTAACCTGAACACTGCTGTGATTCTTGGTGTAAGGGAACATCTATCAAAAAGGCATGCTCACCTGGGGGGCAAGATAGATTGGAGTCCGTGACTCCATGTTAGGCTATTATAGTGACTGAGGAGTTTACACTTGATAGTTGGTTGGTGAAATCTACATATAGAACTCACAACCAATTTGGGGTTTTTGCTCTGGTTTCTAAAAGTCAGCCCTAAGGTTGGTGCTCTTGCTTTTGAGTCACTTCAGACAGAGTTACCTTGTTAACAATGTGCCAATTAATGCCAAATGAGGTGGCATTGTTTGTGATATGGACACTTGATCACTGGGGTGTAGTCTAAGGCAACCATCTCATTTCACGCACGCATCATGCAGCCATCAAGTGGGCCACTTTTATTAAGTATTGGATTAGATTCATTCCTCTGACTTAGAAGGAAAAATCTTCAGAATCCAATTCCAATTTCCTGATCACTGAAGTCTCACCTAATATACTATTTGATTCAGCCAGACATGCATTTTGTTCATTTTGCTTGTTTGCAGGCCTGCATGACAGATAGCACAGTATTGTATTGACTGTGCTGTATTATACAGTATGAATATATGTATTGTTCCATTGCAAGAAGCAGTGGCAATCGTTGTACAACAATACATTTTACAAATTAAAATGAATGTAAGAAAAATGTGTTATTTTAATATGAGGCTACATTTTCAAAAATGTGTATATTATAATTAAGTGTGCATGCAAATGATTGTCCTCAAAAGTCACAAAATTTAAGACTAATGCAAATCTATGAGGAACAACAAGGTGGGTGAGTTAATATCTTTTATTAGACCAACCTCTGCTGGTGAGACAGACAAGCTTTTGAGCCATACAGAGCTCTTCTTCAGGTCTGAGAAAGGCCCTCCAAGTATCACAGCAAAATGCAAAGTGGAACAGATTATTTAGCATAGCTGGTTAATACATATTGTAAGGGACCATTCAAGATAGAGTGACCCATTAACACCGCTGCGGTCATAGGACAAAAAAGGTGCAGGGGGGGTGGTTAGTGGGTTACAGATTGTTGTAATAAACCATAAATCCAGTATCTCTGTTCAGTCCATGATTTTTAGTGTCTAGAAGAGTAATGAATTTAAGCTCCCAGGCTCATCTTTTGAAGGTGTTGTGCAGGTTTCCTTTGAGAATGAAAACTGATAGGTCACTGATATAGAGTGATCACTTTGTGAAAAGTGTTCACCCAAAGGTGAATGGGTGTTTTGGTCTTTCATCGTTTTTCCTGTATAAGTTCATTCAAGATTGTCTGGCATCACTCACATAGTTATTACTGGGCCATTTAGTGCACTGGATGAGGTACACCACACGTTGTGATAGGCAAGTGTAGGATCCATGGATCTTGAAAGGTGTGTTGTGGGGGATGTTGAAAGCTTGTCTCTCTCCCCAAGAGAGGTTGGTCCAATAAAAGATATTACCTCACCCACCTTGTCGATAATATCCCATGGCCAACACGACAACAACTACCCTGAAAATCTATGGGCAAGTTTATGCTCATGTGTTTCTACATCACACACACACACACACACACACAGACATCAATAATGAATGGCTGGAGTAACAATACAGTTGTTAATTTATGATTATAGTCCCCTTAGAGTTGATTTGCCCAAGCACAGAGTCCCCCACCCCACAAGCATGGCCTACACATTCTCTGTTCCTGTGGAAAATAAGGAAGAAAAAATGAAGCTCAAGGAAGTATATTTGCACTCCATGTTGTGCAATGAATGGTAGGATACTTATTTCTTTATAATCTACTCAACCACACAGGTAATATCCACTTTGAGAAATGTGCACAGGAAAAGCTATACAAAAAGACTTTTTCTCTGACCAAGCTGCATGGAAAGAAAGGTTATGTGTTATTAGAGAACCTGCATAGGTGAATTTTCAAAGTGGCCTTTGAGGGGATACGATAGATGGAAAGAGCTCAACAAAATCTTGTAGGAAAGTAGACCATATGTATTTTTCAATTTTGTTCCAATGGAAAGGGAGCCATTACATGTCTCATTAAAAGACCTTAAGCAATGGAAGCTGTTTACAACTTGAAAAGGAACCTATAACTGAGGGTACCCTGTGAAAGACACACTTCAAGTTCACAGAGGATCTGTGTAGCAGATACACTGCTGTCCATCTAGGGAGAGATGCACAAACTTAGACAACAACCTCCAGTGTGAAATCCTGGCCCACTGAAGTCAATGGGAGTTTTGCTATTGACTTCAATGAGGCCAGGATCTCACCCCCAGAATGAAAGTTTTTATTCCCCAATTTATCCCTACTGAAACACTAAGTCTTTGGCATACTTAGGTGAGATAGTGTTTAGTCTTAGCTACAAATATGTTTGGTACTTCTTATTTTTAATTTTATAGAAAATTAAGAGAAAAATAAAACTTGTTATTTAAGACGCTCCTGGTCTTGAACTGTACTTGGGATCTTTACTCTGTTCCAGTCACAAAGTCACAGAAAAGAGACTACTCACTACTGGGAGAGATAGAAGAGGGAAAACATACCCAACCTGGAGCACTTGCTCAAAAAAATCTAACTAATTAAATTTTAGTATTATTAAATGCAGCAACCAAAACGTGACAGAAATAGAGAACAGAAGATTACAGAGCTACACTGGCTTTTCATTGGCAAGTGGAATACGTATTTAAATATGTTGTGTGTGTGTATACACACAGACATATATATTTAAAGGTTAAGAGCAAAACATTTTGATCCAGGAGAAAAAGGCAGCAAAGTTGCTAGCTTCTCAGTTTCAATCACAAAGAGGACGATATAGGTTGTTCCTTTGAGGACCTTTATGCAGTATAATTACATAAAGCTAAAGTTTTCATATAACATTTATAAAACCACAAATACCCACACCCTCTCAATATTGTAAGCTGATGTTATACAGATGGATAAGTGACATAGATGCTGCAATAAAATACTGGTTTTTATAGGTGGCTGAGGTAGCTTCATAATAACACCTAATATACAGTGAATTAGAAAAACAATTTCAGATTTGATTCCTCATCGAAGGAATTTATTAAAGGAAGAGCAGAGATACATCTGAGAAGTATTTGAAAAGTCTCACATATAACACTGAATAGAAGAGGAACAGATACCCTGGGTTCTTTCAAACTTTCTTTATTTCACTACTTCTCTTTCGTGCTTTTATTCTGAAACTTGAGCTTCCTTTTAATTTGAGCTTGCCTAGTATTGAGCCTAAGCACCAAATTTATGTAATCTTTAATATTGCTGAAATGCAGAACTAATCTTCAGTGGTAAAACACTTTATGATTGGCGCATAAGTAGTCTGCATGGTTTCCTTAGGAGATTTTGCAAAACACAAAATCTAATTAAATATGCTATGCTATGTATATTCATGAGAGATATACATGTCTGATTATTGCAGTTCTTTGAACTGTATATATTTGTTTGGTTCATGTAGCAATGTCTGTAAGATATTTTAATTTTCAATGAAAAATATAAGAAATTAGAACTACAACTTCTGTTTTGTAGGAAAACTCTTACTCTTTCTCTCTTCTTCTAGAGCAGTGGTGGGCAACCTGTGGCCTGCGGGCCGCACGCGGCCCGTCAGGGTAATCCACTGGTGGGCTGCGAGACAGTGTTTACATTGACTGTCTGCAGGCATGGCTGCCCGCAGCTCCCAGTGGCTGCGGTTCACTGTTCCCGGCCAATGGCAACTGCAGGAAGCGGTGGCCAACATGTCCCTGGAGCCCACGCCGCTTCCTGCAGCCCCCATTGGCCGGAAATGGCAAACTGCAGCCACTGGGAGCTGCGAGCAGCCATGCAAATGTAAACAAACTGGTGGCCTGACAGCAGATTACCCTGACGGGTCATGTGTGACCCGCGGGCTGTAGGTTGCCCACCACTGCACCACATGGTCAGGCTGGTGAAGAATGAAGGGAAGAAGATTTGGTCCCAATGGTAGGGGAAGGGATGCTACATTGCAACAATACCTTTGTAAATTGGTGGCCAACCTCCCCAGACCAGGAAAGAGCCAGTGCCCATGCCTAAGTCAGTTTCAGGCCTTTGCCCCGGGGCACAAATTATAGTACAAAGTGCAAACACAAAACAAAACAATTGTCCTGACCAACAGAGGCTGCAGTCCCCACAGGCTTTTCCCTTGCCTCTCTCAGCCCCCAGAAAGGGGACACTGCCTTACCTTATGGTCATTGCTAGGTCACATGACAGGTAACTTTAACCCTTTCCTGGCTGTTTTACCATGTCATAGCCTTCCTTTACAACAAGAGGTAATGGATGACTGCTTCTGAGAGAAATCTTGTTCCCACCCTCCAGCCCAGGGTACCCTTCTGGAAAAATTCTGTAGAATTCATTAGGGGTGAAACAAATCGGGTTCTGTAAGAAGTACTTATAAAAACCTATACCATTTAAGAAGGGATGACATCCCTGTCCAGGCAGATAATGCACAGTGTCCAGTGCTTACCAAACCAAAATATAGTCGCTTAACCATTACCCCATACTCCACCTCGCCCCTCTTCCAGTTTATTTCTTTTGTCAACCTGTTATGTCTCTTGTAACGATAAAGATATTCAGGGCAAAGTCTGTCTTTTTTCTTTTGTGTTTGTGTGGTATCTGGCACAATGGGATGCTGGATCCCTGACTAGGATCCTTAGAAACTACCATAATACAAACATCAATTATTATTAATCATAATTAATCCCTGTTATAGGATGTTTCAAAAATATTATAGAAAAAAATGTCATTCTCTATTCAATTTTATAGGGAAAAAGGGCCAGGACAGGGTGAAAGAGAAAGGGAGAACAAGAGTGGGCAGAGAGCACATAGAAATAAGTATAGACAGACAGCCACTGTGCTCAGATTCCTGGGCAGCCAGCAAAAGGAAGTTGTGACAGGGTTCTGTCTATATTCTACTTAACCATAGCGCATTCATTTTGAGAAGAAAAATCTATCCAAAAATTACTATTTTTCATAGAGCTGTTCCTTTAATAATGTAGCATAAATTAATGATACGACATATTTTAAATGTATTTCATTTTGAAAAGCTTCACATCCTGTTACTATAGTAACACAACTCACATCCTGAATGCATCTTCGTTAGCATCTCTTAATGTAGTAAAGCATCCATCACCATCTGGCATTGGCAGCTTTGTTGCTTGAGTGAAAATGCTACTGAATAATAAACACAAATGGCCTGCTTTTCAGAGAGGCTAAGCCTCCCCAGCTCCCATTGATTTCAGTTTCAGGTGCACACACTGAGTTGGAATCTCTGCAAGTCAAGTCACAGGACTCCAATGACTTAACCATTTTTAGGTGGACATCCTTCTTGCACAAAACCAATCCTATTCTCTGAGTTTCCAATTTGTCAATTCCCCAGCTGCCTTTAAGTATGCAGGGATTCTTTTTCAAACCCCTCAAAAGGGTGAAATTTCCCCCCCACCGCCTTTATTTGCATCAGACTTTGCATACACTAATTCAGTCATAGCAAACAAATGGCAAAAGGTTATATTGTTAAAAAGACAGAAAAGTTTTATTGCCAAAGATATCACATGTGGGGATTGGGAAACTTTTGCCTTTCATTTTAGTTTGGGAGACAATTGCCCTAATGATGCACGAGATCACAGCCTCAATACACCAGATGGAAATAATGAAATCATAATTACTGCTCTACTTTCAATAAGATAAGGGCACTCAGCAGAAGGAGGCAGACTGAGTGTTGCCCAATTCAGACCTCATCCCTGACAGTCTCAGTCTGGAGACAAGGATGAACTGGGCATCCTCAGTGGCGGGTGGGAGAAGATTTGAAAAAGTGTGTATCGATCATACCATGATATGATATAATGAATACAATGAAGATGAGCCAGACTGGACTTATGTGAAAATGAAAGAGTTACTCCGATCATCTGGATCCGTTCTACGTAGGCACCGAGTGATTGTTTTACTATTCCACAATCAATGGGTCAGATTATATAGCTGATGTATTTAGTTTACATAAAAAGTGCCCCCCATTTAAGAAGCCATTAACTTGGCGAAGTGTGTTTTGACCTTCCAGCAGTTGTACTTTAGTTCATTTTGAAGATTCTGAAATGAAAATTTTTCTGAATGTTAATTTTACAGGAAAATTTCAACTTTTGTTCTGATTCAGGATAAGGAGATATTTTGAACTGACTCAGAATTTCCCCCAGAACAGCATTCTCAGTTTCAACCAGCGCTACTTTGACTGTCTGATCTTGAATTGAGAAGGTGTTCTGACATCACCATTAGAGAAAAGAAGTGGCTAATAAGTTACTGACATCACAGATTCATCTTGTCATATTTCCCTATCTGCCACTAAGACTTCTGCCTCTACACATAACACCACAACCATCACAATCAACAGAGTTTCACTCAGGGGTAAATTAAATCTAGGATCTAATAATTAAAAACAGTAAATTTACTAGTAATTTTTGTAAAGCAATAGACTTGCAAATTTGTTCACGTGTCTCTGAGTCTATGTCGGTGTTTACCAAACTATCCATTCATGCCTTCCCTTAAATTCTGGGACAATTTCAAGAAAGTGAATTCTGGTGTACCTATCCTGCCTGCCTGAGCTTCACTCATGATATGATTGATACACACTTTTTCAAATCCTCTCCCACCCACCACTGAGGATGCCCAGTTCATCCTTGGCTCCAGACTGAGATTGTCAGGGATGAGGACTGAATTGGGCAACATTCAGTACATAGATAGAGAATATACCCAACAGTACAGAGCTCTCTAATCTAGCAGACAAAGGCATAACAAGAGCCAATGGCTGAAAGTTCAAACAAATACAAACTAGAAATAAGACACTTTTTTAAAAAAACTGTGAGGATAATTAACCATTGGAAAGTTTCCAAGGAAGGTGGTGGATTCCCTATCTTCTGAAGTCTTCAAAACAAGACTGGATGTCTATTGTCTAGGGATAAAATTTTCAAACGTGACTATGTGATTTAGGAGCCTAAGTCCCATTTTTAAAAGGCACTTGGGAGTTCAAGTTTCATTGAAAGTCAATGGGACTTAGGAGCTTTTGAAAACTGTACCCTTGTTGAACAAGGTGTTGGGCTTGATGTAGAATCACTGAGTGAAATTCTATGGTCTGTGTTATGCAGGAGGTCAGATTAGATTATCTTTAAGGCCCCTTCTGGCCTTATAAATATATGAATAATTCTAGATTGCATCATTGCGTCTGAGAACGTTGATAACTCCCAGCTTGAAGGGCAGCTTGAAGAGTAGGGTTGCCATTTTTGGTTGGTTCTGTATTTCTGGAGGTTTCATCATGTGAAAAAATCTTTAATTAAAGATTCATCTTTAATTCCTGGAGACTCAAGGAGAATCCTGGAGGATTGGCAACGCAATTGAAGTCTCCTTTTATGGACTTGCAGGATTGAGCCAAATCTGGGAACTTCATTTTACAATGCCTGATCCCATGCCGCCAACCATAGTCATTCTGGCCAGTGCAACGGTCCTCAGTATACTATGCACATTTCACTGAAGTCTTCTTCCTGCTGTCAGCATGGTACAAAGAGGATTTAGCATGGGCCAAATCTGGCCCTGTATTAGGCGCACTTTATAAACAGACATCTATTATTATTTTTGTATTTGCTAAGTGAAAAAAGGCAATGTCTGATGGAGGTTTTGGTTGTAATGTGTCTTTATAACCATTCAGGCCTGACACACTGTTTAGTGGTACATTAAGAGTAGTTTTTATAAACAAAACTCACATTGCAGTTCTGGCTTTAGACAATTGTCCTGTCTGGCTGCCATACAAGCTGGTGCAAGACTCTTCCTCAGTGTCAGGCAACACACAGCTGCAGCTCCTTGCCTATGAGGGCTAGACAAGCCACAGCTTCCAACCAGCTGAGTCATCTGTCACTGCCAACTCAACTGTCTTCATGCAGACTGCTCACTCCCGCCCACCAGTTGCTATTGATTTCCCCATCACCATCACCCTTGAATAGTCAGAAAGCTGAGCTGAGATTTAAACGGTGGTTGCACTCTAAAAACTGACTATGTAAAATGGGCCCCTTTTAATCTAAAAGTCACACCTCCTGGCCTTTGGTGGTTAGTGAATACATTTTAATAATGTCAGACTACATGAGCCAACAGTTCTCTGGGAGCGTGAACTGGATTCTTTTCTGACTCAAATTACCAAGAGAATTGTTAAAGTTTCAATTGTAGGACTACCTAACTGTCTTCACATTACACGCACAGACTGAAGTTGCACAGGTAACTATGGCCATCATATGAGAACAATAACGGCAGCATTTGGTGTGCAGAATCTTTACTGATAGTGATAATAGTGAGCCAGAAAATACCCAGCTTGACTCAGATCCCAGACTGAGTTCGCAGGGTTGACAGCCACTAAAAACATCTTTTAAACTAAGCACATTTAATATGGAAATCACTGAGACAATAAGGTCCTGATCCTGCAGGATTCCAAAATCCTTCAGTTCCTTCAAATTAGATTCCTTAAGGCTCATTGTTACCGGTAATAAAGATTTTATAGGTCCAATGCTGCCCTATGATTGATTTCAGTGAGAACCAAGAGTGCTCAGAATCCCTGAGGTCACCTTAAACAAGGACCCCCATAGTGTGATAATTGACTTACTTCTCAAAGTATAATTGTACTTTAAATTGCAAGTGCTTTTTCCTATAATGCACCATTTCATATTCTGAAAATATATTAGAAATTAATAAAATATGAGATAAAATTTTGCTTAATAAGGCTTAAGGAAAACTTCCTGCATGAAAGGTTTCAAAAGTAATGTTATTGTAAAAGTATTTTGAAGGCCTTTGAAGAGGAGGCGGTGGCTTTGGAATGGAAGCTGGGAAGAAGTTTTTTGCAAGGTTAGTAATGATCTTGCCCAAAGATCATCTAATTTACTATCTGGGAATTGCAATAAGATACTTTAAGAACAGGAAAAGGTCAGCAAGATCAACACGCTTCCCTTTGCCTCTTTTTCAAGAGAAAGAAGTTTCTCTCTGTCTCTAGAGATCATTTATCTGCTCTTTGCTTTAGACATCATTGGTGGTCATTTTTCCAGATTTATTATCCTTGGTGTGTAATTAGCTCATTTTTAAGATCATATGGATTAGATTCATAGCTCTTTTTAGTGGACACATTGTGGTCTCTTCTATTTAAAACACTTCCTTCCACCCTCCCTCTCCCCCTTGACATATTTTATAAAGATAAAGAAAATTAAACAGGAAAAGTCAGAATTCAGAAAAAAAAACAACGTTAAAATAACATGGACAAGACAGTCAATACACTAAAATCTACACATTTATTTGGATAAAAGATGTGAATAAAATAAATTAATGATGAGTTAAAAATAAGCTAAAACCTCAAACAAACAACCTCCCCCCACCATCTCTTATTCCCAAACCTCACACTTTGACCATATTTCCAGCTGTGAAAGGTTAAACAGAAGACCCTTCTGAGACCATCAACTCTGCTTATTATCTGGTATAGGTGTTGAGTGATGCAAGAGGCTCCCTATAAGGAATGATATTTACATACATTCCATATACAGTTTGGTCATGTTGGGTACTATTTTCACCTTGCTAATTATAAAACATTTCATCATCGCCCTAAAGCTACAACTAAAGTTATGGTACTTTCTGTCTGTTTTATTCCATCCTACACAGCAGTTTGAGGTACAAAGGATAACAAATTGTCTTCCGTATAAACAAGGAAACACAAAAATCAAATGCTGAGTGCCAGATAGGTCAGGCCACTGTAAGCATGCTGTTTCTGAGACATGGGTTGAGCCCATCACCTACGCACTGTTTCATTTCTATTGAAGAGAAATCTATGACACAGTTAAGATGCTATTTTCCTTCAAGACAGTCAAGAATAACTCAATTGAAATCAATGAAGTTCTACCTGTTTTTAAAATAATGGTCAGAGACAAGAATCAGGCTCTGTTAGTTTGGGATGCACTTCTCTGAGTATCTAGCATGGCTTTCTTCCTGCAGACACCCAAAGAGGTCCTAATATGTTGATGGTTTACCCTTTCTTGGACAGAAAGTTGTGAAGGTAATGCACTGCTCCCAAATTAACCTCTCTGCCATTTGATTATCAAGCCTAGAGCTAAGAGTTCTCTGTCTCTACAATTGCACAGTAGTGTTTTTAAAGGGCAGTGTGAAGGAATAAGGGATAGTATTACTTTGGGGTTAGGAGCCTGCAGCTTGCTGGCTAATTAGCTTCCCCCCTCCCTCTGCACCTGGGAAAAAGAAGGGCAACTTAATTGGCTGATCCTCATAAAAGGAGGAGCAGGAAATGGGAGAGGAGGCAGCAATACTAGCCAGAGGTTGGAGCAACTGCTGGGAAGAGCCGCTCCAAGACACAGAGGAACAGAAGGGAGATGGGGAAAGTCCTTTTTAGCACAAAGGGTTCTGAGGTAAGAGTCAGGAACATTGGGATGGTGAATTTGTGGGGTGAGAGACAGACTTGTGGGAAAGGACTAACTTGTACAGACTTTGTGGAAAAAGGCTGTGAAGCTTTGATCTTGTTTTCATTAAGAGGACTTGAAACAAAATCCACAGCAATTAATCAGATTGGAGACTACCCTGCCTAGATGGTGTGAGAGGGCCCTAGACAGTATTTCTCCAGTGGGGGAGCTGGATCTACAAGCACCAGGCTGGGTCCAGCCCCTAAAGGGCACTACAAGGTAGGCCCAATCCTTCACAGACAGCCACCAGAGGAATCTTCCTCTCTCCCCGTTTATTAATTAGAATTATAAACAGCACAGAAAAGGAGAGGGGAAATGGAACTAATAAATCTATTAAGGCTAAAAGAAGAAACAGTTAGAAGTGGTTGAAAGCCACTATGCACTATATTCCCAGTAAAACAAAGATGACACTTATACAGGACAATTAAAATTATCAGTAGATAAAATTAGCTATAAGTACACCTCTGACAACCAAAAGTTGCATAAACACTATCTCTCATCCTGTCTTGTAACACTCAGCCTTCAGGTTTCTTTTCTAGATAATTTGGACTATTTCCCTCCTCTTGCTTATATGTTGAGAGGAGAATTTAGCAGTCAGGAGAGTCTAGTCCAAAAATTCTGGACACCTTAAAATATTTCAAAACTTAAATATCCACCCTCAAACCCCACTCTTTCAAGTAGTGACTTTCACTAGGTGGAATAGAAAAGTTTATAAAAATAGCACATGGTGATTTGTGCAATAACATATCTACATTTCCTCTTCTAATTCCCTGTTCATGTCCTGAGGAATTTTTTTTTTAAACAGTAGTTTTAGTCTCAGCAGACCATCACATCACCCCCTCTCCCGACGAAAATTCAAATACATCACAATTTAGCATGCTGTGTCAATTGCTCTCTAAAGAAGATTCAGAGACACAGCTAGTATACCACAAGTATTTTGCAACATCCTTCTGACACAATACACTCATGTTCCAATTGGACTAAGACCCCTTTATAGTGAAGCCACCCACACTTAAAATACCATTTATCTATATTGCTTATATACAGAAATGAACTGTAGCACTAAACGTCAGAGATGGTCACCACTTCCCTATAAGGTAAGGATTACTTTTGAGACGTTAATGTTGGGAAATTGAGAGAGACAGATCTCTGTACCATTTGTGGAAAAGAACACTGCCAAACCTTCATGTCCTGATTTTTAGTTAAATGTCCAACCTTCACATCAAAGAATAATAAATATAACGATATAACACTTGCAGATTTACTCCAGAGTGAACATGTTTCCCCTAGGGACTGAGAAAATGTGATTTTTCTTGACTGCTTTGCAAACCCATGTGTTTCCTTTTTAGCAGACAATTCTGTTGAACATTACAGTGTCATGTCTGTGCAGAAAAATTATTACAAAAAATAATGATACTGTTAAGAGCAGTGGAATAAAAGTAATTAACTTTTCTCTAAATGCCAGCAGGAAGAGTCATGGATATAAAACGGCTCGATCTTAATTAGCTCTCTATTATATTATTTCATATTTTTCTACAACACCGAGTCATTATCTAATTAAAATAGTTTTAGGGACTGATTTTCTAGCATGATGCGACAGCTTTGCTCCACACTGCAGCGTGTACTTGGCCTTAAGCCACCGCAGCTGGCCCAGAAAGGTCATTCCATTGAAAGGATGATCTTCCGATGGTATAAGCTGGTGCAGGAGCACTTCCCTCTCCATGTTGATATGGTGGCAGGGAAAAAAGTGAGATTTGTGTCCTGGACACATCTATGCTATGTCAATCCATAAATTAGAGCAAACCTCAGGCTGGTCTATCCTACTACAATGGGTCCAGCCTTGAACAGCAGCAGCACCAGAATTGGATGAGTGAAAGGATGAGCTTTAAGCCAGATTTGCACACACATGCTCCATATGGATCAGTTGGATGTCAGGATCTGGCCCTTAATATTCAGTTTTCAATAGGAGTACAAGCTGGTTACTGACTGACTTTTTGTTTTTTAATTGTACTAGAGAAAGATTCTGTGTGTCATGGAAGAAGTAATACGATTTTAGTTGGAAGTGTAATGTCAAACTTTGACATTACACTTTTGTAACTAAAATCTTATTACATTTGTTCCATAATTCATCAATGCAATATTGAATTTGAAAACATTATGACTTTCTGTAACTTATTCATGCAGCCGTACCACCTTGAGCCGTGATCTCATAAGCCAAGCCAGGTCAAGTCTGGTCAATATTTTGATGGGAGGTCACCACGGAATACCTACTGAGTGACAGAAAGGGGTGATGATTCACTGGATGGCAAGCTTACTTCTAAGTTAGTAGTGAATCAATAACCCAGAACAGTGCTGGAGGGGAAAACTGCTTCAGAAGACAGCATAATTTCAGATCCAAGGTCTTGACCACATGTGGTCCCCATGGCACACTTTGCTAAGTGCCCAGGCTAAATTCCAATTTTTAATTATATTTTTGCTTACTTCATTGCACGTTGAAGTTTAAACCTGATAAGGTATTTTCCACTTTCTCTCCCCAACTATGATGCTGCCAATTTGTACCATTTTAATTAGGCGGTGACAGAGTAGTGATCCTCTGGATGTAAATATAGATTAGAACATCTGCTGTGCGATGTGGGAAACTTCGGATGAACTGTCAGTTCAAAAACTACACAGCAGTGTGCTGCACAATGCTGTTCTATTCTGAAAATAAACCACTGAAAAAATGGCATTGTGAGGTTCTGTGTTTATTGTATCTCAGTGGCTCCTGTATCACAATTTTCTCAGTTTATCAGTTAAAAAAGGGGAGGAGTTCCCCTGAACTTCCAGCCTGCAAGCAAACTGTAGTTTGTAAAGCTGGACTCCTTCTGGCCTATGCATCATCACCACTAGTCAAGGGTTTGCAACCAGAGTTTAGGTCACAATTCTTCTTACATTACTTGAGCGGGAATAGAATCCAACTTGTTCTTTCATCGTTGTCTCAGCTATGCAGTGCCACCTGGTCATAAAAGTAACACTCTGATTGCATCCAGTAGTTTTGTTGAATAAAAAAGGTGATTTCCCCCCAGTTATTCTCTATCAAATGCAACTTTTTGTACATTGTATAAAAGCTAAAAGGGAGGACTGAATGGCTCTGATCACTGGTAATGGGATTCAGACCTCTCTCATTTAGTTCACCCTTCAAATTCAGCTCAGCTAAGCAGTGACCAAGAGTCACTACCATCCGACATAACTTTGTTTGGTACATCATCTTTCATTCAAACTCTTCCCCAAAATACTTTACCAAATTAGACAATATGAGACCAGAAGGTAATGTTAGTATAAGTTACAGCAAACAGAAAGGTAAGACATTATATTATACCATCAATTATAAGGCTAATAAATAGGGAGAGACAAAGGAGAAAGGGAAAATTACATACCACTATTTGTGGTTGTTGTAGTCCTTCCTCTTCTTCCTTCCTACAAAACAAGATTCCATACAGCAAGCGTTATAGCTCTACCTACTGGGAAGCAGGAGGCAAAAAGACTCTCAGCACAGAATGTATTTTTATATGGTAATATTCCACTCATTCCACCCTTAGTCAATGAAAAAGTAAGGCACAAACTTTGCAGAATTAGGATGCATATCATTATGTATAAAGCCAGGATTATGTAAGAGGGGAAGCAGGGAAGAAGGTAAAATGGGAGAAGAGGGACTAAGACAAACACAATTACTAGTATGTAATTTTGCATTTTTGTATGCCCCCTCTTCTCCCATCCTACAAAACAAGAGTCCATACAGCAAGCAGATGTGGCAAAGAATGAAAATAAGGAGGTGCCTTCCTTTAAGTGGTACTCTTCAACCAAAATCATCTGTGTAAGAATGAAGCAGGCACCATATACCAGTCCTGCATATATCAGACATTGCTGCCTAAATTCTGTTTGCCCAGGAGACTGAAGTGTCTCTAGTACACTGTCCAGAACAGAGACTGGTTACATTTTGGTAGGGATCATTGAGATAGTCTTCACTGCACCACGCAACGCTTGTTATACAAAGCTGCTAAAATCTTATTTTTTTCATAGCAGCAAACAAAATTTTCTTAGAATTTCAAAGAGGCTTTGTCTGGGATAAAGAAAATTTGATAGCCCTCTTAAATCTAAATAACAATCAATGCCCAGTCTGGGTCTTGGGAAAAGGGGTTTACATGAGAGTCTTACAACTTAAGGGATGAAGTCCAGATGTAACTCAAACAACTTTGTCTGGAAATATCTGCAAATAAGTCACTTCAACAAACAGTGAACTCCATCTATGTAGCTGCTAGCAGAGAAAGTGGCAACTAAATAAAAGCCACTTAAGTAGAAAGCAAATGAAAGCGCTCAAAATGAGGCCTGGAAGATACTTTCAAAAGAAGGCAGATGTGTGAAATAAAGAATATGGGACACTGGAGAGTGGAAATGGAAGTGCTGAGTTCAAGAGCCTTCTTGAATCCTTGAATCTCAGGGAGAGAGGGAAGAGGAAAAAAAAAAGAAGAAATCAGGAACTTATTGAAAAGAGTAATTAACAAGCAAGATCTTCTTCAGAGACTACCTGTTAACACAACTGCTCTAAACAAAGAAGCACAAAAACCAAAAATAGGCAAACTATAATGCCTGGCAATGGAAGATGACATGGCATTGGAGAAATATGATAGAATTACTATAAACCAACCAGTAAGGACAGATTAGGTTTTAGAGGTGGCCAAGTAGCACTATACCTAAAAGATTCCTCAAAATCTAATGAAACACGTATTTGAATGGAGAGGACCACATACTTACCTCTGTTTAGAAACAAATTCCAAATCATAAGAACACTGATGTACAAGCACAGTTCTACTACTAGTTTCCTTATCAGAAAAAGACCGAAGAGGTAAGTAAGCCTAATAAAACAGTTAAAAGGGGAACCTTCAACTCCTCATTTATAAACGGGTCAAATGTCACAACAAGACAAGGTCTAGAGAAGCAATTTCTTGACGTTTTAAAAAAATTGCCCCTTGGAACAGCTGGTTCTAGATCATATAACAGGAGAGGCTACTCTTAATAAAAATCCTAAATTACTCACGGGAAGAGCTGTTTGCCATTATTATAGTGTGTGTGTGTGTGTGTATGTAATATATAAAAATATTAACTATAACAAATAGGAACTATTTAGTAACTATGCCACTAACGAATAGTAATTAAGTTCAACAGCTTTGGGAGAGAGATTGTAGCAAGAGTTAGCAGCGAGACACTAAACTTTAGAAAGGGGAATTAACAACAAAAAAGGGCGGGAAAGGGGGGGCGCGGAATGAAAAAAATGACCAACAGTCTAATGCAAGGAGTTAGACTCCTTGTGAAAGCTACTTAAGAATACTGCAGCTAAGTCATACCTGTAAACAAAAAAACAAGCAGGAGGGCTAGGGAGAAAAGCAATATGGTTAAAAAGCAAGGTTCAAGACATTGTTTGAGGAAAAACAGATATCCCTTAGAAAATGGAAATTCAAGACCAGTAAAGATAATAGGAAGGAGAAAGCAAAACGTAATGGAAATGTGGCATGTTAAGAGGCAAGCTGAAGAGTACATAGCCCAATATATAGAGAAAAATCTAAGAAATGTATCAGAAGCAGGAAGGTAGCTGCAAGAGAATCAATGTATCCTCTGGAGAAGGAGTATTTAAGTACATTGCAAACAAGCAAAATGATTTCTTTGCCTCAGTGTTCGCTACAGGACATGCTGTGGAACAACTCTTTTCAGATAATATAGAGCAGTGAGGGGCAACCTATGGCCCGTGGGCCACATATAGCCCATCAGGGTAATCTGATTGCGGGCCGCAAGACATTTTCCTGGCATTGGCCATCCTCAGGCATGGCCCCCCGCAGCTCCCAGTGGCCACAGTTCGCTGTTCCCAGCCAATGGTAGCTGTGGGAAGCGGTAGCCAGCATGTCCCTGCGGCCTGCAGCTCCCATTGGCTGGGAATGGCGAACCACAGCCACTGGGAGCTGCGGGGGGGCTGTGCCTAAGGATGGTCAATGCCAGGAAAATGTCTTGCGGCCCGCAATCAGATTACCCTGATGGGCCACAGGTTGCCCAGCACTGATACACAGGAATTACTTCCAAGGATTGAGATGTCGAGAGAGACTTGTTGAAATAAAATAATAAACTATGAAGTGACCAGTCACTAATTTAACTGGAGCCATTAGGGAAAAAGACCTGGACATCATTGTGACCAACTCAATGAAAATATTTGTGCAATGTTCAGGAGTGGTCAGAAAAGCAAACAAAATGTGGGGTTCCTAAACGAGGACAGAAAATATTGAAATTATTATACTATCATATACATCAGTGGTACGCCCTTCCCTGGAATACTGTGTTTCATTCTGGTCATGCTCTCTCAAAAGGAATATAACATAAAGAAAGGAGGTTCAAAGGTGAGGGATGAAAATTATTAAGGCATGGGAAGACTTCTGTAAGAGAAGAGACTGAAAATTTCAAAACTGGTTTAGTTTTTACAGAAAGGAAATGATTAAGATATACTTTATAATAAATAGTACAGAGAAGGTAAATTTACCTTTTCTCATAATCCTAACACAAGGGGACATTCAATGAAAAGGAAAGGCAACAGATGTAAAACTGATCATGATTTTTAACAGAATCCATAATTAACCTGGGAAACTCATTGCTGCAAGTTACCCTGGAGGCCATGAGCTTAATAGGCTTTTTGTTTAAAATAGACATTTATCTGAATCATCAGAACACCCACAGTTACATTAGGATACTTAATATTAGCATATAATCCCCCAGGGGATAAACCAACAGCTAAGTGATGGAAATCAGAAAGAAACTCTCCTATGAGCAGGTTATTCCATAATTGTGCCCAGAAGGAGGTGCAAGAAAGCCCACAGAAGCCCCTGGGACTGAGCACAGACAAAGAGCATACTTGACCAGATGAAACACTGGGTTAGCAATCCCAGTGCTCCAAGTGACCAATGTGTAACACTTCTTGCTCATGTCCAGATATTGTTACTGAAGGTAGAAAATCTTTGCTCAGAAACTAGCCTGTAGCACCCTCGAAGCCAAAACAAAATAGATGGGGCTGTTGAAGGGAATGGACTGTTGAGCAGCAGATCCAGATGAAATGTGATTCTTCATGGAGAGGCATAACTTCTCTGCTTCTGAGTAAGATGGCTGTTCATTGTACCCTCTTGACTGGTAGCATAAGCGACAGCATCACAACTATCACATCCAACTGTATGACTACTATGTTCACTTGAAGATGAAATGCAGTACCTGTACAGGGTTCAATTTCTGTTCAAAATGCAAAATAGCATAATAGATGCAGGACACTGGAACAGGGTAGCCAGAGACAACTTGGGAAAGGGAATAACAGTTATCAACCTGGGCAGATGAAGGTCCCTGTTCACCTAATGCCCAGTCCTGCTCCCACTGAAGTCATTGCCAAAATTCCAGTTGTCTTCAACAAAGAGGATTGAGACAAAGAAGAGAGAAGGAAAATCTACCTCCCCTAAGAGGAAAGATCTCAAAGAAACTACAATGTAGTAGAGAATCTACATGTAAGAGACATCTCAAGTGCACTGAATGTGGAGAAAGCTTAATTTGGAGCTTAACTCTTATTAAATATCAAATACTTAAGACAGAAACCGTAGCATCCTGACTGCATCCAGGATCACACAGAGACAGAACAACCATTGAGAAGGGATTAAACACAAATTCTCCTTGTGACAGAAAAGAATTGATAGGTAAAATGAGAGGAAAAATATGCAAAGTCACAGGCAGACTAAGTCCTGATAAAAAAAGGAGTCCAAGTAAAGTAGAAAAATAAAATTGGTGGTGTGTGTATAAATATATAAATAAAATCCTCTTCTGGCAAAGGAGGGTTGTCAGTCTTGCTAGGACTTAGTAAAGACTTTGGAGGCTGATGGCTGGCCAAAAAGAAGGGTCAGAATTTGCATTTTTGTAAGAACTTGAAAGAGAAAGTTTGATACTTCAGTACTAAATGTGTCTGTGATAGGGTGAGGGAAGTTATCCCCTACCAGCATGGATGCTGGAGTCACTGCGCACACAAAGGGGAGTGGAGAAACAACAGGGACAGGTCCATGCCATATGGGGACAGGTTCTTGAAAACCAGCAGAGACTGTGGGAAATCCAAATGTATATACAGGTCTATTTGCTTTTGGTGTAGGGACAAGGGTCATATCAAGAGGCACATGGAAAAGGAGGAGAGCCAGGAAAAAAGGCAAGGGACTGAGGCAAGGGAGAAAAGGAGAGCCAGAGGCCCATAAGGACCCCATAAGAAAGGTAGAGAAAGCCATGAGGCAGGTGAGACTGGGGGTGGGGAGGGGAGAGGAGAAAGTCCCTGTATTTCTCAACTTCTTCCCTGGAGTTCTAACAGTGAGATGAACCACAAAACAGGAGTGAGGGTGCTAGGGGATTCAGGGAAACAGGTGAACCAGCTGGCAGAAAAGATATTAGCTGCAGAGCATAAGAACAGCCATGCTGGGTCAGACCAAAGGTCCATCTAGCCTAGTATACTGTCTTTCAACAGTGGCCAATGCCAGGTGCTTCAGAGGGAATGAACAGACGGGTAATCATCAAGTGATCGATGTCCTGTCACCCATTCCCAGCTTCTGGCAAACAGAGGCTAGGCCTTGCAAGGGGTCATGAGGGACCTAGAATCCCAGAGAGAAAAGTTTAGAAGTGGTATGGAGGAATGGGACAGGCTGAAGCTTATGGTCAGGGGCCTAAGACAAGAAAGGGATGACCTGAGAGTCCAGCTGCAGCACATGTGGGGTAGGTGATTTAGAGTAGAATACCTGCCCACCCCTGGGTTACAGTCTTGAGGGGAAGGGTGTGTGACGGGGTGGCCACGAACAGGGGTGCCGGCCTTAAGAGTTAATCCCCAGAGTGACCAGGAGAAGGCACCAGCACAACAGTGAGTGGAGCAGCCTGTGACAGTGGCCTAGACAGTCACATATTCTCACTCCCCTGAGGAGAATGGACTGCAAACTTGCTGAAATTATAGACAGACCCATCTAGTAAAGCAAAGAAAGAGCTGAACAGGTTATTTAATTACTAAGAGGCAGGCAGAATTGATTAAATGTAGTCAGACAGAGGCACTATTTCCACACAACTAACCTTTATGGGAGCAGATGATTCATTAGCATGCACTTCCTTCTGTTGGAAACCCAAACTAGAGCTGACATTTGGGGGTGGGGGGGAGAAGGAAGGAAGCTCTTAGATAAAAGTACACCTGAGGATTGCAGCATGGGACTGTATTTCTTGTTTCCAGGGCAATGGTAATGTTGACTCTGATGTCCCTGACCTGCTTGTAAAGTCTTTCCTGAAGAGATTACAGCCATTGACAGCAGCTTCTGATTTCTCACTCAAATTCCCTTTATTTCTACATATCTGATTTACCTTGGATATCCCAGTAGACCTAGCAGTCAGGCTACATCACAGATGATAGCAGCTTTCTGTCAAATACTTGATACCTGCCCAGATTAATCATAGTCAGGGCTGAATGCTACAAATACACAATCTGAAAAGAAGGCCAGGTTTATCTGCATAATTCCGCTAACATGACTACCAATTCTAAGGGCCACAAATAAAATGTCACATTGCATCCACCTTACCTCCAACTGGACCCAATTCCTAAGGCATCCTGAGAAGACTTGCTGAAGGTGAGAGCCATATTGCTAAATTCAGGGGCTCCCATCTCAGATTTAGGCAATGGAAGCTCTATTTTAGGAGTTGCCAACATTCTGGATGTTCAAAATCACTAGAATTTTCACTAGGAAGTTCCTTCAGAACAAAGCTCACTCACACAGGAATTACCTCCAGACCTATGTGAAATTGTCATCCAGGAGATCAGATCCTCAGGATCACTATTCCCCCTAACATGGGTCCCACAGGGATGAACAAGGAAGGTAGTTAGGAGCCCTGAACCAAAAGCAAGAGGGCAGGAACAGGAAGTCTCAGAGGAAAAGTGATGGATGGGCAGGGATGGTGTCCCTAGCCTCCGTTTGCCAGAAGCTGGGAATGGGTGACAGGGAATGGATCACTTGATGATTACCTGTTCTGTTCATTCCCTCTGGGTCACCTGGCAGTGGCCACTGTCGGAAGACAGGATACTGGGCTAGATGGACGTTTGGTCTGACCCAGTGTGGCCGTTCTTTTGTTCTTATAAACAGGAATTATTTGTCTGAAAGGGAACCAGAATTTCAATCACTAGAAAGCCTGTTCTAAGGCTGGGGCACCATCCAGTTAGCAGGGAATGAAAGGGCACTGGGAGGTGCTACAATATAGGAGACCAAACAGTCGTAAAAGCTAAAAGGAGAGAGAGCCCAGTAGGCACATGCAGGAACATCTTTTTGCTATGGAGAGCATGGCATAAGTCAGAACATTAAAAAAATAGTCATGATCTTGTGGTGATGACAATGTGACAGATGAACCTCACACGGTGGCCTAAGAAAAAAAACCAGAAATTCCTCGTATAGAAACAGTGTGTGGGCTTCCTGAGCCTGGTATTTATAGTTAAATGGAGGGAAGAGGACAACCCAAGTTCCATGCCCTCAACTGAAGAGAAATGTACAAGGTAATAAAGGAAACTTGATTTCCCCAAGACCTATACTGTGAGGAAGGGAAAGAAAAGTGTGAGTGCAGACCTGCAGCTCCTGGAGGAGTTGGAGACAGCTACCAGATTTAGCTCTATGCACTAATTTACTGGGCTGTATCAGGGATTAAGCAACACGCACATTTTAACTACCCTACAGAGAAGAGACCTTCAAGGGGCTGGAATGGCAGGAGGTTCTCAAAGAGACAGGTCAACCTGTGACATGGGAGCCAGTACCGCTACAGACTAGGGACCGAATGGCTAGGCAGCAGTTCTGCGGAAAAGGACCTAGGGGTGACAGTGGACGAGAAGCTGGATATGAGTCAGCAGTGTGCCCTTGTTGCCAAGAAGGCCAATGGCATTATGGGTTGTATAAGTAGGGGCATAGCAAGCAGATCGAGGGACGTGATCGTTCCCCTCTATTCGACATTGGTGAGGCCTCATCTGGAGTACTGTGTCCAGTTTTGGGCCCCACACTACAAGAAGGATGTGGATAAATTGGAGAGAGTCCAGCAAAGGGCAACAAAAATGATTAGGGGTCTAGAACACATGACTTATGAGGAGAGGCTGAGGGAGCTGGGATTGTTTAGCCTGCAGAAGAGAAGAATGAGGGGGGATTTGATCGCTGCTTTCAACTACCTGAAAGGGGGTTCCAAAGAGGATGGCTCTAGACTGTTCTCAATGGTAGCAGATGACAGAACGAGGAGTAATGGTCTCAAGTTGCAGTGGGGGAGGTTTAGATTGGATATTAGGAAAAACTTTTTCACTAAGAGGGTGGTGAAACACTGGAATGCGTTACCTAGGGAGGTGGTAGAATCTCCTTCCTTAGAGGTTTTTAAGGTCAGGCTTGACAAAGCCCTGGCTGGGATGATTTAACTGGGAATTGGTCCTGCTTCGAGCAGGGGGTTGGACTAGATGACCTTCAGGGGTCCCTTCCAACCCTGATATTCTATGATTCTATGATTCTATGATCAGTAGTGGATGTTTCAAAATTAATGTTTCCCCCCCTCTAATTTAAGGGATTCTTTGCACTTTCTCACTCACCGACCCCGCAACATGTATGTCCTCCTTTACGTCTTCCTTCTTTTGAGAAACAAACAGGCAAAATAGGATTAGTCACAAAACTGCAGAGAACTGAGAGACAATAGGCAAGAACAGACTGAAGTAACATGGAGTCTGACTATTTATAGGTTTCAGAGTAGCAGCCGTGTTAGTCTGTATTCGCAAAAAGAAAAGGAGTACTTGTGGCACCTTAGAGACTAACCAATTTATTTGAGCATAAGCTTTCATGAGTTACAGCTCACTTCATTGGATGCATTCCACCTCCTTGAATGACATTTTTTTGTTACTGCTATAATGCTTGCTATATGAAATAATATTTTGTAGGAGAGGAGAGGAAGACAGACACAAAGGTAAAGTTTTAAAATGAGATTGACAAACAGAGTAAATGAAGTGAATGGGAAGGCTGTTTGGTTCCCTATCTATCCACCAAAGATACCTCATGGGCAGTGATACTGCAAACTTCCCCAATATCATCCAGATATATTTTCACTAGCTGGCGGGACTACATCTAAGACAGAAAATGCAGTTTTGCTCTTCAGTCATTGACCTCTGTGCTGATGCTACCAACAAAAATTCAATTGACTGTCTATTGTGGTGGAAGCTTTTGTGATGTGAAATAAAATTGAAACTAACACATTTCGTAGAGCACCCCTAAACAGCCTTCATGTGATCAGACCTATTTGTTCCCATTATCATGAGCCCAATTTTAACTGGTAACCAAGAGGTGAAGAAGACTCGGTATACCATTATCAATCTCTTTTGCATCCTGACCTCTAGAGCCTATTGCTTTTACATGCAGATCTCCAGAAATGATTTTGCATTATCAAATCAGTGTTCTGCTACGAATCCAGGATTATATCAACATGTGCAAATGAACGTTTTCTATAATGTTCAAAATGAGTATATCAAATAATGTAGACATAATAACAAGGGACCAAATTCATTGACGTTAGTGGAGTTACAGCCTGGATGAATTGGGCTCAAGGACTAAATTTACAGTGGCAAGGGTTACAATATGTGTATTTTACCATATCATGGAATGTATGTACTATATAGACATTTCACAGTTGCATTAAAAAGTGTACCGAATTATTTTGGACCCAACAATTTTAGTAGCTATCCAATTACTAAAATACACTTTGACATAAACAATAGTAAAATTACTAGGTATATGCATATATGGCGGCATAATTAATAAGTATTTCTTAGAGCAATTGAAATAATCATCCATTGTTCTGCAAACTGGCATGGCCCAACTAACTATATTGTCTGTAAAAGGAAGTAATTTAATCAATGTCATTTATTTTCTTTTTGCTATTCTGTACTATTATAAAGCCAGTAAAGAATGGGGGCTAATTGCATCATAAACAGTCACATGTGGAAAAGATCACATTTCTTATTATCATGCTATCTGTGTGCTTAGTGCTTTAAAGAGAGGGAGCAAAACTCACCACACCCATTCTAAAGAGTATATCTAGGTTAACTATGACATGACACTGATATTGGGTGGTGAGATGTGTGGAGTTTTACAAAAATAAGATTGTGCATATTCATAAAGCAGGCTTAACTAGGAAACGTCAAAATAAAGCTCTCTCAATAGATTTGTTTTATATGGCTACTTAATGAAAGAAACATGCTACAATGACCAATGGGAAAGAGATTAACTTTACTTGTCCGATTTTATGAGCATAATGATTGCCTTTTGTTGTAAGTCTGTACAGTGCCTAGCACTATGGGGTCCTTGTCTATGACTGGGGCTCCTAAGTGCTACCCCAACACACACAATTAATAAGAACTCACAGATTTCATTTTACAGTTTCTGCTATTGTGGACCTCCCTCTCATTTCTATGAAAAAGCACAAGTTGTTCTAAATTCTGCCTTAATGTAAAGGATTGTTATTTTCTTTTGTTAATATGCCATAGCACCCTTAAGTTAAGTTAATGTTTTTGTTTAAAAATACACAAAGTGTGAAATTCTTCCTAGAGCAAAGGCCCAACACAAAGCCTTCTGTACTGCTTGAGCCCCACGTAGGATAATGGCCAGTGAGAGAGACGAAAAAGGGAAAGCAGAACCAAGGCCTTTGTGGGAGGCCTTTTCTGTAAGGAGATATTTTAGTATATTTTAGTAATGTGCCACTTTTTCATTCTTCCTTCTCATTTGGATTTTTCTCTCCTTTCACTCCACTTCTGTTTCTTAAACTGTCACATGACATTATATAACACCTCCACACCCTAATATATACTGACAATCTTTGTAAATGTCAGTTTTTCTTCATGTGGCTCTCTGATTTCCACTGCCCCTACCTTTTTGTTAGGGCAGGCTATGCCAATTAGGAGATATAGCTAGTTTGGCTGGTGTGGTGTTTTGATGTTGCTTGTAATTATTAGAATTGGGAGCACTGGCTGTTGGGAGTCTGAAAGGACAGGAAACAGGAAGGAGGGGGGAGGAGTTGAAGAGGCTGAGGGAGAGCTACTGAGGGTACAGCAGCAGTGTATTCACTTTCATGGGTGAATACATGCATCTGACGAAGTGGGTATTCGCCCACGAAAGCTTATGCTCCAATACGTCTGTTAATCTATATGGTGCCACAGGATTCTTTGCCGCTTTTGTAAGAGACTATTTAATACTCAATCTACTATAAAATTGTAGTGGCTTTGGGCCAGATTTTGAAATCCTTGTTCACACCATTCTATTAGAGTGGAAGGAAAATGGATTCTAATATAGGCTGTTTCTGATTTCTTTGAAATAATAGTCACATTCCTACAGAGCAGTGAGCAGGGATACTAAAACACATATTCTGGATTTTAGATGCTGGACCAGATTGTGCTCACCAAGATAAATTCAGAATAATACCATTAAAGAGTTACTAAAAGCAGAATGTGACCCACGGTAATTACCGAGTGTGCAAACAGAACATAGTTCTTCCTTTGTGCAGCAAGAGATTAACCCAGATCATCTCTAATCCATTCAGGAAAATCCTTTCACCTGCTTGTCATTACTGGTTATATTACTTAGGCTCAGTCTCATTGTTTTGAGGAGTAGTCTCATTTCAAACCCATTACCTCATTTTCACAGCCCTTGATAGTAAATGTATTATGTAAAAAAGCCTTTCGTATTAAATGATCCCAGATGGAAAGGCTTAAAAAGCACAAAGTGGCTATAGGATCTCAGACCCCCAATCCTGCCAATGCTGCAGATTCAAGTTGCCAGGCACACCAACGTGATAACCAGACAGAGTCTAAACTAACTGCTGCAAAGTTGTTGGGAGAAGGAGAACTCAGACAAATGAATGCTTCATTTACATGATTCCTGATTCTCAGGAATATCACTCACACTCTTAGGACTATACATCTTGTGGAATTTCTACATTGTTAGAGAACCAGAAACAACTGTGGACACACGGTTGAAGGAAAAGGTCCAGGCAGTATTTAAAAAAATATATACACATATGTTTACTCCGGAGTGTTAAAAAGGAGGGAATAATATCACACCCACCTCACCCAGTCCCTATTTTCTAAAGTGGTAGGACACTTGCCAGTCTGCTTCAGGGTCTGCACCCTCCCCTTCATAAACTTTCTGAGGGGGGAGAAGAGGAGAGACGTATTTTTCCATCTCCGTTGCTAACCTGTCAACTAGAAAAAGCCCAATCACTTCAGCCCAGAGCCTCATTCAAATTCTTCCAAGTGGCGAATGTTCAGTCAGGCAGGGAGAATCCATTACTGAGTTCAGATGTCAAGGCCTCTGATACCATCCCGAGAACATGACTCGAATAGTCTGACCTTGAGAAGAACCCAGCTCTGGATTTAACACAGCATTCTATAGTCACTAGAGGGGAAAATCAACCCCTCTGAAAGTGAAACAGTCTCTTGCTGCCAAGCTACCATGAACCAGTAGCCATGGAGTGTAATTTTGCTTGGAAAAGGATGCAAGTTACACTTACATGTTTCTAAAATCATTGAGCCAAATCCTCAGCAATTGAGAAGAAATGCTCAGTGTCTTGAAGATTCAGGCTATGGAGATAAAACCAAGGCAAAGCACCACCAGTTCTAGTCAGAGTCTCAAAGGGCATAAAACTTTCCAAAGTAATTCAGCACATTGCCCAAAAGCAGAAACCCCACCCTAAAATCATTGCATTCTCAACTGTAAAAACAATGAGGAGTCCTTGTGGCACCTTAGAGACTAACAAATTTATTTGGGCATAAGCTTTCATGGGCTAAAACTCACTTCATCAGATGCATGGAGTGAAAAATACACTCCATGCATCTGATGAAGTGGGTTTTAGCCCACAAAAGCTTATGCCCAAAAAAATTTGTTAGTCTCTAAGGTGCCAAAAGAACTCCTCGTTGTTTTTGCTGATACAGACTAACACGGCTACCACTCTGAAACTTCTCAACTGGGTGAGCCATGAAGATGCAGCAAGGCGGAAGAATGTTTAAAAACCAAAGGTTTGCCAGTTTATAAGTAAAGCGATGAAATAAAGAAAAACATGAGTAAAAAATAAAACATTTATCAAACAATTGCAAGGAAACAAGAACCCAGACTGTAAGCCCTTCTTTCTATAAATAATCATTACACAAATAATCTCACTGATAACAGATGGATTACTCACAGGAGTTAGGATTTGCAGGATTAGAGACCTAGTTTATTATTTTCATAACACGCATATGCCACCCTGCCATTTTCTCCTCTCTTTTAATTCAGAAAATCGAGGCACACGATTGAAGCATGTTTAGAACTAAAGTTCTTTTATTACATACTACATCAGATGTAGTTTCTACCTCAAACACAGTATGTGTTTGGGTTTTTTACACTTGCGCAAAGATTTCATCAGGACATTCATCAGAGGCACACTCATTCCAAATCATCATGAGTAACACTGAACTTGTAAGGACAATGAAAGCAAGTAGACTACAGACTGAAAGGTAGCACTAATTAATACTAAATTGTAAGCAGTTCTTTAGAAATGCCATTACATATTGAACTATTTTTTTAATTGAGTTGACAGTGATATTCTGCTGAATAACAAAAGAAAAAGTAATAATTTGTCAACACCATCTATTATTGTCAACCGATATACAGTTTAATGAATAGCAACGGACATCAGGCCACAATTCTAGCACACACTGTCTTGATTCAACCCTGTTGACAATGCAGTATATAATTTAGTTAAATTATTCATTCAAAATTTACCATCTTTCCCTCTAGAAAATATGAGACTTCCAAATTCCACCTTGTTAGCCATTTTTCACAATGTTCTTGATGAGATGAGATAAAACACTCCCAGTTTTTATGGTAGCACAGATTTAAATCCATTCATATTTGCTTACATTGCTTAGTAAATTCCTTGCTTACTAATACTCATTCTTGAACTTGTGTCTCTGAAATGGCTACGATTCCAGTTAAGAGACAGTACTTGAGACTGTGGCATGATGAACATGTGCAAAGTTCTCAGTCCAAAGGCAAAACGATTAGCTTATACATAGCCATCTGCAATCCAAGCAAGTGTATGTGTTTGCCTACCTCTGCTTTGGCTTGCTTTACAATTTCTTCCTAGGCAACTAATTATGGATGGTGCATGATAGAAAAGTTGGCCATCTCAGCTGTTGTCAGATTGTGTAGCAGGACACCCTCCCACCTCAGGTGGCACCAAGGCACCTGCCAACTAATGGCAGCCTTCCCTTCTTAGGAGGGATGCTATTGATCAGTCCTTATGCTTTTAAGTGGGGTCAGGCAGGCAGGCGATAACCCATAGAAGGTGGTAACAGGCTGAAGCAGGCCTCTTCCTTCTCAACCTCAATCCTGTTACTAGCAGAAGCGTGTTGTACCCTTGGCAAGTCTCTCCTCACACTGTCATGCACATGGTCTTACTTTAAGTCCCCTCTTGTGCAAGGATGCTCATGCTTTGATGGCAAGGTTTGTACTTCTTTGTATGTAACCTGCAAAGTGAAGGCCCTGGCTAGAACTTGGAATTATGTAGGCCAGTAAGGTCCTTTAGTGAAAATAAGCTTATTAGGCTTTGGACATTTAGGCTGCTCTGGAATTGAGCATGGGCAGGGGGAGGGGAGAGGAGGCTGGTGATAGGTCGTCATAGAGGTTCACCTCCCTCCTTCATAGGTTCCCAGCTGCCAGAACGAGCCGTCCGTCAGGGGTACCTATTTTGTTGTCTTAAGTCATAAAGTTGCAGCCATTTGGCCAAATCTCATGGCCTTTGTTGTCTTCGTTGGCCTTTGCTGTTCACAATAAATAGTACAGGTAAAACTATTTATTGTTAATAATTAGTCAGAGAAGTGCTGATACTGCTACATTAAATATGAAATTTACTCATCCCAAAATTAATATTCAGGTGCACATGTATTGCAATTAGATTTGTTTCCAAAGCTGTAGTACTTAGATACATTTTGATAAATTGCAATTAAAAGTAGAACAAATGTAAATTGGCAAGTCTCTATTTGGGTACCAGGAATTTGCCAAAGAACATTAAAAGTAATACAGTATGCTACCTCTCAAGGGGAATCATCTATAAGGAAGAGATTAATAAATCAAACAAAAATTCAAACTCAGTTTTTGTCATTATTTTTAACTGTGGTGCCTCTCCTCTTTTCAGAGAAGATGGAGCTCTTATAGCAGCAAGAAGCATGACGATCAGATGCAGTTCTGGATCGAGATGAAAAGGGATCTATCATTTACTAAGAGGCACTTGACCCAACTCCCCTAGAACTTGTATATCTAAGGCTATGTCTACACAAGAAGCAGTACAGCAGCACAACTGTTCAATGTGGTGATTCACTACAGCTAAGGGGTGAGAACAACTGCTGTAGTTAATCCACCTCCCTGAGGGGCAGTAGCTAGGTCAACAGAAGAATTCTGTCTACACAGGAGTTAAGTCAGTGTAGCTGTGTCACTCAGGCATATGGATTTTTCACATACCTGAGTGGCATAGCTGAGTCAAATTAACAGTGGCCTAACCTACTGTAAACCTTTAGTACACAGTATAACTCCATGGAACTAACACAGCCCAAAAATAAAATTACAACACAGTAAATCAGCTGAAATAGTCCATGAAAGTAATTCACCATCCCTCCCTAAAGCATGGTTAAGGGAACCAGTATGACTAAAACCTCTTTGGAAGATCTGAGCAGAATTTCCAAAGCCGATAGATGATTACAGCAGTTGGTCAGGTAACACAATATTTGTATTAATTACAAGAATATTGCAGATTTTAAATGGAAACCTGACTACTGGCCATGCATTGCTGAAGAAATCATTGAGTATTCACAAAAACTTGCTTTTCCCTAGATATGATTTAATAACAATTGTATGATCTGTAATGAATGCCTCTTTCTCAATTGGTGGGATGGAACCTATAGGTGTAAGATGTTCTGCATCGGCCAATCTACCTTAGTGTGAAAAGAAAAACAATGCATCTGTTTTTTTAGACTAGAGACTGGATTGCTCTCCTCTGTAGGATTATTCTAGGAATTAATCATTGAATTGATTTACCATGAACCACCATCTCTTGCCTTATTTATTAAGTGGAATCCGAAGAAACTGAAATCATCATAGAACACTTCACTACAGCTTCCTGTTTTCATACATATGAAGCTATTTTAACTACATGGACAAAGGTATTATAGTTTAATGCAAAATCCAAATGTAGATGTTTGAGTGCAGTTTAACTCAAAATACTCAAGCCATGATGTGCCTATATTTACCATTATTGAAATAAAGATACAGGTATTATTCATGCACTGGGACTGGTCATAAAACAGGTTGCAAATGAAGACATGTCTTCAGTGGAGTATCAGGATGTGGCTGCCCACCAGAAAAATGGTGGAATAAAGGAGAAGAGAAATGGAAGGATTTTTCTCGTTCTAATGCAAAGAGTTTATTACAACACAAAGACATTAAAATAATTAATACACACACAAGCCCTACAAAATTCAAAGCAACATGTCACAAGAGTATCCTCAGCGTGGTAGTTGTTAGACACTAAACAGACAGAGAGATGAATTGCTCCTGTTTATCTGCCTGCTAGTGCTTTGGTTTGGCTTCCAGGAGCTTATTTTAGCTAACCATCTTCTAGTTTTGTGTCATTGTCTCTTTGGCTACCCTTACTGGGAGAAGAGGCTTCATTTAAGTGCCCCAGATTCTTTTGTTTCATAAGCATTCCCCTTCCCTTCTCTGATGCCAGAGTGATTAAAAAGCCTATGTTGACTTACTCTTCTCCCTGCAGAGCTAGCCTGCTGTGCACCATGCCCCAAGTCCTCCATTTAGGTTAGAGCAGTGCATTTCTCAAGACAAGCTTCCTGGTCTGCCTCCACCAACACTAGATAATCCCAATCTTTCAGTGATAGGGTAAAGAGGAGCTTTGAAACGCACACATTAGAATCTAGTCTTGGGCCCCTAACACCTGGTTACTGCCTGGAGTATTCTTTGACTGACTGGTAGCAAGGAATCATTTGTGTATGATTGGTTGGCATGTACAGCATAAGTCAAATAAACATGAAAGGACTCATAACTATTTTCCTACTTCTCCTGCTGCTGTTTCTCTTTTTACCTTCTTCACCAGTTTTTAATTTTTCCTCCCCACACTTGCTCTTCCCTGCCTCTTCTGCTCGCTGCTGTGGCTTTTCTATATAGCTCTGTAAGTTCTCTCTGCTGATCTCCCCTTCTTGCTTCTGCTGCTTCTTCATCTCCTCTTTTCACTTCTCCAAAGCTCTTCTGCTGCAGTGACTCTTTGCAAAGTAAAGATTCCTGTCAATCTTATTAGTGGAACTAGTAATATTGAAATTATGTTTTTGTTGGGAAAGAATAGTGAAAGCTGGCAGATAAGATTCTCCTTTGAATACAGAGGTTTATGGCATTCCTGCAATGGTAGTTTAGGCCTGCTTGTGCTGTGCACTCTTGCAATCTATCAGTTTTGTAAGTATTTGCATCACTTCTTGTGACTATTATTTATACAAGAATCTTCTTGTATAATTCTGTATTTAAAAAAAAATGCCCACAGAAGTCGACAGGTACCCACTTTCTATATATCTTTTCAATTATTAAGTCTTCAAAAGCAAAGTAGTTTTGAAAAAAAGAATGCACCTTTGACCCCACTTGCTTGTCCAACTACCACCCTATTTCCAGTCTCCCCTTAATTTCTAAGCTTACTGAACACTCTGCCTACAGTCACCGCCTGGAATTCCTCTCCTCCAATTCCATGCTAAACCTCTCCAGTCTGGCTTCCACCTCTAGTACTCTGCTGACACTGCTCTTGCCAAAGTCTCTATTGATTTCCTTCCCACAAATCTCAGAACCAGTGCTCCATACTCATCCTCCTTGATTTATCAATCACCTTCGACATGGTCAACCATGTTCTTCATTACATCTTCTCCTCCTTTGGTTTCCATGACTGTCCTCTCCTGGTTCTGGTTTTCCAATTGCTCCTTTTCCCTTTACACCTTATCTCTGGGTCCTGGTCCATGATTGGGGCTCCTAAACACTGTTGTAAAAATGTAAATATTAATTATGGAAGATCCTCATTCTTCCTCATTCCTGCCTTTCTGTGTTGGTTCCATAGGGCTCTGTCCTTGGTCCTCTTCTCTTCTCCCTCTGCACCTTGTCTGTGGGTAATCTCATCTGCAAACACAAATTCAACTAAGCTGAAGACTCACATCTCTACCTCTTTACTCAATACATACCTCCTTCCATCCAAACTACAATCTCAACTTGTCTCTCTGACAATCCCTGGGGGACACTAACCATCAGTTCAAAATCAAAGAGGCTAAAACTGAGTTCTTAATTTTCCTCTCTGAGGCCCCCTCACCTCTTTTCTTGATCACTGTGGACACCACCACCATCCTGCCCGTCACTCAGGCCAACAACATGGGTGTCGTCTGCTCCTTGAAATTCTTTAGCTTCTTACATCCAATCCCAGGGCGGATGTAGCCAATCAATTCAAAGGATGCGCTGTGAGGTCATTGCCCAGCCTTGGGCAGCTGGTGAGCAGATGAGGGGTGTTGGAGAGGGTCCAGGCCTGTGGGGTCACTGCCCTCTCTTTGAGGATGGGGAATGAGAAGGGGGTCAGAGAGGGCCCACATCTATGGCGGGCTCTGCCCTGTGCATGGCCAAGGGGCTGCTCCCAGTCTTGCCTCTCCCTGAGTTCTAGCCCTGCTGCTGTTGAGGGTGGTATTCCCAATTCCTGAACCCACTCCTACTTCTGGGCTCTCAGCACAATGAGTTGCCTCAGGCCTGGCACAATGATGCCAGCGGCGACAAGATCTGGGTCCCATTGGTGTGGGCAAGTAACTTCCTGCATTATTGATGGTGGGTGTCAAACCTGAGTGGCACTGCAATCCTGAGATCAATGCCACTCACTCAAATTTGGCCTGGCCACCCCTTTGTCATGACAGAGGGGTAGTGAGGCCAAACCTGAGATGGGAGCCTATGCAAGTGCACCAAGTGCATGCTGGTTGATCCAGGCCTGATTCTGTGACTGCAATTATACCCATGGAGTCCAGCTAGACAAGAGCCACCCTTGTCCGAGCCACGTCTAAATCTTGCCGATTCTTTCTGCACAACATGTCTAACGCATGGGCTTTCCTATCCATCCACACAACTAAATATCTTGTCCAGGATCTCATCATCTCATGTCTCAATTGCTGCAACCATCCTTCTCTCTGCCCTTGATAAACATAATTTTGCATCTTCCCAACTTGTCACTTTAACCATGTCACCCCACTCTTTGTATCCCTCCACTGTCTCCTCTTTCTCTATTGAATCAAACATAAGCTGCTTGTCTTCACTTTCAAGGCCCTTCACAGCCTATTCCCACCCTTTCTACCGTGTCTCATTCACTTTCAATATACCAACAACCATCTCTAATTGGCCCATGATGCCAGCCTCCAATTGCCTTCTTGTTCAAACAAGCACTTTGTGCTGTCTCCCACACTTTCCTGATGCTTGGGAGGAGCTCCCCATACACATCCACAAATCTAACTCATGGTCCGCCTTCAAAACCCTACACTAAAACTCTCCATTGCTGTGATGCCTGTAAAAAACTTGAGAGCAGTTAGGCTGTTGGTGCACTGATACCACTGCCTATTATGATGACTGATATTGTCTCATTGTTTCCTTGTTATCCATGCCCTGCCCCCACTATCTCTCTGTCTGCAACTACCTACTGTCTCTTGTGTTAGACTTAGATTATAAGCTCTTTGAGACAGGAGACTCTCTTTTTGTTCTGTATTTGTACAGGGCCCTAGCACAATGGGTTCCTGGTTCATGACTGGGCCTGCTAGGTACTATGGTAATACAAATTAATAATATAGTTTTGTGTGAAAGATAAACAGTGACAGGACCCCACATCTGAAGGTAGAATCTAGATGAAGGTGACTTCAGTGGGGCTCTATCCACATGGAACTCCTTGAAAAACTGGAATTTAAGATTGTAGATGCTCCAGTCTTGTGTTTTTGGACTGCTAACATACCACACTGATGACCCAGATAGTTTTCTTAAATTAAACAGGGTTAGGCTTGATATGAGGTCCCAAAGGAACAATGAAGAACTTCAGGAAATGGTGCTGGTAGGTAGGTAGCATTCCTGTTGAGTCTGGAGAAATACCCTGGGCATGATATAGGGGACTATGCCCCTTAAAAATACAAATCACTCTTACAAATCCAAATGTTAAAAAGAAGATCCAGACCACTTGTAGTCATTAAGGTCCTACTGGCATTTTCACCAGCGCCCAATTTGCAATGGAAACTGATGTCCTGACCAAATTTAAATTTGAATAGTTATTCTGTCCACTGAGATTCTCCTTTCAATTGGATACAGTATTCACTTCTTACCATATGTTGCTGTGTGCTGATAAACACTCACTGCGTTTCACTCCAGAAGTGGTGCCCTGTAATGGTGGTCTCTTTGATGAATGAAGGAATCCCTGTGTATATTATTCTGGTAAAAAACTGTGTAACACTTTCATTCTGAAGAATAAGAGGCTGTAAATAAATAAGTCATTATACTGTGTCCACACACTATAACACAATTGCACCGATCTGTGAAATTTTTACTGTACATGGAATCTAATCCATAGCATTTGATTTGTGTTAATGGAAAAATGTGTGAAATGGAAGGGGAGATAGAATTCTAAACAAATAACAGAAAAAAAACCCCATGAAGCTAATTATAACTGAGCAGTTTGTTCCAATTACTTAATGGAGCAGAGATCTGGAAAGAGTAGACAGAAGGCTATTATACTGTTATGGTTTGAGTTAAATCTTGGTATGGGTCAGATGTGATCACCCCCTTATATTCACCACTGTAATTAGGTAGCTAAAACAATAGCAGCACCACCCCAAAACACAGCAACATGGAAGAGAGATTTCAAATGGAGGAACTAGGGCTTTAACTGGAGCAGCGGTTCTTAAATTGTGGGTCAGGAACCCAAAGTGGGTCATGACCCAGTTTCAATGGGGTCATCAGGGCTGTCATTAGACTTGCTGGCACCCAGGACTGAAGTCAAAGGCCAAGCTCCACCACCCAGGGCCGAAGCTCTTGGGCTTCGGCCCTGAGTGGTGGGGCTCAGGTTATAGGCCCACCGCCTGGGGCTGAAGACCTTTGGCCTTGGCGCTTCTGCACAGGGTGGTGGAGCTCAGTCTTTGGTCCCCGCTCCTGGGGTTGTGTAGTAATTTTTGTTGTCAGAAGGGCGTCAAAATACAATGAAGTTTGAGAACCCCTGGACTGGAGGAACTGTTTTTGGCCTCTGTGTGTGTGCCTCTCAAGGTTCCTTCTCCACTCTGAACTCTAGGGTACAGATGTGGGGACCTGCATGAAAAACCCCCTAAGCTTATTTTTACCAGCTTAGGTTAAAACTTCCCCAAGGTACAAACTATTTTACCTTTTGCCCTTGGACTTTATTGCTGCCACCACCAAGCGTCTAACAAATATATAACAGGGAAAGAGCCCGTTTGGAGACATCTTTCCCCCCAAAATCCTCCCAAACCCTACACCCACTTTCCTGAGGAAGGCTTGAGAAAAATCCTCACCAATTTGCATAGGTCAACACAGACCCAAACCCTTGGATCTTCAGAAAAATGAAAAAGCAATCAGGTTCTTAAAAGAAGAATTTTAATTTTAATTGAAGAAAAAGTAAAAGAATCACCTCTGTAAAATCGGGATGGTACCTTACAGGGTAATCAGATTTGAAACATAGAGAATCCCTCTAGGCAAAACCTTAAGTTACAAAAAGACACACAGACAGGAATATTCATTCTATTCAGCACAACTTATTTTATCAGCCATTTAAACAAAACAGAATCTAATGCATATCTAGCTAGATTACTTACTAAGTTCTAAGACTCCATTCCTTTTCTGTTCCCAGCAAAAGCATCACACAGATAGAGAGAACTTTTGTTTCTCCCCCACTCCAGCTTTGAAAGTATCTTATCTCCTCATTGGTCATTTTGGTCAGATGCCAGCAAGGTTATCCTAGCTTCTTAACCCTTTACAGGTGAAAGGGTTTTTCCTCTGGCCAGGAGGGATTTTAAAGGTGTTTATCCTTCCCTTTATATTTATGACACGGAGGTGATTCTTTTACTTTTTCTTCAATTAAAATTCTTCTTTTAAGAACCTGATTGCTTTTTCATTGTTCTGAAGATCCAAGCGTTTGGGTCTGTGTTCATCTATGCAAACTGGTGAGGATTTTTCTCAAGCCTTCCTCAGGAAAGGGGGTGTAGTGCTTGGGAGGATTTTGGGGGGAAAGATGTTTCCAAGCGGGCTCTTTCCCTGTTATATATTTGTTAGACGCTTGGTGGTGGCAGCAATAAAGTCCAAGGGCAAAAGGTATAATAGTTTGTACCTTGGGGAAGTATTAACCTAAGCTGGTAAAAATAAGCTTAGGGGGTTTTTCATGCAGGTCCCCACATCTGTACCCTAGAGTTCAGAATGGGGAAGGAACCTTGACAGTGCCAAAGAGAAACACAGGACAAGCTGAAGCACCAGAGAACAAGGAGAAGTGAGACAAAGAGAAGCAAAAGGAAAGGCAGACACTTAGCCTGAATAAGTTTGGTACTCTGAGCAAGGGAGTTGTCTCCCGTTTTAAGTTCTTCCAGTGTTAGAAGAAGCAGGAGTTTGTTCATTTCTTGTAAATAAACAAGAGTCCATCAAAAAAAACCTCCCACTCTATTGTTAATTTCTCCTCCCAACTGAAATAACCCAACCCATAGGGCCACAAACTCTGGCTAGGAGCTCAGCTCGAAAGGGGTAAGAACACCCTTTGAAAGATACCTTACAGAATGGAGAATTGGTAAACTTGAGAGCTCACTGGAATTATTTACAAAAACAACAAGGAGTCCGGTGGTACATTAAAGACTATCAGATTTATTTGGATACAGACTAACACAGCTACTCCCTGATCCTTGAAATTATTTAGAAACTATTATTTAGTGAAAACAACTGCCCCAAAATATACCATGGATGTAATGCATTTTAAAAGTATTTCGTATTGTAGATTTTAAGTCAAATGTATATGTCATAATAATATGTTAATATTAAATCAAATGTATTTAAGAGAATAATCAATAATTCTTCTGACTAGCTGGTTCACATGCTTAGTATTACTGTAGGAGTTCCTGCAGCTGCTGTCCTCTTTATGACATGTGCTGATGTTATTCTTCATTTTACTATTATTTCAAATGCCAAATGTATTACAGTATTATAGTATTTCAGCAAACCAGTGAGATACACAGCTACTGCCATGAAAGCATTACCACCACACACGAGTAGATAACTGTTTGTTTCTAAAAGAAGCAATTGAACCATGCACTGGGATCTTTTAATCTCACTTAGAAAAGTAATATTGAGGTACAGGTGAGATTACAGCTCCAAAGCTGCCAATATTCCATTTACATTTTTGTTTAACTGCTGGGCTTGTCTCAGAGAGATGCAGTTATGAATACAGATACTAGATGAACAGGAAGCTGCTGAAATTATTTCATTGTTGTATAAGTCATTCTTTCTAGTTAACAATACTATTCAATTATGTTAAAATCCTGCAACTACTAGCAATGGACCTGCAACAATTCATAGCTACATTTTAACCTTGTAAAATGTGGTGGTTTCCAATTATTTTGTCCAGCGCATGGAAGAACCAGCTATGAAATTTTGGTCTGGTTTCAGATTATGAACAACCTTCTCTGACCAAAGTTTAGACATGTTCAGTTTTGGTTTGGAAACATATTAGATATGCAAGGCCAAATTTTTGAAGGCTCTCCCAAACTGATTACATATTTATTGTATGTATTTTGGTGGGATAACATAATACATTTTTGTACATTTGTTTATCAAAAATATGTTACAAAAATAAGATATTTCATCCTTGGATGTAAAATACATCATTTGTCTTCCAGATTTTCATATTCTCTCTCTTTATAAAGAGGCATTATTTCCATGGGCCAGGCATTTTTACAACATGTTCTGACACACTTTACATCTAGGATATGATTATTTATATAGCACAATCTGCTACTCATTAATTCTATTCCAGGAAGATGAAGCATCTTCTATGGCCTACAGATCAGTAGTAAATTGCGATTCTCTTACCAAAGGACAGAAATAAAACCTACATGCAATCGAACTGTGAGATGCACAAAAGTCATGCATTTACATTACTGAAATTCATTGTCATGTCAAGCTTGTGCCAGAAGCAAACTTAAAATGCTGAAAATACCCTGACCAGCACAAAATTCCATTTATGGACACGGTCCAGCGAACATGCTTTTCCTGTTTTCATTCATTAGATGAATTAAAATCAACTGGATTTCCTGCTCATTAGTTATGCAGTCAATCCGATGTTGAGGAATAAGAAATCAAAACCTTTCTCTAGATATAAAACATTCTTTTCATGCATTTCCGAACCAGGAGGGAAAATCCAATAGTTTGAAACACAGTTTAGTTTATATCAATGGAAAAAGTCTGAGGCTTTATTTTACAGTGGATGGTTATCAGCATGCCATTACTCAGATAACATGTCTGTTCATTACATTGAAATGAAAGTGTTTTAAAACAATAATGGCCTCTGCGAGCGATCTACTAGGCGACAATCTGTAATACAGTTTGTCATTTAACTTTATTAAAAAAGCCATATAGTTAAAATGAAACGAAACAGTTTTATAAACTGGATTAAAATATCACCACTGTGCATGCTTTGTGTATATGATGGTACCACTATTGATCTTCCAAGTGAGACCCCAATTTGGAAGTTAAAGATCTGAGGTAGTATCTTCTAACGTGCCTGTGTAACTTAGGCACCCAACCTAACTCACTTTCAAAAAGGACACTCAGGCATGGAATCATAGAATCGTAGGACTGGAAAGGACCTTGACAAGTCATCTAGTCCAGTGCCCTGCACTCAAGGCAGGAGTAAGTATTATCTCCTCTCGGTCTTCTCGTCTCCAGACTAAACAAACTCAGTTTTTCCCTCTTCCCTAATAGGTCATATTTTCTAGACATTTAATCATTTTTGTTGCTCTTCTCTGGACTTTCTCCAATTTATCCATATCTTCCCTGAAATATGGAACCTAGAACTGGATACAATAGTCTAGCTGAGGCCTAATCAGTGCTGAGCCCAGCAAAGCATAAAAATCTGGATATTGATTTGTAACATGTCAAACAATTAGGGAAAAAACCCTAAGTAGTAAGTGCGTCAGTGTTGGAGTTGAGAAAATAAGAGTAATGAGTTAGCATAAGCACAAAGGTTTTCTGTTCACTCTCTATTCTCTTCTTTGATCGATGCAGTTAACATTCCACTATTCTTTTATCCATTTCCTCTGGTACAGGATATCTTGGCTGGCTGGATCTGGACCAGTTTAGTACACATTCCTGCACCTCAAGAAGTTTTTTTGTATTGTCTTCCAGCTTTTCAAGCACAATTCACTGAGAGCAGATAGGCACTCTTCTGTTGTCGTCGTAAGGAAACACCAGGGTATGGAAGTGTGTCTGACTGGCAACTGGAAATCACTCTTCTGCCTCGTGCTTGGCCAACTTTGAGGATTGGGAAAAAATGAATGGAAGAGGTAGAGGCAGCAGGAATAGTAAGAGTTGCAAATGGTGCTGATGGAAGCAATTATGCCATGCCAATAAAAAGATGTCTGCATGGCATAACTACACTAGCCCAAAAAACTAGCCCTGATGTTGGTTAGACTGTACTCAGGCTTTTGCTAGTTTCTTGGAGACTGAGCTATTCTGATAGATACATGCAGTCACCATCAACCTATACCTAGCAAGTTCAGTCAGCCATCCTTGGAAGCAAGCACGGAATTCAACACTTGCTTATCTACCAATCTAGCAATGTTCTGAATCTTAGATTTTTGCCTTTGTGCAGAATGCAAGGAATCAGATGGAAAAGTATTGCTCTATCTATTTTACAATAGGGCAAAATTAATAGGCATATGTTGACAGCAGGATTTCACAAGATATTGTTTGGTGGAGATGTGTGTGTACGTCTGAGAGAAGCAGAAGAAACCATAAAGGAGTTGAGAGAGAAGCAACAGAAAGTCAAGGACACAGCCAGAATCAACACTGGGAATGTGGTTCTGAAAACAGCCTTCAGAGAGTGCTTTCGGGCTAAATGTTGGCTAAGAAAGTGCTTGGAACTGAGCAAAGAAATTGTTTCCTGTTGTTTGATTCCTGCTGTGTTCAGAGAAACAGGATTTGATTTACATGTTCTTTAAATGAACAGGATTGCATCAAAGAATACCTGATTCCATCAACAATTTTTCCTCCTAACAAAAGAACATGGGAGACACTGCATTTTGGCTAACCACTCAGGTTAAAAAGAAGTAATGTTATGTTTAAGGTACACAAGTTAAATACACTATATTTTATCTGCATAAGCCTTTCAGAAGGGAGAAAACTTTTACAGGAGTTTAAATTAGTGTTGACATACAAATCATTCTGTACAACTGTGTGTAACAAAATAAGACAAAGAACATAATCTACAGGAGATGATTCACATCTTTACAGCGTATTCCTGTCAGACTCACACAGAGCAAACAGCTACCATATACCAAAGAAATACCAATCTTATTTAATCTTTTTATTACTGACCTCGGCACAAAAAGTGGGAGTGTGCTAATAAAGTTTGCGGATGACACAAAGCTGGGAGGTATTGCCAATTTATAGAAGGACCGGGAAATCATACAGGAAGATCTGGATGACCTTGTAAACTGGAGTAACAGTAATAGGATGAAATTTAATAGTGAGAAGCGCAAGGTTATGCATTTAGGGATTAATAACAAGAAATTTAGTCATAAGCTGGGGACGCATCAATTAGAAGTAACGGAGGAGGAGAAAGACCTTGGAGTATTGGTTGATCACAGGATGACTATGAACCGCCAATGTGATATGGCCGTGAAAAAAGTTATGCGGTCTTGGGATCCATTAGGCGAGGTATTTCCAGTAGAGATAAGGAGGTATTAGTACCATTATACAAGGCACTGGTGAGACATCATCTGGAATATTGTGTGCAGTTCTGGTCTCCCATGTTTAAGAAGGATGAATTCAAACTGGAACAGATACGGAGAAGGGCTACTAGGATGATCCGAGGAATGGAAAACTTGTCTTATGAAAGGAGACTCAAAGGAGCTTGGCTTGTTTATCCTAACCAAAAGAAGGCTAAGGGGAGATATGATTGCTCTCTATAAATATATCAGAGGGATAAATACCGGAGAGGGAGAGGAATTATTTAAGCTCAGTACCAATGCGGACACAAGAACAAATGGATATAAACTGGTCATTGGGAAGTTTAGACTTGAAATTAGACGAAGGTTTCTAACCATCAGAGGAGTGAAGTTTTGGAATAGTCTTCCAGGGGAAGCAGTAGGGGCAAAAGACCTATCTGGCTTTAAGATTAAACTCGATAAGTTTATGGAGGAGATGGTATGATGGGATAACATGATTTTGGCAAATTAATTGATCTTTAAATATTCATGGTAAATAGGCCCAATGGCCTCTGATGGGATGTTAGATGGGGTGGGATCTGAGTTACTACAGAAAATTATTTCCTGGGTATCTGGCTGGTGAATCTTGCCCATATGCTCAGGGTTTAGCTGATCGCCATATTTAGGGTCAGGAAGGAACTTTCCTCCAGGGCAGATTGGAAGAGGCCCTGGGGGTTTTTCACCTTCCTCTGTAGCATGGGGCACAGGTCACTTGCTGGAGGATTCTCTGCTCCTTGAAGTCTTTAAACCACGATTTGAGGCCTTCAATAGCTCAGACATAGGTGAGAGGTTTTTTGCAGGAGTGGGTGGGTGAGATTCTGTGGCCTGCGCTGTGCAGGAGGTCGGACTAGATGATCATAATGGTCCCTTCTGACCTTAATATCTATGAATTTATGAATCTATGAAATCACAATATTACCCATAAAAATCTATGGAGGAAGACAGATTACTCTGTAGGAAAAAAGGAATAAAACCAGGATAGGAAACTATTGCATGCTACATCTTTTTCTAATGAAATGTCTCTATCATTGATTCAACATGTATAAGGTGAACTGAGAAAAAAAAAAGAACTGTGGTAAAAAATAGTTAATGGCAAAAATCTGAGTGCACCAAGTTAAACAAGTGCCAGCATGCCCTAAATTGTTTAATATTGGTACAATCAACAAAATAATGATGCCATAGTTAAGGTTACAACTACAGTTCCACCATAAACCCTGTTTCTAAACCCTTTCTCTCCACATCTGCTCTGTAACTTGGGCTAGAATGTTGTTTTGGCCAGGTGACTGCCAGATTTTCCCTGAATGCAAAGATTTTTTTCTACATAGCTTGAAGAGTTTTTGTTCAAATTGTTCTAAGTTAGAGTTCACCAAAAATACCAAATTAAAATTTTCTGATCAATGTCTAACATTACTTAGAGCTCCTCTCCTCAAAACTAGTTTGTTGTTACTCCTTCAAATGTTTCATATACTACCTAGAAAAGTAGACCACATGCTATATTTGAAGTTGTAAATACATACCACTGTTAGCAATTGTTGTATCTTATTGTCATTGCGCATGCATGCACGCATGCTTCCCTCTACCAGCTTGTTGTAGGTGAGAGCAGAGCTGAGCAGGAAATGGTTTTCCCATCCTGTGAAAGTTTGAGATTTTAAAAAAAATTTCTAATCCCAAATTAAGACAAACAGTCAAATCCTTAAAATTTTCACAAACTGATAATCTGATAACATTTTCAGATAGAAATGATCAAAATGTAACCTTTGACAGATCAAAAGTGTTTGTTTCAATTTTGACCTTTTACATTTTTTAAAATATAAATTAAGTAAAATTTCAAAAAGTCATTTAAGATCAAAAAAGGAAACTTTTCATTTAGCAAAATACCAAAACAAGATATTTCAATAATTTTGGTTTTTTTTTCAATTTTCTTTGAACTGGGAGATTTGTTGAAACTGACCTTTTCCTGTGAACAGTTTCGGTTTCAAGAAATTTCAGGGGGAAAATGTTTTGTTGGAAAACTCTTGACCAGCTCCAGTTTAGAAAGCATCATGATTCTTTTACTGCTTATGGCTAAAAATCGCCTCCTACTGCTCGAGCTAAAGAAGCCTATCCTTCTTGGTTGGAAGAATTCTATTGTGAGATTGGGTGTAGTTTCTGTACTGAATGTGTTGGCTCATCATCGCAGGGCAGTTCCCAGTAGTTTTTCTGCAAAGTATAGGGAAAAGTTGTCAAACTCCTTTTCACTGATAGTTCATCTCAAATCAAGGTTATTTTAAAGTGACATTTCACTGGGTTGCTTCGGCTCAGTATATGCCTTATAGCAGTGACACTCAGACTGAGGTTCGTGAGCTGCAAGGAGCCCTTTAATGTGTCTCCTGCTGCTCTTTGCAGCACATGTGGAAACAGTCTAAGTTATTAACCAGTGCTTTTACTGTTGTTAACCAATTGTCATTGATAAAATAATAATACTTGGTCAGGTTTCAGAGTGGCAGCCGTGTTAGTCTGTATTAGAAAAGAAGGACTTGTGGCACCTTACAGACTAACAAATTTATTACAACATAAGCTTTCGTGAGCTACAGCTCACTTCATCGGATGCATTCAGTGGAAAATACAGTGGGGAGGTTTATATACATAGAGAACATGAAACAATGGGTGTTACCATACACACTGTAACTAGAGTGATCACTTAAGGTGAGCTATTACCAGCAGAAGAGTGGGGGGGGGGGGGAAACCTTTTGTAGTGATAATCAAGGTGGGCCATTTCCAGCAGTTGAAAAGAACATCTGAGGAACAGTGGGGGTGTGGAGGGGGGGAATAAACATGGGGAAATAGTTTACTTTGTGTAATGACCCATCCACTCCCAGTCTCTATTCAAGCCTAAGTTAATTGTATCCAGACTGCAAATCCATGTTTATTCCCCCCCTCCACTCCCCACTGTTCCTCAGACGTTCTTGTCAACTGCTGGAAATGGTCCACCTTGATTATCACTACAAAAGGTTCCCCCCCCACGCCCCCCGCTCTCCTGCTGGTAATAGCTCACTTTAAGTGATCACTCTAGTTACAGTGTGTATGGTAACACCCATTGTTTCATGTTCTCTATGTATATAAATCTCTCCACTGTATTTTCCACTGAATGCATCCGATGAAGTGAGCTGTAGCTCACGAAAGCTTATGCTCAAATAAATTTGTTAGTCTCTAAGGTGCCATAAGTACTCCTTTTCTTTTTGTGAATACTTGGTCAGTCGTTCTGCTGTGAGAATAGTGTGTGTGTGTGTGTAAAGTAAATATTTCCCATCATACTATTTGTGTAGTACTATTGTAAATGAAACAATTAATTCACACTACTGTGGCTCTTTTGGGTAATGCTGATCACTAATTTGGCTCCTGAATCACTGAGGTCTGAATATCACTGCTTTACAGCATCCCCACCAGGAAAGAGACTGTGGAAAAGAGGGATCCTTGCTGAGTCACAAAGCTCTACGGGCAAATTCAAGAGAGATAGAGCCAAGACCAGAGAATTTGTAGCTCTCCAAAGCTCCACAGGGCACATCTTAATTTGTGTTGCTGGACCCACAATTCTAAAACTAATGACCGGTACAAGGTCTAACATCTCACATGACTTCAAAGCTACCACTCATAAGAGAGTTCTTCCAGGTCTCCAAAGCGATACACATCATTTTTCTCGCTGGCATTTAAGATATAAGACCTTATTCCATTACAAATGTTTACAGCCCTCTTCCAAGCATTGCCTTCTCACAGATCCATTCATTACCTTAAAGATTTTTAAAAAGAGCTTCAATTGTTTCACCCTGTTACTTTCCATACGTTAGATAAATGATTTGAGCATTCTCTCACAGGGATGAATTCCTAGTCCCCTATAATCTCAGAGTCATTATTTTTAGAGATTTCGCAACGAAATAATAAAATGTGATTGCAGTAGCTTGACAGCTAAACAGGCTATTCTCATTTGCTACACTGGCTTGCAAATTGAGGAGACACATAAAGCTCTATATTCCTGACTTTGAAATGCCCAGGCACTTTTATGCAGCCTCATCAAATAATTCTCATAATGTTAAAATGCTGGTGTTAGTTCTGTAATCTCTTATATACTGGCTTTCTAAATCTATTACTGATGATAGCACAAAAGGAGGAATAACCCACTTCGGCTTTCACATCTCATGGAAAGTTTGCATGGCTAGAAGCTAGAAAACCCATCTTTTTACTGGTAAATGGACCGAGTTTAATATGGAGTCACAGAGATAAAATATGGATCCCCAACCTGCAGACACACAAGTAAAATTGATATACTTCACTGTCTGTGTACTTGAACAGAGGGCAGGGTATTTAAATAATACATAGAAAAGCATTGCTGAATCACATGAAAATATAAATCATGACTACCTGGCAAAATAGCCCAAGTAAACATAATAAAGACACTTAGAAAAAATACAATCACTAAAAGAAAGAACAGGAATAATTAATCTTGAACATACTTATGGTTAAATGGGATTTATTGTAATAAACAAAAAAGCAAGACATTTATTTACTTTGTGCAACTTTGTGACTCCTTCATTCTGTATGTACATACAGTTTAATCAATCAATAAAAAGTTGTTCTACCTGAACAGACCTGAAAAATCCAATTTCTTATTAACTTCCAAAGCTTTGGTCAAGGGGGTAAGATGGGCATTTGAGCTGGAGATTTGTAGTGAGCCATATTTCTAGAAAAAACATTCCCTTTATTTTGTTCTAAATTCTTTCTCAGTACAAGTTACAGAATTAAACAACTAGAAGTAATGCACAAAACCAAACTATCTATATGCAAAGGCAATGAGACCATCAGGCCTAACACACCTGAAACAGGTTTCAGAGGTTCAGCTGTATTAGTCTGTATCAGCAAAAACAACGAGGAGTACTTGTGGCACATTAGAGACTAACAAATTTATTTGGGCATAAGCATTTGTGGGCTAAAACCCACTTCATCAAATGCATGGAATGGAAAATACCGTACTTTTAAGTCTGTTATTGAGGGTCCAGGGACACGCCCTGGACCCTCAACAACAGACTTAAAAGTGGCAAATCTTCAACAAAAAACTTCCAAAACAGACTCCGTTGAGAAACTGCAGAACTGGAATTAATTTGCAAACTGGACACCATCAAATTAAGCTTGAATAAAGACTGGGAGTGGATGGGTCACTACAAAAACTAATTTCCCCATGCTGTTACTCACACTTTCTTGTCCACTGTTTGAAATGGGCCACCCTGATTACGTTGACCTCATTACCACTACAAAAGTGATTTTTCCTCCTGTTGATAATAGCCCACTTCCACTTTAATTGAATTGTCTCATTAACACTGACCCACAACTTGGTAAGGCTCCCATGTTTTCATGTACTGTGTATATATATCTGCCTACTGTATTTTCCACTCCATGCATCTGATGAAGTCGGTATTAGCCCACGAAAGCTTATGTTAGTCTCCAAGGTGCAAAAAGTACTCCTTGTTACATCTAAAACAAGAATTATTGGTTTAGATGGGAAGATCAACATATTCATCAGAAGAGCTTCTCCTGGAAGTAAGGCAAATCCAGATCATCAGAGCAACAATCTATACATTATCTGAGAAATATTATTTTTGGGCAAAAGAAACATGAAAGAGCACATGGATGATACTGAAAAGAACATACATACAATATTGAAGAAGCCAGAAATCCAAAGAGTTGTATTCTTTGTTTAATGGGGTGGAAAAGGTAACAGTGCATTGCTACACTAATTCAAGTCAAATGTATAGTACATACAGAAGACTTTTAGTCCTCTCATAGGAATTGATTTGATTGGCTTTCTGGAAAAGCAAGATCTGGTGCTTGACATAGAAGATCCATTTGAAGCCAAGTATTTTCAGTTCTCAAAGAGGGGCAAAAGAATAACCATGGTACTAAAAAAGTGTTCATTTTTGGGGTTTAAAAATAGAAAATATCGTAGTTGCCAAATATAGAGATGGAAATGCTTTCCCCAGAAATAGAATGTGGGATGGTGCGACAAAATGGAAATGTTTTGTAATATTTTTATGAGGCCAAAGTGTGCACCAGTTTCCTCCTATCCTTTGCATAGCTACCGAGTTGTGTGGGGAGCGGGAGAGAGAAAGGATTAAGTTTGCTCTCAGGGCAGACTAAGACATAGGTGTGTGTGCTTGGATGGAATGAATAGAATCATTAAGGAACTGGCATAAATCGATCCAGATCAGCAAGAGGTCCACTGAGACAATGCAAGCTCCAGTGACTCATGGATCGACACTCTCAGCAGGGAAGCTAAGCAGAAACCCCAGCACAAAAACTAAGGACTGAGAGGTGTGAGGTAGGGGTATAAGTATGGGCTCTGGAAGAGGCTGGGAGCTCTCACTTGGGACAAAGGAAATCAGAAACCAAACCTGAAAATGGAATTCACTATAATTTAGCTGGTGAACCGTGAAAAAGAGAATGGCTATATTAGGTCAGACCAATGGTGCACCTAGCCCAGAATCTTGACTTCCGATAGTGGCCAGTGCCAGATGCTTCAAAAGGAATGAACAGAACAAGGCAATTATCAAGTGATCCATCCCCTGTCGTCCAGTCCCACCTTCTGGCAGTCAGAGATTTAGGGACACCCAGAACGTGGGGTTGCAACCCTGACCATCTTGGCTAATAGCCATGATGGACCTATCCTTGATGTAGTTATCTAATTCCTTTTTGAACTCAGTTATTATTTTGACCTTCATAACATCCTCTAGCAACGAGTTCCACGAGTTGACTGTGTGTTGTCTGAAGAACTACTTCCTTATGTTTGTTTTAAACGCGCTGCCTATTAATTTCATTGGGTGACCTGTGATATGGGCAAACACTTCCCTGTTCACGATATTATAGACCTCTACCATATTCCCCCTTAGTTGTCTTTTCTCAGCTGAACAGCCCAAGTCCTTTTAATCTCTCCTCATTTGGAAGCTGCCCCATACTCCAGTCATTTTTGTTGCCCTTCTCTGTACCTTTTCCAATTCAAATAGATTTTTTTGAGATGGGGGTGACCAGAATTCCACACCATAGTCAAGCTGTGGGCATACTATGGATTTATAATCAGTGGCATTATAATATTTTCTGTCTTATTATCTATCCCTTTCCTAATGGTTCCTAATATTTTATTAACTTTTTTGACTGCCACTGCACACTGAGCAGATGTTTTCTATCCACAATGAATTCAAGTTCTCTATCTTGAGTTGTAACAGCTGTTATTTTGTAAGTATCATTGGAATTATATTTTCCAAAGTACATTACTTTGCGCTTATCGACACTGAATTTAATCTGACATTTTGTTACCCATTCACGCAGTTTTGGGAGATCCCGTTGTAACTTTTTGCTGTCAGCTTTGGACTTAACTATCATGAATAATTTTGTATTGTCTGCAAATTTTGCCACCTCACTGTTTACCCCCTTTCCCAGATTGTTTATGAATATATTGAACAGCACAGGATCCAATACAGATCCTTGGGGGGACCTGCTATTTACTTCTTTCCATTGTGATAACTAACCATTTTTTCCTACCCTTTGTTTCCTACTTTTTAACTCCATGAGAGTTCCCTTTTATCCCATCACTGGTTACCTTGCTTAAGACCCTTTCCTGAGGGACCTTGTCAAAGGCTTTCTGAAAGTCCAAGTACACTGTATCAGCTCAGTCATCCTTGTCCACATGCTTGCTGACACCCTCAAAGAATTCTAATAGAGAGATGAGGCATGATTTCCCTTTACAAAACCTGTGTTGACTCTTCTCCAACATATTGTGTTTACCCATGTGTCTGATAATTCTGTTATTTACTAGTTTCAACCATTTTGCCTGATACTGAAGTTAGCCTTAGCAGCCTGTAGTTGCCAAGATTGCCTTTGGAGCCTTTTTTTAAAAAAAATCTGTGTTACACTACCTATCCACCAGTCACCTGGTACAGAGCGTGATTTAAGTCATAGGTTGTATAGTGACTTATTGCTGTTTAATTTATCAGTTTGTTTCAAAACCTCCTCTACTGACACCTCAATCTGGGCCTGTTCCTCAGATTTGTAACCTAAAAAGAATGGTTTAGATGTGGGAATCTCTCTCACATCTTCTGCAGTGAAGACTGATGCAAAGAATTCATTTAATTTAGCTTCACTTCAACAGCCCTGTCTTCCCTGAATGCTCCTTCAGTACCTTTATCATCTAGGGCAGGTATCGGCAATCTTTGGCCCGCGGCCCGCCAAGATAAGTCCCCTGGCAGGCCAGGCCAGTTTGTTTACCTGCCGCGTCCACAGGTTTGGCTGACTGCAGCTCCCACTGGCCGCGGTTCACCGCTCCAGGCCAATGGGGGCTGTGGGAAGCGGCGCGGGCCGAGGGATGTGCTGGCCACCGGTTCCCACAGCTCCCATTGGCCTGGGACGGTGAACCGCAGCCAGTGGGAGCCGTGATCGGCCGAACCTGCGAACGTGACAAGTAAACAAACCAGCTCGACCCGCCGGGGCTTACCCTGGCAGGCTGTGTGCCAAAGGTTGCCGATCCCTGATCTAGTGCTCCCACTGATTGCGTAGCAGGCTTCCTGCTTCTGATGTAGTTAAAAAAATTGCTGTTTGTTTTTGTCTTTTGCTCTGGAAATTCTTTTTTGGCCTGCCTAATTATACATGGAGTTTGACCAAGGACTTTAACCTTTATTTCTCTGTGCTAACCTAAGGATTTAGAATGCTGTGTTCCAGTTGACTAATAAGTCGTATTCCATTTTGAAAACACTTCTTGTGTAGTCACTGCAAATACTTGCTGGTGTGTATTTGTCTCTGAAGAATGTACAGCTCTCTACCAGGAGTCTATCTCAGTTGGACTCACTAAGTAGAGATCATGGCATGAAGCATGAGTGTTGGAAGCCAGAGGCTCAGACTAGGAGGTGGTGAGGCCATGTGTCCTACCTTTAAAGAAGAGTGGGGCTCCTTTGGCGTCTGGAAAGACTAAAGGGGTTCCTCCAAGAAACTGTTTAAAAGCTGGGATATAGCACTGATCCTGTAACAGATGGAAATGGCCAGGCTCCCTTTCCATCTGAAGGAGTTTTCCTCGAAGAAAAAGAGGGTCATCATCCTGTTAAGTACAGGGTGAGACAACACATGAGACCTAAATACATTTTCTGAGTGCTGGATTCAACTCATCAACTGGACAAAATTAAATCACAGGTCTTCTGGAATTCAGGCTATGAATCAGATTAAGTCTCTTGAAAATGTAATAGCAGAAATCTTTCTCTCTCCTCACGTATTTTGTCATCTGTTAATACCGTAGTCCTTCCGTCTGTATGCATTTTGTAAATGTTATGACAATTTTAATATTCATGGTTGGATAACACTTTAAATTATATTTGCTTGCTGATTTTACCTTCAATAGCTCTGTAATTTCAAGAGCAATGGAACTCTTAAGAGTCGGTAGGTGTTCCTCCTTAAAAGCTATTACAATTGCACAATGATCAAGGATTTTCCTATCTTTAATAATCTAATGTTATGTTTTCTTATCCCAACGTTTATGCATAGCAGAATTTGAGAGTAAATACTGACATTATGTCAAATCTCAATACAGAACTGTGCTTGGGGCTTTCTGGTTCTTCTAATCTCATGTGTGCACAAACATGATGTATGTACTTTTGCTACACAGATCAGAGCTAGCCTTTATTTTTTTTTTGTTTGTTGGTTTCCCCTATTACTAATATTACTATCATCCTTTTCTCTCCTGTCCACAACAGAAATGGACCTTAGACTTCAGTAGTTAGCTAAGTGACATGTCTAGGCTCATGTAGGCCCAGATTTTTAAAAAGAGCTGAGCATCCATAGCTGGGACCTGATTTTCAAGAAAGCTCAGCTCCCATTGAAGCATCTAAATAAAGCAACCAGGTTTTCAGAAGTGCTCAGCATCCAGAAATTTCCACTGAGAACACTCATTTTGTACACCTTCTGAATGCCAAAAAAGTGAAATGTTTATTATTTACACTGTTTTCTCTAACCAACTTACCCCAGCATTTAAGTCACTATTATTAATGCCCACCGTGCAGTGTTTCAAAAAGCACCACTCCAAAATGAATCTGAATTTCTGTACACCATTTTGATTATCTACCTGTCCTATATACCGTTGGATTCTGAACATTTTCAGACAGTTAGTAAAAAATGCTTTGGTCAGTAGATTTTAAATATATATGAAAAAGAACAGTTTAATAAGCTTAAGTTTGTTTTCAGTTCTGTATTTTTATGTTTCAAAAAGTTAACAAAATGAAATTTTTATTTTAATCAAAAATAGTCTTTGAAATTTTGAGTTTTTATTCAAAAACTGAGCATTTTCAATTTGGGTATCTGATGAAAACCTGAAAGTTTGACAAACCTGACTTATTTGTAAAAATTGGTTTAACCAAAAAACAAACAATTTCCCATCAAATAAACATTTTGATAGAAAAATATTTGATCAGCTTGACTCTGAAAGTTATAGTTCCAAAATATTGTGAGCTGATTTCTCAGCATTTCATTCTAAACAAGAAAGATCTAACAATCATCTGCTTTCTCAAGATTTCTGCAATTTTGGCTGAAAATTTTGATCACAGTCAAAACGGAAGAGAGACTCCCTTCCAATTTTATATTGGATCAAAACATGAATCTGTTGGTAAACCATACGTCCTCTGGATTCAAATCTGAAACTCCCCCCCCATTTCAAAATAGCCTAGATTTGGGGTTCAGTCTTTATTATTTACAATAGATTTAATTGGAAAATCTTACTCTGCTATGACAACCCTTTATTTCTTATTGCTGTTTCTACTTAACATACTTGTATTGCTGCTCCAGCAGAGAGAATTTGCATTTGGGAGTATTTCCTACTGGTTGCCCGGAAATATATTCAAATGGGTACAAAATGTGTCATTACTTTTGCTCTGAAATCACAGCATATGTCATATAAGGTAATTTTAAAACACTTACAATTGTATTATCTGATCTTGGTACTGTTTCTTTTCAACCCTAAAAAAGTAGTCCGACTTGGTGCCCCGGGGATGTTCCAGTGGGGAGCAGAAATGGGTCATTTCTTTTGATGCAATATTGCTTGCTTACAAAGAATGTACAAAGTCCTGTGTTTTTGAATGCAGAAGGAATCAAACAACAGGAAACAGTTTCTTTTGCTCCAATGCGAAGAGCACTCTTCCACCTGCATCCCTGACCCAAAAATCTCTTCCCAGGTTTCTACCAGTAGACACCATGTATGCTTTCAGCTGCTCCTTCTGGTTTTTTCTGTTGTTTTAAGTCATTCCCAGTTGTCTGTGTTCTGCCTTCCTCCTCCCCTCCCCACCCAAAAAAGAAAAGATACTTAGCAAAAAGCCCCTCCGCCCACACGATCCAAACTTCCTGGGCAGGCTCTATCAGGCCTTGTTTTAGGTGTGGCTCCTTGAGTGCCTCACATCATCAGTTTCAGTGAGGTTTTACCTCAACCATACCAAGGTTTAAGCCAGCTCATTACAGTAATATGCCATTAGTTTATAAAAGGCAGCTATGAAACTTTCATTGTAATGGTTCTCTTAACACGGGAAAAATGCATTAAAAGTGGTAGAGTTAAACCCTATTGTTAAATGCTAAAAAGAAAAAAAATAGAATGCACTTTATTGTGATGCAGTGGTGCACAGTCATTATGTTTTTGGTGAAAATGCATCATTATTTTGATATAGCGTGAACTATATCTACAATTCAACTAACCAGAATAAGACAACGTTCAATTTGTCCTCATTTGCTGGATTGTTTCAGTGTTATAAAATGCAGAGAATTATAATGTTTGTGTACATTTTATGGTACTTTTGCTTAGAAATTAACAGGGATATTTAGAAATCAAAATAAATAAAAAGTGATGACAAAGAAGAGTCAAGTTAGTGACATTGTCAATATTTCTATCCTGAAGTAATGTATGCACCAGTTCAGTGTTAAAATTGAACACAATTGAGAGTAAACCATAACTTTGAGAATTCAATAAATCTTTAGTTAGATAAGATTAATTCATTTTAATTATTTTAGCCATAAAAAACTGTGTCAAAAGCAGGTTCAGGGCATACTGAAAGTTTGCCAATGATGAATTTTAAATGGAGGGGTATGAAATCAGAATTATCTTGTCACATTAGTAACTGTTAGCTCACACACTGAATGCTTATTACTGTGTCTATATAAAAAGATACATACATTTAACCGTCACTTAATGGTGTACTAAGTAAGTCTGAGAATGTGCTATTGTTGATTTTATAGCACTACTCAATGCAAATATATATTGTAATGTGTTGTTATACTAATTTAAAATCTTATTGGATAGTGATCTTCTGTTTATTGCAGTATTAATGCCAAAAACACTGCAGCATAACCCTCCCATAGGAAGGCTGCGTTTTGTACTTATAATACTGTATGGAGCATGATGTTAATTTTAAAATGTGAGATGTAAATATAATTTGTAACTGAGCATACAATGAAAGCGGTACTTAAGAGCCTGTATTCAGCCACTTAGCAAAAGGCAAAATTTATTTAAATACATTACACAAGAGTTTTCTGTAGCAGTTGCTGAAAAACAGCCATTACTCCAAAAAAAGGAAATTTGATCCTTTCTTGCTCTGTAATGCTGAAGCTAAAAATCTAGGCCACATGCAAATAATGGGGAAAAAAGTGAAAAGGAGGACTACTTTAATCGTATTTTAATAATATATAATTTAGACCAGATAATGTGGCTTCTCATTTCAATTAGACATACCAAGAACAAATACACTCAGATTCAGTAAACAGCTTATATTTCAAAAAGAGCTACCATTTATTGCCTTCTATCACCACAATCCAAGTACTACTGTTGATTAATGTTAATAAAGAATTCTCTAAAAAAAAACCTGGAAGACTGTCCAATAAAATTATATTCAGTTTCTCTTAAAGTATAAAGGATAATACTCATAGTTAAGGCTGCAAGTCTTTCACAGAGGTCACAGAAGTCGTGGATTTTGTGACTTCCTGGGACTTCTGCGTCTTCCGCAGCTGCAGCGGCTGATCCCAGGGCTGCTCAAGCAGCTGGGGCAGCCCTGGGGCCAGCCGCACGAGCTGCTGCTCTGGCGGCCCCAGGTAACTGATCCTGGGCGCTGCCCCGGAGCAGCAGTCTGGGAGCATCAGCGGCGCCCCAGGCCACTCCCCGCCCGGAGCAGCAGTAGTGAGGCCACAGGCCGACCCCCGTCCAGAGCAGTGGGGCCCCAGGCCACTCCTCGCCGGGAGCAGTGGCTTTGGGGTCAGGGGCTGCCCCCCCGGCCTGGCGGAGTGGCAGCGGGGCCAGAGTCTGCCCCCTGCCTGGAGGAGCTGCGGCGGCGGAGCCATGGGCCACCCCCCTCCCAGAGCAGCTCTGTCCTCTGGAGCACACCACCTCCCTCAAAACTTAAGATTTAGTTGAGGGTATTTTTAGTAAAAGTCACGGCAGGTCACTGGCCCTGACTTTTTGGTTATTGCCCGTGACTTTTATTAAAAATACCCATGACTAAATCGTCGCCTTACTCATAATTGCATTATATATGTATTATCTAAACGACGCAAAGGGATAGATTCGGTTTATATCAGTGCAAATTTGAAGTAACTCATTTGGATCTAATTAACAGTGGGGTATGCATGAAGTTATAATCTAGCACGAGGTTCAAGTAGAAGAGAGGATTTAAGACCTCTGGTTAGCTGTCATATTGTTGAAGGTCTCAAAAACTCCAAAAGAGGGGATAGCCATCTACAGAGTTTCAAGTAGATAAGTGCAATGACAACCAATATGAGATGTGCTGCATGGAGAATCATATGAAAACACTCAGATCATTGATAAAAGATAGTAATGTCTCCACAGATCATTGGTGTGACAGGGGTCTTAGTAATCACCTTTGTCTCAATATATATATATATTTAAGGTTTCTTTAATCCACTGAGTACTAACGAACATGCAGCTGTTTGTTTAGCATACCAAAATCCTTATGTTAGTGTTGTCTGCAATGAAAACAGAGTAATTTGATTTTCAAAGCTTTATATTTTGAAAATGTTGGATATGCATTATATTAACACACAAAATACACACATCGACAAACATGAACAATATGTAATCCTTTACAGCACGAATGACTTGATGATTACCTGTTCTGTTCATTCCCTCTGAAGCATCTGGCATTAGCCACTGTCGGAAAACACGATACTGGGCTAGATGGACCATTGGTCTGATCCAGTATGGCCGTTCTTATGAATATACGCTGGGGAAAGGGGGCAGAAGCCAGCTGTGCAGGGGAGGTGGGGGACAGTCTCTGGGCACTGAGAACCTAGAGCCAGCTGTGCACTGGGGGTTGAGGGCAGGAGCCAGCTGTCCGCAGGGGAGATGAGCAAGAGAGAGGTGCTGTGGATGCTGCTGACAACAGGTGCAAGCTCCCTGCAGCATGGTGAGGGAGTCCCGCACCCCACTGCCAAATGCCTTGCCCGCCCACTGAAAGCTCTGTGGCGGTTTTGCCAAGCCCAGGCCTGTGTGCGGAGGGGAGAAGTTGGCAACGAGTCTCAACAGCAGTCAGCCATAGCCTCTGCCCTGCACCCTGGGGAGGAATCAGGTGTCTCCTGGCAGAAATCTGGGGGATACATAACCCCATGTGCCCTGCCCACACCTCTCCTCTGCCCCAGCCTCTGCCCTGCGCCCTGGAGATGAGTCAGATATCTCCAAGCAGAAATCTGCCCACCCGCTGATTGGCAATTTCAGAAATGAAGAGTCATTTTGGAAAGAACTGCAGCAACAGCAGCAATTTTCATAAAACACCAGCCCTACTTACCCTACTTACGAACATTTTGATAAAAGGAACTTTGAAAAATATCACTTTTGTGTGAAATGCCTACAGTTGTTTCAAACAACATCTGAAACTATTGAAAGCGAAATGTTACTTTGTTCATTTGTCAGCATTTTAGGACTGATCCGAAGCCTGCAGATGTCAAAGAAAAGACTCAAGTGAACTTCAGTGGGCTTTGGATCAGGATCTTTTTTCGTAGTAAACTTAACTGTTTTGCCAGAGTAGTCAGTTTCATCACACACACACACACACACACGCACATAGAGCAACAGGAAAAAGAAAAAAAAACTCTTTATAAAATGGAAAATAAGACTTCAAAATCACTAAAGTTGGCAGGAGACCTTAGAAGCAGGTGTAGTGTTTGAAGTGACTTACTTTCATTTATTGGATTTTGAGTTGGTGTCCCTTTAAATTAATTTCTATATATTCACAGTCATCTGTTTGGGTAGTAAAGCAGTTTGACTAATTTTATGTATGTAATACCCAAGACATTGAGTCTGTGTCACAACATTTTTAGCTTAAAATTCTGTACTTGGCAGAAAAGATGCACAATTTCAAGAATTTAAGAGTACAACATGTGAGGAGCTCATCCTACAATTCAGAAATACAGGGAAAACATTTAATCCAATAAAAGAAACACACTCTAGAGACAGTTCCATTTTCAGTCCATTACATCTGTGTTTAAGTTGTTGATCATTCAGCAGGGAGGTGCGCCAGTCTTGTACAAATCCTCTACATGTCTTGGCTCAACTTCATTATGCATCTAGTTAAAAATGTCATGCATCCCCAGAATGCACTCATTAAGCAATGCGTTAATGCTAAATTATCTTTGTCTTGAAATATACCCTGCCTTTAGGCAGGGGGTTATTACTGCATTATAAATATGTACTAATTAGCATTACCACCACCGGAAAGCCTAAAATGATAAAAAGGCTAACTCACAAAAAGAGTATTTCTTCTCTCCTATCCAACTGTCAGTGTCTAATAGAGGCCATACAATAGAAGCCTGGGTATTTATCATAATTATTTATGCATTCTCTCTCAAAGCTTTTCAGAGGCCATAGCTACTCAGTATAATTTCTACTGAGCTCTTACATGTTATTGGGAAAATAGGCACACTCGAAACTGGAAAAACATGGAAACTGTCTTCCCAGTCTCATAAGACTTTTGGGTACTTGATATCAGCACTTCTTGAATTTAAAATTAGAGGTGTTTATGCAACCTACTTCACATGGGAATACTAGCCCGTCATAACACATTCATGATTATCGCAATACAATAAGATTCCGTAAGACAGCTTATTGGTTTGGATTCATGACTCATTCTCTAGTCACATACAAATATCTGTGGACAATGATGTTGCATATCCATTACTGTGATACCATTAAGACCTATGACTTAGAACCACACATGGAGGGGACCCACCTCATGCAACGTCCCAGGCCTGCAGAGAAGTTGAGGTAGCTGCCTCCATGGCATCATCTCCCCAGATAGATAAGATTTCACAGGCACAGTGAGGTTTCAGAGCTAGCTGAACCTCTGACACTTTCTCCGGTTTCCCAGAGTGTTCCCCCTCACATTTTCACTTCCTTTAGTGTTCAATACTGCAATTCGCTCACTTTCAGATCAGGCCCTGGGCTACAGGACTGCATGTATCAATCATTGCTTACCCAGCAGGTCTGACTGGATTCAGGTATCTGTGGTTCTTTCCTTTGGGAGTTTGTGAGCAGCAGCGAATACAAAGTATTGTTTAATCTTAACAGTAAGCACAAAATATAAGGAAAAGGATTTTTAAAACACAATCTCTACACACAGCTGTCTTACCTAGAGCCCTTACCCAATACCACTAACCTCGGGGGGATCTAGGTCTCAGTTTGATTCCCTCCCCACTACCTCTAGTCTTGAGAGCCTGTTTTTAAATCCTGCCAAAAGTTCTTTGTTCTCTCAGCACAGATACTTCAACTTGCTGCTCAAAACCAGCCTAGTGAGGTCCATAGGGGATCAGAACCAGAACATCGAAGTGAATACTCTCGGATTGTCTCTCAAGTATATACCTGGGTGAAATTCCTCACCACCTTGCTGTTGAATTAACTCAATAGATGCAAACAGCAGACATCACAATAACACAATCAAGATACTGTAAAACCCTGTTACTACTATGAGACAAACAAACAGAATATGTAGTACTCAAATTATTTCAGTCAGCTTCAAATAAGTCACAGGTTCCAGGGTCTGTTTGGGGGGACAAAGAAGACACAAGGACCCTACATGAATGATGTTTGCCTCCTCCTGTAGATCCCTAGGGTTCTACAAGAGTTGTTCATCTCCTTGATGGAAATATCAGGGGAAGAAGTCAGCAAGAGGATTATGTGGACATTATCTCCCCACAGAGCCTTGTCCTACAGATTTTACTATCGGAGGAGATTATCTCAGTTTGTGTCAAATTCATATTATTAAAAATTCAGTAGGCTACCATCAATGCCATATGGAAAGCATCTATTAAACTGGCATCACTATCAATACCCATTTGTGACAACAACAGCACAATTGTCCCTTAGTAAATATAAAAATAGCTTTTCTGGGAAAAATATGTTACCAGTAATGAAATTACTTGGTGTGATTTAAATGAGAAAACGAGTCTTCCTAAATACAATCATTATTTTTATATATATATAAAAGTATAAAAGTTCCCTTATTCACATCTGGGAGAAATAAGACTTCAATCTTCTATTTGACTGCTTCAACATTGGAGTCAAAATAGATAATAGCTACAATTTCAGCAACATCAGTCAGCCTCATTTGTTCTAAACCTTGTGTAAACAATAACGAAGAGAAGCAAAAAAATCAAAAGTTAGAAATAATCTCCTGTTCTTTGAAATCCTTTACGGGGGAAGCAGGAAGGACAGAGAAAGAGCACATCAAAAAGGATACATGAATACTGTGTTCATGTATGTGTAGGTTCTATCTGAAAACTAATTTTTTTAAATATAGATTGCTGATGAGCAATGGTAAAGACCCCCCTTTCCCATGCAAGATGATATTATCTGAACAGCAGCCTCCTATAATTATATTCAGAATGGTATTCAGATTTTGAGTTTACATACTGTCTCAGACACACCTTGTCTTTTGGCCATTCTCACTGCCCATGATGTAGCACTTCAAAGAGCAAATATAACTAATAACTTTCTTTTAGCTTCCAATATTTTAGGTCACTTGAATAAAAAAAATTTCTTTCCAAGGTTGTGCCATTTTGGATACTCTTCAATTGGCAAATAGGCTGACACATTTCTGAACTTTTTACCTAGTGCTACCCACTCAACCATTTAATGCAACTGGCAGCAACGACCAAAGAGTATGCTTGGTTTTCGAAACATGCACTGTGTATAGATTATTTATAGTTTTCCTTGTGTATGTTGTATGACACAGTCTGTCAACTAACACCAAAATATAGAAGCAACAGAATTAGCTCTGCCTGTAATTTGGAATCTATAGTATAAGGTTTCTGGTATGTGTTTTTAAAATGCATAGCCACAGAATAAAGAGGTGCAATAGCATCCTTCTCTCCAAACAGTTGTTTTCACCATAAAAATATGTATTTTTTCTGGTCTGTGTAAACATAGAACCCACATCTGGCTTCAATACTCAACTGAGTTTTTCATGGTTGCTTCAGATGGATAGTCAATTAGGCACTTTTCCCTACTCCTATCCCTTAGCAGATTGCAGGGCAAGAGATGGGGGGTGGGGGCAGGAAGCTGGGCTGCAGTGCAGGCAGTTCCACAGTAACTGCCAGTCAGTGGCAACCCTCCTTAGAGAACGTGTGATTTTTTGATTTGCAACATTTTTGTAAAGTGTTGGCTGGTGAGGGCCAAGAGCAGTCCATAAAGGGGACACTGGGTGGAAGCAGGCCTCTTCCTGAGCTACCTACTATATCACTGGACTTTGAAGTGACCGCATGGTAAAATTAATTTGTCTTTGATGCCTAGAATCACAACTTTAGGTGGTTTGTCCTGGCAGAACACATTAGGGGGAACAAAGTTAGTGGGCAGTGGTGACTGGTGCTCCTAATGCTGCCCATTTGGTACCAACTGGAAGAGAGCAAAAAGAGTGCATTGGGGTTTACAGGGATCCCCTGGGTCTGATAGCTATATAACAGTTTCCCAAATGCTGACAGGCAAGGACTCTACCGAGAGCCAGTAGCCTGCTGGTCATCATAATCACTGCAAAAATGTATGTACAGATAATATTTTAAAAGGTATGCATCCATACTGAAAATTATGTTTTTAAGTTAAGGCAGGTCAACAGGAGATGACACGCCAGGTTCCACCAGGCAGGAAGTAATAGACATTTTTCTTTGGTCATGTGTGTGTATAGTCTGCTTCAAAATGGGGGCCTATTTACACTACTGAGCCTGATGCTAATGAAAAGATTGCAAAATCACTTGAGAGAAAGCATGTAGAAAAAAACAAAACCAGCAGGGGTATCCTGTTAACAAGCAAAGACAACTGATGTGGGAGGGGAGATACACCCTGCATCCCTCACTGAGGAGATGAATGGTCAGCATCTTCTGGCTTCTGAAAGGAGTGTCACAGCCAACCTGACCGGAAAACACTATAAGGACTTTGGGTGGGCTAAATTTTATTGGACAGGAAAAGTATATTGGTAATTAAGTCTAGGCCCTAGAATACATGTTATTATTTTATTTTGCATGTAACTGTGTTTCCAATACTTTTACTTGCTACTTCTCAAATTGCTATTCTTTATTGTATAAACTTATACTAGTTTTCCCTATAAACACATCTATGTGCTATGTGTTAAGTGGAGCAGAGACCTAAGGTGGATCTGGTAAGCTGAAGGACATTGTTCCTTTGGGAGCAACAAATCTGTAAATTTTGTGTGTCCAGTGGAACAGTGGCTGAAAACTCCAGAGGGAAAGTTGGAGGAACCGGGGGTTGGAGCGTGCTTATTGCTAACCTGCAGAGGGACAGCAGAACCTGCATAGGCTAAAAAGGGAGTGCTTGTGTTGTCTGTGACTGGTGAAGTCAGGGAGATGACACACAGCAGGCACAGATAAGACTTCCTCACACTAAGGGCAGGTGGTGGGAAGGTGCCTCAAAACCCTAGGTACTCTGAGGAAGCGTCACAATCCAAATCCCAAAATAAACACCATCTTCAACAACAATCCCAAGTTAACAAAAGGTCTTTTGCCACTCTTGGGTTCAGTTTGCAGTTCTTCTCACTCTTATCAGAACACTGATTCCCCAAGCTATTCCCTGCTAGAAGTCCAAGTACAACATAAACTACAATGGTGTTGCCCCATCTGCTCTTCCCTTCAGTTCCCTGTTCTTCTTGCAGAACACTGGCCCCAGGACTGCCTCCCTGGAGCCTGGCTTCTTGTTCCAGAGTTTGGTTGTGGCTCAGCTCTCCAGCCACAGCCTAGCTCAATTAGTGTCCTTCACAGCCAGACCTTCCTCTGCTCCTTAGAAGGCCCACGTGTCTAACAGAACATCACCTAGCTCTGCCCCCTCTGGTTGGGAGACAGTCAGTCAATCCCCTACAAGTGGAGCATGTCTCTAATTCAGGTTTTTTTCCCCTTCTCTAGCAGATGATGCGGGAAGACCTGTCACAAAGGCCTTGGAGACACCTGTTACACAGACAGGCCCAGGCACGTGTGTGTCCAACTATCTTCTCAATATTTCACGAAAGGAGGTTATGTGTGGTCTCTGTCATAAGCTAAGAACTAGCTGATGGTCATGGTTATTGTGAGATATGTATATAGGACACAATGTTAGAGTTATGTAAAATGTAGGGTATTATGTTCCAAACCTGTCACCTGACAAAGGGGCCACTGAGAGCTAACCGAATCAATATGAGAACAACAGATATCCACAGAGAAAGCCTATGTTTACAGTCTGAATTAGATGTAGGCTGGAGATTTACAAAGACAAAGGAACACCAGCAGAGTTCGTGGAAAAGCACCCCACCCTGAGCTAAGAGACAATAGCTTCTGACTGTACAAAAGCAGTTGAAATGGCCCAAATGGTTATCCATTACAGAGGAAGGACTTCCATATGAGGAGAGATGAATAAGTCTGGGACTTTTCAGCTTGGAAGAGAGACGACTAAGGGGGGATATGATAGAAGTCTATAAAATCATGACTGGTGTGGAGAAAGGAAAATAAGGAATTGTTATTTATTCCTTCTCATAACACAAGAACTAGGGGTCACCAAATGAAATTAATAGATAGCAGGCTTAAAACAAACAAAAGGAAATATTTCTTCACACGATGCACAGTCAACCTGTGGAACTTCTTGCCAGAGGATGTTGTGAAGGCCAAGACCATAACAGGGTTCAAAAAAGAACTAGATAAGTTCATGGAGAATAGGTCCATCGATGGCTATTTGCCAGGATGGGCAGGGATGGTGTCCCTATCCTCTGTTTGCCAGAAGCTGGGAATGAGCAACATGGGAGGGATCACTTGATGATTACCTGTTCTCTTCATTCACTCTGGGGCACCTGGCATTGGCCACTGTCGGGAGATAGGATGTTGGGCTAGATGGACCTTTGGTCTACTCCAGTATGGCCGTTCTTATGCCAGTGGGAGTTCTCTCATGAAAGGTGGATCCCAGGTCTCTGAAATGGACAAGTGTTGCAAGAACTAACCCATAGGTGAGAACTACCTCATTAGACAGGAAAGGAACTTGGTATAGATCGTGTTTTACGTTTTACTTTTAACTGTATCCTTATGCTCCCAAATCCTTGAACTTGACTTTATTTTAAATATCTATCTTAAACTCTGTTAAATAAACTTAAATTTGGTTTTACTATAAACCTGTGTAGGTGCCTAGTGCTAAGGAGAGTGTTGAATTGAGGTGAAAGCAGTGAATTGGGGTGCACTATTTCCATAGAGGCAGCAGATTGGTGTCCAGGATAGGTGTCAAGAAGATAGGGGATTGGGCACTTAAGTGGAACAAAGTCAGATGTGTAAATTGCTTGCCTGCAGAGGGAAAGAGTGGGGCTCACAGGACCCAGAGTGGAGTACCTGTGTTGCTGGTGGCTGGGGAGAGTTTTGCTTGTGGGGCACAGACAGGGCTCCCTGTAAGGAGGTGGTATTGATACACCCGGACATGTCGGATAAACTGAAAATGATGTCACGGCATAGAGTAAATCTATGTATGCATCTTAGTCTTAGACTGGTCAGCTGAAAGGAAGGTGCACTTTGAGGGCATGATGATCAGTGAGCTGCCCACGGCAAGGCAAACTGGGCTGACATTGGCAATAATTGTACAATGAACTCTATGTGCTGCAATGTAAACCATGCCAACGAAGTTGTCCATGCCCCAAGTAAACTGTCTTCTGGAGTAAAAACCACCCCACTATCTTCACATAATTTACATATCTTATACCCCAATAGTTCATGCCCTAAGTGACAGCCGACATCCGGAGAAGGATTCTGGTTCATCTCCCCCAGTATGGGGTGATTTCAAATCAGTGGTTTCTGTACCTGGCTGCTCTAGAAATATCTAAGAACTTGACCAGAAAAGGTCCACTTTACAAGCAGCTTTCCCTACCAGACAGAAAAAGAAACCCTTAAGTATGGGCAGAGAGTGGCAAAGAAAACGAATTATGAGCAAAACTGCTGAGCCTCGTGTCAAACAAATATTTAGTACTAGATTTAAAAATAGGAAGGTAATTATCTTGGCTGAAAAACATGATTTAATATCCTTTAAATCACCTGTAAGTGTTTGGTAAATTCATACATTATTAGCTATTCATTGAAGTAGAAAGAGGAGAGAGGTTAAAAAAAAATCACACACATCTGGGTCACATTCAGGGAAAGACAGGAGGGAGCAAGACCAGAGCATATGCTAAATAGCATGACCTGGATTTTTAAAATAGTATTAGGTGCTCATGTACCATGGTAAATGAGCAGTGTAAATACTTAGACACAGCCAGACTTTGATCCATTTCACCTGTTATACAGCACGATGTACAAATATAGCACTACAGAAATGATTAGCTACAGAGTAGTTTTCCAAACATATTGATAAAGGTAATTTTCTATGGTTAGTGGGCACCAATGGAACCTAGAAGGCATCATGTCCAGCTGAGCCTGTATCATTGCAGTGGGTTGGCTCTTGCATATGGCCCTGAGGCACATTCTAAGGTGCAGTCTGGGGAAATGACCTTCTAATTTTTGAGATCAAAATCTATTACTGGAAAAGAGACAAATTTCTCTTCTCAATTACTGTGAGGGTCTGTGGCAGCTGAGCCAGGAATGGCTGTGGTACTTCTAAAACTACTTGGAATTTTTATTATAGGATCTTCAAAGACTGTACATTTTAATCAGAATTATAGTGCGAGATAGTAAGATGATAGTTTTCCAATCAATTATAAACTACATTAGCCGGAATACTTCTGGTATCAGTGGAAGGCTCTTTCTGAAGAGCTTCCTGATAATAAATTAATTGGCAATTTAATGAAGATTATATATTTAATTCCTTTATCATTCTCTTATCAATAACTTCTTTCAGTGCTTTTATAAATCCTCATAAAAGATGTTCCTATATAGAAAGTTACTTTGAAACTAACAATTATTGTGATCTTATTTGCCCCATTGAGCTGTCCTATGCTGGAAATACTTTTTTTAATATAGAAAATAAGCCAGTTTTTAGCATGCAAGACTTATTGTTTGGAAATAATTATAATTCTTTTTTCCCCAGACTTTCCCCTCAGTATTTTAAACTTTTGTACTAGTTCTATTTCTGAAACAAACTGAACACTCTAATAATCAAAATGGTTATGCCCATAGAATTCTGCCTCTAAAGTTGGGCATGAAAAAAAGTATAGAAAGATTGAAGATTTCCTATAGTGAGTGCAGGGATGGATCATCCTTAGCCAGAGCTGTGGTCCCTGGACTGGGATGGAGGGCACAGAACCCACAGAATTGGATTGTATTTAAGAATCTGTGAGGCATCATCCATTAGAGAGTGCTGGGGTCTGCAACAGATGTGGGGGAGCAGGAGAGAGCAGTGAAGGGAGCACCAAGTACGACAAGCATGTTTGCAGAGGTGGGGCCTTCTTTGATTTTCATGTCATTTATTTTTCTGGGGGCTCTATTGCTGGATTTAGGGCCCTGTGACAAGACTCACAGCGGCCCCTCGCAGCGAGACCTGGCGTTATGGCTCTTCCCCCTCAGTTTTTCTACAACCAGTATCAGCCGGCTCCAGCCCTAGAGGTGACTTGGCCTTCCAGCCACGCCACTTTAAAGCATTCAACACCTACCAGGGTCACCAAGTCCAAGTCCAACAAAAACACAAAGGAATCTTCAGCAGAGCTAGGCTCAACATCCAGCCCCCAGCTGCAATGGCCTGTCTCAATGCTCACTCACAGGCAGCGAGGCTCTGATCAACCCACTAATCTAGTCCAGGCCCAGCCTCTTACAAAAGGGGCTGTCCAACTGCAGTCCTCAGACAATCCTAGCTCTCAACCAGGCCTCTTGCCCCCAAGCTCAAAGCTGTATGTCTGCTCTCCTTCCCAGCCAGCCCTGAAAAGTGACCCTCCTCAGCCTGGTGAAAATGAGCAAGTGAGTGAGGGTGGGGGAGAGCAAGTGACAGAGGGAGGGGGGTTGGAATGATCAGGGCAGAGCTTCAGAGAAGGGGCGGGGCAAGAGTTTTTGGTTTTCTTCAGTCAGAAAGTTGGCAACCCTTTCTGCTACACCTTAAAGGTGTAGCGGAACTGGGCTAAGTGAATGGAACAGACTGGCCCCTGGCCTCCTGTCTCTTAACGGGGCAGGCCAGCTTGTTACAGGCCCATTTTACTCTTAATCTATCCATGGCTGGAATGCCATGCAAGTTTCTTCTGGTTACATAGTTTTTACTGGTTCTGATATTGGCTACAGGTTCTGTTATTGCTATCATTATTTGACCCCCATTGGGCTAGGTTTTGTACAAACAGGGGGCAGTGAAGGGTGGGGAGATGGTCCCTCCCAAAGAGTTTAGCAATATTTCCCAATATATGTATAGGGAAATCTCTCTCGGACTGGTATGACTTTAAGCGTACCCACCACATAGCAATGCTTCTTAAAATAAGAGTACAAACATTGAATTTTCCTCCCTATTAACAGGAACAGCTTCTGCAGTAGGGGAAAAATAACCTATTGAGTAGGTACACATTAATCTAATGCAGCCTGCCAAAGAATAGTTGACCTTTTAATCACAACAGCCACTACCAGATTATAAATCACACAAGTGATAATATCTCAGATGTTGGAGGCCACTCTCAGGTCTGCAGGTAGATTTACAAACGTTAGGGAGAGTTTAGGTACATAGAGACTCATGCATTATGGTGAGAACAAAGAACCTGAGTTCAGGTACATAGAGACTCATGCATTCCGGGAGAACAAAGAACCTAATGAATGTGTCGTCAGCTTGGTGAGCAATAGTTAAGTCTATTAACGTTTACATTAGATAGTGTAAGTGCACACTTTACAAGAAATCTGAGCAGACAGTGTTCCTGCCCCCCAAAAGTCTAAATGATTTAATCCTACACATAGACCCAAATTCATGGGAAAAGGAATGTCAGCCTTCTGCTTAAAAACTGTGCACAATGGCTGCAGAGACCATAAAGAATTAACATATGTGCTTTTGCAAAACCCCAGAAGCCAAACAGGGTTTTTATCAATAAATGAGGCTATTTGGGTAAATTTTTAGCAAGACACAGAGGTGTTTAGGGCTTGATTTTACTGAAATGTATGCATGCACTGAACTTTACACTCAAGCAAATAGAACTCCCTGTGAAAACTTGTGTCAGAAATGAGGCTGGAGCCCAGACACTGAGGTGATGGATGCATTAGAAATGAGAGGGAAGTTGGCAGAGGAAATGGGAGAAAGTTGACTAACACACACACTTTTAAAAATGAGAATAGCAGCCCTGCTCCTAGAGGCATTCACCAGAATCTCTGAAAATTAGTCCATTACCATGGCAACCTAGCTAGTGCTGGCTTCTATACTGAAGACATTAAATCCCTTACAACATACATGGAAGGGAATAATTCACAACCGTGGAGCAGATGAGATGCCCCCCTCCTGATTTTTCAGAAGTGGGAGGAGGAGGAGACTATCATGAACGTTACTTAAAGCTGTAGTAAATCCCAGACAAGTATGGGGAGGAAAAAAAAGGGAAAAAAAAAACAACAACAGAAGAGAGAGTTGCAGGAACCGTAATAGACCGTCTAAAAGAAGGCAAAGAGGAGACTGAAAGCTAGATCTTCATATTGCTGAAGTTTAATATTTGACAGAATATGAGAGTTACACCTGTCCAACCCCACTGCTTTCAATGGGCTTTCAGAAGTGCAACTGAAAACTCCTAAAACATTCTTTTGATGATGCTCAATAGAATTCAGTTCAATATAGTTCAACAGTAAGGATAACAGGGAGTGTAAAAAGAAAAGGAGGACTTGTGGCACTTTAGGGACTAACCAATTTATTTGAGCTACAGCTCACGTATCTTATTTTTGCTAAAGTGAGCTTGGGACTCAATATAAACAGGCAAGCAGATCTGTTGAGAAAGAAGGTATCCTTTTAACAGTCACTCCTCAGAGAAGAAACCCAGACTTTTTAAAGGCTAGGGGCCTGGTAGACATCTGCATTTGTAAAGTATTCAGAAGCCACAGAGATGAGCAAAATGTAAATACCTACACAGACAGAAATATGGGTACAAACACCTATTTTTTCCAGTGTAAATAGTCTGTGCCTAATCTAAGTTCTGCTAATAAGATTCTCTAGTCCTTCTTAAGCAGGAGCCCTCAGCTCTCCTCTCTGGAGCTGAGTTGTGGATTAGCCAACTTCTCCCTCAGCTGAGGCCTTTTCCTTAACTAGTCTTCAATAGGCCAGCCTTTCCTTGCTGATGCATCCAGATGTATGTTCAACAATGAGGGAGGACATAGCATTTATGCTGGTCCCCTTCTGCCAACTTATGCCAATTGGTTGAGCGAGAGAGGAGCCTTGCCCTGCCTGCTCTGCAAGGCTTCTGGCCCCAGGACCTTATAGCAATGGGATTTCCTCCCTATTTCCCAGTATCTCCCAGGTCATTGTGTGTATATATATATATATATATATATATATAATTAGCCCTTTCAAACTCTTAGAGCACCATACCACATGATGGAGTGGGCTAACCATTAGGACCCGCTACTCTTAAAGGCAAACTACTGTCACAAGTATATTTCTAAATAAGTATCAACTAGGTTTTTCCATCGTATTTTAATTGTAATTATACTATAGAGCTCTCCACTGAGTACTTATGTTATACCTGTGTAAAGGAACTTCAGTACTCCTACCAGGCCACCTCTCCATTTCTGAAGGGATAAGTTTGAGGAGACATCCATCCTAAAATGATCACACACTCTTGGTTGGAAGAGTAGAGGGGAATTAAAAAGTCAAAAGACTAAAAAAATATGGTCTGATGACGTTTTTAAAATCTCATATTTTAGGCGCTCATTCATGATTTTCGATCGCTAGAAGTTGGTGATACTGATGTTCTTCTCCTGTTACAGAATTCCTTCTCTACCATAGTGTATATCAGAGAAAATTGAAACCATATTGGATTTAAAGTTCTTTTACTTTTTTCCTGTGTTTAAATTTGTTTCTGATTATTTCCATACAAACTAGATTGCCTGTGTGTCCACAATAATCAGGAATTTGTCTGTTTTTATAAAATTATGCAAATGTTGGCCACCACAAGGAAGTCACCGGATAGCTGAGCTGAGAAAACTGACATCAGGCTGGCAAGATGCATTTACGTCTCCAGGACCACACCCTATAAGTCATGTCACCATGTCACCTAACTTCCCTCCTTTCTGCATGAGAATTTGAATCTGTTATCACTTCTATGTAGTTTCGCGCAAGTGGAGTTAATGATTTCCAGATTCTAAGCAGTGCTGTAAGAGGTGAAACACAGGCAGTTCAGCTACACTGCCATGATCTGCAGATGACTACTAATCTAAGGGACACAAGGTACATAGTAGATTTTAGCAGGTAACAGCTGGTCTAAAAGGGTGGGCTGAGAGATGAAAAACTGAAAGCAAATAATTCTGAAGAGAAAATTGAGCATAACAAAGAAACAGAGGTGGTGCATCAGAGGGCAAGAGCTAGGGAAAGAAGAGGAAAGAGGTTGTAGATTGTAGGATGAGGAAGAGGAAGAAAAAGAAAGACAAAAGCATTGAAAATATAAAACCAGAAAATCTTGGGGAGGTGTACGTGGACAGACCAAAGGAGAACATTGTAGGGCTCACAGCAATCAAGTGTTTATTTTTAAAAAATAAACATGAGAGTCAGTGGTGCTTTTCCCACATTGGTATAATTTCAAGATCAGGGCCATACTTTGCACTTGTTTGGGGCCTTCCAGCCAAGGATCTCTGATCTTTACCAAAACATTTACATTAAATCCTACCACTGACAGAAAGAGCCAGACCAATTTTGAGCCAACCCAGAGCCCAAATTCCCAAACAACAGTTCACAATTTAAATTGGAGATGTAAATTCCAAGCATGTATGGTGGATATTTCTCAGTGTCCTACACAGTGGTAAAATTCTCAAAAAGTTAATTTTGTTTTCCACCACTGATGTGATACACTTTTAAAATCCTTAATTCCAGAATGATGGCTAACATTGTTATTCAGCTGTAGTAATACAATGTCTGTTTTTAACTTTGAACAGTGCTGTATTTAACACACACACACAAAGCTATAGAATGAAGTTACAAGTTGTTTCCCTTTTACATATTAGTCTCATATTAATCACTCACTGTCACACATCTGAAGATGAGCGGCTGAAGTATTTCTTTGGTGAATAATTCACAGGAGAGAATGTTTTCCTCTTGAATAATGTAAATAAGAATTAGAAAGTGCAATGATCTGTAAACCAGGATGAGCAAACTTCAAATATAAGAGTCCTGAACCTGTAATTGCTCTTAGTTTGGGGAGTTCTTCAAACAAAGTGGGAGTTTCTCTACCCAGAGACAAAGCCCACTCGAGCTAATGGAGAAACTCATTCAACTGCAATGGGCTTTGATCAGGGCCACAGACTACTTACAGGTTTGAACCCAGAGCTTGCACACCCTAAGACCTCTGACTTAGTGCACTGTTAGCTTTCCCAAAATCGACTTACTAATGTTTTGAAGTATTTCCCAATAACATACACAATGGTACTGTAACTTTTTAATGTTGATGGGAGCTGCTGTCATGCACTGGAGGGAATTAAACGCGCTCTCTCTCTCACATACACTCAGGACACAATTAAAACCTTGGAGTACTTGTGGCACCTTAGAGACTAACCAATTTATTTGAGCTAAATTGGTTAGTCTCTAAGGTGCCACAAGTACTCCATTTCTTTTTGCGAATACAGACTAACACGGCTGTTACTCTGAAACCAATTAAAACCTTAACATTTACAATAATTAAAGTTAACATGGTATTTGCTGAATTCCCTATGTAAGTGTAGGCAACACCTCATGTACCATAGTAAAGGCAAAAACTATGGCATGGTAAAAAAAAAAAAAAATCAAGCTTATAATGGTAGTCCACTATGTGTGTGCAGGTTGTGACCAAGGGCCCCTTGGTGCCAATGGGAATAGGGCACAAGAAGAGGGCACAGCGTTTTACAGATATCTCCTGGGTCAGATTTATGCATAATAGCTCATCAAAGTGTGGCATGTGAGATCTCTACCGAGAGCCAGTAGCCCAGTGATCATCATTATCATGGCGAAATATATGTACAGATAATATTTAAGGAGTTATGTATCTATACTGAAAAGTATGCTCTTAAGGCCTTGAAGTCACCAGTAGGTGACATACCTCAGAAACATTCCTTAAAAGAAGGAGGTAATGGACACCTAGCTCTCTGTCTGGCAATTTGTATATTGTATGTCTCACCTGATGCCTATATGCTAAATAAGGCAGTTGTGAAATTAGAGATCCTGAAATCTACAAGATGAAACAAACAGCTGAAAGTGTCCTGTTTATGAATAAAGGGTGGGGCTGGGATATCTTAAAGGGGCAACGAAACACACGGAATCCTTCACCGAGAGCAGAAACTGACAGTGTGTCTGTCTCCTGAAAGGATGGTCAAAGCCAACCTGGCTTAAGGCACTGCAAGGATTTTGGGTGAGCATTATTCTACAAGACATGAGAGTATCTAGTTAATTAAATCTAGGCTCTAGAATGTGTTACGACTTTATTTTATATATAGCCATATGTTTCCAACTCTTCTATTTACTATTACTTCAGTCTCTACACCTAGTTAACTAAACTTATACTTGATTTCACTATAAACATACCCAAGTTATATGAGTTAAGTGGAGCAGTGACCTAAGTGAAACTGGCAGCTAGGAAATGGTTTCTTTGGAAAGAGCGAATCTGTCAAAACTGAGTGTCCAGTGGACCAGGGGCTGGACACTCCAGGGAGATGCTCAGAGGGCTCAAGGGTTGGAGTGTGCCTATTGCTAACTTACAGAAAGACAGAGCGGGGCCTGTGAGGTGTAGAGGGGAGTGGTTTTATTGCCCATAGTCAGTGGAATTGGAGAGCTGACCCACCGTAGGTGGTAGTGAGGTGTCTCACAACCTGGGTATCCCCAGGAAGCGTTGCACATGTCTAAATAAGCATATCCAGACTAATATATCTAGACCACCCATAGATACACATAAGTATTTTAATGTTCTCCAGAGTCCTCACTAGCCAAATAAATGCCAGAGGAGGAATAGGATTTTGTCTCCAAAGGCAAAAACCACCTACAACTGCAGCCTGTATCTTCTGAAATAACAGTCTCCTTTAATTTAATCAACAGAGCCAACAAACCCTGGAGCAGGTCTAACACAAACACCCAGTTGAGGGTAGTGGTACACACACACACACACACACACACCCACAAGCATGCTACAAAGTAATGCACATTGGAAAACATAATCCCAACTACACATATAAAATGATGGGGTCTAAATTAGCTGTTACCACTCAAGAAAGAGATCTTGGCATCGTTGTGAATAGTTCTCTGAAAACATCCACTCAATGTGCAGTGGCAGTCAAAAAAGCGAACAGAATATTGGGTATTGTTAAGAAAGGGATTGATAATAAGATATAGCCTCATTATAAATTCATGGTACGCCCACATCTTGAATACTGCGTGCAGATGTAGTCGCCCCATCCCAAAAAAGATATATTGGAATTGGAAAAGGTTCAGAAAAGGGCAACAAAAATTATTAGGAGTATTGAATGGCTCCCAATAAGACTGGGACTTTTCAGCTTAGAAAAGAGATGACTAACGGAGAATATGATAGAGGTCTATAAAGTCATGACTAGTGCAGAGAAAGTAAATAAGGAATTTATTTAATCCTTCTCATAACACAAGAACCAGGGGTCACCAAACGAAATTAATAGGCAGCAGGTTTAAAACAAACCAAAGGAAGTATTTCTTCACACAACGCACAGTCAACCTGTGGAACTCTTTGCCAGAGGATGTTGTGAAGGCCAAGACTATAACAGAGTTCAAAAAAGAACGAGATAAATTCATGGAGGGTAGGTCCATTAATGGCTATTAGCCAGGATGGGCAGGGATGGTGTCCCTAGCCTCTGTTTGCCAGAAGCTGGGAATGGGCAACAGGGCATGGATCACTTGATGATTACCTGTTCTGTTCACTCCCTCTCGGGCATCTGGCATTGGCCACTGTCAGAAGACAGGATGCTGGGCTAGATGGACCTTTGGTCTGACCCAGTATAGTCATTCTTAAAGTCTTATGCAAAGACATCAGAGCATATGTAGTATTAGGTAGAGATTACGGTCACTAATATTAAAGTGCTCTATAAATAAAGTTAAAATTTAGCATGTTTGCTTTGAGGAATTACATGTAATTAGTTGTCAGTGGCTAAACGAATTGGGCCCTCTGTGACTTAAAAAAAATAGTATTAAGCCTCAATCCTGCAACTGGCCTTGCATATACATCTCTCTGTATTCACTGACTGGTTTTAATGAGGCTCTGTGAAGTACAGCTATGCATCTATACACCATAAATGGCAGGATTGGTGCCTAGTGAGAGCATTAAAACAACAATAATTGCACTCCTTAGGGATGAAATTCAGTCTTTCACCTCCTATTTGAGGCTGCCAATATTGATGTTAACTAGCACCAAATGTGACAGTGGTACGTAATATGGACACCACTTGAGGCTGGACTGATCAACTCATTTAAGTAAGTCACTGTACAGCCATCAGACAGATTCTGGGTGGATTTGAAACAGTTCTCTATATGTAAATTTGAGTTTATGTGCATATTATATAACTTAAATAAGGAAGATAATGACACTTATTGGACAGAACTATACATATTGTGACAGGGTCAGGCCAGTTGGCTATAGGAGAGTAATAGAAGGCAGATATATTAGCCCCAGGCTAAGTAGGTCCCTTTTCCCTGGGTAAGGTAACAGGGAAGGTTCCTTCTGGAGACAATTAAGACAGGCTGATTAGAACACTGCAGCCAATCAAGAAGCTGCTAGAATCAATTAAGGCAGGCTAATCAGGGCACCTGGGTTTTAAAAAGGAGCTCACTTCAGTTTGTGGATTGCGTGTGAGGAGCTGGGAACAAGAGGCACTAGGAGCTAAGAGTGAGAACGCATACTGTTGGAGGACTGAGGTGTACAAGCATTATCAGACACCAGGAGGAAGGTCCTATGGTGAGGATAAAGAAGGTGTTGGGAGGAGGCCATGGGGAAGTAGCCCAGGGAGTTGTAGCTGTCGCACATCTGTTCCAGGAGGCACTCTAGACAGCTGTATTCCACAGGGCTGCATTCCAGGTTCCCCCCAAATCCTCCCAACTCCTGGTCAGACACAGGAGGAGTCGACCTGGACTGTGAATTCAGAAAAACGGCCAAGCTGAGGGCTGCCGTGAAGCTCCAAGGCGAGCAAATCCACCAATAAGCGCAAGACCCACCAAGGCAGAGCAGGAACTTTGTCACAATATTTTAATATACAGGCTTTCAGACAAATAAATTCTCTCTTTAGAAGCAGGATATCTAATATCTGAATTAATTATCCTGCTACCATTCTGCTGACATACAACAGGAAGAGTTACATGAAATAACAGAATAAGTCTATATAAAATATTTCATTTTTCCTCTTTTTGTTAAGTTTGGAATTTGTAGCTATAAATCACACACCAGCTGAAGGTCATCAACTAACTTCCTCTAAGTTTTCTACAGAAAACAAGAATTAGAATGGCTGCTGTCAGCCCATAATTTAAGGGAGACGATTAAGGTGGAGCATAATAAGAAGTTTTGATCTTCAAACCAGACAAATGCCAAGACATAGTTAATATGACCTGGGCACCTTAAATTCACATTGTGACAGTCCAGCGGCTAGTACCTTGCCAATTCCTAACTAAACCAGTTCTGTTCACTTTGTGGATTTCCCCCCCCCCCCTTCTAAAATGCAGCTGTCAAAAGAATTCTCCATGGAGTGGCAGAAACCCACGAAGTATGACAGAAACAGAAATAATCAGAGTAACCCGTGACACAGGTGTAAGCTCTGCTGTTGGGTGGGACCTGTGGCAATGCATGACATCTGATTCAAAATGTTGTGCAGAAAGCATGAGAAAGAAGCCTCTGCATACTGCGAACCTCGCCTGCCACGTGTGCAGTCAAGCAAGAGATTCTCCTGGGAGGCATCAGCCCAAGGCTGGTCAATTATCCATTTACGGGGATGCAGTACAGGTTTTGGCACAGCATCTGTTTCATGTTCAGAAGCATTTTTCCCCCCAGAGAGCAATGAGTCCCATCTGTAGCAAAATGCATCATTACGTACAGTTCTGCTTTCTTCCCTAAGAGGTACAGTACATGGCTGTTGCAATTCCCATCCGCATACACAAGAGAAAACTGGTTTTCAAGTTGCAAGCTCGGAGTTATACGGTGCAGATTGGCATACTGTCATCAACAGGATAATTTCCTTTTCACCTCCCAGCTAAGACGCTTTCACGCGTAAAACAGGAGTGGACGATGAATCATATCATTTGCATTTTATACCCATTTTCAGGAAATCGGGGTCCCTTGATATTTCAGTTCAGGGCAATAACTAGTTTCTACATGTGCTAAACCAAGATGGTCTCCTGTACTTTGTTTCCACTAACATCTTATATGAGGCATATGCAAAACTATAATTTATTTGAGATGTTTACAACATTAAACATGGATTTCATCAGGCAGCACACAGTACTGAATAGTACAGCCGTCCGAGAATGAGATGATTTCCAAAGAAAGCTACATTAAGCTTACTTTTGCAGAATAAATAATTCAATCTTCACGGTTTATATTTAAATATTTATACAAATACACTGCTTGTCACAATTAGTCTGATTAAATTGTTAAGAAAAGGCACTGTGCATGAAATGAGACTTCATCCAGGAAGAGGGGCTATTTATATAGTTCAGCTAATTAGGCAAAATTACTGAAGCAATAGAGGTCAAGAAACAGAGCTCTATCAAAAATCTTACCCCTGTTCATCCAGAGCAGGTTTATTCTTCAATGCTTTTGCGTTCAGCGGCCAGTAGACCTAAATCTCTCTATTTGCCTCACATTCCTGCTTCCCCATGATGAAATATTTAAAATATTCACAGACTGATTATGCCCTGTAGCTTAATATTGTTTTCTCCATTTACGATTTTCTTTCACAACATGCTCACTAGACAAGCCCCCATTACAGAAAGTGAAATATTAAGGCCAGGTTTTTCCTTTATTCCAGGGACACTTTTCAAGAGATGACAAATCACAAGACTGCTTAGGAAACCCTGATCCTCACATTCTGTTCATAGGATAGACTCAGACTTTAAGGCCAGAAGGGACCATCATGATGATTTAGTCTAGGGATTGGCAACCTTTGGCATGCGGCCTAATGGGGGCTTACCCACGAAAAACCCACGTCTCTGCTAATCTGCCCTGGGGGGAAATACCTTCTCAACACCATATATGGTGTGATCAGTTAGAGCATGAGCATGTGGGTAAGACCCACCACCAGACACCTGGGAAAGAAACCTCTGGAGTAACTCACAGCCCTCTCCATCTAGTGTTCCATCTCTGGCCATTGCTAATAGCGGTCATGGATGGGTCATATACCACTGTAGGCAATTTCATCACACCATCCCTTCCATAATCTTATTAAGCTCAGACTTAAAACGAGCTAGGTTTTTTGCTTCCACTGCTCCCCTTGGAAGGCTGTGTAACGATGCTGGTTCTGGTGGGACCCAACTGAGAGTGCCAATTCAGGACAAATTGCTTAAAGCAGGGCAGTTACAGCCCAAGGCTGGGGTTTTTCCACCTCTAAGGCAAACCAAACCAGCCAGTCAGAGTGGACTTTGGTTTTACCCCACTGGCTAACCACAAGTCACACAAGCAATTCCCTTAGACACTCCAGTTTCCCAGTATCACCACCAATGCCACCCGTTATGGGGACAGATGGTTATGAAAACCAATATATGGCCGTGAGGTTAAGGGGCCATTGCAGTTGGTGAAGCAGCAATGGGAGGGATTTACACCTTCTCCAGGAACTAACATTCTGGACTTTGCAACCAACCTACAAAACACCCTCCGAACCTCTTTAGCCCTTGCTAGAGAAAACTTACAGGATGCTCAAAAAGAGCAAAAAGCCTGGTATGATAAACATGCCAGAGAGCGTTCCTTCAAAGTAGGAGACCAGGTCATGGTCTTAAGGGCGCTCCAGGCCCATAAAATGGAAGCATCGTGGGAAGGGCCATTCATGGTCCAGGACCGCCTGGGAGCTGTTAATTATCTCATAGCATTCCCCACCTCCAACCGAAAGCCTAAGGTGTACCATATTAATTCTCTAAAGCCCTTTTATTCCAGAGAATTAAAGGTTTGTCAGTTTACAGCCCACGGAGGAGACGATGCTGAGTGGCCCGAAGGTGTCTACTATGAAGGGAAATGTGGTGGTGGTGTGGAAGAGGTGAACCTCTCCATGACCCTTGGGCGTATGCAGCGACAGCAGATCCAGGAGCTGTGCACTAGCTACGCGCCAACGTTCTCAGCCACCCCAGGACTGACTGAACGGGCATACCACTCCATTGACACAGGTAATGCTCACCCAATTAGGGTCCAACCTTACCGGGTGTCTCCTCAAGCTAAAACTGCTATAGAACGGGAGATCCAGGATATGTTACAGATGGGTGTAATCCGCCCCTCTGAAAGTGCATGGGCATCTCCAGTGGTTCTAGTTCCCAAACCAGATGGGGAAATACGTTTTTGCGTGGACTACCGTAAGCTAAATGCTGTAACTCGCCCAGACAACTATCCAATGCCCCGCACAGATGAACTATTAGAGAAACTGGGACGGGCCCAGTTCATCTCTACCTTGGACTTAACAAAGGGGTACTGGCAGGTACCGCTAGATGAATCTGCCAAGGAAAGGTCAGCCTTCATCACACATCTCGGGCTGTATGAATTTAATGTACTCCCTTTCGGGCTGCGAAATGCACCCGCCACTTTCCAAAGACTTGTAGATGGTCTCCTAGCGGGATTAGGAGAATATGCAGTCGCCTACCTTGACGACGTGGCCATATTTTCGGATTCCTGGGCAGACCACCTGGAACATCTACAAAAAGTCCTTGAGCGCATAAGGGAGGCAGGACTAACTGTTAAGGCTAAGAAGTGTCAAATAGGCCTAAACAGAGTGACTTACCTTGGACACCAGGTGGGTCAAGGAACTATCAGCCCCCTACAGGCCAAAGTGGATGCTATCCAAAAGTGGCCTGTCCCAAAGTCAAAGAAACAGGTTCAATCCTTCTTAGGCTTGGCTGGTTATTACAGACGATTTGTACCGCACTACAGCCAAATCGCTGCCCCACTGACAGACCTAACCAAAAAGAAACAGCCAAATGCTGTTCAGTGGACCGGAAAGTGTCAGAAGGCCTTTAACAAGCTTAAAGCGACACTCATGTCTGACCCTGTACTAAGGGCCCCAGACTTTGACAAACCGTTCCTAGTAACCACAGATGCATCCGAGCGTGGTGTGGGAGCAGTTTTAATGCAGAAAGGACCTGATCAAGAATTCCACCCTGTAGTGTTTCTCAGCAAAAACCTGTCTGAGAGGGAAAGCAACTGGTCAGTCACTGAAAAAGAATGTTATGCCATTGTCTACGCTCTGGAAAAGCTACGCCCATATGTTTGGGGACGGCGTTTCCACCTGCAAACCGACCATGCTGCACTAAAGTGGCTTCACACCGTCAAGGAAACTAACAAAAAACTTCTTCGGTGGAGTTTAGCTCTCCAAGATTTTGATTTCGACATCCAACACATCTCAGGAGCTTCTAACAAAGTGGCTGATGCACTCTCCCGTGAAAGTTTCCCAGAATCAACTGGTTAAAATCGTCCTTGAGATGTGGAAAATATTGTTAGTCTTTATGTACTTGGTAGTATATTTAGAGATGCATGTGTCTTATTAACTCTGTTTTTCCTAGAGCTCCAGGAAGAAATCCCAGCCAGTGTTTCACCCTAGCTGAGATTTGGGGGGCGTGTCATAAATATAAAGGGAAGGGTAAACCCCTTTGAAATCCCTCCTGGCCAGGGGAAAGCTCCTCTCACCTGTAAAGGGTTAAGAAGCTAAAGGTAACCTCGCTGGCACCTGACCAAAATGACCAATGAGGAGACAAGATACTTTCAAAAGCTGGGAGGAAGGAGAGAAACAAAGGGTCTGTGTCTGTCTGTATGCTGGTCTTTGCCAGGGATAGACCAGGAATGGAGTCTTAGAACTTTTAGTAAGTAATCTAGCTAGGTATGTGTTAGATTATGATTTCTTTAAATGGCTGAGAAAAGAATTGTGCTGAATAGAATAACTATTTCTGTCTGTGTATCTTTTTTGTAACTTAAGGTTTTGCCTAGAGGGGTTCTCTATGTTTTTGAATCTATTTACCCTGTAAGATATCTACCATCCTGATTTTACAGGGGGGATTTCTTTATTTCTATTTACTTCTATTTTCTATTAAAAGTCTTCTTGTAAAAAACTGAATGCTTTTTCATTGTTCTCAGATCCAAGGGTTTGGGTCTGTGGTCACCTATGCAAATTGGTGAGGTTTTTTATCCAACATTTCCCAGGAAAGGGGGGGTGCAAGTGTTGGGAGGATTGTTCATTGTTCTTAAGATCCAAGGGTCTGGGTCTGTAGTCACCTAGGCAAATTGGTGAGGCTTTTTTACCTAACCTTGTCCAGGAAGTGGGGTGCAAGGTTTTGGGAAGTATTTTGGGGGGAAAGACGCGTCCAAACAGCTCTTCCCCAGTAACCAGTATTAGTTTGGTGGTGGTAGCGGCTAGTCCAAGGACAACGGGGGGAATATTTTGTACCTTGGGGAAGTTTTGACCTAAGCTGGTAAAGATAAGCTTAGGAGGTTTTTCATGCAGGTCCCCACATCTGTACCCTAGAGTTCAGAGTGGGGGAGGAACCTTGACATATACAAGTTCAAATGGGGAAAACCCTAAACTGGGATGTGGTACAGCTCTGTAGGCAAAGAGCAACTGCTGCAACACTAGGTCCCAATCATTGGAGTGCTCATTTACAAATTTACGTATCATGGCCCCCAAAGTTCCATTAAACTTCTCCACCATGCCATTTGTTTGATGGTGGTAAGGAGTGGCAACCAAGTGATTTACCCCATGAGCTTCCCAAAGGTTTTTCATAGTTCCTGCCAGGAAATTAGTCCCTGCATCGGTGAGGATGTCGGAGGGCCAACCTACCCTGGCAAAAATGTCTGCTAGTGCCTGGCACACACTTTTAGCCCTGGTGTTGCTTAGAGCTACTGCTTCCGGCCATCGGGTGGCAAAATCCATGAAAGTCAGTATGTACTGCTTTCCTCTGGGTGTCTTTTTCGGAAAAGGACCCAGAATATCCACAGCTAGTCGCTGAAATGGAACTTCAATGATGGGGAGTGGTTGTAGAGGGGCTTTGACCTGGTCTTGGGGTTTTCCCACTCTTTGGCACACCTCACAAGACTGGACATAGGTAGAAACATCCTTGCCCATTCCCTCCCAGTGGAATGATCCCCCCAAACGGTCTTTGGTCCTGTTCACCCCAGCATGGCCACTAGGGTGATCGTGGGCTAAGCTCAAGAGCTTGGCCCGGTATTTAGTTGGAACTACCAACTGTCTCTGAGGATGCCAGTCTTCCTGGTGTCCACCAGAAAGAGTTTCCTTGTATAAAAGTCCTCTTTCTACAACAAACCTGGATCGATTAGAAGAGCTGAGAGGCGGTGGGTTGCTCCGTGCCGCCGTCCAAGCTCTCTGGAGGCTTTCATCTGCTTCCTGTTCGGTCTGGAACTGTGCCCTTGATGCTGGGGACATCAGTTCCTCATTGGATTGTGGACCTAGGCTTGGTCCCGCTGGAAGCGATATAGGGGATGGAGCTGTTTCTGTTGACTGTGAACCGCTCTCCGCTGGTGCACTATGTTGGGACTCAGGCTCCGGCTGAGCCTCTTGTGTAGGGTTATCGGCTGCTGCCAGTTCAGGTTCAGTGGGGCCCTCTGGTGTTGAGGTTGCAAGTACTGGATTCAGTGCTGGCATGGGGTCTGGTGTTGGTTGTTTGGCTGGTTCCGGTTCTGGGACTGGTTCTATCTGGGTCTCTGGGACTGGATCCACTACTGCTGTTGCAGACATTGGCCTGGGGTCCGGGTCCATCACCTCTGACTGGGTCCTGATAGAAGTTTCCGGAACAGAGCTAGGCCTCACGGCTTGTTTAGCCTGGCTGTGGGTGACCGTTCCCACCCTCTTGGCCTGCTTCACATGGTTGGCCAAGTCTTCCCCCAACAGCATGGGGATGGGATAATCATCATAGACTGCAAAAGTCCATGTTCCTGACCAGCCCTTGTACTGGACAGGCAACTTGGCTGTAGGCAAATTGAAAGAGTTGGACTTGAAGGGTTGAATCGTCACTTGGATCTCTGGGTTGATTAAATTGGGGTCCACTAAGGAAGCATGGATAGCTGACACTTGTGCTCCGGTGCCCCTCCACGCGGTGACCTTCTTCCCGCCCACACTCACAGTTTCCCTCCGCTCCAAGGGTATCTGGGAGGTATCTGGGCCTGTGGACCTCTGGTGTGATTCCGGTGCAATGAACTGTAATCTGTTGGGGTTCTTGGGGCAGTTGGCCTTTACATGCCCCAGCTCATTACATTTAAAACATCGTCCAGCTGACGGGTCACTGGGGCGAGGAGGGTTGCTGGAGAACGGGGTGGCAGGACGATAAGGGGTCTGGAGGGTTCTTTGGGAGGTAGGTGGGGCCTTGGGCGGCCCCCGGTAATAGGGTGTGGTCTGGGGTGGTCCCTTCTGGTCTCCGCTCCAACTGCGACCAATTTTCTTCTTCTCTGCCACCTCCACCCATCTGGCTCCAATCTCTCCTGCCTCGATTACAGTTTTGGGTTTCCCATCTAGGATGTATCTTTCTATTTCCTCAGGAACACCCTCTAAGAATTGTTCCATTTGCATTAGGAAGGGCAAATTTACTGGAGAGTCAACACTTGCTCCTGATATCCAGGCATCCCAATGTTTCACAATGTGGTAGGCATGTCGGGTAAATGACATGTCTGGTTTCCACCTTAGGGCTCTGAACCTCCGACGAGACTGCTCGGGGGTTATCCCCATTCTGACTCTCGCCTTGGATTTAAACAGTTCATACTTGTTCATGTGTTCTTTAGGCATTTCAGCTGCCACCTCAGCTAAGGGTCCACTGAGCTGCGGCCTCAGCTCTACCATGTATTGGTCAGTAGAGATGTTGTACCCAAGGCAGGCCCTTTCGAAGTTTTCTAAGAAGGCCTCAGTATCATCACCTGCCTTGTAGGAGGGGAACTTTCTGGGATGGGGAGTGGTACCTGGAGAAGGATTGCTAGGGTTTGTTGGTATATTCTGCTGGGCCTTTATCCTCTCCACCTCCTCCACATGCTTCCTCTCTTTTTCCTTCTCCTCCTCCACATGCTTCCTTGCCTCCATTTCCCTCTTGTGGGCAGCCTCCTGTACCTCCTTCTCCAGCCGCATGAGTTCTATCTGTCTTTCATGTTCCCTTTGTCTTTCCTCAGCCTGAAATTTGGCTAATTCCAGCTGTAGTCGAGCTGAGGATTTGGTCATTCTAACCTCTCTGTTTTTAACTAACTTTACACCCGAGGTTTAGAAATAAACAAACAAAACTTGGCTGTAAAATTTTGCTGTGCTGGAATAGAATACCTATTCTCTGATAGTGATTGTCAGCCTACAGAAAAAGACAATTCCCTTGTCTCTGCTCTGGGCCCAACTTAAAGCAAAAAACCTCCAACTACTTGGAAACCTGCTTACCCAGCCCAAAGAAAAAGCAAATGGGTAGAACACACACCCCCTATTTACTTTTAGGAAGAAAAGAAAAAAAAAACCTCTGGGTTGGAAGACTGTGAATTTCCCTGCAGGAGTTAAGTACCCTGCCTCCAGGCAAAGAAAACCTGCAATTCACAAGATAATCCCCTTTTGTCTCTGCTTGGCCACAAAGCAGAGAAAAAACAATCTGCTTTCAGTTTCAACTGCTTTCTGGACTTCCTTTCCAAAGGAAAAAATAATTTCTTTTTAAAATCTGTATTTCTAGTTCAAAAAATCTCAACTGGATCTCAAAATGATTTCAGGTTAATCCCACCACTATGCCACCATGTCAAGGTTCCTCCCCCACTCTGAACTCTAGGGTACAGATGTGGGGACCTGCATGAAAAACCTCCTAAGCTTATCTTTACCAGCTTAGGTCAAAACTTCCCCAAGGTACAAAATATTCCCCCCATTGTCCTTCGACTAGCCGCTACCACCACCAAACTAATACTGGTTACTGGGGAAGAGCTGTTTGGACGCGTCTTTCCCCCCAAAATACTTCCCAAAACCTTGCACCCCACTTCCTGGACAAGGTTTGGTAAAAAAGCCTCACCAATTTGCCTAGGTGACTACAGACCCAGACCCTTGGATCTTAAGAACAATGAACAATCCTCCCAACACTTGCACCCCCCCTTTCCTGGGAAATGTTGGATAAAAAACCTCACCAATTTGCATAGGTGACCACAGACCCAAACCCTTGGATCTGAGAACAATGAAAAAGCATTCAGTTTTTTACAAGAAGACTTTTAATAGAAAATAGAAGTAAATAGAAATAAAGAAATCCCCCCTGTAAAATCAGGATGGTAGATATCTTACAGGGTAAATAGATTCAAAAACATAGAGAACCCCTCTAGGCAAAACCTTAAGTTACAAAAAAGATACACAGACAGAAATAGTTATTCTATTCAGCACAATTCTTTTCTCAGCCATTTAAAGAAATCATAATCTAACACATACCTAGCTAGATTACTTACTAAAAGTTCTAAGACTCCATTCCTGGTCTATCCCTGGCAAAGACCAGCATACAGACAGACACAGACCCTTTGTTTCTCTCCTTCCTCCCAGCTTTTGAAAGTATCTTGTCTCCTCATTGGTCATTTTGGTCAGGTGCCAGCGAGGTTACCTTTAGCTTCTTAACCCTTTACAGGTGAGAGGAGCTTTCCCCTGGCCAGGAGGGATTTCAAAGGGGTTTACCCTTCCCTTTATATTTATGACAACCCCAGTAAAAGAAAAAAGGTTCTCTCGATCCCAAAGGACCAAGCCCCAGACCCCAGTCAATATACAAATCAGATCTTACCCACAAATCACGCTGTTCCCAATCCTTCAGAATCTAAAATCTAAAGGTTTACTCATAAAAGGAAAAAGATAAAAATGAGAGCTAGAATTGGTTAAATGGCATTAATTACATACAGTAATGGCAAAGTTCTTGGTTCAGGCTTGTTGCAGTGATGGAATAAACTGCAGGTCCAAATCAAGTCTCTGGAGTACATCCACAGCTGGGATGGGTCACTCAGTCCTTGGTTCAAAGCTTCAGTGTAGCAAAGTTCCTCCAGAGGTAAAAAGCAGGATTGAAGACCAGATAGAGATGGGGCATCAGCCTTTTATGGTCTTTTCCAGGTATAAGAACACCTCTTTGTTCTTACTGTGGAAAATTACAGCAAAATGGAGTTTGGAGTCACATGGGCAAGTCCCTGCATACTCTGCTGAGTCACAAGGCATATGGCCTTCTCTCAATGGGTCAGTTGTACAGTTGATGGTCCTCAATGGGCCATCAAGCAGGCTAGGCAGAGCTGACACCAACTTGTCTGGAGTGTTACCCAGAAGCATAGCGCAAGTTTGAAATACAGACAGTATAGAGCCAATATACATAACTGTAACTACAAAAATGATACATACATATAGACAGCATAATCATAACCAGCAAACCATAACCTCTCCACAGACCTCTTACCCGACAACCTTTATACAATATTTGCTGCAAATATATAACAGTGGTCGCAACAGTGATCTATACAGTTACAGATTATGTCAACATCACAGGCTGTTCCAGAACTTCACTCCTCTGATGGCTAGAAATCTTTGTCTAATTTCAAGCCTAAACTTATTGATGGCCAGTTTATATCCATTTGTTCCTGTGCCAACATTGTCCCTTAAATAATTCCTCTCCTTCTCTGGTGCTTATCTCTCTGATGTATTTATAGATAGCAATCATATCTCCCCTCAGCCTTTGTTTAGTTAGGCTCAACAAGCCAAACTCCTTTAAGTCTCCTCTCATAAGGTAGGTTTTTCATTCTTCTGATCATCCTAGTAGCTTTTCTCTGTACCTGTTCCAGTTTGAATTCATCTTTCTTAAACATGGAAGATCAGAATTTCACATAGTATTCCAGATGAGATCTCACCAAAACCTTGTATAGTGGTAATAACATTTCCTTCTCTCTACTGGAAACACTCTGCCTAGGACTAGGACTGCATTAGCTTTTTTCATGGCCACATCCCATCGGCAAACATCTTGTGATTGACCAGTGTACCCAGGTCTTTCTCCTTCTCTGTCATTTCCAACAGATACATCCCCAGCTTCTAGCAAAAACTGTTGTTGTTACGCATGACCTTTCACTTTGCACTATTAAATGTCATCCCATTTCTATTACTCCAGTTTCCAAGATGGTCCAGATCTTCTTGTAAGATATTCTGGTCCTCTTCTGTGCTGGCAATACTTCCCAGCTTTGCATTGTCCACAAATTTTATGTGCACAGTCCCACTTCTGATGCCAAAGTAATTAACAAAAATGATCACAAGACTGATCCTTGAGGGACTCCACTAGTAATCTCTCTCCAGCCTGATAGTTCACCTGTTGTAGTCTCTCATGACCTGTTGTAGTCTCCCCTTTAACCAGCTCCTTACACATTTTCAGGTTTTTTTTTAAATCTAATTTAACTTATAGTTTCCCAAATGGACCTGTATGTCACAAGCCAGAAAGGTCAGTAGGATGAAACTCTGCTCACTCTGCAAGGGAAAAGCTAGTTCTAGCAAATGCTTATTTTTATAGATTATAACACTGCTTACCTTTAATTCTACATACTGCATTTTGTTGCTTTAATTGGAATTTGTTTATGTTCCACTTGTACAAATGATAATGGATTTTTAGGATAGCCATACTCATGAAAGGGCATACAAATTGTGAAAGATATACCCTGGAGTAGGTTGGTCACACTGAATTTACAGGCAGTGGATTCTGGTCTGGGAATGGAATTCAAGGTCAACAAGGACAGGGTACCGGGCATTGTCCTAGAGATCAGGAGCTCTATTCCTGGGATCAGGGACTCTCTCCAAGGGTCTTGTTTTGCACTGAGTTCCCCACCTGGAGATTCTGAACCCTGCATACGGCAATTCTCTGGGAGCTGTGTCAGCAGTGGTGCAGAAATGACTTCAGAGAAAGGCTCAACCTCACCACCAGCAGCAGAGCCGAAGCCGATAGCTGCACATTAGAATGGGACCTGGTGGTGTAGACTTCTGTAGACTGGAACAGAGGGAGAAGAGCCACCCTCTGATGCTCTCCTGACTATCAGTGAGTCTTAGTAGAGCCAGCAGTGGCATTTCAGATGGGTGGGAATTGTTCTCTGCCTAAATTCTGGCTTGTTGAGGTCCAGACAATAAATACTTGCAGCTGCCGTACTGACTATACTCCTGACACGCTGACTGGGTTTTGCTCATTTCTTTGTATGTAAATATATATGGTTATGTTTCTCTTGTTCCCCTTTCCACCAGATAGAAGGTATTTATGGTTCCATGTTTCCAAGGGCAGCTGAGTGCTTGCAAGTGGGGAAAAACCGCCTAGAAAAAGGTGACCAAGGATGTTGTATTTTAAAGTAGCCAGACGGAGGAGTGTGGCTCTAGGTGGGGGCTCAAGCCACAGTTTTATTTATTTTAGATAAGGGCAACTACACAGAATGAAGCTGACCCTTGTCGCTGCAATTGACAAAGAAGGTTAGATGTAATTGCATTCACGTCAGATGAGTTACACTAGTGATGGATCTGGCTCAATCTGCACAAGTTATTCTTAAGTAAAAATGGTACACAGGTAAACTGACTGGCAGGCATGATAGTTTCTCTAAAGTCTGACAAGGAAGAAGAGTAAGATGAACAGTCAGGGGCAGCAAACTCCAGCTTTCCCCTGCAGATAATGTGCTTGCAAAGATCATGAAGCTCGTTATAAAGATCCTGGCTTTGGATTGTGCCACAGCAGGTGTTGAAGTACCCCTTACAAATCCTACGGCGCTGCAGGTGGTAAGAGAAGGGCAGGCAGGTAAACCCATACACATCAACTCCCTGCTGATGCCCCGAACAGCCCCATGTGGACCTTAGGGGGGACAGTAGGAGCTGCTGCAGCTGTTGCTACTGCAAGGAGGTGAGGAGAGGATGGCAGCATCATGGACTCCACACCCAGGGAGGATGGAAGCGTTAGTGCGCGTATGGAATGTTCAGCCATTTGCATTTTTCAGGGGTTGGGGTGGGAGATGGCTGCTACGGACCCTCGCTTTCTCCCCTGTTACTTCTCTACCACCACCCTTAGCTCTCACAGTGCAGAAAGTGGCATAAACCACTACTCCGTCAGAGCGGGATGCTGAGGACAGCAATGGTACTATGTTTAGTTCCGGCTAGAGAGGCTGGCTCCCATCATTCAGCTGAAATGGTGTCAAGGTTCCTCCCCCACTCTGAACTCTAGGGTACAGATGTGGGGACCTGCATGAAAAACCTCCTAAGCTTATCTTTACCAGCTTAGGTCAAAACTTCCCCAAGGTACAAAATATTCCACCCTTTGTCCTTGGATTGGCCACTACCACCACCAAACTAATACTGGTTACTGGGGAAGAGCTGTTTGGACGCGTCTTTCCCCCCAAAATACTTCCCAAAACCTTGCACCCCACTTTCTGGACAAGGTTTGGTAAAAAGCCTCACCAATTTGCCTAGGTGACTACAGACCCAGACCCTTGGATCTTAAGAACAATGAACAATCCTCCCAACACTTGCACCCCCCCTTTCCTGGGAAATGTTGGATAAAAAGCCTCACCAATTTGCATAGGTGACCACAGACCCAAACCCTTGGATCTGAGAACAATGAAAAAGCATTCAGTTTTCTTACAAGAAGACTTTTAATAAAAATAGAAGTAAATAGAAATAAAGAAATCCCCCCTGTAAAATCAGGATTGTAGATATCTTACAGGGTAATTAGATTCAAAAACATAGAGAACCCCTCTAGGCAAAACCTTAAGTTACAAAAAAGATACACAGACAGAAATAGTTATTCCTTTCAGCACAATTCTTTTCTCAGCCATTTAAAGAAATCATAATCTAACACATACCTAGCTAGATTACTTACTAAAAGTTCTAAGACTCCATTCCTGGTCTATCCCCGGCAGAAACCAGCATATAGACAGACACACAGACCCTTTATTTCTCTCCCTCCTCCCAGCTTTTGAAAGTATCTTGTCTCCTCATTGGTCATTTTGGTCAGGTGCCAGCGAGGTTACCTTTAGCTTCTTAACCCTTTACAGGTGAGAGAAGCTGTCCCCTGGCCAGGAGGGATTTCAAAGGGGTTTACCCTTCCCTTTATATTTATGACAAATGGTAGTTCCTAGATCAGCCTGGAGGAGGACAGAGCCTCAGCTTAGATCTATCCACTTCATAAAGGCACAAGGCATGGCAACCAGAACTTCGGTGCTTTAAGGTATTTAAGGAGAGTAAATCAGCTCCAGCAGCACAGCACTCAGGAGTAAACCCCTATAGAAACTGGAGGGCATGCCTGATGGAAGATGTGCATGGGATGGGGCAGGGAATCCCAGAAGAAATCTCTAAAGAAATGTACTTTGTCTAAATTCTGAGGGGCAGCCGTATATAAGAAGAAATAATATCACTGTATTTCTAAAACTTTTAGCTGTGCATTCAGCACTTGTGAAAGGGGCTAGTTTGACAGTGATAGACATTGGAGTCCTTTGTTTATCCACTGTACTGGTACAACAACAGTCCTAACTTTCCCACCAATCTCTCTCAGCCCTGACCATTACTTTTAGGGAATAAGAAGGCAGTGCAGTCCCCATGCTTGTTCAGTCATTTTCTGAATTTGCTAATAAGAGAGCCAAGAGTAGTGCCAAGGTGTTAGGGGGACTTTTGTAAGGAACACAATTGTCCCCGAGGAAATGAACTGACTGATTACACAATCATCATCAGAGGGTAAGAAGTATCAATTCCTACTGACCCAAGCAAAATTTACATTGGAAATCTGAAAGGTCTTCTCAAAAAGACCTTGGGAATTAGGGCTTGATGCCCTCTGTAGCCAATCTACATTAAGGTGCCTATTCAAAATCAAAAAGCTCTTAATATGTTGTAGTATAGTTTACAGTGAAGCAAGAGCCTGCTGCCACAGACAGCCTCTTATTACACAGATCCCTGAAAAGACAAGTAGGTTATGGAAACAGAAAGGAAAGGATTATGAGATTTTTCTTCTTTACAAAGAATTATTGGCAAAAAATAGCCCATTAGGCATAAACACAAGCTAAACAGACTCACAGGAGCTAACATTTTAAAGTTCAACAGAGCATAAATGTTATTCTTTAAAGACACATACTCTGGTAGGACCTGAGAGTATGTCTGCATTACAATGTAAGCCCAGGGTTAGTAGAATTTCAGTTAGACCCTGGATTCGTTAACCTAGACCATGAGCATCTACACTCATTTGTAATCCTAGGTTAAGAACTGTTGAAACCTGGGTCCAGTATTTACACAGCATTATGCAGGCCTGAGTCCAACCATCTACATCCCAGACTTCCTAGCACTCTCCCAAAATGTGGTCACTCTAGCCCTTTGTTTGTGGGGCTGTGTGGGAAAACTTGACTGTCCAAAGGACAAAAAAAAGTCAGCCTGTGGGATTGTGGGATACTTTTGGCGGACTCCCAGAGCACGAGTCCAGTGGCGCTGCAGCTACACTGCCAAGCAGCAGGGCTTGAACCCTGGATCCGAGCTGGACTTAGTCTCAGACCCTCCACCCCTGTGGGGTCTTGGAAGACTGGGTCTCAGCCCTGGGTTAACGCCATGTGTGTGTAGACAGAAGAGGGGTTAGGCCTAAGCCTGAGTTTGAACCCTGGGCTTATATTGCAGTAGACTCCACTGCCTCGTCTTTTGTATAATCATTTACACCAGTGCAAAGTAATCGTAAAATGCTCCTATTCTGATCTCATAGTATTGTGCATCCCCACTGCACAGTTAGAAGCACCTACACTATCCTGCGCTTCATGGAGAATCAGGCTCTGTGATTAGAATTTTTGGTCTAAATTTTGTTGGGTATTCATTAAAACAATTCTTTGCTGCTTAATTTAAAAGAAAAAAATAGTTTGAATCACAGCTTCATTCATTGCTTTTTTTTTTAATGCCAAAAGGGACTTTAGATGGGAAGTTCTGTGACTATGGCTAACCGTCAGGCAATCAAGGCGTGATTTGATCAGCCAGAACGTGAAAGGACATTCAAAATGATAATCTTATTCATTGTTAGCCGAGATGGAGGCAAAACAAAAAATGGACGTTTTGAAAAGCTCTTTTTAAAATAATTATCTTCATTTCTTTGATTTGCATAATAAGTAGCTCTCCAGCCCTCACCCCTTAAACAGAAGGTCTCCTACATATTTAGGAGACCAAATTAAAAGCAGATCCATTATAAATCAGAGGGGCAGGTCATTGAGCTAAGTGCATGGAGCCATATGGTGCTAACCAACATTCTCTCCACCAAAGTATGGAGGCAAAGAGATTACATTCTTAATGAAGATTTCTGAAAATATATGCTCATCTAGCTGATAGCATTTGCCCTGCTATAAAAGCACAGGATAATGTACAAAATTTAAAAATATTATGTTACATGGACGGTTAGGTACGAACAAGAGGTTCCAAATTATGGGAGCCTCATTCTGGCCTCATACACATGGGCCTACACAGACTGATCCCTCATTTTCACCAGTGTAAGCGAGAGCAAAAATTAGGCCCTATGGGTATATGGTAATGAGCACAACAGGACAAGAAACAAGCATGTATCTGACATAAACGATTCAAACCAGCAGCTTTTAAATCATCTGTTACAAGTAAATATGACTGTTATAAAAGGCAGAAGAATAGAAGTTACTAACTCATTATGAAGGGCTGAATACATGGAGGAATCCAAGTTCCTAGGGCTTTGCTCTGCCTTAAGCAGGACAGGTGCTTGGAGTAACGCAGAATTAACACGCTCAGTCACTCAGATTGATATCGTAAGCAACTCCTCCAAGTAACTCAGAAGCTGTTTTGACAGGCCCTGTTCAACTCGGCCAGAATGACCTCACCTCCCTAGAGAGGGTCTAGAGGAAGTAGAGAATATTCAAAGAGCACTGCAGATGCTCCTCTTAGTTCACAACTACGGCTGGCCACATAGCTCAAGAGGGAACTACATAACACTATTGTATTTCACGAGGCGTTTCCTTGCTGTAATTCCCCAACTTCTTAGACAAACTGGAGGAAGTATGGAGAACAGCAGAAAAAGCTTGAAGAAAGAATAAAAGAACAACAGATGTATCCAATTATGTAATTGGCTAAGGGAGGCATAACATTTTATCTATATAAAGAGTAACTTCTATGGAGGGAGAGGAATTAGGGCCAGACCAGAGGAAATAAGGAGTAGAAGAGCATGTAACAATAATTTAGGATGAGTATCAAGAAAGATTTTCTCATAGTGGGTTGCTGAATTGTGAAATGCTCTGCCAAGGGAAGCAGTGGAAATCTCAGCAGGCATTTAGAGAGTCTGATCCTGCACCCACTGGAGTCAATGACAAAGCTCCTATTGACTTCAATAGTGCACAACAAACCTGTTAGAGCTCGCCTGGACAAAGCACTAAAATCACTCAAGTGAACAATCCTGTACTAGGAAATCCAATAGGTCTTTTCCATTTCTAAATGTCTAAGTCCATGAAGTGATTTCAGAAACAATTGTTTGTGATAAAGCAGTCTAGTATAAAAAGCCGGCAGAAGTCATAATATGTCATGACTGAGCCTTGAACATGTTACACAGCATATCTAATGCACCCCAGAGAGCATACAAATTTACCAAGGGACACAAAGTCCTCTTGCACCCTTAGGATCTCTTTCTCATCAAAACAACATGTGTTCTTAAAACTTGGAAAGTGATCTCACACTTGGGTTTATCGAGTTCATGGTATAGTAATGTTTTGTATGGATTACAGGTATCTATTTTACAGAGAGGATTTGTGCAGTCATTTTTCTTTTGAGAAGTTCCCACTAAGTCCTTGCTGAGGAAACCAGGAAAATGTATGCTCTTGTCATTTCAAGGAGAACTCAGCACTTTGATAATCATGTGCTAAAGCTGATGGTTGGGAGATATGAATTTTGTTTTGCGTTCTGGATAGTTTTTTCCATCCCTTCTTCCAGAAAAAAACTCCAATTTTTTCCCACTGCAATGAAAGCAATATTGCTCAATGATACAGTCAATTAGGCCTAGATGACTAATAGGGCCAATTAAATGATCAAGGAAAAATGCCTAATGTGACCTCTATTGGATTCAATTAAATTCTCAGGTGGAAATAATGACCTATTTCATGTTCCTGTTTCCTAGTATTTTAAAGGTATTGAAAGGGGGAAGAGGGTGGAGGGCAATGTTTTAGATATTTCATTTGTTACAAAATTACTTAGGTGCATATTAATATTAGCATCTATGTGACTGGTTTGTGACCACTGACACCTGTTAGTATTAAGAAAAGCATGAGCTAATTTCTGATATTGTCAGTGCTGTAGCTGAGACATAATATGTATAATTATTGTGATAATAATTTTCTCAGAAATCCACTGAGAAGCTGGGGCATGACTAAGCATGCAAATTCTTTCATTTTCAGCAGTGGTTCGTGTCAGTGACACTCACACAATATACTGTGAAATGATACATCATGGCTAATGGTATGAGACATGGTGCTGTAACTAAAAAAATGCTTATAATAGAAATCCCTATGGATTCCACAAATTCCATTTTGTTGAGCTCAGTTTATTCTAATGATACTGAACCTCCATCATAAAAGGTCTGGTCAAACAAGCATATGACTTGTCAGCCTCTGGACAGTCTCTGGCTGAACATTTTCACTATAGCAGAGGTTACGCAATGGTTGAGTGGTTCCTCTCCTGCAGCACTCTGATATTGATCAACAGGAAAAAGAATGTGTTAATAAATACCTAACTATTAGAGAAAATACTGTCCCCTCTGCTGGAGTCACTCTCACCTACTTCAGTAGATGGTCCATAAAAACCTTTTTCCAACACAATCAACTTCATTTGTGATGAAATGGTAATTTCAAAGGGACTATTTTCTTATTTCCCCCACATGCTAAATGTTTTCCTTATTTATTGGGAATGCTAGTGAGAGAGGAGTTATTCTGACATGATATCACATTGCACAATGTGGCAGGCACCAGATCATACACGGCAAAATTATCATGTTCAACTGAGACCATTATGAATATAAAATTTAATATCTTTTCTACTGTTTATTACTAAATAACTTGTATTTAATATTCAAATACTTTAAATTTAGGTAATTTTATTAACTTCAGTGGAGTAATAAGCAAAAGCATGAGGGTCCTGATTCTAATCACATGCAAGTTTTACAATGTATATTGGCCTTAATGGAGTTACGCCTGACTTACATCAGCATCTGACCAGAATCAGGCCTAGCTAGTACAGCACTTTATAGAGGCACAAACTCTTCATATAGAGCTGTTAATGGTAAATTCCAGCTGTGTATTTTCAAACTTTCAGGAGATTTTTGAATGCGCTTAAGGGATTTAGGAGGACAAGTCTTATTGAAAGTCAAAGTGATCTAGAAACTCAAGTCCCGTTACGGGCTTTTGAAAATCTCCACCATTAATGTTATAGAAGAAAGTAACATCTCAGTGTGTAGTGTTCATTTCTAAAATGATTGCCCTATCTGGGAAGTTGTGTTAGGGAATTTCAGACCTAACTGAAGAAAAAAGGTGACTAGAAAACAGGGCATCTATTTCTCCAACCGGCAAATCCAGCATGTAGTGTTTTACAACATGAATGGTATCAATTTAGGTCTTTGGATCTTCCTCATCATCATTATCAGGAGTACCACAGCTTGGTCCATCTATGCCATACATTCACAGTTTTGGCTGATGGCTAGTAGCAAAACTGCACACAGCAGAACCGCAGTTCTGCCTTAGCATTCCAGAAAATAGCTACTGATGAGAGAAATGTTTTTAAGCTATACCTGAAAAGTTATTTTTATAAAAAAGAGTCTGAAGCAAGATGCTTTACTGCAGCCTGAGGGTATCTTCTATGACAGCAGATTGTTTGCTGTGGAAAGTAAACATAACATCTACAATGAAGATTGTTACTAAACACTTGATGGTGCAGCTTTGGGATTTGAGAAAGGACTGCTTGAAGTGACCAGTTACCATCTCCTGCTAGCAGTAATAGTCCATGCTGCTTTGTCCAACAATTACAGAATCATGGATCATTTTTTCAGAGTTGACACTTTATTTGCTTCAAGTAAGTAGCTGGCTACAGATTTGTATAAATAAAAAAAACTAATCTAAAACTAAACGGTTTACTCCTAGAGCAATGAAAATATTTGAGTAGCTGTTATACTGTTTATTTTTTTTAAAAGCAGTCTGTCCCACTTTTGATCATCACAGCATCCTAAGAGTTTAGATAGGAAGAAGCAACAGTCCCTTACTTCCATGCTCAGAGACTTTAAAAATAAAAAGATGAAAATATACTTTAAAGACATAGCAATATAAAACCTAATACATTGGCAGACAGCAGATTATATATTTCACTGCAAGTGCTAAAAAAATAAGCAATTATAATTCCAAATAAATACGAGACAACAAAGTGGGTTGTCACAATCATATCTGATAATTCTTGTCATTCATGTGAAATAAAACTTTGTCAAGAATTTTACAGTTGGCGAAGATCAGTCTAAGATACTGAGATTTCTCGGGTCTATTTGATTTTAGTAGCATTCAATTTTGGGCTTTTAAGCAAGCTCAGAGATGAAGTGACAACAGGAATTACTATCTGTAAATTGTATTTCTCTGGATTGTTTCACATTAGTCCACACCTGATTGGATTTTGTCCACACCACAAATGGACAGGCAACATAGGCAATGAATTGGAGAGAATCGAAAAGTATCAGAAACATTCCGCAGAAATCGCACACACTAGTCCAGTAAATTTCACTGTGCAGCTAACAGCTTCCTTAGCTGTTCTCAACTGTTTATGCAATATGCATATATAAACTGATTGCTGGTGACAAGACAAAACCATTCCCAGAATATACCCTCAATGGATGTTTTTGGCTAGCTATTTTGGGAGAGATTTAATAAGGGCACAGTTCTCATTTTTTATTCCAATCCTAAACAATAAGTATGTGAGCATCTTCACACATTATTAGTTCCATTGATGTCAGTGGGACTAATGTCATGAATACCTGTTTGCCTACCTTGGTGCGTATTTGGTTTGTATTCTTTTATGAATGTACATTCTGCACATTCATTTATCTATCTAGCTATATGTGCCTATCTGCAGTTCTGGGCACTCAAACCCAAGTTACCAAAATGCAAACACAGGATATAAATCATGCTCTATTAATACAGTCCAAAATCCTCCACTGACGGCTTACTTTACTCATTTTTAAAATCAGCAGCATTACTTGATCTACAACAAATTGCATAAACTACTGCTCTGCCCATGCTCCTTGACCATCAGTGTCATTGTAAATGTTTGTCCTCATCTTATGTATTGATTAGACCTTTCAGTTTTGTATCATTGGGCAATTTCATCCCCCAACTTCTCACTTCTCTTTCCTGGTCACTGATAAAGGTGCTGAACCAGAACCAGGTCAGACCTTATATTGATTCCTGTGTCACTCTGCTCGTCAAGTTATTTCATCCAGAATTGCTAACACTTACAAATATTTTCTATCCTCCACCGAAGCCAATGACTTTACCCCATAGTTTGCTCCTTAAAATAAGCTGCCAACCATTTGTGATTAACTTTTTGGACAGTATCGTATTGGAAGCTTTCCTCAAATCACAGTAAATTGTGTGGCTCTTTTTGTTTCTGCCAATTTAATCAGATGGGGAAATAGTGACTTGTCAGGATTATAATAAGAGAACTGTGGATTAGGCAGGAGAATGAATTTGTAGACCTGGGTTCTAATCCCAATTCTGTCCCTGGTGTGCTGAATGACCTTGGGCAAGTTATTTACCTCAATTTCCCTATAGTTATCTATTGCAAAGTGCCCTTCATGAATGGCCTTTAGCATATTTTTTCTGAGTTCAAATGGAACCACAACATGCTTACTGATTAGAAGGACACCATCAGCTAGGGACTGCTTATGTCCGAAGGGAACATACTGTTTAGGCATGAATTGCTTTTCCATCCAGAGTACAGAGTGTGACTCATGGACTGCAGCATCTCATCCTTCACTGTAGGACTTTTTTGAGCTGTGGCCACATGTGAGGTGAAATGGGTCCTGAATATTTTACCATGTTGATGTGAATATCAATGTCAGATTCAGTTTCTGGATCCTTGGCTCTCTGAATTTCACCCTGGAGAGAGCATCTGCCATGATTAAACAATTTCCTAGAGTGAATTCGATGGTATAGTCATTTTAGAAGCTTCATTAGAAGTCTTTGAATTCTAGGCAGTGCCTTCCACAGGTCTCTCAGTAGATACGATGGGTGCAATGATGCAAAGCTGCAGATCGCTAATCAAATAATTTCTTAGGGTACGGCTACACTGCAATTAGATATCTGCGGCTGGCTCATGCCAGATGACTCGGGCTCATGGGGCTGCGGGACTGTTTAATTGCAGTGCAGACATTCAGGCTTGGCTTGCAGCCCAAGTTTGGGACCCTCCCACCTTGCAGGGTCCTAGAGCACAGGCTCCAGCTCCAGCCCAAACATCTACAACACATTTAAACAGCCCCTTCTCCTGAGCCCCGTGAGCCCAGGGCAGCCAGAATGGGTCAGCCAGGGTTTTTTAATTGCAGTGTAGACATACCCCTGGGGCCCAAAGTTTCCAGATTGGCTTTCATGCTTCAAGTCTGTGGTGTAATCCTCAATGCCTTCATGTTCCTTTTGTACTCTTGTATGGGAAAGGAATCTTTCCTAAGTTTCATTCTTTCTAGCAGTGCAGTGAGTCTCAGATTGTGCCAAGACCTTATCAGAAAATTCACTGTCCTTGGGGCAGAGCTGGAAGCTGTTATAAAGAGTTAGAACTTCCCAACTAGCTATGGTTAGTAGTAAGGCTCCATTCCAGGATCCACTCAAGGAGCCTTCAGCTTTTGCCATGATGTATAGCAAAAAACACTGTTTAAACCGCTTCTAGGATTCCCCATGTTCCTCACTGACCTGAGTTCTGGTGGTTTCTCTATGCTATTATTTTTCTTTTTCTTTTCTTTTTTTTTGTCTGCATTGCAGAGGAGGTGGGTTTCTGAAGCAAGGAGGGGAGCTTCTCTGATCTGCTCTCTGGTATAATGGCTGATTGAAACGGTCCCTCTCTCCTTTACAGGCTGCCTTTAAATGTTTTCCAAACCGTGCTCTCCCCTCTGGCACCATGTGTTGCTTTGCTCCTTTATGAAGCACACGCTGTTTTCCACAGAAGATTTTTATTTAACACTTGAAATATAGCAGCTGAGAACTCCACTGTGTCCTGGCTCTGTGTTGCTTTCTGTTTCTGCAAGATGTCTGACTGCCAGTTCCTGGGTTTGAGACTCTTCTATGCATATGCATTAATTCATTGGCACACTCAGCACGGCTACTGTACTCTTTGTGTGAAATAGTCTTATTGGTTGTACGTAAGGAGACAAAACTTATCTTTTTTTAAAAACAACACAGAGGTAAGCAATAAAATATGAAATGGTAAGTAGGCAGGTACATGACTGGTTTGGGCTTAATGAAGGAATGGGACAGGAATGAATGGTGATGCTGTACTGCTCCCCGTGTCTGCAAAGATGCTCTGGGATGACACTATGAAGTTTAAGATCATGTGTTGCATTCTGTAACAAAAAGGCATAAATGTACATTACAACGACAATGTCCTCAGTATCATTACAGGATCCTCAATATCATTACAGGGTCCACCAAAAAGTACTTATAGTTCTAAATTTTATTGAGAAAACTGTAGAGGGGAACCCAAGGCTTAAAAAGAAAGAACAAAAACTGATCCACCACCTCAGCTAGCTCCATTGTTAGCAATGTCTGCAGAGCCCGACAACTTAATGGCCACAAAGATTGAGCTACCTTTTCAATCTTACAGATGGTTCCATCCAGAAAAACAAATGAGTGCAGAGAAGCTTACACAATGATTACCTATGCTCTTATGAGATTTCAGTCTCTGGCGTATTCATTCTGGCACGAACACTAAAAATTAAATCTCTTTCTAAAAAGAATTGAGTTAAAAATTTAAGAGCACATATTTTATACCAGGGATCGGCAACCTTTGGCACATGGCTCGTCAGGGAAATCCGCTGGCGGGCCGGGACAGTTTGTTTACCAGCAGGTTCTGCAGGTTCGGCCGATGGTAGCTCCCACTGGCCGCTGTTCGCTGTTACAGGTCAATTGGGGCTGCGGGAAGCGGCGGCCAGCACATCCGTCAGCCTGTGCCACAAAAACAAGCGGATTTCCCTGATGGGCTGTGTGCCAAAGTTGCCAATCCCTGTTTTGTACAAAGACATACTATATTCTGTAAAGGACAAAACATGCAGAGTCAGGAAATATAGTTTAAGTTGCACAGTACTTGAAAAACCTTTTTACATGTTGCTGATGACCAGTTGACTAAGACACTCAGCCCACAGAGCTGCATTTCCAGTACTTTCTGTCTGCAGAAGTTGCAGATGGTAGAAGAGTAAGATGAATAAGAGTCAAAAGAAAGAGAGCTCATCACTAAGGCTAAGATTTTGTCATGGATATTTTTAGTAAAAGTCACAGACTGGTCACAGGTAATAAGCAGAAATTCACATAAGCCTGTGATCTGTCCCTGACTTTCACTAAACATATCCCTGACAAAATGGGGAGGGAGGAGAGTCCAGCACCAGCTACTGGGGCTCTTGAGTCCCTGCTGCTGTCTGTGAGGTCCCCTCCCTACTGGTGGCTTGGAGCTCCGAGGTACACCCCACTACACATAGCAGCTTGGCACCTGCTGTGGGTCCCCCCGCGGCGGCTGGGTGGCTGTGGAGTTTCTGGGGGTCCCCTGCCATCCCCAGCACCTGGGAAGCTGACAGCTCCAGCCCAACTGCCCCAGGACTGAAGTGCAAAATGTCACGGAGGTCTCTGGAAGTCACGGATTCCGTGACTTCCGTGACATAATCATAGTCTTACTCATTACACAGCTATTTTGTTTCAAATGGTTTCAAACCTATGTCCTGATGTGATTAATCTTATAAAAAAAGTTTTAATATGAAATGTGTTTTCAGATTCCTCTTTCTCCTCTGGAACTTTTGCTAACTATTTGTAATAGGGTAAGCTGGTGAAAGTAGACAATTTGAATTTGCAATATACACTATGTAGCTAGCTTGAATCTGAGAAATACGTTCAGTTTCTTTTTAGTAAACTATACAGCATATCAGCATTAGCAATTTGCCTGACTCCTATTTATATTGTTACTCCAAAGGGTTTAAAATCTTCTCCTCAGCTAACATGTTAAAATCTCCTATCATAAATTTTATCTCAGAACTAAGTGGAAGCAGTAAAGGTGTTTTGATGTCCACTTATAGTCTGGAGAATATTAACTTTTCAAGTCCTGAGAAAGTTAGTGCCAAATTAGAGATACAGTATTTGTTTTCACTGTGTGACGTGTAAAAGTGTCATGTTAATATTGTAACAAACATGTCTTTCTGGTAGCCACCTTTTTCCCCATTCACCAAACCACTCCTTAGTTAATTAAAACTGATAGTGAATCATACAAGATGCCCTTAAGATTCTTTGACCAAATGAATGAATTTGATCCTTTTATAGGGTTGGCAACTGATGCTGATTCTTCAACAGCTACATAAAAATAATTAATGTGTACTGGTTCAACATCACTTAATCTTTCTGTGACTTAATACATCTCTCCTCCAAAGCAAGATTATTCAGAATATTATAATGGTGACAGCTGCAGGAAACTGGGCTAGTCACGAGAAGTATCCAACAGATACTTTAATATTTCAGTAACAAATACACAGAAAAAAAAAGAACAAGAAGCAAGATGGTGCCACTAATAATACCACTCAGCACTAAACGCCTAGTCAGCCGAGGTTTGCAATGTACTAAATAAGCTGTTACTTAGCTAACCTTTATTTAAAAAATATGTAATAGTGCAAGTACAATTTGCTTTAGATTGAATTTTCAAGACTTAAAATTTCTATTTTTTCATCTCATCATCCAGAAGGAATTAAAGACCTTAATGGAATCACAGAACTAGAAGGGACCTTGAGAGGTCATCTAGTCCAGTGGTTCTCAAACTGGGGCCGCCGCTTGTTCAGGGAAAGCCCCTGGTGGGCCGGGCCAGTTTGTTTACCTGCCGCGTCCGCAGGTTTGGCCAATTGCGGCTCCCACTGGCTGCGGCTCACCACTCCAGGCCAATGGGGGCTGCAGGAAGGGCGGCCAGCACATCCCTCGGCCCGCGTCACTTCCCACAGCCCCCACTGACCTAGAGCGGCAAACCACAGCCAGTGGGAGCCGCGATTGGCCGAACCTGCGGACGCGGCAGGTAAACAAACTGACCCGGCCCACTAGGGGCTTTCCCTGAACAAGCGGCAGCCCTAGTTTGAGAACCACTGATCTAGTCCAGTCCCCTGCCCTTGTGGCAGGACTAATTATCTAGACCATTCTTGACAGGTGTTTGTCTAACCTGCTCTTAAAAATCTCCAATGATGGAGATTCCACAACCTCCCCAGGCAATTTATTCCAGTGCTTAACCACCCTGACAGTTAGGAAGTTTTTCCTAATGTCCAACCTAAATGTCCCTTGCTGCAATTTAAGCCCATTGCGTCTTGACCTATCCTCAGAGTTTAAGGAAAAAAAATCTTCCTCCTCCTTGTTACAACCTTTTACATACTTGGAAACTGTTAGTGTGTCCCCCCTCAGTCTTCTCTTTTCCAGACTAAACAACCCCAATTTTTTTTCAATCTTCCTGCATAGGTCTTGTTTTCTAGACCTTTAACAATTTTTCTTGCTCTTCTCTGGACTCTCTCCAATTTGTCCACATCCTTCCTGAAATGTGGCGCCCATAACTGGACACAATACTCCAGTTGAGGCCTAATCAGAACGGAGTAGAGCAGAAGAATTACTTCTCATGTCTTGCTTACAACACTCCTGCTAATACATCCCAGAATGATGTTCGCTTTTTTTTGGCAACAGCATTAGACTGTTAACTCATATTTAGCTTGTGGTCCACTATGATCCCCAGAGCTCTTTCCACAGTATTTCTTCCTAGGCAGTCATTTCCCATTTTGTATGTGTGCAACTGAATGTTCCTTCCTAAATGGAGTACTTTGCATTTGTCCTTATTGAATTTCATCCTATTTACTTCAGACCATTTCTCCAGTTTGTCCAGATCATTTTGAATTTTAATCCTATCCTCCAAAGCACTTGCAACCCCTCCCAGCTTGGTATTGTCTGCAAACTTTATAAATATACTCTGTATGCCATTATCTAAATCACTGATGAAGATTATTGAAGAGAACTGGACCCAGAACTGATCCCTGCGGAACCCCAGTCTTTATGACCTTTATGACTAGCTGAGGACCTGGCTTCAATTCAGTGGTCTGACACAGACTTCTCATGTGACCTTAATATCATTTAGACTCTCTGTGCCTCAGTTCCCCAATCAGTAAAAGCGGAATAACAGTCCTTCCCAACCCTACAAAGGTGTTGTAAGCAAAAAAGATTATGAGGCACTTCATAATGGGAACAATATAAGTACCTAAGAAAGGAGAATCCCACCAGCAAGGTCTAAAGCGAATTGTTCATATTGATTTCTGGCTAGTCGAGTTTAGCTTTTATCTGACTAGTAGATGTAAAGTTTAAGTCCTATCCCAAGAGCTTCACTTTTTGTATTACTTCATAAAGCGCACAAGCTGCTCACAGACTATATATTATTACTGAATCTCTATTTTCCCCTACTCCATCCTATTCAACATTAGCTGCTGCAGTTGCTTTCTTTTAGGGGGTACCTCACTGCCTGTTGCTTTTCATATGGTTATTTTCTCCCCACAAGCTTAGCAACCATGAAAAACAAATTCCACAGCAAAGTAGTAACCAATATCCATCACAAATGACCTCCAATGGACATGATTCCATCACCTTTAACCATGAAAAATACTGTTTGGATTTCCAAGGCGAGGTAACACATCCGACAGCGTACACATGAAAGAAAACAGCACCAAGTATGGCTTTTCATGGTAGGTGCCCTTTTAAATGATTATACACAAATGTTTTTTCGCATTTACATTTCAGGAGTAGCTCTCAGGGCCATACTCAGCAGATACTGTTCTCACTGACAAGAACATATTAATGTTTTCAAACCCTAGTGAATTAGTGTTGTGCAGAATACGGCAGGGGGTGGCTAACTCATTCTGCAGAGAGGTCTGCATTGTTGTTAAATACACTGTGTGGGATGGGCTACAATGGTAAGGCCATATATTACCTTTGGATCTCCCACTGATGACAATGATCTGAGCTGTGTGCCCAACTGCATGCCTACATTATTTCAAAGTATGGAACTCAGCACCTATACAGGTGCTGTGAAACTATATTAGTGTGGGACACGTATCAAAATACTACATCTTAAATAGCACATTAAGTTTTTTTAAAAATGAATTTTAAGGAGACCTTGTGGGAAGATTTTCTGGGCTTCTGCTTTCATCAAGTAGGTGAATCTGCACATTGGCTGCTCCAAGCTTTTGTCAAAGATCACAAACACAGCTTTGAAAATGAAGCCTTTGAAAGCAAAAAGGAAATCTTTGTAACTGATCCTGTTTTGTGACAATATGTGAATGCTTTAAAAGATATATAGCTACAAAATACCAGCTCAGAATTGTACCAACTGTAGATTGCCTTAACACATTGGTAGCTTTGTTTCATGCTGCATCAATCTGCTCCTCCACCTCGTCACACCTCGTCACCACACTTTTCTGAATGCTGTAACTTCTGAGCAGGTGGTGACATTCATCCACAGTCTTCAGTAGGGGGAGGTGCAGAACTACACTTCCTCAGGGCACCTGGGGGATGTTTGTGCCTCAGGTGAAGTGTGCAAGTTGCCTACTTGTTGCAGTGCAGCCTGCTTTTCCTTCAGCCTCGCATGACCGCTCAGCTCTTCCGAGGAGGACAAGGACACGGCAAGCCTTTTCTTTTCCCCCTTTGGAACAAATAGCACCTCAGAGTGTCGGGGGGGGGAAAGAGTCCCATTGTCTCTGCCAAGCATAGGGGCTGCTTATTAGCCCCAGGACTTTGTGTAGGGTCCACGGAGTGGGGAGGGATGCAAGGCTCAACCCTCCATTTTGAGCACCTCACTGCTGGCCCTGAGCCATGACAGCTCTACTACCTGGTGTACTTAGGTAAAGCATCTTTTTTAAAGGGAAAGGACATTGAAGGGGGGCAGTAATAATCAGTATTAATCTAGAAAATTAATAAACCAAACACTGGAATAAAACACAACACTGTTTATAAGTTCTATTTATAGGGTACTCACAAACTGTAAGTAAAAAGTATATGTTAAAAGCTCTACTACGCTTTTAAGTACCAGTCTGTTTAATCAAAAATAAAATTGTCCAATCTGCTCAAAGCAGTTCTGTGTCAAGGTGATTAGACAGATTGAAAGTAAAACCTGTGAGGTACCAGAAACCCAAAAAAGGTGTACTGAACTCAGCTCCATCTTTATTGCCGTGCAACCAAACCCTGCTGCTCAGGCAAAATGACTAACCAGTTAAAGACCTTTTGGACAATGGCTCCACTGAAACAAAAAACTCCTGCGTATTATGTATGTTGTACTCTAGAGGGCACTATAACAACTTCAATACATTAAAAAACCAACCTTCAAGAAAGCATTTTTTGTGCACTGACTTTGACTTAATTAATGCTATTTTATGAAAAATGTTTCTAAAGCACCGTGACGTTGTGTGGATAGCTGAGTCAATCCAGTTGCAGAAGATTACTGATACATCTATTAGTTAAGACAGTAACAATTCTAGAGCTATTAGCAGCTGGATCATTAAATGAATAATCCCTCCCCCCCCCCGCATAACTCATTACACAATGAAATAACCTCAGCATCAGAAGAATGACACATCATAACCCTTTCCCAAGGTTCTTAAATAGAAAATCAATCCAGTAACATGAAAATTCAGATTTTGTATTAAATGCTGCATACATTCAATATATCCAGAAAGTGGTGGTTTCTAGTGAGCTATTTTTATTGGCTATCTTATAAACCTTAGATCAATCCTAAGTGCTGTCTCTACCTTTCTATATCGAAAATACAAAAACATTTTTTCCAAATTCAATTCTATATTACAAGTTTAAAGAGGCAGATCTTTTCCCTCCTCCCCTCCCACTCACAGAAGTTTTAGTAAAACTTGGTCTCTAGTATGCAAAATTCCTACGATTTCAATGAGTTAGATGCCCACAAACACTGATTGATTTAGACCTTCTAGATAAGTTAGAATGCTTTTGATCACAATTTGTGGGATGCATATGACAGAGAGGTACAATGGTCATTTAAAATTATGACAGGTTTCAGAGTAGCAGCCATGTTAGTCTGTATCCACAAAAAGAAAAGGAGTACTTGTGGCACCTTAGAAACTAACACATTTATTTGAGCATAAGCTTTCGATGAAGCGAGATGTAGCTCACGACAGCTTATGCTACAATAAATTTGTTAGTCTTTAAGGTGCTACAAGTCCTCCTTTTCCTTAAAATTATGGCTCCCCAGCCTACTCATCATCCTACATCATTTAAATCTTGGTTAGAAATTATCATTTGGGCAGTGGGAAGTGTTCAGTTAGAGGTTAAAGAACAGGGTAAAATGCACTTGAGATGATGAAATAAACTCAAGAGACATTGCTTAAACAATTTACCTTTCCAATGCCATTACCTAGGTCTTTTAGAAGTTGGCTTTACACCCTGATAGCGATGTATACTTTGACATTAAGAATCTCAAGTAAAGAAGAATTCATCTTCATAATATGATAAAATACCAGTTATTTCTGGCAGCAGCTATTTCTGGCATAGATACTGGCTCACTCGCTGACAAAAGTCAAGGTGTTTTCTTTAAGCAAATCGTTTCTTTACAAGTGTGAAAATAAAAGGATGATAGAGGCACCTTCTTTCTCCATTCCCAGAGCAAAATAGATTTAGACAACAAGCCACTCTTCTTCTGCAGCCTATTCTCATCAGAGATGTATTTTAGCTAGGTACAAAAAGAATCATCCACTTAAGAACATTAAACATGTACACAGTGGCCTTGGATCCTTTGGCACGAACACTTACAAACTATGGCCCATTGACGTAAATGAGAATCTTTCTACCAACAACAGTGGGTTGGGGATCAGGACCTACCGGCCTTATTCTGTCCTCAACACCATTTATTTCCCATGCATCTGAAGGGCATTACTACTTCCCACTCATATACTGACAGGCATCACTTTGTTACTAAAATGCAGCCAGATTTGGGGTAGCTGGGGAAGTGGGGGTTGGAGGAGTGATGCTTAGAATACTGAACAATGAAAGGAGGAGAAATTTTGGCCAAGACCAGTGAGATTTTTAGCAACTATGCAGCGAATGTAGATCCAAAGTCACCGAATTGAACGTCTTTTTGTGCAGTCAGCCTGTAACTAAACATATCACTGGAATGACCCACTGGACACACAAATCTTTTTTTTAAAGCATCTGCAGAGAGCTTAGATTTTAAATGCTAACAGAATAAAGTGGGAGATGACTGAAAACATTCTAACATCTGCATAAAAAATGGATATGTTTTAATGTAATCATTTCTTTTCTTTTTTATGTGAACACTCCAAAGATCTCACTCCAGAATGAAAGTTGATTGTAATTTATTTTTCCCAAACAGCAGAATTTAGACATTTATCTAGATATGTAATGATGGGGACCTCAACTTAATACAAAAGACAGAGTTGGAGATGTGTATGTCCTTAGATAATTATGACTACAAACGACAGCCTGTCACACTCACATTTGTTTTAACAGTACAAGCCATACTCTGTTTGTATTGTAGCTATCATCTAAATATACATAAGATAAACATTAATAAAATGGATAGTATTGTTTTATAGAGAGATCTCAAGAGTTTAAGGGAAACAGTCTTCCCTGAAATATGCAGCTCACTTGGGCCTTGATCCAAAGCTCATTAAATCAGTCTTTCCACTGACTTCAGTGAACTTTGGATCAGACCCTCCACATGAAATTATGTATAAATATTTACCAGAGATTATTTCACTTTAGCATTTTAGGGCCCAACTCTCCAAGAAATTACACTGGTGAAATTCCAGTGAATCATATCAATATAATTTAGAAAAGAATCAGGCATGCTGTTATCTAGTCAACGTGTCTCTATATGGAGAAAATGACATTAATAATAATGGGCTAACCCCTTGTGTGCGCCTAAAGTGTCGAAGAGCCTTCCTTCTCCCCAAGCTAGTAATGTCAGGAAAACTGTACTCCAAAAAGGCCTCTGGTTTCAAATTGCTTATTTATTATTATTGGAAATGGAGTCTGGTTTTTTAGGTTCCTTGTTTTCGTTGTGATAGTCATCTTATGTAGGGGAAACGACAATATGACTTTGAAATACAATAGTCAAACAAACAAATAGTGAAAGCAATCCGACTGTAAACTGACTCGTCTGTTTCACTTGTGGTTCTAATGCAATCGCACAAAGGGAATAATGGTAGGGGTTTACTTAAATCCAAGAATAGATTTTCACTGATATTTTTAAGAGAGTCTATTTAAAAATCCCTCTGACAGGAGAGCCAAAATTAGGAGTCTAAAACTAACAGCATCCCTTTAAAATAGAAAGTTATGTTTGGAAAAAAATATCCTCTAGCAGTATGGATGCTGTATGCCTACCACATTCCCTCCAGAGAAAAACAGAGTTTCAAGTAAAGAACAATGAAATCTTAATAGGAGGTAGATTACACTTCATCGGGTATTTTAACTATAAGGTTTTGCTGCATCTGAAGATCTGGCACAATTTTCCTTTTATTTTTAGATTACCTTCAGCCATGTTTATTGTCTATTGCAGGATATGCAAACACTGTGATATGAATAATGTTTATTCAAGATGATATTTCAGTTTGCTGATTTTAAAATATATGACTAGACAAAAACTCATATGCACCTCTCACCAGCTACAATGCTCCTATAAGGAAAGTATAGGTGCAGTCTTAATAAACAAAACTGGGATTAAACAATGTCTTATTTTACAGGTTTTTCATTTTCATAAAATCCATCATATTCTAATTAAACCAACCCTTTCAATCACATACTCTACAACTGTGATATCTTAAGTAATCTGTAATATAGTGACATAAGAAATGTTCATTTCAAATTCACCTAGGCATATATACATTGTTTCTGTATATCCATTTCATCTCAGATTTTTCCTTTTCTTTTTGAATAAAAAGCACCTTGGGCATCTGTATTAGACTGAGATACTTTACAGAATAAATTCTAGCTCAGCACAGAGGATAATTTATAATGTAGAGCCCACATTGTAGTCCTTATGTGCACCCGACAGAGACAGTAGGAGATGGGTGCCAAGACACTGTGGTTCAGAACTCTAATCAGAGGCGCTATTGCCTTAGCATAGTATGATTTTTTTTAATGTGAAAAATACTTGGAAGTGATGTAAAAAAACAAAATCTCGCAAGCAGAGTAAATTATGCATTGAGAAATCCACAAAACATGCGTATGGAAATACAGTATTGTTCCGCCTCTTTATATTGTTTTAATCAAGAGATTTAGCTGATTATAGACATGGATTTACTGCATAGATTTTATTTTCTTATATAGAAATTCACTGAGCTGTAACACATCATAGAGGAGAGTCCCTAGAAACTAGTTTGCTGGTGGTAGTCTTGTAGGATTAGTGAACTCCATTGAGAAGTTCGCTGAGAGATCAAGGTAGTGCTTCTGGTCGAAGTTCTTACAGTAGGTGCCAACTCACACAAACAACACAGATTTAACGTGTCACGTTATTTATTTGAAACTAGGCCTATTAGTTTCTGCACACCGGGAGAAATGAAAAGGGTGATACTCTACTAAAGCTGCTGGAAGTTGCAAGTATCAGTCAATACAAAATTCTCATTCTTTCAAAACTTACATTAAGAGTCTTACAGAAATATTAGGGAGCTGTGGGGTTTTTTTTAATTTGTTGCCTTGTACCAAAATGGGACAAGGAAAACAACTGGCTCAAATGAGATTTTACAACTATTTTTAAAGTCAGCAGGAGCAATGTATATATAAAGCACTTCCAGATTGAGCATTAATTCAGCCCAGAATATAAATTACATAAAAATGGTTACTAAAAATAGGGTTGTTTAATAGTATTTCATTTATATTCTAATAGTGCACTCAAAGCTCTCAGTGCTGCAAGGACACATGAGGAAAATATTGCCTTGCCTTAAATAGTTTACATGAAGGGGCATGACCTCTTAAAAAAGAAATATATTGCAATGATAAGTAGTATTCCTTTGATGCATGTCCTCAATTTCAGAAATCAGTCCTCTATTCCAACTCAAGAGATTGCCCCAACTTGATCTACAAAGTGGACTGGGATTGCAAATCGCATGCTAATATACATTGTCTACAATCGTGACATGTTGGCACAGCGCACTACCGGCAGCAATGGGTCCTAGTAGGTAAATAATTAAAATATAGAAACCCCCCCAGCAACCTACTAGGCAGGAAGCCCAGTAACTGCAGCAGATAAAAATGCATAGCTAATTATCAATTGAATGGAATTCTATCAAGGAAGAGAGCTGATGGGCCTAACATTTCTAAATGCTTCAGCATCAATGTGAGCACCAAAGTCACCAGCTTTGCTGCAAACATACTCATAACCAGGTGATGTGTGACGAAACTTTATCAAGAATACTTTTGTTTAAGGTAGATTCAATGTCTACTGAAAAGCTTTCCAGTCACCAATCTGAAATTGGTCTAGAATGATAGAGTTTCCCACTGACGCCTCAAGAACAGTTGTGAAAATAATTTAAAAAATAGTTAACTAGTTTGCACACAAGTTTTATCTGATAATAGTTATCAGGTTCTAAGTGATTGGAGTGGTGTTCCCACATGCCCTATGTTTCTAGTAATAAGCCATTAAAGGGACACATACTATAAGAGTTAAATATTACTTCAAGAGATTACATAGTCATAATGCTCTGTCCCATAACATGACACCTCACTCTAATCCCAAAAGAAATTGGAAGTAGGCGATACAATTATCTCTGTCACTCTAGAAAGACCTCTTTGGTTGTCCTACAAATGATAGTGGGCTCAGAAGGATACTTAGCCGGCCTCCATTTTATATAACAAATGGCTTTGAGAGAGAGAGAGAGAGAGAGAGAGAGAGAGAGAGAGAGTGTATACAAAAACACACACACTATTATTTTATTAAAAAAAAAACAGAAGGAGGAAAAAACAGAATCTGCATTAGAAGAAGAGGGAGTCTCTGTGCTTAATGTTCCAGTCTCTCTTTTTTACCTTACCCAAGTAGCACCAGCGCCTCTGTAGAGAAGCTTAAGGGAAAACACGTCTTGGTTGAAAAAAGTTGACATCCTGGAACCCACAAAATTTCCAAAGAGCTGTAATAGCTTTATAAAACTCGCCAGCCTCGCAAATAAGACTTGAATGAAAAACAACTGAAACCATTCCAGATGAGGTCTATCTGGAAAAAAGCAGATAACAACTGCAATCATTACCAAAGCTAACTGGCCGAGCATTAGAGATTTAAAATAAGAAAAGTTGATTGTAGCTAAAAATACCTAAACTTTATTTCCAGACCTAATAAACCACAACTGCATACCTGCCCCTCTGTGGCAAAAATATGATCTCACTGCCATCTTCATTATGCTTGTTTTGACAGATTATTGCAGAACTCTGATTCTTCAGTACCAGATCTATTCACAAGTATTTATAGGTTTCCTCCAACCCCTTATCCCCTCTTTTTCTCTAGCGGGGCAGGATCTCCAAAAGATGATTAACTAGTATAGAGAACATAGGCATACTTACAATGAATTACAGCCTTTTGTAGGTTGCTAACCTTATGGGTTCATAGAGAATTTCTCTGGTACGAACAAAAAAAAAAAAAGGAGTACGCATCTTAGAGACTAACCAATTTATTTGAGCATAAGCTTTCGTGAGCTACAACTCACTTCAAAGTAGCTCACGAAAGCTTATGCTCAAATAAATTGGTTAGTCTCTAAGGTGCCACACGTACTCCTTTTTTTTTTTTTTTGCGAATACAGACTAACACGGCTGTTACTCTGAAATCTGGTACTAACAGTTTTGCGAAGGAGCCATTGATCTTGTTGGGGGACGGGGCTAGTGAAGAACAAGTGATATTGAAATACTTGGGAAAGCATCTTCATTGAGTGATTAGTGAGGCACTTTTTGCAGCCGTACAAGCTGAAAACACAAAAGAGGTGCTAAGAGGGTTTTGGTGAGTTTGTAATTAGCAGATCCCACTCCCAGATTCAGCTGCTGCATACTAAACAAGGCGCCACGATCAGAATCCAAAGGCAAAGTAAAAAAGCTCCTAATAGCTGGAGTTTCAAAACAGCAGGAGAAAAACAATAGGAATGTAGCTTCCCACTATCAGATAATTTTCTACAAAGAAGACAGCATGCTCTATTTGCAGTCTTTTAGTCCAGAAGTTGATCTCACCTGGGCAGAGTTTCTAAACCAAAACTAAGGCTTTCCTGTCTCCATTGTCTATCTTCCAGTAGCCAAAGTCATCTGCTGAAATGCAGTACAGTGACCAGTACATAAACCAGCACATAAACCAGTGTACAGATACAGTACATAAACCAGTCGGAGAACACTTCAATCTCTCTGGTCACGCGATTACAGACATGAAAGTTGTGATATTACAAAAAAAAAAACTTCAAATCCAGACTCCAGCGAGAAACTGTTGAATTGGAATTCATTTGCAAATCTGATACAATTAACTTAGGCTTGAATAGAGACTGGGAGTGGCTAAGTCATAATGCAAGGTAACCTATTTCCCCTTGTTTTTTCCTCCCCCTTCCCCCCCCCCCCCCGACGTTCTTGTTAAACCCTGGATTTGTGCTGGAAATGGCCCACCTTGATTATCATACACATTGTAAGGAGAGTGATCACTTTAGATTAGCTATTAGCAGCAGGAGAGTGGGGTGGGAGGAGGTATTTTTTCATGCTTTGTGTATATATAAAAAGATCTTCTACACTTTCCACAGTATGCATCCGATGAAGTGAGCTGTAGCTCACGAAAGCTTATGCTCAAATAAATTGGTTAGTCTCTAAGGTGCCACAAGTACTCCTTTTCTTTTTGCGAATACAGACTAACACAGCTGTTACTCTGAAACCAGTACAGTGAGTAGCTGCCTTCAACACAACCCAACTCCTTATCTTATGTAGAGTCCAATCCCTATGTTTGGTCCATTTGATAGCAGAGAGACTGACTAAAAAAAACCTTCTTTTCCTCCTTTCTGTTGGGTAATCGTTGCCAGCTACCCATATCTCCACTCACTCACAGCTAGCTCCCAATGCAATCAGGATGCCTGTGGATCCCTCCTTGCTTGGAAGAGAGGTGGTTTTTGCCCTCCCCATGCCAAACACTGCATGATATCAATACATCTAATAATAGATGCAAATAAACATGAGCATTTTTGTATTTCCTCTGTTGCATTCAAATTTCCCCAGTGATTTTTGTTAACCATAAATCAGGCAAATTGGCAAGATCATAAAATATAAACACACACGATCCCATCATTAAAGTCGGCGGGCCCAATCTTTCTCCCCCCCTTCTCTCACCTAAAGAGATGGCAACTTTCAAAGGGAGAGGCAAACCTAAATAAACTTCCTGCCCTTTTCTCAAGATCCTGGACACTTGCACACAAGCATTTAAAATACAACCATAAAAAGAAAATTTCTTGGTTTTAAGCAAAATGCAAGAAAATTAAAGTATTGCCAAAACTTTCCAAACCAACTGATGTTATAAACAACAACAATTGATATAAATAGTGACTGAAATGTTCAATTTAAATGTAACAAAGAGAAAAGCAGTTCTACTCACCCAGAGCCACGGTGCATTCATGACAATATTGTCTGTGCAAATGGTTGTAACTTCATCGGTTGTGGGAAGAGCATATGGCCAACGTATGCAGAGAAGGCTGGCGGTTCAATCCCACGAAAACACATACTTTGGGTGATCTGCCAATGGCCAGGCTGCTCCAAAGAGAGGCTCCTTGCCTCCACTCTGCCACCCAAGGGTGTGCCTCCTTTGCCTTCCATGGACAGCACAACAATTGCAAAACACACACTGCTAAGGGCTCCTCCAGTAACAGGTGATCTACAGCATGGAGAGGAAGCACAGGAAATCATTTCAACTGTCTGCAGTAATTTAAGATGCTTCTCTCTCCATCCTGTGGCGCCTTTGCTGGCTTCCCAGTGGTTTGTATGAAGTGTGTAGAGAGGATCCCGTGTTGATATGGCAGTCTTGCCCTGGCCCATCCAAATCAGTGGAGTGAAGGTTGTGGGGCTTCCCTGAGGCTGGAGAAGGAATAACACTTCCAATACTGTAGAGGAAGCATTAACCATTTCTAGGCCCCCCAAAACCAGATTCAGTGAAAGCAGTTTTCTCTTAGTACCCATATGTGGAAGGAGCTTGGATGGACTCGTCTTGTCAAATACTAAATCCAATCATCAATATGTTGGAACAAAAATTTGTTTTTCCTTTCAGAAACATTCAAACCCTGTATCTAATGTTCCACAGTTATATAGCTCTACCTGGCGTAAGTGATCAAAAGATGAGCAGCTTAGAAGCTAATGGTGGACAGCTCAGAAATTAGAACTCAAAATAGTCAGATTGACATCTGCTCAATCAGGCCACATATTATCAGACAGGGAGAACTGTGTATGTAGTGATCTGATCTGCACTGCATCCGGCTCTGTTGTGGTTTTAAACTCCTGGATGCAATATTTATAAGGATTTAATGGCATTGCCTGTCTTTTCACAGCAATCAGCGTATCTTAATTGACATAGCTTCGCTGCATAAAGTTCGTGACCCCTGTGATGCCCATGAGAAAACTGAATCCACTGCCAAGTACGGTAGTTCTCAAATTAGGGCTGCTGCTTGTCCAGGGAAAGCCCCTGGCGAGCCGGGCCAGTTTGTTTACCTGACGCGTCTGCAGGTTCGGCCGATTGGGGGCTGCAGGAAGGGCGGCCAGCACATCCCTCAGTCCGCGTCGCTTCCCGCAGCCCCCATTGGCCTGGAGTGGCGAACCGCGGCTAGTGGGAGCTGCAATCGGCCGAACCTGCGGACGCGGCAGGTAAACAAACCGGCCCGGCCTGCCAGGGGCTTTCCCTGAACAAGCGGCAGCCCTAGTTTGAGAACCACTGGCCTAGCACCAATATCTCTGAACATCAGTTAACCGTGAAAGAGCTCGCCACTTTAAAACAAAACAAAAAAAATATCAAGACAAGACAATCACTTAAGAGTTGAGATTCAAGGACTATCTCATCTGACTAGAGAAGAATACCAGGCAAAATAACACCGTTGGTAAGAACTGAATAGATCTGACTGATGGAAAACAGGCAAACCATCAGCAAATCATCAGCAGCTTTGAGGCGGAATTTTTAAGTTTGCCAAAATTGTGCTCTTATCCAATGTCTAAAACTGAGTTGTGCTGTTATCCAATGTTATCCAATGTCTAAAACCAAAGAATATTTTACTGTTATGCTGCACGTGTTTACGAGTGTGCTAAATAGTAACAGAAGTGGCACGGTATGGTCATTAACACAACCTTCTTGTTGGTTTTTATGGCACGGAGTTAAAGGTGAAATACCTCTAACTCACAAAGAAATGAATGCACAGCCAGCAACACATCTCCAGGAGCCTTTTAATGTTTTTTTTTTTAATTATAGTAAAACCTCAAAAGGTGAAAAGTAATTTTAACTGAATGTATATATATGGGGAAACAGTTCATCAAGAACAGTTGAAAGTAATGAAATGTAATAAATCTCATTGTCATAATAAAATTTCAAAGAAATGTAGCTGTGTTGCACACCTAAAATTTCCAGCTGTGTACATAATGGGACATTTTAGCAGTCACTACAAGTAGCACTTAACAGCTATAAAACTACTGCAAGTCTAAACAGTCAAAATCATAATACTTTTCACTTCTAGAGTGCATTTTGTCCAAGAGACCCAGAGCACTTTTCCAACATAAATTTAGCCTCACAACAATCCTGTAAGAGCCCCAAACCACTGCTACCGAAACAGAAATAAAACTGAACTGCAAATGGGAGCACAAATAAAGGGAAGGGTTCCCATCTGTTTAAGCACAGAAAACACACATTCAATATACTTCACTGATTAATTAAGCGCCTAAGCTTGAAGTGATATATTTGGATGTGCAAGCAATTATGATTTACTTAAAAGCATTCCATGCTTTGTCCTCCATTTCCCAAAGATTGAATTACTGAAGGATCTGTTTGATACACGATTTGGAAATTTTTCTCATATCCTTTTTATTAGAAAAGTGACAGAATATGTCAAAATAAAAACAAACCTCCCAAATTAAGCATCATAGAATGAAAAAGCAGTAACATAATATCACATAGAACATTAAACATTACATACCTAACAAACCATCCTTTATCTTACTTCGATCCACTAATAACAAGGGAACAATCAATCACTGCTAAGGCCCTTACTGATGACTAAGGGAGGATATGATACAGGTCTATAAAATCATGAATGGTGTGGAAAAAGTGAATAAAGAAGTGCAATTTACCATTTCACACAATACTAAAACTAGGGGTCACCTGATGCAATTAACAGGCAGCAGGTTTAATACAAACAAGAGGAAGTACTTTTTCACAAAATGCACAATTAATCTGTGAAACTAATTGCCATGAGATGTTGCAATGGGCAAAAGTATAACTAGGTTCAAAAAAGAACTGGGTAAATTCCTGGAGGACAGGTCCATGAATGGCTACTAGCCAAGAGGGTCAGGGATGTAACCGCATGCTTGGGGCGACCTGCAATCTCTGACTGCCATATGCCAGAAGGGAAAGACAAGGCTGGATCACTCCAACTGCCCTGTTTTGTACATGCCTCCTGAAGCTCTGGTACTGGTCACTGTCGGAAGTGAGAATAGTGGGCTAGATGGACAACTGGTGTGACCCAGTATGGCAGTTATGTTTTAATTAGAGGAGACATGAATATTTATGAGCAATCGGATTGAGCAGAAGTGGAGCGGAAAGACAGGCCTGGCTCACCCCCGTGGTGGACATCTGGAACTGATGGCAGGGATGTGCTTCTGGAGGAGCTGGGCCTTTTTATATTGTACCTCAGACACATACTTCAATAAGTCATGCTGGGCTGTATTAAAGGCCGGGGGTGGGGCTAATGAAGGCCTACTTTGGCTTCAAAGTGTCCAGTACCACTACTCTCAGCACATTCGCTGAATGAAATGTTTTAAGTACTTTTACCTTTTCCCTCACATGCACTACTTCCCTTCTTCTGGAACTCCTGCAACACCATCATCCACTTATTTATGCACTCCACCTCTCATCCTCACTGACAACTGAACATCTTCCCCGGACTCCATGACTGTGACTACCTTCTCTATTCACACCATCTTCTCCTAACCTTAAAGTCTTTGGTATTGGCACTGGACTCTTCTACTCCCCCTCTGATTGATCACGGCTGTTCTCCCTTCTCCTCTTTTCTCATTGAAAAGCCACATACAAGATCAGAATATTCTTCCCCAACTCCCTCTGCGTGGCAGTCAACTATCATCCTGAAAAACCTGCCTCCAACATTTTCTCTGGCTTGGCTCTTCCCCCCATCTTCTCCTTTGTGGGACTGGTAATCTTGTGGGGATGACTAAATTAGCTTTTTTTCTTATACAGAACACAAATCCTGAAAGGAATACCTCCATGTTATAAACCCGGATATTGCACATTGAGAAATCCAGACCTTAAAAAAATTAATTAATTTCCACAGAGGCCATTAATCTAGTTTAACTCATCTCTGGAATAAAAAAAAAATCCCTTTCAGCCGATACCCACATCCGAAGAGATACAAATTGCTTCTGATCTATCTCTCTACAAATGAGTCCACCCACAGTTCCTTAGCAGGATCCATTAGACCATATTCTAAATGTAGCTCCTTGGCAAGTGTCCATTTGCAGGTGCTAAAGAAATTGCCATTGTATAATTCAAATAGAAGGAAATCTGAGCCTCATCCAACATGAGCCATCTGGCTAATCATGCTGTTTTTCTAATGTTGTATCACTCCCTCTGCATGGAGCATGTATGTGTTATATTCATAGTCCTCGGCCCATTTCTTGCACCTGCTGCTTAACTGTGATGACATTGGGAGTGGTCAATTTCATAGAAGCAGAAAAACAACCTATTTACCTTTCACTAGGAAGAATTTAAGGCCAGGTCTCCGCTAACAAGTTTGGTCAACCCAGTGACATTGCTCAGGGATGTGAAAAATCCACACCCTTGGGCAACAGAGTTAAGCCAACCTAGCTGCCGGTGTAGGCAACTCTAGCTACCACCTCTTGGGGAGGTAGACTAAGTACAATGACAGAAGAAACCATCCCACCACTGTAGTGAGTGTCTACCCTGAAGAACTACAGTGGTGCTGCTGTAGTGGTTTAAGGGTAGACATAGACTTCCGTGCTTTTGCAAATTTAATCCGATCTATCGTTTATATACATGGATGACTCAGCCACCAAGGCAATGCAGCATTCTCTCAAGTGGAACACAGACTTTATAACCGCACAAACCAGCGCACTCACAGTTTAGGACAGGAAGCAAATATCCTAATCATTGGAACCATAGGGAGAATTTAAATAGCTAGGCAGAACATAATTATGCACCTTAGGATTTAGTCGGGATACTGGGGTTAATGCTCCTTGTGAGAAGTCCTATAGGATCTTTAATGTCCAAAATGGACAGAAATTAGGCTTTAAATATGAGGGGGAAAACAAACCCAGTACCCTAAGCACCATGATGAACCATTGATTTAATGCCCCACCTCCCAGCACAAGCAGGTAAAAGTAGATAGACACATATTTGCTCTGCTCAAGCTAGCATGCTAAAACTAGCCAGGGTAGCCAGGGTAACAAGGGAGGAGGCTCAGGCTAGCTACATAATTAGGGAGTCTGCGTGGGTTTGTGCTTAGGTGGCAAGACCAAGCCGCCACCCATGCTACCCCCAGCCACACTGCTCGTTTTAGTGTACTAGCTCCACCAGAGCTAGGGCGTCTGTCTACTCGTACAGGGCAGCACGCTCCCAGCTGCAGTTCGGATGTACTCTTGTCACCAACCCTGCTGCCTCGCAACACTCTGCAATGTTCTTGAAAGTTGCCCATGTAAATATTGACTAACTCCAATCTTGCTTAGCTTGTGAAAACTGATGATCCCACAGACTGAGGTGGCAAGGCTGCAGGATGAATCAAGCTATGCCAAAGTATCAGATCAGTTGACTAGGAAGCTGGCCTTCCTCCTCAATATTTTATTTCAAATATGGAATCTATTATCCAGTTCATCTGTTCAGCAAAGTGAGAACCCACACCAGACTTTGGGTTGTGCCTCTTAAGAAATGGAGCACAGAAGCCACAAACCATAACTGAGAGAGGGAATGCCTTTTTCGTATCTCCAGGATTCAGAACAGAGGCTGCTCTAACCTATGGTGGTTGCCTACAGCCTACAACTACAGCCAGAGTGCAAAGTGCTCCAACCACTCCCCTTCTAATCCCCACTTACCCCTCCATTAGGCCCAGGGGATGCATGGGGGCAATGGGGCACTGGAGGATTAGCAGTGCCATCCTGTCACTACCACTGTCCTGAGACCATTTCTCAGGGGCCAACAAAGCCAGTTTTGCAGCCTTTTCCACATACTGAACCTGCATAAAACTGCTACTCTGAACCTGCATAAAACGACGATAGCTGAACCTTGAATCAACCCCTGCTCATCTCTAACATTCACCACTCCACCCCTTCCTGAAACAATAGGGCTATGGGATGGTTACATGTAATGCAGTACCACTGCATCAGATATCACTGTCATGATATTATGACTGTGATTCCTCCCCTCAGAGGGTAGCAGGCTTAGCTGTAATTCCAGTTTAATCATGACACAGCCACTTCTGAAAGAAAAATTACTCTAGAAATAAGGAGCAGCATCTGCAACAGGCAGTTGTTGAGGCAGATTTGGACTGGCTGAAACTCTACAGCTGCTGGCAAGAATATAAACGGTGAGAACAGTACCTTGATGGGAACTGAAACTTTGGTAATGTTCAGGAATTTCAGTAGAAAGATCTGTGAGTAAACTGGAAAGTTTTCTTTAACTTTTGATTACTAATCCATTTCAGGCTTATCACCTGTGATGTAAAAGTAAAGAACTAGGTGCTCAATTAGTGAAGCGCCTCTATTGACATATAAAAAGCAAGTGATGAATTATATGTGAAATGTTGGCACTCTTGAAATCGATGGGAGTTTGTCATTGACTCCAGTAGGGCCAGGCTTTCACCCTGTGTGTTTATAAGTTCCTCCATTTGCCCTCACAAGTATCGACATTGCACATCCACAAACAGATCATAGTTTAAAATTTTCTCTATTATTATTATTTGTATTACTACATGTTGGATCTGAAATACCTCAAATCCACTATACCTGTAGGTAGTGGGAACATACCTTCTACGTACTGTGCCTAGCAGTGGAAGAATCCACCATGGTAGTGGTTGTATGAACTGTAGAGATGTGTACTTTTTAAATCACTTATGCATGTTTGAAAATCCCACCCTAGATAAGCTTCTGTTTAAAATTTAATTAATTAAATAAAAAACGTGGCTAAATTTCAGCCAACGCCACAACATAAGCCTGGATCCTATAGTCTTTTCTCATAGAAATTGCCTGTTGACTTCAACAGTGTATGTAGGTGTTGGAAGATGAACGGACGCAATGGCTGCTCCTCTCCCATAACCATCTAACTTTTTACAAGACGCTTTTGTTTCTGTAAGTCAGACAGAAGCATAGAAATTATTTTTTTCTTCTCATCTGACAAATGCAGTTTTCCCCATAACTGTCAGGAAAGCTAATAAAACATGACTGACATTGCCACACAACATACTCTCAGCAGGATCCAACAGCCTGGGGCTTTATAAACATGGATTTCTTAAAAAAAAAGAAAGAAAGAAAAAGAACAAGAAAAAAGGTAAATAGACCCTTCTGGGAGTATGCTCTGTAAGCTTGTTGTGGTTTATAACCAGGTCAGGTGTAAAAAAGTCAAGCCAAAAATTCCCATAAAATAATATACATAAAACACACCGTTTAGATTTTATTGGCCTATACGTATTTGAACTCAGCTACAACAGTTACTATACATGCCTAAATGAAACTAAAAAAGTATTAGCTGAATGCTTTTGCAATGTCCTGGAAAAGCCCCATCAGTGGGCCAAATTCTGATAATGTAAATGGACACAGCTCCATTGCATTCAATGAGTTTCACCCTTTCGCATCAGCAGAGAATATGTTCCAAATTCTTGCCATGAGTTTGGAACAGTCAAAGCAGAGAAAAACCGCAAATAATGAATTCCAAGTTTTACAGGTTTTATTCGAGACTTGGGATAAAATACATGGGAGTGGGCGTTAATTAATTTGAATTACAGTATATATCAGTCTAAGGTTGGATGTATTCAATAAAATTGTTACCTCTTTACATGTATAGTGAGTTTGTGATTCTGATCCTTTAGGACCTAATTTTTTAGTGCTGTGCTCACTATAAACATGAAGCAGTGGGAAGGAAGAGACAGGGGCCAAGTGGAGTAGCAGCTGCTGGTCTGTCTATTAACCAATTCAGAACCCCCTGATTCCATTGATTTCTGACCTCAATATTTCACAATTAGTGAATTTTCAGCTCCTCAGGCCACTCCCACTGAAGCAATTTGTCTTTTAGTTCCCCCATCTATCAAAGTGGTTTATCTGGTTTTCTCACCTAGCACCACCATTTCACATCCTCCCACATCTCAGGATTTCATCCTCAACCCCCTTGTCTCATCCCAGTATTTAATTACCTGCTTTCCTCACACGTTTAGTTCTCTACCCTTGTATTTAACTAGAAATCCTCCTCCCACACTTGAAGGATTTAATTATCTATCCTGCCTATGCATTTCCTCCTGATTGGTGGGCCTTGCCCATGTAGCAAGGGAATGTGAAAGAGCCAATCAGGGCGGATCTCCTTAGAGATGAGGGGTTTCCCCCAGACCCATAGAACAGTCTGAAAACCCACAGTCTATGCAGAGAAACCATCAAATTGACAGGGCTGTAGCTAGTCCTGACAGAAAGAACTTGAAGGCCATTCTGTTTGTTGCTTTGAATAACATGCAGATGCTGTTAGAGAATTAGTAGCACTATGTAACTGTGTCCTTGTTAATGAGTAAGTGTTAAGAATGGAAAATTCCTGTTATTGAAGAATTGCTTCAAAAGCCTTTCAAGTAGCAAGTCTTTCTCTGTGAAAGCAGAGATTTTTAAAAAATGAGATACCTTGACCTGCCTTGTTTGGATTAAAATGCAAACGAAGAAAAGAGAGAGAATCTTTAGACATTTTAATGTAGCTTAGTATGACAATATCATGTGGCTATCAGAAAATGAAAAGCTTGGCAAACTCTAATGTTGGCCTGGTTTGCTGTTTGGCAATGAATGCTGGATCTGGACAGCTGACGATCCACAGTATGTCTTTTCCACACAACACCACATGCCCCTTGCTGCCACCCTCCTGAATTTGTCTTACCGAGACAAACGTTGACATTATTGTGACGTTTGTGTTCTCACTTCTCCATGCATCACCACCACAAAGCCCAAAATAAATTTGAGATGTTAATTGTCGTATCTGGGACGTGCAGAACGCAGCAACAACTATCAGGACTGCCAGACTGTCGTTCCAGTTTCAGGATGCGTGGCACTGCTTTTCACTTCCTATTTTTCAGAGGAAAAGCTAAATCTGAGAATGACTGAGGGTACAGACCCCGTCTAAGGATTGGCATGTAAATTGCTAAAAATCTCTCATGAGTACACTAACGAACAAAGAGGTCTCAGTTTATTGCCAGGGCATGCACTGAGCCCAACCATGAAGGAAATGAGGGTAAGGTCAGACAGTGAAATTACCCCATCATGGGGCACTGAAAGCAGTGCCCAAGGATGCTCATGACTGAGCTCTTAACATCCAGCAAATCACAGGAGTGCTCTGGACCTCACAGGACTAGCTCTAAGAGAGACGGAGTCAGCAAGGAACCAGACACCCCTTCCCCAAAAAGAAGGGCAGAACCCTGGCTTCAAAGATCCCTTTATAAACTATTTTTACAGGCATACGTTGGCAGAGGGTCCACGGACCATGCCTTTCAAGTGAGCTTTGGCCACCGATGTTTGCAAAGGAGTCACTTATACTAAATCATGGTTCAGGGATCCAGGGGGAGGAGCTGCCACCACACACTGGGGAAAAAAAGCTGATGGCCATAGACTTCCCAGGAATAGGATCCCAGTTTCAGGTGGTGAATCAGCGATCCCCATCCAGGTGATTTCAGAGGGATGGAGTGAAATGGGGTGTGCTGACGAACTGGATATAGCCAACCCTGAAAGGCTGAGGGAGGGTCAACTCCTCAGCAGTTCTGTCGCTCGGTCACAGTACCGAGACTCATGGGACCCAGATTCAGGGGAGGAGTTCGAGGACAGTGACAGTCAAGGGGTAGCCAGATATGAATCACCCTCCAGCAGTATGTGCAGAGGACTGGAACCCTTGATACAGGAGAACCCAAAGGGAGTGCCCAGAAAGGCAGTTCATATAATCATGCCAGATATAGCTCCAGCTATGTGCAGGCAAAGGGCACTGGACACAGACCCCCAGCACGGGTTGGCAGACTAGCTGACTCTCTAGGTCCTCTCATGGTCAGAATGCTAGGGACCACATCTGGAGCAGGTAATCCCACATCAGAGGAAACATCAGTTTTAACACGTATGGGGCTGGGACAAGCTACCACAGCAGGCCCCCTAGAACACAGGGGCATGGGATAGGCCAGCTTCCAATGACACCACCAGCCCCAAGTAGCAGTGCCTGATCATGTATGGGACCCGACAAACCACCAGAAGCACACTTACTGAAAGCAGTTAAAGCAAAGCAAAGATTTTGAGAGGGAAATACACTAAAATCTTCACCCTGCTTTTAGAGATGATGAGGATGCGGATGACAAAAAGAATACGGAAAGAACAAAAAACGAAAGGTGGCTAAGATCATAGATAATTGGACCTTGGCTTTTTACATATTGACAAGTATGATGTGAGAATGAAGCCCAGAGCAATGTATTCCCCATCTCAAATCTATAGGTCTTATAGTGCGTGGTCATGTCACATACGGCACCAAGGCATCGTTGAGATGTGACAGTAATTTAGAAAGAGAGGTGGATGATGAGATTGTGCTATGGGGAAGGAAGGACTAGGATTTAGCCTGAATGCATGATCCTATACTTTTTTTAAACAGATGGTAGGTTACCAGCACTGAAAACTTGGGTAAGAAGAGGAGATGGCAAATCGAATGCATGTTTTGATCTGAGTGAAGGAAAGAAGTGTTTTTGCTCCTTTTCTAGATGTGAGCATGCATGTGGGACTTGGGGGGGGGCAGCCAGGAGTGCAAGCAGGGCGGTACCCCGTACCTGCAAGAGATTTCTAGCCCGTATGGGGTACCAGAAAGATGTGGGACTAACCCGCCCCCACCACCAGAGCACACAGCTCGGGGAGCGGGGCTGCACTCTGGTCCTTAAAGGAGCAGAATGAGGCTAGGGAGGGCATTCGTTCTTTATGGTTTTAGCAGCACAATACATATGCTAACAAAATTAAACAAAGGCTTAGTTTAAATTTGTTAGCATACGTATTGTGCTGTTTTACATTGGTCAGGAGTCCTCGAGGGGAAGGGGTGGGAGGGACAGAAGGTGTTTAAATAAAACAGTGTTTTTTATTCTGTTTTTCCCCATCGGTCTGAATTATCTATGACATTCATACTGCATTACATCAAGTCCAAATCATTAGAGGAATGCTTTTGCTTGCACTGACCAGAGGATGTTTGGATTCTGATGTCAGCCCAGTTCTACAGCCTGACAGGAATCAGTGGTGTCTGTTCCCAGTGTAAACATAGAATTCTTCTTTGCAGCCAAACTAGTCTAACATGCATTTTGTTACTGGAACTGGAGCAGCAAAACAAAGAAAACAAAAGCCTCGTTTTCCAGCTTTGTGGGTGAGAGAACTATAAGTGGAGATTATAATGCTGGACACTGATGGCCTTAAACCAGCTGCCTCAGGAATCTGCCAAGAACTTTGCTGAAAATATGTTTCTCATCTTAGCAACGGAGCTAATACATCTTATCACACATCTGCCCACCTTTATTCGAATGAAGCTCCTTCTGATCTGACAGCTCAGGCATTGTCAGTTTCCTCCAGAACAATTTACAAACTTGGAACCTAATCTGGTAAATGCTTAATCATTTGTGGACTGGTAAGACTTTCAGGATTCTGTTCCTATAAAGGAAGTTGAGTCCCCCATTGAAATACAATGTTTGGGTACAATACCATAAAGCAGTTTGGGTTACAGTTCTACTTAAAATTTGTCTTTTAATAAGTCATACATATGCTGAAATGGCTCCTCACCCAACTCCCATAGTCCATATAAACAGACTGAATACTACATACTTAGGGAGAAAGTGAGTAGTAGTCAAGCATGTTGATATTTTTATATACAAAGGGGAGTGTCAGAGGGGACGTGGAAACAGCTTAGCAAGTGCTCCTATCTCCAACACCCAGATACCCAGTTCCCAATGGGGTCCAAACCCCAAATAAATGTGTTTTACTCTGTATAAAGTGTATACAGGGTAAACTCATAAATTGTCCACCCTCTGTAACACTGATAGAGAGGTATGCACAGCTGTTTGCTCCCCCAGATATTAATTACTTACTCTGGGTTAATTAATAACAATGATTTTATTAAGTATAACAAGTAGGATTTAAGTGGTTCCAAGTAATAACAGACACAACAAAGTAAGTTACCAAGCATAATAAAACAAAACATGCAAGTCTCAGCCTAATACATTAAGAAACAGATTACAGATGAATCTCACCCTTAGAGATATTCCAATAAGCTTATTTCACAGACTAGACTCCATCCTAGTCTGGGCCCAATCCTTTTCCCTGATACAGTTCTTGTTAGCTCCAGCTCAGGTGGTAATTAGGGGCTTTCTCATGACTGGAACCTCCTTTGTTCTGTTCCACCCCCTTATATAGCTTTGGCACAAGGTGGGAATCTTTTGTCTCTCTGGGTCCCCACCCCTCCTTCAAAATGGAAAAGCACCAGCTTTAAGCACCATAGCCAGATTTAAGATGGATTCATGTCACCTGGTACTGGGTCACATGTCCTATGAGACCCCAACCTTCATTCTGCCTGGTCTGACTCACAGGAAGGCTTGCAAGTAAACGGAGCCATTTACAACCAGTTGTCCTAGTTGATGGGAGCCATCAAGATTCCAAACCACCATTAATGGCCCACACTTTGCATAATTACAATAGGACCTCTGAGTTATAGTTCATATTTCTAGTTTCAGATACAAGAATGATACACTTATACAAATAGGATGACCACACTCAGTAGATTATAAGCTTTGTAATGGTACCTTACAGAGATCTTCTGCATGAAGCATATTCCAGTTACATTATATTCACACTCATTAGCATATTTTCATAAAATCATATGGAGTGCAATATCACAGCCCTGTAACCTGCACTGGAACCAGTTAAATGCCTGGTACCTGAGAGCTGGTGAGGGCAACGTAGTGTGCCTCCCCCAAGGTATAATTTATAAAGTTTCAGCCTGTTTAAACCCATCCCATATGTCTGTCAGTCATTCACCTGCTTGTCCTGGGCAATGACTTATGTCATAAATATAAAGGGAAGGGTAAACCCCTTTGAAATCCCTCCTGGCCAGGGGAAAGCTCCTCTCACCTGTAAAGGGTTAAGAAGCTAAAGGTAACCTCGCTGGCATCTGACCAAAATGACCAATGAGGAGACAAGATACTTTCAAAAGCTGGGAGGAGGGAGAGAAACAAGGGGTCTGTGTCTGTGGGTATGCTGGTCTTTGCCAGGGATAGACCAGGAATGGAGTCTTAGAACTTTTAGTAAGTAATCTAGCTAGGTATGTGTTAGATTATGATTTCTTTAAATGGCTGAGAAAAGAATTGTGCTGAATAGAATAACTATTTCTGTCTGTGTATCTTTTTTGTAACTTAAGGTTTTGCCTAGAGGGGTTCTTTATGTTTTTGAATCTAATTACCCTGTAAGATATCTACCATCCTGATTTTACAGGGGGGATTTCTTTATTTCTATTTACTTCTATTTTTATTAAAAGTCTTCTTGTAAGAAAACTGAATGCTTTTTCATTGTTCTTAGATCCAAGGGTTTGGGTCTGTGGTCACCTATGCAAATTGGTGAGGCTTTTTATCCAACATTCCCCAGGAAAGGGGGGGTGCAAGTGTTGGGAGGATTGTTCATTGTTCTTAAGATCCAAGGGTCTGGGTCTGTAGTCACCTAGGCAAATTGGTGAGGCTTTTTACCAAACCTTGTCCAGGAAGTGGGGTGCAAGGTTTTGGGAAGTATTTTGGGGGGAAGGACGCGTCCAAACAGCTCTTCCCCAGTAACCAGTATTAGTTTGGTGGTGGTAGCGGCCAGTCCAAGGACAACAGGGGAAATATTTTGTACCTTGGGGAAGTTTTTGACCTAAGCTGGTAAAGATAAGCTTAGGAGGTTTTTCATGCAGGTCCCCACATCTGTACCCTAGAGTTCAGAGTGGGGGAGGAACCTTGACATGGTGGCATAGCGATTAGGAGGATTTTGGGTCAGACCCTAATACAGGAAGGATCTCCTTACTTAACTGTATTTTAACTTTGGGCAACTAGGTAACTGCAACAACTCAGGTGTCCTTAGATCCCATTTCATCTTAAACCCATTTGAACGTAGCAGTTATTTGAACAGCAGAAGAAGTCTATTCTTTTATGTAGTAAATTCTTTAAAACTTCTCTTGCTAAGATGGATACAGAACTAAAACAAATCCATTCACCACATTTCTTTCAGTATAATAGATAATTATTTTTATCTGCCTTATACTACTTTTTTTCACCCAGTGTTGAAAACAATAGATATCTTGAAATACTGGATTAGTGAAAATTTAACAGCTTCCTGGAAAGCAATCTCAGAGACACAGCAACTGTCATGAATACAAATTTCTGCCTGATGCAGCTACCAACTTTTATGGTCATTTGCTTTCCTGGAACTGTATTCTGTAAAGCAATACGGTACTTTACTTAAATTTCATACTTTATGCAAACTCAGATTTTAAATGAAAGGTTTTGAGCGTAACATGAATTTAAAGTATGAAAATGTGCAGTTTATAAAATTAACAATGTCCATAAGTATATTGATAAGCATTTTAAATACCAAAAGAGAGAAAAATAGAATAAATAGAAATAAATTAGTGATAGTTTATTTAGTGCGGGGCGGGGGGAGTGCAACATCATAGTTCAGGTTGACACTAGCATACTGTTTAACAGATGATATTTCTGGGTCCTCTAAAATCCAAAAGCTTACTTGGACTGTCTTGAAAACTGTCATGCTTTGTGAAGGTCTAGGGTAAGGTTAGTGCTTCAATTTAGTGGTATTAAAGACAATAATGCAGCACTTCTCAAATGCGGCCACAGACTCCTGGACTATGATTGAGGGGGTAAAGTAGAAGCCCCTCCCCTCCCTGTTGCTCCTGGATGTACCGCCTTGGTGTTGGTTGCTGGGGCCACCAGCAGGGGTTGGGCCCTGCCCCCCTCTGGAGACACCTGGGGCACAACACTGGAGGAGCAGGCAGCCCGTGATTTCCCCATCTTCCCAGGGGTGGTGGGGCTCAGGCTTTAGCCCTGGGGTGGCAAGCTCTAGCCAGGGGGCTTCCGGCTCCATCCCCAGGCTCCGGCTGCACAGTGGCAGGTCCCAGGCTCCAGCCACATGGCTCCAGGCTCCATCCCCAGGCCTGGTCCCCTGGCCATGGGTCTTCAGGCTCTGGCTGTGGGGCTTCAGGCTCCAGCCCCCTGCTGCTTCCTTGTCCCCCCACAACCCCACTGGCCCCTGCTGCCTCCCACAACCCTCCATCCGGGGCTTAATTTGTCCCTAGGCTTGCCAGGACTGAGTAAGTCTGCTGTGAAAAGTGATACTTGTATGTTTGTTAATATCACTTTTCACAAAAGACTTACTAGTTAGCAATAAATAAATTACAATGATTTGGACGTGTGTATGTGGATATTTTTTTGTTTTTCCTAAAGCTAATTAAGTATTTTAGGGAAAAAGTGTGAGAGCAGCCAACAGCAAGAGATGGTGGCCTCACTTTGAGGGCACCAAAAATATATGTCCTGGGAATCCCTGCAAATTGCATGCATGAATGGGGCCCAGTTAAGGTTTCCTGGCTTTTGAGAGCTTCGTATTCAACCTTTAAAAAAACTAAGTTAAAGTTATTTTAAGAAATTTACTAGTTTATTATTTGTTATTCTGTGATGTCCAGAGAGACTCCTCCTCAAAGTTTTTTCCTGTTATGGCAAGTGCCCAGAAAATTGTCATTACTTGTCTCTGTCCATTTCTTCAAACCATGCTCCATCTTTTGTCTATTTTGTCAAAGCTGTTCTGCTACACTGTGCATGTGAACAGAACAATCTGTTATGGCTGATGCAAATTTAATACAATAATACGATCAGAACACCAAAACAACTGGATGCCCTCACCCACCTCCTTAAAACTAGACACAGACAACATCCTTTATAAGTAATTAATGATGGGAGACGAATTTGTCTCTGGCTTTGGCTTCTGCCTTTAGAATGAAGCCTTGTGAGCCTACGCTGTTCAATGCCTTACCTAGGGAGGCAGTAGAATCTCCTTCCTTAGAAGTTTTTAAGGTCAGGCTTGACAAAGCCCTGGCTGGGATGATTTAATTGGGGATTGGTCCTGTTTTGAGCAGGGGGTTGGACTAGATGACCTCCTGAGGTCCCTTCCAACCCTGATATTCTATGATTCTACGATTCATGGACAGCACAAATGGCAGGATTTTCTTTTGGAGCAAGTTCTCTGTTTCCAGGCCCCCAAGTCAAATAGGAGTACTTCAGGACAAATATTCTGTATCATGAACTCCATCAGCAGCTCAGAGGACAAGTCCTGACCCCGCCGCGCAGTCCGAGTAACTGGACTACATGCTGAGGAGGTCTGCATGGGTCAAGAGGAAGATAAGGAATCCTTTTGACCCACTCCAGATCATGAATATCCGTATGGGCAAGGAAGGGCTGCAGGAGCAGTGGATCACTGGCTATGCCATGCTCCCACCTTATTTCACACACAGCAGTGGATTCTAGCAAGGGAGGAACATCGAAGTGGCAGAAGGATCTGTGGAGTGGTTCTTTTAACTCTTCATGGTCTGGGGTAGGTGGATAGGATTACACCGATCCATTGGACCTGCAGTTCTTCCATGACCCTAAGGCAGCAATTCTCAAACTGTTTTAATGGGGTCACTGGGGCTGGCTTAGACTTGTTGGGGCCTGGGGCCAAAGTCCAAGCCTCATTACTGAGGGCCAAAGCTGAAGCCTGAGCCCTGCTGCCCGGGGCCAAAGCCAAAGCCCAAAGGCTTCAGGGCTCAGGTTACAGGTACTCTGCCTGAGGCTGAAGGCCTTGGACTTCGGCTTTGCCCCTCCCTCCCCCTCCGCCTGGGGTGGTGGGACTCGGACGAGCTCAGTCCCCCATTCCTGGGGTCGTGTAGCAATTTTTGTTCTCAGAAGGGGGTCGCAGTGCAATGACGTTTTAGAACCCCTGTCCTAAGCATATGCCTACACTGCAACTGGAGCTGTGACTGCACCTTGGGTAAGCATTCCCGTGCTAGCTTTAATATAGCTAATGCAGCTACAAGTAAGTGAGGGTGCAGTGGCACGGACTTCAGCATAGGCTGTCCAAGCACACCAGGACCCTGGGTACATATTTGCATTGCTAGCCTGCACTGAAGCCCATGTTACCAGGCCTTCACTATCATTTGTATCCATGCTAGTATAGGTAAAGCTGGTGTGGGTATGGCAGCCTGTGCTACCAGCACACCTCTGATTGCAGTGTAGACATCTCCTGAAAGGCTACTCACTGGCGTAAGAGGCCCTTGTGCAGCTGTGGTCCATAAGACTGTGCCCTGTGTCTTCATTCACTGGAACCACACTAGTTCCACTATTTTCAGGACCCTGCTCACCCACGGAGTGGGAGAGCGTATCCTTAAGGGTGGGAGATTTTCAAAAGTCCAAGTCACTCTGAAAGTCAGTAGGACTTATCCTCTTCAGTTTTTGGGGCTAGTCTACATTACCGTGCTACATCGGCGCAGCTGCACCACTGTAGTGCGTCTTGTCTGTAGTGCGTCTTCACTATGCCAATGGAAGAGTGCTCTCCTCTCAGCATAATTATTTGACCTCAATGAGAGGCAGAAGCTATGTCAGTGGGAGAGCATCTCCTGACGACATAGCATGGTGTAGACATCACTCTAAGTCGAAGTCACTTACATCGCTCAGAGGGGTGGCTTTTTCGCATCCCTGAGCAAGGTAACTTACAACAATTTAAGCAGTAGTGTAGGCAAACCTTTAGGTGCTTTTGAATATCTCACCCTAAAGGCTTGATTGTCAGTTACACTAAGGCTCCTTGCACTGCTCTGTCTTCATAAAGCAGCCTTAAAATGATCATCAAGGTAATTCATGACCACTTCATAGTGCCAGTGTGGTGCAGAGTGGCCCCAGCATAAACAAGACTCTGTCACTCAATATTTAGAGGTAATAACAGCAAATTCTACAGGAGAAAATTTGTGCTAATAATGGTATCGCCATTACTCTGCACAGAAGGTAACGCCAATAACCCCCATCTGCTTATCAAAGTCTTAACAATTCCCAATTTCACCTAGCATTTTGTTCTTCTTTTCACCTAGGCTGTTCCATATAACAATGAAGTGAAAAAAGCTGCTCTAGCCTATTGATTATAGCTATGTCACAGGGTATTCACTTGCTGTGGGTGCATCGCCTTCTAGCTGCTCTGGAGAATAGCTCTCCAGTTTCCCAGGGTCCTACTCTTTCTCTGGGTTCACTCCTTCGCTCTCTACTGCACAGAGAGTGGCTGTAGACTTCCTCACTGCCGCCATTTCTGTTATCGGCTTCCTGGCTTTATACTAGCCCAGTCCCCACCTACTCAGCTGAGCTCTATCTTCCAATCAGGGGTTTCTTCTCCAGCCTAAACCCCTCAAGTGTGACCTATCTCATTAATTGGTCCTTTCTCAGCTTCCTTAACCATTTCAGGTGTGAGGCAAACACCCCATCACATGCCACACAGATCAAACACAGGACCTTTCACACTAGAAGCACAGGCAAACTGAATGGGTCCCAGTACTGTGGGCACCATCCAAGCCATTGCAACCACTAAAGGTGCGGACTACAACAAGGCAGTCAAAAAATTACAAGGGCAATGCAAATGAGAAGTCACAGGCCCAGTGATTTCCAAAACACACAAGGGAAAATACGTTACCATTGTGGATCTACACAACACACTATGGACAAGACAGGCTATCCTGCAAAGAGAGCTTGGTGCAACCGCTGCAAAAAGATCAGACATTTTGCTAAGATATGCTGAAGTGACCACCATAATCAACAACTACATGCAGTTGCTATTATGGTTTTGAGTGTGGGATGGAAGCAGCTCCACATGCATCGCAGATAAATAATGTGTACTGTTCATGTTTCTGCTACAGCAGGAGGGAAGCCCCAGGTGGTAGAACTAATGTTGGACACTGGCTCAGCAGTTTCTAGTTTACCTGAATTGATTTACCTGCAATAAGCTTCGTTCAATAAGTGGCACATGTCCAGTGTGCTACTTGATGAACCACATTCATGAGCTTGGTTGCTTACCTGTAGCTGTGACTTTTGAGACATACATAGAATATGCAATTCTATATTCTGCATAAGGGTACTTCTATCCTAGGCAGAGATTTGTTTGCTGCACTAAACCTGCAGGTAGTCAATGGACACATTGCTTCTAGCTCACCCGGCACTTTTACAGCTCAAACTCTACTCTCTGCTCTTAATGAGGAAAGTACAGAGGAGGCCTCTGGCTGTGCATTTGGGCTTGTTCACAAAGTTAAACTTCAACTTAATGTGACACCCATACAACAGAAGTTGTGTCATCTTCCGTTCTCAGTCAGAATGCTATATAACAAGAGTTAAAAAAATTAATACAGAATGGCATTATTGAAGAGATTGCATCATTTGAATGGGTCTCACTGATAGCGGCGACAAAGAATAGCACCGGAGGTATTCGTCTTTGAGTATACTTAAGGGATCCTAATAAAGCCATCGTAATTGACAGCCATCCATTCCCACACATAGAAGAAATATTTGAGGAACTTTGTGGCACAAAGATGTTTTCTACTCTTGATGTACAGAGTGCAGATCATCAAGTTATGCTACAAGAGGACAACAGAGATCTCACAGCATTTATTATGCACGATGGACTATTCCATTTTAAACGTGTGCCACACGGATTTGAATCAGCACCTAGCACTTTTCAAAGAGTGATGTCAGTGATTCTAAAGAACAAGCCCAGAGTTCAATATTATTTGGATGATACTATATTTGGGAAGGCTCCCAAGGAACATAAAAAACATCTTCACACAGTACTACACCACGTCCAAACACTAGGATTGAAACTGAAGTTGGACAAATGCCATTTCTGACAGAGTTATTTTTGGGACATATACTTTTGCAAACTTGACTGAATCTTGACCTGGACCATGTCATGGCAGTTACAAAAGTGGCACCTGTGAGATATTTACAAACCTTTACGTGCTTTCTTAGGTCTTACATCATGGTATGGCCAGGTTTATTACGAACTGTGCTTTCAGTCATGGAACTGTTATGAGCACTATTTGGGGGAAACTCGAGCTTGGCCTGGACGACTGTTGCACAAGTTAGTTAAAAAAAATAAAAAATTTTATTGTAAACAGTTCAGCATTTACATTGTCTAACCCTGCATTACCCACAATTGTGATTATGGATGCCTCCAACTGTGGACTGGGAGCAAGACTTACTCAAATCCATGATGACAACATGGAGAAGGCTGTTGGATTGGCTTCAATAACATTTACAGAAGCTGAGAGGAAGTATTCAACTGTTGAAAAGGAGACACTTGCATTTGGGCTTCAGAAAAATGGAGAACTTACCTTTGGGGCTGTATTTCCAAACTGTGTACAGATCACAACCCTTTGATAACACTGTTAACATCTAAAGGACTTGGACAAGTCGGAAGCCAAATTGCTAGGTGGTCAGCAAGACTACTGTCTTTCACGTATGGCAGAATACAGGCTGGGAATTAAAAATGTGATGGCCTATTGATTGTCCTACCTGCCCTCGTCTTACATACAGACAGATGATGAAGTAGTATTTACACTTATAACAGGCACTCTCGCAGACATTATACAAGAACAAAGCTGCTTGCTTTGCATACCTGATTCAACAAAAATTGCAGGAGCTGACAATGATGAAATGCCACACAACCCCAAATGCCTTGACCCAACTTTGCTACCTTTTCATAGATTCATAGATACTAAGGTCAGAAGGGACCATTATGATCATCTAGTCCGACCTCCTGCACAATGCAGGCCATAGAATCTCACCCACCCACGCCTGCAAAAAACCTCTCACCTATGTCTGAGCTATTGAAGTCCTCAAATCGTGGTTTAAAGACTTCAAGGAGCAGAGAATCCTCCAGCAAGTGACCTGTGCCCCATGCTACAGAGGAAGGCGAAAAACCTCCAGGGCCTCTTCCAATCTGCCCTGGAAGAAAATTCCTTCCCAAACCCAAATATGGTGATCAGCTAAACCCTGAGCCACATACCCAGGAAAGAATTTTCTGTAGTAACTCAGATCCCACCCATCTAATATCCCATCACAGGCCATTGGGCCTATTTACCATGAATATTTAAAGATCAATTAATTACCAAAATCACCAAAGCAGAGATGTTTCAGACCATCCAACTGGTTCTGATGATTTTGCATTGCTACTGACAGTTCAGAATAACCGACAGGATATTGGGCCTGACAGACGTGCTATCAGAGTCTAATGGCTACCTGTATGGACTAGAGACTATGTTATGCAATTGTTTAAGAAAACGGGGATTAGTCCTCAGTTATAACTAGAATTTTAATTATAGTTACACAAGCATTTCCTCTTAGTTATTTTTTATTTGCTAATTACTTAATTACTGTTCATTAATATAGTAGAAAATTATTGCACTGTAACTGTTGTAAGATTGAGTTTGTTCTTAAGACAGGGAGAAATATGATGTTGCTACATCCAATATTGCATGCTGGGAATTGTAATCTTTGAATTTAGAAAAATAACAGGAAGTGTCAGTGCATCTGTGTGTGTCATGCTGGGACCAGGGATGACTGCTGCTGCATCTGCTTCTGGAGCTATAGGATTGTTGTTTTAATAAACATTGGAGGATTTCACCCTTTTTGGTCTCGGTCTCCGCTACTCAATACCGACATACATAGCCTGAGCTGCCACGGCCCCACTGCTATTTTAGTGCACTAGCTCAAGGAGAGCTGGCGCATGTCTGTTTACCCAATGCTGGGAAGCACCATTCCAGCTGCTGTGTAGACATACCCTTAAGGTGTGTCTTCACAGCACAGTGAGCTCAAGTTAGCCCACTTGAGTTAACTGCGCTCGAGCTAGCCGAGCTCAAGTGAGAGCAACCACATTTCAAAATGCTGGAGTCACAGAGTGCTTTTATTGGGATTAGCTGCTCAGGAGTTGCTGTAACTCAAGCTGTTGAATCCCCACAGCATTACTAGCTTGAGCATCAGCATCACTGAAGCTTCAACCCACCCTCTGACAGGCCAGCTAGTGGTGAAGATATACCCTTAGCTGCAGAGCCACAGCCCCTACGTTCACTCAGCTCAGTCTAGCCTTAACTCCAAATTCATCTTCAGTGCTGGGGCTTAGTGGTGTGCATGTCATGCAGACCATCCTCTCTTTGCTCGCTGCCGTGGAACCGCACCGGTTGCGATGCAGGGAGGACTCTCTGCACCCCCTGAGGGATGATCCTGGAACTCGGGACCTGATCCAGTGCCCATTTAAGTCAATGAAAAGACTCCCATTGGCTTCAGTGGGCTTTGGAAGAGGGCTGTAGTTCCAGAGCTGAACTGGGGTACTTCAGGCTTGGAAAGACTTCCAGGGAGCCCAACACAAAGAGAGCAACCATCCAGCATGGGAGCAGCATCCTCCACAGCACCACAGAGGCACAGTGGGCTCTCCTGGATGCCCTAGGCACCGTCGGTCTTGGCAAGTGAGCCACTCCACACCTGAATCTGTTAAATTGGCTCCAGAGCTGGAGTGGGAGCCCAAAGCCACGCAGCAGTTCATCCAGCCAAGTAATGATTGACAGTTCCTGGTAATGGCAGCATCTCTCTCCCATTCCGTCTACCACAGTGTGCTGATGATGTTATCAGCTGAATGGAAAGTGTGCAGCACTATCCAGATAGGATTTCTACTACGTAGTCAGTGGCCGGCTACATCCCATATATCCCTGAACAGCGGCAAGTGTGGCATTTGCTGCGGCTTGGTGATCAGTTTATTGGCTGCATTCAGATGCCAGATGTTAGGTGACAGAATATCGGTTAGGCCTGGTAATCATATAAGTTTTGTTGGCTTCAATGTGCTTGTGATAAGTCTCATGGTATGATTAAGCTGTGTGTCTATTAGTCAAGTGTGGGCAGAGTTTGGCCAAACTGAGGTACAGCTGAACAGCAGAGAGCAAGCCCCGAACTATTTTTTATTTGCACATTAGCTCCCCAGGTGGACCCTGATAGTTTGTTCAGGAGCCAGTTTCTTGATTTCTTGAGCTACTTTAGTGAGATGGTATTTATAGGTGAGTGTGAATCGCGTGCCAACTGCTGACCATTCAGAAATATGTTAAACTCAAGTTAGCTCTGGGCATGGCGGTAGTGGAAACCTATTGACACGGTCTTTGGTGTACTTGGTTTCAGTCTCCATTTCTTGCACTAATCACCTACAGCAGACACATTACTGATTGGGTTCTCTTAAACCTTCAGGCCAAGCAAATATAATGGGTGTATATGAACCACCTGGAGGTGTTCAGTAGGTCATTGGTGAATACATTAAATAAAGTTGGTGCCAGCACCAAGCCTCGCAGAAGTCCATTCTTTTGGAATCTCCTGGGTGCTGATTTTGTGACTCAGAGTCACCTGAAAATGTCTACATTGGAGCATCAGCTCAGTTGCCATGGCAAACCAGATAGGAAAAACTCTTGACATCTTGTACAGCAGATCAGTGTGGCAGATGGTGTCATAGGCTGCTGGAAGGTCAAAAAAGACAGCTCTAATTTGCTTCTTAGAGATTTGGAACTGGCAAAACTAGCGATCCTGTCTTGACAAACCCTCAGATCTTATGTCAACAATGTAAGTATGAAGTCCCAAATTTAGTGTACAAGTCTGTAATTTAACCTTAGGATTTCATATGCGGTGCTGCTTGAACTCTTGCAGTTTATGAAGTAATAACAGTCCCTTCAGTAAAATCACAGGCTTGCAGAGTTCTGCAATACATACAACATTCTCGTCTATAATACAGAATATAAAAGGCAATATACAGCAACTCTATATTTTTAAGCCAGCCACTACAGATACCTAGAGTACATAAGTGTTTACGCTTCATAATAGCTAAAGCTCAGATGAATCATGAAGTAGAAGTGTCACAGGGAGTAGAATTCCTCCCTAGAGGTGTGAACATCTCACTCCCAAAACAAATTCGGAGTCCCTCTCCCTTTTTGCGGGGTTCAAGCAGCCATGTACTATTGCCTCCTTAACTTGAGCCTGGTCCCCTCCCTACCAGTGCTTCCACTGTCCTTTTGTTCCTAGCAGACTAGTGAACCCAGTTGCACATGTTTTATAACCCTTTCCTTCCCTGTCTGTCTGTACATTCCTGCAGAGCTGACAGAGAAAAGGAAGGTTGAGCCGGGGCTGTCTCAGGAGGAGCTGAGGCCCATTTGCCTATGGGCCTCACAGACCCATTCAGTGGTGTCTCCATTTTCTTTTCTTATAGCTGCTTTGCTTTGTCACTGAGGTAACAAAGTCTGTTTCCTTTAGTCTTAGCTATATTCTCCATGCTACTAGCCACAAGCCACCTTTATATCAGCAACGAGCTGAAGCAATTTAAAAATGAAGAAGCAAGTGACTCATGTTCTCACTCATCCCCTGGGCAAACCCTTTATATTCCCTTAACTTAAAAGATAGTCATTTTGTCTTAGGAAATAAAGCCCTTGGAAATTAGCATTCCCTGTCTTCTGAGTTGCAGCATGAAGAACCAGGATTCTTGATAAAGTCTTAAAATACTTTGCCTTTGTGAATATGAATCTAGAAAACTGTAAAAAACTGTGAATGAACATTTACAACAAACTGTCAGCATCCTGCTGCGACACTCACACACAAACAGGAGGCAAGAGAGATAAAGAAAGGAGATGAATTTTTTTTCATAGCAAACAGCTGTCTCTAACAGAAGAAACTAAAAAGAAAACAGTGTATGAAGAGGCCCAAAGCTGCATTCATTACCGTATTTTTAGATGCTTCCAGCACAATTTTGATAAACACTCTAAACTGTGTAAAAATGAGAGTGTCAGTGCAATTAAGTCTTTTTCTTGGTGCATCATCATCAATACACGTGCCTGCTGAGACTGTATTTTGGTCTGTTCAGTGCAGTTACCCTTTGATTAATGATTCAAGGCAATCAGTAGGGACCACGAACACCTGGGGATGCCACAGGAAGCAATACAGTGTCATCATTTAATTTCTTCTCTTGACCTACATTAGAGACTGAAGATGCATTAAATATTAAGGGCCAAATTCTAGCCTTGGTTAAGCACAAGCAATTTGCTTTGACGTTGGTGTTATATATTAATAGCTAGGGACAAAATCTGGCGCTGAAATGCTACCTGGATGTTATCTTAAAATAGCACAAACAGGAACATCATATTGAGGCTTAAGCTTTCCTTTTAATGGGCGTAGCCCTCCGAGAGGTGCTACATCAGGTTATTCTATCCGTCTGGCTTTGGAGCATTAGATCTAGCAGTGTTGCTACTGGTTTAGCTAGTGAATGGCTAATATTAATGAGAGGCTCCATCACCCTCAGGGACTGATATGCTGTCTGCACTTTGCTCTCACACAAGGAAATGTAGAGGGGAAATCTAATGACTATCTTAGATGTCTATATACTAATACAAGAAGTATGGAGAATAAGCAGGAAGAATTAGAAATGCTAGTGAATAATCACAAGTATGACATAATTGGTGTCACAGAGACTTGGTGGGATAATGGTTTAAGTGCTAGTGTAGACAGAGCTAAACACTTTAAGAGCAGGTTAGATAAACACCCGTCAGGGGTGGTCTAGATAATACTTAGTTCTGCCTCAGTGCGAGGACTGGACTAGATCACCTACTGAGGTCCCTTCCAGTCCTACATTTCTATGATTCTTCTGACTGCAAGCAAGGGACTGAGTTCTGAACCAAACATGACAATGTCATACTGCTAGTCCATTGGGCCAGACATTAACTTTCATCTTGAACTTTTCTTACTGAGTAGAACCAACGCTCACAATTGGTCAATTCAGTCCATAGTTTTGGAGTGCTCCTGGATACCTCAGTGACACTAAGCTCTCCAATACAATCATCCTTGATGAGTAATGCTTTCTACCACATACGATTGACTCGGCTGCTCCATCCCATCCTGGCCTGGCCTTATTTATTCACACCTGGTCTCAGTTATTCACACTTCATCACCTCTTGGTTGGATCACAGCAATGCAATATACCTGGGCATGAAGACCTTAGCTCTTAGAAAAGTCCAACTAGGCCAGAAGGTTGCAGCATGTCTCCTCAGCAACAACAGGTTATGATGAGCATACCAGATCTGTCCTCTGCTCTCTACACTGGCTTTCCATAGAATGTCTAATCAAGTTCAAGGTCTTGGTCCTTATCTTGGCATCCAATATCCCGAACCAAGGGATATCTACAAGAGCCTAAATCTCCAGGATAAAGACTCTGGTCAACAACAGTACTCCTCAGGTACAACAGAATTCTCTACAATAAGAGGAAAGCTTATCTGTGCAGGGGCTGGCCAAGACTGGAATGAACTTCCCCAGAAATAAGGGCCATTGCAAACCTCACTGCCTTCCACTCTTAGAGCTTGTACACACTAGCACTTACTTCAAGATAACTTATGTCATTCAGGAGTAGAGAAAAGCCACTCCCCTTAGTGATGTAAATTACACTGACCTAAGCGCCAGAGTGGACAGCGCTAAGTTGGTGGAGAATGTCTCCCACTGACATAGCTACCGCTACTTGGGAAGGTGGACTAATTATGCCGATGGGAGAGAGCTCTCCCATTGGCATAGAGTATCTGCACATAGCTGTGCCGTTCTAGCATTGCTAATTGATTCTAGTGTAGATTAGCCCTCAGTGTAAGGTTCATTCTTTGATCTGCCTTCTCTAACAAATATATAGCAACATGTATGTGTAATTATTAAAAAAAAAAGTCCAAAACAAAACCCTTCACTGCACATACTTCTCCCTCTGGGGAGAATAAGAGAACATGTAGTTAGTCACAATGTTAGTCACCTTGCTTTATGTACTAAAGGAAAGTGCTCAGAAGCTATGGTGAGGAGTATATAGACATAGAATGGAATAAGAATGCACAGATAGATTTGATCATCAATAGGACATGGTTTGAGTTTGTAACACTAGTTATCAGCTTAAGAAGTCTAAGCTAATGCCCTGGGCCGAACACTGTCAGGAAAGGAATATATGTACATACTATTGAAGTTAATGAGTGCCACTCCTGTGGCATTATACCTTATTTAGCAAAAGATACTCTTCAAAGTGTAAAAAAATTCCAGTACTTTACAAAGTGCTTTTGGAAAGCAGGGGTGAGCACTTAACTATGTCTCCATATGTAAACTATAGGTTTAACATGTTTGCTAAATTACTTTACTCTAAAATTGCTTGGGTTAGGTTTGGCTTGCCTGCACTAGCGTATGATATACCCACTGTCAGCAGCACCACTGGGTGACAATGGTTCAAATCAGGGGTTCTCAATCTTTTTCTTTCTGAGGCTCCCTCCTCCAACGTTCCATTAAAAAGCCCACGGCCCACCTGTGCCACAACAACTGTTCTTCTGCGCAGATTAAAAGCCAGGCCTGGCGTGAAGGTGTAGCAAGCAGGACAATTGTCTAGGACCCCATGCCACAGGGGGCCGGTGAAGCTAAGTTGCTCGGGCTTCTGCCAAGGAGACATCTGACTGATATTACGAATAGGAATGCTGGGAACTGTAGCTTAGTTTCCTGTGGCTGAGTAACTAGGACATTGTTTCTACGCTGCCCACCAAAAGACCTTGTGGGATAACATTATTTAGCAGCACTCTCTAAAACCATCCCATTAAACAATAGAGAGAGAGGATAAAACACTCACCATTCAGCAACATGAGCCCCATTAGAAAACCTCTTTAGGGATCTGATTCTAAGTTCTGTGAAGTCAGTTGGAGTCTTTCCATTGACTTCACTGGGCTTTGGATCAGGCCCTAGTAGCTAAGATTGTTTAAGGATGCTGCCATAGCTACAAAAGATTAATTAAGCCACATTAAGCCACTCAATCCCCAGCTGAGAGGACAGAACACATACAAAAGACAAACCTAAACCTCAGCCAGACCATGCTTACTAAAAACAGGTAAGCCCCACAAGTGTTAATTTACCACACTCCTTTCCCTTCTCCCACACAGGGTTGCTGGTTTCTGAATAGTAACTTTCAGCTTTTTGCTTTTCCCCTGCCTATGGTACTAAAGACCCCAAACTTCAGATAAACTGTTTAAGCATCTGAACTTTGGGTTGCTTAACTGAATGGATTCCTTGCAAGGATCTTACAGCAACATTAACTTGTTTCATATGGCAGATAGAAATAGAAAAAAAATGCATGCTGTTTCTTGTTAGGAGACAGACCTTCAGTGAAACGCAATTCAGGCTGATTACGTCACTGGAGCTATGCCAGTTGACAATCTGGCCCATAATCTTTTCTTTCATTTTTTAAAAAAAGTTGATGCTTTCTCTTAGGAAAAAGTTTTCTACAGCATCCAAAGAGAAAAATTCATTCTACGCTCTGTGTGGCCATTTTTTGGATAATTTCCCTCCCTCAGCCAAACCTAGAGAAATACTGAATATTGTACAGGCATGGCCTTGGACATGAGCATCAGACACCAACAAAACAAGGGAACACACAACAAACTAGACTTTCTCTCTAATCTGTTGGCATGGAGCCTCTCCTCTCTGGCTGATTTACATGCCTAGCTCCCTTTGAAGGCAGTTAATCATGCTCTATCTCACTAAAGCCTTGATTGGAGACAACATCCCTGTTAAGGAAAGCATTTAACTTTAAACACATACTTAATGGGACCTCCACCCCTACTGAAAATGGAACACATGCTTAAGTTCTGAATTGGTATCTTAGTGTGGGGTATGTGCACCCAAATACAGGTACAATGTGAAAAACCGGGGTCATCCTAGCATCCAATTAATCTCCAGACTGTTTTAGAAGAGTTTTACAATTCTATGTGGGAAAATGGTGACATGTAAATGTATTACACGTGGTGCTGAATAAATCTCCTCTTTAAATCTCCTTTATTCATCTTATTAAATCAATAAAAAACATGAATTACTACAAACCTGTGACACACTGTCCCGCAAAGTAGCACCCTGGAACCCCCATATTCACCATGGTGATATGATTATGACATGTTTTTTACAAAATATACCTTGTGAGGTATCATTTTAAAAGCCTTGATCTGTTGAACAATAATAACCTGTTGGATTGTATGTGCTAGCATTGTATGTGAAGTTATGAAGTATTACTGTGTGTGTTACTGAAATATGTTGTATGGTTGGGAACACCCACAACCCGCCTTTCAGTTGTAACAAAGGAGTAGCCATCAATAACCAGACGGTATGAATGGCTCATCAACACACAATCCACTATCCTAGAGACTTTTCGGAAGAGGCATATACGCCTTGGGGGCGGACTAAACCATGTCACAGCAAAGATCTTTCCAGCAAGCTGGAAGAAAGTATAAAAGAGATGCAGGGACATCATTGCTTGGCCTCTCCTTTCCAAACTCAACACCTGGAAGAATATCTGGAGGACAAAGACTTTGAGCTGAGGGAGTTTGTTACCCGGCTGAAAGGGTGTCCAGTCTGTGTATTGAGGAACTGTAACCTGCTTGTAACATTTGAGAGGGTGAGTAAAGCTCTTTGAGTCAACACTTGCTTAAATTAAAAGTTTAGGATTTAGAATGCGTGTTTACTTTTTATTTTCTTAAGGTAACTATCTGACCTTTATGCCTACCACTTATAATCACTTAAAATCTATCTTTCTGTAGTTAATAGATCTGTTTTATATTTTACTTAAAACAGTGTGTTTTGGTTGAAGTGCTTGGGAAATCTCAGCTCAGTTTACAAAGGCTAGTGTGTGTCCGCTCCGAATTGAAGGGGTGTTGAACTATTTAATCAACCTGCACTGCCCAAGGGAGCCTTGAGCAGTGCAAGACTGTACTGTCCTGGGGTGCAAGACTGGGGAGCTGAGGGGAATTGGTGGGAGCCTCTCTACTGTTGGTTCATGAGTGGCTGAGAGATCATTCATGTTACTCAGTTGGGTTTGACCTTGTATGTGGATGTCTATATAATTGCAGTGCCTGTTAGAGGTTTGTAGCTTGACATTAGCATCACAGTGTGAGACGGTTGTTGCGTTTGGAAGGTTCAGCAGTCCCACTGTCCAGGTTGCACCCCAGAGACCCCATCACAAAGCGATAACCATTTTACCTTGTTTATTTCTGTAATTTTATTTGTCAAATTTAAAATTAGAAATGGATGAACCAGTCCAGATAAAATAGGACCAGATTTGAATGTTTCACTTGTATCATGGATAGTTTACTGCAAAGGAAAGATTAATTTGTGATGAGTAACAAATGAAGGGAAATTAGATTTATGCATTTGAAATAGAAATCAGAAAAATAAACATCCCATCTGGGTAATAGATGAGAAGAGAGACTGTCATCCAGTGAGCTAATCCAAACATTATCGTGTACTGACCTTTGCCATACCAGTTTTTCAGACCCCAAATAAGAGAGAGAAAGAACTAATTGTCTAGAGAATAGGGTGTTTTGTTGAAGAAGTGTTGTTATACAAAGCTGACAAGCTCAACCAAAGGTCAGGTCCCTGGGACAATCTTTCCAGTAACTTTTGGTATCCCTCTTCCACCCCTTGCAATAGACGTTTTAGAGCCAGCCTTCAGATGCTTAAACAAAACAAATGTTAAGTAATTTATTGTAGGTTCTCTCTAATCTGTAATGCCTGTCAATGCTTCCATTGGTTTAAATTAAGCTGATTTGTCTCTCCATATATTTATGTATGCAGTGGTTACCACCGTGGTGCGATCTGAAATATTAATCTTTGATGCATTTAGAAAGAACTGAATTCTGATCTCAAAAGGAGGCAAAAAGATTAAAGTGACCATCAATGTACTGAATCAAAGGCATGGAGAAGGTTGCAGTATTGTCATCTTGGGCAGTGCCACACAATGGCAAAGGATTTCTGTGGTACAAGGTGACCATTACATAATCTAGTCCAAAGAATTATTCGCTGCTACATTCATCCAGAAGTCACAAAGCACATAAAAAAAAACCCTATGTATGACCAGTGCTAAAAAATACAGGAGTAATTTCCGTTATTCAGACCTCCTTAGCAATAGGAAGGCATAGAATCTCTTTATCATTATTAATGGGACAACAGTCGTAGGGTGAATTTTCATGCAAGCTATTGAAAGTTTACTCTGTTGTGTTATTCTAGTGAAAAAACAACTTAGATTGTATAGACTGTATTTGATCTAGAACCCATTCGTTTTGTTTATCGTGAACTGGACTGGAGTTACACAACTTTCCTTCAAGCACCATCTCTTCACTGTGGATGCTCACAGTTCCTTCTCTTGACAGGGTCAAATGCTGGCCATGCCATTCTGAACTGTGTCTTTTGCTGGAACTCCCCTGTTAACAATGCTTTCAGTTTTGGAGGTAGCTGCTTTCTAGTGCTTTTAGCCAGAGGGACAAAGATCTACAATGAAGTCAGAATGATCACTAGGGGCAAAAGAAAACAAAAACAAAGCAACCCACTGTCCCCTCTCCCTCCCCCACTTTCAGCCAGCATCTCTTTCTCCTCTCTGCCCTGATCTTTTTCAACAAGATAAAGATTACTTTAAATGAGGCATATATAATGACAAGTGCCAGCTAGTTGTCCTAGAGACTTTCCCCAAAGGAAAGTAACTATTTGAAAAAAATGAGCCACTATTTTCTATGCTTTCCAAATGATTGAGTGTCTTGAAGACACACAGTCCACCAATACACAGTATTTTGCCTTTATACTATAAAGCAGTGAAAGGAGGATAGCAACATTAACTTCGGTTTTGGCTATTCATGTTAGATTTTACTGCTATATGAGACCCCTTTATTTCTGAAAACAGTGATCAGTTTGAAAGAAGGACAAAATTTCCAAAAGTAGGTGAATTTATTATAAGAAAGCTGGTACATACTTCTGAAACTAGAGATTTTCCCATGACTTTTAGTTCTGGGTTCAATATTAGATTTCTATATGGATCTGGATCCTCTATTAGATTTCTATACCCTCCCCCACCCCTAAAAATTAGATCAGGAGAGATGAAGTTTGGCAATACATTCAACCCACGGTAGCAATATATACTGTAATGGCCCACTGGATAGGGTACTGGGCCAGCAATCAAATGAGCAGGATTTTATTTCCCACTTTTCCACTGATTCACTCATTATTTGGGGCTGGACAGAGTCAGCTTGGGCTCAGTTTTTACCTAAAAGTTGAATTTTGTGAAGTTACATAAACTAGGTTATAATGAAAGGATAAGAGAGCAGCAGGGAGGGCATCAGACCAGAACATTTAGAAATGTGGCACTTCAGAGTTATTTTATGCAGGAAAAAAGATATTTCTTGTAAGAAATATGGTGCCTATAACCTTTTGTGATAATTATAATTTGAATCCATTCTTTGAAAACTAAAGCAATTCAAAATTTCATAACCATATGCTACTAAAAATGAACATATATTCTTTCTTTCAATCAAACACTGAACTCTGAATAATACTTACAGAAATTAAGTGCATATATCCCAAGGAATACTATCACCCCCCTCCAGAAAAGTAGATGAAGGCAATGTTGATAATATATGAAAATAACTTAGCAGTGTAATTAGAAAACACACACACACCCACACACACACTGAAACAGGCAGGAATTTCAGAATTAATATTAAACTTACAAGAAATCCTACAGTTTGAAAGTATGGAAATTTGGAAAGTCATAGCTGAGGTATCTAACCTATCTTAACTCCCAGCTGCCAACTCCACTTCTTTTGCCTTATATAGCTAGTTATGATATTTTTTTGGCTAAGATGTTTTTGTAAGAACTGTAAGAAGTCCACAACCTACCACTTACATTTTGAACAGCTACTGTACTTGGTTGATAACTGTATTTATATCTTCATTGTAGGCACTTGCTCTATATCCAATCTGGATCCATTACTAAAATGATATATTGAATCATACGGGAATACTCTTTCATAGCACATTGCAGGATGGGGCCCTGTAACAAGGTGGCTTGACCCATGGGCTGGAGAGCCAGGGGCTAAGGCAACCCTGATTACAGCATGAGCCCCACCTGACAGGAATCAGGTGATTCCAATATAAAAGGAGCAGGAAGCTGCAGTGAAGGAGAGAAAGCCCAGGAATGTGTGGCAGAGTCTGCAGAAAAGGAGGAAAGCTCTCTAGGCAGGGAGGATGAAGAGAAACCTTAGGTTCAGTGGAATTACGAATGGACTTTGTTTGGGTGGTTTGAGTTTTACAATTCATTTTATTTTAATGAACACAGTCCCCAAGGATGTGTATTTTTTGACCAAGAAAGAAGCCTGAAGTGAAGTTTATTTGAACAGTCCAAGATGAGAAATGAAAGCAGACTGCCTGTAGCATGACCCTAGGTCATGAGAGGTTGCGTGGGCAGCAACTGTCCCCATTACTGAACCTTACTGGGGGGTGGGGGGGGGAATGTCTTCACTATACTATCTGTCTAATCAACAATTTTTAAAGTGAGTTTTTCTGTCCCTCCCAGGCTGCTCCTCAGGCAGTGCAATAAATGCAATGCTCCTTGCTCAAGGTTCATGGCAGGCAAAGCCATGACTGAGCTGTAAAATAAGGGAAAACAAGCTTTAGCCTAGACTTTCTCCATGATGGGCTCTTCCTAGGGCTTCCCTCCAGAACTGTTGTCACAGAACTTAATTTCCTTTCCCCTGAGAAGTGTGCTCCAAATTCTTCACTGTCCTGAATGGAGCTAATTTAAAATCAGCCTTCTAGCATGATTCAGCAATGATTCCTCTGCGCTTTCATTCAAGACCTTAGAACAAGATGTCTCAACAGAGGAGCCCTGCATCCCAGTTTAGGGGTATGGAGTCTGCCACAATATACATAGAGATTTTTTAAATAAGGATTACTGAACTCAGACAAGAGCTATGAAGCACATTTTTCTTAGTTTGCAAATCATTGGCTTCACTGATCATCAAGGATTTGCTTTCACTGTAGATGCACTGAAAGCAAGTCTGAGTACAATAAGGGACTTCCCAATGATTAACTGACTTATTTTTAATATTTTCCTCCAAAGCAGTCAGAGAAGGACACAGGCTCACATTATTGACTGAAATCTTGCAAAGTGTTAATTTTAAAAAAATAAATAAAAGAAAAGCAATGCAAAAAAACTTTGGGCATAATTTATTTTGCTAGGGTTTTCGTATACCCGTTATTATAGAATATAGGCAAAACATTTTTATAAGAAAATTTTTGTGAAAATGTTGCAAATCTTTTAAATGATAATTTGCTAAATTTCATTAGAGATTAAAACCTGCTCCTGCTCCCACGAGGTCAACGGCAAAGCTCCTACTCACTTCAGTGGTGCAGAATCAGGCCCTGCAGTTTTACGACTGAGTCATAAACCCCTGGAAAATAGAATCATAGAATCATAGAATATCAGGGTTGGAAGGGACCCCTGAAGGTCATCTAGTCCAACCCCCTGCTCGAAGCAGGACCAATTCCCAGTTAAATCATCCCAGCCAGGGCTTTGTCAAGCCTGACCTTAAAAACTTCCAAGGAAGGAGATTCCACCACCTCCCTAGGCAACGCATTCCAGTGTTTCACCACCCTCTTAGTGAAAAAGTTTTTCCTAATATCCAATCTAAACCTCCCCCACTGCAACTTGAGACCATTACTCCTCGTTCTGTCATCTGCTACCATTGAGAACAGTCTAGAGCCATCCTCTTTGGAAATAAAGTGTAGTGAAAATGCTTATCTAATTTTAACAATGGTCTTGAGAATATACCACTAGAGCACTGTCATTTTTAAGACAAGAGAAGCAATAGTTACCAGCATGTCATTTGGGCAGTTGGCGAACTGCGTTATTTGCCAGTTTGCAAAAACACTGACCCTTGTTTGCTTTGCTTGGATTCATTGTGTGTTTGTTTCAACAAGGATGGAAAAATAAGTTATAGTAAATATCACATAGCTCTAGAGCACTGGTGGGCAACCTGTGACCCATGGGCCGTATGCGGCCCATCAGGGTAATCTGATTGAGGGCCACCAGACATTTTGCTGATGTTGGCTGTCTGCAAGCATGACCCCCTGCAGCTCCCAGTGGCCCTGGTTCGCCGTTCCTGGCCAATGGGAGCTGCGGGAAGCGACGCAGGCTGCAGGGACTTGCTGGCCGCCTCTTCCCGCAGCTCCCATTGGCTGGGAACGACAAACTGCAGCAACTGGGAGCTGTGCAGGGCCCTGCCTGCAGATGGTCAATGTCAGCAAAATGTCTCGCAGCCTGCAATCAGATTACCCTGATGGGCCACTTGCGGCACGTGGGCCACAGGTTGCCCACCACTGCTTTAGAGTCAACAAGAGGAGATTTTTATAACTAAAAAAACAGTTAATGCAGAGGATAACTTCAGTGATCAGTTGTGCCAGTTTGGGGTAATTTGTTGTCAAAATACACTAAAATAGGAATTGGAAAGACTTCACCTTACCCAACATCTTTACATAGCATATAACTCAATATAGCATATCGTTCAGTTCCTCATTCTGCCCACTAATAGGATCTTTATTGGTGTCTACTTATCTAAGATTTAACCTTTGTAACTGAGCAGGCTTTGGCAAGAGTGGTTTTGTGTTGGCTCCATGAGCAATGTTTCCCTGAAACAGTTTTTTCTCTCTTATTGCTAAAGGTTTTGAAAGTTTGAATCAAACATACCTCTTTAAATCAAAGGTTATAAATACTCAGTGCATAGTGCAACTGAACTAAACTAAAAAGAAAAGGAGGACTTGTGGCACCTTAGAGACTAACAAATTTATTTGAGCATCAAATGTCTCTAAGGTGCCACAAGTCCTCCTTTTCTTTTTGAGGATACAGACTAACACGGCTGCTACTCTCAAACCTGAACTAAATTAAGCAAATTCAAACTAAATGAACAATAGTTATGGGAAGTCTAGCTACATTAGCAAAGGTGGTATGCAAACTTTGAGCTTGTATATCAGGTCCAGTGCACAAAAACAACAATATATCTGACAACAGCTATGAAGCTAGAAAGAATTTTGACAATAGCCAGTACAAGGAATATTTAGACCAATTTGATCTTTAAAAATCCAGTTCTGCAAGGCAGCAAGCCTCAACTCCCATTGAGTTAATTAGGAGCTAAGGGCTCTCACAGGAGTTGGGTGTCATTTTGAGATGAGACTCGCTACATGATTATAGCCTGAAAAAAATTAGGTATCACTTTTTGGTGAAAGTCCAAAGTACTGAAGTCAAGGATATGGGCAAAGGTCCCAGGTCTGTGAAGCGCTCAGCACTTCCTGAGCGTTACTGAGAACCGTCGCTGCCCACAGAACTACCATTATGACATGGGACTTACCTGGGTAATATTCCTGCATAAGTAAGTAAAGATGTCATTTTCTTCTTTCACATCTACTGTACCCACAAATGGGTTGGACATAAACAAATGCACAATCCCGTATGCTCGTATACTGGCTTCTCATTACCCCTTTATGATATAAGCCTTCAACCACCACTGCTTTAGGAGTGCCCAGAGTAAAGCTGCTGTGACAAATGTTTGCCTAGAGATGTATAATCGGTAGAATCATTTCTGTTTGATGATAAATTTTAAAGCGGAGAGTTTAATGTAAGTGGCACGTCTCATAGAAAAGATATCTATGGACACAGGTTAAGAATAGGTTGCCTATTAACAACACTTTATGTCAAGTCTGTTTAGAGTACTAATTTATATGCTAACATTAAATAAAACCACTCTGAATGACAAATCAATTCTCCTTGCTGAAATAAAGAAAAGCATGCTGCTATAACAGTGGCCACTGAAGGCAGCAGGTACTCATTGCTGCAGCATCATGTGATGGGGGCATTAACCTTATGTAAGCCAGACCCACTGAGCCCAAGAAATAAAGTTCAGTCTCTTACCAGCATCCTTGTGAGTCACTTCTGTTACAGGTAAAGCTGAGAGGCCAATGATCTAGCTATGCTGTAATTAAAGCCGCAATATCCCTGTCTATTTGAGACATCTCTTCATTCCTTGTGTGCCACTTTGGTATGAGCAAAATTATTATTTATGTGGAATAATACCCAAAATGTCCTAGGTACATCACAAACCTATAGGACAGCACAGTCCCTGCTCCAAACAGTTAACCATCCAACAGATCATTGACTGAAATGAAGCTGCAGAGATGCAGTGGCCTTTGAGTGTGGAACATGATGAAAGATCATGGCCAAAAAAAAAAAAGCAATAGACAAGGGTTAGGGGATTGGGACAAAGGGATAAAACATTCAAGGGTTTAGCTTTGGGGGTTTTTTTGTGTGTGTAAGTACTAACAAGGATCCCGTACTCCCCATCTTTGCACCCTTCTACCAGTCATCACTGGTTGGCTAATTTCAGCAGACACTCAAGGCAACACTTCCTTGGGTATATTCTCAGGGTAGCAAGGTTTTTTTCAGTGAGGGACCCTGAGCTCTGGAATTTGCTTCCCCAACTAGACTACCCCATCCAGAGTCTGTGGCCTTCAGGGCAATATGCAACACCCTTCTCTTTTCCCCAAGTCCTAAGAAGATTAATTATAGAGTGTTATTTAGTTTTAACAGCAGACCCTTCCAATGCAGACATTATTTAACAAGTTCTATGTCCTATTTTGAAATATTGTATAACACCCACAGACAGTCTGATGGGCACTTTTACAAATTAAAATGGTTATTGTGAATGTGTGGCTCTAATGATGTTTGGGTAAATTGAATACATCTTGATAACTAATCTCCAAAGTAAAAACAGATGTTTACCAAATTAAAGTCTTCACCTTTATTACAATATTTGTGGTATTCCCTATGCTTATAAAGGGAATTACCTCAAATACCACTGCAAATGTATCATTGTGGGAATAGAGGCCAGTTTTCAATGCCACCCACTGTACCTCGCTCCTTGTCTGAACTCCCCTGTTTGCTGCTCTCCTCCTGTCCACTGATCAGAGGGTTCACTGAGTCACAGCTTTTATGCCTGCCGGAGCTTCTGGACAACCACACATTATCAGCAATGAATCACAATACTCTGGATGCTCTCTCAGCCCCCAGACAGAGCTCCCAAAACAAACGAAGACAGCCCACAAGACAGCTCTTCTTTTCAGCCACTCATCCTTCCAGGTACAGTATTAGTAGTTGCATCTCCTTATCTCAGGTGAATCTGCCTGTTTGCTGTTTATTTTTTTTTACTGGATTCATCAGTTCTCATCATGCATTCTATTTTTCTACTTTAGGATTATTTTGGGGGTCTGTAGAAGTTTTTATTCTCTTCAGGAAGCTGGTGCTCAGCTCTGCAGCAATTATTTCTTTCAAATAAAGGTTAAAGAACAATAGAAACCAAACTTTGAGAATTCACTGCAGAAGACAGAGTATGAGGGCAAAGAAATAACTGCCAATAGGAAACACACCTTTAACTGGAGGGGGGAACCACAACAGTTTTTATAAGAAGTCCTCACCCTTTCCCCTCACCTATTGCCAAATATCCTTCACCAAAAGGAGGGTATGACCTACACATTTAGTATTAGAACTAAACCAGAATTGAGCATAGAACCTGTATCAAATAACATAAAAAAAAATTATCTGTCACAGAATTATTCTCAAGTTACACATATAGTCACACTAATCCAAAAATACATTGAGCGGAGAAAATATATATATATGTGATAAAGGTCAAAGAGAGTTATACCTGAAAGTATAATGTAAACCTCAAATACAAACATAGAAAAATATTATTCTTTGGCATTATAGGACCTGCAAGATAGATTTGACACTGATCCCAGGAAATATAAACAACCTTTCCCCTACTTTATGGTACCTCACCAGGCAGTCCAGAATAGAAATCTACTGAAAACGTCTAAGTAAAAATTGGCTGTTTGAATTCAACAATATTTGAGAGCTGTGAATTCACCATATAAGACTCTAGTGAGCAGTGTGGTCACAAACTTTATGACGAGATGATGTTTCAGCATTTGAATAGGAGATCCGGGAGGCACAACATCCCCAGAAACTGGTCAGCATATGGAGCCACTGTGCCAAACCTATCAACACTACTTAATGTTTGAAAGCTATCCTAGCATTATCCATGGCAATTACATTAATTGCAATTCCTACCTAACCATGGTATTTATTCACTAACACTTCAACATGACTGTGTTTGCTACAGAACGTAAAAAGAGATGTTCTTTGACTATAATTTTCCTTTACATTTCTACAGAAAAGTGGTGCCTGATCCCGAATGGTAATATCAGCAACTTCCTCCCTTAACACTGCAAATAACTTGACTGAGAGACCAAGTTCTGAGAACTCTCTGGAGACAGATATCTAATATTTTTGGCAGTCTCACAAACCATTCACTTTAACTCACTTTTTAAAGGGAGTTAGATCTTCCACTCAGAGTTCAAAAAACTGATTCAGATTAGTGTGCTGATGAGCATGACCTTGAATTCCCAGACCTTGTCAGTCAAATCTCACTACAGATCATTTTTAAAAATAAATTTTAAAAAATCATTGTTGCATAGCTTCTCTACTTTTATGGATATTTTTACTGAATGTAAGCATAAAAGAATCTACATTTTCCTCATTTTTACTGTTTACCTTTCTGTTTTAAAAATGTAATGTAAAATCCAGCTTTTTTTAAAAAGCCTGAATACAATGGCAAGGAGGAGTATGAAGAGGAGGAGGAGGAGAAGAGAAAAAAAGAATAAAAACTCAAACCTAAGAAATAAAATCCTAGGATGGCATGTGTAGTGTCCAATTTAAAGCTTACGGCCTAAATCCTGCCAACACTTAAGCACATGCTTAACTTTACCTTAAAATTAAGCATGTGAGTAGTCTCAATGAGACTTCTCACATGCTTAAAGTTAAATATATGTGTAAGCATTTGCAGGATTAAGTCCTAAAACCGAATCCCGTGCCTAGGTACCACGGCAATTTATGTTCTATAAATAGGAAAATAGATAGATTGCCATGTAACTTCTATTTTTCCCTGTAAATACCTCGTAAAATTAATTACAGAAAAGGTAAAATTGGAAAGATTTCAGTATTGACCACTGAAATAAAATGAAAATAGTTTTTCCCCATGTTGAAAAAAAAACAAAACAAAACCAAAAAAAAAAAAACAGATTTGCCACATATAATGAGGCTTGGCAGATTTCAATTTTTTTAAAAATAATTTTGATGGATAATATCAATGTTTATTGTAAGCATTCTTCTCTATTTTAATCAATTTAAATTTCCACAGTTGTGGGAAACTTTGGGGAGTCAAGTGATGGAGTGGTCCTTTTTGGCCTTTAACTATGAGTATAACAATAATTTAACAGTAGACACGGAAATTCAAAAATTTAAAACTAGAACTCTGTTAAAACACAGACTGTCAATATCACATGTAAAAATGTAAAAATTAAATACCCTTAAATAAAATGCTAATAAGTTCTCAAGCAGCATTTTTCTTGCTTTGCTTAAGGGTAATTTTTGATTATTATCAAAGGAAATATATGTGTTAGTTTGTGTGTGTATGGTGAAATCAATGTTTTCCAACATATTCCATTAAAAATCTAACGTTTCAAGCATACATGTAACACTTTCCTTTACAGAATTAATTCAGGGGCACACTCCTCCACAATTAAACCTTTCAAAGATCCTTGAGTAAAATACCCTTTCCTCTGGGTTACAAAATCTCACTTCAGCTTCCAAATTAACCTGTCATCCTTGAGTTTCTCCTATTCATGAATTCAACATCTACTTTCAGATTTGTTGGCTAACTGTCTCTTGCTTAAATTCCGGGACTGAACTGCAAACTACATTTTGTTTGCACTTACAGTTCCTATAATTGGTACATAAGAAAGGCCATACTGGGTCAAACCAACGGTTCATCTAGCCCAGTATCTTGTCTTCTGACAGTGGCCAATGCCAGGTGCTTCAGAGGGAATGAACAAAGTAGGCAATCACTGAGTGATACATCCCCTGTTGTCCGTCCAGCAATCAGAGGCTATGGACAGCCACAGCAAAGGGTTTCATCCCTGACCGTGTTGGCTAATAGTCATTGATGGACCTATCCTCCATGAAATTATATAGTTCTTTTTTAACCCTGCTATAGTTTTGGCCTTGACAACATTCCCTGGTAATGAGTTCCACAAATTGACTGCGCCACCATGTGAAGAAGTACTTCCTTATGTTTGTTTTAAACCTGCTACCTATTAATCTCATTGGGTGATGCTTGGTTCTTGTGTTATGTGAAGGGATAAATAACATTTCCTTATTCACTTTCTCCACACCAGTCACGATTTTATAGACCTCTATCATATCCCCTCCTAATCGTCTCTTGTCCAAGCTGAAAAGTCCCAATCTTTTTAATCTCTCCTAATATGGAAGCTGTTCCATACCCCTAAACATTTTTGTTGCCCATGGGTAGTGCATCACATAGGCTGGGGAAGGCTGTGCCTTCCCAAACTGCCCCGCATGGCCCTTCCCATGCTCTTCCCTGAAGCCCGGCTTGCCCTTCCCCCTTGGCCCCAGCCCAGGCAGGCTGCTTCTCTTCAGGGAAGCAGCATGCTGGCGCTGGGGCTAGGGCAGCTGGGACTTGGGGTGGCTAGGGCCTCCCAATGCTGATGGGCCCCGTGCATGGGGGCCATGACAGCCGGCACTTGGAGCAGGCTGGAGCTGCCTGCCCTGTGCTCAGGAGCTGGGGGGGTGGCACACACTGCGCGCCCAGCGCTCTGGGGTTAGGGGGAGACTTGGCAGCCATGGGGAGGGGGGGCTCCAGCAAGGGAATGAGGACCGGTCCTCAGGTAGGGAGGCGGGGCCAGCAGGGGGCTAGCCTTCCCCAATCAGTGGGTCACCAGCCATCAATGTTGTTGCCCTTCTCTGTACCTTTTCCAGATCTAACATATCTTTTTTGAGATTGGGTGCCCGGAACTGCACACAATAAATAAATCCATTTTAAGAAATGAAGCCATTTAGACAGACAGCAAATGCCATGTTGAATGGCGGAAGATTGAAGTGAGATTCTTAAAAGAGGTCCTCAACCAATTGGCACTCAGGTCTGGCCTACACTTAAAATTTAGGTTAACATAGCTAGAGTGCTCAGAGGCCTGAAAAAAATCCACACCCCTGAGTGCTGTAGCGATGCCAACCAACTCCCCAGTGTAGACATAGCTACATTGATGGAAGAATGCTTCTGGAGGCGGTGCTCCTGCAGTAATGGAGAAACCCCTTCTGCTGTGGTAAACTGTTTCTACACTGGAGTTATGCCAGCATAGCTATGGCACCGTATACTCCTTGTAGTGTAGATATGGCCTTACTGAAAAGGAAAAGCTCAGCAAGGGCCAGCTATTGTAACCTTAATACTCTTTTAAACATGATACTCTACACATACTGTAGCCATATGCTACCAAATTGACTAACATTCAAAAGAGAAAGTAAAGGGAAAAGAAATGTTCTTGCCTGTTAATTCAGATGGAACAGAGGTTCTGCTATAACTGTAAAAAGAGTGGCACATTGGGATAAAAACAATATTGGAAACTAATCATTACATGGATGGAATGCATGGAAATCTGAGATCAGCACAAAAGATGTCTTAAGAGATTGCAAATGTTGGTGAGGAATTGTTCTTGCAGAGCCAGATCAGCTCATCTCCTAGTCATTAATCTGTTGCTCATGCGCAGTGGGTGAACCACGGGCTCCAGGAGGCTAGCCCCCTTCCCCTGCTGAAACCCAGAGCCCACCCCCCCCCCCATGGCCAGCAGCCTCCCGCCCCCAGCCCTAGGCTGCCCGAGCACCTCCAATCCCGGATTGCCAGCTGTGGTGGCCCCAGCACCCCCAGTCCTGGAGCACAGGGCAGGTAGCCCCAGCGCCTGCAGCCCTGGAGCACCAGGTGGTACAGCCCCAGCACCTGGGGCCCCCCAGTGCTGGGTGGCCACAGCCATCCCAAGTCCCAGCCACAGGCCAGCCCCCCTAGCCACAGCCCCAGCATGCTTCCTGGAAGAAGAGCAGCCTACCTGGGTGGGGCCATGGTGGGAAGAGGCAAGCAGGTGGAGGCCTCGGAGTGGAGCATGGATGGGGCTACGCAGGGCTGTTTGGGGAGGCATAGCCTCCCCCAGTCTACAATATGCACTGCCCATGCTGTTGTTGCTTATTGTGAGCTTTTAAAAACAACAACAACAAAATAGCTGTTCTACATGAGGAACTGGTACGTGTCTTCTCTTTGTATGCATTAATTCTGCCATGCATACATTTATAACCAACTTTTCCCCATCCATTTTACAGAGGATCATGTTAATTTTGATTGGCCAAAACTGCTCATAAATACAATTACATTGCAAAAAGTGACATTAAAAAGGTCATTACGGTTTCAAAGTCAAGTATCCAAAAGTTGAGAAATGCCAGAATTCAGCCTCCTTGAGCATATGCACTATGATACCATCTTTAATGACACGATCAGAGAACCCTTGCCTCATTCAATGCCAGACACCCCACTGGCCCCTAGCTGCCCAGACAACCAGCTGGATGAACAGTCATGTTCAGCCACTGTAGCCCTTAAATGCAACATGTTCAGAACAGATGGAATCTTCAGCAAGAGTGTTTGTCAAACTAACAAGTGTCTACTAAGGATGTCCTCTCCATGGATCACCACCTCGTAGTGGTGGAGAGGCTTGCGAGTCTCAGTGACCCCGAGAGCGATGCTGCCCGGAATCATGTACTCCCTTAGGGCTAGCCATGGCAGAACGGTCAAGGGCGAGGTTCCAGACAAAGTGTGATCCAAGAAGTCCCTAACAGCAGAACAGACAGAGGATACCTGCACAACGGAAGTGAAACTGTTGTGTAATGTTACGACTGTGGAGGTGGATGAAGACTGCAGCAAACAGAGAATCTCCAATCGTCATGGTGCCCATGCCATCAAGTTCTCTATCTGTCAAGGATAGTGTGGTGACTGTTGTGCACCAGTCTCCCCACTTTAAAAGAAGTCCCACACAGGCATCCTTCCAGTTTTTTGGAAAAATAATATTGCACAAATCAAAGTCCGGTGGCAATCAGCGAGTGGCGATGGGAACAGGACAGTGAAATCCGGAAGTTCCTAGTTACAGACCGACACACAGGCAGTGGGTGTGTGATACAGTCGTCTTGCTCGAGGATTGAGGTGGGTCGAGCATCTCGGCAGCTGCACCCATGACTGAGCAGTCCTTTTTAGGATCCACTCTGCTCACTCCACATGGGGAGGGGGTTAGAAAAGGTACCCTAAAAATAGTCTTGCCTCTGTTTTTCCTGGCTGAATAGCCGCATCCAGCAGGATCACCACCTCAGCGGTCAAAAATGTAAGAAACTCTTCAACTTTGAAACTTGAAACGTACGTACCCTGATGGACAACTCAAACAGTGACCAACCAGAGTGACGTAAAGCCTTTATTGCTCGTGAATTGAGTCGGTTTAACATCGATATTGCTGCTTTGTCCAAAACTAGAAGAGCTGATGAAGGACAGGTGAGGGAGGAGAAAGGAGCATACACCTATTTCTGGAAGGGAAAAATCTATAGATGAACCCCGATTGCATGGAGTGGGCTTTGCTATAAAGAACAAGCTCGTAAGGTGCCTCTCTGAGGTACCAGTCGGCATCAATGAGCAGTTTATGACACTCTGATTGAGGCTCACCAAAAATCAACAGGCAACTATTATGAGCGCCTATGCACCAACACTGGATGCCGATGAGAATGTAAAGGAAGAGTTTTATTCTCAGTTGGAAACCATCTTATTGGAGACCCCTAGAGAAGACAAAATCATCCTTCTGGGGGATTTCAATGCATGTGTGGGACGAGACTCAGACATGTGGAAGGGAACAATCAGGAAAGAAGGAGTTGGCAAAAGCAATTCAAATGGAATTCTGCTCCTGACCAAGTGCACTGAACATGAACTTATTATTACGAATATTCTCTTCTGAGAAAAGGAAAAGTTCAAAACATCTTGGAGACATCCACGGTCAAAACACTGGCATCTCCTCAACTATGTTATAGTTTGTGCCCGAGATCGTAGCAACATACTTCTCACAAGAGTAATGACAAGTGCTGATGACTGTTGGACTGATCATCGCCTTATTCGATCCACAATGAAAATTAAGATTGCTCCCAAATGGAGGCTGCAAAAGAAGCAGGTCAGGCGCAAGTTGAGGATTCAAGATTTGAAGGACCCTATTAAGCGTGACCACTTCCAAGCAGTCTTAGAAGAAAAGCTCCCATCAGAGTTTCCGGAAGAAAATGAGGAACACTGGAGCCAGCTGAAAGCAGTAATCATCAATGTTTGTGAGGAAACCATAGGCTACCAAACCAGAAAACATAAGGACTGGTTTGTTGAGAATGATGCTGAAACTGAGCAACTCATTAATGAGAAGAGAATGGCATTTCGTGCTTGGCAGAATGACATAAATTGGAATATAAAGAGAGAAGCCCATGCCAAGGTGAGGGCGGAAGTCCAACATAAAACCAGAGAACTCAAGAACGAATGGTGGACTGAGAAAACACAAGAACTCTAACATTTCATGGATATCCACAATATATGTGGTTTCTTTAGTGCCACCAAGGCTTTTTTATGGTCCAACTTGCCATGGTATGAATCCTCTCTAAGGATGGAATCACACTCCTGAAACAACAAAGCCATCAATTCTTGCTGGAAAGAACATTTTGAAGATCTCCTTAACTGTAATTCTATGGTTGCAGATGAAGTCCTTGAGCAAATCCCTCAACGACCATTTAGGGATGAGCTTGGAGACCCTCCTAATTTGTCTGAGGTACACAATGCCACCAAGCAGATGAAGAACAACAAGGCAGCAGATCTAGATGAAATAAACTCAGTGAAGAATCATATGGACTCTACATGAAGTCAAAGACCTGGAATAGTCTAACTCTAATGCAGAATACAATATTTTGATTGTGATATATACAAAGTCTGAATCAAAACCTTAAAAAGTTATTTAAAATGTATACAATATCATTTATTCAGAAAACAAAATTTCATCCCTTTTTCTATCTCACCTCATCAGCACTACTGTTTATCAGTACAGCCATTCAAGCTTTGGACTCACTGGTTTTATATGAGCAGGCTGGAAGATCTTACAACAATTTCAAAATCTCAGACAAGCTTGAATTTCAAAGCATATTCCTCCACATACACACACACACACGTCCCTGCCCCCCAAAATCTTGCAGGAGTAGATGAAGAGGCAGGGCCAGTCCAGGGGACTTCTGGAGGTTTGGGGGGTGTAGTGCCCATTTGAGAATACACTACAGATATGTGTAATAATAAAATACAATTTTCTGTTTTCCTTATCATCTAATCTACCAGCCTAACAATTTTCCACTTCAAAATTTCTAAACTCTTCAAGTCAGTTCTTTTAAATCTATCTTTTGCTTTGCTTTTCATTTCAGTGTCACTGTTCCCCACCATCACCTACTCTGTTCTATGTATGGCTATCTATTATGCATAATGTATAAGGTGTTGGTTATTAGGAGATTACTATAGCCTCATGTTGAATCTATACAGCCATTTATGAAAGCAAGCAGTTGATCAATATGAATGTAATAATTATTGTATTATCTCAAATTGCTGTTTTTATGCATTTTTAATTACGTGTGGGTTTGCTGCTGTACCAAAGCCTTCCCAAACTTATCTATCCTTATGACCTTCATTTGTCACATTTCCTTGCCTTGTGGTTTATCCTACAACTCAAGATGTAACAGTGTAACCTATATGAATTCTGCTGATCGTTTTGAAGAGCCTGGTCTGCCCAGAGTTAACTGAACCAGTCCAAATCATTATGGCTTAGAATGATTGTCTCTTTAGAACAGAGTCGACAGTGAGGGGCTCTGCATACCTACTCCAGAGAAAGAATTGCAGCTCAGGGTTCCATAGTTAACACCATAATGTGTTAAATAATATTTTCTGTGCAATTTGTAAATAGGGTAGTAGAATAGCTTCACTTGCTTTCTGGATATGACACCAACACATTTTTATTTTGGGAGGAGGATGCTAGGCTGGGGGGCTTTATTTTGAAGCTGCTACCTCATTGCTTCGGTTGTAGCAGTGTTCTGAGCAATTCCAGGTGTCAGCATGTTTATGGTTTAATATTTTATTCAATATAGTTGTTTTTAATCCCTGGGTAGTCCTAGAGTGTTGAAGATACGATTGGGGCGGGGGGGGGGAATCAATATAAATAAAAAATGTTCTGGTTCTAGTTAAAACATTTCTTTCCCTACATGCTTTAATAAAAACACTTCCTTTTAGCTAATCTAAGTTGAATCTGACTGCTCTGTTTCAGGAAATACTGCCTGTTACTATTTTTGAAGAGTATTACAAACCTGTCTTCAGATCAAAACGGGGGAGGTGAGGGGATTTCAGTGCGGACGTGGAGAGCATCCACATAACAGAAATTGTCTGGCACGGCCTTGGGGTAGACTGGGGAAGAGGCCCAGAGCAGCAGAGCAAGAACAGCTAATCCTTGACATCTGTGTTTCAACTTTCAAACAACAGAGTGCACAGATTAAGAGTGAGGGTTCATTCCTCACGCTGACAGGCTTCAATTGTAGGTTAATTTATTTACCATTTTCCCCACTACTGCTAACATGAGCAAGAGATTTTAGTTAGAAATAAGTAAAATGCTAAGTTCCTTACTAAAAATAACTAAAACAAATCTTAACAGTCCAGGCTCCGATTCACTATTGCACTAGTGCCATGCTGCAGCTGCTAGACACAAAAAAGAGTCACAGGACAGGCGTACTTCCCACCACCGGGGATACCTCCAGTGCTGAACGGTCTCCATTCGCTCTGAACTACCTCCACAGCAGCCCTGGGTGCAGGTGGCATTCTTGTGGGCACAGTAGAAGCATGTCTGGGTCGGGAGAGAGGAGGTGTTCTCAGGATGGTCCTGCACCCCAGCAATTCTGCATTCTTGGAATGACCTATACGTGGCATTGAAGCGGGGGTGTAATTTAGGGCAGCCTCCTGGTCGCCTTAGCCTTCAATGGATGCCACACCAGCCCCCAGAGTTCCTGGATATGGAAGGTGCTCTTACATATTCTCTCTACTCCTTACCTGAAGCAATGCCAGCGTTACCTTTGATTTTACACAAAGCACTATGGGAATTGTTTAAAGAAACCAAAAGACATATTGAATATCATTTCTTTTCAGAAGGTGTTTTAGTGCCTTGACATAACTTGACAGCCTCTAAAAACGTGATTGCTTCATATATTTCAAAAGTCTAAACAACAAATTAACTAGAACCCTGAGTTGGATGTGGCTCAGAGTGTGTAATTCTATGCAGCACTAGCTCCATTTGAAAGCTGAAGTCATTGTTCACTTAACATTTTTACACATATGAGTAAATTCAAGATATTCTGCACCTTTTGTCTCACAGCTGTGCAGGTAACTCTCACTAATGTTAGTGGAAGCTATAGACATTCACTAATGGAAGATTGGACCTCAAAACCTCTTCCTAGTACCTTCAAGCACACACACTGTGCTTGACTATTCACCAAAGTAACACTATGTATACAGTACTAAACCTCTGGTATATCTACACATTTGTCGCTACTGGCTACATTAATCAATCTTTCCTATATTTATTCAAGTGCTAGGTAACTCAGAATGGAATCACCAACCCCTTATCTGAATCTTTTTGTTTCATGGACCAGACTTGCTTCAGCAACTGACCAGGAAATCACAGTCACAATATTTTTTCCTTCTGAGTTGCAGGCAATAACCCTGTCATTGGAATAAAAGTTATATAACCATTGCTACTTTCCAGGTCTGAGACTCCAGAGGAAAGGTTTACATGAAATAAACAGTTCTGATTAAATATTCTAGACTGTTATCCATCAGCAGGAATATGAACAGCTTTCCAATAATTGAGAGATTTGGTTACTGCATGTTAACAAATAATTTGAGTGTATTTTAAAGAATCTTTACGATTAACAAAAACAGATCTTGAGAAAAATCTCGTTCACATTTCAGCAGAGGTGACAAAGATAAGCAAAGACAGTTACATGCCCCCCAATTCCCTCCTGTTTAATATTTACTACAAAAGTAATTAAAGTAGCCCACATCATAGACAAACTCATTGTTTTTAACAAGAAAAAGACATGCATATTTCAGAACACAATACTTTCTCAGCTGTTTGGAGTAACTTTGTAATGATGTTGCCATGCCAATAAAACTTTTATGCTACAACATATTAAATATATTTCATATTGGTCTATATCAGTGGTTCCCAAACTTGTTCCACCGCTTGTGCAGGAAAAGCCCCTGGCGGGCCGGGCCGGTTTGTTTACCTGCCGCGTCTGCAGGTTCGGCCAATCGTGGCTCCCAGTGGCCGCGGTTTGCTGCTCCAGGCCAATGGGAGCTGCTGGAAGCGGCGTGGGCCAAGGGACGTACTGGCCGCCACTTCCAGCAGCTCCCATTGGCCTGGAGCAGTGAACCGCGGCCAGTGGGAGCTACGTTCTCCGAACCTGTGGACACAGCAGGTAAACAAACCGGTGCGGCCCACCAAGGGCTTTCCTTGCACAAGCGGCGGAACAAGTTTGGGAACCACTGGTCTATACACAGTTGTTACAATTTTTCCTATATACTTCTGTTTTGTTTACAAGCAAGCTGTGCTTTGGACTTCTGTTAGTCCTTCTCATGTACAGCCCTTATGTGACAGTCACAGGCCTAGCTTCTTTCACCTCTCTCACTGGTGGCTCAGCCACTCAGACTGGACCTTAGCATGGCAGCCCTGTTTCTCAATCTCTTTAACATGACAGGCCCAATTGACTTTGGCACCTGAAACCCATCTTCCTCTGTGAGCCTGTGACAGCAGCTGATTCAAGTGACTCAAAAGCAGTTTCTTCAAAACAAAGGATTATTTATTCACCCAAAGGTACATAGCATGCAGAACAAAGGGATAAAACAAAAAAGGCCTATAGGCATATTTCCCCTTACATACAGCTTAATTTTTCCTTGAAAGCTTTTTAGTAAATTCCATTCAACCCACTCACGTCCATCTCTGGGCTGCTTACTCAGTGTGTCTGTCAGCTTTTCCCCATTGGGCAGCTGCTGACAACCTACTCAACTCTCCTTCTTCTGTAGGCCCAGCATCTTTAAGGTTTGAGAATCCCCTTTGATCCTAGGCTCAGGTTTGGAAGAATAAATCTTAGCAGCAGAGCTATAGCCTGGTAATGGGTGTTTCCCAATCAATAGCTTTCCCTTTGTTCCCTCAAGGACTCTTGATATTCTTTGAACTGTACCTTATTTTTGCCATTGTTTCATTTCCTGTTTGTTGCTTCCCTAACAGCCTCCTCTCATTTAACTCCTGTCAGCCAGGCAGGATAATATCAAACAGATAAACTGAGATGCATCTAATCTTCCTAAAAAAAAAAAAAAAAATACTCAACACCCTCTTATTCTCCACAGTTTCCCATTAGTGTTACATTATTTAGTTATCTTAGTCAAAGACAAGTTTTTAAGCTGACCACATAGTCATGCTTAAAAACTTGTCTTTGACTAAGATAACTAAATAATGTTATATTTTAAAATATGTGAGCAGGTGCCTTTCCCAGCTTCTCTAAGAATCACATTGTTCAGAGTCCAAAATTAGTTTCTTTGTTGGGGTTTGGCTTTATTAATAAAGAAATTAACAATAACACACATCAATTCAAGGCTCTTCTCAAGATTCTAGAATTCCAACCTCAAGAGTGCTCAGCCCACACCGTAGAAATCTGAGAGAAAACTCCCTTATATCTAGAAGCCTTAGTGAGTCAGAAGAATACTTAAGTCTTTTCCAGGGGAAACATTATCTGCTACAGAGTAAATTTTCCAGGCAAAAACTGCCAGTATGTTACAATGTGGCAGTAATGATCATGTGGTATATCACAGAATCATGTAGAAAACCCACATTTATGATGTACACCTGCACTCTGCATAATAATCCATCTCCACCAAGTGTATTTCAAAAATTCTCAACTTCTGACCTTCAAAAGCCACCCTTTCTTTTTACATCAAACTGCCGGATAGATGTTTCTTTCTCCCTCCAAATATGACCTTTTCCTTTCAAAATCTCTCTGGCCCAATGCTCAGCACAGGCAATACCAGTCTTGAAAAAGGGTCAAGTTTAGGGTCCAATATCTCACAACCCTGCAAGGTGAAAAGGGAGAACAATGGCATTTGAATGATCACGACATATTGGGCTTTAGGTTTGTTTGTTTTCTGAAGTATAGAAAATCCGTTTAGGTCATATTTAGAAGTTTTTATGATTTCCTCTGTTGGATTCAAGGTAACTAAGGCAGTTCATTTTACAGGTAAGCTTACATCACTCCAGAAAGGCTGAACGAACAGGGTCATTTTTTTTTTCAATCTTTGGTGGCCATCTTTGGCCTCTCTTTCCTCTAATTTCTATAGAACTTGGCTTCCAGATTTAAAAGTATGTTTTCTCCAGTCTTTTAAAGAGACTCTTTTTGCCCAGATAAATTCTCTCAAGCAGATTACTCCCAGTTAATTTTCTCTATGTGGTAGGTCCAGAAAATACTATCCAAATACCCTGTTTGGTTCAGCAGTCAGAAATCAGGGGAGACATTTAAAGAGACAGGATCCTGTGCTGTTGACTAAAACCTCCAGGATCTGTAGAGATGCCATACTTCCTATACACCTTTTATGCAGTCATTAATGTCCTATGACATACTGCCTGTTGGAGATAGAAATAAAGAAGTCCAGGACTGGGCAGTCACAGGCTGCAGCTACACAGTACCATTGGAAGTGTGTTACCTCATTTCTGTACATAGTTCTGGTCATAACAATGGGTTTATATTAACACCAGCCTGCTTCTCAGTAAGATATTGCATGGTACCCGGAAGTGCAATACATGTCCAGGCACACTGAATGTATTCATTATGTAGTTTAACCCTGTGTTGGTTTTAGTAAGGTTACGCACACACAGCCCATACTGTACTCCTCTACACTGTTGACTAGGGTGGAAACTAATTTAGGTTAAGTTTTCAGAGGATAGTTTGGTAATTCATTCTTTTTCTATAAACTGCTCAGTGAATCACTGTACAATGTACATGATCAAAAAGGTTAAACACGTGCAATACACCATTGGCACTGAGGATAAAACAGAACTGAAGTTATATATGAAAATATCCATGAGAAAAATCTATTAACTTTGTATCCTAATAATTTATGACAGAAAGCATGTAAAAATTAACTAGGGGCACAAATATCAACTTAATAGTCAATAAAGAAAAACAATGCTGGCGAGAAAAGAAAAAACTGTTAATGAAACAAGTGGAATGTACTCACAATTCTGTTTAACACAGTAAATTAGATACACAGTAAGTTAAACATCAGCTTGCAGCAGTACTGCAGAGAAGGGATATTCTGAGGTGCGATGGTTCTATCAAACTCTATGCCTCATCCTACCCAAAGAATATTGAATTGTATTTCTCCACATCTAGCAAACACCCATGGTGCTTGCAAGAAAACAAGGACAATATTTTCAGGTTATTGCTGCCAGCTATCAGCTTTCCTAACATATTGTGGCAACTGCCACTTTTTAAATTATTAAACACCTTGGAAGAAATAGTGACAAAGTTTGAGATGTTATAAGAAAGAGCACTAAAGCAATCCTACTATGCAAGCAATTCATTACTACAGTCTGCATTCACCTACCCTGTGCTGTAATTTAAAGATCAGTATACACTTAATGAAGTTAACTACCAGGGAAATTATGATATTACCCTTTACAAATAGCATAAATATTTAATGGGTCGAAAGTAAAATCCTTGTTAAGAGCAGTAGCTGCCAATAACTCCAATTAGGATAATGTTCACCTTTTAGATTTTTCTTGACAAATCCTTATTTTTGTAATCAACAATAATATTTCTCGGTATTTATATTGTGGTGTGGAGAAAGTGAATAGGGAAGTTTCAGAGTAGCAGCCGTGTTTGTCTGTATTTGCAAAAAGAAAAGGTGCCACTTGTACTCCTTAGAGACTAACCAATTTATTTGAGCATAAGCTTTCGTGAGCTACAGCTCACTTCATCGGATGTGTTATTTGTCCCTTCACATAACACAAGAACCAGGGGTCACCCAATGAAATTAATATGCAACAGGTTTAAAACAAACACACAGTCAATCCATGGAACTCGTTATCAGGGGCTATTGTGAAGGCAAAAAGTATAACTGGGTTCAAAAGAGAATTAGATAAATTGATGGAGGAGAGGTCCATCAATGGCTATTATCCAAGATGGTCATGGATGCAACCCTACACTCTAGGTGTCACTAATCCTCTGACTGTCAGAAGCTGGGACTGGACAACAGGGGCTGGATCTCTCAAAAAATTGCCCTGTTCTGTTCATTTCCTCTGAAACATCTCACACTGGCCACTGTCAGAAGACAGGGTATTGGGCTAGAATGGATCACTGGCCTGATCCAGTGTGGCCATTCTTATGTTATCTTATACTTTTGTTCCCCTACCTCTCAGCATGTGGCAATGATAAATTAATTAATGTTTGTGAGGCACTCATGCTATTGTGATGAGTGCTCTAGCAAAGCCTACACAGAAATAACCCTGTAAGTTACCATTGCTGCTACTGGGGAAGCCATATTTATTTTAAAAATGTGTGACTCATGAGCAGTCAAGGGAAGTCACTCTATCCCTGATAAGCTTTCTTTTCTGATCTTAAGTGTCTTTCCCCACCAATCATCAATTTGCACTGTGAAACTTTGAGAGGAATACTCGTCTTAGACCTTTTGTCCCTAATTTTCCCACTACTCTTGCCATTGCTTCAGCTCTATTGGTAGCAAAAAGAGTGTGAATGCTAGTGTAGACAAGGGGCTGGCAACCACCAGTATTTTTATTACCACATCATTTAGACCTACCTGAGCAGGGATAGGCAACACTATGCTACAACCACTGGTGACCACGTGATGCTTGTCTATACTAGCATTCACATCACTGGAATGAACCAGTCCTAACAATAGCGGGTAATTTTCAGCAAAAAAAAAATCTTGTGCAGATATTATTTTAGGATTTACCTCAATTAGCATTTAGAGTTATGTTAGCTAACATGTTTAAAAGTCTAGAGTAGACATTTCTAACACATGCAATGCCGGTCACATTAAATCTGGGGGAGAAGGGGCTCAATAAATCTGGGGGAGCTCAGGCAAACTCAACAGGTTTAGCATGTGTTAAAGATTACACTGTTTTGTCTGCACTAGGCTACTAACACATTCTAACAACAGACTTTTAAATCCTAGTCTACACAAGGCATTAGTCACCATAGTAAAAATGATTTAGTACGGTGAAAGGTAGCAGATCTCTCCAGTGATAAGAAAGAAATGAGGAAGAAAGAGGCATTCCTTATAGCATTTGAGTAGGAGCATCCAGAACAGAATGGAGACATCCATCTCATCACTCCCACTGTACTGATCAGACAGTCTGAGCTTGATGGATCTTTTACGTCTTGAGCAACAAAGAATGGAGGCAGAAAAACAAATCTTTGATATGTTAACAGGCAACTCTTTTTTTCAGTGACTTACTCAGGGACAGGACTGACTGATGTTCTTGTCCATGATGTTCAGAGACTTACTTCAGCCTAAAGAATGACTACACCAAGCTCATCATGTTAGCAATCTTACAGCCCATTATTCCTCCCAAATAAGATGAGAAATGTGGCATGTTGTATTATGCATGCAGATGTACTTAGGGTACAAGAGAGATATAGCAGCCTTATTTCTATGATGACAAACTTAGAAAGACTCTAGCCACCTTGTTTCACCACAAGCCCCATTACCAAGATGTAAGAGTAGGAGGGCAGAGCTTTGAAGATAGGTTGATCATCATAGATTCATAGATTCCAAGTCCTGAAGGGACCATTGTGATCATCCAGTCTAACCTCATGTATAATACAGGCCATAGAACTTCCCCAAAATAATTCATAGAGCAGATCTTTTTAGAAAAACATCCAATCTTGACTTTAAAACTGCTAGAATGGAGAATCCACCATGACCCTTGGTAAATTGTACCAACGGTTAATTACTCTTACTGGTAAAAATTTACGCCTTATTTCCAGTTTGAATTTGACTAGTTTCAACTTCCAGCCATTGGATTATGTTATACCTTTCTCTACTAATTTGAAGAGCTTATTCTTAAACCTTTGTTTCCCATGTAGATACATACAGCCTGTAATCAAGTCACCCCTTAAACTTCTCTTTGATAAGGTAAACAGATTGAGCTCCTTGAGTAATTCATTAATCATTCTTGTGGCTCTTCTCTGAACATTCTCCAATTTTTCAAACACCCTTTTTGAATTTTGGACACCAGAACTGGCCAATCTGCCCATCATATATTTTTTTCTTAATGAACATTGTGCTTTATCATCACTTCAGTAGGACTGGTGAAAGAAATTTCATCTATTGTTAATGAGAATCTGCATTCAAATATTCACAAAAAGAAAAGGAGTACTTGTGGCACCTTAGAGACTAACCAATTTATTTGAGCATAAGCTTTCGTGAGCTACAGCTCACTTCATCGGATGCATACTGTGGAAAGTACAGAAGATCTTTTTATACACACAAACCATGAAAAAATGGGTGTTTACCACTACAAAAGGTTTTCTCTCCCCCCACCCCACTCTCCTGCTGGTAATAGCTTATCTAAAGTGATCACTCTCCTTACAATGTGTATGATAATCAAGTTGGGCCATTTCCAGCACAAATCCAGGTTTTCTCCCCATGGGTTTGTGTGTGTGGGGGGGGGAAGAGAACCTGGATTTGTGCTGGAAATGGCCCAACTTGATTATCATACACATTGTAAGGAGAGTGATCACTTTAGATAAGCTATTACCAGCAGGAGAGTGGGGTGGGGGGAGAGAAAACCTTTTGTAGTGGTAAACACCCATTTTTTCATGGTTTGTGTGTATAAAAAGATCTTCTGTACTTTCCACAGTATGCATCTGATGAAGTGAGCTGTAGCTCACGAAAGCTTATGCTCAAATAAATTGGTTAGTCTCTAAGGTGCCACAAGTACTCCTTTTCTTTTTGCGAATACCGACTAACACGGCTGTTACTCTGAAACCTGTCATTCAAATATTGTATAATATAACTTTTATTAGACAGGTTTTTGAATCTTTTGAAAAAGAGCAAAGTTTTTTTTTTAAATGGGTACCTAAAATTGGGCTGCTAAATCTTTATTTTAGCACCTAGATAAGTAGTCTTGCTTTCAAAAGTGACCTAATGCCTCTGACTGATTTAAATGGGAGCACTTTTGAGAGATATGTATGTCATAGATCAGAAGACCATTATGATCATCCAGTCTAACCTCCTGCATGACAGTCCACAGAATTTCTCCCAGTGATTCCTGCATTTACTCCAGCTACTTGTGGTTAAACTAAAGCACAGATAGATGTATCTAAAATCTGGTCTTTTATCTGCATGCCTAGGAGTCTAGCTTTAGGAACGCTGTTTTGAAAATATTGCTAAAGATCTACTGAATGCAACACTGTTCATTCTTCATAAAAATATAAAGTGAACTATAATAACAGAGAAAAGGTATTTTAAAAGATTTTACAGATTAAATCCTTAATATTATTCACTTAGGAGAATGACCATATTGCAATGTATTAATATGAATGTATGTAGAAGTGTAATACAGAAGGATTACTTATCACAAGGAAAAGTATGACAAAGTAAATATAGGGGAGTAAAACTTCCATGTATGTTCCATGAGAAATATATTATTCCATAAACACTAACATATGTTTAGTTGCTGAATCTTTGGCAACATAAATTTTCACCTTCCATTGAGAATGTCAAATATGCCTCATGCTAATCACTGGAATGAAAAATGAGGGGTTTTAACACTGTAGTGATTGTTTTGAATGACTGTTATGTTTGTGATTTTCCTCCTCCACCTCCCCACTTCTTTCTGTTTATGTAGGCTTAAGTGTTCATGAATTTGAGGGATTAATAGCACAAGCTAGAGGAAAGCAATGTGAAAACAGGTGCTGTACAAGCTCTTCAAAAACACCTCTCTCCAGATGTGTATAATCACCGTATTCCAATCCTGGGCTTCTCTTGAGAAGAGATCATTAACAGTGGGTTGGTTTTGTCCAGATGAGACCAAGGTAACAACATTTTATCCCTCAAGAAGTGAGAGAAAGTGAACCTGGTGTGCTACAAATATCGCAGATGTCTGCAGGGCTGGGGGGAAATCATTGACTTTCCTCTCCTTCAAAAATGATGAGTGATGGCCTCAAGAGGCAGCTGGTGAAAGCTACTGGGCTGGAGCAAGCCCTAGTATTGTTGGGCAGGCTGAGGTGAGCCTACTTCTCTTTCCCTTCCTGTATATTCCCTGGTTGGAAGACTTGGCTTGTTCAGACAAGCTGTTAATGGGGCAGGAGATTTTGGGTTACATTAGTTACTTGCAATAATTAGCTGTTTCCTGAAGAGCATAGTCCAGTTTCTTCATTCGCCCCCCCACCCCCCAATCATTGTATGGCTGGCATTCTTCACCATGAAGCTCATTTTCACAACTAGGATTTACACCTCAGTTTCGAGGCGGAAGGCTAGTGGATTATCCCACTTGTGTCATTTAGACCAATGTTTCTCAACGACCAGTCCGTGGACTGGCGCCAGTCCCTGAGATCTCCCTGACACAGTTTAGGGAGGTAGCAAGTTGGTTTCTGGTGTCAAAAAGGTTGAAAAACACTGATCTAGACATCATTAACAGACTCAGTTGAAATTGGAGATGGCCTGATCCAGACTGCCAGATGCAAACACCCTTGGATTTTTCAGGAATTTCAAATTCGGATCTTGGGCCAGTCCGCTAGTTAAAACGTAAATATTTAGTTACTTGTATCTATATGTTTTCAGAAGCACCTACCCTAAACTCTAGGCATTTTTGCTAAGAATTAAAAACACAATAGCATAACAAAGCCAAAAACCAAAAACCCTCAAACAGAAAGGGGAAGTGCTACCCAGACGAACTATAATTTATATACAGCCATTTATAAAATCTGCCCTTTTCCCATCCCCTTGCCTCGATGCATGCCCCTTCACTTCCTAAACACAGCTCCAGATGCCTAAAATTATAGGAATAGCACAAGACCAACTGCATATACTGTAAAAAGAAAAGGAGTACTTGTGGCACCTTAGAGACTAACCAATTTATTTGAGCATAAGCTTTCGTGAGCTACAGCTCACTTCATCAGATGCATTCAGTGGAAACTGCAGAAGACATTATATACGCAGAGACCATGAAACAATACCTCCCCCCACCCCACTCTCCTGCTGGTAATAGCTTAACTAAAGTGATCACTCTCCTTACAATGTGTATGATAATCAAGTTGGGTCATTTCTCCCCCCCGACACACACACAAACTCACTCTCCTGCTGGTAATAGCCATCCAAAGTGACCACTCTCTTTACAATGTGTAGGATAATCAAGGTGGGCCATTTCCAGCACAAGTAGTACTTTTAAAGAGAGCATTACCACACTCCCATTTACCTGCTCCAAAAGGACAAGATGTGCAGATTGCAAAGCAACATGAAAAGCCAGTCAATGTTAACCTCAAATCCACCTCAAAATTAGCATTAGCCTCCCACCCCATACCTTCTTTTTTGTGTGACAGCCTCACGAAATAAAGGTGAAATGGCCTCTGAAATTAGCTCTTTCAAGAGTACTTACCTCTAATGGAACTCTGTTCTTCTGAAAGCAAGTTAATGACCCTCTTGATGCCTATATTGAATACTCCTTTTCTATTCTGAAATAGACAAATGTGCTTTTGCATACTAATGATAGCTCTCTTTTGACCTCAGCGGTTGTTTTTGTTACCATATTACCCTGTCTTGTGTTTTATAGCCTAGTATGGTGCCACTTTAATGCTGGCTAGAGAAAAGCTTCCATCATGTGCAACTCTGGTTAAGGCATGTTAACTATATTTTATTTCAGGAAAATACATTCTAAAAAGTAGTTCTATCGAAAAGGGTATCAATTCAAGGAAAATTAACAAGCTTGAGATTTCCAGGTTGGCATTTGGGTGAGGAAGTTAATTACAAATAAGGCAAGATATGTAAAGTGTGTCATACATTGGTTCTAGGGTGATGAGACAGCAAATGTGAAAAATCGGGACAGGTGGTAGGGGGTAATAGGAGCTTATATAAGAAAAAGACCCAAAAATTGGGACTACCCCTATAAAATTGGGACATCTGATCCCCCTAATTGGTTCCTATCATTACAGAATGCTACTCAGTGCACAAACACCATTTAACAATTAAGACAAACATAGCTTGGCATAACCTCATGTCTATATATTCTGCAAATATGACAACTAATAAAGATGAAAGTCATCCGTCATTACTAAATTTTCCCCCGTAACTTCATGCATCACTTTGTCAGGTTATGAACAGATCTGGAGAGGGAAAAGAAAATGTGCTTAAAATTTCACACACACACACCAAAACAGACTATTGTTACATCATTATTTCTTTTAACATTTATTAAATCAGGGGCAATTCCTGTTTTTTGTGGTGGACCCTCCACCCAGGTGGCAAAAAAAAAAAAAAAGTATTACAAGTACCAAAATTATTAAAAATAGCTGACACTTCCATATACTCCTGGCTACCATCCTCCAGTAAGAGTTATGTCTAGGAAAGATAACTACTGGAAAGATTTTTCTTTACACAGGCCTTTTCTCCTGAAAACTAAAGTGAAAATTTAGTCCTGAAATTCATTTAATGAGGAAAGTCTTCCCTCCATATGCCAAGTTCTCAGACTGTACCAAATTCTAGTTAATTCTAACAAAAGGTGAAATTTTCACTGAAAAAATTCCTATTGTTTCCAATTTAAAAAAAAAATTCTGCCAGCTGTACAGTAGGTTGAAAAATTGGGGGTTGGAGCAGGGAGATTGATAAAAATGAATGTGTGACTGCTTTTAAAAATGTATTAAACATTAAGGCCTTGATCCTGCAAATGTCTATAATGGGACTACTCATATGCATAGGTGATGGGAGGATAAGGACCTAACATGCCTCATAAGAGCCAGACACATGGGTTATTACTCGTTTCTAATACCCTCCCTCCCTCTCCCCTCCCCCCCCCACACCCATGTGCTAAATGATAAACAAACACAAAGAGAAGAATGGTTCCTGCCCTGAAGAGTTTACACTCTTAAACAAAAAGTTAAAATATTTCCTGTTGAGCAAAGTAGCTGTTTGAGAATCTGCATGATTGTGCCACAGTAACTAATGGATGCTAGATTTGTTCTCCTGACACAGCTCTGATTTAATATAAAGGAATGCCAGCTGTAGACAAACCTCACCATCCAGATCCTCTAAAATACCTGTGATCAGCAAGGAGTTAACTCTACCCATCTGTCAGGGTTCCATCCCCACTCTGAACGCTAGGGTACAGATGTGGGGACCCGCATGAAAACCCCCCTAAGCTTATTTTTACCCTTAGGTTAAAAACTTTTCCAAGGCACAAATTTCGCCTTGTCCTTCAACAGTATGCTGCCACCACCAAGTGATTTAGGCAAAGAACAGGGAAAGGACCACTTGGAGTTCCTATTTCTCCAAAATATCCCCCCAAGCCCTTCCACCCCCTTTCCTGGGGAGGCATGAGAATAAACAAGATGAGCACAAACCAGCCTTGGATTTTTAAGACCCAAAAAACCCAATCAGATTCTTAAAAAACAGAACCTTATTAGAAGAATAAAAAAAGATAAGTGAACAACTCTGTAAGATTAGAATGGGAGACAATCTTACAGGCAGTCAGATTCAAAACACAGAGAATCCCTCTAGGGAAAACCTTAAGTTACAAAAAGACACAAAACCAGAAACACACATTTCCTCCAGCACAGCAAATTTCACAAGCCAAAACAAAGCAAACCTAACGCATTTTCTAGCTAGATTACTTACTAACTTTACAGGAGTTGGAGGGCTTGCATCTTTGATCTGTCCCCGGCAAAGGTATCACACAGACAGAACCCTTTTTCCCCCCACCAGATTTGAAAGTATCTTGTCCCCTCATTGGTCATTTTGGGTCAGGTGCCAGCCAGGTTACCTGAGCTTCTTAACCCTTTACAGGTAAAAGGACTTTGCCTCTGGCCTGGAGGGATTTTATAGCACTGTATACAGAAAGGTGGTTACCCTTCCCTTCATATTTATGACACCATCCTATGGTTAAACCCAGCATGTTAGTATCCATTCTGGCAACTTAGTACTAACCTAATTTTTAAAATAAGCAGGTGTTTTAAATGTTTTGCAAGTGACTCACAGACATGAAATTACATATCTTTGTTCCACAAAGATTAAATATTTTTTCATTAAAAAAACATTTCTGGCACACTGATCTGCTTTTAGTCCATTGGCTTTTGCTAAGATTAATGTCATTTAAAATAAAAACCATACAAGTTTGTTCTTGTCACAAGGTGGCTAGCCCCTTACGGGGAGATGACCAGCTTAACTCTGAGAAGCTTAACTCGCTGGTGAGAATGAAGATCATATGATGCGGGGGGTCAGGTGACCCAATCAGGCCTCCAGGAAGGCAGAGGCCTGGGGGAGAGGCTCATGCGGGAGTTGTGAACATTCCCTTTAGGGAGAGCAAGCTGAGGGTGCCAGAAGCCTGGAGAGAGATAGCTGGGTTGTGGAAGCAGCTGCAGGGGAGTCCTCCTGGGAGCAAGACCAGCTCTTGTAGGGAACAAAAGGACAGTTTGAACGGAACCCACCTTTGGGAGTGAGGGATGAGGACTCCTGATTCCAGGAGAGAGAGAGAAAAATTAAACTAAACTGAATCCAGCTCCAGGATGGACAGCTGGGGGCTCCGGATTCCGGGAAAGGAGAGAAACTGAGTAGACCCTGGGAAGAGCTGAAAAAACTGTAATCAGTTCAGAAAATCAGGAAGGCAGGGCACTGCCCAGTGTGAGACTAGGATTGAAGAGACTTACTTTGAGTTAGACAGGTAGTGTGGCAATTCAGTCTTGTGTGGAACAAACAAATTTTATTAATATAATTGCTCTATCTCTATCTGTTCAAAGTTAAAATACTATTGCAATTTTTCCATGCAGTTTTATTTCATAGACTAAGTTTTCACTATACTTAATGGACATATTTCAGTTTACTTCCAAGAGTTTACTTGTTAAGAAGATTTTAGATTTACCTAATATGCAGATGAGAAAACAGACCTCATGGATGGTCCCAAACCAAAATCTACTTAATTATAGGTTTCAGAGTAGCAGCCGTGTTAGTCTGTATTCGCAAAAAGAAAAGGAGTACTAGTGGCACCTTAGAGACTAACCAATTTATTTGAGCATAAGCTTTCGTGAGTGTTAGCCTGGATCAACATATAAATAAATTGGTTAGTCTCTAAGGTGCCACTAGTACTCCTTTTCTTTTTACTTAATTATAATGACTATAACTATCTTTGGAAGAAAATAAATCACACAGCTTGCCTTTGAACTTTTCCTCCTGTTTAGTCTGGATTCCAGCACAAGTTCTTTTTATTTTAGTTTCAGTGTACAAGTAAACAAAAATGGAAATGACAGATAGAAGAATCCTTTAGATTGGTGATGTCATGGATGGAGCAGTGCTTTTTAACCAACACACACAACAGCAGGATGGATCTTAGACTTACCACCTGTCTGTTTTTTGGCAGGAAATCCGTTTTTTCATCTGCATTCCAGTGCTCATTTTACCACCAGTTTTCTGTTTCATCCAGTCAGCATGAGGTTTCCTCTCTCTTCTCTGCTTGAATCTTGTTGCCTGCTGCTTGGTCATTCTGGGCTAAATTCTTTGTGTAGCCTCACTGAATGTAATCTGATTGCATGGCTGTAAATCATGGCAGAACTTAACCCACTCAGAACGACATCTGCAGTTTCCTCCTGGTCTGTTCCTGCTGGACAGTGAGACTTGGGATTGTGTTAGCCTGGATCAACATGCAATGTCACGTGACATAATTAGATGGGGAGAAAACTGATATGGGCAGATGGAAAAGATAAAATTGCTCCTTTTAGTCCAAATAAAAAACAGCGTCAGTTGGAGATACGTCCAAACCAGAATCCACACACTGTTGGTTTTGGGACGTGGTCAACTGGTAGAATTGAAGCCAGCATTGAATTTTGTGGCTCAGTCCTATTTACAATGCCAGACCAGTCTTTTGGTTAAAGTTGCACACAGATTAATATGATTTGTTGGGGAAGATGGATTTTATAAAGGGAAATCATGCATCACCAATTTACTAGAATTCTTTCAGGGGGGTCAACAAGCATGTAGACAAGGGTGATCCAGTGGATATATCTTAAAATCCACTTTGATAAAATCCACTTAGATTTTCAGAAAGCCTTTGACCAAGTCCCTCACCAAAGGCTCTTAAGCAAAGTAAGGAGTCATGGGATAAGAGGGAAAGTTGTCTCATGGATCAATAACTAGTTAAAAGATAGGAAACAAAGGGTAGGAATAAATGGTCAGTTTTCAGAATGGAGAGAGGTAAATAGGGGGGTCCCCCAGGGGTCTGTACTGGGACCAGTACTGTCCAACATATTCATAAATGATCTGGAAAAAGGAGTAAACAGTGAGGTGGCAACATTTGCAGATAATACAAAACTACTCAAGATAGTTAAGTCCAAAGTTGACTGGAAGGAGTTACAAAGGGATCTTTCAAAACTAGGTGACTGGGCCACAGAATGGCAGATGAAATTCAGTGTTTATAAATGCAATGCAATGAACACTGGAAAACATAATCCCAACTATACATATAAAATGATGGGGTAAATTAGCTGTTACCACTCAAGAAAGAGATCTTGTAGTCATTGTCTATAGTTCTCTGAAAATATCCACTCAATGTGCAGCGGCAGTCAAAAAAGCGACCAGAATGTTGGGCGTCATTAAGAAAAGGATATCTAATACGACAGAAAATATCACATTGCCTCTATATAAATCTGTGGTACGCCCATATCCTGAATATTGCATGCAGATGTGGATGCCCCATTTCAAAAAAGATATATTTGGATTGTAAAGGTACAGAAAAGGGCAACAAAAGTGATTAGGGGTATGGAACAGCTTCCATATGAGGAGAGATTAATAAGACTGGGACTTTGCAGCTTGAAAAAGAGACGACTAAGGGGGGATATGATAGACATCTATAAAATCATGACTGGTGTGGAGAAACTAAATAAGCAAGTGTAATTTACTCCTTCTCATAACACCAGAACTAAGGGTCACCAAATGAAATTAATAGGCAGCAGGCTTAAAAACAAACAAAAGGAAGTATTTCTTCACACAACACCCATTCAACCTGTGGAACTCTTTGCCATAGGATGCTATGAAGGCCAAAACTATAACAGTGTTCAAAAAATAACTAGATAAATTCATGAAGGATAGGTCCATCAATGGCTATTAGCCAGGATGGGCGGGGACGGGGTCCCGAGCCTCTGTTTACCAGAAGCTGGGAATGGGCGACAGGGGATGGATCACTGATAATGACCTGTTCTGTTCACTCCCTCTCAAGCACCCAGCATCGGCCACTGTGGAAGACAGAATACTGGGCTAGATGGATCTTTGGTCTGACCCAGTATGGCCATTCTTTTGTTCTTAAGCACTATTAATATGAACAAGGGCTTTTGACATTTTTCCCTGTTCAGCCATAATTATCCAAAATGCACCCATCTAAATAAACTAAAGTTAGATCTGTGTTTAAAATCACATGTGGAAACAGCTTATGTTAGGTTTCCAAACCTATCAGGGAGCCAGGGCCGGTGTTAGACTCATGGAGGCCCAGGGCAGAAACTAAGGAGTGCGTCCCCACCCCACCTCCCTTATCTGTTCACACATTGGATTTCTGTAACTTTTCTGAAGCCAAAGCCTGAGCCACACCATGTGGGGCCCTGTGGGGCCTGTGGCCCCTGGTAATAGCCCTGCTTCCTACCCCGTAATGCCAACCCTGCACGGAGCTGTCTTAATGCCAACTAAAAGATAATGTCAAGCCTACTTGGTGCCAAAAAAAAAAATGTAAATGAGTTTTCAGTTTTCAAGTTCATGTAATTACAGAATAATGGAAAATACAAAAGGGCCACCAATCTATCAGTGCCAACATGAACGAGTGATAGAAATCAGCATAATTGCTCCTCCTCAGTGAAATCAAACTGCTGCTGTAGGCCTACTGATTTTCTTATTACTTTTCCCTTTAAATTTAGTTATTTAGAGGGAGATTTCCAAAGGGCCAAAGGAGACTTTCGGAATGCCCAATTCTGACTGACTTTACTCCTTTTAAAATCTCCTCCTTGTGATAGTAGTATTTTCATCCCATTCTATATTTGGCAGATTGGTTATTAAGTCTTTTCAAAGCATGAAGCTCTCTGACTGTACTTACGTCTGCAGTAAAGTACCAGCACTCTATGTTTAAGTGACAATGAAGCTACTCAGAAATCAGTTATGACTAGATTTCTTCAGGCAAATACCCAGATGGTCGTTGACTGATTTAACCTTACTGCTTTGCTTATCCTTGAGATAAGAATTGTCACTCTAAAAAAGTGTCACTTACGGGAGGAGTTTATAGCTAGTTATGGCAGGGAGCCTATGCACTCCCCAGAATATAAATCATTAGGAGTACACTGGACATTTTTTTAAAATTCCAAATAGCACTATGCCTGTTTTCTTCCTAAAGAGGTTCTACTACCTTCTTGATGCTGCTTCTCCTGTTACTGATAAGGACTACTCAGCCACAGCATTATTTAGAATTCCTTAAACTCTGTATCAAAGGTTAGAACTATGCCTCATGGTCAAAATGCATAAGATGAGCTATTGCCATTGTTTTAAAAGTTTCGGTGGTCCAATTAGGGAGCAGAAACAACACCATGTGACTTTGGTTAGCAATTGCACACTATGAATGGTGACTAGTGAAAGGGTGTAGTTCATGAACAACCCATAGATTGAAATGCGTTCAAAAACTGTTTAGGTAAAGTCTGTTTTCATGTAGAAAACAAAAACTAAACTTGTCATATAACTTACTCACAACGAGTAAGCTGATGTGTTACTGTTCAGAGTCCTACTTCTAATATCCTTGATTCTGTGTTCAAAATATGGCGCTTTTTTTTTTTTAACAGTTTTGAGTGAGTTGCATTATTGACCAAGATATCAGACTGTCTGACAATAGCCATAGACCAAAATGGATGAAAAGGAAATACAGCAATTGCTAAATGAAATGCACACTGCAATCAACAGCCTATATGCAGACAGTTCTCACAGTTAACTTCAACTTTGTGTGCAACACACTTGCTTTGCCTTTATCCATTTTATAAAAAAAACAAGCTACATTCTAGGCAGAGTGTCAGGTAGAGGTCTAGGCAGCCTTTATAAACTATTTTATGTATGGTTTGATATCAGTTTTCTTGAATTCTCTCTCTCTTCTCTAATGAATTTTTAAAAAAATCTTATCAGTGTTATCCAGTGTTAGGTTTCCAGTATAGGGTGGTGTTTATGTGACAAGAGCTGAGGAAGCGTTGTTCTAAGTCAGCCATAAAAATGTTGGCATACTGCGGGGCCATGCAGGTACCCATAGCAGTGCCGCTGATTTGAAGGTATACATTGTCCCCAAACGTGAAATAGTTATGGGTGAGGACAAAGTCAAAGTTCAGCCACCAGGTTTGCCGTGACATTATCGGGGATACTGTTTCTGAGGCTGTGGATGGCTCTTAGAAAACGCTTCCTCAGCTCTCGTCCCCTAATGCCCCTACTCTACTTGCGCTACATTGATGATATCTTCATCATGAAAAAGAAGCCCTTGAGGAATTCCACCATGATTTCAACAATTTCCATCCCACCATCAACCTCAGCCTGGACCAGTCCACACAAGAGATCCACTTCCTGGACACTATGGTGCTAATAAGCGATGGTCACATAAACACCACCCTATACCAGAAACCTGCTAACTGCTATTCCTACCTACATGCCTCCAGCTTTCATCCAGACCACACCACACGATCCATTGTCTACAGCCAAGCTGTACGATACAACCGCATTTGCTCCAAACCCTCAGACAGAGACAAACACCTTCAATATCTCTATCCAACATTCTTACAACTACAATACCCACCTGCTGAAGTGAAGAAACAGATTGACAGAGCCAGAAGTCACCTACTACAGGACAGGCCCAACAAAGAAAAGAGCAGAACACCACTAGCCATCACCTTCAGCCCCCAACTAAAAACTCTCCAACGCATTATCAAGGATCTACAACCTATCCTGAAGGACGACCCATCACTCTCACAGATCTTGGGAGACAGGCCAGTCCTTGCTTACAGACAGCCCCCCAACCTGAAGCAAATACTCACCAACAACCACATACCACACAACAGAACCACTAACCCAGGAACCTATCCTTGCAACAAAGCCCGTTGCCAACTATGTCCACATATCTGTTCAGGGGACACCATCATAGGGCCTAATCACATCAGCCACACTATCAGAGGCTTGTTCACCTGTACATCTACCAATGTGATATATGCCATCATGTGCCAGCAATGCCCCTCTGCCATGTACATTGGTCAAACCGGACAGTCTCTATGTAAAAGAATAAATGGACACAAATCAGACGTCAAGAATTATAACATTCAAAAACCAGTCGGAGAACACTTCAATCTCTCTGGTCACTCGATTACAGACCTAAAAGTGGCAATACTTCAACAAAAAAACTTTAAAAACAGACTCCAACGAGAGACTGCTGAATTGGAATTAATTTGCAAACTGGATACAATTAACTTAGGCTTGAATAGAGACTGGGAGTGGATGGGTCATTACACAAAGTAAAACTATTTCGCCATGTTTATCCCCCTGCAACCCCCACTGTTCCTCAGACGTTCTTGTCAACTGCTGGAAATGGTCCACCTTGATTATCACTACAAAAGGTTTTCTTTCCCCCCTGCTCTCCTGCTGGTAATAGTTCACCTTAAGTGATCACTCTGGTTACAGTGTGTATGGTAACACCCATTGTTTCATGTTCTCTATGTATATAAATCTCCCCACTGTATTTTCCACTGAATGCATCCGATAAAGTGAGCTGTCGCTCACGAAAGCTTATGCTCAAATAAATTTGTTCGTCTCTAAGTGCCACAAGTCCTCCTTCTCTTTATATGTGATGTAACTTCTCAGTAATTTTATCACTATATTTCATAATTTAAACTAATGCAATGATATTACTTAAATGTTATTTACATTTAAAATTTTAGTGTTAAAATATACTGAAGTAACTTAGGAATCTACACAATCTCATATGCATGGCTGAGTTTATAAATAGGGGCTACTGTTTTGGATCAACCTGAAACTTTTGTCTACTCACTCTTAAATTGACACATGCTGTTGCTGGGATAAGAGGCTGCAGGTTTCTCATTAGCTATAAAAATAGATAGGAAGCAGTGTGTGTGTGTGTGTGTGTGACAGAGACAGAGACAGAGACAGAGAGGGGAAAATTGATTTGTGTCACTCTACTATTATCTTATTTCCATCATGTGGTTACTTAAATAAAGGTAAGCAAGACATTAGTCTTTCTTTAAAAGATCTATAATTAAAGCAGATTTTCTTTTGGATTTCTCTAATACACTAACATTTTATTCTATGATCTAAGTTATCTTTCTTGATTTAGCTGATCGAAACACTGGAATGCATTACCTAGGGAGGTGGTAGAATCTCCTTCCTTAGAAGTTTTTAAGGTCAGGCTTGACAAAGCCCTGGCTGGGATGATTTAATTGGGGATTGGTCCTGCTTTGAGCAGGGGGTTGGACTAGATGACCTCCTGAGGTCCCTTCCAACCCTGATATTCTATGATTCTATGAATAGTAGATCCAAAAGTAGGCTAATCTCTATGGCCCTATCCTGCAAACACATAGTATGTGCTTAGTTTTACTAACGCAAGTATTTTTCTTGACTTCAATAGCACTACGTGTGTGATTAAGTATATGAATGTTTGCAGGATCAGGACATTAGGTTGGGGAAGCTACATTGTCATGTCTTACAACATAAGTCTTTTATGCTACATTGCTTTTTAAAAGTAAACATTTGTGGTTTAGTCCTTGAATAGCCTGAGAGTAAGGGCAATTGCTTACCATTTTTAAAAATGTTGTTGAAGAGTGAAAGTCAAAGGCTAATAATAAAAAACAAAAATAGATTAAAGTAGATTTTTTCACATCAGAATATGAAAATGTACAAAAAATATGAATTTATGCAGATTTTTTCTGAATTCTGTTAATAACATAGTGAACTATCTTCATTCACCACTAACACTGGTGACACTTTCAAAAATTCCCTAATATCTACATACTGTAAATTTAAAAAACAAATATAGAATGGTATCCTGACCTAAATTCATTCACTTTCTCTAGCCAACTCCCTTGTACGGATATTTCTCCAAGCTCCTACAGTAGAAGAAGGATATATGCCAAATTTGGCTTCAGCTGAACTTAGAGAAATTGCAACAATTCCAAACTTGTTTTCAGGACTCTGAAAAGACATACAAGTTGTTTACACTTAAGTCTTAGAAGCAGAATGATAAAGTCACATTCATGTTTGTACAGATGATGTATACACAAGGAGTACTTAAGATTATAGTGAATGGGAACCTGGGAGGCAGTGATTTTAGTGGATGGGAACCTGGGAGGCAGTATCCATGAGATGGTCAAGTTCAGGATCCTGACACAGGGAAGAAAGGAGAGCAGCAGAACACAGACCCTGGACTTCAGAAAAGCAGACTTTGACTCCCTCAGGGAACTGATGGGCAGGATCCCTGGGAGAATAATATGAGGGGGAAAGGAGTCCCGGAGAGCTGGTTTCTATTTTAAAGAATCCTTATTGAGGTTGCAGGAACAAACCATCCCAATGTGTAAAAAGCATAGAAAATATGGCAGGCAACCAGCTTGGCTTAACAGTGAAATCCTTGTTGATCTTAAACACAAAAAAGAAGCTTACAAGAAGTGGAAGATTGGACAAATGACTAGGGAGGAGTATAAAAATATTGCTCAGGCATGCAGGAGTGAAATCAGGAAGGCCAAATCACACTTGGAGTTGCAGCTAGCAAGAGATGTTAAGAGTAACAAGAAGGGTTTCTTCAGGTATGTTAGCAACAAGAAGAAGCCAAGGAAAGTGTGGGCCCCTTACTGAATGAGGGAGGCAACCTAGTGACAGAGAATGTGGAAAATGCTAATGTACTCAATGCTTTTTTTGCCTCTGTCTTCACGAACAAGGTCAGCTCCAGACTGCTGCACTGGGCAGCACAGCATGGGGAGGAGATGACCAGCCCTCTGTGGAGAAAGAAGTGGTTCAGGACTGTTTAGAAAAGCTGGATGAGCACAAGTCCATGGGACTGGATGCACTGCATCCAAGGGTGCTAAAGGAGTTGTCGGATGTGATTGCAGAGCCATTGGCCATTATCTTTGAAAACTCATGGTGATCGGGGGAGGTCCCAGATGACTGGAAAAATGCTAATGTGCCCTTCTTTAAAAAAGGGAAGAAGGAGGATCCTGGGAACTACAGGCCAGACAGCCTCACCTCAGTCCCTGGAAAAATCATGGAGCAAGTCCTCAAGGAATCAATTCTGAAGCACTTAGAGGAGAGGAAAGTGATCAGGAACAGTCAGCATGGATTCACCAAGGGCAAGTCATGCCTGAATAACCTAATTGCCTTCTATGATGAAATAATTGGCCCTGTGGATGAGGGGAAAGCAGTGGATGTGTTATTCCTTGACTTTGGCAAAGCTTTTGATACAGTCTTCCACAGTATTCCTGTCAGAAAGTTAAAGAAGTATGGATTGGATGAATGGTCTATGAGATGGATAGATTGTCGGGCTCGATTGTCGGGCTCAACAGGAAGTGGTCAATGGCTTCATGTCTAGCTGGCAGCTGGTATCAAGCGGAATGTCCCAAGGGTTGGTCCTGGGGCCGGTTTTGTTCAATATCTTCGTTAATGATCTGGAGGATGGCGTGGACTGCACCCTCAGCAAATTTGCAGATGACACTAAACTGGGAGGAGTGGTAGATATACTGGAGGGTAGGGATAGGATACAGAGGGACCTAGACAAATTAGAGGATTGGGCCAAAAGAAATCTGATGAGGTTCAACAAGGACAAGTGCAGAGTCCTGCACTTAGGACGGAAGAATTCCATGTACTGCTACAGACTAGGGTCCGAATGACTAGGCAACAGTTCTGCAGAAAAAGACCTAGGGGTTACAGTGGACGAGAAGCTGGATATGAGTCAACAGTGTGCCGTTGTTGCCAAGAAAGCTAACGGCATTTTGGGCTGTATAAGTAGGGGCATTGCCAGCAAATCGAGGGACATGATCATTCCCCTCTATTCGGCATTGGTGAGGCCTCATCTGGAGTACTGTGTCTGGTTTTGGGCTCCACACTACAAGAAGGATGTGAAAAAATTGGAAAGAGTCCAGTGGAGGATTAGGGGGCTGGAGCACATGACTTCTGAGGAGAGGCTGAGGGACCTGGGATTGTTTAGTCTGCAGAAGAGAAGAATGAGGGGGGATTTGATAGCTGCTTTCAACTACCTGAAGGGGGGGTTCCAAAGAGGATGGATCTAGACTGTTCTCAGTGGTACCAGATGATAGAACAAGGAGTAATGGTCTCAAGTTGCAGTGGGGGAGGTTTAGGTTGGATGTTAGGAAAAACTTTTTCACAAGGAGGGTGGTGAAGCACTGGAATGGGTTACCTAAGGAGGTGGTCGAATCTCCTTCCTTTGCGGTTTTCAAGGTCAGGCTTGACAAAGCCCTGTCTGGGATGATTTAGTTGGGGATTGGTCCTGCTTTGAGCAGGGCGTTGGACTAGATGACCTCCTGAGGTCTCTTCCAACCCTGATATTCTATGATTCTATGAATCTTAAACATTGAATTCTAATAATATTAAGATAATACATACAAACTATGTTAAAAGAACATTTTTAAGATTACAGAATCAAGTACTCCCGTGTTAAGAAATGCAGTGATGTAATAAATAAATAAATTCAGATTTTTAAAATTTTAACATAGCTTTATTTTTTAAAAATAAAGCTATGTAAAATTAAATTTGAGCTTGACAACATATGTTAAAGCCTAAGATTACTATAATCTGTTAAAATCATTTAAATTTAATACAAAAATAAGCATTACATGTTTGCTGACAAGTCTGAAAGAAAGACAAACCACTAAACTGGAAGAAGTCACTGGCTAAACACCTGGAACTAAAGTTTGCTGAAGTGCTAAACTAGCTTTTGACAGCAGTAGTCTCTTCTGCTGATGAAGAAAGAATATTTTCTTTATTTCAGTTTATTTAACTAGTTCAATTCAATGATTAGTTCATTCAAAGTTAAGAAACCAACTGGGAGTTGAAAGAGGAGGAAAACTTGTTTTCCTCTCCCAATTTATGAATAAAAACTACGTGTTAGAGGATGAGACCTACTAGTTCTAAACTCTGGAAGGACATGGTAACCAGAAGCAATTGGTTCAGTTCACTAACTGCAGACAATAGCACATTTGTTTAATAAACTAGTTAGTTTTAAATGGAAAACATGTTTTGATACAATTTTCTTATGTATCCAGCATATTTAAGGTAGATTTATTTACTTACAAAAATGCAGTTTTTGTGCATTTTTAATTGATTTTGAATTCCCATCTGTCAAGGTTCCTTCCCCACTCTGAACTCTAGGGTACAGATGTGGGGACATGCATAAAAACCTTCTAAGCTTACTTTTACCAGCTTAGGTTAAAACTTCCCCAAGGTACAAACTAATTTTACCCTTTGCCCTTGGACTTCCACCACCAAACTTTATCTGGGTTCCTGAAAAAACATAGTTTGGACACATCTTTCCCCCCCAAAATCCTACCAACCCTTACACCGCACTTCCTGGGGAAGGTTTGGTAAAAATCCTCACCAATTTGCATAGGTGACCACAGACCCAAACCCTTGGATCTTAGAACAATGAAAAAGCATTCAGTTTTCTTACAAGAAGACTTTTAAAAGAAGTAAAAAAGAATCACCTCTGTAAAATCAGGATGGTGAATACCTTACAGGGTAATTAGATTCAAAACATAGAGAATCCCTCTAGGCAAAACCTTAAGTTACAAAAAAGACACACAGACAGGAATATTCATTCTATTCAGCACAGCTATTTTCTCAGCCATTTAAAGAAATCATAATCTAACACATACCTAGCTAGATTACTTACTGAATTATAAGACTCCATTCCTGTTCTGTCTCCAGCAAAAGCATCACACAGATAAACACAGACCCTTTGTTTTTCTCCCTCCTCCCAGCTTTTGAAAGTATCTTGTCTCCTCATTGGTCGTTTTGGTCAGGTGCCAGCGAGTTTACCTTTAGTTTCTTAACCCTTTACAGGTGAGAGGATTTTTCCTCTGGCCAGGAGGGATTTTAAAGGGGTTTACCCTTTATATTTATGACACCATCCAAACAGAGCTTGACACAAACCCCAAGGGAAAAAAATCATTATCTACTAAATAGAAAATGGGGAATGATGCATTTCTTAACATAAATAAAAATGTAAAAATTACAAATCTGAATAAATGCAAGCTAAAATGTGTGTATATTGTGCACTCCTGGTGAGCACAAAAAGCAGCACCAAATTTAGTATGAAGGCTATATTTAGTTACAAATCAACCTGTTTTAATGGTTACCAACCAAAGAGACTCAGCCTTTCTTAGGAAAATAACTGAAGTACAAATGCAAAACAGGATTTAAATCAATGTTTCCTGTTTGCTGATTTTAATCATGATTAAATCAATTCAACACCAAACTCTCACAAGTCTCTACTGAGCATGTTTGAACTTTGATTTTCAGAGGCTCATAATTTAGCCAAAACTGGGCATATTTTCATGCAGTTGACAAAAGAGTGACACCCAAGGAAGGCATTGCCCACTCACCCCCTAAATTTCAAGCTCCAAAGGATGGAGATGCTAGAGGTTAACACAATGCTTTTAAGAATTTTTTTAAGTGGGCAAAACAACATTTTTTCTAACTTCATTCTTAGAAGCAGCTGAACAGTTTTTGCTGAAACTTGCCAAAATAGTCATTTTGAGGAAGACACCTGCCGTGAAAAATTTCAGCACAAATGGTTAAAGTTTGGCTAAGTTATAAACAAGTTCTTGCAGTGGAAAGGGTAGGGCAACTTTAAAGGAATCACTACTTGTGTCTCTACAATTAGTACATACAAAAAAATAATTTGGTTGGACAGTTAAGGTTGCATCAAGACATACCTGAGCCACCCAAATATTGAAAGTATGAAAATAAGAAGAGAAAATAGGGGAAAAAGGCCCAAGCACTGCTTGCCATTTTCATACCTTCAGCATAGTCAATAACATTCCATAAGGCATTTGCTTTCATCTCTAACAGATACTGAAAAGCAATGACAGGTTTCAGAGTAGCAGCAGTGTTAGTCTGTATTTGCAAAAAGAAAAGGAGTACTTGTGGCACCTTAGAGACTAACAAATTTATCTGAGCATAAGCTTTCGTGAGCTACAGCTCACTTCATCGAATGCATCCGATGAAGTGAGCTCTAGCTCATGAAAGCTTACGCTCAAATAAATTTGTTAGTTGCTGCGGGAAGTGGCGGCCAGTATGTCCCTCGGCCCGCGCCACTTCCCGCAGCCCCCATTGACTGGGCACAGTGAACCGCGGCCAGTGAGAGCCGCGATCGCCAAACCTGCGGACACGGCAGGTAAACAAACTAGCTGGACCCGCCAGGGGCTTTCCCTGCACAAGCGGCGTCCCAAGTTTGGGAAACACTGGCCTAATGCATTACCAAAGGGCATTTCAAAGGCTGGAACCCGAGCAAATCTTATATCTAACAACTTTTCTTTTTAAACTTAAATTATTTAGTTCTGTATTACAGATATCAAATGACAAGTAAAGCCCCAAGAGCATACACAATGTTAGTCAATACAAAAAATTAATCTATAATTATCAGTCTAAGGGAGCAGAAAGACGGTTTTAATTCTAACAACTCATCACCCCTAGAATCAGAAATTTATTTTATTTCTCTTTCTTGAAGATGGAGGCGGGGGAAAGCCAGATATACGATAGTGTTGAGACAATTCTAATGGAGCAAGATGATTCGGGGGAATTGCATGGAGAATTGCTTTTAGAATATATGTCTTCCACAGCAGCAATCACCACAGTGAGTGGCTGCTGTCATTAATATTTTATGATTAATAGCCTTTATGTAAAAACAAACAAATCCATATCTATGACTTACACACTGTGGTTCTGATTTTTAAAGCTACACTGTGGGAGGGAGAGAGGGAAACCACATTCCTGCATGAAGTGCCATCGAATTCAGGTCTGCCCATGTGAAGTAGCTTGCAGAATCAAAGCCTGGAAGCTTTTATGGTTATTATCAGAGTTTATATATCCGTAAGTCTTATGAAAAAAAGAAATTCCCAAATTCCCATTCTAAGCTTTATGGTACCAAAAGATGTATCTGTAAGGATGGTAAACTAGTAGATCATACATATTTTTAAAATTAGATGTGGTCATGATTTCCAGCTTCTAATAGATTTGTTTCAAATTTTAATGGTTCGCTTTTTCCTGAGATCAGGTGACAAAGTGTTTCAACTATATATACATATATAAATCTCACTGACAAAACTGCTGAACTCTTGTAAATGGGCCATAGATTTAAAGGGAGGCCATAACCTTGACAATTGCATTTACACTGGAATTCTTTGTATCTTCTATTATAAAAGGGAACAAATATTATAACTGGAAAAAAAGAGAGAAAAACTTTTCTAAAAGAATATTTTAAAAAAATGTATAGATGTTCTTTAAGGGTTTCTCTGTCAGAATCGTGATTTTGTCACCTTACATTTTTAAAATAATAATAAAAAAAATAAGTTGACAGTCCCCAGCGCTCGTATTCCTTCTCTTCCCATTCTCTATGCTTTACTATGGTTCAAATCCCAGAGGACCAGTTGTCTACTAACTCATCAAGTAATCGATGTCAGAATTCAAGACAGGATAGAGCCATATTCAAGACTTTGAGTTTGGCCTACATAAACCAGTTCTATTTTATTTGTTCAGAAATGAGTCATGTACATGAAACAGAGCCCTTAGATTGAATTACATAATGTCGTTTGCTTTATTTGCCAAGACAGAGGGTTAGTAATGCTAACATCTCTGGGGTATACTACTTTTCCCCATATAGATATAGAGAAAGCTGTTACATATCAGTACTTTAAGAAATCCCTCAACTGTATATCAGCCATCTAAAACTTCTTTTAATTTAGTTAGTTTGTATGCCAGTGTATTTGAAGTACAAGTAATACTTGAAGTGACAAACATTTATCAGTATATTTTTCATTTTCATCATATTTTGGCCCTGATCCTGCAACATGATCCATAGGGGTGAATCCTTATTGCCATACAATATTCTAGTGACTTCACTGGGACTCTGTGTTGGCATAAGGATCCCCCTGGTTAGATTCCTTTGCAGGATCTCGATTTAATTTCATCTGAGTTTTAGTTCCAAACTTATATTTGGGGAAAACTCCAACAAAATATGTTATATAAAAAAATCTGCCTATTACAGAGAAAGGAACAGCATGTTACCTTAATACATGAGACTGCAACCTAATACATTCCTATCAGAAGTGGAAAGGTACAAATATATAGTCATTTGAAGAAGAAAACAAGGACACATCCTTTAATTTACTATCTGGACTCAAGAACATGTGGTGGGAAACAGTAGAAAATGGCAGATATACTTCTCAAATGTAAGGACAGTGTCTCTTCAATAGTGACAGCTGGTACCTAGAAGTAGTAAAAGATTCCATTTTAAGATCATACAATCCAGATACTGAATTCCACATGGAAGCTAATTTATTTTAGATTATTCAGGTAATTTCATTTAAATGCCTTCCAGTGAGTGACCACATTCAAGAAACACCTATCATAAACATTTGCATTCTACCATTGAAATCTGCATAAAATACAGTTATTGCTGTCCGGCGGTGATGTAATTTAAATACAATGTATTCCCCAAGATTCTTAAACATTTCAAGTAACAATGCATGTAATCAGTTAAGCTAGTTCTGAAACTTTTTCTATGTTATACCCTGTCCTGGCTTTGGACATACTCTATGCACTCTCTCTTTCCGTCAGCTCTCCATCCTTTTCTTTCACTTTATTGAGTAACATCCCATATTGCACTGAGAGATTTCCAACTTAATGTATTTTAAATAGGAGATGCAGTGTGCTGTTTTTATCATTTGTTACACATGCATCTAACATACGTGAAACGTAACATAATTTGATGTAGACTCACTAAGCCCAGATGTTTACACTTTTAAAATTTCAAAAGTAGCAAATGACAACTGATATGAAAGGAATTTATTCTGTTTAACTCAAATTAATCTGAACCTCTTCTACATTTTAGGAAAACCTTCCAACTGGTTATATATTGTGAATTGTTTCTCCACCGCACATCAATAGACCCTAACCACTTGTAACTAATGGCAAAATAGCATGACCTCTGAATCATGGTCACTATCTCTACTTCTTTGTAGCATCAGCTTTCCTTTCAGACAGAGACAATGAGGGAAGATGAGAGACAGGTTGCTGAAGGGAGTTTCTAAGAGGCAATTGCTCACTTCTGCCTGATGTTCAGGTTACGAAGAGAATCCACTTTTCTACATAAGTGCGCACCCAAAACAAAGAAGCTGGTTTCATTTCTTGAAGAGTATTAATTTGAGAAGACAGCTTTAGACAAAGTGACCATTTGCTATGATTATTGGCATCTGTGCACCATACTCCACTTTCCTGTTGATGTTTCAGGCAACCACCATCATAAATACATCAGGTTTCAATTGATCAGGCTAACGTATTCTCAGGAAATTAAACTAATAGTGTCTCAATATCAAAGTACTGTCTAGTAAGTCTTTTAGCAATGAGATACTGTTAAGTACCCTCCAATGGCCATATGCTAACACCGTGTTCCAACCACTAAGTATGTATCTATTAATGTTATCTATCCAAAGGGAATATCAGTAATGCTATTATGAGTTTGTTTTGAGTGTCCTTTCAAGTGCTGTGTTGACACCACTAATATCCGGCCAAGAAATATAAGGAAATTTTCTTCAGCCTTTTTATCTTGTACTGTTGATTAACACTCCTTGCTTGTAGGATGGGAATAAAAGTATAGAATAGGTAGGCACATTATCGTGTCTTTCCTTCTACTTCAAAATTCTTCATCACATCCATGTATGTGTGTGTGTGCAAGGCTTAATCTGATCCAATTACATATACAAATATAATTTAGTAATTTAAAATGTAACTATTTACAACTGCAAATACAGTATCCTGCTTAAATATCTCCAGGCTTTCTCCCACAGATTCTGAGAGGCTGTGTTGAAGCCATGCAACATCCAGTATCCCAATCATTTGATAAAGACACAGCCACCAACAGGACAGCAATGTAAACCTTGAACAAATGAGCTGTTTTCAATTCTATAAATGAATTGTGAATGGGTTTTTTCAACTATTTGCTATTCAAACCAACATCCACTTTTGCTCCTGCACCATGTGGCTGAACATCTGTGAAGAAAGTCACATGAGCATGCAGACTTCCTCCACTACTGATCTGTTCCTTCCCCTTCATTTCTGCCATCCTTTGGACCACATATTACTTCTGCTCCATCATTAACTGTCACATGCACAATTTCAGACACCTATTCACCATCTTTGACTCCCTGCTATGGCCTTCCTCCAACAACAGCATCTTCCACTTCCAAGTAGGATCTTGATACTTTTTTTAAAAAAAAGAAAGGATTGACAAGATGCACCATACCCTGCTCAGTATTTGTGACACTTTGTACCTCAAAGTAGCACCCTGGACCACCATAATCACTGCTGTGATATGGTTATGTTATGTTTTGCACAAAGCATGCCTTATGAGGTATCATTTAAAAAGTCTTGATCTGTTGAACATTAATATCCTGTTGAATTGTATGCACTATCATCATATGTGAAGTTACAAAGTATTGCTATGTGTTTGTTACTGAAATATGTGGTATGTGGGAAATGCCTACAGCTGGCCTTTCAGTGGCAACAAAGAAGCAACTAACAAGATGGATTTATACCAGGACCAACCAGACATGTGTTGATGGCCCATTAAGGGGAATCCACTCTCCTAGTGGTCATCCCAGAGACTCCTTGGAGGACATGTACACAATGCAGGCAGCCTATCTCACGTTACAGCAAGGATCTTTGTAGCACCTGGACAGAAAGTATAAAGGAGAGTAGATGACATCACCATTTGGCCTCTCTCCTCCCCCAACTCAACACCTGAAAGGTCATTTGGAAGACAGACTTTGAACTAGGGAGATTGGGCCCAGGCGGAAAAGAGAATTCAGCCTGTGTATTAACAACTCTAAACTGCCTGGAACATCCAGTGGGGTGAGCAAAGCTGTTTGATTCAAACTTTGCTTAGTCTGTTAAAAGCTAGAGTTTACATTGCAATTTTAATTTTATTTGTGCACCAGCTTTGATCTCTATGCCTACCACTTAAAATCGAGCTTTCTGTAGTTAAAAAATCTGTTTTATATTTTACTTAAAACAGTGTGGCTTTGGTTGAGGTGCTTAGAGAATCTCAGCTCAGGTTAACAAGGGCTGTTGCACGTCCACTACCCTTTGTTGGAGTGGCAAACTAATTAATGAGCTAGCACTGTCCAAGGGAGTCTTGAGCAAGGTAACGTGGTATATTTCGGGGCTACGAGGCTGGGAGCTGGGGAGATTTGCTGGTGTCTCTCTCTATATACAGTTCATGCTTAGAGAGCATTCATGCAACTCAGCTGGGTGTGTGTCTCCACATGTTGATGGCTGAGTAATTGCCGCGGTAGAGGGTTTATTGCTTGTCACTGGCAAGGCACAGGGAGAGACAGCCCAGGCTGGAGAGGTAAGGGGGCACAGCAGTCCCACAGTTCCAGGTTGTACCCCCAGGATCCCATTATAGTATTGCCAGCCCCAAAAGTTCAAAAAGTATCATGCAAGTCCCCAAAATCATGAGATTGGCTTAACAATCATAAGACTTTTTTTTAAATATACACTTTGGGTTCTTTGTATTTGCCTGCTGGTTAGGGTGTATTTCAGGTCACATTTCTCAGCATTTCTCCACAACCATGAAGGCTTAGAAACATATTTTAAAAAAGAAAAAATTAATGCTGAGATTCTGACATTCATGTGATGCCAGCAGCTGCATATTTAAGAAAAATACCAATAGCAGGAGACTTGTGATAAAATTGCACCATTGTCACAACCTGATTTGGCTGGTCATAGCCATAGGGATAGCCTAAATTCCTCCTTACCTGTAAGGGGTTAAGGAGCTCAAGTAACCTGGTTGGTACCTGACCAAAGGAACCAATGGGGACAAAAGTCAAATAGGGGCAGGCGGGGAAGGAAGAGAGGTTTTGTTTGGGGTTCTTTGTTTTTATGTGACGTTTGCTCTTGGGACTAAGAGGGACCGGACATCAAACCACGTTCTCCAAATCTTTCTGAACAAGTCTCTCATATTTCAAACTTGTAAGTAACAGCCAAGCAAGGCGTATTCGTTTATCTTTGCTTTCCCAACTTGTGAATTTTCCCTTTGCTAGAGGGAGCTTTATCCCTGTTTTGATGTAACTTTGAAACTAAGGCTAGAGGGGGTTCCTCTGTACTCTTTGAATTTTCTGATAACTCTGTAAGGCTAACTACCAGCCTAAGTTTACAGAGGTGATTCTTTTACCTTTTTCTCTTTAAATAAAATCCTTCTTTTTAAGAACCTGACTGATTTTTCCATTGTTCTAAGACCCAGGGGTTTGGGTCCCTTTGTAACCAACTGGTGAGGATATATGCTCAAGCCTTCCCCAGGAAAGGGGGTGTAGGCTTGGGGGAATATTTTTCAGGGAATAGGACTCCAAGTGGTCCTTTCCCTGATTGTTAAATCACTTGGTGGTAGCAGCGATCCCAAGGCAAGAAAGAAATCTGTGCCTTGGGGAAGTTTTAACCTAAGCTGGTAAGAATAAACGTAGGGGGTCTTTCATGTGGGTCCCCACATGTGTACCCCAGAGTTCAGAGTGGGGAAGGAATCCTGACAGCTCCCCTTTGTGGACTGACACCAGTCTGTTGTGTTTGGATCCAATTGCTGGATCCTACATGTTTCTAAGCCCACATGGGTCAGGGCAGTGACCAATCACTGTTCCTTGCCTTGAGTCTCTTGCTTTGCCTAGATTGTGCCTTTGGTAATGGGTCTCTGCAGTCTGGCTGCTCAGACTCTGGAACCAGTGCCTCAGTCCCCTTTACACCTGCCCCAGTAGCTAATGCTGTGGAATCTCTTCTGTTTAATCTCTTCAGGGATACACCGCAGTGAAGCAAGAAACACATAAGATTTGTGCAGGAGTTCTAAAACTAACTTTTAGCCTCAAAGTATGCATCTGTTACTGCTATTTAGATAAAAAATAAAAACCTATACCCTCTGCCCTTTGGGGCTGGGTTCACCTCGGATCCTGTGTTTGAGGTGGGCAGGCCCCTTCTGTAGTCCTTCTGATTCTTGGCAACGTTCAACCAGTGGGACAACAGAGGAGAGCAGCTCTTGCTCTTAAATAGAGTTTTTGTCCCCTCTATCATGTGACCTACTGACTAGTTTCAAATCCCTAGTCAGGTGGCTAAAGTCCTAGCACCTTAGAGACAAACTGGGAAAACTAGTTCCCCTGGGCTGCAGCGAGTGGCATCAATTCAGAGGTGCGGAGCATGTCCCCCTCCCCAAGGTTTTTGCACTTTCTCAAAGTTCCATAGGCCACGGAGCGGGTAGGGGGAGACGGGGACAGCCTGACCACTTTTAAGCAGTGGTCCCATACTAAACCAGTATGGCTGTTGCTGGAGCACTCCAGAGTGTCACTTCAGCTGTGTGGTTGCATCACCACTGTAATTTGACCTGGCTAACCCGCCCTACAGACAGACCAAATTTCAGAGAGTGTTGCTGCAACCTAGAGCACAGTGTCCCAGCACTACAAAAATTTGGCCCAGCCGCCCCTCTGTCCAGATGGAGGAGTGGCTGGACCAAATGCTGTTGAAACCTGGCACATGGGGAGTCTGTTCCTGTGGTGGTGCACAGGGGAGGTCATCAAGAACTCAACTCCTGGCAGCACCGGCTCATGCACTGTGTGGGTAAGAGTGAGGGGAGACTCCGTGGCTGAGGGAGACGCGGGTTCCCAATGGGTAGGGTGGCAGCGTTTGTGGAGCAAGGACTGGAATTCCTCCCCCCACCAGATATATTTGAATTGATGCCACTAGCTGCAGTCAGCCTATTCTAGGCGAACACATTTGAATGGAGGATCACAAGGGTGATGACTTTCCAATTGTTAGCCTGTCTACTCTGTGTAAGAGTTTTTTCCAAAACCTCCCGGATGTCTCAGCCCAAGATGGAGGCTACGGCGCAAAAGTGAAGGGTCCAGTACAGATTACAATCAAAATGGCATTCAAATGCTGCCATCCTACATGATTTTTTCCCCATGAATCACTAGATTCCTGAGAGGGCTGTAGCCACCCTCACCATGAGAGGAGAAACTCCAGCTCGGTCATGAATTTCATCCCTGCCTGGGGGAAATCCCCCTCTGATTGGCTGCCTTCCCCATTTGCCCACCTCCTAGGAAAGAACAGCCAATCAGAGATGCTGCAGGAAGCAAGCATCTTTCCTCTCTCCCCTCTGGAGCTGACACCATTCTTACAGGAGGAGAGCAGAAAGAGCACAGCAGCTCTTGGCAACCCTCCTCCCCTCCTGCTGCAGCCCTTTCAGGCCCAAGAAAGAGGCATGAAGAATCCCCTCTAGCTGCAAAAGGAATTGAGATGAGGCTGGGGTGCAGAATAGATGTGAGGGCAGAATTGATGGGGGCCTAAGGGAGTGGCAGATGTGGCAGCAGAACAGATGAGGGAGCTGGAGAATAGGTAGAACTCATATGAGGGCTCGGGAACAAAACTGATTTGGGTGTTTAGGAACAGGCAGATTCGGGTTGAGAGCTCCTTACTCATAAGAATATAAGAATAGCCATATAAAGTCAGAACAATGATTCATTTAGCCCAATATCTTGTATTTCAATAGTGCCTGGTGCCAGATGCTTCAGAGGGAGTAACAGAACAGGACAATTTATTGAGTGATCCATCCCCTATTGACCAGTTCCAACTATTGGCAGTGAGAGATTTAAGGACATCCAGAGCATGGGGTTGTATCCCTCACCATCTTGGATAACAGCCATTGATGGACCTATCCTCGATAAACTTATCTAATTCTTTTTTGATCCCAGTTATACTTTTGGCCTTCACAACATCCCCTGATGACAAGTTCCACAAGTTGGTTGTGCATTGTGTGAAGAAGTACTTCTCTTTGTTTGTTTTAAATCTGTTGCCCATTGATTTAATTGGGTGACCCCCTGGTTGGTGAGTTATGAAAAGGGATAAATAACACTTTCTTATTCACTTTCTCCATACCATTCATGATTTTATAGATCTCTATCATATTCCCCCCCATTAGTCATCTCTTTTCCAAGCCGAACAGTCATAGTCTTTTAAATTTCTTCTCATATGGAAGCTGTTCCATACCCCTAATCGTTTTTGTTGACCTTCTCTGTACTTTTTCCAATTCCAACATATCATTTTTGAGGTGGTGCGACCAGAACCGCACACAGTATTCAAAGTCTGGGTATACTATGGATTTACAGAGTTGCATTAAAATATATTCTCTCTTATTATTTATCCCTTTCCTAATAGTTTCTAACATTGTTAGCTTTTTGGACTGCTGCTGCACTTTGAGTGGATGTTTTCAGAGAACTAGCCACAATGACTCCAAGATCTCTTTCTTGAGTGGTAGCAGCTAATTTAGAGCCCAACATTTTATATGCATAATCAGGATTATGTTTTCCACTGTGCATTACATTACATTTATCAAAATTGAATTTCACCTTCATGTACCACAACCACCGGTTCCTCTCCAGGACTGCACATAAGCCTCTCTTGATGTCTCGGGAGGTCCACAACCTTTGTTACTTGCAGGCAATAAACCATGCCATTCTCCCGGTCATCACAAACCCAACTATATCAGGGGTCAGCCCGCTGCCAGTCTAGGGTTCCGTCTGCCAGCTCCTGCCAGCCAGGGTCCCAGCTGCCGGCCCCACTCAGCCTGTTGCCAGTCTGGGATCCCAGCCCTGCCCACATAGAGTGGGTACCTACTTTCTCCCTGGTTCTAGCCCATTCTCTTCCTCTCTCTCTGGACTGAGCTCAGGGTGGGAGTGCACTGAGCACAGGACTGGGGGTGAAGGAGCAGGCTGGGGGTTGGGGTGTAGGGTCTGGCCAGGAGCTACAGGAGGGGGCTCAGAGTTGGGGCAGGAGGTTTGGGTGTGGAGTACTTACCTGGGCAGCTCCCATGTGGTGCGAGGGGTGCAGGTAGGAATGGGGGAGGGGTGCAGGAGCTCCCGTTTGGTGCTCACAGTGGGGGTGAGAATGTGGGGGGTGCAAGAGTCAGAGCACGGGGTGTGGGGGGGCTGGGTATGTGAGGGGGTGCAGGAGTCAGGACAGGGGGCTAGGGGTGTTTGAGGAGGGTGCAGGAGTCAGGGCATGGGGGGCTGGGTATGTGTGGGGGGTGCTGGAGTCAAGGCTGGGTCGTGGGGGGTGCAGGGGTCAGGGCAGAGGGCTGGGAGTGTGTGAGGAGGGTGCAGGAGTCAGGGCAGAAGGCGTATGAGGGGCTGCAGGAGTCAGGGCATGGCGTGTGGGGGGCTGGGTATGTGTGGGGGGTGCTGGAGTCAGGGCTGGGGTCTGGGTGTGTGTGGGGAGGTGCAGGGGTCAGGGCTGGGGTTGTGGGGGGGTGCAGGGATCAGGTCAGGGGACTGGGTGTGTGTGAGGGGGGTGCAGGGGTCAGGGCAGAGGGCTGGGGGTGTGGGCTAGGGGCATGGGGGTGCTCCCAGCCCCCTGCCCAGAGCGGCTCACAGCAGGGAGCTGGATGGGATATGCCCTGATTCCACCCCCATCCCCACAGCCCCGTCCCCACCTTTTCTCCGCTTCCTCCCTGGAGCAGCAAGCACGCTGCGGCTTCACTTCTCCCCCTCCCTCGCAAGGGCCATCAGCTGATCGGCAGCAGGGAGGGAGAGGAGGGGCAGGAACCCAGCATGCTGGGGGAAGAGGCAGGGGAGGGGGGAGCTTGCCTGCCCTGCAGCAGCAGCTGGGAGGACCAAGCTTCTTCACCCTGCCCCCGCGTGGCGGGGGAGCGGAGAAGAGCGGGCCGGGGTGGGCAGGATTTTTAATGGCACGCTGCTGCCTGCCGGGGTCCCGGCCTGGGTTTGTCAGCGGGCTGAGCGGGGCTGGCGGCTGGGACCTGGCAGGCAGCAGCGTGCCATTAAAAATTGGCTCGCGTGCCGCCTTTGGTACGCGTGCCATAGGTTGCCGACCCCTGGTCTATATTTTTAATAATTGAATCCCCCATTACTGGTACCTGTCTCTTCCTAATAACTGGGTTCCCTCAGTGTGAGAGGTCACCATGACATCATCTGGAAGGAGGGTCCCAACTATGGGATCATTTCCCTCCACTCCAGCTTGATGGTCTCCTTCCTTGAGACTTTCATCCTCCTAAACAGCACGAGATTATCAGACTGGGTGTGGGCCACTCTGCTGTGTCCTGGAAAGTGTCATCTAGGTACTTCTGTCTCCCTTAGCTCCTCCAATTTAACCTCACTGGTCTCAAGAGCCCATATTCGGTCTCTGTGGGCCATGAATTGCTTGCAACCAATGCACATATCTGCCACCTGCCCACAAGGCAGGTAACCATACATGCTGCATTCTGTGCAATAAACTGAATAGCCTCCGCTCTGCTGCTGGATTTCTGCCTGTATTATTTTTATTCATGCAGGATATTTTGGTTTTGGTCTCTATGGGTTTTTTTTCCCTTGGGGGTGTGGGATATTGGCCAAAGTTTAGAGAATGTTTATTAGGGTTAACTGGCTCTCATGCTCCCTCTCTAAACTCCCTTGCAAAAATCCCATTCGCTAGCTTCTCTGGTTGTTTACGAGCTAACTTTTTATACCCCTGTTCTCCCTGAGTTAGCCCCACCCCCTTGTCAAGGGATCCCAAAGGGATTAGGGATCAAAGGCTGGCAAACTAGAGCCTCATTAGGAAGCTCTCAGTCTTACCAAGCAGGGTGCTAGTCTCAGAATACAACCCCCACCTCCCGCCCCCCAAACAGACCACACTATAAACTTCAATTAAGCAGGCATAGGGCAAGCAAGCACACAGCAACAAAGAAACTGACAGACAACAAGCTCACCCAAGGGGCATATAAGTGCTCCCTCCTTCACCTGGAGAACTCCCTCACGAAACTCTCCCGTTTGCTGCTCCTGTTTGCTCGCTCCTCTATAAATTTGGGAGCACTGGCACCACTAATTGTCTCACAAACATTAGGGGTAGACAAAAGGAGTCCAAAAGCCAGGCCCCAAAATACACAATTTATATATATATACACACACATACATACATTCTCTCTCTCACACACACACATATATGTACACATACAAACAGATATTGTGTGTGTGTGTGCATGTGTGCCTGTGTGTGTGAGAGAGAGATTTGGGGAGGGGCTGACTCATGATTTTTGAACCTTTGGGGCGGGTAATACTATGTTCACAAAAAAGAATGGAGTTTGCAGATTGATACAGATATATACTATTCCATCATAACTGTCTCCTTCCACTCTTCTGTATCAGCAGGAGTGTTGTAAGCAAGACACGAGAAGTAATTCTTCCACTCTACTCTGTGCTGATTAGGCCTCAGCTGGAGTATTGTGTCCAGTTCTGGGTGCCACATTTCAGGAAGGATGTGAACAAATTGGAGAGAGTCCAGAGAAGAGCAACAAAAATGATTAAAGGTCTAGAAAACATGACCTATGAGGGAAGATTGAAAAAATTGGGTTTGTTTAGTCTGGAAAAGCGACGACTGAGAGGGGACATGATAACAGTTTTCAAGTATGTAAAAGGTTGTTACAAGGAGGAGGGAGAAAAATTGTTTTTCTTAATCTCTGAGGATAGGACAAGAAGCAATGGGCTTTAATTGCAGCAAGGGAGGTTTAGGTTGGATTTAGGAAAAACTTCCTATCTTTCAGGGTGGTTAAGCACTGGAATAAATTGCCTAGGAAGGTTGTGGAGTCTCCATCATTGGAGATTTTTAAGAGCAGGTTAGACAAACACCTGTCAGGGATCATCTACATAATACTTAGTCCGGCCACAAGTGCAGGGGCTGGACTAGATGACCTCTTGAGGTCCCTTCCAGTTCTATGATTTTCCCATAAACACCCTTTCCTCATCCCACTACTACTCCAAGCAGTGCTTCTGCATTCCAGCCCTTTCCTGTAGCCACTATTTAAAAATAATTATTAAAAATCTGAAATGTGTTCAAACTCATCTTTACAGAAAAAGTCCTTTAAGGTGTGTGCAGCACCAACCAAGGCTCAATGGGTTTTGTTCTTTGACAGTAACTATTTACATAGATAAATCCAATTTTTCATCTAAGCTAAAGGACCTCTATCCCGGCAGTCAATACACATCAGAAGAATGGAGGCGTTGGCCAGCAGAGGCCTGAACAGATTTTTGAAATGTCTTACACAATCCTGGCCATTTACTGCGAATGTGTGTGACAGAATGTGTGTATGTGCAAGAATGTTTTATGTATTTTTCCCCCAGCCACAGCTATTCCTAAAATAATGGATCAGTTTCAGAAAAGTGTTTATATTGTGTGTTTCTTGTTGGATATAAGCCAGAAAGCATTTCAAGGCTAAGCTGAAAGTCCTCCTTAAAATTACCTTCCCAGTTTTCCATAAAGCAATATTATCCATTATACTGCGATTTTACAAAGGGTAAGCCTCAAACAACAGCTTTGCATTCCAAGATTCAGATACACACACACACAGAGTTCCAACTGCTCTGTGGCTGAGGGATTTAATTCCTCCCCAGAGACATTGAATTATTTGCTAAGACTGCTTATTATCCTCTTAGGACTTTTGTCCCCAGCTGCGTGAGTCGAGTATAAATCAAAAACCACAGAAGAACCAATGCCTGTGGGTTTGTCCTGGAACTGGGCAGGTTTCTCAGCAGCTCTGCAACATAACAGGATTTCGACAGGAGGGTAACGATGCTCTCTCTTAAATACAAGGTCTCACATGTCCAACAGCTGCCTGTCAAATATAAAGTAATCTATTATCCTAACCAATTAGCTAGACTTGATATTTAAGTGTATATGCAATGGTTGTTAACTCCTTTTGAAGTTCCAAATTCAGATATTTCAATTGCTATTAGTTTAATATTTTACCACTTTTGGGATACTAATGTACTACATTGGCTATATACAAACTCAAAGAAGAATTAGAAGTAGCACTACATGAAGATACTGATCCCACGGATTTAACAAACATGGTTGGAGGAATCTCATACCTAACATGTCACTGAAGTTGGGTAAAAAGCAGTAAATGACAGATGGAAAGGGAAGAAGAGGGGTTTGGGTGGTGTTTTATGTTAAAAAAGGAGATAATTTTTATGCTCTTTGAAGGGATTAAGGGATTTTACAAATATAAAAAATAAAAAGTACTAAAAAGAAAGCAGGCATAATTAATAAATGAGATGAGGGATTAATTTAACAATGTCTTAGTAACGGCTGAAATACCAAGCTCCTATTTTAAATCTTTCTTCATAAAGCTAAATAAAAGCTGTGTGGATAATTAGGAAGTAATGAACATCTTCTAAAATGAGCTACTGAGAAAGTAAAAGAATGCTTGGAATATTTGAGCACATAAAAATTAGCTAGTTTAAATGAAATGCATCACAAAATACAGTAATAATGGAGCCAATAGCTAATCAATTCACTGAACCAATGACCATTGTTTTGGAAAAGGCATGGGCAACTAAATAGTGCTGGAAGATCAGAGAAAACTTCCTACCAATTCACAAACAGAAAAAGAGGCAAAATTCATCAAATCCATTATTCATTCAGAACCACTCATGCAGCTCTATTATTTATGAATTTGACAATTAAAATAAGAAACACAGAAAAATTACACGAATGGAAAGACACCACACACAAAAGGCAACACTGGTACTGTCTCTCCAGGATAATTTGTGCGTGGGTGGAAGGATGCAGGTAATGTCCCATAAAGATCTTATTAAAATTTTTAAAGTGTCAAAGCAGAAGAGACCTTGCAACTGAGCACTACCTCTACACATATTTCTGAGAAAATACAGAGAACAGTGATTATGCTCTGCGAGTTTTTCTTTTGTAAAAACAAAATCACTCTAGTTTTTAGGCAAATGTTTATTTGTATTTATTCGTTGTTCAGAGTCTGAGATATCTGAAGACATCCAAAGAAGAAGAAAATGACAACTGAAAATTACTGTTCCTGGTCACTTACAAAAAGCCCTCTCTCCTCCCTGAGGCAAAACCTGTTAGAAAAATGCACAGCAAGGGCAAGTCAGCCCATCCAGGCAGTATTTGAGTACTATGTCTGCACAATGTGTTCAAAAAATCCAAAAAGTCTTGTTTCATTTAACTATAATATGATAGTAACTTTAATGCCAGACAAAGGCTGGAAAGATCAGGGTGAAATGAGTTGAAAATAAAAAGGGAAAAATGAACATTTAGTTTTTCATCACTGCCCTGAGTACTATAAATATTTTTAAAGAAAGCTGAGATTCTGATATTATCACATGGCTTCAGAAGCCAGGGATATAGGCATGTATCTATTGTGTACATGTCTTAACCCAGCCCTGGTGCATACACAGAGTACGATATTCTGCTGCTTCTGTAGCTAACAGTAAAAAACTCCTATCAGCATCAATTGGAATAGGATTGGGCCCCAAACTATCCATATTGTACATAACTTTTTTTCAGTACAACTTATTTTCTTCCAATATAGTCATCACATGTGATTTCGTGGACATTTAACTTGGGACGTTTGGAGGAGCACCAAAAGGGGATAATCTATAACTCAAAAGCCATTTGTTTCAAAATCTGGGGAAACATTCTACTTTGCTTCTGAAGTAAATCCAGCAATATTTATGCCAAGCCAATTTTCCAATCCAAAACTGTAGGCAGGCAAACCTAGGACTTGATCATAAAAGTTGATTCCAACTTTAGGCCTCTTCCTACATAACTTTGTGCCCGGGAGTAGTGCCATTGATTTTAAGGGTATGTCTACGTGGGGACAAAAACCCAGGGCTGGCCTGGCTCAGTTGACTCAGGCGCCTGGGGTTCAAGCTCCGGGGCTGAAAAATTGCTCTGCAGATGTTTGGGCTCAGGCTGGAGGCTAAACACTGGGACCCTAGGTGAGAGGATGGTCCCAGAGCTCAGGCTCTAGCCCGAGCCCAAACGTCTACACAGCAATGTTTAGCCCCACAGCCAGAGCCCTGCGAGTCTGAGTCAGATGACCCAGGTCAGCTGTGGCCATGCCACAGAGCTTTTATCCCCGTGTGGTCATACCCCTGTGTAGGTAATAAACCCTGTGCCACTCCAGTGAAGGACCTGGGCTAGTTTCTCATTTACACTGGGGCCACATTACACAATTCTGAACAGTGCAAAGCAGGTGCAAATATAGTGTACTCCCACTTTAAGGCCCTTTTATACTGCCAGAGTGGTGTAAAGGGGCCTCAGGTTAAATGGAAACTGGCCAATTATTATATAAATGCCCTTTTTATTTTAATATGTGATGTTATGAGTCAGATCTTTCTTGTGAAAAATCAGCCCACATATATAGGTGCCTAAATCTAGACCTACGAGCCTATCTCTAAACATCCAGTTTTAAAAAACTTGGGCAGGATGAATTACACAAAGTAAAAACTGAACATAAGGGCTACTGTGATCAAACAAAGGCTGTTCCCTGTTTTGTATGCAGACCTACGTGCTTGCAGACTTTAATGCAAATAAGACTTCATCTACTATATTTTGCTTCTTCATTAAAAATGAAAGTAAAAAAATTATCTACATTTTAGCACACATTTTCCCATAAATAGGGCACCTGCTAGAGTGATATTTTTGGAACTCGATGGTAATTATGTCTGTGCCAACACAAAAAAAGAATAAAGCTCCAGTGCTCACTAGGAGAGGAAAATGATTTTTTGTGATAGTATTTTGGATGGAGTGGAGTGGATTGAGGGGGCGGAGGGGAGATATAGGGAGGGCAAAGAGGAGGAGGAGGAGGAAGCAGGTGTGAAAGTGAAAGATGACCAAAGTACAGACCGTAGTTTTTAATTGTAGAGATTGAGTGGAAGCGAGAGATTTTACAGATATGAGAGAGTAACTTTTTTGGCAGGTGGGGGTTGGGGAAGTGGAGGGGTGGATTAATATTGTTTACCTTTTTCTTTGTCTTCTTTTAAGCTTGTTGTAAGTCCCTACCATGGACTCTCAAAGAAAATGTGATGTTTAAAAAGTGAAGCCAACATTTTCAAACATGGATTTTTAAACTTACATATCAACATATGGCAGCTGTCAGTCTCGAAAAAGATGGCATAAGTGCCAAAGCAATTCAGTTACTGTGTCACGCTGCAGCATCGCGGGTAGCCAAGTCCAATTCTCAAGTGACAGTCTGTGCCACAGACAGTCCAGGCATATGGTGCAGGGCCAGAGGATAACCCTCCTCATTTGCCAGCTCTGGAGGCCTGCTGGGCTTTCCTCTTTGCTCTCCTCTTTCTCAACCACCTCTCTTCAGCCTCTGTCATAAATATAAAGGGAAGGGTAAACCCCTTTGAAATCCCTCCTGGCCAGGGGAAAGCTCCTCTCACCTGTAAAGGGTTAAGAAGCTAAAGGTAACCTCGCTGGCACCTGACCAAAATGACCAATGAGGAGGAGCTGGGAGGAGGGAGAGAAACAAAAGCTGGGAGGAGGGAGAGAAACAAAGGGTCTGTGTCGGTCTATATGCTGGTCTTTGCCAGGGGTAGACCAGGAATGGAGTCTTAGAACTTTTAGTAAGTAATCTAGCTAGATATGTGTTAGATTATGATTTCTTTAAATGGCTGAGAAAAGAATTGTGCTGAATAGAATAACTATTTCTGTCTGTGTATCTTTTTTGTAACTTAAGGTTTTGCCTAGAGGGGTTCTCTATGTTCTTGAATCTAATTACCCTGTAAGATATCTACCATCCTGATTTTACAGGGGGGATTTCTTTATTTCTATTTACTTCTATTTTCTATTAAAAGTCTTCTTGTAAAAACTGAATGCTTTTTCATTGTTCTCAGATCCAAGGGTTTGGGTCTGTGGTCACCTATGCAAATTGGTGAGGCTTTTTATCCAACATTTCCCAGGAAAGGGGGGGTGCAAGTGTTGGGAGGATTGTTCACTGTTCTTAAGATCCAAGGTTCTGGGTCTGTAGTCACCTAGGCAAATTGGTGAGGCTTTTTACCAAACCTTGTCCAGGAAGTGGGGTGCAGGGTTTTGGGAAGTATTTTGGGGGGAAAGACGCGTCCAAACAGCTCTTCCCCAGTAACCAGTATTAGTTTGGTGGTGGTAGCGGCCAGTCCAAGGACAACGGGGGGGAATATTTTGTACCTTGGGGAAGTTTTTGACCTAAGCTGGTAAAGATAAGCTTAGGAGGTTTTTCATGCAGGTCCCCACATCTGTACCCTAGAGTTCAGAGTGGGGGAGGAACCTTGACAGCCTCTAATGCCCCAGTGCAGCACAGTCCTTCATAGTAGTCTGTTGCTAGCTGCATCCTCCCACCTTGCTGGGTCAATATTGAAAGTTTTTGAGTCCCTCTTCAAAACGTTCTTGAACCTGAGCATAGATTAGCCCAGTAGCCTTGGAGCATCCACAAGTTTTTCATACAGGAGATCCTTTGGAATGCTCCCATCATCTGTCCAGTGCAGATGACCAAGCCAACAGAGACATCTGTGTTTGAAAACAGTGATTAGATTTGACAATTTTGCTTTCTCACTGGAACTTGGGTGTTTAGAACATGGTAAAGACAGCGGGAGTGGAAGGTGTTTAGCCTTCTCTTGTGCCTTCCATAGGTAGTCCAGGTCTCACCTCCACATAGCCATGTGCTCTGAATGCATGTCTGGTAGAACCACATCTTGGTGTTCAATGTTAGTTTCCTTTTATATCACAGGCTTTTGTCAATTGGTCTCTGTCATCACCATAGTCTTAAAGTTAGGCCCTTGAATAAAAGTGGCCTGTGTGGAAGTATAAGATTGTATAAGTATAGCGTTGTATAAGGGGACATGCTGGATACATTGTATATGAGAGGGCATGCCAAAACATGTTACAAAGTATCTGAGGGAGCACATGTAGGGACAGTTAGCTTTTGAATGGAGAAGCAATTAAGATAGAGCCAGCACGTCTAAGAAGCAGGCATCAGAATGGAAGGTGTGAAGGGCAATTAGTTAAGTTAACTGGAAGCTGTTAAAGGAGATTGTTAAGGGTGGCAGGTAATTGAAGATACGTGACTGGTCTCCCGGATCTCGAAGGGTGGTGACTAAAATCTTTTTTCTTCTTTTGTCTGTAACTTCTCTGTAACTTGTTCTCCAAAAACTGTATAAATTAAGAGACACAAGCCCCACTCGGGGGGCTCACTTCTAAATGTATTAGCAGAGCAGCTTTGCTAATAAAACAGAGTGGTCTGATAAATTGTGAGTCTGAGTCAAACTTTGACACCTGATTTTCAGGTCCTCAGGCCCCGCAACAACTCTAAAAGGCACTTGCTGCTCAGCACATATAGAAAGTCAGGCCCCTTACTTAGGTCCCTAAATTTAAGAATCCATGTTTGATCATTTTGGCCTTCTTTTCACATTTACCTGTAAAAGTAAAAAGTTTTGCTACTCCTTTTGTTTCCTACATATAGGTTTATTGCAGACGTTTAACTATTGCTTACTACTTTAATGCCTGTGTATGCTACTTTTACCTCTTTTAGCTTTTTTATGCAGAGATCACTTTAGTCATTTCCACATTTGGTGATACAATGAAGTACAGAATTGTGTGAAGGCCACCAAATCCACAGTCAAGGAGTGATTAGTGCTTGCTTTGCATTTCATTAATCCAAAGGGCTACTCCCCCTAATCTAAAATGTTTCTGCAGATGAAAATTAACTAGAACTTATTTCTTACATAGACTATTTGAAATCTCGCTCCCCACTGTCTGTCTCTGATAAAATTCATTTATTTAATTCTCTGAACCCTAAGAAGGAAAATTAATCAAAATACTTATTTGCAGTGTTGTTGTAGCCATGGTGGTCCCAGGATAGGAGACAAGGTAGGTGAGGTAATATCTTTTATTGGATCAACTTAAGGTGGTTTTAGATACTTTTGACATGTTATGGGGAATTTAATATAACCAACTTAAATGGGTCCAGTAAAAGATATTACCTAACCTACCTTGTATCTCTTAATATACTTAGACAGAAACCCTTTCAATCCTATGATTTACTGACATGTTTATAAAGTGAAGTGTGTTTTAGAGTATTAAATACCCCATAACAAAAATAAGTTCTACAACTTCAAATAAACAGAATTTCTTTCAAGAAGAAAGGAAGAAAAGTCAGTTTTGTAAAAGACAGTAGATTTTAAAGAACCAAGTACAAACATAAACCATTGTAAATTCACATTTTTAATCGTGAAAAGAAGAAAAAATATTTTGACTGTGCTTATTTCTTCCTGGAAATTATCAGTTTAAACAAGGCCCTATAAAAACTACTACATGCAATGACTGATGCATTTCATTATTCAGATGACAGTCAGAAGATTTCAGCAAATGATGCAAAAAATGCCAGGTTGCACGGCCTTAAGATTGCTATTAATAACAGAGACAGCAAGTAAACGAATTTTGGAATATAATATAATTAATTGACAACCCTTAAAATATATATATACTTTATAAACATGTCAGTAAATCATAGGATTGAAAGGGTTTCTGTCTAAGTATTTTAAGAGATATTTGCACTGTAAAAATGATAAAAGAAATCGTATTTTTTCAAGTCACCTCATACAAATACTGTAGTGCGATTTTTTTTTGTTACATAACTGAACTCGAAAACAAAAGAATATAAAATTTTAGAGCCTACAAGTTCACTCAGTCCTACTTCTTGTTCCACCAATCACTAAGAGAAACAAGTTTGGTTACATTTACAGGGGATAATGCTGGCCGTTTCTTATTTACAGTGTCACCCGAAAGTGAGAACAGGCATTCGCATGGTACTTTTGTACCTGGCATTGGAAGGTATTTACATGCCAGATATGCTAAACATTTGCATGCCCCTTCGTGCTTTGGCCACCATTCCAGAGGACTTGCTTCCATGCTGATGATGCTTGTTAAAAAAATAATGCATTAATTACTTTGTGACTGAACTCCTTGGGGGAGAATTGTATGTCTCCTGCTCTGGTTCACCCATATTCTGCCATATATTTGATGTTATAGCCGTCTCAGATGATGACCCAGCACATGTTGTTCGTTTTAAGAACACTTTTGCTGCAGATTTGACAAAACACAAAGAAGGTACCAATGTGAGATTTCTAAAGATAGGTACAGCACTCAACCCAAGGTTTAAGAATCTGAAGTGCCTTTCAAAATCTGAGATGGACGAGGTGTGGAGCATGCTTTCAAAAGTCTTAAAAGAGCAACACTCTGATGCGGAAACTACAGAACTCGAACCAGAAAATCAACCTTCTGCTGGTGGCATCTGACTCAGATGATGAAAATGAACATGCGTCAGTCTTCACTGCTTTGGATTGTTATCAAGCAGAACCCGCCATCAGCATGGACGCATGTCCTCTGGAATGGTGATTGAAGCATGAAGGGACATATGAATCTTTAGCGCATCTGGCACATAAAAATCTTGCAATGCCAGCTACAACAGTGCCATGTGAATACTTGTTCTCACTTTCAGGTGACATTGTAAACAAGAAACGGGCAGCATTATCTCCTGCAAATGTAATCAATCTTGTTTCTCTTAGTTATTGGCTGAACAAAAAGTAGGACTGAGTGGACTCGTAGGCTCTAAAGTTTTCCATTGTTTTATTTTTGAATGCAGTTATTTTTGCATGTAATTCTACATTTGTAAGTTCAACTTTCATTATAAAGAGATTGCACTACAGTACTTACATTAGGTGAATTGAAAAATACTATTTATTTTGTTTTATACAGTGCAAATATTTGTAATAAAAATAAATATAAATTGAGCACTGTACGCTTAGTATTCTGTGTTGTAACTGAAATCAATATATTTGAAAATGTAGAAAACATCCAAATATTTAAAGAAATGGTATTTTATTATTGTTTAACAGTGCAATTAATCGTGCAATTAATCGTGATTAATTTTTTTAATCATGCAATTAATCGCTTGACAGCCCTTATACACATATACACATGCACACACACACAATCATAGATGCTTTATATATGATGGTTAAAATTGTTCGTCTGTAGTTAGGCACCTAGGCCAAGATTTTTGAGTTAACAAAAGCCTTACTTAGGTGCTTAAATGGGTGGCCTGGTTTTCAAAAGGAATGAGCACACAGCAGCTCCCCTTGAAGCCAATGCCTAAATTTGAATTAATTGCAGTGGTGCTGGAACAGTTTGTATCATGGGGATGCTAAAGGCGGAAACAATGTATTTGGGTTGTTATAACTACTTCAAGCCAGCACCCTCAGCACCCTAGAATCATAGAATCATAGAATATCATGTTTGGAAGGGACCTCAGGAGGTCATCTAGTCCAACCCTCTGCTCAAAGCAGGACCGATCCCCAATTAAATCATCCCAGCCAGGGCTTTGTCAAGCCTGACCTTAAAAACTTCTAAGGAAGGAGATTCCACCACCTCCCTAGGTAACGCATTCCAGTGCTTCACCACCCTCCTAGTGAAAAAGTTTTTCCTAATATCCAACCTAAATCTCCCCCACGGCAACTTGAGACCATTACTCCTTGTTTGGTCATCAGCTATCACTGAGAACAGTCTAGAGCCATCCTCTTTGGAATCCCCTTTCAGGTAGTTGAAAGCAGCGATCAAATCCCCCCTTATTCTTCTCTTCCCTAGACTAAACATCCCCAGTTCCCTCAGCCTCTCCTCATAAGTCATGTGTTCCAGTCCCCTAATCATTTTTGTTGCCCTCCGCTGGACTCTTTCCAATTTTTCCACATCCTTCTTGTAGTGTGGGGCCCAAAACTGGACACAGTCCTCCAGATGAGGCCTCACCTAGTTCCAGCACCTATGATTAGTTGGCTATCTTTAAGAAAGCAAGTTTGAAAAGTTCTGGCCCACAGATATTACACATCAAAACTATCTATTTGATCATCGTGACTACATGAGGAAGGACCTTACTCTTACTATACTGCAAGCAACTTTAAGTGTGGTTCCTAGCTTGCACACCTATACTTGCGCTATGAGAGCTACAGCGAGAATAAACAATCATTAAGCTGCTGGTAGCATGGGCAACAGCGGCACCACTTAGTAGTGCCAATTACAATCCTGCCTGAACCCTGTGGTTACATATTCAAGACGGCGCGGCTTCTGCTCTTGCCACCGGTGGCTATACTACTATATATATCTCACTAGCCTTCATGAAACTAGTGTGAGTATGTGTATGCAAGCTGTGAATCACACTCCTAGCTGGTAGCAGAGATGTAGCCGTAGGTTACTGCAGAGTTGTGAGCAAACCCTCTGTCTGCAACTACTGATTTTGCTGGTGATAAAGGCCCAGAGCCCACAAAGACTCAGCACTTGCAAAAAAAGATTAGCAGGGTCAGAGCCTGAAACACTGGTTTTAGTAAGTGTTATTATATAGGTTTCAGAGTAACAGCCGTGTTAGTCTGTATTCGCAAAAAGAAAAGGAGTCCTTGTGGCACCTTAGAGACTAACCAATTTATTTGAGCATGCTCTAAGGTGCCACAAGGACTCCTTTTCTTTTTGCTATTATATAGTACAGCCCAATATCCTCCAAAATGGATGAAACAAAATATTGCAAAGCCCATTATTATGATATATTCATCACCCTATACTAGGATGTAACCATGTCTTTCATATAATAATCTGTAATAAAGAAAATGGTACATGCTTGGATTTTTTTTCCTTTAAAAATCAATTAGAACACACTGACCTCCTAAAGTTTATACCATTTCTGCAAATCCTGCCCTCAGCTGCCACCAGTATGTTCACCAGCTAGTTTGCAAGCAAATAATTTGCAAGCAAAATAAAAATAAAGTGAAAGTGGGAAGAAATTAAATTCAACAATCCACAGAAAGCTTAGCACCATCTGCTCTGGGGTGCAGTCATGAAAAGCAGTAGAGGCCAGCCAAGAATTAATCATGAAACGTAAAACTCAGAACCCAATATATCCTATATCTGGTGTGAACAGGAGGGGGAGAAAGGGTGCTAATTCACAACCAGGTGAAAGAAAGATACTGCATAATGACAAAACAAGTCAGTATACATGGCTTGATGTAGCATGGTATTTATGCATACTCTTCATCTAGACCTATCACTACCGTAGCTATTACGTTATTACATATGCTTGTTGATCTTATATTTAATTTCAGAAACTATAACACTGAGCTGGTGAGAGTCAAGCAGCTAGTTTTGAAAAGAAGAAATCCAGTGCTCTATTTCCACTTATACATGACAATAGACAAACAAATTGCAAGATTAATACACAAGTTGAACATATCTTGCCAATATGCATTATTAATCTGATTTGTGTAAGACTATGTGATGCTAGAAACATCAGTAAAATGCTACCTTAGAGGGAGGAAAAAGTCCAGACATCTGATGTTTCCACACAGAGGCCCTTAGTCTATAAGTATCTATTGTATGATTTGGAAGAAACGTGTAAGTGGAGGGCTGCTACTAAATGATTATGACAGAGGCTTCATTGAGAGTCATTTGACACCTTGACCAACTATAATTTCTTTAGGGGATGAAGAGAAGTTAATACAGTAAGATAATAAGTGGGGAATGAAAGGACCTAAGAAGACAAACAAAATGAAAAGCATACTTGAAGCACTGCTCAAACACACTTATTGAAAAGTATTTTATAGTATTAAGAAACGGTTGATTCAAACAGAAAAAGTTTGCTTAGTGGCCCCTACTCTCTCTGAAAGAATTCTGCCTCTAGTTAGATTTATGTATTTTGCTTTTGAATAAAGTCACCTTGTATCATCATGGCTTTCAATGATAAAGTGGATTAATAAATAAATAAAATAATAAAGTATAGTAGATTTAATGTAATAAGGAAGTGTCTGCAGCCTGAGAAATGATCCTTGGGATGTTGTTTGCAGTGTGTTGTAGCCATGTTGGTCCCAGGATCTGAGAAAGACAAGGTAGGTGAGGCAATATCTTTTACTGGACTAACTTCCTTCGGTGAAAGGGACAAGCTTTCAAGCTACATGGAGTTCCTCTTCAGGTCTGAGGGAATAAGCAGAGTGTCTGAGCTAAATACAAGTTGGGCCAGATTGTTATGCAGAATCAAAAAGAGTTGGTGTAAACCCATGGCATTCTGCAGAAACATGTTCTATTGTACTTCAGGAGAGACTGCATCTCTTCACACAACTGGGTCTCATGAGAAAGATCCCTGAAGAGGTATAGGGAGGTGTGTTGGGAGGCAGCATGGAGAGAAACTGAATCACATAACCCAATGAATTAGGAGCCTAAACTGCATTTTCAAAAGTGGTTTAGGCACATTTCATTTATGGGAGTATGTGATGGGGAGGCAGCCCCTCACTGGCAGAAAAGGGGTTAATAGAGCCCTAGGGAGGCTGCACAGGAGGCAACCAATCAGGGAAGGGCTGAAGGAAGCAGCTAATCAGGGCCAAGCAGGCCTATATAAAAAGGGAGCTGCAGGGCAGAGAAAGGCTGTTCTCTGCTGGGAGCCCAGGGAGGAAGGACTGTGGTTCTGGAAGGCTGAGAGAACTGCCAGTACCCTGGACAAAGCAGTGCTGCTAGCAGGGACCCAGGGAGTGAGAGACAGCTTCTGGCTGGCTGCTGGGGTTTGTGGGCTGAGGCCCTGAGGCAAGGGCAAAGAGGATGCTGGGGCCATGATGAAGTGGCCAGACAAGTCCCTGCAATTGCCACTAAGGGAAGTGGCTGAACAGTGGACTGCAGGTCCTCCTGAAGGGGGGAGCACAGTGTGTGGCATGGCCAGAGGGCTGTGTTGCTGAAGAGGTCCTTGGAGAGATGTGGGTCTGAGAGCAGAAGTGATTGTGGCGAGGCACCACCCGAAGAGGGTGCACTAACACACAGAGCTAATTCCCAAGACAGCCAGAAGGAGGCACCAGAGTGGTGAGCAAACCCCATTACACATTGTGGAAAATGTGGGCACACGGTCACCCCTGAGATAAGGGGAGGAGAGAGGACTGTGGGAATGATTGCCCAGGTACAAGGGGGTTTGAGAGACTAAAGGAGATATATTGAAGGTGGGGATTATGGATCCGGAGTATGCAGAGGTCTTCTTTATAGAGGGTTCTTGTGCCATCCCAGGCTGGACCCTGCGGTCAGTACCCCAGCAGAAAGGGACTGACAGACAGCAGGGAAAGCTCGAGACCCTGCTGCAGGAAATCCTGGTGAACCAAGAGAAGCAATGTGTGGTACAGTGGTACCTCCAGACTTATTTGGGACAGCAGGTTAAGCAAAGCAGACCCTGGACTATAAGGTGGATAGAAAGCTGGCTAGACTGTCAGGCTCAGCGGGTAGCAATCAACAGCTCGATGTCTAGTTGGCAGCCAGTATCAAGCAGAGTGCCCCAGGGATCTGTCCTGGGCCAGTTTTGTTCAACAACTTTATTAATGATGTGGATGATGGGATGAATTGCACCCTCAGCAAGTTTGCAGATGACACTAAGATGGGGGGTGAGGTAGATATGCAGGAGGGTAGGGATAGGGTCCAGAGTGACCTAAACAAATTGGAGGATTGGGAGAAAAGAAATCTGATGAGGTTCAACAAGGACAAGTGCAGAGCCCTGCACTTAGGAAGGAAGAATCCTATGTACTGCTACAGGCTGAGGACCGACTGGCTAAGCAGCAGTTCTGCAGAAAAGGACTACAGTGGATGAGAAACTGGATATCGGTCACCAGTGTGCCCTTATTGCCAAGAAGGCCAAGGGCATACTGGGGTGCATTAGTAGGAGCATTGCCAGCAGATCAAGGGAAGTGATTATTCCCCTCTATTGGGCACTGGTGAGGCCACACCTGGAGTATTGTTTCCAGTTTTGGTCCCCCTACTACAGAAGGGATGTGGACAAATTTTGAGAGAGTCCAGCGGAGGGCAATGAAAATGATTAGGGGGCTGGGGCACATGACTTATGAGGAGAGGCTGAGGGAACTGGGGTTATTTAGTCTGCAGAAGAGAAGAGTGAGGGGGGATTTGATAGCAGCCTTCAACTACCTGAAGGGGGATTTCAAAGAGGATGGCGCTAGGCTGTTCTCAGTGGTGGCAGATGACAGAACAAGAAGCAATGGTCTCAAGTTGCAGTGGGTGAGGTCTAGGTTGGATATTAGGAAACACTATTTCACTAGGAGGGTGGTCAAGCACTGGAATGGGTTACCTAGGGGGGTGGTGGAATCTCCATCCTTAGAGGTTTTTAAGACCTGGCTTGACAAAGCCCTGTCTGGGATGATTTAGTTGATGTTGGTCCTGCTTTGAGCAGGGGATTGGACTAGATGACCCCCTGAGGTCTCTTCCGACCCTAATCTTCTATGATTCCATGGTAAAGCTCCTGTGGAGAGAGTTTAATAGAAGCTGGAGAGAGCATGAGGAGAAACCAGGCTCCAGAGCCAGGATGCCGGTGGCTGGGCTGACTGATTTTTTATGCCTGCGAGCAGCAAGGACTGGAAAAGAGATTGCCCCTACTGGGATTGGGGACTGAAGCCTCAACCAATGAGCGGGTATGTTGGGCCTGTGGGAAACAGGGGCACCTACAGAGGGAATGCCCTTACATGAGTTGCAGAGTCAAGGCTAGCCCGGGAGAGGGGCTGAACCAGGGAAGGACAATGGGAGTCCCATGGCCAAGGAGGGGGAAAGGGTTTGCTTCCAGTGCCATATCAAAAGGCACTGCCCCCTTAGGAGAAGGTAGAAAAGGGTAGAAACCAGGAACCAGGGTAGGCTAGTTAGGCTAGATGTGGCAGTTAAGGTAGATGTGGCAGTGAGGACTAGAGACTGGGCAGAAAGCCATCTCCTATGCCCAGCAGGGGACATTAAGGAGGTGGTGGGTAAGATGATGGGGATGGGGAGAGGACCCAGGCAGACAAGGGAACCCACACCAAAGTAGAACAGGCTGCAGTAGGGACTCAGACCCTGGAGGAGAGGATGCTGGGGGATCCAGTGGGCCAGGTAAATGAGCTGCAGGAGAAGCTGGCAGCTGCTGAGGAGGCCCCACAAGTAGCTGAGGGGAACTTAAGAGTTTCAGAGGAACCAGGCCCAGAAAGAAAAAGAGGAGAAGAGAAATGTGTGTTTCCTGCTGGAAGGGGCAAAACAAGACAGGGATGACCTGCGAGTGCAGCTTAGACAGGTACAGGGAAGGAGGCATCCCTACCCCAAAGAGCTGCACTCTAAAGGAGGAGGATGTGTGATAGGGCAGCTGCCCCGCACTGGCAGAAAAGAGGTTAACAGAACCCTGAAGACGCTCACTAACATGCAGAGCTAATTCCAAAGCAAGCCAATAGCAGGCACTTCAGTGGTGCGCGAACCCCATTACAGAGTATCACAGATTATAAACATAAAGTCTTCAGTGTAACAAAACTGACAAACCCGCACTCCTATCTTGTTCTATATAATAAACAGACTTGACAAAAACTTCTTTCTATGGTATAAGGAGATGTCAGCACTGAACAGAACAGTTAGTTGTCCATGGATTTTTTTCAAATTCATCTGAAATGGAAAGAACCTCTTTTTTCATACTCCCATTGATTAGGTACTAATTCCTTTACAATATGGCCTGGCATCAAATGGGGGGAGAAGGGAAGAGGTGGTACCTTACCGAAGCTCTAGACATCACTACAGAGCAATGGCTCTGATAAAGCTATCAACGATGAAATAGTTAATGTAGCCTGGCATTACTGAGCACAAAACAACTTGCAGCGGTGACTCCAGCCCCTAAATTATCATCCATCTCTTATTAATCCTCTGCAAGATCAAGAAAATGGGACTGTATGCAGATGTATTAGGTTCCAGGGGCAGTGAAAGGTATACTTCCCTCTAATCTACCATCTGCAAAGCTACTTTACGGCCTCTGTTACAGCCTTTAGATTTAATAACCAATGAAATAGGAGCCACTGAGAATCTCAGTCACTGAGAGCGGGTGCTACTTAGGACAATTGAAAATGAGGCTGTCACTTTCTTTACAGTTCTAAAAATCTGTCTGTAAATGGAACAGTCAAAACATGCAGAAAAGAAAATCAGCTGTGGGAGATTTACATGGGAAAAGTGAATTGAAAGAGTGAATATTGTTGCAAAGCAGACCGTTTTCCGCGGAAAGTGTTCCCTTATATTTAGATTTCATTGGCAGGACAATAAATGTTTTTAAAAATTCCCAGCACTCTAATCCTCCAGAGCCCTTCACTCAAGCAATACTCCCACTGAAATCAATGGAAGTTTTGCCTAAGCAGTTCAGGATTGGGCCCTATTAAATGGCACAAATATTGCTAGCCATAGCAAATGATGTAAAAGAGAACGAACTCTATTGTGAAAATTCATCTAATAATGAAAAACACCATGACACAGTTCCTTTGAGACTTTATTCCGTATTGTATTTTGTGAATGATTCCCCTCCACTGACTTCTAACAACATAGCACTGCATTTACCGGTTAAAAGAAATCTCATCAGCAGTAACAGTGTATTTGAGAGTCAGCACAATGACTGACTTTACTGAAGCATTTCAAAACAATAGCCAAGCATCACAGGGCAACACTAAAAGGCATCAACAGGTCATCAAAAAGATTAAGATTTTTGCTTTTAGTCATCTTGATATATTTTTTTCTTGAATCCAGCTGACCCTAGAAATAACCCCTACTGCATTTAAACATTTTCAAACAAATCTTAGTATAGCTGTACAATGTACGTTTATTTGAATATTGTGTTATGATTGCCCTAGTCTTTACTGAGTTTATACATGCCATTCATACAAGCCAATGTGATCCATCCCAGCACCACACCTCAGCCAAAGGAGACAGAGGAAAGTAAAACATGGTTCTCTTTAAGTCTCTGTGAGAAGATCCTGTTTGCATCCCAAGTGTTTACTGGAACATTGGACTTGTACATCAGGAGATTGTCTCAGATTTATGTTGTAGTGCTTATGAAGGGTGTCAGCATGACATGTAGCCACAGAAAAGGCGATTCCTCACACTGCCCCCTAATGGGTCTCAAACTGGACCCCTTCTAGGCACGAGGGGATGGTTCATTCTCCACTATCCATTCAGACTTTGGCCTCTGTGAATACGCAGACAAATTTGTCAGTGTTGGATGTAGACACTTTTCCACTGAAAACTGGACTGAGAACACCACATTTCACATAAGACAATGAACAGCTATCAGATGGTATCAACTTTTGGTCACTACTAAGTTGTCTGAATCTGAACTGGTAAGCTACAGGGGAAAAGCTCTATAACCTGCTATCACTCCTCCTCAGCCAGCCAGCCTCCTCTTCTCCCCCCACCCCCCCCAATAAAAAACCCTTACAATTTAAAACCTTTGACTGAAGACTAATGTGTTTTTCATGAAGTGGTGTTAGTGCAACGCTGACAGATCCCGGAAGTCATCGGGTGGGAATGAACCTTGGACCTCTGGAGCTAAATGCATGAGCCTCTACTGCATGAGCTAAAAGCCACGTGCCTATTAGCGAAGGCTGTAGCAGACTCATCAGTTTCTAGGTGCCACTCAGGAGGGACAGAACACCACGCTCAGCAGGCATGGGTTACATTATGACAGTTTATGCCCTGTGATACTACTATCTCTACAAAATATTCAGAACCCCAGCAGGGCCACCTGATTCTTCTCTATCTCAATGGTTTTCCTCTATTAACCTAAATGTAGAGGGGCATTTCAGCAAACAGCCAGGTGTCCTTGCCACTACCAATTATTGGGATGGACTATCCATTTTATTTCTTGTTGCATTTAGCCATTTAGTAGGCCTTTACAGGAACTTAGCATAACTCAGGCAAACTGAGGAGGGAGGGGAAGGGGATAGCTATCCCATGAAGTGAGCTTGACGCTACACACCCTCTCTGACATGCTGGGGCAAATGTCTGTGAAAAACAGGAAGTCTGGATATATTTTAGGATTGTAGTTATGGGGAAATATAACTGCCAGACTAACAGCTCAAAACTGCTTGCTTAATTTTTTTTTTTTTTTTAAGTGACATGCTTTTGCCTAATGGTTAATGTTGTTTGGTCAGCTATGTAACAGTTTTGATTGACATGTCTTTGTAACTTTTTGGGTATAAGAGGAGAATTGTGGGTTTGGGTCAAGCGGATCGCTTCGTGGACACATCGAGAAGATCTCAGGCACAGACAGAAGGCTGGCCACCGGAAATCTGTGGCTGAATCACCTGCATATTGCTCCAAACTCCTGAGGGGTAATTATCCATTTGGGGTGCTTTATAACCTATTGGATTTGTGTGTTCTTGAGACCAAACAAAGCAGTGACTGCGTAAAGGCATTCTAGTGGGAGGGTTGGAGACTAATAAAGTACTGGCTTTAAGTACTTTTGATTTGTTTGTGTCAGCCACATCGCAGACACAAGTGCTGCATCTCCCTGGGTCTGTCCTGATACCACCTCATGGACAGTGAGGTTACCGAGAGCTTTGGTTTCGGGGGAACCCTGGGTAACACTAAACACTGATATCTGGGAGATATGGGCATTTGGGAAGTGCCTACATAAAGAAGCAAATAAGGGACATTTCTATTCCCCTAATAAATAAATACATACATGCATAATTACAAATATCTCCATCAAAACAATAACTTAGCATGCTCTTCTTACTTTCCATAACTCAAGTGACGGTGCACTGTATATATTATGCAACAGAAGAAGCAAAACTATACGCCCTGTGACCATTAGTAAACCCGCAATACTTGCTGGGGGTGGAGGGGAGGGGAAGCAGCTTAGTGTTAACTGATCACATCTCTCAAAGTTTTCCCAAGAAACTTTATTTATACACATACACAGCTGCGAAACGGCTTGGGTAAATGAATACATCTTTCTACAGGCCCAGCCCAGTTTTAAACAGAGTGCTTGCAAGCATTCTCCAGTCTTCAGGGGGAAAATACAAGCAGAGGGAAACAATGCAGCATCTGCAGATTGCATCACAGCAGCAAACCATTTGGAATGATTTAATAAACATTCAAACACATATCTGCATGTGTGAAAGTGGATATCTATTTTATTGTCCTCAGCTCCATGTCTCCACATTTACAGAATAAAAGACCTCTGCACCGTTAGCAGGCATTTTTTTAACCAAAGAGACATTACAGCAGAGGCAAATCTTGCAGAGCAACTACGCTGCACCATCCTGTTACTATTATTTGTTCTCTCAGTATACTTCCTAAGACAGCCTACTGCACAGTGAACAAACAAAATCACGCCATTATCTTCAAAGCATGCAAATGATACTAAAGAGAAATACAATTCAAAGGATGACCTTTAGGTGCTATTATCTGCGATGCAGTAATTAACTTTATCTGCCATACACAAATGAGATGAATAGCCGCGTTTTGAAAAAAAATACCAGAAATCATTTTACAATACAGCCTCTTTTGTTTCCTTTAGGGATCTGTACAACAAAAGAACGACAGCTAGCAACCCCTTGTCTGCGCAGTAAAGTGCTCGCTTGCATGTTGTGAAGTGTTAGAATGAATATTTTTGGCATTCGCTGCTGATAGAAGCTCGATACCAGCAGTGCTTCATTTAACATGTCATACGATATAATGAAACCAAACCTGAGGGGGAAAAAGACAGCTGTCACAGCAGTTTACATTTTTAGATACAAATAAAACAGATTAGAAACTTCAGATACCAAAAAATAAAATGTGAAACAAATTCTGCAAGCTTTTGGCCCAGTTCTGTTTCTCTGAGCAGCACTTTACTTCAGGAATAGCCACACTGATTTCGGGAGGGAACTACTCACGGAGTAGGGATTAGTGGATGTTAGGGTGACAAGATTTGAGCTCTTAATCAATACACTGGGGCGGGCACCAGGCTTACCGGCAGCTGTCCCTGGTCAGGCTCTTGTGTTCAAGTGGCGCGCATGCCCCCAGACAGCTGCGTGGAAGGGATGCGGGCAAGGCTGGGGGCAGTACAGCCACGCCGGAGGAGCTGCCAGTGGGCGGCACTGGCTCCTGGGAGCGGCAGCCCCTCATTCTGCTCCTTTCCCCACTGCGGTTCTTGGGAGAGCCCTGCGATTCCGCAGATACCGATTTATATCTGCAGATATCCGCATCTGCGGATATAAATTTTTACCCCTGCAGAGCTCTACTTGTCAGTTTTACTGATTAATCTCTTAACCTGTATAGTAGGTTGGTAACAAACACCCCTTAAAACTATACACAGAGGTTAATTTGTTACAGTACATATTTTAATTTGCCAGTATCACATGGCATTAGACAAATTTCAGCTACTCCAGCACACTCCCATGGTAACAGGTGAATCAAATAGTGCACTGCACATTCCCAAGTAAATCAGCTGTTCTCTGCACTTTCACAATGTCATGATGTTAGATTTGCAATAACATAGCAATGATAAACCAGGTCAGTTCTCAGTTCTCTCTCATGACCCCTTTTGAAGGGAAGTTGTGGCTAGCTCTTTGAGATGCTCTGGGTAAATTAAGGCTTTTTACACATATTTGTAAAGCAGTGGAATTATTTTTAATTGAATGCCCCCAATCCTGTAGTGTGCTCTGTGCTGGCAGACTCCTAAATTCCCATGGAGCTCATTGCACGACTGGGATCGAAGTGATTATCTGTACATTAGGTCAATGATCCTTGTCAACACTTAATGGGCACTGATCACTCCAATATGTGTATCAGTATATTAACTAAGCCAATCACTGAAACATATTATAGCAAGATTCAAGGTTCACAAACCTGTAAAAAGATTACTGAGGTGTCAAACAAGAACAAAAAATGGAAGAAATATATTTGCTCCACCTTAAATAGACGATGCACGTTTCAAAGTGAACAGGTACCCACAGGACAGGAGCTAAAATTTTATCAACTTTACAGTTTTGGTTTTTTAATGTCCAGAATTGGATTTTTCATTCATGACTACATTTCTACAGCTGGGAAATCATCCAGAAACAAGAACACTCAAAACTTTCTAACACCGTGATTAAAAGTTGTGACCCCCAGAGTTAAAAGTAAAGTAGCAAAGTCCAGAATTTAGTGTTGCCAGTTCTTGACATTTTGTTGCGAGTTTCATGATATTTGATCTTTCTCAAAGCCCTAGACGCAAGAGTCACGTGAATACACCAAAACCTCTGTGTCAAGCTATCTGGACTGGCTTACGAGTGTGAGTACCAGAGTATGAAGAAGCAGGGCACAAACCTCAAACTGGTTGCAAGTTTACACTTAGTTCTCACCAAACAAGTATCGAGTGTGAACTCCTCAGTCACTATACAGTCTTAACATGGAGTTGCAGACAGTCCTCTTGGGTATTCTGACCTATCTTGCTACCCAGGCAAGCTTGCCTTTGTGACAGATGGTGCCTTACAACAAAAATCACAACCATGTTCAGGGCACTGCCAATCCCAAAGGAGTAGTCACATACCTCAGGTCAATTGCACCTCAGATCTCAAACCAAAGAAAACACTTGTAGCCAATCCGACAATAAACTAACTAAAGATTTATTAACTAAGAAAATGAAATGAGTTAAAGGATAAAGCAGGTAAACATGCACACACAAATGAGTTAGAGCATTAGGTTCCAAAAGGTAATAGAAGCTGCTGTAATATGCAAACTCTCTAAGTCCTCTAGGGCTAACCAGGCTAAACAGCTGGGGATCCCTTGATTATGCTTCACCTCTCTGAGTTCAAGAAATAGAGAGAGATCAATTTTCTTCTGCTCAGGGATTTTTATTCCCTTCCCCCAGAGTTCAAGCTCTCAGGATGAGTCCTCATGCACGTCTCCTCTTCATGAGAGTGGGGGGCAGCGATCAACAAATTATTTGTTCTTTGATGTTTCAGAATGGCTCTTTTGGTTTCAATGGATTTTCTTGTGTGCAGGACCTAGCACCTTCTGTACGAAGCCAGCATTTTACATTACTGAATCCTTCTTTCCTGCTTGATGAGTTAAACAGCTACAGGGGCTTACAGTGCAAACACTCAATATAACCTTATAACATGGGGTACAGATGTTACATGAGATTAATACATGCAGCATCCTACAAACATTTCATAAAATCCAAACACATTTTTATAAATCTAATACCTATTTTAATAATACTAACAAACAGGTATGCATTCATCAGTGTTCAGTTTGGGCCCAGGGGCCTTGGAATGAGCAGGCACCTTATCTGCCAGCATCACACACAGCTTTAATTTTGTTTAAAGTAAATTTCTAGCCCCGTGGTTATGGCAAAAAGTTTGAAAACATGAGCCATAAAGACTGAAAAGAAGGCAAATAAAAATAATTGCAAACATTTTTAAAGCCCAGAACTCTTAAACTAATCTCATGATTTTGCGGGGGGCTGACTCAGGATTTCAGAAAGCTTTGGGTTGCCAATACTGGTGCATACAAACAAACAATAAATAAAAATAAAAATACTGAGCACTTTTATATCACTTAGCATCTACAGATCTTTAAGGACTTTACAAGGCAGAGTAATTAATCATTACTGCCCCCATTTTACAGATGGGGAGGCTCAGGCATAGACTGGATAAGGATCACAGTTTCAAAAATGCTCATTCATTGTGAGTACTCAATTTGAGATACCCAAGACTGGATTTTCAGAGGTTTTGGACACCTGCAACTCCCATTGAACTCCCTGGAGTCCCTTTAGTACAAGAGACAGGAAGCTGCCAGCAAGACATGCTTCACTGTAGGCTTTTAACATTGGGTATGTCTACACTGCAATCATGAGATGGGATTGCAGCACACATAGACATCAAGCTAGATCAAAGCTAGTTTAAGTAACAATAGCAGTGAAACAGAGGCAGTAGAGGCGGTTGCTATTCGAGTATGTACCCAGGATCCTAGAGAGTTGGGGCTGGCCACTGCAGCTGCCCGTGTTGCAGCAGCTTCACGGTTTTTGTTACTTGAGCCAGCTTTGATGTAGTTCAGCTACATCAAACCTAGTTCAGGTACATCTATACGTGTTGGTATCATACTTCCCGACTGCAGTGTAGACACACTTTTTGGAATTTCCTCCCCATAGTGATCCAAAATACTCTAATTTGTTGGCCTTTCAGTGCATGCTTCAAGCCGCATCTTTTCCCACAGACGCTTGGCTATTGAGGGATGCATACAATAAGTGCTTATGTTTGTGTTTTACAGGGTATTGGTTGATTAGTTATCACTGGCTGGTTATTTATTCTGGGGGAAGCTGTTGGTTTTATGTTGCTGCACCTTTAAAATTAAGTTATGTGCATGTACAGCCCTAGATAGCGCTTCTATTTTTCTTTGTGTTATAAAGCTAAGGAGCAGATTTTGCCATCCTTGTGCCATTGAGTAGTACCTTTCTCCGCAAGTAGTGCCATTGGTTTGAAAGGGAATTTTCATGGAGTAAGATATTACTCTAGTAAGGAAGACAGAATATGGCCCTAAATAAACCAAATAAATACAGGGCATTCAAGGATTTAACGGGTATTAGTATGACAATCTGGTAGGGTGACCAGATGTCCCGATTTTATAGGGACAGTGCCGATTTTTAGGTCTTTTTCTTACATAGGCTCCTTTTACCCCCACCCCTGTCCCGATTTTTCACACTTGCTCTCTGGTCACCCTAGGATCTTGTTAAATGATGCACTTTCTGAGAAACACATTTGACGCTGTACATTAGAAACAGTCGGGTTTTTCCTAGTTAATAGGGATGTGCTAATTACAATATATTTCCCCTGTCACTGCTGTGTCCTTATTAATGGGCCTCAGCTGTATTTTCTTTACTTCCCATTTAATTTGTTAGTTCAAGTTTATATTTTGCACTGTTTTAAATGAATCCATTGTGTAATTCTGTCACTTTTTCCCCCCATCAGCATGTAGACACAAGGGTGATTGCCTAATTAAACAGCACTGCTACAGGAAGCAAATTAGCACCAAACCTCTTTAGATGAAACTTGCATAAAGAAATAATTAATTTGTTAACAAAGTAATAGAAGAAGTCAAAGGAAACAGCCTACAAACAAAGATGCATTACTGTGTGAATATGTCATCTTGTAGGGATATTGCTTTTAAAGGAAGTCTCATTTGAGACAAAACATTTTCTGCTTTCATAAGATAAACTTTACTCTGTTTTCAAATTGCTGTGAAGCAAGTCATGAGGAATTACCATTAAAAGCAAAGAGATTCTCTCTCTTTCTTGCTATTACCAAGACATGTATTATATACCAGTTGGATATTATTAATTTAGAGTATAGTTTTAGTTGCCTCTATAAAGCCTGATATTACTTTGGTATTTTTTGTCAGCGGAAGTCTCCTACACCTAATCAGAATTGAAAGGGATAGTCATGTTGGCCCTTGGACTTTTCTGAGCTCAACCAATTATGACTACTATGTATTTTGTTATTATGGTAGCACCCAAAAGTCCCAATCAGGATTGCAGGCACACTGTGATAAGCATTACTGTATACTATCACAAAGGTAGACTATGCCCCAAAGTGCTAAAAGCTTACTTTTAAAGCGATGTAATTAGTAAGTATGACAAAGAATAGGAGGGACGAGGAGGATGATAATAAAGATAGTGAAATTATCTAGTTTAGCGATTAAACATCTTGATGGCTTAAGTTATCAGAAAGCTTTTCTTATGAAATAAATAAAACCAGTTTTCTCTGACTGTCACACAACCTACCCATCATTGGCTGGATGGTTTCTTGTAGACATCACAGATTAATTTAGAAGAAGCAACCCATGCTTAAGGGACAATGTCATTAAAAGCATTCCAAAGGTATAGACAGAAGACAAATACAGATGTATAGCTAGAAGAAAGATGTAGACAGAATGAGGACAGAAGGAAACATAGCTGATATCTACAGTACAGAGGCTTGGTTAAAGTTCATTTTTAATATAAATAACATACAGTTTTGTCAAAGGCAGATAGACACCTATTAACTAAAAACAGTTATAGGAGAGAAAAATAGGAAAGAATCCCAGACATCCATTGAGAAAATAATACAGCAGGGCATAGATCATCCAAGACATTCTTAGAATGCATTGGAAAACAACTTTTTATTACAGAAGGTGGAGAAAGCGACTAGGGGATATGCTGTTCTCAATTTGATTCTGCCAAATAGGGAGGAACTGGTTGAGAATTTGAAGGTGGAAGGCAGCTGGGGTGAAAGTGATCATGAATTGATAGAATTCATGAATCTAAGGAATTGTAGGAGGGAAAACAGCAGAATAAATACAATGGGCATCAAGAAGGCAGATTTTAACAAACAAAAAGAATTTGTGTGTAAGATCCCATGGGAAGCAAGTCTAAACGAAAAAAGAGATTGGCAAATTGTTAAGGGCACAAGAGCAAACTAACCCAATGCATAGGAAAGATAGGAAATATGGTAAGAGGCCACCCTGGCTTAACCAGGAGATCTTCAATGACCTGAAACTCAAAAAAGAGTCATACACAAAATAGAAACTAGATCAAATTAACAAGGATGAAGATAAAAAAAAGAAACACCACAAACTTGTAAGGAAACATTAGAGAGGCCAAGACACAAAACGATATTAAACTAGCTAGGGATATAAAGAACAAGAAAACATTTTACAAATACATTAGAAACAAAAGGAAAACCAAGGACACAGTAGGCCCATTATTCAATGAGGAAGGAAAAAAAATAACAGAAAATGCAGAGTATTTTGTCCAGTTTCATGCACCACAATTCAGAAAAGATGTGGACAAACTGGAGAAAGTCCAGAGAAGAGCAATAAAAATAATTAGAGGTCTAGAAAACATAACCTGTGAGGAAATTTTGAGTTTGTTTAGTCTGGAGAAGAGAAGACTGAGGGGGGACATAACAGTCTTCATGTGAGTAAAAAGATTATTATGAAGAGGAGGGTGATAAATTGTTCTCCTTATCCACTAAGGACAGGCCAAGAAACAATGGGCTTAAACTGCAGCATGGGAGGTTTAGGTTAGACATTAGGAAAAACTTCCTAACTGTAAAGTAGTTAAGCACTGGGGCAAAATTATCTGAGGAGGTTGTGGAATCTTTGGCACTGGAGATTTATAAGAACAGCTTTGACAAAAACCTGTCATGGATGGTCTAGACAATACTTAGTCCTGCTTTGGTTCAGGGGACTGGACTAGATACATTCCAATCCTAAGTGCCCATGATTCTAGATGGATAATGAAATATACTTTGATCTTGTTTTTTTTAATTTTTAATACCAATAAATGACACAGGACCATAGCTAAAATTTTCAAAAGTGCTTAAGTTACTTAGGAGCCGAAGTCTATTTTCAAAAGTCACTTAGGCACATGAGGCCAGATTTTAAAAGGTATTTAGGTACCTAAGGATGCAAACAGGCACTTAGAGAGATTTTCACAAGCACTAGGCACCTAACTCCCATAGGGATTTAAAACCTGACACTTAAGCCTCATTGAAAGGCAATGGGACTCAGGAAGTTTTCAACATTTTCCCCCAGGGCTGGAAATGGCAACTTTTGGTGAAGATAGTCTGCAAAAACTTTCTAGGCACATTATTTCTGATAAACCTAGAAGTTTACAAAGACATGCAAACTGATAAAATCAAATGTATCTAAATGTTACATCATCATCAGATCTGATCCTTGATGCTGACAAATCTTAGTGGAGATCTAAAATCAGTAACTAAGTTCAGCCTCTATATTAAAGCAAGTGCAGAAAGAAATATTTTGTGCTCATTAGTATGACATCAAGCCAGTTAAGGAGTATTGCTGTTGGGTTACTAATGAGCACACAAGAGAGTTCATCATTTGTTCTTCAGCAGGAAGTCCCATGCAATTTTCCTCTTAAGATGGTGGTGAGCCCTGAGGTTTACGATTAAAAAAATTATACTTGTATAGTATCATCAAATTTTGGTGCACTTTTAAACACCCTCGTAAGGCAGGTAGGTGTTGTTATACCCATTGTAAGAAAGTGTAAACTAAAGCACAGAGAGATTACGTAACTACTCCAAGGTCACATAATAAGTCAGTGACAGAGCTTGGAATAAAATGGAAGAGTGCTGAATCCCAGCCACTGACTCTAACCACTAAACTATACTATATTATACATACATGAATTGTTTGGGCTCTCACAGGAATAGAGAGGACATCAGTACCCTTTCTAGGAAAAAGAGTTACATTTTACTCAGGACAGTTATATTCATGGAGAGGAAGAAATGGGGTGTTTTCAAGCAATGTCTTGCAGGATAGTGGCTCCTATGACTTATACAGTTGTCTCACTGAGCCATCCAGTAACATATCATACTTCTCTTACTTTATCTTGGAGCTCCTGTTTCCGGTGCTTTGCACAGAACAGCACTCAAAACACACAAGGCTAATAATAATATCAGTGTAAGCACAGTCAGGATGAGCTCCACCCTGACATCTGGTGGTGAGGTATGGCAAGTTGTGGAAAAGAACTTTAGGGGCTGATCTCATTTGCATAGGCACACCTACCCTGCCTAGCATGAGCCCATAGCTGCCCAAATGGTCACTTTGGCTGCTGTGGGATCCTCAGTGTCTCTGTTATTGGGGCAGGAAGAATAAATTGTTATTATCCTGATTATGTGAATCAAGGACAGTGGAACTGTACTTGGCCTTTTGTTATGATGGAGGGACTCGCCATCAACTAAGTAGCACTCACTAGGCAAGGGACATCGGTTCCAAAACTCTGTGAATTGGGAGAGGTTAGGGATAGGTATTAATACTTGGTGGTATGAGTCTCCTGGTGAGGGTCTTACATGCTAATTGTGCTTCCTTCTCTCTCCACTGTAGAATATCAGAGCTAATTTTGATTCCATTAGGAGTCTAATTACAGGCTGCTGAGCTGAATTCACTTTGGGCTAATGGTGTACCAGTACTGAGGCTCCCCTACTACAAGCTGAATTTGCCAAAGAGCTGAATTTATTAAGAGCTGAAATCACTGAGTGTTGTGTTAAGTGGTGGGGGAGCCTGAAGATATATGGTGGAGCAGTTTGTGGGACGGTGAGCAGAGTGGCTTGCGGGACGGCTGGCAGAGCAGAGCATTGCAGTTTGCGGGATGGCGAGCAGAACAGCTGGTGGAGCAGAGCAGTTTGTTGGCTGCCTAGAGCAGCTCATGGGGTGGTTGGCAGAGCAGAGCCCCATGGAGAGGTGGGGCCAGCAGCTTTGGATCATGTAAGGTGCCCCTTAAATCCTCTCCCCCATCTCCACCCAGGTTGGGAGATAAAACTCTGCAGATAAACTTTTGAACTCTGGGGCTGCCCTGACCAGGGACAGAGACTTTTGGGTCGTTGGACTTTTGGGACTTTGGGTGATTTGGGGTTGCTGGACTCAAGACCCAAAGGGAAAGGACATGCCCCAATTTGCTTGGGGTGGGTTTTTTGCTCATGGGTTGTGTTATGAATCCTGTTGGTGGTGTTTCCCCAACATAATGCCACATTGTTTCTCTTTTATTAAAAGGCTTTTTGCTACACTCAGACTCTGTGCTTGCGAGAGGGGAAGTATTGCCTCTTGGAGGCGCCCAGCGGGGGTGGTATATATTTGTCCAGGTCACTGGGTGGGGGCTTGAGACCGTTTTGCATTGTGTTATTGGAATGGAACCCCTAGATACTGAACCCAGCACTTATTGCTGCCAACTCTGACAGGCAGAAGGGTTACACTAGTACTCAAATGTGGAGAAACAAAGAGCACAAATGCAGGAGATTAAATTAAATTGCAGGAGATTTGATAGTATCTTTTCACCATACACAGCTCTCCTGGGGATTGAATGCCAGACACTAATCTAATGAAATCCAAGATTCCCAGAAAAGCAAGTGTTCTGAGCAACTTCTATTAGTCATTTTCAGGTAGAAATTTCATCCATTTCCTAAATTAATATTATTATAAACGTAACCCTAGTGCTTAAATATGGTTCTAAAATATTCTACACTTGTTATTGCAAATACCTGTAAAAGGAGAGGAAATGTGAAATTAATTGCCAAAAGCTGTTCTGACGGCAACTGAAAAAGAAGATAGTAGATAGCCAGAAAGCAAAAACCTAGTGATCCATTTCTCAGTGAACTGAGTTGTTTTCCAAAATAGAAATGTTATCTGGTAATTATTTTTCTCCATATCTTTATACATATAAAGAATAGTGGAGCTACAGCCTTTTGTATCACATAAAGGCAGCAGCAACCTATTACCTGTAATGACTGTAGGTGCCCCCTAATGTTCTGTTCTTCTAGGAGGCTATTGTATCCTGCGGTCAACTGATGCTTCCAGAGCCCCATGTTAACTCTTACCTACATAGATTCCCAACCTGAATAACTTCAAAAAAGTTTTAAGCTTAACTAGTGAATGCTTGTCAATGCCTTGAAAATGAAAAGGCACTATACAAGCACCGAGGGTTATTAGCTTTAAGGAATATGTACTTGAGCATAAGATAGGAAAGTTTCAGTACAAACTGTAGTCCAGATTAAAACGTTTCCCACCAATTCTAGGGTGGTTTGTTCCAAATGGATGTGATTAAACTCATAAAAACAACTGCCACGGTATAAAAAATACAATATTTCTGCACCCTCACTTCAATCCAAAAATGAGTAAGCAATGACATGGTGTGATGGGGTGTTCACCCCACACAGGACTGGAAGGGGTTAAGGTGGCCAGGCAGCCAATTAACTCCACAGGCTGCACCTGGAGGAGGTGCTCGGCAGTAGGGATTGATTAATCAGACATGAGGCTCAGATGGATAGGAACTGGAGGGGCCTGTATAAAGCCAGGTAGCTGGCAACAGGAGGAGACTGCAGGGAGGTAGGCTGCAGTCACTTCCTGGGAGGAAGGTGTATTCAGGGCTATCAATGGCAGTCCACGGTTACTTCCTGAGAGGAGGGAGTTGGAAGGCTGGCCATAGAGGCAGGAAGGTAGGATAAGAGCAGCAAGGAATGGGAGTGCAGACCTTGGCTGCTGATAAGAGGGCCCTGAGCTGGAACCCAGGGTAGAGGTTGGGCCTGGGTTCCCCTACCAGCCACTGGAGACGTAGCACAGACCAGGCAGATGTCAGTGGGCTGCCTGGGACAATTTGTTCTGGAAAGACCTCTCCCTGGAAGGGAAACCATGTAGTAACCTGGCCAGACGGCTGACTCACAAAGAAGAGAGTGCGGTTCTTGGAGTGAGAGGGGTCCGCAGGATGAGAGGACAATGAGGAAACACTGCCAGAGGAGGGTGCAATACCTGGCCAGAGCTAATCCCCAGGATGGCCAGGAGGAGGCGACACTAGCAGTGAGTGAACCCCATGGCACATGGAAATATCTAAGAGAAATCAAGGAAAGGAGTGAGCCCTATATGGGCATGACTTCCCTAAGAATCCAGTGAGCAGGGGCTATACCTGCAGAAACAAGAAGTGTGTCAAACTTACAATGCTGGGAGAAAGAACATAAAGGAGGACTTCAAAGCAAATTTACATAACTCCTCAGCTGATATATCATCTGTTCAACCCAAGAGGTTACAGCATGATAACTATGCAATGTGACAATTTTCCATATGTACGGGATTCCTGTCTACAGATCTGTACATAAAAATCTAGCTATCATGTTCTTCTCTCTGTTAACATGACTGACCACCCTTCCACAACAGAAAAATGTCATTCAGAGTAGCAGAAATCCTTACTGAGAACAATGTGATCCAATAGGTAAATTCAATTATTCTGTCTATGCAGGGTCAGAATGGGGGACGGGGGGAAATTGCTTGTACTTTTCAAAGTTCTGCCTACAAAATATGTCCCGCCCATGTGAGCTGCCAGAATGAGATGCTGCTCACAATACATTATACAGACATTCAAAATATGGTTGTGTGTACTCTGATCTCCACTGGGCTTCTTGAGCTTACTTCCTTTTTGATTGGAGAAAATAAAGTGGTGGTTTCTTTCACATGTCACCCACTTGTGGCACAAAAGTTATATGTCACTCATAGTAAATTTTACAGATCTGTGATCCTCCTTCTACTTTATTATGAGGATGAAATACACTTAAATCATCATCAGTCATCTGAGTTAACACCTTACTGAGATGAAGGGGGAAGTTTGCTATTATTCCAGGCTCTCTGCAGATTCTTTTCTGCTTCAGAGACACTTGGCTCACATTTTTGAGGTTTTCTTTACAACTAAAGCACTTGAGACACTTCGTTTAAAAAAATATGAAAACATATTCTGGAGAACGAGATAATAGCTTCAGAGATACTGGTGCAGTGTATGGATATGTACCAGCTGTTTCCAAGCCCAGTATCTATGGTCAATAATATTTCAGACCTCTGAGATCATCAGGCAGATACCACTTCTTTTCTAAGGTCTTGTCTTCACTAGGAAGAGAGATGTTGTCTTACCTCAGGTAAGCCAACAGGTAGTAACCAACACAAAGTAAAATTCTAATAAAGATATGGCAGTTTTAGTTTAAATATGTGTTAAGAAGTTGAGGTAAACCCTAGGACCGCCACAATTCTTTACCTTGACCCGATACCGTGTGAATGCTACGAACTGCCTTGTCTTCACTAGCATTTCATTTCGTGTTAGTTACTACATGTTCGCTAACATGAGATGAGAACACACTTTTTTTCTTAGTGTGGACACACCCTTGGTAAGTATTTGGGAAAGGTTAGACAACTGACCTGGTTAGTAAGGATATGAAGATCGCTGGGACAAAGGCAGGGATCATTACTTTCACCTTAATTTAGTGATGGAAAAGATTAGGAGAATAAGGCTACATGGTATCTGACCTTTCAGACTGCAGACATGACTATCCAAAAAGAACTTCCAGGATACAAAACAACAAAGAAACAATGAAGAGGGGGTTGAAAGGAGGTTCACAGAATTAAATTTAGACTCCAGTGGGTGCTGTATTTTGATACTGCTCAGAGGATTTCTAGCCAACCACTCCTAGAGTGCAGCAGGACTGGGTAGGGAAACCAGAGCTTCCCTTTACGGCATGTCTGCACTACAAAGTGAAGGGGAGATGACAGCATGGTTAGGTATACCCACACTAACTTTAATCTCTAGTGCAGGTAACAATAGTGAAGATGTGGTGGCACTTCAGCATGGGTTAACACAGCCAGGAATACACATCCAGGACCTCAGCAGGCTTGTACTCGGATTGCTAGCCCGCTCTTAAGTCTGTGCCACCACATCTTCACAATTATTGTTACCTGTGCTAGCTAGATTAAAGCTGGTGCAAATATGCCTACCCTCAGTATAAGCACACCTTCATTTGCTGTGTAGACATACCCTTAGAGTCACACTGCATGAGACCTGACAGACCTGAACTAGTTTAAGGCTCCCAATTCCATTTCTTAGAAATTTATTGGGGAGGGGAAAGGCTGGGAAGGGATGGAGATAAGGTGAGTGTAGGGTAGAGAGAGAGATGGCTTAAAGGGGGAAAAAGATAGTTTTAAGCTGCACATTCTGTTCCTGCTCGGCCCAAATGCCTTTTCATCAGCAGTTATTGGTCTAACAACTACTGTCAAGTCTTGCTTTCTACTGAAAAGCTAAATTAGGCACCCAAATTTAATTCCCAGTCAAAACAGTGTTCAGAGTTGTTGCTGGAGCACAAACTGCTGCTGAATGGGGCATTCAGGCTCATGGGAAACACGGGGTGGGATATGTGAGATTTCTAAGTCCAGAGAACCTAAAAGTGCATAGGGAATTAAATTAGTGTGACAACATATTCAAAATATTCAAGAGAATCTTGTTTAGAACTTGTCCTCACTTTTCTCTTACCCTTTTACTACTAGGAATGACTAATGGAAGGATGTGTTGCATACAGTCCACAAAATTGCTTTTTTGAAAGACTGAAAAATGTAAATGAATAATCCAGACTCTAGGAAAAATACAGCACTCCAAGGTGTGCATTAGTCCATTGCTGGTGCATTTCTCAGTTGGTGGAATACACCCAAAGTGTGTCCCAATAGTTTAGCAACACGCACCCTGGATGGCACATTGCAATAATAATACATAGCACTGAGTATTTTTGTACATTCAAAGCACTTTAAAGACATCCTCTAATTAATGATCACAACACACCAAAATGGGTAGGTAAGAGATAGGTAAATGTTCATTTCAGTTTAGGGGCCTCACTTCTGAAATCAGTCTAATAAAAAAGTATATAGTATTCTGTCCTGATACCCAAGTGAAGTTATTCATTATTTTTACCCCTAACTTCTGAAATAAATGCCTTTCTTCCAAAAATGAGGTTCAAAATTGGCAGATAAAAGAAATCTTCAGGAAGAAGCAGACTTGTAAATTCAATTGCTTCTATGACCGTAAACAGAAAGGATTATGAGACTCCAGTTCTACTAGAGTTGAGGAGCTGTTTTTGAAATCCGAGTGCATTGAAGGGAACGAGGGTGAGAAAGCAGGAGATAGGATAGTGACAGGAGAAGTGATCGGAGAATTTCTTGCATGTGTTTTCTGCATACTTCCAAAGATGAGGTGGGGGGGATTCCATTGTTATACTACAAACTCTGGTGGTCTGAATAAAATTTAACGCAGACCAGACCCAGCCCTGGTATTGGTTTGCAAGACCAATATCAAATTGATGAAGATTTGCAGATCCAAAACCAATCTCTAATAGAGGATCTACCATGAGGAAATTACTTAATCCTAAACCTATAGGTCAGGACTTGTCAGGGTCAGCAGAACGTTTCCTCAATATTCTGTAAGTACCTAGATAAAAATGGAGCACCAGGAAAAGTAGGCTTGCGAACAATAATGATGTACCTGAAACTCAGTAGTTGATTCAATGTAAAAAAAAAAAGGGGGGGGGGACGGGGGGCAAAATACTGGATGCTTTCCACCTCTCCAAGCGGTGCTAAGATCCAAACCTAACATCAAGACAGTGCTAATATTATACAAGCTTGCTGCACTGCACCAAACTCACAGAACATACTGCACTACTTAAAACACGACCACACTCCCTTCACAAGCAGACTGACACAAAAGGGACTCCTAAGTGATTTCTAACATTAAGCTACTCATCCATTGGAGAAATGCACTTGTTTAATCAGCTTAAAAAGGTAGAACATATTGCTGGGTTAGCCAATAATTGATATGTGCAGTGTAATACAATGGCATGTAAAACAAACAACCAAAATCACTGGGGGCAGGGGTTTCACCCATAGAAGCTGCTATGGATAAGTTTTATGAAAAGAAAAGTTTCCTTCCCTGCCTCATTCACTCTGGGCCCACAAATACTTTCTATTGTATAAGTATGCTCATGGAGTTAAACACACGATCAGTGGGGGCAATAAATAGGATAAATGCCATGTTAACTTCAGGAACAGAATAAGCACTGAAATATTTATTATACATCTATCAACTGCTGTTCAATAATGAGAATTTAAATCTGCTTAATCCTAGATTAGAGCATTAGTTCTAGAATTAAGGGCAAAAACTTTTCCCAGCGTAATCATAAGTTTTTTGCTTCTCCCATAAAACTAACAGTTATCAGTCAGTCCTATAGTGGGTCTAACTTTCAAGTCTTACTCAAGTATCTCATGCCCAGTGGGCCTACATATTGGCTGAGAATACAGAAAAATCAAACAAGTGTGAACATGTGTCGCACATATACCTTTCACAGTTTTCCAGCTACAGTGTCTTTGGATTATTCCCATCTAGCTCTTGAGGTGCCAATTTACCTGTATATTTGGACTTCATTAGCATCATCCTTAACCTGAGGGCAGTACAACTTCAGCCCAACGTTTGAATCTGATAGTGGCCTACAGCCCAAGATGCAGATTTAGCTAACTTACTTTGAGCATGTCTGCTCTGACTATCCAATATAAGGAAGGTCACTCACAAACCTTTAATACAATTTTTTTCTAAATGCCAGTTCCCTGTTTTCCTTAATAATTACTGTAGATCTGTCCGGAACCTGCAGATTGTCTCAGGAAGGGCACTGCGGACCATGCAGATCTGCTGGAAGCAATGCTACTTCCACAGACTACCATGTCCTTCATTTTAAGATTTAAAACCAATGCCAGATGCCAGGCCAGATCGTTCCCCCTTAGGTGCACTGAGGTAAGTGCCAGAGTCAGATAATTTTGTGCTATAAATTGGATAAGGGGCATGACCTAATTATAGCACATGTACATTTCCTGTGCCAGAAGTATCTCCAGTCATATTCCTCGCTGTGTCCCATATGGCTGACTTCTGTTCTCATTGCAACATGAAAACATTGCTTGGAATCCATACATCATCTCCAGAGAATTGTCCGATAGTTTAAGCTGTTCTGTGACTTCCACCAAATTGTCATCTTCTCAATCACCTGCATGAAAGCTGACATGTTTATATCTGAATGGGACATAAAATGAAGTTACCTAAATAGGTGATTTTTTTTTAAAGCCAAATAATATTTTGCCAATGATTTCCCATAAAAATAATGAGCACAATAAAACATGGGTTTCTTTTCTAATTTTAATGTCACACAACCATTTTCCTTCAGCTTATAAATACCTTCGGATATAGTAAATAATACTGGCAGTACTCCATAGACTCTTCCATAGCAATGAACTTGCACTGCCAAAAGCCCTTTCAGCTATTAGGGAATGGGAAGAATGTTTTTGTAGAGCTGAACACTGAGGACAACAATAGAATAGAGCAGCGCAGATGACAAGACTAAATGAAAAGGGAGGGTATTGAGCTGAAAGGGAAGATAAAAGCAGGAGAAGGGGAGAAGAGAGGTGAGATAGAATGAGAAAGAGGGCCATGATTGTGTCACACTACAGCTGTAGCATGGAATTTGTAGGCCATAAATTTGTAGGCCATTGTTCATTTAGGAGAAGGGCAGAAAAATCAAAAATCCATTATGTATCTTAAAACGGGGTATTTTTGGATTGAAAAGCGCATGGCTTACACAAGTTCCAGTCACATCATTCAGTTAGATAATTATAACCCCTTCCAAAGACCCGGTTTTACTAGAAAATGCTCGCTTGAGATGAGCTTTTGGCCTGAAATAGCTGTGGGCTTAAGTGGCTACACTGATACGGCCAGAATCCTGCTGTGCTCCAGAGATCCCTGACTGCATAACAGCCCCCTTGGGGAATGCTATAGCTCAGGGGTGGGCAAACCTTTTGGCCTAAGGGCCACATCTGGATATGGAAATTGTATGGCGGGCCATGAATGCTCGGTGAGGGAGCGGGACTCTGTGGGGTGTAGCATGGGGGGGCTCTATAAGGGATGTTACCGAGGTGGGGGGAGGAGGGATTCATGGGGTGTGGCACAGGGGGGCCTCTACAGGGGCGGTACCAGGCACCACCACGGGCGGAGGCACCCTAGCTGGGACGCGTGCAGCCCCTGGGCGGTTTCGAGACTCTCGAGGGTGGGGCCTTAGGAGACTGGGAGGGGACTGGGCATGCTGGCACGTAGTTGGGTGCTGCCGCATAGAGGCAGGGTTCCGATCCAGGAAACAACACTGTGAAGTCATGCCTGCACAGTGTGGCTCTGTGTGCCGGAAGATGGTGCTCATCAAGGGAGTTGAGAGTCGGCGCCTGGGGAACACCGGGTGGGCGGAGCAGGGCAAGCCCCCGACCCCGCTACCCAGTGGGAGTTTGAGGACCGAATAAAAAGTCTGACAGGCCAGAAGCAGCCCGCAGGCTGTAGTTTGCCCACCCCTGCTATAGCGGAACAATATGCAGCAGCCTTAAAGCTACTCTACGTTAGTCCCTGAGTCTAAACCAGTCCCCTGCAACCTGAGGATCAAGAAATCACAGCCACCTTTAGGGTCCCATGAGCAGCACCAGGCACTAAACAGCTGCTGCCAACCTCTCTCATATGTGGTAACAGAAATAAAACAAATTATACTTTTTTAAAATACAAAAAATTGCAAGAAAGGGAGAAGTACTTCCCCATCCACTATCGTCACCACTATTTTTTATCATTTGGCTCCCAGTCTCCTTCCACTGCCAGTTTATAGCCTTGGTCCAAATCGTCAAAGTAATAAATGGCTCAGGTCCCAGCTACTTGAGAATGCATCTCCATCTATTAACCCCTAGACAGTTGCACACCTCTGCAGACCACAAAGACAAGAACGAAGCACAGCAGAGACAGAGGCAATGCATTCTGAGTTGTGGGGATCTGGCTGTAGAATAAATTTCCAGTGGAAATTCACTGAATCCAGACTCTAACCACCTTTAGGAAACACTGCAAAACCTTTCTGTTTGATAGATTTTCCACATAACAAGAACAACATTTACACCATCCACTTCTTTCCTGCTCGCCCCAAAAAACCAAAACACTCCTATAGAGCTTTATATAACTTGAAAAGGCAAAAGTGACAGATATTCTGATGTCCTCTAGGCAATCTAGTGTATATGGAAGGCACTCATTCTACAGTGAAGGGCAGCAGTATTACATACTAGATAGCATATAGTAGCACCCAGGTATCCCAATCAGGGATAAAGGCTCTACAATGCGAGATGCTGTACAAACATGTAGTGAAAAAGACAACCCCTACCCTAAAGGGCTTTCATTCTAGGTTAACGACAAGATACAACCAGTAGATAAAATAAATGCACCAGAAATTTCCAGGGTTTCCATTATTAGTTATGGGTAAAACTTAAAAGAAAATTCCCTAGCCTTGAACACTGGGTCAATGGTTAGGGAACCAAAAGAGTATTGCCTAAAAGGTGCTGTGACAAAGCTGGCTACCGTCAGTGCGAGTATGGGTTGAGTCTAAATACGGAAGGTGTCTGAAGCCTAGTTACCAGGAAAAGGAAACCGTGAACCTGCTAGGTGCTGAGCAGTTTCCAGCATCAGTGAAGCCTTCAATTTCTTCTACTGTATATATGCAGTCGAGGGACTTACTGTCCCAGTCAGGCTCATGTAATGTCCCTGACATTATCACCAAAAATCTCTGTTTGCTATGGGACCAGAAATTGATGTGATACCACAAAGCATCCAAATGACTGGCCACTTTTAACACTGTTACGGCCTCATCGCTTCAATACAGATGCCAAAACAAGCCTGGCTTTTTAGTTTTCTACAGCCTGGACAGACAGCCTGTGGGCGCTGCATATAAAGGTACAATAACACAAAGCACATCTAGAAAAAAAGATGGCTGGTTATCCAAGAAGAGAGATATGAAACTGGAAAAGAAAAGACTTTTTGTAGTTTTCCATCATTTTTTAAATGAAGATAAAAATCTTTTAAACTGTGGTAAACTTTTTTGCATTTTTAAAAACAACGCTGAGTCACCAAAATGATATTGTAACCTCTTCTACAACCCCCCCCCCAGAAGAGTAACTAGAATGCGGACTACACGAAAGAGTTACTCCCTCTGCTGTTACCGTTATTACTAAGTTAACAAGAAACACTCACTAGTTATTACACTCAATTACTGTATTCAATAGTCAAATATTAAAGGGAAAATAACTTCAAAACATCCAAATGGTCTCTCAAAGTTCTTTTAATGGTAAATTGCTTTAAAAACAAAACAAAACATTGCTTATGGCCCTCACTCCCCCCTGTTTTTCTCCCTACCCCTTTCTCCTACCCTTCCTTTTTATAGCCTTCATCATCCTGCCCTCTTGCTTCTCCTACAGGTCAGAAAAGCTCTTGAGCATAAAATAGCTACAACAGATTTTGGTGTACAGTGGACTGAATCCACAGCTGTGGCAGACTCACATGCAGCTGAGGAGAGAGAAATGTGTATCTAAGCTTCTGAGAATCATTTCAGCTTCAAGCAACCTAAGGTTCATAGGAACCGCGGGGCTGGCTGATGGTCAGATGGAGTGCCATGTACACTGGCCCTGCCTCGCCCCTCCCTACCCTGACATGCTCTCTCTGCAGAGGAGATAGGGGAGAAAACAGTGGACATGGCAGCTTTATCCCTCCCCCACCCCCACCCCAAGGAATCTCCTGCATTCTGGGAATCTTTGGTACTCTTTAGGGATTCTCTCGGCATAACCAATATAGCTATACATTCCTGAGTGTTTCAGGAGACAAGAGTTTTGCTGGACTGTAGAATGGGTATGGGAAGGAGAGAGGAAGGAGGGAAATGAATTAAATATTACAATTATTTTATGTTAAAGAAAGCTCTTCCAGAAGTTCCACAGTTCTGGTGCCCTCAGTCCTTCTCTTATGTATATTTTGGAGATTTTTTTTTCTTCATCTAAAGGGAAGGAGAAACCAAGGCAGCACCTCTGCTGGAAAACAGCTTGAAAATTCTGGGCACAGGAGCCAATCAGAGCAGAGTGATTTATAGAGCCAGAACAGAGAGATTTGCATGTTCCCCCATTATGATTAATGAAAATTAATGACACAAATCCTTATAATTCACTAGACTAATCATGGCTTTTAGCGAATCAGAGTTCAAGGATTTGCATTCTGTACTGTTACTGAAAAATAACTAGAGCTGGTTGAATAATAAAAATGTTAAGGAATCACTTTTTGTATGAATGAAAGTGGGAGGTTTGTGCCAATATTACTGGCTCTAGAATAACTGGATGGCTGCCAGATATTCCAGATGATGTGTCACGAAGCCGCAAAATGTCCTGCATTTTAGTATTAAAATGATTTAACACAAAATCTGTATTGAGTGTGTTCGTTATTATTATTATTATTATCATTCTCCTTTTTAAAAGAGTTTCAGTCATCCTATCAAGGAACATAAAAAACAACAAGATTTAGTTGTCCAGTCACACATTACAATCTCCATTCAACATGGCTCTGCAGGGGCAGCAGGTTCCCCCTGCCAGGCGCACTCTGCAAGATTAGAACCTAAAAAAACCACGTTTGCATAAACTCTTTGCAAATACACAGACAGTGAAGATACTTACAAAAATCAGGATCTGCATGTAAACAATTAGCAAACAGGAAAAAAGAGAGATTTGCATTCAGTATTATTCATGATTAATTCAATCAACTCTATAATAACCATACAGTAACTATGTAAATCAGCAACACAAACCAATCAGAGTGCAGGAAATTACACAACTGGGAAAAAATTTTATAGCTATACAATCAATAATGGTACAGCATTGCTACACTCTAATTGACTGTGTCTATTCCATTTCAGGTTTCAGAGTAGCAGCCGTGTTAGTCTGTATCCGCAAAAAGAAAAGGAGGACTTGTGGCACCTTAGAGACTAACAGATTTATTTGAGCATAAGCTTTCGTGAGCTACAGTTCACTTCATCAACGAAGTGAGCTGTAGCTCATGAAAGCTTATGCTCAAATAAATCTGTTAGTCTCTAAGGTGCCACAAGTCCTCCTTTTCTTTATTCCATTTCAGTAGAATATGCTATAATTTATACCAGAGACAGTTAAAAGATGTTTTTAAATATTTACCTCCCACTATGTAGCAAGCAGGTAAAGGCAACAGGGAAACTAACAATAGAGACAATACATACTGAATTTATTTCCTATTTTTCTGCATTTCATTTGTTCTCTTTTCTCTCTTCTTATGGGAGAAACAGAATAATCATAATTTTTCCCAATTCAGCTTGGTTTTTTTTAAATATCCCTTGAAATGGAACCTTTAGATAAATTGCAACAAGTCCAAACTGCAAATGTTTATCTTTCCCTCTGCACCGGAACACTGGAGCTCAGAGTGCAATCACTATGCCCTCTTCAAACACAACAGAATGAAAAACAGACAGCCTTAGTGTGTGTAGTGTGCACAGAAGGTGAGAGGGTTTGTTTCATCTGTTTCAGCTATTATTCTGAGGCCCTGTCTGCAGCACTGAAGATTTGTTCCAATGACAGCCAAAGAGCGATCAGCAACGAGGTTAGCTACAGCAGTACAACCCTTAGTGCAGACAAGCAAAACCACCATTTGAGCTGGTGGAGCTTAATCCCGTTTCAAACAAAGTAAATCCTACTGGAGCATATACTGGCTTTGCCTGTGTATGCTAGGGATTGTATTGCTGTAGCTGAAGGCTAATCACCAGTGGCTGTAATTGGAGCAAAACTGCAGTGTACACATGGCCTAAGGATTATTATTACTACATCTGAAACAAGACCAATATAAGAAAGAGGTAAAATTTTCAAAGGTGTCTAAGTGAGTTAGGCTCCTCAGTCTCATTTTCAGTTGTTACTTATATGGTCAGGGACATATTTTAAAGGTATGTAAGTGTCTATTGATGCAGATAGGTGCTTTTGAAAATCCCAAAGGTGCACCAAGGTGTCTAACTCCCATGGATTTCAAAGGAATCATTGACAAGGCCCAGTATCTACACTAACCACTCATTCTATGGCAACTGCCCAAGAGGAACATGCCAACATTGAGAACAGATGATTCGCCACACTATTTTGCTGGAGTTTTTTGTACATTTCTGACAGGAGTGGAAAGATCTGCATCCCACAGTCTCTCTCCCCTCACCATGACCTGAATTTCTGTGCTGATAAATTCTTAGGTTCTCTTCTTTGATAAGCGGCAGGTGGTAATGTACTTTATCTCAACAACACTTGAAACTTAAGATATGTTTACATTTTGGTATGGATTTCATACAAGAAAAACCAAGCATATCAGCAAAATATCCAGTCAGAGATCTATCTCCCTTCTGGTAACTGAATTAACTAGGGCTGTGTTATGATAGGATGGAAATTTGACCTTTATCTTGTTGCATTATTTATGGTCACACATTTGAAGTACATCAAAAGAGTTCTTTGGTTGTTGCTAGTTCTTCATTTATAGATGCAATTTAATGCACAGTGGAAACTAGGAAGCATGGAAACTGTCATTTGTGTCTTCTCTTGAAATGAACTATATTTTATTATTCAAAAAATCTGTTAGTTTCCTCCGCTCTATTAGTTCTAGGAACTCCTACCATAAGTTCCTATTGTAAATCAGGATAAGATAAATCCTGATTTTTCTAAACAGTTTATAGTACATATTTTACATGTGTGTCCATGCATCATATGTTGTTTTTGTGTTCAAATCCTGCAACAGGGAACCAAACTGCAGTAGAGAAAAAGGGAACCTCTTGCCTTCCTCTGAGTCTTTGAAATGATAGAAAAGCTTAGCATTTCCAAGAATGATGCAAAAGCAGATTGCTATTATAGGGAATAATTTATGTATTGTTACATGAATTCTAAAGTATATTCTAATTCCACTCATTGCGCAAGTTGGACAAGATTCCTCAAGCTTCATTTTTCCCCCCCTCTAGTTTGCCTTATGGGTGAGAGTTTGCACAATTGTCATTATGCACCATAAGCAAGTGTGCTCCACTAGGTTTATACTGGCGGGGGGTGGGGGGGGAGGGCGGATCGCAAAGGACAGTGAAACTGTCTGCAATGCAGGGGCAGATTTACCATTGAACACACCGTGTGGTGACATGGGGCCCCCAACAACAGGGGGGGCCCAAAATGCAGCAGCGTAGCAGAGCTAAGGCAGGCAGGCTGCCTGCATGCCGTGGCCAGTGGCCCGGTGCCAGCCCCGGAAGCGCCCTGCTGCTGACACATCCCCACCCCGGACAGTGCACGGAGACCCACTGCCCCTCTCCCCCCAAGGGGCATGCAGAGACATGCCAGCAGCAGGGCTAAGACGGCTCCCTGCCCGTTCTACCTCTCTCCCTCCGGTCCTCTGCTGGGAGTGGCCAGTGTGTCCCTGCGGCCCCTGGGGGATGGGGGCGAGGATGCCTCCGTGTGTTGCCCCTGCCCTGAGTGCCAACTCCGCAGCTCCAAATTGGTCGGGAACTGCAGCCAATGAGAGCTGTGGAGGCGGCACCTGTGGGCAGTGGCACACGGAGACCCCCTGCCCCTCCCCCCCCACCTAGCAGCTGCTGCTGGAGGGGTGTATGTGCCGGTCGCTTCGGGAGCTGCGCCGCCTGAGGAAAGCACCACCTCCCTGCCCCTCTCCTGCACCCCAACCCCCCGCCCCACCCAGAGACTGCACCCAAACTTCCTCCCAGAGCCCACACCCCTCACCCCCTCCCACATCCCAACCACCTGCCCCAGCCCAGAGCCCGCACTCTGTACCCAAACTTCCTCCCGGAGCCTTCATCCCTCACAACCTCTTGCACCCTAATCCCCTGCCCCAATCAAGGTACCTCACTTTATTTTCATTCACTTCCTATTACTTATAGTATAGGAGGAGGATGAAGAAAAAAAGAATGAAAAACGGGAAATAAGAGAGAATGTTCTTTTTTCTTGGCCGGGTCCCGGGGCCGGGGGCGGGGGGGGGGCGGCGGGGCAGGCGAAAATGAAGCTGTCCACAGGGCCCCACTAACTCTAAATCCGCCACTGCTACAATGGCCTCTTTGGCACACTGTTTTCCCCTCTTTCTAGTTGATAATGAAGCATTTCCCAACACTTCTTAAACTGGTAACAATCTCAGTAGAGCAGCAAAACTGTATGCCTGAAGACTTTCCATTTTATAATATACATTTTATTAGCATTGAAAAATGTGGTCTCTTTTCCTTTGCCAAAGTGATCTCTCTCAGACAAAATGAGAAGATGTTCCAGTGTCATTTTAAAAATTATTGCTGATATTACATCAGCACTCAACACATTCTCAAGGGACAAAGAAATACTGTGGAAAGTTGTCATATGTCAGCTGGAGACTTTTTACAATGCATTAGTCACTAGTCCCAAGACTACCTGAAATTCTGAGCCTTCATTGGAACACATCCCCAGCAATCCATTCCATGTCACCAGAAGCCACAGAGTGGATGACAAACTTGGACATCAATCTTTAATGTTGCCTTTTAAGGAACCGTAAGAGGGAAGAAGATAACATTGACATAACTGTAGGGACCTATTACCATGCCCTTCACTCCCAGTTGGGTACCATGATTTGTTTGGAAGGCTTGTAGCCACAGTTTTAAAAAAAGTTTTATATAACATTTTAAAAGGTACATTGTTCAATACACTGTTAAATGAAGGGTCACATTTCACATAAGAGTCAATAACAATATCATTAGGGGAGGAGGAAAAGAAAAGCATTTAAAACCACGAAAAACCTCAAGAAAACCTTACCTTAGGACAATAAAAGACAAGATATAGAAATATTTTCTTTAAATATATGGCTAACTGGATATATAATTCCAGAATTTACCATTGATAACACTTCAAAAATTAAGAGGTTGTCTAACAGTATCTAATTCTGAGATCTTTAAAAGTTTATTCAAACTCACATTGCTAATTTCTAGCCAGAAGTGGTGTTTGTTACAAATATTCATAGATTCCATGGCCAGAAGGGACTATTGTGGTCATCTAGTCTGAATAACACAGGCCATAGAACTTCCCCTGTTTACACATCCATATTTGCCGAGTCCTGCCTTGTGATGCATGTGCTTGGACCCCTGTGCCTTCATGGGGCTCCATGTGTGCACAGAGGTCCCTCTGCATGGAGACCCCATTGCACAACTGGGGTCACTGTTAGTATTTTCAATAGTTTCTTACTAGGTAAAATTGAAGTACTGGTGAGCTGAACAACAGCTTCTGTACCTGACTCACTATTTTCTTCAAAAGTCAGTTTACTAGACAGAAACGACTTAGCTTTGTCAAAATTTAAGAAAAAAATTGTTCTTCTCATCTTTACTATGGTGACGTTTGGAAGAGAACAAAAAGTGAGGACTTAACACCTAAATCAGCAAATAAACTAACCTTTTTGTTTACCAAAATATTTTAAAAGGTTTTTTTTACTTTTGCAACAAATAGATTGCCCACACAAAAAGAGAATTCATGCATGTGTGGGCCTTGCTGAATGCAGTTGCAATACGCTCATTAGGATTATAAAACAGGTTAGCTATTTGAAGGGTGGATTTGAGTCCCAGAAGGAGTACAATCGTCTTAGTGAGTCATGGATGGAAGTGCAGCTGCTAGTGTAGATGGTTCATGGATCCACTGATGGCAGTAGCCCTTTAAGGACAGAAGGGGAAGTCTCTGAGGCCAGGTTACCTCATTCCAGGGATTCTGGGGCAGACAGAAACCCAGGGAATGACAAAGGCAGAAAGAAAGTAGTCCCAGGGTAACAGATGGTGTCTGAAAACCACAAGCTATTGTTCCTTTTAGAATACAAGAGCATTGTAATTTAGGACAAAGCAGGGCTCTCCTCTCTCAACCAACCAGGAAAAATTCTCGAGAGGAGGAAGGCAGCATCTAATCTGCCTCTTGCTTCTTAACACCAGAAGATACTGGTAAGAAGAGGAGTGCTGGTTATCATCTCCCAAGCTAGGGAGAATGAGACTGAATTGTTTTGACTCTGTTGCCAAACTGCAGAGGATGAGCATTGGGAAAATTGCACCGAAATAGAGATGCTTGGGGAGACAGTGATGTTCTGTTGTGAAGGGTTTTGTTTCAAGCTTTGTTTATTTGAGATGCTTTGCAGTCAGTCTGGACAGAGCTGGGTGGAAGCAACTTCAAGGGCCAGCTGCCTCAGGGTCTCAACATGATTCAATGGCTTTGATGATGAGAATTGATGTCTTCTGTAAATCTCTCAGGAGCTGATGGCTGTTCTCCACTGAGGACAGTGAGAGTATATAGCCTCTCACTCTCCCTCGGACCGGAACAGGGGTCTGCTGAAGCTGGTGTATGGTGGCCATCGGGCTATAAATCCTACACAGACACTCCCTGACGTCTCTCTTCTTTTTTATATATAAAATGGGTTATATTTATAGTATATAATTTTCAAAATATTCAGCTAATTAAAATGAAGTAGCTTTCACTAGGGAGAGACTACTGATCTGGCTTCTGTGATGATAAAATTACCCTTCCTCCAAATGAATGAAATCAAATTAAATACAGACCAGAACAGATTAGTTGATGGAGCTCTGTTTCTTAAGTACTTTACTTCTTTTTTGCAATGTAAACAATGTAGTCAGTGAAAGTAGCTGGCTCCATCAAATGCTACCTTGATAACTGTGATCCACACAGCTTATTGTATTTACAGCCATAGGCTTCAAATGTAGAATTGTGTTTCCAATCTAAGATTAACTCACTACAACAACACTTTCTCTAATCCTCACTTCTGAACTATGCAGAGCTGGGAGGGGGGTAGGAGTGGGGACGAAGGGTGCCAGTAATCTGTCAAACGGAAATGGATATTTAAGTGCTATAAATGAAATAAGTCTTGACCTATTTGGTTATTATAATTGCAATTATCTGACTTGCAATAGGCAAAAGGCAACATGCAGCAGCTCATCTAGAACTCTTTTATGGCAGAGAAACTTGTTCTACTCTTAAATGCTAGGGTAGCCAACACGGGGTTACCATATGTCCAGGTTTTCCCAGACATTGCCTCTTTTTTGATCCTCTGCTCTCTATCTGGGCCATTTTTTCAAACACGAGACAATGTCCAGGTTTTTTGCGGAACAGACATGCAACTCAGAAACAGCCCTGAAAGGTCCGCTTCCCGATTGGTCCCTCCCCGCATTTGATTGATCCGTTGCAGCTGCCAGATCCCACCCACCCAGGCCCCAGCCCTGCCGAGGGGGAGAGCCCTATAGGGAAGCGCTGAATGATGGGCTGTCGCTGCGTCCCAGGTCTCCGCCAGCCACCCTATCACCAAGACAAGGAGAGACACTGCTCCCCACACCTCAAGAGTGAGGCTCCAGATTACCCCCACAATACCTCCCCCCAGGGAAAGAACCATATGCCACTGGAAAGAACAAGAGCAATTTTTAAAGCAAAGAGAAGGAGATCTGCTCTGTCTTATTTTTTTCTTTTTCCCCTGGGACCTTCTATAAAATAAATCAAATAAAAAAAATACCACCTACCAGGTCACTGTAACATTACCTCTTTATTACCACTTTTCTACCCTCTTTCTATGTTTCCTGTACTCCTCCATTTTTCCAGTCTCATTTATATCTACTAACATTGCTAATTAAACATTTCAGACACCCAGTTAAGTAACCCACCAAAGAGCAATCATGAACATAAAGTCAATAATGTGACAATTAACCTATTGTGTTAATGCTGGTTACCTACATGACATTTCTATCCTTCTGGTATGCTAAGAATTCTTGTTTGTAGTCATTGTTATGGCACCTGAATTCATTCATTTCTTAAAACAAAGTATATTAGAAATGTTTTAGAGATGAGTTTTTAAAAATGTTAGGCATTATGTTTAGTACCCCTCTCTCTGTAAAGTCAGTGCCTGTTTATTCTGAGTTCAACTGTACACAGCTAAAAGGCAGCCACAAAAGCTTTTTAAAGTGGCCTAAAATAGCTAATCTGTACATTAAAATATCACAGTATTAAAGTTCAATGTCTTGGGACTTTTCAGAGATACATGCAAGTGCTGCATGTCCCACTGGAATGCTTCCATTTCCATCCCTGGAGAGATTTAATCTCAGACCTTAACTCTGTCACTGATCTTGTTTTGAATATTGTTTGTAAACACAGCAGGTCAAGTTATTTCAGGAGGGGGTGTGCAGAGGGAAAATTCCACATTTTGACAAAGGGTAAATAATTTCTGGCAGGCTGACAGTTAAGTGCCAACTAAGTGAATCTGCTCAAAGGTTTAGTGAGTCAGTACTTCTAGCAGACATGGATTAGTGGGCAGATGAGATGGTCAAAAGTGCATAAATACAATTCATCACATGCTTCTGACAACTATCACATGGTTATCACATCCACACATGTGGTACATCTACAGATATTTACTTACGCACTCTCACACAATTACATATAACTCTATCATCAGGGCTGCTATTCAGTGTGTTACTTAAATGAGCATCTGATGGTTAGTTACAAGTGGTGGTAGAAAGAAATGAGACAGAGAGAAAATGGAGGAACACAGGAAGAAATTCAGTACATGAAAGATAGAAAGAAAAAGGGTAGAAATGAGATAAGTATACTGAAGAGGAGAAAGATATTGGCATACTGGTTAATCACTCAGGATGACTCTGAGCCACCGATGTAATGCAGCTGTGAAAAAGGCTAATGCAGTCCTAGGATATATCAGGCTAGGTATTTCCAGTAGAAATAGGGAAGTTTCATTACCATTATATGAGGCTTGGTGAGACCTCATCTGGAATACCGTGTGCAGTTCTGGTCTCCCGTGCTTAAGAAAGAAGAACTGAAACCGATCAGGTGTAGAGAAGGGCTACTAGAATGATCTGAGGAATGGAAAATCTATTTTAACCCAAGAGGGGACTTAAGGAGCTTGGTTTGTTGAGCATAACCAAAGGCTGAGGGGAGATATGACTGCCCTCTATAAATACACCAGAGGGATAAACAACAGGGAGGGAGAGGAGTTATTTAAGTTAAGGGCCAATGTTATCACAAGAACAAATGGATATAAGCTACCCATCAACAAATTTAAACTTGAAATTACACAAAGGTTTGTAACTGTTAGAGGAGGGAAGGTCTGGAACAGCCTTCCAAAGGCAGCAGTGGAGGCAAAAAAAACCTTACTGGTTTCAAGACTGAGCTTGATAAGTTTATAGAGGGGATCATATGATGAGACCACCTACAATGGCATGTAGCCAATATGTAACTGCTAGCAGCAAATACCACCAATGGCCAGAGATAGGACACTAGCTGGGGAGGCCTCTAACTTATTACACAGAATTTCTCAGGTGTCTGGCTGGTGAGTCTCACCCACATGCTCAGGGTCTAATTGATCACCGTATTTGGGGTTGAAATGGAATTTTCCCCCAGGTCAAATTGGCAGAGACCCTGAGGGTTTTTTGCCTTCTTTTGCAACATGGGGCCAGGTCACTTGCAAGTTTAAAGGAGAGTAAATGGTGGATTCTTTGTAACGTGAAGTCTTTAAAAGAGAGGTGGGCAACCTCCAGGCCATCAGGGTAATCCAGTGGCAGGCCGCAAGACAGTTTGTTTATATTGACCGTCTGCAGGCACAGCTGCTCCCAGCTCCCAGTGGCTGTGGTTTGCCATTCCCGGCCAGTGGGACCTGCCGCCGCATGTGCAGGAGGTCTGAGCAGATGATCATGATGGTCCCTTCTGGCCTTAGGAGTCTATTTATGTAGTATATATTGCATTCAGAAAAGCCACCAGACCTCTGATGCAAGAATAGAATTGAACTATGCTGTCTCAAAGACTGTTCCATTTCTCAGTAATACTGTCATGAGTTGGATGAAACCTTGTTATTGATGGAGTTAAAACCTCGTTTCAACTAATATGTGAATGCACAATTACAACTATCTTAAGTTATCTTAAGATATCTTTTGATATCTTAATATCAAAAACTAGTAGCACAAAGACAGAGGGACTTTTTTTGCTGAGTATTGTCAAAGGTGAAGTGTGGAGAGAGAGAGAGAACAAAACACACAGAAACTGATAACAGACAAGAACAGAGAGAAAGGCAGAGGAAAAAAGCAAGAAACCCAAGTGGAATCTGGTGAGCACAGTCTGAACCTGGAAAAAACTAGAGAGAGAACTTTTGGGTGTAATGTTGACTAAAGAGACTTGGGGCTGCAAGCTAAGAAACTGCTCATTTGTTTTGGTTTCTCCTGTGTTTGGAGAAGCAGGACTTTGAATATTCTTTGAAAACAAACAAGATTGCATCAAAAGAGAATGCCAGACTACCAGCAATTTCTCCTAACTGGAACATTCCCATGACCCCGAACTTTGACTAGTCACTCGGGTCAAAAAGGTGCAACAATATACTACACCTTAATGCGCTGAACTAACAGGAAACCTCATACAGGCCCTGCTCAAACCCAGAGGAAGCTAGACAACCACAAGGATAAGGACAGTGGGGTTAAAAAAGAAAAGAGAAGGGGATTATAACTACTTGAATTGCCATTTTGTAAGTTTGGGTTTTTAAAATGCTTAACAACAATTAATACAGTAGTACCTCAGAGTTACAAACACCAGAGTAACAAACTGACCAATCAACCACACACCTCATTTGGAACCAGAAGTACACAATAAGGCAGTGCGAAAGACCAAAAAAACCCAATTATAGTACAGTACTGTGTTAAATGTAAACTACTAAAAAACTAAAGGGAAAATTTTAAAATAAGATTTGTCAAGGTAAGGAAACTGTTTCTGTGCTTTTTTCATTTAAATTAAGATGGTTAAAAGCAGCATTTTTCTTCTGCATAGTAAAGTTTCAAAGTTGTAAAGTCAATGTTTGGTTGTAAACTTTTGAAACAACCAACTTAATGTTTTGTTCATGGTTACAAATGACCTCCATTCCCGAGGTGTTCATAACTCTGAGGTTCTATTGTAATAATAATAAATAAATAATAATAACATTAGGCTTATGAAGTGATATACTACTAATTGACAACACAGATAGGCTAGACCAAATCTGCAGCTTACTCCCATCTCCAAATAATTATACAATGCTTATTTGAATTTCTAATAATGGAAACAGAAATCTGTGTAATTATACACAGAATCTCACACACTAGAAAAACAAAACAAAACAATTCAATTTATCTAATTAGATCAATTAAATCATTCAAAATGCAACCTCTCCCAGTGAGAAATGAAGTCACAATAAGTAATACTGACCTTTATGATGATATGGAATAGCCTCGTCAACTATGAAGGCTAAAGAAATACCATGCGATTTTGACCACAGTAACAATCCACTCTCGCCCAGTGCAAACCTTGAAATGCATTACACAAAGCAGCATGAGCATTTTTGCAGACAAACTGGGCACAGCTTGGACAATATTTTTCACTGACACAAAAATTTCAAACAAATAACTATGTTCACCAAAACAGCTCACTCTTTAAAGTTTTTTCTTTCAAAGAAAATACTGCACACAGCACTCGATGCAATCCTATTTTGGCTCAAGGCCCGGGGGTTGAGGACAACTGTGCTAAATTATGTCATGTCCTGAGGCATTACATCAGATAATAGTTTTGTGTAACAGAGCTATGCAATAACAAATTGAGAAGCCCTTTAAAAAAAAAGCAGCGGATCCAATGAGTAGGAAGCAGAATTATTCTTCCTGATTCCTAGGTACACAAAAGATGGTCCCTGTCTCATTTACTGGGCTAACTGCACCTTTAACTTCTCTAAGTCTCTTTGAGTGCAGGCTTCAGATCATCTCCTTTGTCAGGGCAGGATCATGTAACCCTCTCACTCCCACATCAGACCTTGGGCAGAAGTCCCCTGCAATCAACCGCGACTCCCTCAGCAGGTTTGACTTAGCTTCAGTACCTACACTTTTCTTCCTTCCAGGAGCAATAGTCACCAGGGCCGACTCTAGACCAAATGGCCCACTGGGCGAGGAGCATCTTCGGCGCCCCTCCCCTCCATTTGTTAAATCTTAGAATACCTCATTTTTTATTGCATTTGTAGCCCATTTCACGACTTTGATGCATGATTTGCATGCATGATTTATCTAGGGTTGCCAGGCGTCTGGTTTTCAACCGGAACACCCAGTCAAAAAGGGACCCTGGCGACTCCTATCAGCACCACTGACCGGGCTGTTAAAAGTTTGATCGGCGGAGCAGCAGGGCTAACACAGGCTCCCTACCTGCCCTGGCTCTGCGCAGTTCCCCGGAAGCAGCCAGCATGTCTGGTCCCTAGGCACAGGGGCGATCAGGGAAGCTCCACGTGCTGCCCCTGCCTTCAATGCTGGCTCTGCAGCTCCACTGGCCCTGGTTCCTGGCCAATGGGAGCTGTGGGGGTGGCACCTGCGGGCACAGGCAGCGTGCACCATGCAGAGCCACCTGGCCATGCCTCCGCCTAGGGCCCAAACATGAGGTAAGCACCGCCCAGCCAAAATCCACACCCCAAAGCCCCTGCCCCAGGTGGGAACCCCCTCCCACACCTTAACTCCCTCCCAAACCCAGCACCCTGAACCTCCTGCCCCAGGTTGGAACCCCATCCCACACCCAAACTCCCTCCCAGATCCCGCACCTCCTCCTGCACCCCACCCCCATACCGCAGCCCTGAGCCCCCTCCCAGTGCCCACACCCCACACCCCCTCTTACTCCCCAACCTTCTATCCCAGCCCTGAGCCCCCTCCCACACTCCAAACCCCTCATCTCTGGCCCCACCACAGAGCCCACACACCCAGCTGGAGCCTGCACCCTCTCCCACACCTCAACCCCCTGCCCAAGCCCTGATCCTGCTCCCACACCCCACACCCTGCACCCCCAGCCCCACCCCAGAGCCTGCACCCCCCGTCGGAGCCCTCACCCGCTCCTGCACCCCAACTCCCTGCCCCAGCGCAGTGAAAGTGAGTGAGGGTGGGGGAGAGCGATGGAGGGAGGGGGCTGGAGTAAGTGAGGTGGGACCACAGAGAAGAGGCAGGGGTGGGCCCTCAGAAAAGGGGTGGGGTGAGGGTGTTCGGTTTTGTGCAATTAGAAAGTTGGCAACCTTAGATTTATCCCGGTCATATAAGATGATAAATTTGCATGCTAGGATCTGTACATTTGTATTTATTCATGCCCTATATAAGCAAATAATTTCATTTCCTCTCAGTTTATAGAAACTTTTTATTTTTAAGAATAACTGAAATGTACTAACATCAAGAAATTGAACCGTGCACCAACCTTGGGTGGACCAATATTAAACATTGTTACAGTAGGTTACAGCCTTAGAATGTTAACCTTAATCCTTTAATTCAAAAGGTCGCTTTTCACGCCTTTGCCCTCATGAAGTGAAACACAGTGCCAGGGAGATCCAAAGACTGACCAATGGCATTTGCAAGCAAAATAAAATAGCAAGTGATGTCAGTCTCTCATCAGCCATCATCCATCAAAGATATGTTTTAATGAGCCTGAGCTTCAAAAAGATGCATTCACCACTTGCGACTGTGACTGGCAGAATCCTCAAAGCTATCCATACATTAGGAAAAGTGTCCTTCAGATCTGCATTATGAATGAATTGGCGAACTTGGAGTGGAGAGTGCATCTCGTGTTGCAAGATGCGGCCGTTATTGTCCAATTTGACATAGAGGTCTTTATCACTGACATTCAAACATTCCCTATGTGTCAGCATCTGGCAAAGGTCTGTATAATTGTTCAAGAATGTTTTCCTGTCTGCTATCAGTTTACTAACATACAAAAAACCCAGGTCTTTTCGTGGTGCTTCATTTGTCCAAATCTTTCTTCAATGGACACTTCAGCAGTGTCAATGAGCAACCAAAAAAACTCCCTCTTGATTTTTTCTTCCAAGCTTCCCATCTCTGCTCTCGTAACAAAACTGTCTCTTCTGATGATGATTACTAGTTTCCTAAGTTTTCCACCATGTCTTTGACAGCAGTGATGGCATCTTCAAATCCATTGTGTCTGTAAGCCACCACAAAAGTAATGCAGTTTCTCAAAGTAGCAGTGGTCGTGATGTCCATCAACTGAGTTTGTAATGTCTTGTTTATAACATTTACTTGGAACAGGATATTGTGCCAAATCACAGTTGAGACCAGAAATTTGAAGTCGGTTTGCCAGGCTTTGTGTGTCGTGGCAGATTCTGGCCTTGGTTTTACTTGACTCCTCCCATTCCATCAGAGCATTGTGACACTCTGTACTTGAAAGCAGCACCCTGGAACCCCCATATTCATGCCGTCATATAATTATGATATATTTCATACAAAGCATTCCATGTAAGATATCATATAAAAGGTCATGATCTGCTGAAACCTGTTGTTCTGTCCAAATATATATCTATAAAATTACTGTGCATGAAGTTATGAGATTTTTCTGTATGGTTATTACTGCAATATGTTGTAAGTTTGCTAGTGACATACAAAGAAAACAAACCACACCCAGGAGGGTACTCAGCAATCATTAAGCACCACACAATGGGGACTGCTCAACTCTGTGACGCAGCAAAGCACACCAGGACATGTTTAGGCAAGTGTCATCTTGGCACATGGACATAAAATAGAGAAAAGTAGCAGCATGCCTTTGCCTTTGTCCTCCCCCACCTACGCTGAAAGCAACAAGAATGCTGAGAAGATGAAAACTTCAACTGAGGAGACTGGTCCAGGTTTAAGAGGAAAACCTGTGTATTATGAATTGTAACATCTAGTAGGGTGAGAAAATTGCTGATCTAAATACTGCCTAGTGTAATAAGGTTTAAGATTTAGATTGTTCATTTATCTTTTATTTTCTTTGGTAACTGTCTCGGACCTTTTATGCCTACCACTTATAATCACTTAAAATCTATCTTTCTGTAATTAATAAATTTGTTTTATACTTTACCTAAAACAGTGTGGTTTGGCTGAAGTGCTTGCGAAATCTCAGCTCAGGTTGCAAATGCTGGTGCATGATCTCTCCACACTGAAAGAGAGGTGAACTGGGAAATAATCTTACACTGGTCAGGCTTCTGATCAGGGCAAAATGGTACAGCTCTGGGGTGCACGGCTGGGGAGATGCAGGGAACTGGCTGGTGCTTTTCTCTGTGTGATTCGGAGGGGAGGGATAGCTCAGTGGTTTGAACATTGGCCTGCTAAACCCAGGGTTGTGAGTTCAATCCTTGAAGGGGCCATTTAGGGATCAGGGGCAATAATTGGGGATTGGTCCTGCTTTGAGCAGAGGGTTGGACTAGATGACCTCCTGAGGTCCCGTCCAACCCTGATATTCTATGATTCTATGATTCATGAGTGGCTTTGGAAGCATTCATACAATCTACCTGGGTCTAGGGCTCCACATGCTGTTGTGCTGAGTAGTAACAGCGCCTAGAGGGTTTTACTAAATGTCACTAGCAAAGCACTGTGAGAGAGCCCAGGCTGAAGAGTTAATGGGGCACAGCAATACCCTATTTCCAGACTGCACCTTGGGGATCCCATCAGTCACTTAGTCCCTCACTGGCCTTACGCTGTCAATGTGGCTCTCCCAATGTCACTTAGAAGCTTCACAGTCAGATTTGTAACATTGTCCATGAGGATCTGGAGGATGGTGTGGATTGTACTCTCAGCAAATTTGCGGATGATACTAAACTGGGAGGAGTGGTTGATACACTGGAGGGCAGGGATAGGATACAGAGGGACCTAGACAAATTGGAGGATTGGGCCAAAAGAAATCTGATGAGGTTCAATAAGGATAAGTGCAGAGTCCTGCACTTAGGACGGAAGAACCCAATGCACAGCTACAGACTAGGGCCCGAATGGCTAGGCAGCAGTTCTGCGGAAAAGGACCTAGGGGTGACAGTGGACGAGAAGCTGGATATGAGTCAGCAGTGTGCCCTTGTTGCCAAGAAGGCCAATGGCATTTTGGGATGTATAAGTAGGGGCACAGCGAGCAGATCGAGGGACATGATCGTTCCCCTCTATTCGACATTGGTGAGGCCTCATCTGGAGTACTGTGTCCAGTTTTGGGCCCCACACTACAAAAAGGATGTGGATAAATTGGAGAGAGTCCAGCGAAGGGCAACAAAAATGATTAGGGATCTGGAACACATGACTTATGAGGAGAGGCTGAGGGAACTGGGATTGTTTAGTCTGCAGAAGAGAAGAATGAGAGGGGATTTGATAGCTGCTTTCAACTACCTTGAGAGGTGGTTCCAGAGAGGATGGTTCTAGACTATTCTCAGTGGTAGAAGAGGACAGGACAAGGAGTAATGGTTTCAAGTTGCAGTGGGGGAGGTTTAGGTTGGATATTAGGAAAAACTTCTTCACTAGGAGGGTGGTGAAACACTGGAATGCGTTACCTAGGGAGGTGGTAGAATCTCCTTCCTTAGAAGTTTTTAAGGTCAGGCTTGACAAAGCCCTGGCTGGGATGATTTAATTGGGGATTGGTCCTGTTTTGAGCAGGGGGTTGGACTAGATGACCTCCTGAGGTCCCTTCCAACCCTGATATTCTATTCTATGATTCTATGATCTTCCACCTGATAGTTGATGTTGAAAACAGGAGGTATATCCTTTGCAGTACTCCGAAGAGAGATACTGAATCTAAAGTAGATGACGCTGCATCAGACACACCCAGGCTGAGGGAATGGCAGCCACCAGGCACAAAGAAAGCTCTTGGATTTTCAGCACAAAGATTCTTGTCTGGACGCCACTGTTTCTCCCCTATGTTTGCGCTGTTGTTGTAGCCTTGGCTGTGGCAGTCCTGAAGCTTTATTACATTCTCATTCAAAACATTCATAAACAGTTCTGCTAGGCCTCTTCCAGTAGAGTCTTCCACAGATTGGAACCAGATAAAGTGTTCCTTTACTTGGATACAGTCATCATCATCGTCAACAAAACTTACTGTAAATGACATCTTTTCACTGTGACTAATATCAGGAGTGCAGTTGATTATTACGGCACAGTACTTCATTTTGCTGAGCTGCATCAATATGTTATCAAGCACCTTACTTACCATAAGGTCAATCAATTTGTTTTGAATTGTTTTGCTGCAGCAATGGTCCATAGTTTCTTTATGAACTACTTGACATAGGTGCTTAGGCATGACATCATTGTATTTCCTAAGGAGCTCTAATAGACCGAGGAAATTACCATTATGTTCAGTGAACAATTTATCCAAAGAGCCCCGGAAAGCAAAATTATTCTTTGCAAGGAAGAGGGTAATTGAGATCAGACACTCAGGCATGTTACTTGAATGCTGGGTTTCTACATTAATAATGCGCTGGTTTTCTGCATCTATGCATTTATTCAGCTTTAGCCTAGACTCTACCTCCATCCATTTGAAGTAGGCCACAAAATGGCCATGTGACTTTTCATGTTGCTTCAGAGCATCAGCTAAGACATTCCAGTAATTGTACCCGGAAAGTACAAGCAATGATTTGGCATTCTTGTCAAATATTTTGCAACAAAACCAGAACGCTTTGTCAGCTGATTTTGAGTAAACTAGCCAACGCTGATTCAGTTTCTCACAATTCTCGAGCACTCTTTCACAGTTTGACTTTGATAAGTGTCACTTCTGCTCATTTACTGGAAACATCATATCCTCAATTTTGCCTTGCCCATTCAAAATTGTACTATATATATATATAGTCCTTTTAACTATTTAGTCTCCCTTTCATCTCTAGGCATATATATATATATATATATATATATATAAAGCAGAGTTTAGGATTGCCAGCCATCAAGCAGAATCTGATGTATCGATTTGTGGTTGCAATTTTTCTCACTGCTGTTTCTGTCATCATGCGAGGCTGATTCTTCTTTATTGTCTCTCTCCTTTTCATGTGAGCCACATTCTTCTTTATCATCACTCTCCTTTATACCACCAGAAAAACTGGACAATTCTTCATCACTTTTCTCACATTTCCATTCCTTATCTTCAGGTAAATCTGCTAATTCCTTAGTAATTTCTTCTGAACTGGGACGATCACTACTGCCTAAAGTCTGGTCTGTGTTGTTCTGTTTTAGATATTTTCCCATCAGATTTGCTCCTTGCTGCAAACTAGATTGTAATTGAGCTTTTCACTTCCTATACTGAGCTCCTGAAGACTTACTTGGGGGCATCTTTTATTTTCTCCAAGGGAAAACAGACAATATTAGGGAGAGCAAAAGTCTATATTCCGCAGTCTTAGAAAGTCATCAAACATTACGTGTTATGCATGGCAAAAGAAGTAACAGTATTTCTTTTATATTGTTGCATAGATAGAGGTTCAATAGATATCGCTGGCATCCTGTTAAATATGTCCTTATTAGTCACTACTTACACTCTTCAAGTCTTAAAACACAAGAACACCTCCAGAATTACACAATAAAGTTCACAATATCACAGCTGGGCTCTCATTTCGTTCTTATCTTTCACTGACTGACTGGCAACACCCGCCCATTAAATACCTGCGAGGGAATGGCTGACAACATCCTAGGAGGTTCAAAGAAAGTCTGGAAGGTTCCACAAGATTCTACAAACATCCAGAACATTCTAAGAGGCTAGTGGAAAATGAATCCACATACAGAATACCTGAAACATTTTATTTCAAACACTGTATTTTCCCTTTTGTCATTAACAACAAAAACAGCAACCTGAGCCTGGCACACATACACACCAAGCCTGGAACCCCAGGCAATCACCTGACCCTAAATCCAGTCCTGATGGTCAATGTATTAACCACAGGTCAAACAGCCTTCTTAAAGCAGAGCATCATTTTATTTACAACCAATGCATTTCAGAGAAAACAGATATGAGGACAACAGACCTATACACTTGCCTGACTTTCCCTGAGTTTTACCATTCCCTGGAAGCTGGGAAAGCCCCAGCTGCCTTCAGGACACTCCCACAAGACCCTGTGCCTCTCTTTCATCTCAGTCTGTTCTCACCAGGAACACTCACAACTCACTTCTTCTTTCCCTCCAGAGAGTCCTTTTAACTATTTAGTCTCCCTTTCATCTCTAGGCATCCAGCCTTGGCAAGACAGCTATAACCTGTTTGGAGTACAGAAGTAGGCCATAGGCTTGGAATTGCCCCCCAGCTGTTTGTTGGGAAGCTGCTAATCTACAGCTATTGTGTTGCTTTCCTGCTTGTTTTTCCAACAGCCTCCTAATAAGCTACATCAATTCATTCATTCAGAACAGTCTGATAACCTTCCATAGTGATACATTAACTTCACTTCACTGATGAGGTCACATACAGTATTTACAGAATTATTACATAGAAGTATTCTTATATTATTACACAGCAGCTCCACATCCACCACAGTCCCCCTCTTCAGCATGATTCATGCAGAAAAGTGACTTTAGGCCTTAGGTTTGTAGGAACTCTCATGAACTGCAGAGCCACAGCAAGCTGGATAAAGGGGACTGGACTTGGTACAGGGAGTTATGCTGCACAGGGGGTAAACAGTTCATTTAGCTAAACTCTCATTTCCTTGAGCTGCTCCACAATTCCCTGTAGAGCTGTTCCTTTCTCCTCTGGGTCTTGCAAAGCTGGTCAGTCTTTCCCTGGTACAGGGTCTATCTTCTGCATAGCCAGCATTGCTAGACTGCAGAGATTTGGGCACCCTGGAAAGTCATGGGTACACTGGCACAAAAAGAGGTTTCACAACTGAACTGAGTCCATGGAGTAGACCAGGGAAGCTCTACCCCAAGTTATTGCTTGGTTTATGGTAAAAGCCCTGTAACCCACACTCTAAGCAATTAAAAGTCTGGTACATGAGAGCTGGTGAGGACAACATAGTGCCCCTCCCAAAAGTATAATTAATAAAGTTGCAGTCTGCTGTCTAAACCCATCCCACGTGTCTTTCAATCATTTGCCTGCTTGTCTTGGTCAATGCACAACAGAAAATTACATTCTGGGTGCCCTCCAAGAGCACACAGCTTGGATTTGTCCTTCATCCACCTGCAGTACATGCTTCTTCCAGTAAGCAAACGCTGCATATCATCTTCAAAAATGAAGTCTATGATATTAATTTGTAGTAACCGGAACAATTTGGTGACCCATTACTTGAACAAATGTTTTGATGGTGGTGTTATTTACCAACTCTTATGATACTACACAAACCAGATTCTTTTAATTCAAGTTCACCATGATGGATCAGATTCTGTGCTGAGATACAGCACAGAAGCCAAGGCCCAGGGAGCACAAGGGCAGTGCTGGCTTTAATTACCTTTGCACCCTCTAGACTGTGAGTGCCTGAAAGGGGCTGACATGGCCCTCAGCATAACTGAGGCTGGTTTAAAGTTATGGCAGCCTCCATGGTGCTGCCTATGGCTTCTACCATAAGCCATAATGGCTTTAGTGGCATATGCCATAGCTTTGCATCTCCACTCCTCAGATCTTCCTCTGGAATACCCTTATGTTGGGGACCAGTGGGGGCAGTGTAAGGCTATAGAGGCCCAATGCACTGCACTGGTGTAATTTTCCCACAGCCCCTTATGGACTATTTATGGCTGTTAATACCACTGCCCCAAAGGGCAGAATCTGATCAATGTGGAGATGTACATTTCACTCACTTACCATACAAGGAACAAAAACTTTTAACTATACACATCCATACATAATATCAGAAAACAGTAAATCCTATAAACCTGTATTAGGTTTCATGGCCATTTTTAGACCAATAAAATTAAAATACTCATATGATCCTAATGCAAGAGAGCTAGTCAATTGATGAGAAAAACAAGAAAGTTGCATTGGCTTCAAAGGAGAAAGATGAGAGAGAAAATAAAAATAAAGTAACTAATTTGGATATGTGCAATATTTTGTCTTCAGCATGTTTTCCTTTGTAGAAATGATATATAATAAAATAAAATAAAATCCCAGAATCCACACACACAAAAATGGACATTTGCACTTTCTTGTACTGGAGTTTGTATAGAGGGAAGTGAGGTGCTAACAATCTAGCACATGCACTTTCAAAAATGTTCCCTCATGTTTTGACTCATTAACAATGGCCCCATTAACAATCTGGAATATCAAATTTAGTTAGAAGCATCACATGACCAAAGAGATAATGACAAACGGGAGAGAATACAGAGAACAGCAAAAATGGTCATACTGTTAGATAGACTGATTCAGGAATAAAGATTAAATAGACCTAAATATGTATAGCCAGATTATACAATGTGAAAGGGAATATGACAACAGTCTACAGGTATTTGATCAGGTGGATACTAATTGATAACTTTAAAAATAAATAAAATACATTAAAAATTAGATTTTTAAATTTAAATTAATATAGGTTTATTTTTTAAAAATATACGTATTTAAAATTAAATTTGAAATTCTTAATTTATGTTAAGGCCTGAATTTATTATAATCTACTACAATCATTTAAATTAAACACAAAAATAATATTAAGTAGTAATTGTGCCAATTTTTTCTTCAATCTTTTAAAACACTGTACAATACTCAATAACATATGTTGTAGAGAACAATCTTTCATTGTCATGGAAATGTGCTGATAATCCAATGGGTCTTTCCAACCTTACATTCTATATTTCTGTGATAGTTGTGTGTGATGGGACTGCCTTCTTTTGATAGATGGCTGTTCACAGTTTGGGAAAGACAGAATTGCTGATCTTGTTCAGTAGCACATTTGCTCTTACTTTTACTGTTTCCCAATGACCCTTTGATATCAGAAATTACGTTGTTTACTGCATATACTGACAAACAAACATATAGCTTTCTTTTAACAAGCGGGCTTAGGCCAAAGAACTGTATGTGCTGTTCTATATCTAACAAATCCCCAGATGAGTTTTCTGTTAATTCATGCTGACTGAGTCAATACAAAACCATTGCCTAACTGAACAACTACCAATTTAATCACTGAGGGAAAATGAGCTTCATTATGTATGCTACTGAGGGCCAAATCCTGTGCTACTAAGCTGAGCAAGGATATGCAGAAATAATGTTTGGTATGTTCTTATCACAGGGCAGCCTCAACTGGAGCACCCCCTTGAAACAGGCTAAGTCATGATAGGCATGCCTGACTCAGTTTCCCCTTTCAGAGTCCTCAGAAACTTCAGGCAAGCCTATCCTCTAGTCCAGGTTTGCTACCACAACATAGTTCAAATAGTCCCCCACAAAAGTCCCAGATATAGTCCATTTCCCACCTCCGGGGTAGGCAATCATTAAAACTCAAGAAATCTCATCCCTTGATGCTCCAATTACCACACACTGGTGCCTTTGGCCAGAACCAGATTCTCTATCAGTCCTCTTCTGTCCCTCTACCAGGACAACAACTCCAGCCCTTCCAAATGGAGTGCAACCCCATCCTTCACAGCAGGAACTCCCACAGCCTCTCTGCTGGGAGATCATCTCTACTAGGGGAGCATTCCTCACTCCCCCTGTCCTCTGACTGTTCCTTCAGGTCCAGCTCTCCAGCCCTGGAGATGTCAGTAGGAAGTTCCTCCACTGCTCCCCTCCTTCAGCTCTCTGGCTTAAAGCCAGCAGGGAATTCCATCTGCGGCTTCCTGGCCTTTAACCAACCCTGGCTCTCTGACTTGGGGATGCAACCTAGCAAACCCCTCTCTTGCTGCTCACCTTCCTTCAGCCATCCCCAGGGAACTATGCAGTGTCCAGGCTCCAGCAACTCTCATTTCCTGACCTTCTCCTGACTGACCAGCCAGCTTTGACTCACAGAGTCTCTCCTTGAGCTTTGATAGCCCTCACGTGCTACCCCATCCCTTTTATTAGCCAAAGAGGTAGCACCTATTCTGGCACAGGGGAGCCAGACCTGCATTTGCAGGGGCCAACCACCTGTGCCAGTCCTCTGCTGCAGAAATCTTACATGCCGGTAACCGGTTCCCCTGATTCGCCATGGTGACACATGCTGCTTTTCTGACAGAAGCACGTATTTCCATGACTACTGCTTGTCACTGGGATACTGAATATACTCCCAAAATGTCACCCCTTATGGGAAAAAAAGGGCATGGGCTGGCAAGGATGCATGAGCCATCCTTCTCTCCAATACCATGTGGAGAGATCCTGACATACTGCTTTTGTGTAGAAAGACAGAAAAGGTTCTTGTCACAGGATGCGCCGCTCACTGCCAGTCTGGCACCTCTTCCGGGTCACTCTGGGGATTAGCTCTCAAGTCCAATGCCCCCGTCCACAGTTTGCACACCATCACTCCGATCTCTCCCTCTCTGGTCTGCAGCTCCTCTTGCTCCAGGACTCTCAAATGTCTCCTTCGTGACTTAGGCTAGGTCATTCATCATTCCCATTTCCGGGGTAGAGTCCATCAGCAGTCCTAGGCAGTCATAGAATCATAGAATCATAGAATATCAGGGTTGGAAGGGACCCCTGAAGGTCATCTAGTCCGACCCCCTGCTCGAAGCAGGACCAATTCCCAGTTAAATCATCCCAGCCAGGGCTTTGTCAAGCCTGACCTTAAAAACTTCCAGGGAAGGAGATTCCACCACCTCCCTAGGCAACGCATTCCAGTGTTTCACCACCCTCTTAGTGAAGTCTTACCATCATTGCCTCAATTCTAGGCCAGTGACCGTCAGCTCAGCTGTTCTGGGCTTCGTCTCTCAGCCCTCACTGCTCCTTCCCTGGACGGCTTCCTACCACTCTGGTTCCCTTTCTCTCTCTGCGTGTACCAGCTCCAAGAGCCCTCCTCCTAAGGAGTAACTGTAAACCATCTCCGTGCAGCCCTCAAACACTCCTTCCTCTTCCCAGGGAGTGACTGCCCTTTCTCAGCAGCAGCCCAGTCTGTAGCCCTACCTAGCTTTATAAGTCCCGTCTGTTCCTGCACAGGTGAGGCTCTGTCTAAATAGCTGCCTCCATCCTAAAGCTCCCCAGTCTGCAGCCTCATTAGCTGATTGAGTTAGTGTGGGGAGCTCACCCATCACAGTTCTCTATGTCCTTTTCCCAGCTTCCATACCAACACGGCACTGAACAAAGCAGGATATAGCAATCATGGTGGATTAACTTACCTATATTAGCAGCTCAAAGCACACCATTTTTTAAAATCATTTTACTGAACTGCTCAAGTAACTAGTCCTGAACAGATGGCCTAGATACAGACTCCTGTAACTGTATTGACTGCCTCACATATCAATGAGTGATCAGGCCTGTACCTCATCTTTTGATCTCCTGTCAGCCAGAGCAAAGAAGCAAAAATTAATCAGCAATTCTCTTCTAAATGCTGCGTGTATGCCCCAGTTATTTCATAAAATACAAAATGGTGACTGTTTGGTAATCCACCAGATAAAAAAGGTCCCTTCACACAATTGATGTTAATATAAGAAAGAGTAAGTTAATGTTTCTGAAAGGCCATTTTGTCAGTGATTATAATCTTGGTGTTGTTGTAATGCCAAAGCAGTAGCAAAGTCCAACAGAACAGTATTTACTTGCTTCTGGACACGTTATGTCTTTTTTGTGAACGTATCACAATACTCGTTGGAATGATGACAAGTACTATTTACTTATTCAGTGATTACAGTACAGAAAATCAGTGATCATGCTAGATACTTTTGCAGCAAATATGTTGATTTACTACCTTCTGGTAGCTAAAGAGCATTATATTTGTTGTCTCATGCTTCTTACTTTTTGAAGACATGCACAATATTAGAAAAGCGTGTACACTCACCACCTTACAAAACTGAAGTGAAAGCCCAGCTATTCCATTCATTATGTGTGGCAAATGTCAGCCAATATGTAGAGTGATAATACAAACCTAGCGTTGTCAGCAATCCAGCAGGATTTCATTTGTGTTCAGGGCCCAACTCCAAGAAAAAATGTATTAAATACATGGATGTCCAGGCATAGGACTGCTGGTGCTGTTAACGGAAACAACTGACTTCTGATCCTGACATGCGGTCACTCATATGCTCAACATTCAGTTGGGATTATAACCTGCAGTACCATATTTTTTCCAAGTCTTTCTCTAGGAGAATCTGTAACCTTCTGCTGTGACACAATTACTTTTTTGCTCACCATCAGCGTCGATTAGCAGTAGCTTTTTAAAAAGAAATCAGTTTCATTTGAATTTGAGTTTTCCCTTAACGGGACTAAATGTGGTAGAAGTTTTAGAGCAATCACATTATTAATATAGAGGAAGATGTTTCTCCAGTATCACCTAATGGATAGCCACTTCCAAACTAAGCTTCCAAATCTGCTGCTACAGCTCTAGCGTTGCTCAAATTACTGATTTTTACCTCCAATATCCTGTAAATGGAAAAGTAACTAACTTGGGTGGTTTGGAATTGGTTAGAACTCAGCCTCAGATTAAGGGTGGCTTTTCTTACCTGCATATGAATGTTTTCTCCAAAGCCTTCATGAGTATTGATTTTAAATTCCTTTACCCAGACCTATCCCCCTGAACCCATACACATCCAGCCACATTGTCAGCTGTTTAAAATCAGCATAATTCTATTGACAGCAATGGAGCTATGCTAATTTATGGACACTTGTACTTAAGATTTGATTTCTTTGATGTAAAACTTGGACATAAAAGATTTTATGCACAGTTGTTCTTGTACAGACGTAAGGTTGTTGAGGTATTATGGCACATATAAAGGGTCCTTGAGGGATGAGTCGTTGGTGCAGAAAGAAAAAGAAAATTCAATTTGGAAAGGTGTAAGAATATTCTGCATGTCTGGTGGAAGATAATCTAACAGAACCATTTAATAATAATACTTTGCCTTTCATCAGAGGGTCTACTATGCTTTACAGAGACGGGAAAGTAGATCTGTTTTACAGATGAGGAAACAGATACAAAAGTATTTAATGATTTGCTTAAAGTCACACAATGAACCAAAGAAGAAAAATGAAGGTAGCACAGGGTGGATAAAAATTAATGATTTAAAAAATTGTTTTATTTTAAATTAAAGTGTATTTTCCTTTTTAAAAATTAACTGATCTAAAAGAAAATTTAAAATTGTGATACCCTGTATTAAGGTCTAAACTTAATATAATCTATTCAAATAAATTACATTAAAAATGATGATATTCAAGCAGTCTGTGTTTCCTGACAAGGTTTTAAAGAAAGTCAAACAAATGAGGTGGTGAAAGTCATTGGCTAAGCATCTGGAACCAGAGTTTGTTAAAGTACTAAACCAGCTTTTGACAGCAGTAGCCTCTTCTGCAGGTGCCGAGAGAATATTTTCTTCATTTCAACTTACTCATCTACTTCACTTCATTGCCTAGCTCCTTCAAAGTTGAGAAATCGATTGGGAGTTAAAAAAGCAGGAAAGCTTGTTTTCTTCTTCCAGGCTATTAATGAAAAATGAAGTATGAGGATGAGATCTTCTAGTTCTAAAATCTTGAACGACATGGTGACCAGAACCAATCACTTCAATTCTCTAACTACAGATAATGCATCTGTTAAATAAATCAGTTTTAAATGCAAAACAGTTTTAATAAACTTATTTTCCCCTCTCCTGAACACATTTAAGGTAGTTTTAAACTCATACAAATAAAATGTTTTTGTGCATTTAATTGAATTTTGATTTCCATCTAAGTATACCTTGACACAAATCACAAGTAAAAAATTAATCATCTAGTAAATAAGAAATGAGTCACTCACCATTTTCTAATAGAAATAACATTGTAAAAAATAAGAATCTGAATAAATGTGTTTTAACCTATACAATTGCCTCAATAAATTCACATAGATATAGTGTTTCCTCCTGGTTAGCAAAAAGCAGTAGCAAATTTAGCATAAAGACTATATTTAGTTGCAAATCAACCTGTTTTAATGGTTACCAAGCACTGAGAATCAACCTTTCTCTAGGAAAAGAACTAAAAAGTACAAATGCAAACCAAAATTAAAAGCAATTATTTAAATCAAGGTTTTCTGCTTGATGATTTAAATCATGATTAAAACTAATGATTTAAATCACGTTGATTTAAATCAATCCACCCTGAGATAGAATGAGAAATAGAGCCCGTTGAATAGTGGTGCAGGCAGGAGCATTGCCTGTAGGTTAGGGTAGACTAGGTGAACCTCCAAGCCTGCTGAGAGGATTATTTGACATCCTATTAAGCTAGCTGTTAACCTTCTGTCCTTCCTTCTTCCCTTTGGGCTAGTCTGTGACTCAGACTATGTCCCCATACAAGAGAGTGTGAGTATGTCTACTGCAATCACAGAGTACGATTGTAGCTCTGTAGCGATAACTGAGTTTGCTTTAATCTAGTTTGCCAACGTACCGGAGCAGTGAACCCCCAGCAAATTGGGCTCTACAAGCCTGCTCAGAACCCTAGGTAATTTCTTGGGTGGCTAGCCCAGGATGAAGCCCATGCTGCTGTGCTTTCACTGCTCACTGCTAGCTAGATTGTAGCACAAACTGCAATTACACCTGGTGATTGCAGTCTAGACATACCCTTGTTGAAAGGAGGAATCCCCCTGACATCCCAATGAGGGCCCTACATCTACATGAATCTGGGCATACAGGAGTAAGCAGGTGATGTGTGCTCATGTAGTCTCTTCCTCAATAAAGTGAGAAGGGAGGGGCGAGGAAAAGACATCTGCCAGGGTACAATGTGGACCACACGGCAGCTGTGCCCCCTTAATTCTCCAGTCTGGTGTGCAGTGTGCCGTGCTTTGTTGTCTGAGCTGCCACTCTGCCCATTCACCCCAGCCTCTAGCATGCAAGCCACCCCCGGACATATACCTTAGTGCTATGCCCAGCCACTCTTAAATTATATATAGGGTGACACCCGCACAACTCTAGTCCCAGTTTTGAACTCCAAAAATGTGCCGTCTTGTTCCATTCAGTTACTTACTGAGAGGTACAAGTTAATAAAGTCTGTCATTTTAACAAAGAGAATGATCACACACCAGCCATTGTAACCTGAGTAGATTCCCCAAACCATTCAGTCAAAAACACACTGGTTTAGCTAAAACATTAACTACAGAAAAAAAAAATTTTAAATGATTATAAGTGGTATCGGTATAGAAGATCAGAATTGGTTACAAAAACAAATAAAAGATCAAAGCAGCAAGCTGTTTCCTAAACTTTACTAAGGCTAATAATTCTAAGAACAAAGCAAGTTGTCTCACCAGAAGAAGCAATACATTTCACAAAGTGACTTCTTACAGCCTGGGACCTTCCCTTCCCCCATACTCCACAGTTCAAAGATGTCTCCTTTTGTCTTCCAGACTATCTTATTTCCTTGTGTAGAGATGGGGAAGGAGAGGAGGTCCAGTGATAATGTCACTGTCTCTTATTTATACTCTCCTCATTGCTTTCAGGAATTCTCCCCCACTGGGATGCAGACAATGAGTGTGTGGTATACCTCAGATTCCCAGTATGTCTCAGGTGAACTGCAAATTTCTTGTTCACATCCTTTGTATATGTAAGGCTTGACATGTAAGGTTTGTTTACTGTCCTTTTGTTACTCTGAGGGGCTGGGCTGTGGGCATCCCCCAGACTCACAACACATGTCAGTAACAAACATACTGCAAAATCTCTTAACTCCATATATGACGATACACACATCTTAATAGGTTATGACTTTTCAAATGATACTTCACAAGGAATATTTTGTACAAAACATAACATAATCATATAAAAGTGGTGAATGTGAGGGTGTTATTTTGAGGTGCAGTATGTCACGCTTGGCTCCACCCCCTATTTGACAAGCCAGCACTGTTGTAATTTGCTGTTAATTGAATGTAATCTAGGCTAAAGAAGGAAGCAAGGCTGGAACTGTGAATCAGAGGGATGTCCGAGGCATAATACTTCCTGTGGCAACTCCTGCTCACGGCTGTGCCTAAAGTCAAAATGTTACCCTTCACACCTTCAACTTGAGGTTTGTTGTTCTTCTTTAAGGTTTTCCACTTTTCTTTTCCCTTATCTTTCTCATTGATTTTGGACTGGCCCCTTTTCTTTTTCTCTTCATTTACACAAAGGCTCCTAACCAGCACTCTGGCAGTGTATAAGGGCCTTAAAGTGGGTATAAATATAATTCATGTAAGTACTTCAATAGGATTAATCGTGTGGTTAAAGTTAAGCATGTGCTTTAGAGTATTTTGCTGCATCAAGGCCAGAATGCTCAGCATCTTGCAGAATCAAGACAAGAAAGAGCAACTGGGAAACCCTCTAGATTCATGTTTAAAGAGGCCAGCATTTTTAAATATTACTGGTAAGCATTAATTCTGTGCATGTTGAGAAAATGCACCCATGTGGTATTTTTTCCCAGCTGTTCATAAATTCCCAATTAGTTTGATCTAACGTGGCCCCTGAGCTCCTTTCCTCCTGCCTCCTAAATGGGGATATCTGAGCCTGAAAATATCATATTTGGTTTGGTTTAGAGGAACATCATTGCTAAAGAGATTCAATGCTGATTTAAAGAATATTCCTAGAGTTACTGTTGTGATAATTCATGCCTAATCTTTCTTTGGCTGTGACATTCATCATAAAATAGTTAAGTGTTTTAAAAAAACATTCTCTGCCTTGTATTTTTTCTAAGCTGTCAGAAACAGAATATGGAGAGCTTTTAAACCGATTATATAACTTGCAGAAAGATCCATTCCATTCTTAGTCATCAGTAAAATTATTAAGATAGCAGTTGCAATCCACACACCCTTTTTTACTTTTAGCATAAAAGCGGGAATGAAATTTATCAGTGATCAAATACAATGTCTTCTCTGTATGAATAAATTATCCCATGGTTATAACTTACAAAATGTTCCCATCTCTATTAATTCCAAAAGCATCAAGTCATTTGGATGACAGTCTGCTACAAAATGATCGGAACTGTCAGGACACTTCAATGACTTATTGAACAAAGATTCTTCCAATCTTTCAGTAGCTCGGAATAGCAGCACATGAGGGGGAGAAAAAACTCTCAGCACCCTGGTCAAATATATTTCAGCATTAATTGTCACTGTGTAATGAATTAGTGTTTGTTCTTAGTAGGAAAACAACGTTAATATGGAGTGAGCTCAACAATGACAATTGAAGGGACAATTATGATCATTTGACATCTTTTTTCAAAAACTGTCCAAACACTGGACAAAATAATTTCTTAATTTCCAATTAACTATCAGTAGTTTTTTCTTAGTAGAGCTGAATTTAGGTAATGTGTTAATTAACAAAGCTCTCCTAGTCTTTCTTCCTGTGTTTATATATCAAAGAATGTGGACTTAGGGTATATTTACCATCAACCCAGACTAAATATGGATTGCTCACATTTCACCTGATCCTTAAATATTTTTCTGTTTGTATCCCAATCTTCTCCTCCCCACCCCCACCTCACTGAATGTCTCCCACTCCAGCTGGTGGGAGCCCTACACACTGTAAAGATTTACAGAAGTTTATACAAAGGATTGACAAGGGAAGGAGTAACCTAACTGCTTCTCAGCCTCCTATACAGTTGTATTGTGATTAATAGGTATATAAATAATTTTAAAAGATTTCTTCCATCTAGTTTTATGTAGAATGGTTTTTAGTTCTATTTTAGAGATTATAAAGGCTGTTTAAAGCTTTTAAATTGTCGCTTAAAAGGGGCTGCACTACTTTTTTCAGAAAGATTATTTATTAAAGTAAAATTACATTTTCTTAAACAATGAGGAAAGTTAAAAATGTTAAAAAAATAAATACTGGCTTTTCTAGAACAGCAACTTCTTCCTCAACTTCAGGCAATAGTAACTTCAAGCAATTTTGCTTTAAGCTGAGTTAACACAGCTCCAGCTGAAGCATCTGGCCCCTAGAAAGATATGAAACTTTACAGTTTGTAGCATTCCCAGTCCTGTTTAAGGAACATCCTGCTGGCATTATGGTTATTGCATTGCACTAACCCAGGTTCCATTTCCAACTTATATAGCTACACGGCAACGCAGGACACTGAAGTCAACAGAACGATGCTGATTTTTACCAGTTAAGGACATAGGATGATGACTCGTTTGTTTTTTTAAAACCTTTCTCTAACTATATCATTAACCATATAAATGTCCAACCCTTTTTTGAATCCTACTAAGTTCTAGGCTTCAATGATATTCTGGTGGTAATGCATTCTATAGGCTAATTTTACACTGTCCGAAGAAGTATTTTAATATGTTTTAAATGATCTAATCTTCAATTTAATTGAACGTCCATTAGTTCGTGTTTTATGAGAAAGGGTAGATAAAAGTGCCCAATCTACCTTCTCAATACATTCATTTTGTGTCACTTTGTGTTATCCTGTCCATCTGCTCTCCAAAGTGAACAGTCACAATCTTTTTAATCTTTCTTCATACAGAAGATTTTCCATGCCTCTAATATTCTTGTCACTCAGTCTGTTTTCTAGTTTTTAAAATGCACATATTATTAACCTCCAGGCATGTGGAACAAAAGAACAAAACGCCTCAAGCAACTAGTATTAGATCCGACAAAGCGTGGAACGCCACCAATTGGACCAACACCCCAATTCCAGAGCTAAGAGCTCTCAGCTGATGATTCATTGCCCCTTTCCCCCAGATAAACAAGTCTGGGAATCATCTTGACCATCCTGGCTGACATCAATGGATGGGGTAACACACAGAGAGAGTGTTGGCCTCCAATACACAAGATGCAAACTATAAAAGATCCTTGACTGCTCTCCACTGATCTCTGTAGGCAATGTACAAGCACTGGTGAGGCACTGAAGAGGGAATCTCATCCAGCCTCTCTGTTCTGGAAGTAAGACTGATGCAATGGATAGCTGGAGGAAATATTTTGTATGGGATTGGGGAGCAAATCACACACACACTCTGCACAGACACAGTTCCCTTCATTTTAACATTAAATGTTAACAAATTGAACAATAAGAAACAAAGCAGAAGATGGGTTAAGGCACAGTCAAATTAACTCTATTGTCTTTGACCTTATGCTCCAAAACACACCTGACCACATGTGCTTATCAAATTATAACCTGCACGAACTCTGACAAGTGTTCCCTGTGCAGTTCTTGGAAGCAGATGACATGAACTTTTCGATCCAGCACCACACAGGTGCAGGTATCTGCCCACATGGATCTGATTGCAGCCGTGAATAGTATTTTGACTTGTTTTCTACCATTAGTAATCACAACCAGTATATTTTTGTCAGTTTCTTCGTTATAACATAGTAGGAAAAAATGAGCATGTATATAGTCTTGTTTCTGCTAAAGGGTTCCTTACCAAAGCCAGGTTTTCCTTGTCTCAGTAAGTTGACTGGTAGAGCTGCAATAAGGTCTTCGTTTACTCATCAGCATGAAAAGATGACCGAAATTATCTGAGACTATCTGACAATTGCACAAGTTATTATATTTAATTTTCCAAGCTTCCACCTTTGTGCTCTAAATTCTTCCCATTTTTTCTTCTGCTTTGTCATTTTCCTTAAGTGGTGCTCTAGCTCTGAACCATCACATAATTAACTCTCAGCCACTTTTCTCTGAATCAACCCCAACTTTTTCTCCTCCTAATCAAACATTGTCCAAACGAAACATAAAAAGATGAGCTGCCCATCTCAATACTCACTACATGTGCAAAATCCTACTTTTAGAACTAAGAGACATGAACATAGGGGACAGAGAGTCCCAGCCTCACAGATGGTCCAGGAGAAATTCTGTGCATGGTATGAGGACTCAGAGTAGGCTAGACGGCGGCCCACTCTGGAGCTCCACCCACCCTCCAGCATGCACAAGATTCCCATTGCAGAAGCCAGCAGGCCAAAACCTCTTGGTGTATGGTGTACCCATGCACATGTTGGCTAAGCTCACTTCTAACAGTGAATTAGGAGAATACCCTACCCTGCTTCTGCATTCATATGCTAGGAGAAGGGGGACAGATTGTTTCTTAGATTCCCCATACAACAAAGCATTCGCTTATAGGTTTCTTGAAAAGAAAAAAGAAAAGGTTAAAGCAAGCACAGAAGTATGTCCTTATATCTGAAGAGTGACCTGCTGATAATTATCGGTGAATCCATTTTTGAAAAATAATCTTTTGGCAAGAGAATTAAGACAGGGAATTTGGTGTGATATTTAACTAATTTGATGGACCAAGGCCTGCACGAATGCTGGCCATTTATTTTTATAAAGGATATTATGTAAGTTCACAAAATCATCCTGTGACAAAAAGCACACAAAACAAATGACGACAACTGATCTGTGCTCAGTGTTAACAGCAAACCTGATAAAGTAGAGACAGTGATGTATTTGGATTTCATTTTTGTGACTATTCCAGGGATAATATATCAGAAGAAATCATAATTCCTCAAAAATCTCTTTATATTAAGCTATTGGGAGCATTAATTGAATTCTGGTAGCTCCCACAAATACTAGGCACTGTCCACACATTCAGGGAAAACAAATTCAATAAAATACAAACTCTCTGAATATTATTTAAAAATAACTGGTTCTTTTTTTTCTAATTTAGTAATAGATGAAAAGTACGATTTTCACAAATCCCCAGTGTTGTACTAAGTCTGTTCCCATTGGAGTCAATAGGAGATTTACTTTTGAAATTTCTGCCCTAAAGATTCATTCCCAAAATATCCCAGCTCAGACAAGACTAATCCGCATTGTTAAACTCCAGTCTAAAAAAAGCCTCCTTTATGCATGTGTCTGTCCCCAGTTTAAAAATCAAATTTGCGTCTCAAAGCAAAAAGGACACTTGTGACTGAACCCTACAAACTTTATGTACATGCTTAAGTGTCTGCAGGATCGAAGCCTGGCAATAGAATACTCCTTGTGCTGTTCTGTAGATGGACTGGATGACCTATTAGGGGTCTTTCGTATCCTTAGCTTTTTTGATTCTCTGAGTTAGGCTGTTTCCATATAATACAAGAGTACAAAATCTCTCGTTTCTGACATAAATACTAAGTCTAATCAGTTGTCTCTACAGCAAACATCCTAGGACCAAGTTAGTACAAAAAAAGTCAGTCGCAGATTCCATTTTTGCTTCCGACCAACACTTCCTTCACAAATCATAGTCAAGGTGCTAGAAAGCCATACGAGTGGAATGGTATGCATTATTCCCATTCTTCAGAGAAGTTCTCATTTGCCCACATTATTGGACCTTGCTGACCTATGCCACACATTACTACAGGTAGATTCATCCAAAAAGGGTGAGAGAAGAGACAAAGAACTAATGGTCTGGTATTTCAAAGTATGGAGCACACAAATTTAGTACTGAAGTCAATGGAATTCATGGGTTCTCAGTTTTGGATGTCAACTAGAGTGTACAACAAGATAGGGTTCCCCAGCAGTCAGGTTCTGTGTAGAAGACATGTTTTCAGGCTCTCTATGATTAATGTAGGCCACAGCTTTGTTTATTGTTTGAATTGTGGCAATAGTATGTAACCCACGCACCTCCTCCACACACCTCCTGGGTGTGGGGTTCTGTCCCATCTAGTGGCACTGAGACCACTTAGAGAGAGAGTTAAAAGGGGTCTGCTCTACAGCCTTAGCTAACAGCTAGTTGGCTTTTAGCTCATGCGATAGCGGTTCATATACTAAACTCCAGAGGCCCCAGGTTCAATCCTGCCCACCAACGACCAGGGTCTGTCAGTGTTACAAGTACAAAAGACCAGTTAGGATCAGGACCATGTTGTGCTAAGTGGCTTAGGAAGACAAGGTCCTTGACCAAAGGCTTAAAATATAATTTAAGACAAAACATGACAAATGACTGTGGCAAACTATGGGGGGAGAGATAGAAGGAGGATGATTAAACCAATAATAAGCTCATGCAGTTGCATGTATAACTTGATGAATTGGTTATTGGAAATGAAATTCTAAGCATTGACATCACCTACAAAACCAAGAGCCAGGATGAGCAAATGACCAGTCCTGGTTTTCCATCAAAGATATGCGTGTTAAAATGTTAAAATTCCTTCCAAAACACAACTAGCTTTCAGCAGCAAGAGGTAAAGTGTAATTATGATGCTCATGAGCAAACTGTGAATAGGTTATCCTTAAAGGGGAAGTGCAGGGTGTGTGAAGGTGAAAAACAAAGGAATAGCATCCCATCAGTTAAAATTAGGGCTGTCAAGCAATTAAAACAATTAATTGTGATTTATCACGCAATTAAAAAAATTAATCATGATTAATCGCGCTGTTAAACAATAACAGAATAACCATTTATTTAAATATTTTTCAATGTTTTCTACATTTTTAAATATATTGATTTCAATTACAACACAGAATACAAAGTGTACAGTGCTCACTTTATATTTATTTTTATTACAAATATTTGAACTGTAAAAAATGAGAGTTTTTTTCAATTTACCTAATACAAGTACTGTAATGCAATCTCTTTCTCATGAAAGTTACAATTACAAATGTAGAATTATGTAAAAAAAAATCTGCATTCAAAAATATAACAATGTAAAACTTAAGAGCCTACAAGTTCACTCAGTCCTACTTCTTGTTCAGCCAATAACGAAGAGAAACAAGTTGTTTACATTTGCGGAAGATAATGCTGCCCATTTCTTAATTACAATGTCACCTGAAAGTGAGAACAGGCATTACATGGCACTGTTGTAGCCAGCGTCACAAGATAATTACATGCCAGATGTGCTAAAGATTCATATGTCTCTTGATGCTTCAACCACCATTCCAGAGGACATGCATCCATGTTGATGATGGGTTCTGCTCGATAATGATCCAAAGCAGTGCAGACTGACGCATATTCATTTTCACTATCCGAGTCAGATGCCACCAGCAGAAGGTTGATTTTCTTTTTTGGTGGTTTGGGTTCTGTAGTTTCTGCATCAGTGTTGCTCTTTAAGACTTCTGCAAGCATGCTCCACATCTCGTCCCTCTCAGATTTTGGAAGGCACTTCAGATTCTTAAATCTTTGGTCGAGTGCTATAGCTGTCTTTAGAAATCTCACATTGGTATCTTCTTCGCATTTTGTCAAATTTGCAGTGAAAGTGTTCTTAAAACGAACAATACGTGCTGGGTCATCATCCGAGACTGTTATAACATGAAATATATGGCAAAATGCAGGTAAAACAGAGCAGGAGACAGACAATTCTCCCCCAAGAAGTTCAGTCACAAATTTAATTAATGCTTTATTTTTTAATGAGCATTGTCAGCATGAAAGCATTTCCTCTGGAATGATGGCCAAAGCATGAAGAAGCATATGAATCTTTAGCACAACTGGCACTTAAATATCTTGTGACGCCAGCAATAACAGTGCCATGCGAATGCCTGTTCTCACGTTCAGGTGACATTGTAATTAAGAAGTGAGCAGCATTATCTCCTGTAAATGTAAACTAACTTGTTTCTCTTAGCAGTTGGTGGAACAAGAAGTAGGACTGAGTGAACTTCTAGGCTTCTAAGTTTTACATTGTTTTGTTTTTGTGTGCAGTTATGTAACCAAAAAAACCCCCTACATTTGTAAGTTGCACTTTCATGACAAAGATATAGCACTACAGTACTTGTATGAGGTGAAGTGAGAAATACTATTTCTTTTATTTATCATTTTTACAGTGCAAATATTTGTAATCTAAAATAATATAAAGTGAGCACTGTACACTTTGTATTCTGTACTGTAATTGAAATAGATATATTTGAAAATGTAGAAAAACATCCAAAAATATTTAACAAATTTCAATTGGTATTCTATTGTTTAACAGTGCAATTAATTGCGATTAATTTTTTTCGAGTTTATCACATGAGTTAACTGTGATTAATCAACAGCCCTAGTTAAAATTGCAAGACACATACACTTAGAAAAGGGGGGGGAATATAAACCCAGAAAGTATCTATTTGTTGTGAAAGGTCCTAATAACAATCTTAATCACATCATTTTGAATGTATTAACAAAGACGTACAGACTCTTATGTCCCCTTCAAACCTCCTTCATAAAAGTAAACAGAAATCAACATCTGCTCTCCTGTCAATGCTAACGGAAAAGATGGGCTCAAACCCAAAGCCCAAATACATGTACCCTCAAATTTTAATGGGGGCTTTGAAATCCAGATATGAATTTTGCTGCTTGGATCCACCTCTGGATCGAAGTTGGCAAAACATCAAATAAACTCAGCAAAATGATGTGACAACACGTCTCTTGAAAACTACATTTTGTTTTCAGATGTTGCCTTTGCCAATGTTCAGGCAAGTTTCTAATTAACACCTTTTTCCTGGCTATCCAAAACCAGCTTATTTTGTATTTCCCAGTGGAAAATTCTAAATAACTGGCCATCTTTCGTCTTACAGCAGCTTAATATTGTATGAATTCATAAGGGCCTCTTGTTAAACTAGGACATGTACTGAGAATTTTGAGGAGAAAAGGAGTTGCAAGCAATGCATCTTTGAAAGAATGAAAGGAAAATATTACTTGAAAGAAGGAAAAACGTACTGTACTTTCGCAAATCAGCAGGCAGAGGAAACTGCTGCAGGGTTGGGGTTTTTTTAAGTGAGATCTATACAAGGCCAGCAAAACCATACTGAATTGGGAACCTCAGATTCAATGACAAACTTGAGAAAAGAAGTGGCAATTCAAATATGGGATAAAGGGACCTAATAAACGTGATTGGATTTTAATGCAGCTATACCTGTCTAAACATTCATTAGTGATGAAGCAATACAATACTTACAAAAGCTGCTGCTGCATGCATCTGTGTGTCTAAAAACCATGCAAGTAATTCAACTTGGCAGCAATCACTTTTCATGCGAGTGGTGAGGCTATTCAGAAAGGCTGTTAAAATACTACTGGGAACATCTACGAAAATCAGTATCAGCATAGGGCTAAAACAAAGAAGTTGCTAGCAAAGCAAATATAATTCACCAAATCCATGCATAGTGATAACTGCTTTGCTTCTCTATGTTGTCAGTCAGGTTGAAAATACAAGTTTATCATTAATGGAGAGAATTTTCAGAAGTCATGGAGCATTACTGTAGTAAATCACTGAGTTGTTTCTTTCCACCAAAAATGCAAGGGCTTAGCAGACCCTTCTGCATGTAGGAAAAACATAGAGCAGCCTGCTAAGGTATTAATTTCCTTGTATCAGTATGTTTGGGGACAAAAAAAGGGGGGGGGGGGAGGAAGTTACATAAGAGATATGTGGTCACCCAAAGAAAGATTCAACAAGCATACATATTTCAATATTAAAGAGAATCAGACCATTAAAAAAATCCACAACCACCTCCAGTTATTAAAGTTTGGTTTTAAGTCAAAATGTGATGGGATAGTCAAAACCAGTGGTTCTCAAACTTTTGTGCTGGTGACCCCTTTCATACAGCAAGCCTCTGAGTGCAACCCCCCTTATAAATTAAAAACACCTTTTTATATATTTAACACCATTATAAATACTGGAGGCAACGTGGGGTTTGGGGTGGAGGCTGACAGCTCGTGACGCCCATGTAATAACCTTGCGACCCCCTGAGGGGTCCTGACCCCCAGTTTGAGAACCCCTGGTCAAAACTGATCTGCAGTTAAGAATTCAGTTACTGGGCAGCTGCGCTATTGACCACAAGCATTCCTATCCCCATGCAATAAGAAAAAAATATAGGATAAAAGGACCCAGATCCATCTCCTCCAATGTCTGGGCTTGAGTTCATGTCTTCATCACTCTTCTTTCTGCATCCTACGGAGGGCCAGGGGTTACATAGTGCCTTATAGCAGCAATTCATGAAACAAAGCTCTTGCTTAACAATTGAGAGGAGAAACTTCCTGACTATGAGAGACTTGGGATAATATTTTCAAAAGTGACTAGCCATTTTAAATGCTTAGTTTCAGAAAAAACTTAAAGGAGTCTGGATTTCAGGCTGTGGGTCCTCAGTCACCTAAAATTTGGGCCACTTAAGATGCCTAGTCACTTCGGAAAATCGTGGCCTTGTTTCTTTTGTGTTTTCAGTGGAAGTCTAAATATCTAAATACTTTCTGCTTACATCAGCGTAACATAGCATGAACCCATAAGGACCTCTTGTTAAACTGGGACATGTTCTGAGTATTCTGAGAGGGGGAAAGAATTGCAATGAATGTTAAAAGAAATGAAAGGAAAAATTTGCTTGAAAGAAGGAAAAAAGCACCATGTGTTCACAAATCAGCAGGCAGAGGAAGCTGATAAATATGTATAGTTTGGTTTTAGTGAGTTCTGTTCAGGGCCAGCAAAAACTATTCTGAATTCTGGACTGCATTTTCAATTACAAAACCTGAGAAAAGACATCACCCAGGAATGCTGGAAATACAAAGGTTCACAGATGTATCGAGTTTAAGGCCAGAAGAGACCATTAGATCATATAGTCTGACCTCATGTATAACACGGGCCATTACATTTCATTCGGTTACCTCTGTACTGAGACATTCAATTTGTGTTTAGCTAAAGCATCTCTTCCAGAAAGGCAGCTAGTCTTGACTTGGAGACATCAGGAGATGGAGTATCCATCACTTCCTTGGGAGTTTTTGTTCCAGTAGTTAATCATCCTCTCCGCGACAAACTTATGCTTTATTTCCAATTTGTATTTATCTGGATTCAGCTTTCAGACACTGCTTCTTATGCATTTCTCCACCAGAGTAAAGAGCCTTTTAGTACCCAGTATTTTTCCCTCATGAAGGTACTTAGACACTGGAGGCAAGTCACCTCGCAATTTTTTTATAACCTGAACAGATTGAGCTCCTTAAGTCTCTTCACTGTCGGTCATTTTCTCCAACCTTAAAATCCTTTTCGTGGCTCTTTTCTGTACCCTTTAATTGGTCAACATCTTTCTGAAAATGTGGACATCAGAACTGTCCACAGCATTGGTCTCCCCAATGCCAGCTGCAGACATAAAATCTCCTCCCTTTTCGCTACTTCCCTCGATATTTACTTCCAGATGATTGACGAAAATGTTGAATCGCATCAGCACTAGCACCTAATGTGCGGAACCCCACGGGAAACACCCCAATGCAATTTTGGTTTCCCCACTGACAACTACTTTTTTAGACAGTTCTTAATCCACTTAATGTGTGATTTAATTATATTGCATAATGGTATTTTGGAGTCAGAATGCAGTGCTAAGTCAAATGCCTTACAAAAGCTTAAGTACATTAGAGTTACGGTAGTTATCTTTATCAACCAAACTTGTAATCACCTCTAAGAATGAAATCAGGTTTGTTTGACAAGTTCTGTTTGCTATAAAACCATGTTGACTGGTATTAATCATGTTCCCACCCATGAATTCTTTATCAACTGAATCCCATATTAACTTTTTCATTATTTCACCTGGGACTGATGCTAGGTTATCTAGGCTATTGTTACCCAGGTCATCTCACTTACTCTTTCTGAATATTAGCACAACATTAGCATTCTTCCAATCTTCTGGAATTTCCTAAGTATTTCAAGATCTTCTCAGCCAGCTGTTTTATGGATCTTGGACTTAAGTTATTCAGGCCTCTTGATTTAAAATGGTTTATGCCTAGCAGATGTTGATTATCGTCCTCCTTGGTTACTAATTGACTAGAAAGTACTTCATCATCTCCATGTTATATGTTTACACTATCCTGCTTCTATCCAAATACAGGTCAGACATATTCATTGAACACGTCTGTCTATTCTGCATCATTAAAAAATTTACCATCTCACTGCTAGGATTTCTTTTGTTACTAACAGGTTTTATTCTTATTGTCCTTAGCACTGCCAACCGTAATGTCTTTAGCTTCCCTTACTTTCTACACTTAATAATTTCTAATTTATATTGATTTCTATCTATTTCCCCTTTTTTCATTTGTTATACATTGCTTTTTTTTTTCTAATTTTTGCCTTTACTTCACCAATGAACCAGGATGTGCTTTTAGCCGAAGTTGTTCTCTTTCTTGATTGTGGAATCATGGTTATTGACCATTAATTAACTTTTCTTTAAGAACTCCCAACTTTCATTCATATTTTTCCACGTAGTCAACTTCTGCTCATAATTTTCCACAGCTTTAGGAAATTAGCTCTTTTGAAGCACTAAATTATATATGTTACTGTTTGGCACTATCCTCTGTTTGCCCATATTGAATTTAATCAGGTCATGATCATTAGTCCCTAGGCAACCATTACGTTCCAGTCCACTGAAAAAGGAGCTACCTTATGTTGGGTGCAATGCTGTATGTGTTTCAAGATTCTCATCTATAATTTCTAGAAACTCCAGTGATGTTTTATTGCTGGCTTCATGAGACCTCCAGCAAGTCTCCCAAATTGAAGTTCCCCATATACACCACAATTTTTCCTTCCACATGTTACAGGTATATTTGTATCCAGTAAAGGGTAGGATGGAAGTTATAACATGAACTGAAGGAGGACCAGGTTGAGATCAAAGATAAATTCTGGAAAGCTACAGGGTGCCAGACAGGGTGCTTATTTAAATTAAAATAGGCACATGGTCAACAATAAAAATTGTAGATGTCTATGTGCCAGTGTAAGAAGTTTAAAAGCATATATAGCTGAACTAGAGTGCCTGGCTATGCAAGGACCTTGACATAATAGATATTACCGAAACATGGTAGGATGACAAAAAAACCACAATGGGATACTGTAATACCTAGCTATAAACTATATAGATTAGATCACTGAGGTGGGCGAGTAGCACTGTACCTTAAAAAATGCAACAGAAACCAATGAGGTAATAACATTTTTGAGTGAAGCGGCCCATAGAGTAAGATCTGTACATACACAATTCCCAAGTCATAAATAAACAAATGCCCTAGTAGGGTTATTCCAGAAGCCAACTGACCAAGAAAAGGAGACTGAGTGAATAGTGTTGAGGAGATCAAAGAAGCAGCAATTTCTCAAACAATTTCTCAACACCTTAAATGATGGCTTCTTGGAACTAGCTGTAAAACATGTAACCAGAGAAGCTGTTCTCAGCTTCAACCTTTGGAGTTGGTAGAAGTAGTGACTATAGTTGAGCCACTAATTAAACAGTGAACACAAACACAATTATATTCAGCATCCTCCTGGAAGTAATCATACCAAAAAGTAACACTATGACAATAATCTGTACAAATGGGGATTTCAACTAAAGCGAGGAAGCTACTCAAAAAGATACAAATGTCTAAAAAGGTGAGAAAAATTAAAATTCTGAGATTCAGGATGGAGTCTATTTAAGTATACCAGTATAGAGTCACAGAAGATATGTACGCCACACTGCTGCCAACTCTCTCAACTTTATCATCACTCTCACAATATTTGGTTTTTGTTTTGTTTTTTTAAGACCTGCTTCTGGAAGCATGTGATCATCAGAGAATTTCAGTTTGCATTAAAAAAGAAAAAAAAAGATTAAGTTTCTAGCCCTCGTGGTTACTGAAGGAAGCCTGAAAACATGACCCAAGTAAAGGTTTAAAAAGCAGAAAGCAAATAACAAAACCACCCACTTTTTAAATAAAAATCTCATGATTTTTAAGTTAATCATGTGGGTGGGGGTTGTTGTTTGAGTTAGGTCTGGGTCTTTTGTTGGGGGGGAGGGAGATAGGGCCTGACTCATGATTTTTGATCACTTGGTGTTGGTAATACTGAGAACCTTAAATAAAAAGGTATGCAGGAAGGAAAAAAAAACAAAAAACCATAGTATGTATAAAGGGCAATGGCTGACCTGCCATTCAAGCAAAAGATGTTGTTCAGAAAATGGGAACTCCATCTTAGTTAAACCAATGGAAAGGAACTATGGCAGATAAAATGTGTGATGGAAAAAGACCTAGACATCCTTGTGAACAGTTCAATGAAAACTTCTGCACAGTAAACAGTGAGTCCAAAAAAAAAAAAAAAAAGCTAACGAAATGTTGCAGTGTATAAGACACTGATTAGGAAATATAGGGAGTGTTATGCCATTATAGAACTCAATGGTACATACACCCTTATCTGGAATATTATTTTTAATTCTCAGAAAGGATGTAGTATAGAGACAATATAGAGATAAAAGATTAAAAAACAGAGGTATAGAAAGATTATCACATGAACTAAGTGAAAACATTAAAACTGTTTAATTTAGAGAGGAGACTAACAAAGGCAGACACAATGGAAGTATATAAAATTATAAATGGTACAAAGCTGGTAAAGCTCACACTCCTAGTCAGTCTTTCATAATTACAGGAACAAAGGAATATTCCATCAAACTGAGTGGTCACAAATTTAAAAGTAATAAAAGAAAATAGTTTTGACACAATATATAATTAACCCAGAGAACTCACTGTTACTGGATACATGGAGGCCAAACGCTTGGTATTATTCAAAATAGGGAGTGTTCACTTGTACAGCTAATGATAATATCCATAGTTATATTAGACAGAATTAAAAAAAATTAAATGGAATATAAACCGTCATACAATCAGGGCATAAGCCAAACACAAACTGACATTGTAAGAAGAAACGTTCCCTATGGGCAAGTTCTTTGATAACTGTCTACAATGGAATATGTCTTCTATTGTCTTCTGAAGCTTCTCAGACTGGCCACTCTCAGAGACAGGGCTATTAATATTATTTATTATTTGTATTATTGTAACAACTTAGCAACCCTAGTCATGGACCGAGCCTCTTGTCTTAGGTGCTGTACAAAAATGTAATACAAAAAGACATACCCTGCCCCCCAAAAGTTTACAGTCTAAATATAACACAAGAGACAGATGGATACAGAAAGACAGGAGAGTACAAAGAAACAATGAGACAATGTTGGTCATATGATAGGCTATGGTCTCAGCACACTAGCAGCCTTGCAGTTCTCACATTTATTTTTAGGCATCACAGCAAAGGAGCATTTTGAGGAGGTTTTTAAGGGAGGACAATGAGTTCATTTTGTGGATGTTTATGGGAAGCTCCTCCCAAGCATGGGGGCGGCCTGGGAGAAAGCTGGAAGGTGCTTGTTTGAAAATGTAATAAAGTGGGTGATAGAGGCTGGAACCATGGACTGACTGGAGGCAGGAGTTAACTTTTTGATACTGAGAGATGATAGGTAGTGTGGAATATATGCTGTGAAGGGCCTTGAAAGTGATGACAAGTAGCTTACATAGCATGTGATAAAGAAGGGAGAGCCAGTGAAAGGATGCAAATAGAGGGGTGACATGGTCAAAGCAACAGATTCAGAAAAGGATATTTAAAGCAGCATTCTGAATGGCTTTGAGCAGAGCAAGATTGCATTTGTCAAGGCCAGAGAAAATGATGTTGTAGCAATTAAGATGTGAGATGACAAGAGCGTGGACAGGAGTTTTAGCTGTGTGGATGGATAAGAAATGCCGTATCTTAGAGATGTTATGCAGAAAAAAAAAATCTGTAAGATGTAGACATACCCTGAATGTAAGGACTTAGAGGGAGGTCTGAGTCAAAGACAACATCCAAGTTATGGGCCTGAGTGACAGTTAGAATGGTGATCAAGAAAGGAAGTAGTGGGGAGGACTTGAAGGGGGTGAGGGGAGATTAGGAACTCAGTTTCATGTTGAGTTTGAGCTGATGGCTAGACAGCCTTGTGGAGATGTCAGAGAAGTAGGGTGAGATTTTTGTTTGGACAGGAAGAGACAGGTCTGGAGCAGAGAGGTAGATCTATGAATTGCCAGCAGAAAGATAGCAGTTGAATTTGTGCTTTCGGATTAGATTATTCAGATGGACCACAGCTCTGATCTGGTATGGCAATTTCTATGTTCTCATAGAGAAGCAGAAAACATCTTAGATCTGAGGTTTCCAGTTTACATGAATGTTGTGGTGGACCATAACTAAACAGAACATCTGGAGCGTTTATCCAAACTTATACTGCATGGGAAAAAAGTTATTCAGATATGGAAACTGGAAAATAGCCAAAAAAATACCAAAAAGGGGTCTGGAAATCAGAATTTGCCCCTCAAATTACAAAGCCAGTGATATCAAACACAGTAACTGCATTCACACCAGATGCAAAAAGCTCACTATTTAACTGAAAATACCCATTTAGATGGTAATAAAGTGTCCACAGAGACTCTTTTCCAGAAAATATGACCCTTAAGTGTATAGTAGCATTTCAGTGATTCATATTCTAAGGGCCTTTCCAAATTGTAGCCCATGATTCTTTTGGTTCCACATGTTGTGAAAACAAGGGTCCAACTTCTTTGTCATAGCCATTTTCTCTTGTTTAATTAAACAGCACTTAATATAGATCACTTATTTATTTTCATTTATTTAAAATGCTCCCCTCCAACATTCTGGGCTCCTGTACAAAATGATGGTAATAATAATAATTTTAAAAACCCCAACACCCTAGTTGGACTAATATCCAAATCTAAAAATCTTCCCAAACCACAGCAAACTCATATCTGCCCATAATGAAATCCACTCAAATTCCTGAAATCATAATTCATACACAGGGGCATGAGGCTAGAATAGCAACATGATACGTGCTAGAACGTCACGTCCCAAAAATTGAGAGTTTATATACAAGAAGACCTCTGTAGTCTTGCTCAGCAGGGCAATATCATTTAAAATTTCACCTGGGATCTACTGAACACTTGCTGGTCTCAAAGCTGAAAATTTAATTACTGCTCCAAGAAACCAACCCATGGCACTACATATATTGCACTGGTGCAATAGTCTTTAGGAAATAGCAAAATTTGAGAATATGACATTTTCAAGATCTGCTAAGCTTTTCTGATATAACTCAGTGTGGCAGCCTTTCACAGCACTGCACATTGACCAAAATAGTTCAAAAAGTTAGTACCATTTGTCCTCAATTCCTTGAAAAGTCTCTCTCGAGAAACAGTCACTTTAGATAATGAGGTCTGATGAAATGGCCTACTTAATAATTATAGACCATCTTGCTCTGAAGGCCCTCTTAGAGACTGCATGGAAGAACATATGATCCAGATCCAAACCTCTTGGCTCCAGCCCATAGCTAATCCATATTTTTCCTAAGGAAATATGTACTGTATTTATGTACTGTATATATGTTCTTTTCTTTTAGGATTGTCTAATAATATACTATGAGATTTCATGAACACCTACATATATATTTTGATTTTTTTTCTTGTCACATTTTAGGTCACAAATGTATATTTTAGCCCATTCTACAATGTTGTGGATGACATTTTAATACATCTGCACTACTTCATTCCACATTCTAGTGCAGCATTTCTCAAACTGGGGTCCATGGATCCCTAGGAGTCTGCAAGGTACTCCAGGGGGTCTGCGGGCCCTGCTGATCAACTCAGCTTCTCCCCCTCCCTCCCAGCACCTCCTCCATGTTGGGCAACAGCTGGGAGGGAAGGGGAGGATTGGGGACATGGCACGCTCAGGGAGGAAAGAGGAGGGGCAAGGGTGGAGCAGTGGCGGGAAGAGGTGGTGTGGGGCCTGGGGGGGAAGGGGTGGAGTGGGGGCGGGGCCTTGGCCTGAGCAGGGAGCTTGGGGGTCCATGATTTTAAATCAAAATGAGGGTCCTCGGGTTGCTAAAGTTTGAGAACTGCTGTTCTAGTGGTATGCATCCCACAATGAGTCAGCAAGCTGAGCCCAAAGTGTATTGGGTGTTGTAACTGAAGGCTCCACCAGGTGGTGTTTCTAGGAAGTAAAGCTTATAGTGTTGCTTGAAATTTTGAGCCTCAGTGCAGTAAAGTCAGTATTTCATTTTTAAGACTCACCTGCAACCAATTTACAAGGCGACAAAAAGGTAATGCAGCCCTGAAACTTCAGTTCCACCTCAGAGAACAACCTGTGCTGTTGACTTATCACCTCGTTTCACACAGATACACAGGAGTACAGTTCAGTTAGCACAATGTCCCTTCACTTAGCCAATACGAATTACATTTCCACTTACACAGCAGTTACTCGGGATTATTTTTAGAACTTTCGGCAAAATGATTTTACTACCAGCCATTAAGTCAGAACAGAAAGAGAGAAAGAAATTGGAGTGATGATGAACTCTCTGACAAAGGGTGGAAGGAGAACAGGTTGCATATCCATGAGCACGATCCAAAATGTTTTGCTGACAAGGCTCAAATGTAATTTGATTTAGGAAGAGCAGCTTTTCTCACATTTTACAGACCTACCTTACTCACATTTTACAGAACTAGCAAGGAATTTTAAATGTACTGAGAGGCAAATCCTGCCTCCTTGTCCACATTTGCAGAGGTACCCCGCCCCCCGTAGGCAGAACCAATGCTGGGACAGGGTATGGTCAGGCTATGCAGTTGGTACTCAACTCTGCAGTGGTTCCCTGTGAACCAGTCTACAGGAGCCAAAGGATGGAGGAGCAGAGATCCTATTGTAGATCCTCCCATCTTCCCCTTACCACCCAGCCATGCCACAGCTTGGATGGAGGATTCTTTTCCACATGCATACCTCCCCTACCCCTGCCGCTCGGAACTACCTATCTTCCAGTCCAGCTGTTGTGGCTGGGTGCTGGTGTGAGGATGGGGGCCTGGATGTGTTGCTGAAATGCCACAGCAACTTCCATGAGGTAATCTCAACTACTTTCAGTTATTCTGTTTAAAGCGGGATTTCTTCCAACAGCCCTGGGTCCCAGACTCAACCTTTCCTTATGGAAAAGTTGTAGAAAATTTAAGAAGGGATATGGACATTTTTTTCCAGAACAAGCCTCTGACTTCTACTGAAGTTATGGGGACTGAGCACTTTTGAAAATCAGGCCCTAAACCTATGGGATTATGTACATATTAAATAGCAATAATAATGAATAGATACCTTTTCTTCCGAAACAGGTGGTGAGGTAATATTTTTATTGTACCAACTTCTGTTGGCGAGAGAGATACGGCTACGACTACGTTGCACACAACATCCTTTCTACAAGCTTTTTGAACTACAGAGAGAATTCTAGCAGAGTCCTTAGTTTTGTATTAAATTCCAGGGAAATGTCAAAAAACCTGTAGAAACATTATCATTTTCTCAGAAGTTACATAGGACTTTGCCATAAGGGTTATCTAAGTCTTTAAAAAGGGTTATCTAAGCCTTTACTTTCCCTTCCTGTAATTACAAAATTTCCTAGCCAAATTCCTCTAAACAGAAATATCCATAACCCTGCTCCACTTGCTAAAAGCAACTGCCTCCAGCCTGATCCGCTTTCTCCCTCACTCCCGATAGCTCTCACTTAAATTGTAAAATGGGGATAACAATCTTAACCTCCTATGTAAAGCACTTGGAGATCAACAGATGAAAAAGCCCTATATAAGGGCTAGGTATTATTATATCATTGGCTTTGATCCCTTTCTTTAATATAACTAATGACATTTATAGTTTATTAAACATGCAAAGTGTGCTCGGTACTTTAGACCGCAAATGAGAAAAATACCCTGCCCTTAGGATCTTACCATTTAATTATAAATGTGGCACACAATGAGTAAGTGTAACAAACATGGTGAATCTAGGAGGAGGGGAGGAAACGGGAGAAACAAGAGGACAAAGATAACGAGAAGATTATATTGTTAGATTCGTGTGCATTTCTTGATGGCTCTACTCTGTCAATTATTTTAATGCGCATTTCCTTCTTCCTCTTCACTCTCACGGAGTATCGTGGGCCTTTAGGAGTGAGCTGAATGAGGAGAGGCAGAGTTTGATGGACTGCAGAGAGTCTTCCATGGATAAGAAGCAGCATGGAAGTAGGTGTAAACATGGAAGTGGGAGGGGGGACACAAAGGGGACATTAAGACTGACATCGCTGGCAGCGCAAAGGGGGCCATGCTCAGAAATTAGATTGAGATGTAGGCTGGGATGGCGCTGGGACTGGAATCTGCTAATAGAAAGACTGAAGAGAGCACTGATATTGTTAGAATGATGGGTAAGGAAGATGACTTGAGCAAATGTATTTTCAATAAACTACAGGGGAGTGATATGGGTGTCAAGGAGGCCAGAGAGGAAGAGGTTGCACTAGGTGCAGGGACTGTCATTATAATGCATAGTACAATAGAGTCCTGACCTGGTTGAGGCCTTAGGGGTATAACTTACTATTATTAGTCAAGAGGGAGATGACCAGGGCAGAAATCAGGGATTGAGAGGAAGGATTAGCTTTCCAAAGATTTATACAGGAAGTACTAGATTCCGCAGAAATCTCTCCTTTCTTGCTGCACCCCTCCAGAGAATTTCCCCCCACATTTAATCATTGTTCCTAGTCATACTCAAGTGGTCACACATATATGCTTATTATTTTGCCTCTTTGTTTGAAAGACAGGAAGTTTGGATTCCTACCCACCACTTTGTCACATCACATAATTATTTTACCTCTTGGCCAAAATATCACTGTTCAGACTTCCTAGAGCCAAGCTGCAGGCTGTCCTCACATTCTAATTTTAACTCTTCAATACACTTTCGTACAGACTCTCTGACTGGAGGGAGAATTTTTAAAATAGGCTATTCAAAGAGAGTGTGCAATAGATTGGCTTGGCAGTGTTTGCCTCAAATACCCCACCACATTTGCAGCTGTTAATTCCGTATGGTGATTGATAAATGGGTTCTGCTAACTCAGGATGTAAAGGCGGTAGGAGTAGTTCTCTGGAGAAAGATGATCATGTGCTGAGTAATCCTGAGGAAGAATCCTAGAAGCGCCAAGCCTGGGGAGATGGTCTGAGCTGAACTTTTTTGTATTATTATTATTTTCTGTGTTAATAAAACTAGATCCTAAGACTTATGTATGAATGGCACCTCCTCATGCAGACTTTTATATATTTAATCAAAGCTTAAAAACCTCTCTTTCCCCCTCTTTCAGGTAACTGTATAAAGATTTCACTAAGAGTGTGGTAGGTAATTTTCTTTCCCCTGTAAATTAAATTTAGCCTTCAGTTATGAGCCAGCCTTACTGATAGATACTTTGTATCACTTTCAGGTCCAGATTGCTCACCACGTTTACCTTCCAACTGATTCCAGTAAATGTTATAAGAGCTATCGAATAAACAGACCTGAAAAAACACAAAACATTAGCTTGCTAGAATGCATCTTATCCATCTGTATCCATTTCCTCTATGCAAGAAAACACACAACTGAAACTTAAGTTTATTTCTATGTCTTCAGGACTGAATAATAAAACAAATAATAATAATAATAATAATAAAATAATAAGAGGAGCAGGAAAAGACTATATCATTCAAACGAAAGTCCAATAATTTGCTATTATTTAGCTATGAAGATGTGTAGCCAAATTCTGCTTTCAGATGTACCTATTTAAACCAACTGAAGACAAAAGCATAGGATGAGAATTCATGACCCCAAGAAGAAATAGAAATGTTACTATTAGATCAAATAGGATGGGTCTGTCCTGGGGATAATGTGAGTCTTACGTCACTGTACAAATAACTAATAATAATTTCCTGAGATTGATTATACTGGAAATATGAGCAAGACTTTGCATAAATAGGCTGAAATAAACTTTTAGTACTTTTGAGGAAAATGCTGCAACTGTCTGATATGTTTATATAAACTGAGAAATGAATTCTCATTGTGCTGCGTCAGTTCCTTTACTGATCATGAAGTCTCTGGCAAGGACAGATTTAAAGTTATTTTGCAAAACCAATAATGTTTATAGGTTAAAGTGAGTTTATTTTTTTGTCCTGTGCAAGCTTTTCTCTTCATACGTGCAATGTGCTCGCTGAAGCAAGATAGAACTTCACTGTCCATCTTGGGAAACCTCTTGACTAATAAGCAATATCCTGGGTCTTCAGGCTCAAAGATGCTATTCTTCAGGCAGCTCCTTTATCTCTCTGTTGTCATCTTTTCCATCTCTCAATTCACTCTGGCTATCCACCCCAAAAATATCCCCTTCCCAAAGACAGTTGAATCCATTCCCTACATTTTTACCATGATTTATTTCCCTTCAAACCTGTAAAATACATAATTTCGTCAATGATATGCACAAGAAAAGATAATCTATTGAAAAACTGCTTGACTACCTATTTGGAACTTAACCAATCTGTGCTTGCAAGAGACTAGAAGACATATGCCTTCTCCACACCACAGGAAGAGTAATTCCCAATGACTTGAGGATAGGGCTTTAGTTTATTGTCAGTTTGTCTATCAAGTGTGATAATTAAGGAGGACTAAAAGAAAAGGAGTACTTGTGGCACCTTAGAGACTAACCAATTTATTTGAGCATGAGCTTTCGTGAGCTACAGCTCACTTCATCAGATGCATACCGTGGAAACTGCAGCAGACTTTATATATACACAGAGAATATGAAACAATACCTCCTCCCACCCCACTGTCCTGCTGGTAATAGCTTATTACACTCTCTTTCTCTCTCTCTCTCTCTCTCTCTCTCTCTCTCTCTCTCACACACACACACACACACACACACACACGAAGTGTTGTCATACATTGTAAAATGTTCTCAGAGAATGATTCCCCTTTAAACATTACGGACAGGTGGTAGCGACTCCAGGTTAAAGCTTAGAGACCAGTTTCCATATCAAAGCCTTATTTTGGTGCCCTACCTCCCACCTAACTTTGGCTTGAAAAAATTCATTTGACCTGAAAATTACCAGACCTAATTTAAAGACTAAAGGAGAATGTTTCTTGCAAGTCTGAAGAAAGTTAAATTTGTTTTGTAATTCTAAAAGGTTACCCAGATTTAAAAGTTAGACTTATATGTAATGTTTATCTCTTGTAATTCCAAAATGGCTTACTGCTATGCCTTCAAACTTTCCAGAGTTTATTCTGAGAACTCATGTATTGACTGTAATTAAGACAAGTTAACAATATTTATTGTGGGTAGTTTGGGGTCCAGTCCTGCAGTCATTGATTTCAATGAGTTCTTATCCCAGTTGTCCACTGATGTCTATGGGAGATGTTTAGACAAGGGGTTTTCAACCTTTTTCCATGTGTGGACCCTTAAAATTTTGAATGGAGGTGCAGACCCCTTTGGAAATCTCAGACATAGTCTGTGGACCCTCAGGGCTATATGGACCACATTAACATCAGTAGGAGTTGGACTGGGCACTATATTTTTAATGTGATTGTGTTGACTAGTTGCATTTTATTAAAAGCTTGAGGGTCTTTCTATATGTAACAGCTAATGGAGTTATTCTAAAAGTTAGCGAATACCCAATGTATTTAATTATTAATTTACCAATAAGAAATAAAAATGAAAGGTAATAAAAAAAACCTTGGGAAAGACCATAAAACATTGTTCCAGAAATCAGACAATGTTGCTAAGTATAACAACGTACCATTATTTACATAACCCAACCACTTAAAAGTACAGAAGTGAATAGTTAAGGGCATCATATATCTTACACTGTCACATAATAAAACTAATATATGTATTGCTTTATATTATAGCAGTAATGTACCACCACAACTCAACCACCCTTTGCCTCAAAATAAATACCATTCTCATATCAATAACCTCAGAATATGAACACAAAACAAAACCCTAATGAAAAAGAACAGTAAACATGTATATGCATCAGTGGTTTGTGTTGATCAGCTCCAAGTGCAAGTTTATCCACAAACATAATTTTAAATAGTTAACATTCTCAAGAAACAACACTTGTTAATACTTTGCCAAAAGATTCTACTTCCAATTAATAAGTATATTAACTGATCCTACTTCACAGTATCCCTCAAAAGAAAATATTGAAATAAATACATAAAACAATCCATGGCACAAAATAAAGGTTATTACGTAGTGATGCAATATGCACACATTTGTACTGGTATATGGCCATGCTAACCATCATATAAACTGTGACACTGATTCATACAACATTCCTCCCTACCCTACATGCCAGCAAAATATGAAAAGGGCAACATCATCATACCTTCCTCCTAAGCCCAAGTTCATGGTAGAAATAGCTTCCTGACTTTTTGGTTACAGACTTGCTCAGCAGAGTAGGCTATGTTCACACTACTGTGTTTTCTAAGGCACTTTTTGTTTCTTGAACCAAAGAAGAACATAAAAGCGTTTTCAGAGATCAGAAGGAAAATATTTTAAAATATATAAATGACAGGTCCATCAGTTTTGACAGTATTCTTTCAAACTCTATGGAATTAAATTGCCATCTGGATTGAACAAGAAAGAAAGAAAGAAAGAAAGAAAGAAAGAAAGAAAGACTTTTGGAAACAGGAAGAAAATCAAAACTAAATACAGAATCCACATTCTGAGTTCTACCAGAAGAGTCTACTTTCTTTCTAGCATATCATGGTTATCATCAAGATAATAAGAACACAGCGCAGAGCAGCACAAAACATCTTTTAAATAAGGATAAAATACTTTATTATAATAAAAAAATCTGGGCTTCATTGTTTCCTCTGCCAGCTGCCAAGAGATCTGCACTTGTCCTTTTGCCATTTTGAATTATCTGACTGATCTTCTCTCCATACCATCCCCACATATTTATTGCCAAGTGTTTTTCCTTGGCTATTTAATGTTAAACATCAAGCTATTTCTGTGCATCAGGGGATGGTAGCCAGTGCCATGCAGCATCATGTAGACCACATTTCATGCGAGCATTTAAATCATTGCTGAGGCAGCCACTCAATTATTTGAATGCATGCCCCCCATTTCCCAAACACACACAGCTTTCACACTTCAAACTGAGGAAGAGGCACAGCTGACTTGAGGTGATCATGTAAATGCTCCTATCAAAGAAAAACACTGGTGCTCGGCATGATGGAAATTAGGTGAATTATGGCCAGCTGATGTTATCACTACATTTTTATTCATTCCCAGGAAGGATGACTTAAGGGCCACTGACTTGCACTATGAGCTTTTCAAATTGACTGTCAACAATATTTCCATTAACATTACTAACAAACAATACATATTATAGAAAAACAGCAACAAAGATGCTAACCAACCTTCCTCACAGCAAGGAGGGGTTCAAAACTTGATCAGAAAAGCCAGGTGGAGCTTACACAGAGGGAAACATGGCACCACAGACTGAGTGCACCCCTTCCTAATCACTATACTCCCTCCTCCAGTATACAGTCTAGTCTACTTAAACATGGAGTGACAGGGGCTTGGGTGGCCTAGTGGTTAGATTGCTGGGCTCAGCCCCTCCTGGGCTGAGTAGTCTCAGTCTTTAAGGCCAGGGTCCTGTCTATACCAACCCGTGAACAGGGGGGGTTGGTGTCCCTCCCAGTGGGGAGTCGGAACCTGCTGCCCTGGGTTACTTCCTAGGAATCTGTTCAGTTTGGGGCATGGCCCCTTTAGTCCAATCTATCGGTGGATTGCTGCCCAGAGGGTTCCTTCTTGAGTATGGAGTAATGCTTTGCTACAGTCCCAGGTCCTTTGGGGCGAGGCAGCTGCAAGCTTGGTCCCACAATGTCTCTGGGGCCGCTCAGTCAGTTACCTCTGGTACTGGGGTTTGTAGGCAGTCTCCCCTTGTCTGAGGAGCCAGTGCTTGCTTCCAGGTGGCTGCCCTAGTTGGCAGGCTGCTGCCCCATCTGTTCAGGCAGGAACACAGGGAGTTGCTGCTTCTTCGCCAGTCAGCTCTGTGGCTGAGACAGCTCCTTTCTTTTCTCCCCCATCCAAGCCTGGCATTAGCCACAGGTATAGGAGGGCAGCGCTAACTGAACCCAAAAGTTTTCTTTAACTTTTGCTGTGCCAGCTGGCAGTTTCTCTGCTTCATCACACACAGGTATCATTTCATTCTCATTGGTTTAATAGTCAAAGTATTATCAAGCCCTTTGTGCTCTGGGGCATGCCAACCGCAACTCCACTCCCTGAGCAGTTTACAGACAGCTGTTGTTAGCTGGAAGCTGATGGCAGCCTGGACACTAATCTGGCCATACTGCTTACTTTGTGCCCTTATGCACATGTTTTACCTTGAAGAGGACCACTGAACCCAATATTACTAGCGCCATCAAGAACAAAGGCCTGTATCTATTTGTCACATGTAGGAAAGTCACAGCAGCCGACAAGTTCCTTCAGGAGATCTGGAGCTCCACAGCTACTCCTGTACCAGAGGCAAAGCACAAGTCCTACAGCCACAATTCACACTCTGTACCATGAATACAGGTCCCGATGAATAAGCCTTCCCAACAATGCCAGCACCGATATCTATCCTGCTGCATGTTCCATTGGTAGGTCCACTGCGAGCCAGTTGCCAGTAGCTCCCCACTAGCATTTAAAGCATTTAAAGAAGGATTTGTTGCTGGTCCAAGCAGCAGTAATTTACCATGCACCAGAAATTGCCATGTTAGGAAAGGAAAAATGCTCTGAAGAATAGCTATTTCATTCCACCTACCTCAGGACAGAGACACGTGCTGGTTGGGTGCAGCTCAGCTCATATTGCAGCCGCAAAGGGGCTGGAGGCAGCTACCTAACGGAAAGGATACTAATGTGAAACTGCCCTTCCTGCTCTGTGCAGTCCCCAGGCCCCTTTCCTCTGTTTTCTTATTATTTCATTTCCTTGCGCACCTCCAGAGGGTGCACATAGCCCAAGGGGTGGAACTGATTAGTAACTCTTGTGTTGTTTTGCTGACTGTTTAATTACATTTGTGTTGGCAATGTCAGGGGTGCTTGAGTCAGGCAGAGTTGCCCCTTTTTACTTTTGTACAAACCTAAAGAAAATAAATGAATAAGTCAATAGCTTTTTCTGTTTGCTTTCTTTAATTATTTCCTAAAATCACCTTACCTAATGAGCTTCTAGTTGTTACTTCTTTGAGAAGGTAAGTGTGAGAAATCAAGGGCTTCAAAGTTACAGATTTACTTTTACAATCTATGCCTTATATCCTGACCTCTCTTCTAAGAGCAGACACATAACCAGCCAAGATGCTGGACAGGCAACATTCAGCAATCAGAAAAGAAAGCAAATGGAGACATTTTACACATTACTTCTTTTTTTTTTTATTCTGATCTGACTTGTCTTCAACACTTAGACACTGCCCTAGGGTTTCAAAAGTTCTTTATCCAACACTTTCCCGCATACACTTAAAGGGTATCTTTTTGCTGAATTCAGAACCAATACCTTATACTCCCAACAGATAGTGGGAATGAGAGTTTTACTTTCTGTCCTTAGCTGGAAAAGGCTTTGAGGCAACACTTTTAATACTGGCCAAAGCAATGCAGATTAATGGGCTATTAAGTGAACAAGTAAATCGTCGCATTCTTCTGTGAACCCAGCTCAATATTTTCATATCATTTAAAATTTCTCTCTCTCTTCTACATTTTTTGGTTTCTGAAGCACACTGCTCACATTCCAGTCTATGTCCACATGTTGAGGTTTGCCACTTTAAAAAAAAGTGCGCCAGCACACTGACAATGTTGTGACAGTGGAGACTAACTTTTAAGTCTTGACATGTCCTAGAATGAAATCAGAAAGCTTAGTGCTGAGAATGAGGGTGCAGCCAGTTCAAACGTATCACCAAGAACTCCATGGTACAACATTAGCCATAGACTTAGAGCTAAGAGAGTAGGTTACTATAGCTACATGACAGTGTCCCCTTTTTACAAAAGCTCTTCAGTAAATCGCATTATACAGTGAGGCTGAATTTTTTAAAAAATTGGTGCCTAAACTCAGGTTCCTAAGTCAACAGGAAAAAGCCTTGTAAAGGCACACATTCGCCAGCAGTATCGCCTAGGGGTCAGGCTGGGGTGTGGCAGGTTGTCTTCCTCCTGGGCATTTATTTTTCTTACTGTACATTCCCCGCATGGGGGTCCGTTCTTTTAGAAGCTCAGCCCTCCAGCTGGGTCACATATTCAAGGCCACCCTTTTGGGGAATACATAATGAGTCCAATGACATGGAAATCTTCAGAAGTCAGCAAGATGCTTCAGGGCTTCTCCCCCTTGGGTTGGGTTCTGAGGATCTTCCCGTCCTTTGCAGGCATGGTCAGGTCAGTACCTCCAAGCCTCAGGCAGGAAGAGCTCCAGGGTACTCCTTCCCAAAAGCTCGGAGCACAAGTCTGCTCCCTTCTACTGTCTACATACCTGTGAGCTTCTCTCTTCCCCTTTTAAGCTCCACTTCTGGCATTTGCAAGCTTTGCAGGTGTAGTAGGGCAAGGCCACCTAAGCCCAGAGCTGCTCCTTAACCCCTTCTTCTCCAGTGTGAGATTTGTATACCTTATCACAGGACTCAATAAGTGGGCTGATTTTTAAGAGTGCTGAGCACCCATGGCTCCTACTGACTTCAAAGTTTTCTATGTTCATTGTTGACAACTCTTGGGTCATTAACACTTAGGCCTTGTCGATACTGGCAAGTTTCTGCGCAGTAAAGCAGCTTTCTGCGCTGTAACTCCCGAGGTGTACACGCTGCCAAGCCACTTAGTGCACAGAAACTGCGCAGTTGTAGCACTCTGAAAAAACCACCCTGACGAGAGGCGTAGAGCTTTCTTCGCCGGAGCTGCAGCGCTGCGGTGCCAATGTAGACACCATGGCGATTACAGCGCTGCAAATGGCCTCCAGAAAGTGTCCCACAATGCTTGTTCTCACCTCTCTGGTCATCTGCACTGCCCTGCCCTCAGGTGACCAACCGTCATCCCCACCCCGTACATTCCTTTGCAAATTTGCAAGTCCCATTCCTGTTTGCAATGGTCTCAGCGCATCCTTCCACGTGGCCAGGCCTGCTCCATGCACCAGGCAATCCCCCGCTTGGAGCAATGTCGAGCTGCTGGACCTCATTGGTGTTTGGGGAGAGGAGGCTATGCAGTCCCAGCTGTGCTCCAGCCATAGGAATTATGATACCTACGGACAGATTTCACGATGCATGATAGAAAGGGGCCATGACCGGGACACATTGCAGTACAGGGTCAAAGTGAAGGAGCTGCGGAACGCCTACCACAAGGCGTGGGAGGCAAACTGCCGCTCCGGTGCTGCACCCACGAGCTGCCGGTTCTACAAAGAGCTGGACACGATACCCGGTGGTGACCAATGTTCCCTCTCATTTTTGACAGGCCGTGTGCACGAAAAATTTCTTCTGTGCAAATTGTTGTGCTTCTGTGCAAATTTCTGTGCGTGCGGTGTTTCACCGTGTGGGTGTGGGGTGTAGGACCTGTATGCACACGCACATGCGCACAGCTTAGAGGGAACAGTGGTGGTGACCCCCACCTCCACTGCAAAAGTCCCTTGGATACTTCGTTGGCTCGTGTGCCAGTCGAGAGTGGACTGAGCCAGGAGGAAATCTTGGACAAAGAGCAGGAGGGGGACCCAGAGGCAGAGGATGACTCGGAGGCCAGAGATGCATGCAGCCAGGAGCTCTTCTCTACCCCAGAGGAGCCTAGCCAGTCACAGCAGTCGGATCTTGGCCAAGTGCAAACAGGAGAGGAGGCCCCTGGTAAGTGGATCTGATTCTGGGAATTGCTGAAGCTAGTTGTTGGGAGCAGGAGGGTTGCAGAAAGCAGGCTTGTCTCCCACCGCATGCCTAGTCTGAACAGTGGAACAGGCTGTTGATAGACTCCCTCACTACACGGGAATCTCCCTCAGAGATTTCCAGGAAACTCTCATGGAGATACTGGGCAATCTGCTGCCACAGGTTCCTCGGCAGAGCTGCTTTGTTTCTTGCCCCATTAACGGTAACTTTCCCACGCCACTGTGCCATCACGGCGGGGGAGAGGGAGGGGGAGGGAACTGGAACCGGACCATTGCTACACACAGGCAAGCTGCATAGGGGCCAGGGTGGAAGCCGCAGGCTTGGAGAAGACCCTCCCTTGATTCCCTGGTCACCCTCAGTAGCGAGATATCTTCCATAATGATCACATCCTGTGGAAAGAGTGGAGACAGGAATGATTATCAGGCCCCTCCTACAGCGCTGGCTCTCCCCAAGAGCCACGTGCCCCATGTACAGCAGGGTCCGGGAAGAGTGATTTACCCTGCCCCTGCGGCTACTCACCATTTTGGGGGTCTTGTGGCTCATGTGCGCTTGCCTGGGGTCAGCCAGTTAGTGACAAGCGTGTGAGTACTGGCTGTGTTTTAAAGCACTGAATCAATGTTGCGTGTGTTGAAAATAATACTGCTTCTGTCAAATGTTGCATTTAAACTTCACAGAGATGACCTTGAGAGCCCAGCCTCCCTTTTTGTTATTGGTGGCAGAACAGCAGTACAGAATTAGAAAGCAACCATGAAGAACAAAGGAGGACTTTCTCCATGAGGTTATGATGCACTCTGCCACCGAGAAACAGGAATTGAAGGAGTGGTGGGACAGCGAGAAGGGGGACCGAAAGGAGAACATGGCACATCAGAAAGAAGCCACAGAGCATCTCTTAAATGTTATGGAGCACCAAGTGGACACGCTCCACGCGATACTATCTGTTCAAACCGAGCAGCTCCGCGGCTGCCCTCCCCTGCAGCCGCTGTCACAGAACTCTTTCCCATGCACGCCCCACACACCGCCAACATACTGTTATCAACCTCCTGGCTCCAGTCGATACCCGCAGCATTCCACTCCTCCCTCCTCACAGTCCAGCATTGTGGGCTCCCACTACCCACTGCACTCAACACCCATCCCTCCGCAGTTGGGTCCTTCTGAAGTACAGCACCTACTGCATTGTATTACAAAGGAGAAGGTTGGGTATGATCCCTGGACATACACAAATCTGTAGCTGTTGCAGGACAAAGAGGATGGATCTAGACTGTTCTCAGTGGTAGCAGATGACAGAACAAGGAGTAATGGTCTCAAGTTGCAGTGGGAGAGGTTTAGGTTGGATATTAGGAAAAACTTTTTCACTAGGAGGGTGGTGAAACACTGGAATGCGTTACCTAGGGAGGTGGTGGAATCTCCTTCCTTAGAAGTTTTTAAGGTCAGGCTTGAAAACACCTGGCTGGGATGATTTAGTTAGGGATTGGTCCTGCTTTGAGCAGGGGGTTGGACTAGATGACCTCCTGAGGTCCCTTCCAACCCTGATATTCTATGATTCTATGACCCCTCCCTCTCTTGAGACCTTCCCTTCCCCCATCCCTCATCCTCCTCCCTGCTGATGAATTTTTTCGTTTGACTCTTTCCTCCGGTTGTTGTCGTTTAATAAAAGAATTATGTTGGTTTGAAAGCAATCTTTATTCTGTTAAGTGAAAGCAAAAAGAGCACTTCAAAGCAACATACAATTATGTTAAGCCCCCTTCTTGCATCATGTTCACCAATCACCTCCTAGCATTACAAGCACTGCAATCCCAAGTATAGCAACAAATATTAGTGCCTTTCAGCTTCAAATTGCTGCCTCAAGGCATCCCTGATCCTTATGGTTCCATGCTATGCCTCTCTAATAGCCCTGGTCTCTGGCTGTTCAAACTCAGCCTCCAGGCGCTGAGCCTCTGCAGTCCAGCCCTGAGTGAAGCTTTCACCCTTCCCTTCACAAATATTATAGAGTGTACAGCACGCAGCTATAAGCCTAGGAATATTGTCATCGGCCATATACAGCTTCCCACACAGGCATTGCCAGTGAGTTTTAAAGAGCCAAATGCACACTCAACAGTCATTCTGCACTTGCTTAGCCTGTTGTTGAACCACTCCTTGCTGCTATCAAGTTGCCCCGCGTATGGCTTCAAAAGCCACTGCATTGAGGGGTAGGCGGGGTCTCCCAGAATCACAGTGGGCATTTCAACTTCCCCTACGGTGATCTTCTGATCCGGCAAGAAAGCCCCGGCTTCTTGAACAGGCCAGTGTTCCGAAAGATGCGTGCATCATGCAACTTTCCAGACCAGCCTGCGTTAATGTCTGTGAAATGCCCACAGTGATCCACAAGCGCCTGGAGAACCATTGAGAAATACCCCTTGTGATTAATGTACTCAGTGGCTAGGTGGTCTGGTGCCAGAACTGGAATATGTGTGCCTATTGCCCCTCGGCGGTTAGGGAAGCCCATTTGTGCAAAGCCATCCACAATGTCATGCACATTGCCCAGAGTCACGGTCTTTTGGAGCAGGATGCAATTAATACCCCTGCACACTTCCATTAACACGACTCCAACGGTCGACTTTCCCACTCTGAACTCGTTAGCGACCGATCGGTAGCACTCTGGAGCAGCCAGCTTCCACAATGAAATTGCCACGTGCTTCTCCAACAACAAGGCAGCCCTTGTTCTTGTGTCCTTGCGCCGCAGGGCTGGGTCGAGCTCAGCACACAGTCCCAAGAGAGTGGCTTTCCTCATGCGAAAGTTCTGCAGCCACCGCTCGTCATCCCAGACGTGCATCACGATGGGATCCCCCTACTCAGTGCTTGCTTCCCTGAGCCCAAAAGCGGTGTTCCACGGTGGCCAGCACCTCCAGGAATGCCACATGCACTCTCGTGACGTAGCTACTGCGCGTGGCGAGATCAATGTTGAATTCTCTTGCCTTTGTAGTTTAAGGAATAACTCCACTGCCACTCGTGACGTGTTGGTCAGAGTGAGCAGCATACTGGTCAACAGTGCGTGATCCATTCCTGCAGACCGAAAGAGGCAGGGCGCGCAGTACACAAACTGTTGAAAGATGGCGCCAAATGCGGACAGAAGCACAGGGATTGCTGGGATGCGAAGCAATTTATCATGGGGCATTGGGACTGGACCCAGGATGCCCAGTGACCCCCTCCGCCTACCCACAAGTCTTAGTGGCAAAAGAGAAAGAGGTGCTCTATGAATAGCGCTGCAAGTGCCGAAAGTGTGAACACGCAATTGAGCAGGCAGCTGTCAGTGTGAACACACCCCAGCTGTTTTCCTTCTGTGCTCTCTGAGCGGCGCTGTAACTGCCGGCGCTGTAACTTTGCCAGTGTAGATGTACCGTTAGGAAAAAATCAGACCACTGATTTAGGTGTCTAAATATGAACTTAACTTGCATGCCAAATTTCATGTCAATGGAAATTATTGCCCACCCCTTAGGCATACACAGCATACACGGCTATGTAGGGCACCCGAAAATTTGGGGCACCCCTTGGTCTCAGTGTCCTCCCTCCCACCTCTTCCTCTCCCTGTTCTGACCCTTCCTGTAGGCTCCCACCACAATTGGCTGCTGCAGCCTGGTGAGTCTTCCTCTGGAGGGAGGAAGTACTAGTACTTAAAAGTGAAAAAAGCCTTACAGCCTGCCAGACCTATTAGCACAACACTGAAACAGTTAAAGAGCCATTCAAGTGGTAATGAAACCATTTAACAGGCATTTGCCAACCCCCAGGTATATACCATCAGTTTCTGAATTTACTGACAAAAACAGTTGTGCATTACTGTAATATTTACTCTGAACATGCTAGTCAACAGGATCTTAGTTTAAAATTTGCTTTAAAAATATTTCATTAGTGTGTTGCTGAAGATTATAAAAATCACATCTCTAAAAAATCCTTGCACAGATTTTTAGATGCACAATCTGAGTATTCATCTTGTTAGGGAAAATTTTAACATGAAGCAGTTATGCCAACCGAACGAAAGTTAGACCAATGAAGGTTGCTGCAAAGTTTCTGAACAAGATAGGTAGGATGAAAGAATGTTTGTTTATGGTGCAGGGCGTGAATTAAGGGGGAGACCTTAATAATCCTGCATTATTGGACAAGATGTTCTGAGAAAGAGAAGGAGACAGACTGTCTCCACTCCCTGTTTCTGTTTCATGTATGTTCTTAACTCCTCGTCTTCTGTGTGACAACTGGATTGATAAGAAAGTTGGGGAGGCATAACGACTTGCTAGAAGCTATATACAATAGGGGATAGGTATGCATGCATGATAAAGGACCTTTAACTAACAAAGGGGAAGGGGTTTGGGCTATTTCATTAATACTCTGTGACGCGACGGACCTGTCTATAAAAACCTATTAGTTTTGCCTAAGAGGTAGCTGGTTCTCTTTGGAGAAGGGCTGCTCTCTATTGTTGTGTGCACTCTTCAACAAAGAGCTTATGCTTGGACTTTGTTGGTGTTGCCTGTCTCTCTGTGGTCAGACAATGAACCGTGCCGTCTGGGGTTCGAGTCCCCAACAAATTTGGCGACCCAGATGGGACTTGTCTGACTCTCCAGCTCAGGATCAGACTCTAAAAGCAACACACCGCGCATCCTCCGGCTTCGAGGAGCCTTGCCGGTGATCTGATTCCTGCGTCGGTGATAAGGTGTGCTCTGCGAACCAGCTGAAGCCCGTAGAAATCCAGCAACGTCCACCTACCCATTGAGTAGGCTCCAGATCCAGGTCTTCGGGGTTCGAGTCCCTGGAGAGGCAAGTGATCGCTTGATAATAAGGGTTGGGGATTGTGGGTTTGAGTCCCCTTTCCACCTAGGATGGAACAATTTGGCAGTAAATGCCCGGGGCATGCCCCGTTGTCTCTAATACTCAGAGATTGAAAGGGAATCTCTGGAACCACTGGTTTAACTAAATCCAAAATGAAAAATCTGTGTCAGGTTCAATGGCCAGCCTTCACCACTCATTTGTCCCCGACTAAAGACTGGCCAGCCTGCGGAACGTTTTCCGCAGACAGGATGGATTCCTTAAGAGATATTTTGGTCGATCTTAGACCGGGACAAATGGATTATCTGTTTGTATGGTATAATTATAAGCCAAAAGAAGGACGTGTGGCCTTTGAAGCTGTTTGTATGGAAGAATCTAAATCTCCCCGGCCCTACGCCCCAGAAACTCGGACAGAAGAAGATGAGCATATCCCGATGGGAGTACCACAGAGGCGGAGCCAATGAACAAAGGGGGAGGATGGGAAGACAGGGGAGAAGAGGGGCTATGTCCAAAGAGCGGGCCCTTCTGATTCATTGGGAGAAATCATTGGAACTTTCAGGGGACCCTTTGGCTCTGGGTCCCCTGCAACTGCAAAACTCCTCCAAGCTCCTTTGTGGGCTTACCCTGTTCCACAAGTTAGCGGGCAGACTCAAATGGTGCTTACCCACGCTCCATTTACAACTGCAGATTTATTAAATTGGCAGCGTTCTATGCTGCACCTTCGGGATAACCCCGAATAGGTAGAGAGAATGTTCCGAACTATTTTCTCTATTCACCTACCAACATGGGCAGATGTAAATCAACTGATGGACACCCTCCTAACCGAGGATGAACGTCAGAAAGTCAAAGAAAAAGCTGCAGCATTTCACCAAACTCAGCAAGCTTGGGGAGCTATGCCCATCGCTGAGCCTAATTGGGATCCAAACACAGCTGGGGGAAGACAAGGATTGAGTCAATACCGACAAGCTATACTGCAGGGGCTAAGGGCAGCGGGGCAGGCTACCCCAAATTGGAGTAAGGTTACGGCATGCGTACAACTCCCTAATGAACACCCCTCCAATTTTTGTACCCGATTAACCAACGAAGTGAGGAAACATAGCAACCTAGACTTAGAATCAGACTCTGTAAAGGAAATGTTCAAGATGGCACAGTGTGCAGAGGACATTCCAAAGAGGTTTAGGGAATATCCGGATGGAATGCAAGGAAAAAGCCTACCTGAAGTAGTTAGTATCGCAACCCGAGTCTATAATGGGAGGGAAGAAAAGAGGAAAAAGGAGAAAAGGAAGGAAAAACTAAAAGATATGAAGGATCAAGTGTCGCTGTTGGCAGTGGCCATGTCGGGAGGCAGAGGAAGGGGCCGCGGGTGGAATCATGGTTCCTGGGGAGGACTCCCTGGAAGGGGAAGGGGCGGATTCGTTAGAGGACGAGGGGGGCACGGAAGTGGAGGTGGCATGGATGCGGGATGCAATGGGTGCCATTACTGTGGTGAGGAAGGACACTGGAAGCGAGAATGTCTCCATAGGCAAAAGTCTGACTATAGGCCTGAGATAGTAGGTTAATTCTCGGTAGACCATGAATGAAGGGAGGTGCCACTCCCCTGGGGCCCTGAGGTTTATGAGGCCGGAATGATACAATTTAAATGTGATGCTCGATTTCCAGTGGTCCCCTAAAAATAGGACAAGAAACTTATGAATTATTAGTGGACACGGGGGCCACACATTCAGCTATACCTAAGGGGGCGGCACCAAAGAGTGAAGTGGAAAAATATGTAATGGGAGTCACTGGAAAACCTGAACAACATTATATGTCTAACAATTGTATGGCCACTCTCGGTCCTCTTTCTTTCTGTTCAGCACTCCTTCTTATTAATGAATGGTCCGGTGAACCTACTGGGAAGGGACTTGTTATGTAAATTCCATGCCCAAATATCCTGTACTCCTGAAAGCATTTCCCTTCGCTTCCCAATGGAAAAAGTTTATCTGCTAACACAATTGGCCGGCAGCTATGGTGAAATACTTCCCCTCCGAGTCCAGAATGAGGTTAATCCTATTGTGTGGGGAGGAAAACATGATGTGGAGTTGGTGAAATCTGCCTTGCCTCTAAATCCAGTGATAAAGAGCAACAGGTCTCCACCTGCCCAGAGACAATATCCCCTTAAAATTGAGGCCATACAGGGACTTGAGCCCATTGTGCAGGATTTTAAGAACAAAGCAATTTTAGTGCCATGTGTCTCTCCTTGTAATACTCCCATTCTGGCTGTAAAAAAACCACAGCTCGGCTCTGACGGAAAACCTGTATATATAATGGTGCAGGATTTAAGACTCATCAATCAGTATGTAATCCCAGAACATCCTGTGGTGCCAAACCCGAGTACTATTTTGTCAATGGTGCCGCCTGGAGCGGAATGGTTTACATGTATGGACTTAACAAATGCTTTTTTCTCGGTACCAGTGGCCCCAGAAGAACAATACCTTTTTGCATTTACTTGGGGGGTCCCGGATACAGCGGAAAAAAGAAATAAAGGGGTTGGATCCCCGGGACAACTCACTTGGACTAGAATGCCTCAGGGTTATGTGGAAGCATCGGGGGTGTTTGCCAGGGTTTTAGCCGAAGATTTAAAGGATGTCCAGTTGCCGGCTTGTTCTACTTTGGTGACTTATGTTGATGACATTCTGATAGCTTCAAGGACTCGAGAGGATAATGAGCTGGACTCTGTTTATTTGCTCAATCAATTGGCACTCAAAGGACATAAGGTCAGTCCCACTAAGCTGCAGTGGGCTCGACAGGAGGTAAAATACCTTGGGTATACACTGGGTCCTGGAATATGTAGTTTGGATTCCAAACGGATAGAAACCGTCGTAAATATTCCATTTCCCACTACTAAGCAGGGTATGCGGGGCTTTATAGGTATGATTGGGTTTTGTCACCCTTGGATTATGTCAGCCGGGCAATGGCTGAAACCCTTGCATGACCTGACTAAAGAGGAGGCTGAGGAGCCCCTGCGTCCTAACCCTGAGCAGAGAGAAGCCTTTAAAGTATTGAAAGAATCCCTTGTTCGAGCTCCTGCATTGGGACTGCCGAACTATAGTAAGCCGTTTGACTTGTATGTACATGAGGTAAAAGGAGTAGCCTCTGGAGTACTAACGCAGTCATTTGGAAGTGCCCCTAGACCTGTGGCATATCTTTCAGGACAATTGGATCCAGTAGCTAAAGGTCACCCAGGCTGCCTCAGAAATGTGGCAGCGGCTGCATTATTGGTAGAAAGGGCTCAAGAAATTGTTTTGGGACACCCTTTAACAGTGCACACCCCTCACGCTGTTGCAAGTTTGTTAAATTCTCGGCAGCACAAACTTAACGAATCAAAGACTGTCCAGATATGAGGTGACTCTGTTAATGACCCATGGAATTACCTTGAAGAGATGTGCAAATTTAAATCCTGCTTCTTTGTTACCCCATATTGATGGTCAGGAGACCGTGCATGACTGCTTGCAAGTCCTGGATCAGGTATCCACTCCACGACCTGATCTTACTGACGTTCCCCTATCAAACCGGGAATTAGAGTTGTTTGTAGATGGATCTGCCTTTGTACGAAATGCAGTCCGACATTCTGGGTATGCAGTCACTGATGGACATACGGTATTAATAGGGAAACCACTGTCACCGGGAACAAGCGCTCAGTCAGCTGAGTTACAAGCTTTAACAGCTGCCTGTTGGTATGCTAGAGGGAAAAGAGTCAATATTTATTCGGACTCTAAGTATGCTTTCGGTGTGTGTCATGCCACCGGAGCCATCTGGAGGGAAAGAGGTTTCATTACGTCTTCAGGGGCACAAATTGCTCATGGTAAAGAGATAGCTGAACTATTGCAAGCTATTCAAGCCCCTAAAGAAATTGCAGCTATTCACTGCAGGGCTCATACCAAAAACACTGATCCTGTATCAGTAGGTAACAGCTTGGCTGATGAGGCTGCTAGAACCGCTGCCTTACAAAGTACCCAACTAGATTTACGATCACCCCTTTTAACCTGGCAACAGCAAGCCCCAGATGATGAGAAAAAGATCTGGGAGAAATAGGGAGCTAAGCCCAATTCGACAGGAATTTGGGAATGTGATGGTCGATTTGTTTTACCTAAAAGTCAACAGGGGGAAGTGATGGAACAGATCCATAAAAACACGCACTTGGGAGCAAATAAAATGGTCCAGATTATTTTAAGGCATTTTGTTTCCCCAGGACTTCATGAAGTAGCCAGAAGGATAGTAGAAAAGTGTGCTCTGTGCCAGCAATGTAATCCAAGAGGTGTAAATAAGCAAGCACCACCTGGGGGGCACAGGTGGGCTCATAGACCTATGCAACATGTACAGATTGATTTTACTGATTTACCTCCCTCTGAAGGAAAACGACATTTATTAGTCATAATAGACCAGCTCACAGGATGGGTGGAAGCCTATCCCACCGCTCGAGCGACTGCAACTACTGTATGTAAGGTATTACTTAACGAAATAATACCAAGGTTTGGCCCCCCTGAAGTAATTGACTCAGACCAAGGTACTCACTTTACCGCAAAGATTTGTAGCGAACTTACCAAGGTGGTAGGAACAAAATGGGTCTTTCACGCTCCTTGTATCCCCAGAGTTCAGGCCAGGTGGAGCGGATGAACGGAACTCTAAAAAATCTTTTGACAAAATTATGCCGGGAACTCAATATGAGATGGACTAAAGTTCTTCCTCTAGCTCTTTATACCATTCGAACAACTCCGAGTGCCAGAATTAAACTGGCACCTTATGAAATCCTGTTTGGACATGTACCCCCGACCTCCGCTCTTTTGATATCAGTTCCCACTGATACTGATATGACCAGAGCGACAGAGACTTATGTGAAAGAATTGCAGAGACATCTAGGGACATTGCAGCAATACTCTGCACACTCCCAGTCTTTACCTTTGTGGGAAGCTGTTCATTCTTTTTTTACCAGGTGATCCTGTGTGGGTAAAAGCATATAAGAAGACTCCGCTTCAACCGCAGTGGCTAGGACCCTTTGAAACTCTTCTGGTGAGCCCTACCGCTATCCGAGTGAAGGAGCTATCCACTTGGATCCATCATACCAGAATCAAGAGGAGCACCGCTAGGGAATCTGACCTGGAAAAAGGTTCCCCAGAAGCAGACGGCGTCGGACTTGGAGGGAACTGAGCACGTTCACCCCGCCGTGAACCGGATGAATCAGAAGCAGACGACATTTGTGTTCAAGACCAATGGAGAGCCACCCCTTTGGGCGATCTGAAGCTCCGACTGCAGCTGAACAAACTTGAGTGGTGTCCTATCTGGCAGGGATGGCCCCGGGTTTTAGCATGGGTTCTTGTGTTTGTAATCTGCTTGTTATTTGTTATTTTTCTTTTTTGGTGGTACGAGGAGTAGAAACTATAGAATCACATAGTTCTAACACATTTATATGCCTTGCCCATGAAATGAAAGCTCGTATGCCAGCCCTACAAAATACTTCATGCTGGGTGTGCTCATTAATGCCAGCCGATAGCCAAAAGGGTCTTCCGATGATCCCTATTCCCCTTAGTGCAATGAATATGACCTGGACCCCATCCTGGAAGGATTCTTCAGGCAATTTAAATATTACCTGGGCTGATACCGGCATCTTTTAAAGCAGGTATCTAATATTTTGGAAACAAGTTGGTCAATGGTGCCTTTTAAAAGAAGGGAAAATAGCTTTAGGTAATAGTGAATGCAAAGCTTACTTTAACGGCAGTCATTTTGGGAGTAAGAGAGGTCCTAATATCACTCTCCTGGATGGGGCAACTTCTTAGAGGTTGCGTGGCACAGTTTCACAGGTAACAAGTGCAGCTTACATCGGGAAGAACGTTTCCTGTATCAAGCTCAGAAATTGGTGGAACATTATGTTATAAATTGCACACTTGAGTATAACTTGACAACTCATACTATGTGCTTATGTTCCTCTAATGCCTCTACGACTAAATTCTCCCTCCTCCCATCTTGGACCGGATGGTACAGACGTATTAATAATACCTGGTCCAAAGTCACTCCTACCTTCTTTGGAGTATACTGGCTGTGTGGTAATAAGGCATACCTAGCCCTCCCTCCTTCATGGAGTGGCTCCAGCTATTTGGCTTGGTTAGAACCACCTGTAGTATATCGCGCACAACTTCCTAAAGGGAAAATCAGAAATGTAAGAGGGGCTGAGGAAGACATTAAGGACTCTTGTCCCCTTACTTGGCGTGCCCTAAACGATTGGACAGGTGCTTGTGCGGGATTCGTCTTCGCCTGTGGAGCCACTTGGCGCATTGGAGAAGGAGTCATGAGACTTCAAGGAGTGTTGGAGGTAATGGCAAATACTACTGCTGAGGCCTTGATAGATTTAGCAACTGAGCAAAAGAAACTAAGGCAGATGGTTCTCCAGAACCGCTTGGTGCTAGATATTTTGCTGGCCTCTCAGGGAGGAACATGTGCGTTAATCGGGCAGGATTGCTGTGTATATGTTCCAGATGTTTATAACGCCACCTGGGAAACCACCTTATACAAGTTGCAAAAGACCATGGAGGAGAGCGGGTTGACTCATGGGGTGGAGCATTTGTTCAATTGGATTCCAGATATAGGTGGCTGGCTACATAACCTGCTTAGCAGTGCTGTTGTAATTATTTGTGGTTTAATAGTTTTATATGTTATGTTAAGATGTGGCTGTTGGATGGGTACTAAGTTGTGTCCTACCAACTAGTGGATATTTCCAACTCACCACTTACAGTGGCCAGTGTGTCCCAAGAGTTCCCCAAGGCACTCTGGGGACAAAGGTGGGACTGATAAGGAAAATTTTAACATGAAGCAGTTATGCCAACCGAACCAAAGTTAGACCAATGAAGGTTGCTGGGAAAGTTCCTGCACGAGATAGGTAGGAAGAAAGAATGCTTGTTTATGGTGCAGGGAGTGAATTAAGGGGGAGACCTGCATTTCTGCGTTATCGGACCAGATGTTCTGAGAAAGAGAAGGAGACACACTGTCTCCACTCCCTGTTTCTGTTTCATGTATGTTCTTAACTCCTCATCTCCTGTGTGACAACTGGATTGATAAGAAAGTTAGGGAGGCATAACGACTTGCTAGAAGCTATATACAATAGGGGATAGGTATGCATGCATGATAAAGGACCTTTAACTGACAAAGGGGTGGGGGATTGGGCTATATCATGAATAATCTGTGACGCGACGGACCTGTCTATAAAAACCTATTAGTTTTGCCTAAGAGGTAGCTGGTTCTCTTTGGAGACGGGCTGCTCTCTATTGTTGTGTGCACTCTTCAATAAAGAGCTTATGCTTGGACTTTGCTGGTGTCGCCTGTCTCTCTGCAGTCAGACAATGAACCGTGCCGTCTGGGGTTCGAGTCCCCAACAATCTTTAGCCTTAAATGCTTGGATCTTCAGACATACAGTTTTTTAAATAAATCCTTCAAAAGACCCCCCCTCCCCATTATCTAAAATACACTGAGAGCCCAGGCTGCTGTCAGGCATAGGGGCACCAGTTTAATAATACTGCATAGAGCCCCATAAAGCCCAAGGACGGCCCTCTTGCCCACCAAAATATTAAAAAGCTTTACAATAAAAATGCTGAAAAATTCCTAACAATTAAAAAAAAAGCATGTTGCTAGATCACATTGTATTCTCATACTCAGTTAATTTCAGTACATTCCAAAATGATTCATTGGTTTCTGTTTGCACATATACAAGAAGATGTTAGGACACAACAGAATATCAAACAGGAGTTGTTTTTGAAAATGCTAATACAGTTTCTGTGCAAATTATTTCCTACAGGCAAAACTACGTCCTCTCCTCCATGGCCACAGAAAGCCCCAGAGGCTGATAACAATGTGGCCCTGCTGTAGCTGGGAATAAGGGTCAGAATTTCTGGAGCTTGTACAAACCATTCATAGCCGCTGCACATGACCATTCAATGGGATTTAAGAGGCAAGTGAAGGGTGGGACTGAGGACTCCCACACAGACACTAAGTTCCTTGTTAGCAGATCCAGTTACAGGATCAGGGACTAGGTCTTGGATGCCCCAATCAAAGACACACTGAGTTTGGTCAGTCTTGGTCAAGGGTTGCCTACATTCCAGAAGTCTTAGTTAAGGATTACCTGGGTTTACAACCATCTTGAATAACAGATAAACTGGTTTGGGTCAGTTAGGTTAAGGAAGGCTGCATTTAGCAGGCATCTGGTCAAGGAATTTACAAGCTCCACTGGCAATTGTTATTCTTCTTTTTCTTTAGGAAACAAAAAGACACAATGAAAAAATTAGCATTAATTCAACAGTAAGGTGTGAAATCTAATACTCAAAGTCAGAAAATGCAGTGAAGGTTGAACACACATTTTAAACTATAAGCACAAGAAGGATGATTTCAAAATGCTCTCTCAACTTTCACTGTACCTTTCCGAACTTCTGAGCACTTGATTTCTTATCCTTAATGATACATTAATTCTGGCTGTTTCGACTGAATGTAGCCACAGGATTTTTAATGACAGGTTTCAAAGTAGCAGCCATGTTAGTCTGTATTCGCAAAAAGAAAAGGAGTACTTGTGGCACCTTAGAGACTAACAAATTTATTTGAGCATAAGCTTTCGTGAGCTACAGCTCACTTCATCGGATGCATTCAGTGGAAAATACAGTGGGGAGATTTATATACATAGAGAACATGAAACAATGGGTGTTACCATACACACTGTAATGAGAGTGATCACTTAAGGTGAGATATTACTAGCAGGAGAGTGGCGGGGGAGGCGGGGGAGGGGGTCCTTTTGTAGTGATAATCAAGGTGGGCCATTTCCAGCAGTTGACAAGAACATCTGAGGAACAGTGGGGGGTGCGGGGTGGAATAAACATGGGGAAATAGTTTTACTTTGTGTAATGACGCATCCACTCCCAGACTCTATTCAAGCCTAAGTTAATTGTATCCAGTTTGCAAATTAATTACAATTCAGCAGTCTCTCATTGGAGTCTGTTTTTGAAGTTTTTTGTTGAAGAATTGCTCCAAGCCCTCAGACAGAGACAAACACCTACAAGATCTCTATCAAGCATTCTTACAACTACTATACCCACCTGCTGAAGTGAAGAAACAGATTGACAGAGCCAGAAGAGTACCCAGAAGTCACCTACTACAGGACAGGCCCAACAAAGAAAAGAACAGAATGCCACTAGCCACCTTCAGCCCCCAACTAAAACCTCTCCAACGCATCATCAAGGATCTACAACCTATCCTGAAGGATGACACATCACTCTCACAGATCTTGGGAGACAGGCCAGTCCTTGCTTACAGACAGCCCCCCAACCTGAAGCAAATACTCACCAGCAACCACACACCACACCACAGAACCACTAACCCAAGAACCTATCCTTGCAACAAAGCCCGTTGCCAACTGTGTCCACATATCTACTCAGGGGACACCATTATAGGGCCTAATCACATCAGCCACACTATCAGAGGCTCGTTCACCTGCACATCCACCAATGTGATATATGCCATCATGTGCCAGCAATGCCCCTCTGCCATGTACATTGGTCAAACTGGACAGTCTCTACGTAAAAGAATAAATGGACACAAATCAGATGTCAAGAATTATAACATTCATAAACCAGTCAGAGAACACTTCTATCTCTCTGGTCACTCGATTACAGACTTAAAAGTGGCAATTCTTCAACAAAAAAGCTTCAAAAACAGACTCCAATGAGAGACTGCTGAATTGGAATTAATTTGCTAACTGGATACAATTAACTTAGGCTTGAATAAAGACTGGGAGTGGATGTGTCATTACACAAAGTACAACTATTTCCCCTTGTTTATTTCCCCTCCTACTGTTCTTGTAAAGTGCTGGAAATGGCCCACCTTGGTTATCACTACAAAAGGTTCCCCCCCCACACTCTCCTGCTGGGAATATCTCACCTTAAGTGATCACTCTCGTTACAGTGTGTATGGTAACACCCATTGTTTCATGTTCTCTATGTATATAAATCTCCCCACTCTATTTTCCACTGAATGCATCCGATGAAGTGAGCTGTAGCTCATGAAAGCTTATGCTCAAATAAATTTGTTAGTCTCTAAGGTGCCACTAGTACTCCTTTTCTTTTAGGATTTTTAATAAAGTTTGTATTTTAATAAAGCAACTGGATTGTAAAGTTGTCCAGTGTAAAAAAGTTCCAAAGCAAACAACATAAGATTTCTATTTCAAATACTAGTTTCCCATGCCACTTGCCACAGTTTAAAAATTATTTGTTTTTTTCTCATGAATGAAGTGTTCCAGAGTTTCAGTGACTCAGGTGACTTATTGCAGCCATGTACTCACTTGGCCAATGACACAGATGTAGTGACAGTGAAGTTATATGGCATGTAATTTTTTCTCAGAAAATATGACATTAAAATTGTAGTAGCTGCAGTGATTTACTGGAGAAGAACAGGGACCTCAAGGCCAGAGGAAGGATCTGCCATAGGACAGTCCAAATTCAGAATTCTTAATTCCATCCATTTTGCCATTCTAGCAAATCAATTTCATATTTTCTCAGTAGTTTTTATTCTATGGCTTCTTCCATTCTTTTTGTGCTGTTCCAGTGGCACACAGTAGGAGAACCTGGTTACAAAGCATGGGGAGTTCTCAGATGACATAGCCAGTTTCTACAGTACTCTCTCCTGCAGCCCAGACTATAGAGGGCGTAACATAAATCTGTCACCTCAGGGAGGTGGCCTGAACAGAGTGTAATACATTTCAGCTCCCACCAGCTGGTTGATAGCCATTGCTAGCTGATGGAGCTTAAAGTAGCCCCTAAGAACTGGGGTGGTCAAAACACAGGCCTGAGAATCAAGGAACTGCAACCAGCTCCCTAAGGGACTGTCCTCCCTCAATGAACTCACCAGAGACTGGATGCAACAGAGAATCTGGGCCCTCAAGTCCACAAACAATCTAACAATCCTTCCCTGTTTTGCAAATTGTTACTCTATTTGGAAAAAAAAAAAAAGTTACTGTTCTAGTGTAGTTGTAGGTAAAGTAATGCCAGAGCTGGCCTTCCTCCCTCTTGCCCTCATAGATCTCAATGGTAAGAGTCAGAAGTGGCAAACACAGGCAGATGTAGACAGTCTCCAGAACATGAAATTTTTGCATGTCTGCATCCTAATGGTTGAAGAAGCAAAGTTATCTCAGCCAGGGCCGGTTTCAGCGTTTTTGCCGTCCCAAGCGGCAAAACAAAACAAAACAAAAAACCTTGCCGCCGAACACAGAGGCAGAGTGATGGTGCGGCCGCCAAACTGCCACCAGTGACCAAAGAAGAGTCGTGTCCCCGCTGCCGAATTGCCACCGAGAGTGAAACACGCTGTGACAGAGCGGCCGCCGAATTCCCGCCACTGCCAAGGGCGGATTGCCGTCCATAGCCGGACCTCCTGCTGCCCCTTTACATTTGCTGCCCCAGGCACCTGCTTGGTTCACTGGTGCCTACAGCTGGCCCTGATCTCAGCTCTCTTCTTGCATCGGAGCTACTAAAACCAGACCCCACTAAACTACTCTGGACCACGAATCAGCTTCTGCTCAACCCCAAAACCAAGCATCTCCCACTGTGCACACCTATCAGTCTACTTCTCAGAGACAATCATGCCAAGATGGCCTCTCAGGAAATCAAGAACCATGTAATGAACTAGAACCCATGACACAACGTGACTCCTTTCACTTCTCCACACAGCAGGCAGTCCAAGAAACAAACACAATACAGAAAACCAAGCCACCATCTGTGACTCGGACTCAAGCCCTTCCTAACTTAAAAGGGTCAAGAGCATCTGCAATGCTTATTAGCTGAGGGCAAATCTCTTTTGAAGAGGGAAATTTAATGCCCCACCCCACCCCCATGCACACAAACATACAGAACATGGCATAACCCAACCAGATTTTAAATAACTACTTGTCACACCTTGTCACAACTAACATCTCTAACTGCTGGAATATCCTATTCCTAATCCTCCAGCACTATCTCTTCCCCATCCTCCACAGCATTAGTGAAAGAGAGGCAAAATGCCAGCAAAATGCAGATGACACCCAGTTCTGCCTTCACATTAGACACAACAGCATAATCTCCCATCTTGGCTCAGATCAACTGGACGAAGAGCAGTTGACGGAAGTTGAATCCTGGTGACAAAGGATGATGCTGATAGGGGAAGGAAGCACTTTGACTCCTCTATACCCTCCACAGAGGGTATTTGCCCTGAGATCATCAAAACAGTTTGCAGCCCTGACATTCACCTGTACTCTTCACTGCTTCCGGACATCCAAACAAACAGTCACGGCTATATAAAAAGCATCTCTTCATCATAGGCCTGTTAGAAGACTGGATCCACTGGTGTCAGATTCAGATTTAGCCAGGGCTGGATTAAGGCATGCGGAGTCTAGGCACATGACTAGGGCCCGTTTTTACATGGGACCCAACATGAGCTCAGGCTGGTCTGGCTCAGGTACAGGTGCAGGACCCAGCCCCACATCAGCGGTGAGGAGCAGCAGCACTGGATGCCCTAGTGCCCACTCAGGTTTGGCCTCAGCTGCCCTCCGTCATGATGGGGGCAGGGGGGCTAGGGTTTCCAGGTCTTCAGTTTTCGACTGGAACGCCCCGGTGAAAAGACACCCTGGCGGCTCCAGTCAGCACCCCCAACAAGGCCGTTAAAAGTCTGGCTGGCAGTAATGCAAGGCAGGCTAGTCCCTATCTGTCCTGGCACCATGCCGCGCTGCAGGAGTGGCCTGGGGGGCGACGGGACTCCGCACACTGCCCCCGCCCTGAGCATCAGCTCCGCACTCCCACTGGCTGGGAACCACGGCCAATGGGAGTTGGGGGGCGGTGCTTCTGGGAGAGAAAAGTGCACGGAGCCTGCTGGCCCCTCCACCTGCCACTTCCGGGGCGCGGTGTGGTGCCAGGACAAGTAGGGACTAGCCTGCCTTAGCCCCGCAGTGCCGTTGACCAGGAGCTGCCCAAGGTAAGCCCCCAACCCAACCCCCTGTCCTCCCCCAACCTGGAGTCCCCTCCTGCACCCCAAACCCCTCAGCCCTAGCCCCACCCCAGAGCCTATACCCCCAGCCCAGAGCCCATACCCCCTTCTGCACTCCATCTCCCTGCCCTAGCCCAGAGCCCTCTCCCACACCCTGGCTCCACACATTTCTGGCTCCACCTGGAGCCCACAGCCCCAGTTAGAGCCTCACCTCCTCCTAAACCCCAAACCCCTGCCCCAGCCCACTGAAAATGAGTGAGGGTGGGGAGAGCTAGACACCAAGGGAGGGAGAATGTAGCTTCGCCACCGTCATCCCAGTGTTGGATGCAGAGCTGCAGGGAGCCACCTGGGAAAGTGGCAGGAGCATTTGCCTACGACCCAGTGATGGGTTAATCTGGCCCTGGACTCAGTTATAGTGAGGCACATATTTATGACAAGTTTAATTTTCTGTACCTACATGTGACACCATCAACCCTAAAAAAGCTTCAGTTCCTTCAGAAGCTGAGAGTTCCTGATGCAATACTCTGCTCTCTTTGCTGGATCCCTAAATCAAACTCAAGGTATCAGTCCTCATCTTCAAAGTCCTCTATGAGTCTGGTCATTCTTCATCATCATGTGACCTACCAAAACAGCTGTAGCAATGGAACAGTCTGTGAAATTTCAGTGTCAGTGAAATTCATGCGGGCAGGAGACAGAGCTTTCCTAGAAGAGACCAAATGACAACACATCTTGCAGCCTTCACAGCAAAATGCAAAACCCTTTTCTTTGGCTTGCCTTCTCTCAGTAACTGCACATTTAAAGAAAAAAACCCACCAAGTCTACTTCCTCTGAATGGAAATAAGAAGAGTGTGGGGGGAAAATATCTTGAGGCATACATTTGATGAGATGAGAATCATGCCGGACACAAGATAGATGGAATGTGTAAATGTACAGCAGAGCAAGGGCAGAGCTGAGCCAAACCAAGGGAGTGGTTTGGCTCCACAAACTGAACCACGAAGGCGAGTCATTTAAGCTGATTACATACAAATTCAAAAGAAATACGCAATGTGATAAATAGATTTTTAAGACTGGCAGAAAATAATGCCAGAAAAAAATTATTTTTGGCTTTGCTGATCTTCATTCATGGACACAGCAAAGTCAAGGCCAGGCACTCAGCTCAAGCCAGCCTAGCCTTCTTTGGCTTGCTTTCCCTAGGTTCCAGTAAATGTACACATCACACTTATCACATCTAGAGTCAGAACTTCAAGCAGGAAAGCAAATTATATTCTTATAGGTGTTCTACTTTTTCATAAAGTATAGTATTAGGAATGAAGCTACAGCCACAAAAATAACATTTTCTCAAAATCAAAGGCTGTTGATTAGCTTCATTTTAAACTAAAGCAATCACCACAAGCAGGCCAGCATTCCAAGTACAATCTTCAGACTGTCCTTCTCAGTTATGTCAAAGAAAAGAAAAAAAACTGCTGCTGCACAGAAAATATCTAGTTTTGTCTTGTGATCACCAAAGCTCAGTGTATGGATGGAAAATCCCTTCATTCTTCGAAAGCCGATGACAGATTAAAGATTACACACACATATACAAAACTACATTCCTGGTTTACTTGACACATTATCTCATTTCTGTGTAAAATATGAAGGAGGAAAAATACATTTTAAACAACACATGTTGGTGGTTTAGAGGCTCTTACATAAATTGTCTATTTTGCTATCATATTTGTCCAAACAGTGGTTGGCATTACCACTTTGGCATTCTACCAAACTAGCCAGCCAGCCAACGGTGGGTTTTATAGTAAAAATGTCACAAGTTGGCCTTTCAGCACACCCTGAGTATTCAGATACTTGGAGGGATTCCCATAGATAAGAGGTATTTAGAATGCAGCCCAAATCTGTTTGTTAAGAACACTTAGGACCAAATTCTGTTCTCAGTAACATCCTGGGCAACCTCACAGGAAATTAATGCTTCTGCACCTGGCTAATTGCTGGTCATTTTCTTAACAGCAAGCATTGACTCATCAACAATTTGGTGGCTGATCTTTCTTTCCAATCACTGGGGAAGAGGAAGACACATGAAGTACACCAGTCTTTAGCTTCTTTCAGAAGTAAAGGAATAAATGATAGACACAAAAGCTTGCAATTGGGAAAAGGAAAGGGGTTTGGAATTTGCATGAATAATAAATATTGATGAGAAATGCTATTTATAGTATACAGGTGTGAATAGAAAACAAAGTTGCCAGTGGCAAAGCTCAGATTTAAACAGATGGTAACAATTTCTGAAAAGGAGCAGCAGCTGCAAAGAGAAGCACAATAAAGGGAAGAGATGGGGTCCACCTGACCAAGAAGGAGAAGAGCATCTTTGCACACCTATTGACCAAGCTAGTGAGGAGGGCTTTAAACCTGGTTCAAAGGGGGCAGATGACATAAGCCAATAGGTATGCCAAAAAGGCTACCTTAACAGAGGACTAGATATTTGGGGGACAGGGGAGGAGGGACATGGGAAATTACAATAGGGTCACAGGAGCAACAACTGGGGGGAAATCTACTCAACATCTCGGATGTCTAGATACAAATGCAAGGAGTGTGGGGAATAAACATGAATAACTGGAAGTATTAGTTCTTAAGATAAATTATGACTTAATTGGCATCACCTAGATTTGTTTGGATAAATCTCATTAGTGGAATACTGGTATAGAGGAGTATAGCTTGTTCAGGATGGATAGGCAGGGTAAAATGGAGGAGGTATTGCCTTATGCATCAAAAATATATACATTTGCTCTGAGGTCCAGAAGGAGGTGAGAGGAAGATCATTTGAAAGTCCCTTGGTAAAGCAAGAAAGGGTAAACGTAGGGGTGATGTCATGGTAGAGGTCTACTACAAGAAAATATGCTATTCCTATGATACAGTGGTTCTTGTTTGTACTTTATTGACCTGTGGCAATTTCACTACTGTAAATGGCATAGTGAAGAGTATTTAAAAGCAGAGGAGTGATATGCACACAACAAAATTAATCTGTGACTTTTGCAGCATTGCATGACCTTAAAGCAATGCAGTCAAAGTAACTGCAATGCACCCTATAGCTGCTGTACCTGTCAATGAGCTATTAGAATGCCTCGACTTTGAAAAGAGAGATATCAAGAGTGTAAGCTGTGTCTCCGCCAAAGACAACAGGATAGACATGGGACACTTAATATCCGTGCAAATTTACACATCAGTTTTCAATTCTGCCTTCTGATTCTTGTTAAGACTGCTTACATCTTGCAAATGTTAGCATTTGTGTGTCCTAAATTAGACATGATAGACAAAACTTTAATCAATTACGATATATATGACAGGTTTCAGAGTAGCAGCTGTGTTAGTCTGTATTCGCAAAAAGAAAAGGAGGACTTGTGGCACCTTAGAGACTAACCAATTTATTTGAGCATAAGCTTTCGTGAGCTACAGCTCACTTCATCGGATGCATTCAGTGGAAAATACAGTGGGGAGATTTATACACATAGAGAACATGAAACCATGGGTGTTACCATACACACTGTAACGAGAGTGATCACTTAAGGTGAGCTATTACCAGCAGGAGAGCGGGGGTGGGGGGGGAGGGGAACCTTTTGTAGTGATAATCAAGGTGGGCCATTTCCAGCAGTTGACAAGAAGTCTGAGGAACAGGGGGGGTGGGAGAAATAAACATGGGGAAATAGTTTTACTTTGTGTAATGACCCATCCACTCCCAGTCTCTATTCAAGCCTAAGGTAATTGTATCCAGTTTGCAAATTAATTCCAATTCAGCAGTCTCTCGTTGGAGTCTGTTTCTGAAGTTTTTTTGTTGAAGAATTGCCACTTTTAGGTTTGTAATCGAGTGACCAAAGAGATTGAAGTGTTCTCCAACTGGGTTTTGAATGTTATAATTCTTGACGTCTGATTTGTGTCCATTTATTCTTATATAACACTCTAGCTGTGAGTTTACCTTGTATAAACAAAGCATATACAAAGCAATTTCATTCTTTCAGAGATCATGACATTTATAAATTACTCTAATAAAAAATGAGATGAGGGTAGCTAAAAGGCCTACATGGGCACATTTGATTCCAAAACGAGATCCATAACTCATAATCCGGTATTGGGCATGTGGATACCAATATAATACAATTATTTCTTAAACGACTATGGCTTTCTAATATCAACACTGACTTCTGTCATGCTTCCTCTTGTATCTTTAGTCATAGAAATTTCTCATATCAGTATCTGTAGAAGCTTTTTCCACTGAATGCATCCGATGAAGTGAGCTGTAGCTCACGAAAGCTTATGCTCAAATAAATTTGTTAGTCTCTAAGGTGCCACAAGTACTCCTTTTCTTTTTGTAGAAGCTGAGTTCACCAACAAAAAAATGATGACCCTAAGGTATTGTTCCTCCTGCTCAACCAATGAACATGGCTTCGAGCCACAACTTATTTCACAGCTGTTGTAAAATTTTATGTTTACTGTAGTGTAGCGTGAAGTCAAGAAGCTAAAGTCTTCAGAACAAAGAGAAAAACTGTCTCCTCAGTCGTATTAATAAATTATGATTGTTTATTTATATTAGAGTAGCACTCAGAGACCCAAATCAAGATCAGAGTCTCATGGCTAGAGGCATTGTACAAACATGTATGAAGACATAGTCTCTGCCCCAAGCTTACAGTTTAATTTAAGTCAAAAAACAACAAACAGAGGTGAAGAGGAGAGAGGATGAGGGTACAGCAATGGGAATATGTGGTTACATAGACTAAGTGCACATTTAAGATAAATCAACTTTTTGAACTCTATTACAATCAATCAATAATCCCTACTGGCCTATCCGTGGTCACATAGTTATTTACAATATGCATCATAGCAAAAGTGGGTGTTAAGGAAGGACTTGAAAGAGGACAGGGTAGTGTCCCATGTAGAAAGGCAGAAAGAGTGAGTGGGAGGGCAGACAAATAAGGGATTGAGGCTGACACAACTGGCAGTTCAGAGGAGACAGAGGATGAGGCAACAAGATACAAGAAAGGATAAAGCTAGAACATAAAGCTAGGCACCTTCAATGCCTTTTTACAGAAGCAGGTATTGATGCCTCTAATTGTCTCTCTCCTCCTAGACTTTGTATTTACAGTACAAAGAACCTTGCTTTTAAGGATCTCAAAGCATTTGCCAAATTTGTTACATCTCATGATATCACTGTGGAATAGGTATTATTATCCCCATTTTACAGGAAGGTTAAGAGCCCAGTCCTACAAGATGCTGAGCACCTCCTGTGAGCAAGCAGGAGCTGAGTGACTCAACACCGTGCAAGATACCCAAGATCAGACAATGAGTGAGTGACAAAGCTGGAAAGAACTCAGGCATCCTCATACCCAATCCCCTGCTCTAACCACTAGACAAACTCCATCCCTACAAAGGGCCACACTATGACTGACCTTTAGGGGGTTCATGGAAGGAGGGTGCAAAAAGCCCCCCATTTTGCCTAACCCCACTTAGTGTGGGAACTGCTCCCTCTGTGCACCTCTGTCCCTGGGACACACTTCACCTCAAAGGAGGAAAAGAGAAGGCTGGGCTACGACCCTATCCCTTCCCGTGCAACAAGGGAGCAACTTGTACACCAGGAAGATTGGGAAAGATCCCCCTCTGTCTTCCCTTTGGAATAACACAGCTCCAGTGGGCCTTAGCAGCTTGATTCTGAATGCTACACAAATGCTTCTGAACTAAGAGACTACATCGCCTCATTCACTGGCAGGCCCAGTTTCAGGGCAGAGGCGGGGTCACTGGCCGAACTAACAGAAGCTCCTGAGGCCACACCTTTGCCCTTCCACTTTAGCCAGCAACATGTTTTCAGCTGTTGCTTTGTCAAAAATCGTTGTCTACAATGAAATGCCAGTGGCTCCTCCTGCTGAGGAGAATAAAACACATGGAGCCTGGGGGCAGAGAAGGGAGACTGCTAATCTCTCCAGCCTAAGGGTACAGGGAACTGTGACAGCAGAAACCTTGGGACCGCAGAGCAAGGAAGCCAGCACCCTTTCCTCCTCCCCTGTCTTTCAAAATATTCCTGTTTCAACAAAGAAAACCCCTATCTCCAGTAAACCTGAGGACACATGACAGACCCAGGGGCCACTAGACTTAGCTAAATCTAAACTGGTTTATTTCCATCATATATAGTCCAAAAAAACCTTGGAGGATTTTATTCTGATTCATACAACACACTTAGCATGTTAGTAGCACCTCTTAAACATCCTTTTTAGCTACTGACACAAAAGGGAATATAAAAAACGTTAATTTAATATAATAAAATTAAGGTTTTGATTGTAACCCACCAAAGCGGGTAAATTTAATATCAAAATTCTACCTACCTATTCCTTATATATACTCCCATAGTATCCGAGTGCCTCACAAATATACATTTATGCTTATAACACCCCTGTGAGGATGGGAATATGAACAAGAGGCTGCTCGGCAGCTCTCCAACACGAGTTTCTACAAGCCATTACCCTATGATCCCACTGAGAGTTACCAAAAGCAACTACAGCATTTGCTCAAGAAACTTCCTGAAAAAGCACAAGATCAAATCCGCACAGACACACCCCTGGAACCCCGACCTGGGATATTCTATCTACTACCCAAGATCCATAAACCTGGAAATCCTGGGCGCCCCATCATCTCAGGCATTGGCACACTGACAGCAGGATTGTCTGGCTATGTAGACTCCCTCCTCAGGCCCTACGCTACCAGCACTCCCAGCTACCTTCGAGACACCACTGACTTCCTGAGGAAACTTCAATCCATCGGTGATCTTCCTGATAACACCATCCTGGCCACTATGGATGTAGAAGCCCTCTACACCAACATTCCACACAAAGATGGATTACAAGCCATCAGGAACACTATCCCCGATAATGTCACGGCTAACCTGGTGACTGAACTTTGTGACTTTGTCCTTACCCATAACTGTTTTACATTTGGGGACAATGTATACCTTCAGATCAGCGGCACTGCTATGGGTACCTGCATGGCCCCACAGTATGCCAACATTTTTATGGCTGATTTAGAACAACGCTTCCTCAGCTCTCGTCCCCTAACGCCCCTACTCTACTTGCGCTATATTGATGACATCTTCATCATCTGGACCCATGGAAAAGAAGCCCTTGAGGAATTCCACCATGATTTCAACAATTTCCATCCCACCACCAACCTCAGCCTGGTCCAGTCCACACAAGAGATCCACTTCCTGGACACTACAATGCTAATAAACAATGGTCACATAAACACCACCCTATACTGGAAACCTACTGACCGCTATTCCTACCTGCATGCCTCCAGCTTTCACCCTGACCACACCACACGATCCATCGTCTACAGCCAAGCTCTGCGATACAACCACATTTGCTCCAACCCCTCAGACAGAGACAAACACCTACAAGATCTCTGTCAAGCTTTCTTACAACTACAATACCCACCTGCGGAAGTAAAGAAACAGATTGATAGAGCCAGAAGAGTTCCAAGAAGTTACCTACTACAGGACAGGCCTAACAAAGAAAATAACAGAACGCCACTAGCCGTCATCTTCAGCCCCCAACTAAAACCCCTCCAACGCATTATTAAGGATCTACAACCTATCCTAAAGGATGACCCAACACTCTCACAAATCTTGGGAGACAGGCCAGTCCTTGCCTACAGACAGCCCCGCAACCTGAAGCAAATATTCACCAACAACCACATACCACGCAACAGAACCACTAACCCAGGAACTTATCCTTGCAACAAAGCCCGTTGCCAACTGTGCCCACATATCTATTCAGGGGACACCATCACAGGGCCTAATAACATCAGCCACACTATCAGAGGCTCGTTCACCTGCACATCCACCAATGTGATATATGCCATCATGTGCCAGCAATGCCCCTCTGCCATGTACATTGGTCAAACTGGACAGTCTCTACGTAAAAGAATAAATGGACACAAATCAGATGTCAAGAATTATAACATTCATAAACCAGTCGGAGAACACTTCAATCTCTCTGGTCACGCAATCACAGACATGAAGGTCGCTATCTTAAAACAAAAAAACTTCAAATCCAGACTCCAGCGAGAAACTGCTGAATTGGAATTCATTTGCAAATTGGATACTATTAATTTAGGCTTAAATAGAGACTGGGAGTGGCTAAGTCATTATGCAAGGTAGCCTATTTCCCCTTGTTTTTTCCTACCCCCCACCCCCCAGATGTTCTGGTTTAACTTGGATTTAAACTTGGAGAGTGGTCAGTTTGGATGAGCTATTACCAGCAGGAGAGTGAGTTTGTGTGTGTATAGGGGTGGGGGGGGGTGAGAAAACCTGAATTTGTGCTGGACATGGCCCACCTTGATTACCATGCACATTGTAGGGAGAGTGGTCACTTTGGATGAGCTATTACCAGCAGGAGAGTGAGTTTGTGTGTGTGGTTTTTGGGAGGGGGGTGGGGGGCTAAGAAAACCTGGATTTGTGCAGGAAATGGCCCAACTTGATGATCACTTTAGATAAGCTATTACCAGCAGGACAGTGGGGTGGGAGGAGGTATTGTTTCATATTCTCTGTGTGTATATAAAGTCTGCTGCAGTTTCCACGGTATGCATCCGATGAAGTGAGCTGTAGCTCACGAAAGCTCATGCTCAAATAAATTGGTTAGTCTCTAAGGTGCCACAAGTACTCCTTTTCTTTTTGCGAATACAGACTAACACGGCTGTTACTCTGAAACCTGTTATTATCCTCATGTTACAGATGGGGAATAGAGAAACTAAGTGTTTCCGAAAGTCACACAGGAAGTCTGTGGAGAAGCAGGGAATTACAGTCAGGTCTCCAGAGTCGCCCTGACTACTGGACCATCCCGCCTCTCAACAATGCAAGTTTTAAAGATGAAAATTGAAAACAAGTTGTATCATTTTCCACATTTGACGTTAATAGCACATCAGGTTGGTGGCATTAATTCACTTGTTTCACCTGCATGTTCCAGGGGCCTCCTAACAGTTGGATTTACTGCAATACTTAGGCCTTGCCTACACTAAAGGGGAAAATCAATCTAAGCTATGTAATTTGAGGTACGTGAATCGTGTAACTCAAATCTACATAGCTTAGATCTACTTACCGCGGGGTCCACACCATGCAACATCGACGGGACACACTCTCCTGTCAGCTCCCCTTACTCTTCTCAACAGGGCCGTCCTTAGGCATACGCAGCATACGCAGCTGTGTAGGGCACCTGAAAATTTGGGGCACCCCTGTGTTTTAGTGTCCACCCTCCCGCCTCTTCCTATCCCTGTTCTGACCCTTCCTGAAGGCTCCCACAACTAGCTGCTGCAGCCTGGTGACTCTTACTCTGGAGGGGACCTAGTAACTTAAAAGTGAAAAAGCCTTCCAGCCTGCCAGACCTATCAGCACAACACTGAAACTGTTAAAGAGCAATTCAAGTGGTAATGAAACCATTTAACAGGCACTTGCCAACCCCCAGGTATATACTGTCAGTTTCTGAATTTACTGACAAAAACAGTTGTGCATTACTGTAATATTTACTCAGAACATGTTAGTCTATAGGACCTTAGTTTAAAATTTTTCATTAGTGTGTTGCTGAAGATGATAAAAATCACATCTCTAAAAAATCCTTGAAGAGAGCCTTTAAAGGGACAACACCCCTTTCCTGCCAGATAGCTGGACAAACGACCCTTTCTTTACTTTTGACTATTTGATTAACTAGTTTTAAGAGAACCATCTAGCAAAATCAGTCCCTTAGTAAGATATCAAATCCTTTGTTATGCCCAAAATCTTTGGAAACATATTTTTTAAAGTTGGTGAAATTTCATAAACGTGTTTATTGTTATGGAGATCACACAAAGTAAATTAGTGTTCCCTTTTTCTAAAAGCAATGAACATTGTTATGAACACACTAACCTCTGTGACTGATTAACTTAAAATAATGTCTTTGTTTCAGTGAGTTAAATATGTAATAATCTGGAATGATTACTTTATGAAGGCTTAAGAGTACATTTAAAATATAAAATCAGCTTAGAAATATGGATTAAGAAAATGTAAAACAGAGAAGAGCTGCATCATGTATTCCATAATATTTAATGTTGTAGTCAGCACAACAGCTGACTTTCCCTTACTACAAAGTTTTTGCAAATAAATCTCTGACAAACTTGAGGGTATATCAAAAAACCCATGACTGACATTTTTCATTCCCAAATTTAGTGCTTTTAATTAGGTACCTTCTGCATGTCCAGTCTTCACCTTCTGGCATCCAATGGAAAACATATTCCATTGTCTTTTGAAAATACCACTCTTCAGTAATTTTTTTCTAACGTCATTTGCTTCCTTCGGGTTCAAGGAATAGGCTGGAAGGGGGTGAGCAGGGAGGGGGAGGGAAGAGAGGATGGAGACAGTGGGGAGAGGGTGGGGCCTGGGCAGAGTGGGGGTGGGTCCTGGGGCAGAGTAGGGGTAGAGTATGGGCGGGGCCACAGGTGGGCTCGGGAGCTAGTGCCCCCCCAACCCCCCCAAGCAGCAGCTTCACCCACCACCCATGACAGAAGATAAGAGTGGGTCAGCTCCTGCACACCCAGCACGTGCTGCAGTCTCCTTAGGCAGGGCATGTATTCACAGAGCCGAATACATCAGCGCCAGGCATTTTGCGTGAGGGAGAGGGTACAGGGCTCTCTATGGGGAATTGTGATTCTCTGCCGCTGTGAGGTGGGCTGGGCGGCGGTGATTTTTGTGGTTTATATTTAGGACACTTGGATTAAAGAAACACAATGATATAATCAGGCTCCCTGAAAGCAGAACTGTTCTCAAATGTTAAGCACCAAAGTGTCAGAGTCAGATCAGAGGTACAGAAGATAATTGTTTTGGTGTTTGACTTGGGAGAAAGATACAGCAGCTACTATATTTCAGAAATAGCTATATATAAAAATAAGCCCTGAGATACTCAAAATTTCCTCCCTTTAGTATATGAAACAAATTCCAAGGTTTAGAAATGCCAAGGAAACTTTTTGCTATTAGATCATACTTAAATTGGCAATAGCAGTAAGCTTCAAGAACTTAGTGAACAGGCATCACGAAAGGACACTCTAAATACTGTCAACATGTCAGGTATCAATTGTAGCGTGTAATATGTCACACTGCAATTACACCTAATTATATATTTAAACATCCTCTACATTTCCTAGTGCCAAATCTGACTTCCTCTTCTTAGTTATCTTCTGTGAATGAATCAATCATTCTACAACACTCAGTCTGAAGGGTTGACTCTATAAAGGAAACCAACAGACTTTATTTAACCAACTATAATGCAGAAAACATCAAGTTAAGTTCTCAAGCTGTTTTACTAACAAGACTGATAGATAACCAACCCCTTCTAGCAGTATGCCAATAATGAGGATTTTCTGATTTGACTTACAGTATATTAGATAAAAAGAAAAGGAGTACTTGTGGCACCTTAGAGACTAACCAATTTATTTGACCATGAGCTTTCGTGAGCTACAGCTCACTTCATCAGATGCATACCGTGGAAACTGCAGCAGACTTTATATATACATAGAGAATATGAAACAATACCTCCTCCCACCCCACTGTCCTGCTGGTAATAGCTTATCTAAAGTAATCTTCAGGTTAGGCCATTTCCAGCACAAATCCAGGTTTTCTCACCCTCCACCCCCCCACACAAATTCACTCTCCTGCTGGTGATAGCCCATCCAAAGTGACAACTCTTTACACAATGTGCATGATAATCAAGTTAGGCCATTTCCTGCACAAATCCAGGTTCTCTCACTCCCTCACCCCCCTCCAAAAACCCACCCCCATACACACACAAACTCACTCTCCTGCTGGTAATAGCTCATCCAAACTGACCACTCTCCAAGTTTAAATCCAAGTTAAACCAGAACATCTGGGGGGGGGGGGTAGGAAAAAACAAGAGGAAATAGGCTACCTTGCATAATGACTTAGCCACTCCCAGTCTCTATTTAAGCCTAAATTAATAGTATCCAATTTGCAAATGAATTCCAATTCAGCAGTTTCTCGCTGGAGTCTGGATTTGAAGTTTTTTTGTTTTAAGATAGCGACCTTCATGTCTGTGATTGCGTGACCAGAGAGATTGAAGTGTTCTCCGACTGGTTTATGAATGTTATAATTCTTGACATCTGATTTGTGTCCATTTATTCTTTTACGTAGAGACTGTCCAGTTTGACCAATGTACATGGCAGAGGGGCATTGCTGGCACATGATGGCATAAATCACATTGGTGGATGTGCAGGTGAACGAGCCTCTGATAGTGTGGCTGATGTTATTAGGCCCTGTGATGGTGTCCCCTGAATAGATATGTGGGCACAACTGGCAACGGGCTTTGTTGCAAGGATAAATTCCTGGGTTAGTGGTTCTGTTGTGTGGTATGTGGTTGTTGGTGAGTATTTGCTTCAGGTTGCGGGGCTGTCTGTAGGCAAGGACTGGCCTGTCTCCCAAGATTTGTGAGAGTGTTGGGTCATCCTTTAGGATAGGTTGTAGATCCTTAATAATGCGTTGGAGGGGTTTTAGTTGGGGGCTGAAGGTGACGGCTAGTGGCGTTCTGTTATTTTCTTTGTTAGGCCTGTCCTGTAGTAGGTAACTTCTGGGAACTCTTCTGGCTCTATCAATCTGTTTCTTTACTATATATATTATATATATATGTATATTAGATGGTTTTATTATTAAAACTATGAACAGCTAATCTTCAAACCAAGCGGTGGTGATCAAATTGATTGCATTAGACTTTGTACTCCATCTCCCTTTTCCAAACACAAGAAATACTAGTGGCACACTTATTTTTTAAATCCCCTTCAATTTATCTTGCTATTCCTCATTCCCAAGACATAAAGCACACTATTGCAAGGTTCCGAGTGCTGGGAGTTGCTGAGCACCCTGGTTTCACTGAAGTCAGTGGAAGTTCAGGGCATTCAGCCCCTTGCAAGATGAGGCCCACGTTCCCTGCCCTCCATGAACAAATCATTCAGGCAGAAAGTCCTGATACCTTGAGTTCATTTCCACAGGGAATTCACACAATCTCCTCATCGTAGCTAGTGCACTGAAAATATTTGTGTCAATAACAAAGTGATAGCAATTTGGGAAATATTATGAATCTACAACTCATTATGGAAATCATTTGTGCTAACCTTTTCCTTGTGTAAGCGGGGGAATAGTCCTGCTATTGTGGGGAACTTTCCTGGCTTCTGCATTACCCCGGTGAAGTGGGCTAGAGAAAGGATCTGAGTCCTCGCTCCCACTTCCTTTACCCAGTGGCCTCCCTGCCCTTGAGGACTCACCTTCCACTCTCCTGTCTGGCAGAGTCCTCATAACCCCAACAAGGCTGGGCCCAGGATTCCTGGGGGGCTCGACCCCCAACCCTGCTGTGGTCACCTAGGACAGGGGCTAGGGTGTCCCCACTCTGGGGTACTCTCTCTGCACTGGGCACTTCTCTGACCCACTGACCATTACATACAAGTTACAAGTTACTTAATCAACAATTCATTTTAAAAAGAATAAGGAAAAATGGGAAAGGTTAAAGGAAACATATCAACCCGCTCTGTGGCAGGGAACATCATGAACAGTGTCTCTGGAATGTCAGGGCAGTTCACAGTCTGTTCCTTGTAAGTCCCAGGCCTTCTTCTCAGGCCCTGGCTGTGCTGCAGGGATGCTGTGGGTTGGACACTTGCTCTGGTGGTGGCCACATGCTCTCAGGCTCTAAGTGGTAGGACCCTTCTTCCCAATGTCGCTCATGCCCTGTCAGGGTTACGATCCAAGCCTGGCCTGCAGAGCCTCTTGGCTGAGGCGTCTCCCTGTGCTGGGCCCAGTGCCCAAGGTCCCCCTCGGTCTCCCCAGCTGCTCACCGCACCCAGCTCCGGACTGCTCCAGCCCCAGCTCCACCACTCTGTCTCTGCTGCTCTGCCTCCAGCTCCCTGGGCTGCTTCTCTGGCCCCTCTAGCTCTAGTTGCTGCAGCTCTACTCCCAGGACAGGTCTGCTCTGCAGGCTGCTTCTGTGACTCTGCTCCCAGCAGTGACTTGCTTCGTGGGCTGCTTTTCTGGACCCTCTGGCTCTGGTTTCTGCAGCTTTCTTCCCAGGGCAAGTCTGCTCTCTCTGGGCTGTGCCTCTGGCTTTGGGGCTGCAGCTCTGCTCCCAGGACAGGGTCTGCTCTCTCTGGATCTGGCACAGCTCTGCTCCCCAGCTCAGCTTGGGCCCCTGCTTTCTCCTTAGCTTGGCCCCACTCTGTCTGACCCAGGCAAATCCAGCTCACATGGAGGATGAGACCTCCCTGGCCGCCTGACTCCCTGATTAGCCTGCCCGCCCTGTCATTCAGGCTGACCTGGAGCATTGGCCTCTCCCCATTGTTCCTGGGGCCTGGCATTCTCAGGGTCCTGATTTCCATTGACCCTTCCCCCTCTTTAGTACTGGCAGCTAGCAACTAAAACACCTCCACTGAATGTTAGTAAGGGGGCAAAAGTCCCCTTACACTTGCAACCGCTGAGTCTGATTCAAAGCACACTAAAATCTCTGAGAATTTCTCCATTAGCATACTGAGCTACGACTCAGACCCTCTCTATACTTAACTCTATTCAAATCACTGTTTGGATATATTACTTACCAGATGTTATATTGATTGAAATTAACTTTAACCTTTATGCTCTCTTCTATCATTTCTATTTGCCATAGAGTAAGTAATAAATGCACCACTAATAGCCTTTCTATATATATCTATCTATCCCAGTACTGTAATCATATTTTGTTTTCTTGTTAAACTTATGAAGTAATCATGACTACTGAGCATCATTTATATTAGAGCCAGAGAGGCTGCTGAAATTTGCAGCACTGTTCTGGTAAATTTGAAGGGGTCTTGCTATCAGGAGTCCCTCCTCACAGTCAGCCTAGATTTTGAAACGATTCAATCTGTGTATCATCAAATTTAATTGGAGCCTCACGTGAGCACATCATCATGTACTAACAAGTACTAAGCTATAGCTCTATCTGCATCAGTTAGCATCAATATTATCTGAACATAGGCCTTGCAGATGCCAATTGTGAGACAAAGTGTAGAGATACATTCACCAAACTTTCAGCTATATGTGAAACCTTGCAAAAGTTAAGGCTAGGAAATATGCTGAATCTTGCTGAATGCTAATTATGCTGAATCTTATATGTGAGTAAGAAAAATAAAACAAGATGTACACATATTTAAGCTGACACTTACGTTTATCGTGTGCTACTATGTGACAAGAGAAAAGCACTAATACAAAATATTTGACATTCTGGTAAATGCATAAGACAATCCACTGAAAGATATGGCTGAGTCATATAATGAAGACTGAGATGTTTCATATAATTTGGCATATTTATGGTACATTTAGGGGAACTGAACCAGAGTGTGTACTTCTACACTCTAACTGAGCATACAAGCACATCTGTGAAGAACAGGCAACCAGGGAAATTCCCCTGAGCTACATAAAAAATAACCAAATAAAAATCCAGCTGATAATTAAATGCAGCACACAAAAAAAGTTCCTGAGTTTAGAAGTGTCATATTAATTTCAAGAAAAGTTATTCTGTTTTCTCTTCTTTGTCCCTAATAAACAAGTTTATTGTCAGCTTTGGTTCTTATTTACTCATTCAATGCTTTATACAGTACCTATAATATCGCACAACCAGGGCACGAAACATGGACTGCTTGAGAGTATGACCATATACATATGCACAACAGAACTCTGAAAGCAGAGTGAGGACCTGCCTCCTTATCTTTATTTGAAACAAATGTGCAGGTTGAAATCTGTTCAATGAGTAAATAATCCCCAAAAAGGCCCAATAACTATTAGATAAGAAAAAGTTTCTCATAAAAATATGGTCTTAAAGCCTTAATGTAAGCAGCCAGATCCAGTGGCACAAAGGGACTGGAAAGCTGCCCTAATATAGCAACTGAGGATTCCTCCAGAATAGGGGAATCCTTTGCTGGCATATAGAGCTGACGTAACCAATTCAACTCCACCCCATTGCACCCTCAAAGTGTAGAGGGTGTGCTGGGAGCAGGGGAGTACACAGCCAGAGAGTGCTGCTGCACTCCTGCAATACCTGTCTGGCAAAATGGCCCCTCACAGTTCGTTGCCAGCCGGCAGAATGTAGAGCAGACCTGAGGTTGGTCTAAATCAGCGGTTCTCAAACTGTGGTTCGGGACCCCAAAGTGGGTCGTGACTCCGTTTTAATGGGGTTGCCAGGGCTGGCGTTAGACTTGCTGGGGTCTGGGGCCAGAGCCCGAGCCGCACCACAAAGGGCCAAATTCCAAGCCACATTGCCTGGGGTGAAAGCCGAAGACTGAGGGCTCCATCCCTGCGTGGCAAGGCTTAGGTGACGGGCACTCCTACCCGCTTGGGACTGAAGCCCTTGGGCTTCGACTTTGCCCGCCCCCTCCCCCCCCCCACACACACACAAAATGGAGGGACTCAGGCTTGGGATTTGCCCCCCTGGGGCGGCAGGGCTCCAGCAGGCTCAGGCTTCAGTCCCTCCTCCGGGGGCTGTGTAGTCATTTTTGTTCCCAGAAGGGGGCCATGGTGTAATGAAGTTTGAGAACCCCTGGGTCTAAGTCATGCTGGGGGCCAAACCAGCCTCTCACAGCATGATAGCCATACGGTGTCTCTAATATGAATTACACTTATTGTCCTCACTCCCTCAGCTGTGGCAACTGAAGTTTTGGTGCAGCTGAGGATCTGCCCAAATCTGAAGTACCGAGCTGACTGTAATGTAAGGAGAAGGGGAATGCTTTAACTCACCAAAGTTACATGTTTATTTCATAAAATTCTGCTGCAAAATTTATAGATTCAGGTTAGTAAAATCAATATTAGTCATGTCTTTGAACCTGGTCCTCTTGGCATCACTTCACAACAACAACTGCCCCTCCTCACATAATAATGTCTGCAGGATTGGTCCCTTAATTATCATTTTTAAGGCCCAATTCTTCCCTCAGTTACATGGTAAACAAAGTCAACGGAAGGTAAACCTCAGTTACTGAGGGTAGAATATGTCTCTTACTTACCAAATAAAAATATAATACCCTACAATAGACAAAACAGAAAATGTTCCACTAACGTAAGAACAAGTAATACTTTTATATAAACTGTATGATCTAAGAATCTATAGTAAACTTAATCTAGCTATGTAACATTAATTATGTCCAATAAATTAGGCAAAAGGAGTCTAGAGTAGTACTTTAGGTCAATTCACATCCCAGCTAAAATGCAAGTGAGGATAGGAAGTATGCTGCTAACAGTTTTTATAAGGGGACTGCAGAGCCCACAAGCTAAGGCATTATCAGTTAACCTGCTTCTTCAGTGCCAGAAAAACCAAGAGCTTGATTCTTATTTCATTTATGCCAGTTTTCCACTATTGTAACTCCATTGACTTACCTCTGATTTTCCTGGCATGCAACATGACAATAGCCCGGGACTTTGAGAGGAACAGATGCTTTCCAAACCCGCATGGGGGCACATCTGTTTTGATGATTGCTTATTTTCATGTTATTATTATTTGTGTAATATGGTAGTGCCCCAGTGAGGGATTGAGGCTCCATTGTGCTAGGCACTGTATGCCTATAAAACAAAAAAACAGTCACTGCCCCAAAGAGCTTACAGTCAAAGTTACCTTTACCAAAACACAACACTGTTGCACAGGGCATGTGCAACAATAATTCAAGTAAAAACAGGGATTTCAGTCTCTACTTAAGGGAGCTTTTACTTAAGAAAGCCTTATGCAACGGTAACCCCTCTCGTCAGTGTTCAGCTCTAACTGCGTGAACAAGAAAATGTTATAGAAAGAGCAGTTGAATTATAACTGCATTCATTTCTATCCAAACAGCAGGTGCACATAATGTAAATTCAATAAAGCTCACACTTCTTTTTCAATTCTTACCAGATATGAATAGCTAATCTGAAAACTCACCTTTTAATTGCACCACTTGACACGTCAAACAGAATAAAGTATAGTGTGCAAAGGCACCAGTACGTAATCACACTGTATATAATTATAAAGAATTTTCCGTCAGCATACATATTCATGTACATGTGTAAAACGCATCTTCTGTTATCCCCCAAGAGGATTTTCTTGTTGTGATCAGGAAAAGTGATATATTTTGGCAGCACAAAAACACCAGATGACATTTATTTGTTTAGGGAAGAAAAAATGCTCTGGTGATACTATAGAGACAGGGGCATGGTAAAAAAACGTGAGCAGAATAGAATTAAGCTGGGTGATTCACTCATACCAATCACAAACAGTGGTCACTTCAGCATGTATTTCTTGCTGCCCAGTCGGCTACTGCATCTCCCTTCCCTGACACTGTATTTGGTTGCAACTCTGTGAAATGTTTGACTTCGTTTTCCTTCTCTGTTTTTTACATGGAGTACTCTATTTCATTGTCACTGCTAATTCTATAGAACGGTGATCAATGGTGGTCATCAAGCATATAAAAGTATGACTGGATTGTCCACACCACTAAATTCACTTTGTGTAAGCAGTGCAAAGTGAACTTAAGCCAGCCAGTGAAACCCCCCTGGAGAATTTCCTGTGTGTTAAGGGAATCTCCAGCCAGTATAGCAGCTATATCACTCCCTGCACCAGCTCTGCCAACCACCTCTGCTGGCGCTGCGCGGCATACGGAGGTGCTAGGGGTTTGTCCAGGGTGGGATGGAGAGGCAGGGGGTACGGCAGAGCAAGTCTATGCTGCGCCTGATTCTCTGTTGGTGGAAGTTCTGCCAACAGCATAACCTAGAGCTGTTCAAATCCACAGCTTACGGGGACTACTGGATTCCTTTCTGATGGTAAATTCTTACACAGAACCATCCAAGAGTAACACTTTCTGTCATCTCCAGTTGGCTAGGGGACGCCGGCCCATCCTTGTGAACGATACCTTTTTATTCACACCTTCATCACCTCTTGGGTGGACTATGGCAATACACTATACAGAGACACGAAGCTTCAGTACTTCAAAAATTCCAACTAGTGTAGAACGCTACAGCGTGTCTCCTCAGCCACACAGGCTACCACAAATTAAATATGAGTCAACAGTGTAACACTGTTGCAAAAAAAGCAAATATCATTCTGGGCTGTATTAGCAGGAGTGTTGTAAGCAAGACACGAGAAGTAATTCCGCTCTACTCCACGCTGATTAGGCCTCAAGTGGAGAATTGTGTCCAGTTCTGGGTGCCACATTTCAGGAAAGATGTGGACAAATTGGAGAAAGTCCAGAGAAGAGCAATAAAAATGATTAAAGGTCTAGAAAACCTTCTATGAGAGAAGATTGAAAAAATTGGGTTTGTTTAGTCTGGAGAAGAGAAGACTGAGAGGGGACATGAGAACAGTTTTCAAGTACATAAAAGATTGTTACAAGGAGGAGGGAGAAAAAATGTTCTTCTTAACTGCTGAGAATAGGACAAGCAGCAATGGGCTTAAATTAAAGCAAGGGAGGCTTAGGTTGGACATTAGGAAAAACTTCCTGTCCGGGTCGTTAAGCGCTGGAATAAATTGCCAAGGGAGGTTGTGGAATCTCCATCATTGGAGATTTTTAAGAGCAGGTTAGACAAACACCTGTCAAAGGTGGTCTAGATCAGGGATCAGCAACCTTTGGCACGCAGCCCACCAAGGTAAGCCCCCTGGCGGGCCAAGCCTGTTTGTTTACCTGCTGTGTCCACAGGTTCAGTTGATCGCAGCTCCCACTGGCCGCAGTTTGCCGCTCCAGGCCAATTGCGACAGCGGGAAGCGGCGCAGGATGTAATGTCTGCCACTTCCCGCAGCCCCCATTGGCCTGAAGCGGCGAACTGCGGCCAGTGGGAGCCGCAATCGGCCAAACCTGTGGATGCGGCAGGTAAACAAACTGGTCCAGCCCGCTAGGGGGCTTACCCTGGTGGGCCGCGTGCCAAAAGGTTGTGATCCTTGGTCTAGATAATAGTTTGACCTGTCATGAGTGTAGGGGACGGGACTAGATAACCTCTCGAAGTCCCTTCCAGTCCTATGATTCTATGAAATATATCACACTTGTCATCAGCCTGTCCTCCACTCTCTACACTGACTTATCAAATCAAGTTCAAGTTCTTCGTTCTTATCTTTAAAGTGTTCCATGACCTCGGATGAGGGTATCTAAAAAAACACCTAAAGCTCTGGGATGAAGACCTGGCTCAACAACTTTGCTCCTTCGGCACATTGGTAAAGTCTGTCCCCGGGAGCCCTCCTTCTCCACTGCACCAGAGCTTTGTTTTGCACAGGCACAGTGGAGAACGGAGCCCGAGTGTCATCACCCCATGGTGAAGCCATGGTATTGGTTAAGGCGATGTTGTATACACCATAACTGCTTCTTACATAGCATATTCATGCCGTTACATATGGGAAGGCTAGACTTCTCATGGTCAAATAAGGGAGACAGAGGTACAGTATTCACTTAATTACAGTAGAAGTTAAATTTTTACCATACCCTGTAAGACACTAAAAAACTAGTAGCATCTCCCCATCTCTTAGTAAAGATTTACCAGTGAATGTTGCAGTAACATTATGTTTTTGAAGTACATTAGAATGCATTTACTAGTATACAATGAAGAATTACAAACATTTAAAATTAAACATTTGACAAAATAAACTACTTTTTGCAATGCACTATCTTTGCTATTTAATGTATGATCACTTAATCACTAATTGACAAAATAAAGTAATTTGCAATGGGCTTCCCACACAGATTTGAGGGATTGGTACAGATTGCTCACAATATATTCCCTGTGAGAACTACTTTGTGTATTTACCGTTCAAAATTTGAGCTATTTTGATAGGACATAGAGTCAAATGTTTCTGTTGCTGCTTGGATGAGCATTTCTCATCTACTGTTGGGAGTGGACTACATCCACCCTGATGGAATTGGCCCTGTCAGCACTGGTTCTCCACTTGTGAGGTAACTCCCTTCTCTTCATGTGTCAGTATATTTATGTCTGCATCTGTAATTTTGACTCCATGCATCTGAAAAAGTGGGGTTTTTTTACCCACGAAAGCTTATGCTCAAATAAATTTGTTAGTCTTTAAGTTGCCACCAGACTCCTGGTCATTTTTCATCCAGTTTGTGATGTACATAGTCATGACTATGAATTCGAATTTTGCTTTCTATTAATATTCTGCAATAGTTGTTGAAATCATATTGTTTTGGTGAACATTCCTGCCAGTGACCTTATTCCTAGACAAAAGCAAATATGAAAGTGGTATAAACATAGTCAAACTGAATTTGTTTTAAAAAAAAACCCATAGATTTGTTCACAATTTTCAACAGTTTTACCCAGTTTTGTTCCTAGTAACTAGCGCAAATCAATGAGCTTATATACTTTACTTGAAATATGAACACATTCTAAAGAACAAAACACTGCATTTACCATGAAATTGAGATCTTTCTGCTTCTCTACCCTTTGCATAAAAGAAACACATGGGCCATAGCCTCTTAAGTTTCAAATCCTGAAAGTCCATTCAACTTTGATAATTTCATAATACATAAATAATCCACTTGGTATCAATCAGTTTTTAAATTCTGCTCTTGAAGAGCTTTATAAAGCCTCTAGAAAACCTCCAGTAGCAGAGCCTGTTCTCTAGATCAGTGCTACTCAAAGTGGTGGTCCGCGGACCAAGCCATCAGCTTCCAGTCTGCACGCACATTGGAAAAAAAATTGCCAGTCCCCCATATCAGATAGTTTGAGAAGCACTGCTCTAGATCACTGTAATTTTTAATGCCTATGATCTCTTACCCATGCGATCTAGTAAAAGGTCACAAATTACCACCTCTCTTTTTTGTTTCAATTTCTAATTCAAAATAAAAGTCAGCATCTTATTACAGTATTAAGATTTAGAGTTTAACCTTTTTTTAAAAAAGGTTGAAATAAATGATCAACTGTTAGGCTATGCACATTATATTTATGATACTTCATGATTATATTCCACTCTTGGTTTCCTGACACAAAGAATCAAGTGATATTCTTTACTTAAAATTAGTACTTAAATGCTTTCATGCCCAGGGAATTACATACCAAGAACAAATCTCACCATTTCAGTTATAGCATGTGATAACAATCTCCTGCAAAGCTAAAGGAGCTAAAATAAAAGGCTGTTCTCTCCTGGGTTGAAATTCTGTGCTGCACCTCCTGAAGAAACAGCACAGAAGGGGCAGCCCCAAAGCGAGGACAAAGGTAGCTGTAAGTCAAGGGTCAGAAGCTCAGAATCTCCTGTACTACATCCCCTCCAGGGCTTACAAGGGGGAAGCATAAGGTTGCTTATAATGACCCACTGCACTGCATTCATGAAGGGAATTCTCCCTCTGCCCCTTGCAGGACAGGCCCAGCCCCCCAACTCCCTACACACTGTTACAATGGCATATACAATCAGGCCTTGGCTTTTATTAGTCTCCTGGTAGCCTAGAACTCAGTATGAATTTTACCTTGAGACTTGGTAACAGTGACATATCTGTGATTTCCAAAAGGCTAGTTTTAAGAAGATATATCATTAAAAGTATGCAAAGAGTAAAATAATAAACAGAAATTAAGTCAATGAGCATGATTCTCCAGTAACTATGGCCTTGTGCAATTCACATCTCTGCAAAGAGGATGTAAAACACTGCCGATGGGAGAAGTACACAGAGAAATCTGATTTGGTAGTGCTTTATGCCAATATTGCACAGGTGTAAACGACCCCACAAAGTGCCAGCCCAACACATCTCAAATTTGTTTGCCAACTAGTTCTCGCTCCTGTCTATTTATAGGCTACTGAAGTCAAACGCTTTCTTCACTTCAATCATTTTTGCTTAATCTCCACAACTTGTTGGTTCCCCACTGCCGGTCTAGGGTTTCAAATCTGCCAGCAAACCAAATGGGAAAAAGCAATGAAATAAATGAGTCAATTAAGCTTTGTTTCCAAGTTAACATTTTGCACTAACCAAAGTGTCAGTTCTGTCCAAACTCCTGAACAGACTGATTTCCACTGGGAGACACTGACCTCCATTCATCAAAACTTACTACCTTAAAACTATTGCTAAATAATATTAACTAATTAAAATCTATTACCTTCAGCAGAGCTATATAAATACAAAAATTGTCTCTTAACGAAAATCAAGGAGCATGAACTACAACGTATCCGCCTTTTAAGTATAATAAAGTTCTGCACTGGGTGGTTGATATCAATTGACTAATACCTGCTGGGAGTAATTAAGTATTCTGTCAAAAAGCTGATTAAACAAGGCATTATATTAGTAAAAAGGTTATGTCTAAAGAACTTGAACAGCGTAGAAGTGGTGAAAACCACTCTAACACCCTTTGTATATCTTCATTCTCACTGTTCGTTTTCTTCCTCATCACAAACCTTAAAGTCCTTCTAAACATTTTTGCCCTACTTGCATTATTGCCAACCTTGAAAGTTCAAAAATTATGAGAGAAACCAAAATAATCATGAGACTGGCTTAAAAATCTTTTTGGTCTGTTTTCTGATGTTTCTGCTCTTAGGGGGAATTGTCTCTTTTGTGTTTGAGCATGAAATCCTGACACCAAAGGCACCAAAAAAATACACACACACAAAACTGGGAGAGCTCCTACTTTTTGCTTCCGTTAATAGGTCCTTCCCTAACACCAACATCCCTTCCCCAGCCACTGATCTCACCTCCATCCTTCTGCCCTTCTTTCTGCAGGCCCACCCTCTAGCAGACAACACCTCATAAGAACAGAAGAATAGCCATAATGGGTCAGACCAATGGACCATCTAGCCCAATATCCTGTCTTCTGACATTGACCAGTGCCAGGTGCTCAAGAGGGAATGAACAGAACAGGATAATCATCAAGTGATCCATTCCCCGTTGTCCACTCCCAGTATTCAGAGGCTTAGGGACATCCGGAGCATGGGGACGCATCCCAGACCATATCCGCTAATAGCCATCGATGGATCTATCCTCCATTAACTTATCTCATTCTTTTCTAAACCCATACTTTTGGCCCTCACAACATCCCCCGGCAACTAGCTCCACAGTTGATTGTGCATTGTGGGAAGAAGTACTTCCTTATGTTTGTTTTAAACGTGATGCTTCTTAATTTCATTGGATGACCACGGATCGGTGTGTTATGTGAAGGGATAAATAACACATCCCTATTCACTTTCTCCATACCAGTCACGATTTTATAGACCTCTATCATATCCCTGAGTCATGTTTTCTGAGCAGAAGAGGCCCAGTCTTTTCAATCTCTCCTCATATGGAAGCTGTTCCACCCCTACTCATTTTTGTTGCCCTTCTCTGTACCTTTTTTTTATTTTAATATATCTTTTTTGAGATTGGGCAAGCAGAACTACATGCAGTATTCAAGGTGTGGGTGTACCATGGATTTATATAGTAGCATTATGATATATATTGTCTTATTTTCTTTTTTGACTGTCACTGCACATTGAGCAGATATTTTCGAAGACCTGTCCACAAAGACTCCAAGATCTCTATCTTGAGTGGTAACAGTTAATTTAGACCCCCATCTTTTTACTAATGCTGGGCACTGCCCCTGGTCAGCTCCCAACCCTGGATACAGTTCCCTGGTCAGCTACTTCCCTCAACCTTGGATACTGGCCTGCCCAGCTCTAGCCTTCGCTCATACCCGGTTCTTCCACCTCTCAGAACACTGCCCCAGGCTCCTGATCAGCCCTTTCCTCTCTATCCCCTAGTGAGTGTCCCTCCTAGCTCCTTCTTCTTTTGTCCCACCCCAGATACTGACCCTGCCCAATTCTGGGAGCTTGCAGCCAGGTTAGGACTGATCCCATGCAAGCTAGGGGGCAGGGAGAGACACCCACACTCCTAGGATCTCTTCACACTCACCTTTGCTTCTCTCACCCCAACTTAGTGCTGGATAGAAGGAGGGGATGGGTAGGAGCTACACCTAGCAGGCTGTGATTCCCATACGGGGCTCAGGACAGGGGTTCTCACAAAAAAATTTTTGTTGGCCTCAGAGAGCAGCCACCAACTCTTACTGACAATTTTTCAAAAAAACTTAATTAACTTTAAGAAAAACAAATAAATATGCACTTATACCTGTCCAAATCGTTGTACTTTATTTGTATAGGGGTGTTGTTGTTATTATTGAGTTTGCAAAAAACAACAATGTACAGTTGTCCCTATACTTTACTGGACCTAAACAGAATAGAAACATAAATAAGGTGTTTTGCATTTTCTTGTCTTTTTTGTTGTTGTTGTTTGTTTTGCTTTTTTTGGTTTCTGTTTGTTTTTTGTTTTTTTGTTTTTTGATAGAATTGATAGCTAGTGAGTCTGTGAAAAGTGGTATTTGTATGTTTGTTAATATCACTTTTCACAGCAGCAAACTTGTTACCTAGCTGGGAGGCAATGAAAAGTGATATTAACACACATACAAATATCACTTTTCACAGCAGAAAGAAAAGGAGTACTTGTGGCACCTTAGAGACTAACCAATTTATCTGAGCATAAGCTTTCGTGAGCTACAGCTCACTTCATCGGATGCGGCATCCGATGAAGTGAGCTGTAGCTCACGAAAGCTTATGCTCAAATAAATTGGTTAGTCTCTAAGGTGCCACAAGTACTTCTTTTCTTTTTGCGAATACAGACTAAAACGGCTGCTACTCTGAAACTTTTCACAGCAGACCTACTCAGGCCCGGCAAACCGGGGGACAAATTAAGCCTTGGATGAAGAGGTGGGTAGGGAGGCATTGGGGTGATGGGGTGGATGGGTCAGGGGTCGGGGAAGGCAGTGGGGGCCAGAGGCGATGAGGAGGCTGGTGAGCCTGAAGCCCAATGGCCACAGCCTTCCGCCATGTGGCTGAAGCTTGCCATCTGCCACCCCAGGGCTGAAGCCAGAAGCCTGAGCCCCACTGCCCGCAGGAAGGTGGAAACTCACACTGGCTGTCTGCTCCTCCAGAGGTTGTGGCTCCAGAGGGGTGCAGGGCCCAACCGCTACTTGCAGACCCAGGGGACGGGCCAATGCTTTGACCCCCCCAATCACCATCCAGGTGGCTGTGGCCACAAGAAAAGCCTCTGGTGGCCACAAGAAAAGCCTCTGGTGGCCACATTTGAGAAAAGCTGGCTCAGGTAGCACAAACAAGGGAGCAGAGCTTCATACTGCAGGACAGAGCAAGCAGAGCAGCTCCCCTGCTGGTAGCAACTGGACCTGTAATCCAAAGCAATCTCTGTGCAGCGGCAGCGACCTCTGGTTGCTGCAGCCAGAGCTGAAGCATTAGTTAGAGCTGAGGCAGTAATGCCAAGCTGTCAGAAATGCCTCCGATAAGCCAATCTTCATGCCGCCTAATTGCGGCACTCACAAAAATATCACGAGAGTTGGCAACCTTGTTTAATTTGCATGCATATCTTATCAGCTATATCTTCAGAATAAGGAGATAATATTGTAAAGCTATTCAGTTCCATAAGTATGGGCTGAATTCTGACACAGGCTAAAATTCCACCCCACAAAAAATAGATGTCACCCACGTGGTTTTATACTGTAGCACTTTTTTAAAAAGTCTAAAGAGAAGGAAAGCAGTAGTGGGGAGAAGAAAGTGGTTTGCTGAACTCATCTTTGTTTCTGCACAAGAGCAGAGAGTAGAGCAAGAAACATAGCTACAAGCCTGTTGTCCCCCTTCCCTCCAAAAAAACCCCCTGTAGCTATCATAGTTCAGTGTGGAAGCCACCATTAATGGCAATTCTACATACTTCAAAATGTCCTCAGCCCCACAACTGAGCCAATGGATCCTTATGTGTGGGAAGGCAGCAGGCATTTGCTTGCAATTGCAAACTTCGATTATATGTGGCTGCTGTAGCCAGGGAACCTCTTGTCTCTATGCTTGGATCACAACCCTCAACTAGCTGCACTAGACACTCCCCATCAATCCTCCGAGTGCGAGTGGGATCCACTGGCTCCTTGGACTCCTCTGAGCAGTGGGCACTGTCCAGGGCTCTCTACTCGGCAATCCCATCCAGAACTCTGATTTTCAACCTTTGACCCACCCTCCCATCTCTTTTTTTGACATCCACTAGACACAAACTTACACCCACCGACCTATCCAAACACCCCGTAGATGCACTCCTACGTCCCTAGCACCTGCCTACTCCAATCACAGCTGCCACATTTTGTGCAGATCCATGTTCCAGCCGAGGCCATTGTTTAGGTCAATATGTGTTGACCTCAAGCTGGAATTTATGGTGATATGCAAATATTTTTTTAAAATATAAATTAGCTCAATTCGCATAAAATATCACACATGAAAATCAGTATGAAAAACTGTATATACATTCTAAAACAAAGGTAAGTGAACATTCTGCTGAAACTTTTATAACTGTGATGCAGAGGTTATAAATTTTATTTTCCATAGATATGCATTGTGTAAGCAGAATGAAATATATATGGGAAGGACTGCACTGACAATTTAACTACTGAACTGACTGGTTAATTTTTTTAAAAGTGTTTCTAAAATTCTTTGTTTTTGTTAAGTGTGAATGTTTGAATACTAACAGTGTTAGGCAGCTATTAGTAATATCTCATATTGTTTTCTCACCAGTTTAAATGCAGTGCCCTGAGCCTGATTCTGTGTAATGCTTTCCAAAGAGTCCCAAAAAGACAGAACTCAGTTTTGTACTCCAGAAGAGTTAAACTGAAATGCATGAAGAGGAGTGTAATAGTAGAAGACATGATTTGCCTCGATATCCTGATACATGGGGCACACACAAAAACCAACTGTCGCTAAAAAACCAAGTTCTACAAGACAATCCTGCATTAGATGCACAGAAAGTAGTGAATAAAAGCCATTCCACAGAAGTGTCAGAAATAAAACACAGCAGTTCCTGTCATGAAACACCAGGATTTTTTCACTCATTGGGGTAACCCAATGGACTTGTGGTTTCATTTTCCTTTTCTAGCTGTAAGTAATGTGGCCACGCCAGCTCAAAAAATATAGTGTATAGTTCACCCCAAAGAGTGTATATATTTTGTCCCTGCTAATATCTGTATGTAAAGAGAGAAAACAAGAAATAGAATGATAGAAAAAACGAGCAGGGAACAAATACTTTTGCAAAGCGGTGACATGTTGTTTTCTTGGGCAGTGCAACAGGACATCTGATTCTGCTTCCTTTTGTCATGCTAGCATATGGTAACTACTCAGACGTGAGTGGCAATACCAATCATTCCTCTTATTAAACTAATCAGTTTACTTTAACAACTAGGAGGAGAAGATAGAAAGCTGAGGAAGTTATTCCCCTATCCATCCTCCTTCATCTGTTGTTAAATACTTATCATTCAAATCTTGAAACAGCTGCCATTATTATCTGTAGAAAAACTATGTCTACTGGTGACCAGGCATTATAGAAAACTTAACACATTAATGGAGTCCCTTACCTGATGGCTAGATCCACTGCAATCTGTACCTTCTATGCATTACTGAAATGAAATTAAAACCAGCAGGTACCCTCTGTGGCCATAAACAGCTCTACCAATTAGCCTCAATTGGAGGCTTCCTCGAGCAGAGACAGTGACAATTGCACTAAAACTCTTCTTCGTTAGAAGTCATTCTTTGCAAATTTTACAAATACCTACGTTGAATGTCTTCTAAAGAACTGGAAACTTTGCGTTAAAGATAGCATCTGTCTCGCTCTCTCTCTCAGAGTGAGAAGTGTGCAAAATTACTGTGCTGTCATACTCTCAGCGAAGCTGGTGGGGTTTCATATATTTAAGGTTGCTTGACACATCCTATTATTTTTAGATGCTTTTAACTTTGCCAAATTTTAACCTTTTAAAAGCTGAAATTTTTCATGCTGGATGTCTGCCTCAGGCTGGATTTTTCTGGGAAAATTTCAACTAAATAGGTCCAGCCATTTCTGAGAACAAGTTCAGGGACAAACATGTTGTTCTGCACATATTAAAAAAAAATGTAAAAGGTTTTATTGAAGAACTCTAGGACATCTATGCTTTGGAGTTGGGACTTGCTATTTGGCAGAGTCTGGTCCTGGTGTCAGGGTTGTGGCTCTTGCCATTCCCAGGGAAATTCACTCAAATTTAGCCAAGTTATGATAGTTAATGACGGAAAGGATAGTTTTGTGACTAATGCACAGGGAAGAGAGTCAGGACACTGTGATTCTGTTCCCAGCAAGCTCGTATATGACTTCAGGCAAGTCACTTAGCCCCTCTGTGCCATCTGTAAAATAAATACTCCCTTGTGTGCCACACTTCAAAAAATTTTTGTAGGCTGAATAATGTTGCAAACTGGAGCTTCCAGATATGTAGCATGCAGTGATGTACCGTGTTCTTGTACACTGCCAAAGAGAAGCCCTTTTTTCTGATTATGCCCCGCTCTTTCAGAGCATTCAAAAGATTACTGTATAATCAAACTACATTATGCCTGAATTTGAAGAAAAGAGAAGAACAACAATGAGAATAAGATGCATTTGACAACTTTATAACAATTGTGCTTTCAGTCCCATAGTACTTTCCATTCAAGAATTTCCAAGTACATTGAACATATCAATGAATTATGCCAACAACATTTTTTTTATTTAAATTCCTACAGTAACAAAATATTCTGGAGTACTTTTCTACTTTTAAGAAAAATCTAAGTAATGTACTTGTTTCTAATATTGTTACGCTGCAGTTTTTCAAAGGCCCCCGTCACCAGCAAATCTCCCTAGCATCACTGATTTTAAATAAACTGCAGCAATTTACACAAGCTGAGAGTCTGGCCCAGCGTGTTTGGAACTCATGGCCATAATATAGATGTAGTTTGGCTGCTTTGGCCCATGTGGCTGGTGGAATCTTGCCACAGAGCCAGCTAGCCCTAGGAGAAAGTATATAGGGGATCCTACAATGGTGTAGGAGTCACAATGATAGCTCTGTGCTACCTCCCCTCCTGCTGCTTATGTGACGGGATTGGGGCCAGAGGAAATGGGGCCTGGGAGCGATGCTCCTACTTTGCTCTTATCCCTCATTGCTATTTCAACCCATTGGGGTCACTGGCAAGCAGCATCTCGAAACTGAGCCAGGAGACTTGACGGCAGGTGCAGTATCAAGGAAAAGTAAAGGTGAGCTTTATGTCCACTCACGACCTGCACTTCACAGCCACAGACCAGGATCTGGTGCCATATTTCTAGAAGGAACAATTTACCAGCTCAGTTTCAGTTTCCACGCTTTTAGGAAGTGTAACAACCTAAATTCTGTGACTGACAGGAAGTAGTTCTCAATTTCCCCAACCTTTCTGCTGACTGATTCAGTTTCATTAAAGTATAAACAGCAGGAGCTCCTTCTGAATCTTAGTGCCTAAGCTACAAATGTTATCATTCAAGCCTCTGAATAACAATATGCTGCTAATAGTACATTTTCTCAATGCTGTGGAAATCTGCTTCTGCTCTTGAAAATCACTTATGTTAACAAACTGCATATCATTCAGAGCTTGAGATCTAATTTGGAAGATTAAAACCCCAACATCATTAGTTATCTTCTTGCACCTGAAGTAGTAGCCATTAGAAAGTCAACATTTGCCAGAGAGATTATAAATAATTTACCTGCAAATGGTTAATCTTGCTGCACCCTATTACACAGTATACTAGATGGCCTCCAACATGCCCCACCCAACTCTGCTGGCTAATGCAGAAGGTGAACAGAGACACGACCATGACTCTATCCTAATCCTAGCACCACTGGTCTTAATCTTCATATGCCCACAGCACAAGAAACACGTCTGTGCCTAGCCTTAAGAACATGGGGACTGGTGGGGGTGGAAAGAGCTAGGCACCATCTCATCCTTGATATACCAAGTGCAGAGCTAGGCATAATCTAGCCCTTGACATGCCAAGTGAACAATATAACTTCATGTTAGATTATTGTGATTTCATTTTGTTTTGTTTTTTAAATGGCCTCTGGGACATTCAGCCCACATTTGTAGCGCTACATTTTAATGAAAAAAGAAAAGATCCAGATAATTCAGAGGAATGACATGAGAACTAGATAACACAATAATATCCCTTACTATTGCCTCGTATGTGGCAGACTTTAAATATAAAGCAGCAGGTTTCTCGGTTTTCTGAGATAGAAAACCATGACCACCTGGAATTCTAATTTCATTTTGTGGTGACATTATTTCTACATAATTTTTGTGCATAAAAAGATTTTCTGAGAGACCACGTTCCATATTTGGTTACACAAGTGAAGATGCATTTGACAAAGAATTTAGTGCCCCTCCTCTTGTAGTTTCTATGAACTCTTTATTTAATGAAAGAAAACAATTAGTACATATGAAACACACAAAAAAAGTCCACCTCCTCTGTATCTCTGGAGCATTATGTTAAACAAACAGCAAAAGTAACAATACAAAGAAAAAATGTTATTCATCACTAAGGTTAGCTCCAGTGAACAATAAATCAGTACTAATTTAAAAGGACATTGGCAAGGTAAAAACATTTTTCCTACCAGAGTTAATCTGACCACTTTAAATTACTGAAATTAGAAAAGTTTTTAAAACCCTACTTCACTTTTCATTATTTATGCTGCTCATTAACCTTTTGCTTTTCACTCAGTTTGGACAACCACTCTAGACTAGCTACTTTCCCTTTTGTTTCTAGTTAATTACCTTTACTGAATCTCATGCAAATACAAACTTCCAGTTCTGAGAGAGGTGCCTAACTGCAGATAGAGTTTTTTTGCACTAGAGTTAGCCCACTGGGCAGTCCTGAGCTGGAAATTTTAGACTGCTAGCATAAGAGGTCACAACTCCACCGAAGACAACAGAATTGCACCTGCTTGCACAAGTGGTGAATTTGGCCCAACAAATACAGTGGCTCTGCACATTTTGGATGCAAACTTGCATGTAGGCAATATTTTCTTTGTAGTTATAATATATTTCCCTCACATATTGTATCAGTTCACACAGGAGCTTGCATTTCACTATGTGCTAAATTTCATCTTTGCATCCACAATCCCTTCAAAGCTACTGCGCGAGATTTGATTAGGTGGCACAGAATTTACAATATGCAGTTCTGTATGCACATGCTGTATTGTGAGTCAGTTAATGTAGTAAAAACAGCTCTTATCTAAGCTTTGAGGTACAGTAATAGCTAGGAACAGTCCAAACCTGTATAAATAGAGGAAAAACAATCTGAACAGCTCTCATTCCAATTTCTAAGAAACTGCGGGGAGAGAGGGGGAGTGAAGGAATGTGCAAAAATATTATTTTCCATTTCCTAAAGAAAAAATAAACTAATTCTATCTCTTGTAAAAATTAATTTGAAGTACAGTAGCTGCCTAAACTGAACTTGCTTTTTTACTGTTTAAAAACATACCTTTTAAAGATAGCAAAAGGTTACAAACATCAGATGGATTAATATAGAGAGACAGATAGATATATGGTCTGATCCTACTCCCATTGACTCAATGGAAGTTTTGCAAGATTGAACGCATTGTTAAAGCTATTGAGATTCTAAAGTAGATCTAAAAAATAATAATAGTATAAGCAGTGTCACGATGAGCTCCACCCTGACATCTGGTGGTGAGGTGTGGCAAGTTGTGGAAAAGAACTTCAGGGGCCGATCTCATTTGCATAGGCACACCCACCCCGCCTAGAATGTGGCCATAGCTGCCCAAATGGTCACTTTGGCTGCTGTGGGATCCCCAGCGTCTCTGTTATTGGGGCAGGAAGAATAAATTGTTATTACCCTGATTATGGGAATTGTGCTTGGAACTGTACTTGGCCTTTTGTTATGATGGAGGGACTCACCATCAACTAAGTTGCACTCGCTAGGCAAGGGTCATGGGTTCCAAAACTCTGTGAATGGAGAAAGGCTGGGGACAAGTATTAATACTTGGTGGCATGGGTCCCCTTTACATGCTAATTGCGTTTTCTCCTCTCTCCACTGTAGAATATCAGAGCTAATTTTGATTCCATTAGGAGTCTAGTTACAGGCTGCTGAGCTCACTTTGGGCTAATGGTGCACCAGCACTGAGGCTCCCCTACTACAAGCTGAATTCACCAAAGAGCTGAACTAACTAAGAGCTGAAATCACTGAGCATTGTGTTAAGTAGTGGGGGAGCCCAAAGATATATTGTGGAGCAGTTTGCGGGACGGCTGGAGTGTCTTGTGGAGCGGCCCTGGTGAAGCAGTTCGTGGGACGGCGGGAGCTGCTTGTGGGCCACAGAGCGGAGCCGAGCAAAGCAGTTTGTGGGGCGGCTGGTGGAGCGGAGCGGAGCAAAGCCTATGGGCGTGAAGCTGTGGGGCGGTCAGCTTCAGATCATGTAAGGTGCCCCTTACCTCTCTCTCTCCCCCCGCCCCCATCTCCACCCAGGTTGGGAGGTAAAGCTCTGAAGATAAACTTTCGAACTCTGGGGCTGCCCTGACCAGGGACAGTGACTTTTGGGACTTTGGGTGATTTGGGGTTGCTGGACTCAAGAACCAAAGGGAAAGGGCATGCCCCAATTTGCTTGGGGTAGGTTTTTGCTCATTGGTTGTGTTATGAATCCTGTTGGTGGTGTTTCCCCAACATAATGCCACATTGTTTCTTTCTGTTATTAAAAGGCTTTTTGCTACACTCAGACTATGTGCTCGCGAGAGGGGAAGTATTGCCTCTTGGAGGCGCCCAGCGGGGGTGGTATATATTTGTCCCAGGTCACTGGGTGGGGGCTCCAGCTGGTTTGCATTGTGTTATTGGAATGGATCCCCTAGATATTGAACCCGGCCCTTGTTGCTGCCAACTCTGACGGGCAGAAGGGTTACAATAGTATTCAAGAAAGTGGGTGGTTGTATTACACACGGAGACCAAATAGTCAAATTTCACATTATCTACATACTTTTATTTATTGGATGAATACCATCTATTCAAACCAACAAGGAGACCTTATTTCAGAGCCTGATCCTTAGCCGATTGAAGTCAATGAGCGTCTTTCCATTCACTTCAATGGACTTGGGATCGGAATTTGTGTTTTTATTTAAACCTGGTACCTTAAAGATTGTGATATGACCTACTAACAGTAGAATGAAAACCTGAAAATGTCAACATCAGCATCAAGGCTGTAATATGGTTAGGATGTAAATTATCACAAAAAGGTTTTGAAATTAAAGGTGACCTGCAAAGGTAAAGAACCAGATTCTAGTGCAGATATGTGACGCAAGTTCACCCTCCCCCTGATATTCAGCCGTAAAAGCAGTCCTGCAGGTCTTCTTTCAGCTTCTATACTATCCACTGCACCCAGGACCAACTGGCTGGCAGTCCTAGATGACCCCCTTGCATACACTGTGGTGATACCACCAGAAACAGAGCAGAAGCCAACTGGCCAACATGGGAGTGGGTGCTGCAGGACTTAAGAGAATCAAAATAGAGATCAGTATAGAAGTAATAATGTACTAGCTGTCTCTAAGAATCTGGGGGCATACAGTGAATATTGGAAGCTCCTGGAATACTGTATTTTACTTTAGTAGGTCACCTTTAATGTTCCACTGATAAGTACATAACTTAAGGCTAAAGTTCCAACCTTTCTAGCTGCAGATTCAGTACTACAGTTGGGCACTGATTTACACAGTGAAGGAGACCTCTGCTGCAAGTCTAAGCACATCATATTTTGTTCTTTGAATGAAAACCTAGAAAGCATCTCTATAATACAGCTAAACCTATGGAAATACTTCTCATTTTTGGTCACCTATGGATTTGGGTTACTCTTAATATTATCTAAAAACTTCAAAAACTCTGAAGCAGGATCCTGAGTATACTTACAGGGGAATCAGTTGGTGTATCTATGTAATGATAGACATACTAGCTCCATTCTCTCCCCCATCTATCCTCTTCACCCCTCCTCCCAACATAAATCCTCACTGCACAGTGGGGCACAGGAGCAGAGCTCTGCAAAATGTTGTGCTCAACCTAAGCAAGTTTTAGAAATCCTGCCCTTCCCTCCTATTACTAGTATTCACCCTTTTTTTGTTCTGAGAAGTGCCCTCTGCACCCCTCAGGAAGAAGGACAGGATTTACCCCCCCCCACCCCAAGTAAACTCAAGTGACAGTTCCAGCCTGCTTCACCTGCTTCCAACCTGCTTCACATTACAAAATAGTGTCACCATGCTTAACCTTGGATCAGAAGAGTGTCAAGTGCTGCATTCCACATTATTAATATATAGCATCGTAGGTGTGAATGTCACTTCCTCTTTCCCCCTCCTCCCCCCCACTTCTTCTGTTCTGGTTGAGGTGGGAAGCAGAAGAAAGACTACCACTACTCTCTGGGTTTGGGACCACAGAGAAGTCCTTCCTAAAGCTGTTGGGAAGGAAAGAGAAGCTTGAAATGCTACAGATGCCCACCATTTGGACAGCAGATCTGGGCTTCCAGCAGCCTTGTGTAGTACACACAACTGCAGGGGGTGATGAGAAGGCCATGCCTCCAATCCCAGGTTGGAGAGGGAGGGATATTTTAGAAGGTAGGCTAACTCCTGTTATAGTGAAACTCTGCTTCTAGTGAATTTTAGTTGTGTGGGAGAGTGGACAGAAGTATAAAACACCACCTCAATACAAGTGGATTCTACCGTGTGCTGTTCTTTGTGTTCAGGTGGCAAGGTAGGGATGTATACAAGTTACAATTCCATTTCACAGTAAAGGTGGGGAGATCTTTTTTAATTAGAATAATAAATAATCTCTAATTAGATAGCTATGTATCGAGGGGCAGCAAAAATTTGACTCGTTACCCATATTAAACTGTTATGAATAGAACGGTCTCCTTTAACAGAACTCTGGGAGAAAATGTAGATACTATAGCTTATTTCTTCAAAATAGTGTAATAACAGCTTCTCCAACTCTAAAACTATGGTCTTTCTTTTTTTGTTACTCAAGAGTAGAAGCTGAATACTGATACAAAATGAACTTGTAAAAACTTTAGCTATATCCTTTCACTGTAAAAGAATTTCCTCTTGATGTACAGATGTGCTCCAGGAGCTGCCAGGGCAAATATCAAGTTTTAGTCACAGCTGATTTCTAGCCCAAAGGCAATTGTTAATGTAGGGTTCACCACTAGTCTAAATAGACTGTCTATAATGGGATCCCACAAGCTCTTCTGAAAACATTGTATTGGCACCTGACCCACTATATCTCAATGAGCTGTATGAGAGTTTTCAGAAACACTCTGGCTTCTTGAAAGAGAACAGAAAGAACTGTCTATTAAGTACAACAGAGCCCCTGCTTCTAACTGCTCCTTTAACTCAAAGACAGAGAATTCAAAGCCAGACTTTTATGTTCTATTCCCGCAGTCTCTCACTTCGTAGTTAATTCAAAAGTGTGTTTTGAAGTCCATTGGTGTAAGTACGATATATAGCCCCTTAATATGATGCAGCACACACAGCAACAGCCAATTCACTAGATTCTGTGGCCTTTCAAAAGAATTAAATCTCTAAACTTACGTAACTAAAAAATTTGTTTACTAAACATTAATATTCTGGGGGCTGCTTTTTGGAACAGTACTTTTAACATGAGCACGCCACAGATTTCTACAACAACAATCAGATCTTTCTGTGCTAGGTAAGAAAAATAATTGTCACAGGACACTTGTAAGAGATTTAGGATGCCATTACTGCAGACCCTTTAAGCAAGAAATTGTTGATGCCGCTTACAGCAGAAAAGAAGGGAGTAGATGGATTGCTTACTAATTTGCATAAGCAAGGCACTGAAACGGTTGCAATTTCTTTTCTTTTAACATTTCTTGATTAAAGTGATTATGAAAGAAACGTCCTAGAGATTCCTGCTACATCTAGCAAGACTTTGATTTTACTTAATCCTACACTTGAGTCCACTAGCACGTACTCCTGTGCTCACATGGAGTCCCACTGACGAATGGATACCAATATAGGATCAGGGCCACAGACAGTACACTGAAAGGGAGAGTCTATTTTATACCATTCTATCTAGCCAAGGATTACAAATATTTTGAAAAGTCTTATTGTGCTTTCCCAGTTCCTCACCAATGGCACTGAGACTTCTGAAATCTATTCGCATACCATCCAGACCTTTTCTGATTTCCATTGAGGTGTAATACACAATATAGCAGAAGAAAATAAATGTGCAGAAATTTCTATTTAAGAGAAGAAGCCTAATCCTCTTTGAGAGGGAAAACCAAGAGAAACACACTTGTGCCCCATGGAGAAATGCCATAGTTCATTCACTACTTGTTCTATATTGTTCCAGGATTTCTGTGGTTTTATATTAGTGCATTATACATTAATGCCCTGGAGTGAGAGTGCTGGAAGAACTGTTTGTTTTGTAAACTAATCACTATTGAAGGGACTGAATTGAAAGGAGAATGGAGCTCAGACTGCCCCAAAACCTGCCCCAGCAGTTGTGGATTAGCACAGATCCAATTTATCTATAGATCCTTGCTCTTCTAAGGACAAGGCCCTCTGATCCATCAGGGTACTCACTGCTGGAGAAAAATGGAGCCAGGAGGCAGAGGGGCTGGGGATTTGGGTTACGAGTAAGGCCTCAGTCTGTCTGCCTCTTCTCTTTCATTTTACCACACTACTGTGTTTTGTCGCATAGGGCATGATCTGATATACTCTGTACCCTTGTGATAAATTCATACCTAAGAGGCAGTAAACATACAGGATGGCAAAGCACTGCAGGCTAACCCTTAAGTAACTAGACCAACCAGAAAAATTAAATCCAAAGCAACATTTATGCATTTCTGAAAGGAGAAAAGACAAATCCCCATCCCTCCTAGTATCTAGAGATGGCAGGTAGACTCAGCATGATCCCTGATGGTCCTGAGAGGCCCCTTTTCTCTGGTGCCTTTGCCTCCTCAATCTAAAACTGAGGTCTTCCAATGTAAGGCTGCTAGCAAGGACCTTTCCAAAAGATGAATTAAAGCTGGCTCTCTTGGCTAGCAAGCCAGAAAGGCAGCTACTGTAAGTATTAGCCAAACTATAAACTCTCTCTCTCTCTCTGTGAAGCCAAACCTGAGAGGGATTGCCTAAAAAGGAAAAACCCAATCGAGAATTTTTGAGGTCTTTGGGAGAACCCCAGAGTAGTCTGTCTGGACCCCCTTGGAGTTACTGACACCCATTTGAGCCCACACTTTGGGGCAGTTACTAGGGTCATTGTGTTAGTGTGATACGGACTTGAATAACAGCTGCCAAGTGACCTAGTAAATTGAGAAGTGTTTATATTGAAAGTCTTGTATATTACTAAAAGTAGTTTACTGGACTAGATGGTTTCATTTGTTTTTAAACCTACAGAGTGGTTAGTCATGTTATTAGTGGTTTCAGTAGCCCTAGATCTGTGTAATATACTCACATGCCAAATCCAATACCCCTACTGTGCTCTATTTTAAGACAGCACAAATCTATGTGCCATGACCATAGTTTATCACAATTCCTCTTACTGCAATTATTCAAAGATACAAAACAAGAAACATCTTTTCTGGTTAATTGCAGCCTCCTTCTTTGCCCCAGATTAAATATTGATACTTTGTTCTTTCAAATATATAATTTGAAAATGAATGGTTGTGCTAAGGGTTTGTCTAGGCATTTGTGAAAGAAAATAAACAAACAATGTTTAAATTCAACCATTCAGAGTGGTTCGTATTGAGTTCACTGATCAATGTAGCCTCTCCACCCTAGGAGAAAAATATTAAGAGATTTCCATCCACATGCTGAATTTTTCCAAAATTAAAACAAACAAGACAATCAGGACTACTTCGTTATTTCTGATTTTCATTAAAAATGGGTGAAATTCATTTTAGTATAGTAGGCCACTCTATGTAAGCTCTTTGATGTGAGCACAGTAATTTATTACATGTTTGTACAGCATCTAGTGCAGTGAGGTCCAACTTAGTTGTGGCCTTTAGATACTACCACAATATAAATGTTAAATAATAAGAATGAATCTTTCCAAACCACTTGGTGCTTTAAAAATGTGTAGAAGTATCCGTCTGGGAAATTTATCCTGTATAAACTAAAATATTATCTAAATTCCTCTAGTGTCAAACCCTTCTATATCTTTTAGCATCAGGTCTCACGCAACAGGTCAACTCTCACCTGAAATGTTATATTTTGTAAAAATAAGTTATACAAAGCCTAAAACCAATAGAAATATATATTTACAGTTCATTTAAGAGTTCCAGTGAAAACTATATTTCCAAAGAAACAAAATATTTCCCTGCAGCATTTGCAACCCAAATCCTGTAGCATTGTGATAGTGTATGAGCACCTTAGTTTCTTTAAAATAAAAAAGTGAAACTTACTAGTATATTTTCATTTTCCAACATGGGAGTAAGGCATGTGTGATGCTGGGTAGGCCAGGTGCCAGCTCTTGCCAAGGCTGCAAGCATGAGCTAAGAACTGACAAACTCATAGCTGGAGACCAGATTGGTTCACTTACATGTTAGTGCTATTCCATGTTGTAGTACTTTTAAGACTGTATTTAGTGTTTAGACTCTATAAAATGTTTGTAAATTGCTGCATCCATTAATCTTATCTGTAATGTCTGTGTTTTGATTTATAACTTTGAAAATGTTTGCTCTAAACTTGTGAACAAAGATGGGAACGGTGTTTCCTCACACCTGTCTAGAAGAACTATCAAAATTAGATGGGCCATCAAGGAACACCACAACTCAAAGGATTGGTTAATGGCCCTATCGCATCTTAGAAATGCTACGTGCAAGGAAGCTCGTCCTATGGACTTGGAGGCTGAATGAAGGAAATAAAACAAAGACACAGGAAAATTTTCCATCTCTTTGCTGTCTGAACTTTTACAGGGCCAGAAAACACCACTGAAGCCAGAGATCCCCAGGGGTCTGCCCTGAAAGACACTTTGAATTGACAGACTACTACTACACTCTTAGGATTTAGATTGCAACTCATGTGTGTCTACTGCTGCTTGCTATAACCTGTAAATAACTCTTATTTGTTTTTCCTAGATAATAAGCCTTTTGATAGTTTAGTACAGAATTGGTTACAGGCATTGACTTTGATGTAAGATCTAGGATACCACTTGATCTGAGACTGGAAGCAACCTGAATATTTTGTGATTTTTGGTATAGGTGGCCATTTATCATGAAGTCCAGCTCACCCGGGTGGCAAAATAGACTGGAGAAGGTAAGGGGACTGTCTGTGACTCTATGGTGAAACTGTTAGTGATCCAGGAGTTCACATTTGTAACTGATTTGGTAAAATCTAAATTATAGAACAGATCACCAGTTTGGGGGTTTTGCTGTGAGGCAGGTACGCATGGTCGTGAGCCACTCCAGACAGTGAGACAGCATGTATGCAGTACACAGCATAAATAGTTTTTAAAAATCCTTCACAATTAGTTATCTTTGTTGTTAACAGTAACACTGGTAAGGAAACCAGTTCTAAAAATATGTATTTACCATAAAAGGTCAGGCCTATTTGCTCTTCTGTTGGACAGTAGCTTGAAGAGCTTCTAAACTCAGCTCCCTTCAGAACAGTATGTTCTTCTCTAACCTTCCTAAGCTACTGTACATCCCTTGGATCCCTTTATTATTTAGTTTACCATTCCTTTTGTCTCCTCGCTTTCATTTCCCTCAGAGAATAAGAAGGAGAGAACATGCCACACTAGAATCATAGAATATCAGGGTTGGAAGGGACCTCAGGAGGTCATCTAGTCCAACCCCCTGCTCAAAGCAATCCCCAACTAAATCATCCCAGCCAGGGATTTGTCAAGCCTGATCTTAAAAACCTCAAAGGAAGGAGATTCCACCACCTCCCTAGGTAACGCATTCCAGTGTTTCACCACCCTCCTAGTGAAGAAGTTTTTCCTAATATCCAACCTAAACCTCTCCCACTGCAACTTGAGACCATTACTCCTTGTTCTGCCATCTTCTACCACTGAGAACAGTCTAGATCCATCCTCTTTGGAACCCCCTTTCAGGTAGTTGAAAGCAGCTATCAAATCCCCCCTCATTCTTCTCTTCTGCAGACTAAACAATCCCAGTTCCCTCAGCCTTTCCTCATAAGTCATGTGTTCCAGTCCCCTAATCATTTTTGTTGCCCTCCGCTGGACGCTTTCCAATTTTTCCACATCCTTCTTGTAGTGTGGGGCCCAAAACTGGACACAGTACTCCAGATGAGGCCTCACCAATGTTGAATAGAGGGGAACAATTACGTCCCTCAATCTGCAGGCAATGCCCTTACTTATACAGCCCAAAATGCCATTGGCTTTCTTGGCAAAAGGGCACACTGTTCACTCACATCCAGCTTCTTGTCCACTGTAACCCCTAGGTCCTTTTCTGCAGAACTGCTGCCTAGCGATTCGGTCCCTAGTCTGTGGCAGTGCATGGGATTCTTCTGTCCTAAGTGAATTATTCCAATTTGAGCCATACAGGACTTGAAAAAATCCCTCTACTCTTTTAGCAGAGCATTTTGCAGCTTTATCCATTATTTACAAAAAATTGTGTTAGCCGTTTCAACTTCATCCAGCTCTACCCCAAAATTCTTCTCCTATATGTGATTTGTCATGGGGCGCACCACTCCCTGTCAGACTGGCACCGCCTCCTGGTATTCTGGGGATTAGCTTGAGGCTGACACACACACTCACCCCATCCACAGTTTGCACACCATCACTCTGTCTCTGCTGTCCTCCTGCGGGTCCTCCTGCAGTCTCAGGAACCAGTATCCTCTTCGCGGCTCAGTCCTCTGGCCGTGTCACTGTCCATGTTCCCCCCCTTCCAGGGAAGGTTTAACTCAATAGTCCTAGGCACTCTTCCCGCTCACTGCCTCAGTGCCACTTACCCAGTGGCTGGCAGGGGAACCCGGGCCCACTCTCTTCTCCAGGTTCTAACCCAGGGAACCTCTGCTCAGCAGCCTCGGCCTTCTCTCTCTCTCTCGCCTCACTGCTCTATCTGTGGGCTACTTCCGACCACTGATTCTCCTTTTCTTTCTGGGCCTACCACTTCCCCAAAACCTCCTACCTCTTCCCGGGGAGTGACTACAGTCCGAAGTCTCCACTGACTCCTCCCTTTCTCTGGGAGTGTCTGCCTTTTCCACCTATTCCTGTCCAGCTAACCCCCATTAATTAGCTGCCTAATTGGTCGATTGGCCCATCTGACCTGCATTAAAACCTGCAGGGTGAAAGTGGGGTAGTCACCCCATCACATGACTACAGAGGAGCATTATGTTCTTTCCTTGATTTTCGTACTCATCTTCTATCCTAGTGGTTCCCAAACTTGTTCCGCCGCTTGTGCAGGGAAAGCCCCTGATGGGACGGAACGGTATGTTGACCTGCCGCGTCCGCAGGTTTGGCCGATCGTGGCTCCCAGGGGCCGCGGTTCGCTGCTCCAGGCCAATGGAAGCTGCTGGAAGCGGTGGCCAGTATGTCCCATGGCCCGCGCCGCTTCCAGCAGCCCCCATTGGCCTGGAGCAGCGAACCGCGGCCACTGGGAGCCACGATCGGCCGACCCTGTGGACACGGCAGGTAAACAAACCAGCCCGGCCCGCCAGGGGCTTTCCCTGCACAAGTTTGGGAACCACTGTTCTATCCCAATCTTCTTGTGTCACCATCCTCTATCCCAAATTGCTTCCACTAACAGGCACAGTGTTCAGCAGCCAAGCCAGTTCTCCATCCAGTTAGCTAGCCACTGAAGTGAATGGAAAAACACCCACTGACTGCAGTGAGTGTGCCCTTTCTCAGCATATTTACTCACCTTGCACATTAGTGTTTTTCCCTACAATACATCAAAACATTCCTAACCTGGTTTGTAGAACCTACATTCTACTTCCATCTGCATCATTGGTAAAAAGGAACAAAACTGCTGGCTCCCCCTTAGTGCCTTCTGGGAGCTGGTCTATCTGGGATGTAATGTTCCCAACCGAGCATTCAGGAGGCAATGAAATTCAAATCACGATTGTTCAGTGAAGCCCCAGACACACATCTGCATGTCCTCGGGACTGGTTTGATTTCCCTCATTGTCCTTAGACGTGTGCAGCATAGTACACATTTTTTACCACGCTACACCATATTTATTTGGACATCCTCAGGAATGCCACCAAAGTGTATTTTCTTCACTGTTATATGGCATTTTGATTCTTGAGATTGACATTTTTGCTGTCAGTGCGCTAAATAAGCCAACATTTTCTAATGTACGTTCACGCCAACTGAATGTCTTCATCCAGGAAACACTACATCCTCTATTGCCCACAAATCATAGGATTTATCCCCCTTTCAGGCCAATAATCCTCCACCTGTACCATCCCATATAAACTATGAAGAAAGCCAAAATTAAAAAGAATTGGGAAGATAATATCAGATGCAGCTAGTCAGTTCTCACTATCACACACATACCCTCTGATTTCTTGCCCAGTTAAACTCAGTAGCACACATGGACGCACTGCAGAATTTTACTGCAGACAGACACAGTGGTCCAAGTTATGGTCTGTTACACTTGTTTAACTCCACTGATGCCACTGGGATTGAATATCCAGAATTAAGCCCTCCATAAAAATGTGGGACTTTAATACATAAAGCATACATCTCTATAAGACTTTGTTTTTTTTCCCTCTTATTTACCAATCACACAAACAGTTCCCACTCACCACCTAGCAATCCAGTCCAAACTACAGAGAAAAATCTAAATGGTTATAGGTTCAAAAGAAGAGCCAAAAGAACTGTTTGATTCGTAAAGCTATTCTCGCAGGCATTTCTTTGTGGGGAGCATGGAGGAGAGCTCAGGACTGAGAGGCAACCAAGACACCAGCAAACTTTGGAACTGCAGACTCATGCAACCCTGTGCTCGCGGTTGAAGAGAAGGAAGAAAGCTGCTAGGTTTGGGTGAAAAGATCTTGTCTTTACAGCAGCTGGGAAAAAGTGTCGAAGGGGCATGAAGCTTTGGGGTGCCTCCCCCCAATTTTAATGGATCTGAGCTCCAGATAGCGACAATTTGCTCTTGCTCAGAATGAACAGATTTCAACAGAAACTGAAAAACAGATCATAGCCTAATCAAAAAGTCTTTCATAAGAGATTAGCGTACAAATATTTTAAAAAGCTACTACAAACACGCTGTAAGTAGACAGGGATTCAAACCACAAAATCCAGATCCTTATTCTAAACACCTTAAAGTTCAGGGACATTCAGTTGGGAGATCATTTGGTTTGACCAATGATAAAGACAGAGAATCTGCCAAGTTCAGATTTCTTACACCCCAATACTAAGGGCCATTAGGATCGCAGGTTTTGGTTCAGGCCCATCTCAAGTTGTCAGAAGGAACATGAGTTAATTATAACAATACTGTTAATGTAACCCTTATTAAGATCCTCTTTGGTATAGCTCTGTACTTTCTTTAATACCGCTTATCATAACGAATGCATTGAATTCCTAGAAGTTTCCCTATTCCTTAGATAAGCCCTATACCCTAGTCTTTCCTCGTGTCTTCTACTGTAACTTGCACTAAGTTTTCTACTGTTAGTTAACATTTGCTTTAGTCAAGGTCAATGAATTTATTAACTCAGAAAAAAAGGAATGAATTTGTGAAAGTTACCAACAACCAATAATATTGTGTGATATTTCCCTAATGCCAGATAGAAATGGAAACATTCATTTGCGCATTCCATCATATAATGTTGAAATGCAGTGGGCATAAATGGGACATGCTTAAGAAAATACATTTACTCAAGAACCACAACCATGCGCTGGCAAGCTTAAAAATTTTACATTTTCAATTCAAAATCTCATTAAAGTACAATGGAATTCTTCAGTATTTCCTTTTCCAGCATGACTTCTACCACGAAATCTGTATGTAAACAGAAGCCTTTGCCCTTATAAGCAGCCTCTTCCTTCTGCTTGATCCATCCCCTAATCCAGGGTGTTTTATGTGACTTTGGGTCTCAATTTTACAAACCTTTGCACACACAAATAGTCCCCCCTACAGTATGCCCCAAAGGCAAAGGAACTAGGGGTCAGGGGAACAGTTTGCAGGAGATGATGCCTTCTAATCATACAGATCTTGAGGATCCTCTAGATTCCTCTAGATCTGTGGAAGTAGTAATAGTCTGCATACATGGATGGTCTCCCTTCCTCAGGGTCCCATGGCTGCAGTAGCAGCCATTCTGCTGCTGGCTAGGTCCCTCTGGATTACCCTCAATAGACCGTCAGTGAGTTAATCATACAGCTTCAGGCTGTATTTACTCCCAGTCAGGGTGAAATCCAGGTCCCACTGAGGGTTTTCCATTGATCTCAGTGGGACCAGTGTTTCACCTCAGATCTCCATACAGGGGGACTGTACATCTGGAAGGGTTCATTCCTTCCTCCTGTCACCCAAACCCTGAAAAGCCCCAAGTCCTCAATGGGAAGGTGAAGAGAGTGGGGTTTGCAAAAAGTCAGGTGTCCTAATGCCTTGGTATCTGCAGCAGCCCAAAGATGCAGAAGGCTCCCTGGAGGAAACATCCTTTGCCTCTGAATGGACATGGAGATATCTGTCCCTGCAGGGCCCTCTGCACACGTATCTTATCTGTGCAGTCCTTTGTACCACACAGCATTTTACGGGATGGGTATTCTTTCAAACTGTAAAACTTCACAAAGGCAAGTTGATATTTGATTTCATTATGATTTTTCACAAAACAGATGAGTCTAACATTGTACCAACTCACATAAATATAGGCCTTCCTGGACTCTACTTAGAACAAAATTTTCTTACAGGATTACAGCTAACCTGTATTGCTATCTCATAGCAAACCAAAAACAATTCCAACAAGGTTAAAATGTTTAACCTTGGAACTATTTTAGTGTCAGGTGGGACCTATTTAATTTTAACACCACAAATTAATTAAGCCAAATAATTTCCAAGAGATTACTTTTCATATGCAAATATTAAAATAGCTCAATAAAATTCCTCATACATTTTCCAATTAAAATTAAAGTAATTAGGGAAAAAGTCAAAATAATAACGTATGGCTGTTAAAATCATGCCGTCAATTTCCATCACCAGTTGTCTGTCATTTACTGCTATTCCACAGCACTATTCCATTCTATCTTAAGAGTCCGTTAATTAAAATTATGATACATGTCCAACTCAGTGTGTTGACTAAACAAGTCTGCTGAATTTTATTACAGAAAACCTTTTTATTCTGAGTTCTCAAGAAATTTTTCACATCTGCAACTGCTTGCATTAAATATCAGCTATCTAGGCAATCAATACTTTTAATGTGATATGTTAAAAGGAATATAAAAACAAGATTCTGTTTGTTTATATATATACTAAAAGGCTTTCACTTAATGACTCTTGGAAGGTTTCACTCCAAAGTGAAGGTTCTCTTCTGAGGGGGGTGTTTCTGTGCTGGATAATGGCACTGACTTTTTTTACTATGAATACTGTATTTACCTTTGGTGCAGAGTAGTTTAAAGAAAATAGGCTACGTTCCCACATTTTGTTCACTGTAGACTCAGGCCTACAAGATACCCAGCACCCTCAACTCCCATTGGGTTTAGGATACTCAGCATCTCCAGGAACGGCTCAGTACTGTGCTGAATCCAGTTCTACAGCACAATAAATTAGTTTTTAAAATCCAGCACCTCAGCACATGATCGGAGATAAAAATATGGGCCACCCACTCATTTTGTCATTTCTCACTCCTTCACTTGTTCTAACACTCAAATCACACTCCTCATGAGGAGCAGACACGCTCTAAACTAAATCTAAAGGGCCCAATCCTGCAAACCTTATTTCCAAGCATACTACCTTACTACTACACACAGTCCCTTCTTGAGGTAAGTGGCACTGCAGTTATAAGAACTACACTCTGGTTTGTAGGTTTTGGTCCATTAGTGGTTGAATCCCTACGCTAGATCGTAACCCCCCCATTTTTACCCATAGATGAGAAAAAAGGAAACAAAACATTAAAGTTAACGTAAATTTTGCTATCAGATAATACTATTGGTCCATCAAGCCTGGTAACTTGCCTCTGGAGATCTAATAATTCAGAAGAAGCTGTAAAAAACAGTGGAATTGCACAATGTTCAGCCACTGTTTGGTATCTTTAAAGAGAGGGAAACTGAGACATAGGGAAGTTAAATGACTCGTCCAAAAGTCACGGTGGAAGTCACTGACAGAACCAAGTATGGAACCAGGTCTCTAGTTTCCTAGATGACAAGACAGTCCTCGTCTAAACCCTCTTCTAGTAGGCTTCATACCCACAACCTCTGAATTTGCTAACGGTTCTAGAGAGCCAACATAGTCTATTTCGGCACAGTCATCTCTTTAATCCAGCCACATTATTTGACCTGACAACTTGCTGCAACACTTCATTCTCCAAGTTGAGTAAGTACATGAAAACTACAGAACATATTACTTTGGGGGGGGGGGGGGGAGGGCAGAAAATGTTATTACTTTTTTTTAAAAGGTAAATGAAGTCTTTCTGAAAATCTCTCCACTTCTCTTTTTTTCAGGTTATATTTTTAACAGACATTTACTGGATCTTTGTCAATGGCCAGATCCTGAATTTCGTACTCAGCCCTTACTCAGATCTGAAGTCAATAGCAGTTTTGCCCCCAAACTGATGAACCTAGCATGCTTATAGATAAGTAAATGAAATATCATCCTCAAATGAAAACTGCATAATTACAAAATTAAACCCAATAATGTCTGTACATACATTTTGCATATTTTCCCTAGGTCCAAATGATTCTTTTAAACATTAATTCATTTACAAATGGCATATCATTAACTGACATTGAACTAAGTGTAAGCATATGTATCATGGAGGAAGATTCATGAGCAGGAATACATTTCACCCTTTAACAAGTGCAATATGCAAGTTACTTTGATCAGAGAAGAATTAAATTTGTATAAATTCAGAAAACATATTCCATGGAGAGCAAAAGCTTCAGTGGGTGAGATACATGTAAACAGGCCATTTTACATCTGAGTGCTCTTGGAGAAAAAACGTGCTGTGCACCTAAAATCAATATTGAATCTGTATTCTATAGTATTAACACTGAAAAGCAGCATTGACTGTAATGTGAAAGAAACACCATGGGCCCATTCCTGCAGTCCTTAACAGGCAAAACACCCTTTGGTTTCTAGTGGGTGGTTTGTTTTTTATGAGTAAGGGGGCTGCAGCATCTGACCCAACTTAATTATAACTCAAACAATGACACACAATGGGCCCGTAAAATGCAGAGCCTAAGTCTGTGTTTTAAACAGTTCCATTTTTGCATGGTTACATTTATAAACTTCTTTAGAACAACATTCAATCATTTCTTTTGTGTGTGTGGGGGGGGGGAATGAAGAAAGAGGTTATCAAGGGATTGTCTGGAGATCCCATTTTTTAAATATTGGGATAGGATTCCACATTTGCAGCTGGCATTTTCTTCCTTTTACATGGATATTGGCTTGAGAATGGTCCTGGATTGACACTAATGGAAACTAAATTTCTGTATCCACAAAATATTTACAGTCTATATAAAACAGAAATGCCAGCTCCCCCACAGCAATATCTCTTGAATTTAACTTGGAAAGAAGCCTCTCAATAGGAAGGAACATTTAATACATTCTCTCTCTGCTGAGACAGAGAACAAGGGTGGCAAACATGATAGTGGTTTCTGTGATGGAAGCCCCTGTCCGTTAGGAAATGGACTGAAACAACCAACTCATCTCCCATAGACAACCAAACAGCTGTCATATGGTACAAATTTCAGGCACTGACAGTCTCAATTAAATTTGAACCAAAAGCCTAGAGGTTAGAAAAATGTCCCATTACCAATCCTTCAAACCTTAAAATAATTACATAATCAATACATTCCCTAACCAAACATATGCACAGTTAGGGCCTGATCCATAGCCCACTGAAGACAACAGAAGTCTTTCCATTGGCTTCACTGGGCTTTGAATCAGGCCTTTATGGCCTAGATCAGTATAAAATGTTCTCTAAGAAGGCCCTGATTCTCCATTACCCTACACCTTGTGTAGTCATTTCCACCATATTAGAATGGTAGCATTTTACACCCAGTTTGCCTAGGGGGAACTGACTACACAAGCTGCAGGATAGTAGAGAATGGGGCCTTGTGAATCTAAAAAGATTGTAATGTTTACATTATTGACAGAACACAGAAATTTCAGTTAACTTGTATTACTAAAATTCAAAAAGCTAAAAAGGAAAATTCTTTCCAATTGAAAGTAAAAACAAGTCAAATGAGTTCTACAATTTTCTCTCCTTACAAGAAATGTGAAGTAGATAACAGTCATGCAATTTTAGGAAACAGAGACAGTTCTTCTTCCCAGGATCCATAATTTGAAACACAAATGTTCTTTAGCCTTCCATGTCCCATTAGAGATAAACTAAAACTTCCTGACCTGATATGAACATGACTTGTATAACTCTCTAGACCAGCAGCCCTTTGCTTTATTAATGTTGGCTTTCTCTGAAGTAATGCCTTGTGTCAATAACTATGGAAGAGCTGGCTTCAGAATTCACTAGGAAATAATAGAAACTGGGACAGAGCATGTAGGTCCTGATCAGGAGAAGGCTGGGAGATGGATTTCACAAGGGAGAAGTTACAATAAGAGTGGGAAAAGAAAGGAGTATCTGAAAATTTGCAGTCCCGGCTGCATTTTCTGAAACAGAGCTTCTCTTTAATAGTCTAAAGAGTGACAAACATGCTTCATAACAATCAGTGGATCTTAATTGCTCAAACACCCACCAGTGCATTTTATTCAGCACTCAGCACTCCATACAGAACTGTTATCATTCACCCTTCAAACCCAACCCTTTATTAAAAGTTTACATCTGAGTCAATGCGATGACAGGCAGAGAAGTCCACGCTTTGCAATGTGGCGGATTCTCATACAACGTGCAAGTAGGGATGGGCTCTGAATGAGTATATCATTTGTGAGTAAGGAAGAGAGTGGTGCATGTGCCACATACAGAGATCAGAGTAAAGGCAAAGAAGAGCACGGGAACAAACATGGGACGGCTGGTCTGTTGCAAAGACAGAGGAAAAAATAGTTTACACCCAGAACAATGCAGTAATCAGTTTCCAGTAAGCAGTATTAATTACCAAAATATCAGCTAATCTAATCAAGAAGATTAGTGTTTATTAGTCTCTCCAAATAGCCAATGATTGTTTAATTTTACTCTGGAAAGGGATTTTAGAGTGGAGGCATATGCTTTGGTTTTAGTTTAAGTCTCTGTTGCTGTATTTATGTCATAAAAGAATGAAAAGTACTTAGATCTTGTTGGATCAGTAATTAGAGTCAGAGACCACAACATCAGAAGACATGACTGAATGGATAATACATATTTTGGTGCTCAGTTTGATGCTTGTTTTATTTAATCACAACACAAATAACTGCTAGAACATAGCATAAATACCTTGTAAATTTCCGATATTAACCTCAAGAGCTTACAGAATAAAATACACTTATCACATGTAACATTCTTACAAAGGTTGCAAATTCAGCTACAGACTAGTAGGCCATAGAATGTGACTTTAAAACTTGGTAGAAGAAGTGATCTAATATCTGAACTGCTGTGGTACATCAGACACTGATAAAGAAATTCACTGTAGTAATGCCACTCCCTGCACACTGCCAAGTAGTTCTGTTAGAATCATAACCTATTTATCTTCTCTGAGTCATAATAACAAACAGTGGTGAATGATCAGTCTTTTTCTCTTGGGCTTATTACAATTAGGAGAGGAGGGGAGTTTGGCAACATTTCACCTCAATCATTAGGAACAGTGAACCTTGGTATCACAATCTCCCAACACATTTTAAAGACTTTATCTGGAGCAAGAAAAGAAGTAAAAAAGCTTACCATGTCCCTGTAACAAAATGATTATAGAAACAAGGAAAAGGGACAGCAAGGTTTGGAAAGCAAAATGGCTTGAAATACAGTAGTAAAGTACACATTAGCAAGGTTTGAAACCCCTAGTTTGGATTGTATCATTAACAGAATAAGGTTCAAGCAACTGACACCTGTTGATGTTGTTCTTGGCCACACTTTGAATTATTCCATCACCTCCCTGTCCAATGTTTCAGCATTCCCAAACTAGAATGTGAATTGCTATATAATGTTGTGTCATTTGGGACGTTCCTAAACAAACCAAAAACCTCTGATATATTTTCCCCAATACAGGGAAAGAGGGGCCACGTGTAATAGACCGCTTTTAAACAGGGAGCGAGGGGAAGCAAGTGCTTCAGATGAGCGCTTCTCAGGTCACTAAGCTCCCCAAAGAGACTATTATTAACCCATCTTCTCCCCACTAAAGAGAAGATGCAACACATTGGCACCTAGGAGGTCTAGGCAACTCCACTAGCTCTATGCAAACTGAAGCGTCTAGAAACAAGCCCAGGCACACTTCCGTCTCTGAAAGGGTCAGGAAGCCGTTGGGGGAAAACTGGCCTGAAAGGCGCATTTCTTGTACTTGCGGGGTTAGCCCAAAACGTTCATTCCCCCCTGTCTTAGGGCGAGCACGTCTCTTGCTCTGCCCTGCCACCTTAACCGTAGTGCCACGTTTGAAGATTAGAGGCCAAGGGGTCGGGGGAGGTTAGATCAATTTCTCCGTGGCCACGGAAGGCATCTGCTTGGGGGCTGCACGGGCAGGGAGGGGAATGGGGCGAGCCGGCTGCTTTGCTTTCGCCGCCCGGGAAATTCATGGGGGGCTGGTGCTGCTGCACGGTTCGGAAGTTCCCCGCGCCAGGGGGGAGGCTCGCGCACTGCAGTGCGTGGGGGCGGGGGGGGGGGGGAAGCTGGCACTTTCCGGAAGGCTCAGCGGTCCCCTCACTAGCAATGCTCCGGCGGGCTGGGGCACTTGGGCCTCTTTGGTATGCTGAGAGGGAACTGCTCCTTGCTGCAGCAGCAGCAGCAAAACTGGGGGGGGGGGGCACCAGCCCAAGCTGGCAACCCGCCTGGGCGCCGATCTGGGTCTCTTTGCCCTGCTTCGAGCTGGGCCCCCGCTGCCTGCGCCGAGGCTGCTGCTTGTTGATGTTAGGGTGTCAGGGAGGCAGCGGGAGCTTATGATCTACTACACTGCAGTGCCAGCGTCTGGAGCTGCCGCGGCAGGGCGGCCAGCCCCGCTCACACCCACCCGCCCGCCTCCCCAGCAGCGCGCACACACAGACCCCCACACCCCCCTCCGGGCTCCGCGCCGCTCGCGCTCCCCAGGGATTGCAGGCACAGCCCGCCACCCCAGGAAAGCAAGCGCAATCACGGCCCCGCTCCTGCAAACCCAAGCCCCGGGCTCTCGCTCCCTTCCCGCGGCTGGTATTTCCCCGCAAGGCTGCCTCTCCCGGAGACGGGGAGTTAGCCTCCCCCGCCCTGCCGGCCGACGGAAAGCACTGAGAAGGCGGAGCGGGGAAGTGCCCCCTTTGGGCTCAGAGCGGGCTGCCCAAAGCACCTGCATTTGCCTTCCTTATGTAATGTACTGCAAGTTTCCCCGTTGGCGCCTGTTTGAATGGAAGCCCGTGGTCATCACACTGGAGCGGAGGGAACAGACCCAGGGACGGGGGGCTCCCCAAGGAGACGCGAAGCAAAGAAATACACAGCCAATAAAAGCACCCCAGCCTGTGCTGCTGCTGGTGGGCCGGCCTACTTTGGCTTAGTTTCCCTCGAGGCACAAGAAAGTGCCCCCTGGTCTGTGCCCCACAAGGGGGGGGGAAGGGAGCGCTAGGGCAGCATGTGCGCTTTGGGGGTTGTATTTCACTCGGGAAAGGCGATCCTGGGTGGGAATACTGTACAAGCTAATCAGAAAGTCTTGGGCAGGACCCGAGTGGCATAGCCCCTGCACAGGAACTAACCGCAGGCAGGGGACCTCGCACCAGCCAAGAGCCCCTGAGCCCTCTTCTTCAAACTAGCTGCACCTGAGGGGGAGGGTTGGTCGACCATGGCAATCTTTCCTCTTCGGTGAAATGGGCAACAATATAAAACTTTCCTTCTCTCTGGACATACCCCTCCTCCCCCTCCCCCCCCAGACCAAGAGAAGCAGACTGGGTTTGCATCGTCGCCGGAGCTAATCTAAAACTGATCCTTCATACACATATTCACATGCATGTCCGTACTGGCCTCGTTATATTTCCCTTTCTCCCCTCCGCAGGGTTGCAGAGCTACCTCAATGAGCCAACAGACAGGATAGCATCAAAGGAAAACAATGCGATGCAATGTATTGCTTACCAGTTGAGTTCTTGTTTTTCTTAAGACTCTTGCCACAAAGACACTGCAGCATATGCGATCCTTTGCTGAAAATGTTCCAAAGAAACCACATTGATTTGGGCGAAAAGCAATCCAGCAGCTTATACACCCTGAGAAAGAAGAGATCCTTGCGGTTGCATAATAATAAGCTGGGATCAGTTCTCCTGAAGAGGGGCACCAGTTTTACCATAGAAAAAATAATTATATTCCGATCTTCTCCCAGTTTTTTTTCCTCACGTGGTTTATTTCTTTGAGACTTCTCAATCGATGCTTTTTGCAGCCAGCTTATCCCCCTAGATCAACACTGGATTATTACCAAAAGCGTGAAAAAGAAATCCTTTTTCAGCATAAAGCCAAACGAAAAGTAAGGTAAAGAAATCCCTGCTGAGGCCAATAACTAAACAGAGACAAAAGATACCCAAAGAGAAAACCATAGCCTGTTACTTGATTGCTATGAGGATGGGTGGATCTGCAGAACAAAAGCCAAGACAGGATTCATCCTACTGAAAGACTGCCATTGTGCTGCCCCTAGGAGAGAAAAAAACACACAACCAGTACGACCACCCAGATCAAGTCTGATTGATGAAGATGTATACTCCTCTCTTAGAGTGTTGATTTTACCATCAAATCCCAGTGATCTGTGTAATCTTATTGCACCTGCGGGTCTCAATCACCCTGCAGAACAGATGCAAATCTAGCCCTTAGCAAGATCACAGTACGTGGAGAGAGAGACAGATCTCTTTCCTTCCTCTCACTCTCCCTGCTTCCAACACCCGTGTGCATTTGGAACAGATCCCTCCCTGGATTTCGCTCCTGAGCCTTGGATGTGAGTTACAGGCATTAGATAGAGTAGGAGGAGTTGAAATTTGCATTGAAAGACTGGCTTTCCATGACGTAGCCACGTGCTTCCAGGCCTGTCACCAGTGAGATGCTTCAGCCAGCCCAGGGAAGGCAGTGTCACTGCAGTCTCTGCCTGCCCTCCTCCTTTCCTCGTCCCCCGTTCCCCCCCTCCGCCCCCCCCCCCCCATCTGTCTGGGCTTCCTTGCCCTTGCTGCAGCTTAAAATAATGGTCACACTCTGCCACTTTTACACCTGGGTGAAGTGAAACCCATCCCTGAGCCAGGGAGGAAAAGAAACTGGCTTCCCTTCTGAGTAGAGAGAGGCAGGCTCCTGTCTGCAGACCCTTGTCACTTAAGGAGATGGCAGAGGAAAGACCTCAGTCCAGAAGCTCAACTCAGGGAACGGGGCCCTTTCCATAGTCAACTTCCCTTGGTCAGGCTCAGCCTCAGATTTCTTTTTGCCAGGCCTGTAAAAATTTTACCACAAACTCCCCTCTGCCCATACCTTCCTCAAAATTAATGACTCCTCTCCCCACCCTATCTTCCTATCTCCCCCAAACACAACCCTGCACCCCCACCAACCCTGACTTTTGTCCACCACTGCATTAACGTGCATTAATAACAGGGCAACTCTGTGCTCCTGAAAACCAGGAATGTCTCTGTTTTCAGAGTCTGTCTCTCTGGGTTTTGTGTCAAACGGTGTTTTGTAAACCCCAGTAGACTGTAACCCTTTGGGGGCAGTCCTTTAGCTGTATGTTTGTACAGCACCTCAATGCTGCAAATAAATACAATACCAACAATGACCTCAATACACTGGCGACCTGAACTAACAGAGGTCTAGGTGAACGCATATGCTCCTCAGCTATCACCCCTAGGTTTGTCAGACAGTAATGTTGCAACCAGCCCCTCATGAAGCTCTGCTGAGGGAAGTGTGCCTGTCAGCACTGCAACTGGACCTGTGTATGGCAACAGTGGCTACTGACTCAGACTGGAAGTTGATGTCCATGCTTCTCAACCTCACCTTTGCTGCAGCACTATATGGGTATTGGAGGAGTCAAAGGTTAGAGGAGATGTGATACAGAGAATGAGTAAGTGTGGAAGACTGAGAATGAGGCAGAGATATGAGGTGAGAATGAAAGTGAAGGGAAAAATGTATAGGCAATATGAGAGGGGAATGGAGAGCTTTTCTCTCCTCTCCTCCACCCAGCTCCAACCCTCTACCAAAGTCCTCCTTTTCCAGGACAAGAGCCCAGGTTTTCATATTGAATATCACTCTATAAATGAACCATTTAATTTTCTTTTTAACCACAAAAACTGTCTTCATCTAGTAAATCACTCTAAATATTTTTATCAATTCAAACCCAGGCAGTTCAGTGTTTCTGCTGAATTTGTGGGTGTTACCACTGGTCAAATAGGCACAATAGTAACTTCTGTAAAATGTGTGTGTTGGGACTTTGGGTCCTGTTCCTCCTCCCCCCCCCCCCCCCCGCCACACCCGACTCTTGCTGCTTGTGTTGGGGTCTGCTTGTGGTTGTCAATGTTTAGGAAAGTTTTGCAATAGATATTTGGCCAAATAAGCTAGGGTTCTGGGGGCTAACTGTTCCCCAGACCCAGATCCTCAAAAGGTATCTGGGCACCTAAATACCTTTGAGGTTCTGGGCCATAGTCACTAGAATGCTTTAGGTTCATTCTGGTGAGATTTTGGATCTATATAGAATTGTACAAATATTAATTATTTAGTTGTTGCTGTCACATCTCTTCTGAGAGATATTTAAATATTATTATCCCTATTTTACAGATGCGGAAAGTGAGACATAGAGTTAACGGCCAGCATTTTCAGAAGTGATTGTATAAAATTAGGCACCTAAATCCACATCTCTAGATACTTGTGCCTAAGAACATAAGAACAGCCATACTGGGTCAGACCAAAGGTCCATCTAGCCCGGTATCCTGTCTTCCGACAGTGGCCAATGCCAGGTGCCCCAGAGGGAATGAACAGATGAGGTAATCATCAAGTGATCCAAGTGCCTAACTCTAGGCACCAAAGTTTGAAAAAGTTGACTGGTGCAATTCAACAAAGGTCACTGAGGGAGTCAGTGTGAGGAGCTGGGTTTATTCCTTTGTTCAGTCCCCTAAACTAATAAATGATCCTTCCTTGTGTCCAGAGGTCACGCTATTGTTCAGCAGAGGAGCTGGCTCAACCACAGGCTAGTAGGGAGTTCGTGACAACCCTAGTACCATCAGTGGTAGCCCAGGCAGCACTGCCCCCTATGCATGTGAAACTGATCTGGAGTCTTCTGACTTGGACCACAAAGGCCAGCACTACATGGCAGTGAGTGGACTTCGAATAACCTATGATCTATACAAAAGAGCACTGACAAGCTTTCAATCCAAATGACTGGTTTGCATTAGTTACATTTTCAAAGCTACCTTCCCAAGGAAATGAGCTAGTACTTACCTCCTTTTCTTTTAATGAACTCTGACATTCTCCTTTACTTTTCTTGATTCCACAAATTACAGGCGACTGTGGCTGTAAAACCGCAAAGACTGACTCTGACAGGGGCATCTGCGATCGGATGTGTCGATCGGCATGGGGGTGGGGCCGAAGACAGAGACACCATCTCTGGTAGGAAGAGAAATACATGGTCAGTCACCCTTTGCCTCAGGTGACTTCATGTCTAGGCTGAGCAGTGAAGCAAGAGAAACCTATCTGAGGAAATCATCCTCCTCTGGGAGGGAATGAGAGAGAACTTGCCCAGAGTCTCCTTACTCAGACTTGAGGTCAATGAAAGGTTTGCCTGAGTAGAACTTGAGGATTTGAGCCACAGTGTGTAAGTAAAAGAGATCTCCCTTTCTCGAATGAAAAGTGTATAATTTAAAAAAAAGAAAATCAAGCATATATGTACATGTGACATATGTTTTCCTAATTCTAAATGATCTTTAAACAATTCATTTATAAATGGCCCTATCATTAACTGACATTGACCTAGGTGTAAGTATTTTAGCACAGTAGGGAGATTCACGAGCAAGAATACATTTTGCCCTTTAACAAGTGTGGTATGCAATTTAATTTAATCAAACCAGGATTAGGCAAAGACAAGAGGGAAAGTGAGAGAGAGAGAGAGGGAGAGAGAGACTCATCCCAGTCTCTGAGGAGAGTGAGAAAAGCAACAGCCGTTTGTAGCCCCAATCTCTTAGATAGGGAGAAACAATCCTCCACCCATAGGGTTCTCCCAGGTGAGAAACCAACAGGCAATAGAGTCCCAGGGTGAGATTTTGGTGGGCAGATCCCTTCCCCATATGTTCTAGTTCCAGCTACCACTTGGGGGGAAAAGACAAGCCATCAATGAGGGACTCCAATTTCCCAGGCAGGGACAAAAAGCTTCCTCTTATCCCCATGGATCCCATGTCTTGGATTGGGGAGGAGAAAAGAGAAAGCTTTGCCAAGGGAACCCTTTTTCATGACAGAGTGTAAAAGACAAAGCTCCACCCAGGGTCTCCATCTTCTAGACAAGAGTGAGAAAGAGAGATTCCCCTCCTAGAGATTTTATCTTGCAGGCAGAGGAGGGAAAAGAATCATCTGAGGACCCATCTTCTTGGGTGGGGAGGGCAAGGATAATTCCATAAATCAGGCAGATAAAGACAAAATTATGTCCTGGAATCCCATCAAGAAAAAGAGAGCCCCCTTTCCACCAAGACTCAGAACAGCCATACAGAACAAGCATGGCTTGTTTCTTCATAGAGCAGCAGGACTGAGGTGATGGCCAAAACAACATCTCTACCCTACCATTCCTGTCTACGCTGCAGCAATGAGACAGACAAGACTGACTGTGAGTATTTAGATTGTGGAGTCGTTGGGACAGGGACTATGTTTCCCTCTATAATCTGTACAATGTCAAGCATGTGGGAAGTATTAAATTACTAACTAAATGCATGCTGAAAGCAGCTGCCCTCTGCCATACTAACGGGCACTGATCAGAAGCTGCTTGGCTCTAAGACTCTCTCTTCTTCATCTTAGCCTCTTCCAGTCTGAAAAATTCAGATATGCCATAAAAGGGTGGTTGTAAGGCTAACTTCATTGGACCCAACTCTCCACCACATTTCAGGGGAGATTGTCTATGCCATATTCATGGACAGAACATGAGAAACAAGAGCAGTGCAGATAAAAATGTCCAGCAGCTTTGGAAAGGGTTGTCAGCCCATCCCAAACAGGAAGAGGGAATAACCCGTCATCCCTCTGCAGAGTTTGTGGGAAAAACCTAGCAACCCCTCTTATCTCTCTGCAGAGTTTGTGTCCAGGCACTCCCACTGAAGGGATGAGGTGGATGGGTTTGATCACAGGAACAGTCGTACAGGTTGAGAACACATTGGTCTATCTAAGCAGCCAAGTTTTGGGGGACTGTGTGAAATTTCTCTCACAAGAAAGGGAGGGAAATGAGCCCCCCTACATCTCTGGGAGTAAATGTGAACAGGAGAGAACCTTTCCCCAAATGCACTCCCAGGAAGCAGGTACTGGGTGAGTCCCGGACCATACACACTTCTGTTGGGAGTTTCCAGGGAGTCACGTGAGGACTCTATCATCCATAACATCCTTGACACCAGAATGAAGTGGAGTAACCTTTGGTACCTGTAAGTTGGTGCAGCCCTCCTCGAAGTTTGGTCTACTAAATTCTTCTCCACACTAAGAAAAAAAGGGGGAATTAACAGTTCTCAGTGTGCCCTGGCCCTCAAGCAAGACAGGGCTGTGAACAGTCTGGACTCTGGGCCGCAACAAGGCAGAGCGATAGTAGTTTATTCGCCTGGCCATTAAGGAGGGCAGAGCAACAAACAGTCAAGGCTCTGGCCTGCAGTCAGGCAGAGCTGTAGCACCAGTCCAGTCTATGAGGCCCAGGTAAGGGAGAGCGTCATGCAGTCTACGGGGCCCACGTAGGGAGTCCCAAGGAGCGCAGGTCTCCTGGCCTGAGGAGGGGGAGTACTGCCACCCCAAGGGTGGGGTGGCTGGGGCGACATGGGCCCACCCAACTCCACTGCATCCCAGCCCAGGGCCCTAACAGTGACGGAGTGGTCCACCACTGGGTCAGTGGGGATCTGCCCACAACATGCTGACCCTGTACCAGGCCAGCTGTCAACCAGACTGCTGCCTGGGCTGCTTCCTACTCTCCCCCTCGGGTGTACCCATGTCCAGAAGGCATCCTCAGTCTCCCCAGGATACACTGCCAAGGGTAGCGGCAGCAGTTCCTCAGCATCGGCAGTGGCAGGGCTCTCTGGAAACTCAGACTGGTCTCCGGGGCAGTAATGGTTTTCCTTGGTGTCCCACTCCAGCAGCAGGGAAAGAGCATCTGTCTCCTTCAGCGGCTCCCTCACTGAGCTGCCGTGCCAGCCTTTTATACTTCCCCTTCCTGTTCCGCTCCTCTGCTTCCGGCATGTGGGGCGTGGCCCTCCTGGCTCCACCAGGCAGCTTGCGGTGTTCCCTCCGCATCTGAGGGAGGCCGTGCTTCCTTGCTACAGTATCCCATCAGTTGGGAGGGAGATAGCCCCAAGGAACATTCCTGTGAACCTGCTGACAACGTCCATGCTCCAGAACCCATGAAGGCCTCCATAGAGTCCAGCCTGGGAAGCCTGGTCCTGTGAGGTCCTGGGAGCACCCTAAGTGTGTGGAGGGGGTATTATGCAATGATCCATGAGTCCTCAAGCCGGATCCATGAGCTCTCGGGCCACTGCTGCATCCACAATACCACCACCACCCGACAGGCCTGCTAATGTCTGGAGAATAGAGAACTCTACAGCCTTACATGCCACTAAAGGTAACATCCCCAGGGACCCGACTGGAGCTCTGGAGCCCCTGATTGCTCTGAGTACACTATTTAAACCAGAAAGACACAGGAAGTTGTCTATACAACAAGGTGGATCCTGGTTTGTTGCTGCTATAGATCCTGCCATCTACTACCTGACTCCTAGACTCATCCCCGATCCTTGACTTCAGTCCCACCTTGTTCCCAGCTCCTGCCCTCAGCCTCGCTCAGTCCCTGAACCCTGTCGCCTCGGTTCCTGACTGCTTCAGCTCCAATGCTAGGCTCCGACTCCTTGGATTTTGACTCTGTGCTGGCCCTTGGCTACGGCTCCTGTTTCCTGTCTGACCCCAGGCTTGACTCCAGCTCTGACCACTGGGACTGACTGCCCCAGCCCCAGTCAAGACATCAAGCAGCTTCAGGGAGTGACTGGGGCAGTTCTGTGGCGGTGCTGGGGGGCAGCTGAGTAGGGGTAGTTGAGTGTGTGGGGAGGTGCTGGGACAATTTTGGGGCACAGAGGCAGTGGGTGTGTGTGTGTGTGAGCAGGTGGAGTCCTTCCCTCTCCACACTGCTTCTAGGCTGCTGCTGCATGATTGACACCCCCCAGGAGAGAGAGCCAGTGAGAGGGGATGCAGAAAGGCCACGTGGCTCCCTGCAGCCCCCGGTGCCTGGGAGGAGCCACTGCAGCCCCTGGTGCCTGGGAGGAGCAATGGCAAGAGGAATCTCAGCTGCAGCCTCTCCAGAGCCCAGTGGGGTTACACGAGAATTCAGCGGGGCTATAGGAAAGTGCTGCAGGCATGAGTGTTACATGAAGAGGTGTGATACTTGGCAGCCCTGCTCGTCCATTCTGTGTTTGACTGGGACCAGTAATAGATGCTTTAGAGGAGGTGCCAGAGTCTTTGTACTGGACAATACTATGACTTGTGTTGCTGTAGCACCTATGAACCCCGTTGTGCTAGGTGCGATAAAAACACACAACAATGGCTATTCCTAGGATACTTCTGCCCTTAGGAGAAGTTATTTTCTTAACCTCCAAAATGCTGCCATGCTGGGACAACCCACAACCAGTTGTGGGTGCAGGGGGAGATATTCAAAGGCACAAAGGGCATTTAGGTGCCTGGCTCCCATTGACTGTCAAGGGGAATCAAGTGCCCGTTGTGTCTTTGAACATCTCCCCTGAAATGTGGTGGAGAATCAGGTCCAACAAATTTAACCTTACAAAGCACTTTCAGGTAGGTATTATCCCCACTTTTAAGATGGGGCATGTGTGTATGGAAACTGAAGCACAGATAAATGAATGGGTTTGCCCAAGGTCACAGCTCTTTTAGTTCTATCCCAGTGCTTGAGCCACAAACTCATTCCCTCCCTAGGAAACTGGAAAATGCCTTGCTTCTAGTTCTCAAAAGTTCAAAGCTTGGGCCAGTTAACAACAGCACTACAGCTGATCAGTCAGTGTGATGATAGATAAAGGGAGATGCAGTCCTAGAGGTAGCTGGGTCCCACACTACGTAGGGCTTTGCAGTTATACCCCGTGATGGGTTGGATCACAGAAACCCCCTGGGAGCTGTCACCTGATGTGCCAAGAGTACTTCTGCTCCTGCTTTCCTGCCCTGCCAGCTTAGGACTTCAGTGTCCTGCCTGGTTTGAGCCAGACCCGCTAGCCTGCTGCAAACCCAGATCCAAGTCTGAACCACATCCCCTAACAGCTATAGGCTTAACTGAAAGCAGCTTACAGAAATGTTCCTGTCTTTAACACTCAGATGCCCAACTCCCAGTGGGGCCCAAACCCTGAATAAATCTGTTTTACCCTGTATAATGCTAATACAGGGTAAACTCATAAATTGTTTGCCCTCTATAACACTGATAGAGAGGTGCGCACAGCTGTTTGCCCCCCCTCAGGTATTAATACATACTCTGGGTTAATTAATAACTAAAAAATGTATTTTATTAAATACAGAAAGTAGGATTCAAGTGGTTCTAAGTAGTAGAAGATAGAACAAAGTGAATTACCAAGCAAAATAAAATAAAACACTCAAGTCTAAGTCTAGTACATTAATAAAAACTGAATACAGGTAAAATCTCACTCTTAGAGATGTTTCAATAAGTTTCTTTCACAGACCAGACACCGTTCTAGACTGGGCACAATCCTTTCCCCTGGTACAGCCCTTGTGCCAGCACAGGTGGTAGCTAGGGGATTTCTCATGATGGCTGACTCCCTTGTTCTGTTCCACCCCCTTATATGGCTTTGGCACAAGGCGGGAATCTTTTGTCTATCTGGGTCCCTGTCCTGCCCCAAATGGAAAAGCACCAGGTTTAAGATGGATTTCAGTACCAGGTGACATGGTCACATTTCCTGTGAGACCCCAAGCCTTCATTCCTCCCAGCCTGACTCACAGGAAGTCCTGCCTACCAGGAGAGCCATCCACATGCAATTGTCCTGGTTGATGGGAGCCATCAAGATTCCAAACCATCATTAATGGCCCACACTTTGCATAGCTACAATAGGCCCTCAGAGTTATATTTCATATTTCTTAGTTTCAGATACAAGAGTGATACATTTATACAAATAGGATGACCACACTCAGTAGATTATAAGATTTGTAATGATATCTTACAAAAGACCTTTTGCATGAAGCATATTTTAGTTACATTATATTCACAGTCATCAGCATACTTTTATAAGATCATATAGAGTACGTCACAACCCCAAACCTTGAAATCTGTACTGAGGCAGGTGGAAAGCCCGTTGGTCTGATTGTCCCCTGCCTTTCCTTCTGTGTTGACATTTATGCCTTTAGAAAGTGGGTGAAAATGCTACCATTATGATTTGATAGCATTTTACACCCACTTGGTAGCAGTGTAAATAATGACACAAGATGTAAGATAGAAGAGAATCAGGGTCAGGATGTACAAACAGAGGTGCAATAGGTTCACACTGTTACCTTTGAGATTTAATAATCCATCCTGCCACCAAAGACAAGAGTTTACTCTAAAGTGAAGGGGTCACTATTTGAGGGAAATGCTAAGCTTCCAAAGGCATGTTGCCTGCCCAATACAAAATGAAAACTGACCGCATTATAAATAATTCAGAACTATTTGAATACTATGTCCCAGACTTAGGGCTGTGTCTGAGCTGCACTTGGTGTAATCAGGAGAGGTGGACAAAGATAGCTTTACAGTACCCATACATTCTCCTCTTCCCCCACATACTTTGATATTGGGACTAGCGGGGGCTGCTCAGGTTTCTGGCATAAAACCAAGGAGTCTCAAGATTGCTTTAATTTATGCCAAACTATCCATGGGGCCATGGGGCCATTAAGGCAGTTGGATAGTGCTAGTACAGGGGTGGGCAAACTTTTTGGCCCGAGGGCCACATTGGGGTTGCGAAACGGTATGGAGGGCTGGGTAGGGAAGGCTGTGCCTCATCAAACAGCCTGGCCCCTACCCCCTATCCGTCCCTTCCCACTTTCCACCCCCTGACTGCCCCCCTCAGAATCCCCAACCCATCCAACCCCCCCTGCACCTTCTCCCCTGACCGCCCCATCGTGGGACCCCCCAGCCCCTAACCAACCCCCGGGACACCACCCCCATCCAACCCCCCCTGCTCCCTGTCCCCTGACTGCCCCATCCCCTATCCAAGCCCCCTCCCCTGACAGGCCCCCCAGGACCCCTGACCCATCCAACCCCCCCCCCACTCCTTGTCCCCTGATGCCCCCTCCCTGGACCCCCATCCCTAACTGCCCCCCCCCAGGACCCCATCCCCTATCCAACCCCCCCTGCTCCCTGTCCTGCCCCCTCCAGGGACCCCCCGACTCCCCAGGACGCCACCCCCATTCAACCCCCCTCCGCTCCCTGTCTCCTGACGCCCCCCCCAACCTCCACCCCATCCAACAGCTCCCTGTCCCCTGACTGCCCCCTGGGATCTCCTGCCCCTTATCCAACCTCCCTGCTCGCCCCACCCCCTTACCAGGCTGCTCAGAGCGGCAGGACAGGCTTATTGGAAAGCCTGGGAGGTGGGCGGGCGCAAGCCACGCTGCCCGCACGGCGACGTAACTGCAGAGGAGGGGGGACAGCAGGGGAGGGGTCAGGGCTAGCCTCCCCAGCCAGGAGCTCAGGGGCCGGGCAGGACAGTCCCGCGGGCCGGGTGTGGCCCGCGAGCGTAGTTTGCCCACCTCTGTGCTAGTACATAAGCATAGAGGTCTATAGTGGTTCTTATGCCACCCCTCCTCCTGGCTCCTGGTGTAGGGTTATGCATACTAGAAAAGATCTCATACTGGAATAATCCTCCATCAACTGTCTGAGATAGCATTGCAACTGTTTTGCACCATCAGAATACTACGAAGAAGCCATAGCAAGGCCTATCACCTGGGCCAAATTTGAGATAATCTTGATCACTTTTACACACATACAAGATAGAACTATAGGCATTAGGGCAAAAGACATTTATGTTTAAACGGAACTGGTCCTGGCAGTGAATTTTCAAAAATAGATTGCATCCCTTTCCTCTGACCTCAAAAAATGGAAGTTTCATAAAGTGCAAGAACATCTATGAAAAAGCAGAGGATACTATTTGAGGAATATAAAAAAAATCAAAGAAGCAAGATCATTACAATTCAGATAAAACAAATACTGTAGAAGAAACACTTCAAGGACTTAAGGGCTGTGCCACTGAAGGAGCAATTAACGGTGAGTCTAAGCAAATATTGCAGATTTTAGGACAGTGTAGAAAAATAGCTTAAGTTGTCTAGGTGATGCAATGATTTGGCATCAGTAGTTGCTTGATTTAATTTCAGATATGTGTAACTGCAATGAAGATTGACTAGTGAAACTAGTCTAGGTCTTAAAGGGCAAAACATTTCTGTGAGATCTCTTGTGGCTAAATTAAAGTGTCAGTGAAGGACAGTGAAACGTTTCAAGTGGTTTAAGTAAAGCAAAATCATTCTGCCTCAATTGAGTTTCTGAGATGCTATGATCTTTTATGTTTGTACAAAACTTACATAAGTTGTCTCAGCTTATATTTATTTTTACTATGAAAGATGAAAAGAAATTAAATTATTATGGCAATAGGATACAATTGTTTTTTGCAATATGACCTGGACAACAGGAACAATGAGTCTGGAATAGCCTAGGAATTGAAGAGTTAACCTACATCAATGAAGATATAGATAAAGCACAGTATTGCACACTTCAGGTTATAATGCAGTAATGAAAGATAAGAAATATTTTGCACTGAGTCAGAATACAATTGATAAAGATGACAATGATTCTGATTCTGAAAAAATTAGTAGAAGTACAATAGTGACAAGCTTGAACACATGTTTGCAGCCTGTTTATGTCTGCCTGGGTGCCACTTAGCATAGCAGACTGCCATAGAGCAACAGCTGCCTCCGATAAAGTGGCAGGTGCAAAAGGTGGTGGAGTGGGATGCCAGGCTACTTAAATCAACAACAGTGGAAAGTGTACAGTGCGTAGAACAGGGGGTAGTGGTGAAATACCAAAAAACATAGGTGAGACCTTCATGCTAAATGGATGTGGGGGGTGGGGGGAGAACCCAAAGAAACTATTATGTGACTTTTGATGAGAAATGAAAGGGGAAAAAACTGATCCACTCCAACAGCAGGAACGGGCAGGCAGGAGAGAACCAGTTCAGCTAGTTCTCTTTCTTCTGCTCATGCTTCCTGGCTCCTACCAGGCAGTTGCTCCTGACCCCAGGCCTTAGCCCAACAGGTAGCTGATATCACTTGAACCAAACAAGCTTCTCTGATTGATTTTTTTTACTCTGCTAACATCACCTATGATCTTTCTATTCACTACCTCACTCTCCCCAGTTGAATATGCATCACACTCTTCTCCATACCCTCTCTTTCCTTTTCCCAGTCCCTTCTCCCTTTCCCCTCTTTTGTGCTCATTAATCCATCCTTTCCCTCCTCTATGGCCAGAAACTTTGGGTATGTCTACACTATGAAATTAGGTCGATTTTATAGAAGTCGATTTTTAGAAATTGATCTTATACAGTAGTTTGTGTATGTCCCCACTAAGCGCATTAAGTCAGCGGAGTGTGTCCTCAATACCGTGGCTAGCACCGACTTATGGAGTGGTGCACTGTGGGTAGCTATCCCACAGTTCCCGCAGTCTCTGCTGCCTATTGGAATTCTGGGTTAAGCTCCCAATGCCTGATGGGGCAAAAACATTGTCAAGGGTGGCTTTGGGTACATGTCGTAAGTTGCCCCTCCCTCCCTCTGTGAAAGCAACGGCAGACAATCATTTCACACCTTTTTTCCTGGTTACCCATGCAGATGCTGTACCACGGCAAGCATGGAGCCCGCTCAGATCACTGCTGCTATTGTGAGCATTGTAAACACCTCACGCATTATCCTGGAATATGTGCAGAACTGGGCTGAGACGCCAGCACGAGGACAATTGTGATGAGGACATGGACACAGACGTTCCTGAAAGCAGGGGCTGTGGCAATTGGGACATCATGGCAGCAGTGGGGCTGGTTGATACAGTGGAACGCCAATTCTGGGCCTGGCAAACAAGCACAGACTGGTGGGACTGCATAGTACTGCAGGTATGGGATGATTCACAGTGGCTGCGAAACTTTCACATGCGTAAGGCCACTTTCCTTGAACTTTGTGAGTTGCTTTCCCCTGAAGCGTAGGAATACCAAGATGAGAGCTGCCCTGAAAGTTGAGAAGCGAGTGGCGATAGCCCTGTGGAAGCTTGCAATACCTGACTGCTACCAGTCAGTTGGGAATCAATTTGGAGTGGGCAAGTCTCCTGTGGGGTCTGCTGTGATCCAAGTAGCCAATGCAATCACTGACGTTCTGCTATCAAGGGTAGTGACTCTGGGAAACGTGCAGGTCATACTGGATGGCTTTGCTGCAATGGGGTTCCCTAACTGTGGCGGGGCGATAGATGGAACACATATCTCTATCTTGGCACCAGACCAATTCACAGCAGACAGCACATGTGCTTTAGGTATAAGGTCGTGTTTTGCCTTTTATATTGAGTGCCTGCCGGTATGGTGACACATCTCACACAGCTGGGCAACAGAATTCGGTTTCCAGGCAGCCATGGTAAGCCTTTTGGTACACGGGGTTGGCTTCTTCCGCCTTCATAACATGGTTTCAAACTGTAGCGCCATCCTTTCCCATAACAAGCAATGCTGGCTGGGCTTCACATTTAAAAGGAGGGGCTGCGGTTTTCGGGTGGTTGTGCAGCACACACCTCCCTCCACCCCACTGCATGGCTATTCTCTGGGATGATCCCTTTTAGCCAAGCGCAAACAACCCAGCATGAATGGGGTCCTCTTACTGTTCCCTTACAAAAAATTCCCCTATTTCAATAAGGTGACGATGAATGATATCACTCTCCTGAGGCTAACACAGAAAGATAAAGACCCAATGTTGCTTGAATGCGACCAAAACCCAGGACCATTCGCTGCCATGCTTTGTGCTGCAATGATTCCAGACTACTTGCTACTGGCTGGGCATGGTTAAGTGTCCTACCGTGGAGGACAAAATAAGGCAGCCCTCCCCAGAAACCTTCTGCAAAGGCTTTCAGAGTACTTCCAGGAGAGCTTCATGGAGATGTCCCTGGAGGAGTCCCGCTCCATCCCCAGACACGTTAACAGACTTTTCCAGTAGCTGTACCGGCCGCGAATGCATCCCAATTCTTCAGGGCAAATCAAACATTAAACACTATTGCTTTTAAACCCTGTACTGTAGTTACAAATGTGCACTCACCAGAGCTGCCTCCTCCAGCTTCAGGGTCGGGGATCCCGCCTTGGGAGGGTATTGGCTCCAGGGTGATGAAAAGGTCCTGGCTGCTGGAGAGAATGGATTCACCGCTTGCCTGCTGCACATTCTCCTCCTCCTCTTCCTCATCCACAAAATCCTCCTCCCTGTTGCATGAGACTCCCCCCTTGCAGGTGTCCACAGACAGTGGTGGGGTAGTGGTAGGGTCCCTCCCTAAAATGCCATGCAGCTGATCATAGAAGCGGCATGTTTGGGGCTCTACCCGGAGCGACCGTTTGCCTCCTTTGTCTTTTGGTAGGCTTGCCTCAGCTTCTTAACTTTCATGCGATACTGCTGTGTTTCCCTGTTGTAGCTTCTCTCCACCATGCCCGGTGCGATTTTGGCGTATATATTAGCATTTCTTCTTTTTGATCGGAGTACAGCCTGCACAGATTCTTCTCCCCATACAGCAATCAGATCCAGTGTCTCTCTTTCAGTCCATGCTGGAGTTCGTTTGTAATTCTGGGGGTCTGCATGATCGCCTGTGCTGCTGAGCTCGCCATGCTGACCAAACAGGAAATGAAATTCAAAATTTCCTGGGGCTTTCACTGTGTACCTGGCTAGTGCATCGGAGTTCAAAGTGCTGTCCAGAGCGGTCATATTGGAGCACTCTGGGATAGCACCCAGAGGCCAATACCATTGAATTGTGTCTGCACTACCCCAAATTCAACCTAGCAAGGTCGATTTTAGCGCTACTGCCCTCGCCAGGGAGGAGTACAGAAGTTGATTTTAAGAGCCCTTTCGGTTGACGGAACGGGGTTGGTTGTGTAGATGCATTCATTTTAAAATCGACCTAACGTGGCTAAATTCGACCTAACCCCGTAGTGTAGACCAGGGCTTTGTGTCTCCTCCCCAAATTACAATATTCACAGGGCCCTGTTCTCTCTTCCTCATGGAGGTTCATTTTCTCCAAACAACTGCTCATGCTCCAGGAGACATGTTGCCAGATGCAGAGTATCCCTGGAAGGGCCCATTCCAGGAAAGTTCCCCACTGTGGGGGGCAGGGGGAAGCCATACCAGCTACTGAAAATTCTCTGCAGTAATTTCCACAGCTTTGTCCTGCAAGCTGGGAAGGGAAAATCTAGTGGAGCTTATCTGGCCCCACATCAGCTTTCCTGGCCCCAGGTCTCACTGAGCTCTGAGGTGCTTCCATAGGGTTTAGGAGAAGAGAAAGAAACATATAAGACCCAGACCCTGAAAGGAATTTAGACACCTAACTACTTTTGGAAACAATGTGAGTTTAGTGCCTAAATACCTTCGAGGACCTGGGCCTAAGCTCCTAATACTAAGCTTTTTGGGAGAGGGGCCGTGTCTCTTTGTCTATCAAACATCATGTATATTTCTGGTGGTATAGAATAATCATAATTATGACAGAATAGTCAAGAAACTAACAATTTTATTGTGGTACAAGTGGTGAATGTAACTCAAGACCATAATGAGAAAACTGAATACCCAAAGCACTGTTCTGTTGAGAGCTATTTTCACACCAAATTTCATCTATCACTCATTTTGGTGATAGTGCTGATAAAAAATATTACAAATATCCTTTGTAAGGTGAAAGCTTTATTTATTTTTATTTTCATCTTACTCAAAAAGGGCTAAACTCCTTTTTTTCCCCCCTCTCTCTCTCAATTCCCAGCAATCCAAAAAAAACCCAACAACAAAAAACATCTTTGGGCATCTCACAGGCACAGAGGCAGTGGCATACCCTAACACAAATCTTTACAGCATACATTCCCTACAACAAAGGAAGAGCTTGTCTTTAGGCTCAGTTATGTTCATATTAATAAAGGAGTGCCAGTGACAACAATTATACTTAGCACTTAAATTTATCATCATAATTAATCTAGAAAGGATGCATATAAATAAAAAAACATATGAGCTGAAATTGTCAAACTTGAGTGCATGAAGTTAAACACCTACATCCACACATGTGGTGTAGGAGTAAGAGGTCTGCTTACACCTACTTAGTTAAATTGGAAGTGGGATACTGTGATGGGAGGTTCACCCCATGCTTGCCCTCCAGGGGGTTAATGTAGGCTAAGTAGGGGGCCAGTTAACCAGAGAAGCTACAGTTGAGGGGAACCTGATGACTTAAATAATCCCCTAACTGAATAATAAGGAAGCTCAGCTGAGGAGGAAGGAACTGTGCTGGGTTTATAAAGACAGGAAGTTGGAAGTAGAGAAGGGGCTGCAGGGAAGTAGTCTGTAGTTACTCCCTCAAGAAGGGAGGTATGTTTGGTAGCTAGAGTGACAAAGCAACCTACAACTACTCTATGGAAGAAGGGAGTTTTAAGGCTGGCAAACCTGGGGGAGAGCAGAATGTAAGGAAAGGTTCAGGGAAAAGGCAGTAAGGTCTAGAATGGAACAGACCTTGGATGCTGATTAGCATGAGCTGGAACCTGGAGCAGAGATCAGGGCTTGGTTCCCCTGCCAGGTAGTGGGGAAGAGTACAAGCTGGGCAGTGAATGGGAAGACTGCCTGAGCCTGTTGGTAAGAAAAGATGTTGATAACCTGAGAAAAGGAGGATTCATGTGACTTGTCAGGAGGACTGAGCCACAAATAGAGCATCTTACTCTCTGAGTCCCAGAAAGAGAAGGCAGGGCATGTGGTGAGAGCTGGAAAGGAAGCATTGACTGTGGAATCAGCTCATCCACAGCAGTAGCAGTGAGCAGACCCTATGACAGATGTGCCCACATTGCCCATAAATCATATTAACTCCTACCAATATAGAGTTTTGTGGGTAACAAACCAGCCTATATTGGTTTTAAAATCCAGAGAGCTCTTGAGGGGAGACAATTTGAGTGTGGATGCATGGCAGTTTCCACAGATATAAAGCGAGTTATAGTGGTCCTACTTCCAAAATATAGTAGGGCTGTTGATTAATTGGAGTTGACTCATGCAATTAACTCAAAAAATTAATTGCATTGTTAAACAACAGAATGCAAATTGAAATTTATTAAATATTTTGATGATTTCTACATTTTCAAATATATCAATTTCAATTACAACTCAAATACAAAGTGTACAGTGCTCACTTTATATTTTTATTGCAAATATTTGCACTGTAAAAATGATAAACAAAAGAAATAGCATTTTTCAGTTCACCTCATACAAGTACAGTAGTGCAATCTCTTTGTCATGAAAGTGCAATTTACAAATGTAATTTTTGTTACATAACTGCACTCAAAAACAAAACAATGTAAAACTTTAGAGCCTACAAGTCCACTCAGTCCTAATTCTTGTTCAGCCAGTCATGAAGAGAAAGAAGTTTGTTTACATTTATGGGAGATAATGCTGCCCATTTCTTAATTACAATGTCACCTGAAAGAGAGAACAGCACCTGTTGTAACTGGTGTCGCAAGATATTTATGTGCCAGATGCGCTAAAGATTCATATGCCTCTTTGTGCTTCGGCCATCGTTCCAGAGGACATGCGTCCATGCTGATGTCGCTCATTTTAAAAAAATGCACTAATTAAATTTGTGACTGAATTCCTTGGGGGAGAATTGTATGTCTCCTGCTCTGTTTTACCCGTATTCTGCCATATATTTCATGTTATAGCAGTCTCGGATGATGATCCAGCACATGTTGTTCATTTTAAGAACACTTTCACTGCAAATTTGACAAAATGCAAAGAAGATACCAATGTGAGATTTCTAAAGATAGCTACAGCACTCGACCCAAGGTTTAAGAATCTGAAGTGCTTTCCAAAATCTGAGAGGGAATGAGGTGTGGAGCATGCTTTCAGAAGTCTTAAAAGAGCATCACTCAGAACCCAAACTATAAAAAAAGAAAATCAACCTTCTGCTGGTGGCATCTGACTCAGATGATGGAAATGAATATGCATTGGTCCCCACTGCTTCGGATCGTTATTGAGCAGAATCCGTCATCAGCATGGATGCATGTCCTCTGGAATGGTGGTTGAAGAATTAAGGGACATATGAATCTTTAGAACATCTGGCATGTAAATATCTTGTGACGCCAGCTACAACAGTGCCATACATAACGCTGGCTCTCACTTCCTAGTGACATTGTAAACAAGAAACAGGCAGCATTATCTTCTGCAAATGTAAACAAACTTGTTTGTCTTAGTGATCGGCTGAACAAAAGTAGGACTGATTGGACTTGTAGGCTCGAACATTTTATATTGTTTTATTTTTGAATGCAGGGTTATTTTGTACATAATTCTACATTTGTAAGTTCAACTTTCATGATAAAGAGATTGCACTACAGTACTTGTATTAGGTGAATTGAAAAATACTATTTTTTTTTTTTACAGTGCAAATATTTGTAATCAAAAATAAATGTAAAGTGAGCACTGTACATTTTGTATTCTGTATTGCAATTGAAATCAATATATTTGAAAATGTATAAAACATCCAAAAATATTTAAATAAATGGTATTCTATTGTTTAACAGCGTGATTAACCGCTCAATTAATTTTTTTAATGGCACGATTAATCACAATTAATTTTTTTAATTGCTTGACAGTCCTAAAATATAGATAAGACCTCCATAAATGAGTGATTTTCAGAGGTGCTAGCACTCACAACTCTCATTGATGCTCATGGAAACTGCAGGGGGTCAGGACCTTTGAAAATCAGGCCATTTATTTAGATTTCCACGTCACTGTAATTATCTGTTGCAAGTCCCCAACTCTGAACTCTTTGACCAAGGCCTCAATCTGGTGAGCTAAAGAACCAGCAACATCATCTCAAGCAGCATAAAGGCATCTGTATGCAGATGTTCACAATGGTGTTTGGCAATTCTCCACTTATTACCTTTCCTTTTGGGAATTGTTTTTTTTCCCCAAGAATGTGATCTCATACAGGGGTGCTGGAACAATTTTTATAGAGAGGATGCTGAGAGCCATTGAACCAAACTGTAAACTTTAAACCACTTCAAGCCAGGAGCTGCTGCAGCATCACCACCCCAAACCCCTTGTTCCAGGACCTAAGATCTCATGTAGTGTTTTGCTTTCTGATATTGGCAGCTTACTCTCTGGATGTTTTTGGTTTTTCAAAGCTCTTTTCTTCCTGTTGTTATCATCATCATTTCTTAATGATTGGCTTGGCACTGTACAAACATACAGGGAGACATGGGGCTTGATTTTTCTACTTGCCTTACCCTTTGAGCTTCACATTTCTCTGATTTACACATCTACAAAGAGCCAAAAGTGAGTGTGTAAGTGGAGAATCTGGATTTAGTAGTGTATTACACCCAATTTGCACGGGTGTAAGTGACTATACAAGGTGCAGCCCAATGGAAAACCAGGGTCTTTAGGAAGAGTATTCTTTTTCTATTCTGTTTCCAGGTTTCAAAGTAGTACACAAAGGGACTGCTTCTCATTTACACCACTCTAGCGGTGTAAAATGGACCTTAAACTGGGATTACACTTACACCAACTAGAAAGGTATGTCTATATAGCAGACACTGTGCATGGGCTAGCCTACCTAAGCCAGCTTGAATCCAGCTAGCATGGGTAACAGTAGCAGTGAAGATGGTGCAATGCGGGCTTCAGCACAGGCTAGCAAGTTGTGTATGTACCATGGGTCCGTACCAGGTGTGTACTACCTGTGCTGAAGCTCACGGTGTGCTGTCTTCACTATTATTACCTGCTCTACCTGGAATCAGGCAAGCACGGGTAAGCTATCCCATGCACAGCATCTGCTATTTAGACATACCCTCAAGTCCCTTTAGACTACCAGAGCACTGCAAAGAGGGAAGAGCTAAAGGAGAATCAGACCCCAACTCTCTAGTCTTCATTAGCATGATCTTTTGCAAGCCAGGCATAGAATAATGTATGTGGAACAGCAACGGATTCTGCTTTTTTACACCAATGTAAATTAGCAACTCCTCTGAGGTCAGTGGAATTAGAGGAATGTAAAACCAATGTGAGAGCAGACACAGGACCTTAGCTTGGAATCAAAGGGAATGAATTATAAAGTTGTAAGGGATCTATATTGTAATGATTCTTCTGTCTGCAGGTTTCTTTCTTTTCTTCAGGTCTAATTCTAAAGGATGTTCATGCAGGACAGAAATGTCTCCTAGAATGTACTCTCTTAGCAGGCGACAAATTCTGTAGAACAGAGCTTTCTATCTGAAGGGACATTTAAGAAAATTCATTACAACTTGCTGACTTTTTTCACATTCTCCCCTAGTCCTATTGATTCAGTTCAGCTCTGACCTGGACAATTCACAAAGCCTTTCATAGGCAGGAACTGAATGGTGTCAATTTATGAGTAAAAAGAAAAGGAGTACTTGTGGCACCTTAGAGACTAACCCATTTATTTGAGCATAAGCTTTCGTGAGCTACAGCTCACTTTATCAGATGCATTCTGTGGAAAATACAGTGGGGAGATTTATATACATAGAGAACATGAAACAATGGGTGTTACCATACACACTGTAATGAGAGTGATCACTTAAGGTGAGCTATTACCAGCAGGAGAGCAGGGGGAGGGGGGGAACCTTTTTTTAGTGATAATCAAGGTGGGCCATTTCCAGCAGTTGACAAGAATGTCTGAGGAACGGGGGTGGGGTGGGGTGAATAAACATGGAGAAATAGTTTTACTTTGTGTAATGACCCAACCACTAAGTGATGGGTCATTTGCTCCAACCCCTCAGACAGAGACAAACACCTACAAGATCTCTATCAAGCATTCTTACAAGTACAATACCCACCTGCTGAAGTGAAGAAACAGACTGACAGAGCCAGAAGAGTACCCAGAAGTCACCTACTACAGGACAGGCCCAACAAAGAAAAGAACAGAACGCCACTAGCCATCACCTTCAGCCCCCAACTAAAACCTCTCCAACGCATCATCAAGGATCTACAACCAATCCTGAAGGACGACCCATCACTCTCATGGATCTTGGGAGACAGGCCAGTCCTTGCTTACAGACAGCCACCCAACCTGAAGCAAATACTCACCAGCAACCACACACAACACCACAGAACCACTAACCCAGGAACCTATCCTTGCAACAAAGACTGTTGCCAACTGTGTCCACATATCGATTCAGGGAACACCATCATAGGGCCTAATCACATCAGCCACACTATCAGAGGCTCGTTCACCTGCAAATCTACCAATGTGATATATGCCATCATGTTCAAGCAATGCCCATCTGCCATGTACATTGGTCAAACTGGACAGTCTCTACGTAAAAGAATAAATGGACACAAATCAGACGTCAAGAATTATAACGTTCAAAAACCAGTCGGAGAACACTTCAATCTCTCTGGTCACTCGATTACAGACCTAAAAGTGGCAATTCTTCAACAAAAAAACTTCAAAAACAGACTCCAACGAGATACTGCTGAATTGGAATTAATTTGCAAACTGGATACAATTACCTTAGACTTGAATAGAGACTGGGAGTGGATGGGTCATTACACAAAGTAAAACTATTTCCCCATGTTTATCCCCCTACCCCACCTCCCACTGTTCCTCAGACGTTCTTGTCAACTGCTGGAAATGACCCACCTTGATTATCACTACAAAAGGTCGTCCCCGTTTCCCCCCCCTCCCCCCCGTTAGGGGGCTTATTCCTGCACCCACTTACTTCCCTGGTCCTTCTCGCATGAACAGAGAGCAACAATACCCGAAGTCCAAAGGTGCAAACAATTCGATGTTTATTGGGGTGAACTTCCAGCAAGCATGATTCCAGTTTCCTTCCTTACTATCCTCCTTCCCAGCTCTGACACCAGAGCTTTACACCTGTGTCCCTGTTCCCATTCCTGCCCTTAGCCAAACATGATTCCAATTTCCTTACTCCCATTCCCTGTTCCCATTTCCCCCTTTAGCAAAACATGATTCCAATTTCCTTACTCCCATTCCCTGTTCCCATTTCCCCCTTTAGCAAAACATGATTCCAATTTCCCCATTCCCTGTTCCCATCTCCCCCACCCACACACACACCCCTTCCTGATTGACTGCAGACTATATAGTAGAACTTGAGTTCTGCTTTGCTATACCTTAACCAATCATTTTCCTGAAATTTAACTAACCAATCCTAACATATTGTAACATGATTATGTAACCAATTATATCCCACCACCTTAATTAGTTTACACCCAGCAAAATTAATTATACAGCAGACAGGAACAATCACAGAACCAGACAGAGATTATGCAGACAAACAATAGCAAAGTGCGAACTATAATGACAAGACAATACAGAAGTGAGGATTTCACATCCCAGCTATTGATAAGTGAGTTCTTGCCAGACAGGATGCTATCAAACTAAGTTTCCTTTTATATTTTCTAGGCACTTCCCTTTCTTTGGAGGTGACAGGCATTATCAGGACAGGATTGTATTCCTAACAGCCCAATAGCACCTTATTTCAATGTGACTAGTTTGGAATGTGAAGACGTGACCGTTCACTTCCCAGTTTATGGCTGCCTCTGCTGCTTAGCCAAAGGCCTTAGCCTAAGCACAGGGCCTGAAACTGTCACAGTAAGAGAAGGCCCTTACACCGGCAGACAGTGATTTTGATTCTTTCTTTTGTACCTCTATAACTATCCAAGTGATAAGAATACACCTAAATTCTTAGAGTATAGGCCTTTACAGACAGGCCTGAATATCTATATCCTAACATCCCCTCTCCCCCCGCTCTCCTGCTGGTAATAGCTCACCTTAAGTGATCACTCTCATTACAGTGTGTATGGTAACACCCATTGTTTCATGCTCTCTATGTATATAAATCTCCCCACTGTATTTTCCACTGAATGCATCCGATGAAGTGAGCTGTAGCTCATGAAAGCTTATGCTCAAATAAATGGGTTAGTCTCTAAGGTGCCACAAGTCCTCCTTTTCTTTTTGCGAATACAGACTAACACAGCTGCTACTCTGAAATTTATGAGTAGCTACTCTTGTTATGCTGGAATTCATTTCAATTAAAAACTTTAGTTTGGGCTTGGAACTTGGGTCCCAGGGACAGCAAGCTAGTGTTTTTTAAATTAGAACACACAGTCATCTGCATTGGCACTACACAGGAAAGAATGCATGTTGTCACTTATTCATTCATTAAATGAAAAAATATGTACATCTTCATTTGAACTTGCAGCTTCTATTACATGTAATGACTGGCCTTGCATAAGGGAACTGCAGTCATTAAATGAGGATGGGGTTACTAAATGAGAAGGCTTCCAGACAAAGATATACAGGGCCAAATTCTATTTTCATCTACATGGTGTTAATCTGGAGTAACTGTAAAGTCAGTGGAGTTACTCTGACTCAGAGAGGTAAATGAGAGCACAGTGTGTCCCACACTGATGGTCTATTTTCTCTCTAGACAAACAAAAGCCATAACCTTTTTATATTTACTTTTAAAACCTATGCTCAGGTTTAGTGTTTGGTGTATTGCCAAGAGTTAGCTTTCTTTTAACTCTGTGGTAAAAGAGGGGACACTGAAGGATTAGAAAAAAGAATTAAAACATTTTGTTTAACTCTTAACAATATGAAGTCAGATCTGCAACAGTGAAATCAGGTTTTTTAATAAGTTTAATCAAAATGACTATTTTTTAGCCTACTGGAAGTTGCAGTAGAATGTATAATACTTCAGTTAGGACTTTTCTACACAGAGTGCTATTCAGGAACAGCTCTTCCTGAATAACTCCATGTGTGAACATTCTTATTTTGGAATAAGGGTGCCTTGTTCATGTTTAGCTTAATGTACTGTTGGTTTCCACTGGCTTCAACCAGGGGATGAGGAACCCAACAATATGGTGGTCAATTGGAACCACTTGAAAATTGTTAATTTAAATTTCCACTAGGGGTATAACTTATTAACTCTCTTTGTGTCACTAAATCCCATTTTGTTTTGGGATTGTTATTTGTTATGTTGTGTCTATTGCTAGGGCACGATCCATCAGCCTTCCTTGGAAGGCTGTAGGTGCTGCCTCCACAGCAAGCCAACCTATTCAGGAGGAAAATCAGATGCTAGGTAGGGCTAAAACGAATATGGTGGGCCTGAGGCAGCATTTCCTTCTTTCCCATGCCCCACAAAAGGCTAAATATACTCCTTTTTGTCATTGTCCCTTTACAGAAGCAGAGGACATCACCACTCCTCATTTTTAAAAGGTCACTGTCAATCTAGATATGGTAAATTTAATCAAAGTCTAATAAAGCTGCTTTCTGGAGAGGGCACCTGCCACTGAGATCTCTCCTTTTTAGAACTGAGTTTACCTAATTTACTTTGTTACTTTTCTGTCCCCTGCTGCTGTGTGACTCTCACACACAGACGGTAGGCAGAGAAGTGCAGGGATCCCTCAGAGTGTGTTAGGGAACATGCATGTGAAACTCAGGACATTTTGTTGTGCATGCATAACACAAGAACTAGGGGTCACCAAATGAAATTAATATGCAGCAGGTTTAAGACAAACCAGTGGAAATATTTCTTCACACAATGCACAGTCAACCTGTGGAACTCTTTGCCAAAAGATGTTGTAAAGGCCAAGACTATAACAGGGTTCAAAAAAGAATGAGATAAATTCATGGAGGATAGCTCCATCAATGGCTATTAGACAGGATGCGCAGAGATGGGGTCCCTAGCCTCTGTTTGCCAGAAGCTGGGATTGGGCAACAGGGCATGGATCACTTGATGATTCCCTGTTCTGTTCATTCCCTCTGGGGCATCTGGCATGGGTGCCCCAGAGGGAATGAACAGAATAATAACGGATAGACAGGATAATAATGGATAGATTGACCTTTGGTCTGACCCAGTATCGCCATTCTTATGCATATCACTGTCAGGCAATCCCTACCCTCCCATTCTCTGCTTCCTCTCCTGCCTGGCTTCATGAAGAAGATAGATCTCACTGTCTCTTTCCTTATCCCTAAGGTCCTTCGTTCCTTCTGAGCATCTTCAGGCCTTGTGTAGGTGTCCCGGGAAGTGAAGAACTCCAGTTTTCCGCCAGACCCTGGAGCAACCAGAGGAGTAAGGAACCAAGGCTCATTGACCCTTCCACCACCTTGGCCAGCTTCTCCTGCTTCCACAGGCCCTTGTTGGTATGCCAGGGAGTGAAGGTCCCCCCAGTGCTGCTTTGGCTTTGCTAGTGCTCCTCATTCCAGTGTAGGAATCTGGAGAATGAAAACTGCTGCTTACATTCACCTAAGGTAGAGCTGTCATCCACTGCTGCTTTCCCTAGTTCCATGAAGGGGATCTAGGGTAGAAGACACTTTCCTGGATGCTTCCCTGGCTCCTACAGAGGTTGTGAAGAGGGGTAAAACATCCTCCACTCTGTTCCTCCAGTCTATTTCTGGGCTACTGTGGGGGCCTTAACATTTTTAGGACACTTTTAAAGGAAACACTGACAAATTAATCATTTTAGTAACTGATATTTACCTACTAGCAACATGTAGCTAAGCTCCAAAACACTGGCAGCAGCCCTAGTGCTCTCAGTGTTAAACCCTTTCAGTGCTTGGACAAGCCTTACAGAGGAGAGCAGGAAAGTGATGTCATCATTATACCCTAGGGGACTAGGAGTGAAACTGCCCACACTCTACTGTCAAATGCCAACTGAATGAGAAAATAATTTCTCTCATATCTTTCACTTTTGGTAGCCTAAGCCAGAGGTTCTGCAACTGCTACTCCATAGAGCACTTGGTAGTGCTCTGCAGAAAGCTAGCTCGACTGTGGTGATGTCTCCACTTCTTGTTTTCAGCTGCTAAATTGCATCCAAAGAAGCCAAATATGCACTACATACTTTCCTAATGATATTTTTTTTATATAATTGCTGTTGTTGCCAGAGGGATGTTATATAATTGCAAAGAGGCAGCAAGCTGGCTGATGTGATCATGTCCAGGAGACAGTCTCTCTCAAAATATGCAGGCTCTGACAGGCTTCCCAGAGTGCAACCTGGACTGTGGGACCACTGAGCCCTCTGTCCCACCATCACTCTCACATAGTGATGCTGTTGCCAAACCTCTGACAGGCGCTGCACTTGCACAGAATCCACAGTCAGGGACACCAAGCTGAGTTACATGAATGCTTCTCCCAGCCATTCATGAACCAACAGCAGAGAGGCTCCAGCCAGTTCCCCAGCCTTGCACCCCAAAACTGTACTGTCTTGCCCTGGTCAGAAACCTGAGCGGTGTAAGTTCATTACCCAGTCTGCCCCTCCCTCAATGTGGTGAGGACAAACACTGGCCATTGTAAATGGAGTTGAGATTTCCCAAGCACTTCAACAAAACACACTGTTTTAGGTAAAAAATAAAACACTAACTACAGAAATATTTTAAGTGATTATAAGTAGTAAGTGTAGAGATCAGAGTTGGTTACCTAAGAAATAAAAAGTAAATTCACAGTCTAAGTTCTATAAACTAAACAGGATTTGAATCAAGCAGTTTCTTACCTTGATAGGTGATACAAACTGGTCACAGATCTTCAATACATAGGCTGGAACTGCCTTCCAGCCTGGGACCACCCTCCCGCAGTTCAAAGTCTTTGTCCTCCAGACATGATTCCAGGTGTTGCGTTTTGGGGGGAATGAGACTAAGTCATGATGTCACTTCCCCTCTTCTACAGTTTCTTCCAGCTTTCTGGAAAGATATTTTGCTTGTGATGTGGGGGTCCAACCCCATTGGTCAAGCAGTCTCCATTGTCTACATGCTCTCTCCGAGAAGTCTTCTGGGATGGCTTCTGGGAAAGTGGATTCCCTTTAATGATCCATCAGAACCTCTGGCTACTCCATTGTTGTACCTGAAAGGCTGGTTGTAGGTCTTCCCATCCTCACAATAGATTTGAGTAACACACACATAACAAAACTTCATAACTCTACATACAATGATAGCACATACAATCCAACAGGATATTAATGTTCAACAGATCAAGACTTTTAAAATGAAACCTCACAAGGCATACTTTGTACAACACATATCATAATTATATGACAGAGGTGAATATGGGGGTTCCAGGGTGCTTCTTTGAGGTACAGAGTGTCACACAGGGCTTGAAAAATTTCCCAACACCCAGTAGCCCAATGACTGAATCTTCTTGACAGTCTGAAATACATCCAAATGGCAAGTTGTGGTTTGGGAAGGCTCACACCTCCTAGTGCCAGTCTCCTGCTCTTTGGGTATTCCCACTTTACATCCCTTGCTGCTTAGGTCTGAAGTCCCCAGTCCCTAGGTAGCTTAAATCTGCACCCCACTTTAATGCTGTCTCTCCACTATACACATACAACTAAAACTGGGCCTACCACACAATAAACTTAGTGTTGTCCCTCTGCACACAATAAATGAATGCTGAACAGTCCCACAGTAAATCAGTTTGTGCTTGCTCACACAACAAACAAACATTCAGCCTCCCCTTGCACCATATAAATCAATTCAGATCTTGCCTCTTTGCAGGCATTGTTTTTTGTTATTTCTGGCTACCCACCTTGTGCTCCTAGCTGCTTCTCCTTTTCAACCTGGGCCCTTTGCTCTTTTCCCATTATTAAAAGAACTGACATTTCTGCTCCTCTCTCCATCTCAGCTTTAGTCTCCTATCTGGTCTCTCTCAATTGTTTGAGAAGAGTAGTGGTTCCAGAGACTTCATTCCCTCTCCACCTGAAAAATAACTAGTGGCGCTTGGGTTGCTCAGCTCCTTCTCCTCCCACCTCAACACGACCAGCAGGCCTGGGCTTCTTCCCTCCCTCCACCCATTCAATTAAGAGAGCAGAGATCCTCAAGCCATGATGCTCTTGACTTATGAGGAGAGGCTGAGGGAGCTGGGATTGTTTAGCCTGCAGAAGAGAAGAATGAGGGGGGATTTGATAGCTGCTTTCAACTACCTGAAAGGGGGTTCCAAAGAGGATGGCTCTAGACTGTTCTCAATGGTAGCAGATGACAGAACGAGGAGTAATGGCCTCAAGTTGCAGTGGGGGAGGTTTAGATTGGATATTAGGAAAAACTTTTTCACTAAGAGGGTGGTGAAACACTGGAATGCGTTGCCTAGGGAGGTGGTGGAATCTCCTTCCTTGGAAGTTTTTAAGGTCAGGCTTGACAAAGCCCTGGCTGGGATGATTTAACTGGGAATTGTCCTGCTTCGAGCAGGGGGTTGGACTAGATGACCTTCAGGGGTCCCTTCCAACCCTGATATTCTATGATTCTATGATTCTATGATTCTCTTTGTTTTCTCCTCCCATCTTGAGAAGGAGCAAGTGGTACCATGAGTCCTCTTCAACTGAATAAAAATTTGTACTGTGCTTGATCAAGTCCTGAAAATGTGGCTCACCCTATGAAAAAGTCTGGAAACCCCTGCTCTATAGTGTTCCTTATAGTAATGTGTAAAATACAAGGAGGAATGTTGTTATCTGAGCCAACAGTGTTGTCTGGGAAAGTGACCAACGTCTCAATCCTGCTCTGTGTGGGCTGACTCCTGCCTCTGTTTGGAGTCTCATGGACTTCCGTGGGGCTTAGTATAGGGGTCCACTAGCATGGAATTCATTGTGCAATTAGGACCTAAATGTGTGTGAGGAGAAAGTGGCACCTTCTTACTCAATAGATCTGCCCCCAGTATGTATTCAGAGTCCTGAAAGGACATCTGTGACAAATGTAGCTTTTTATTCCTGTTAGCAATGGAGGTTCAGCGCAGCGATAAGTGAACTGGATTCTATCCTGATTATTCTATTAGCAGCAGAATTCTTAACAAAATTCCAATATAAGGTCAAAATCACCATTATTCAAGCCAGAAATATAGCTTGACTTCCAGAGCTCAGGTGGAGTTTGCATGGCTAGCAGTTAGAAGAAGGGTATTTTTACTTGTAAACTGATCACATGTGATATAAAATGTGAGAAACATGACATCAGTTTTACAGGATCACTGATCAGAGCATAGCCCTACTATACCATATGGCCCATAAAATAAGATTACTCAATACATTTTAAAAGCTAAAAAAGCAATTTAGTGCCAAGAAGACTGTGCAGTTACCCTGAAACTGTGACCTGTATTCCCCCTCCATGGTCCCTTGTGGGCATTAACTTAAGGTTTCTGGCTCCCAACTGTCATCTTTTAGGCAGGGACCTACATCCCTGTCCCTCCCTCCTGACAGAAGTTTTAAGGATGCACAGATCCCTGTGATATCCCCAGCAGGCCAGGCTATCTAAAGGCCAGTTCCTGTGCTCTGCTTTCTTTCTGAGAGCTATGAACAGTGTATTGCCCACAGTGATAAGTTTCCACACAGCTCTTTCTAAATAAGCACACTTATTCTTAAGGTAAAAGCCCAACAGAAAATATGTTAAAAAAAATCGATAAAAGTTCCTATATGCATACTAAAAGCTCACCAGAGGTCACCCATCAGTTTAATAGGGCCTAGTGGGCCAAAGTCTTTCCAATCCTTCTGCAAGAGTTGGGGCCCTGTGACAGAAGGTCCCGTTCACTTGCTGGATCAGAAAGAAAGCGTTAAGTCAGTTTCAACACAGCCTTTTTATGCCAAAAGACCTTTCTTCATTGGTTTCTGGAAAAATCCCAGTTTACACCAGCATATGTAACCTTTCTGGCTGTGCACCACCTCTCGGGAGGTATTGCAACCTGAGTGATTCAACTATAATCATCCCCCCACTATTGTTGGTTCCTAGAAGAGCTCTGGTAACTCATGCGGAGTTATATGCAATCCCTGACCCACAGTGATACATAAACTTAATACAATATGGTCCCCCAGAGATATTACATGTGGTTGCAATATCTGATTTTAAGAAAGTTATAAAAAAAAATTAATTTTGTGACCAAACAGAATAATAGACTCATACCCCTAAGAAGCACCACAGACTGAAGAAACAGGAGAATGCCTTAAAAATCTTATGATTACGAAACAATTACCATAAAATAACTTGATCGGAGGAGAATTAAGTCAAAATTAGCATAGATTGCCAGTTACAAATTTAAACTCAATAGGCTGACAAATATTATATAGATCACGTATTAAAGTTTATCTGTACAATTTAATTGATTGGTCCTAATGGATTAATACTTGGAAGGATTTGTTTTTGTTAATTACACAAGTCATCCAGTGACAAACACTCACTCCAAAATTCGCAAAGATCTTGAAGCCCGCTCCTGAAGCCCCTTCTCATATGCAAGTTACAAGATTGGACCCAGTGAAGTATTTTAGGATGCCCAAGTTTGATTGGTATGAATCTTTTCTGCAACAATATTACACTATCTGGACTGATTTCTTCAAACTATTATAACCATTCTACCTTCAGAATAAATTAAATTATTTTCATACTATGATACAGTTGCTTTTAACATTTTATTTAAGTTAAATTCCATAGAAGCATTTTCTGGTCAAGTTGTAGCTCCCCTTAAATATTTCTTAACAGCATATAGTGAGTGATGTCACTACTTGGGAATTGGGCTGGGACTGACTCATGAGATATATATATAAAGGACTATTTTATCTTTGAATTAGATTCCTATTTTCAGATGTACTTGGTAGCCATAGGAGGAGCTGGGTAGGGTTGGTCCCAAGCAATGCAGGTTTATATATAGGCTTTCTGAAATAAGACTTGATATTTACAAAAAGAATCAACTTCCAATATGATCACATTATTCACTGGTCTCATAAAAGATAAAACACTCAGCTCATTCCCAGGTGACAAGCACCTGGGAACAAGTCAGCCCAGAGGGAGGCTGCTGTCAGTACAAGTCAATTGCAACCCCCTCTTCCACCAAGTACTTACTTAAAATAGCCACACTGGTCTGACCAATCATATCATGTTCAATTCTCTATCTTATAAGCACTCTTTCTTTAACAGAGCTGGTTAAAAATCACTATGCTTTTTCCACAGCATTTTTTTAATTTCCTGATGATTTTTTTTGTATTTTGTATTTTGATGAAAGACAGGGCCGAAAGTGTTTTTTATTCTCAAAATCCACATTTTTGCTTTCCCTCCCCCGCCTCAGCGCTATCCCATCCTTTTCAAGTAGAAAAAAAGGTGAAAAGGGGGAGAGGAGGCAGGAAGGATGAAAGACTAAAACCCAAACCTTTCAGTTAAGGGTTTTTCCATTGAAACCTGAAAACCTGACAGAAAGAGTTTCTCCAAAAATTATAATTTTGGGGGGGAAGGCCATTTTTCCTTGAAAAATGTATTATGGGAAAATTTGGTTAAAATAATTCAAGACTAGAGCTGGCCAATCTCTTGGTAGTAAAGTGACACTCACTGGTGAGAAGTTCCCTGAGTCACCCCAACAACATTTTTATGTTGTTGTTTTTTTAAAGTACATCTGTTTCTAGCTGCTGAAGTGTATTAAAAGACATTTATTACTTTTTACCTCTATACTCTCTCACACACACACTCTTTACACTGGGTGGTAAAGGACCAAGGCTTACATGGCCTGTTTTAATTAGCCCAAGGAAAGTACTACTTTGTTTTGCAGATTGAGTTAACAACCAGTATAATACCACAACCATATTCTTCACTGTTCCGAATCATTACTATAGTTCTTCTTTCTAAGGGAGAATGACATCGCTGGCTCAAGTTGCAGCAGGATGTCTCCTCAGCAACCAAGGTGACTCAAACACATCACACCTCTGCTTTGCCAACATTGTTGGCTCCTCGTGCTGTGTTACACAGTGTACTCACCCCCCCAGAGTACCCCCCTCACATCAAGGTGTGATGTTACAAAGATTCTTCCTCTTTAGCAACCCCTGTGTACTGGTTCCACAATGGTCTGCCACCTCTACGGCCCAGCCCTCTGGCCAGCTCAGCTCTCAGTCCAATCTCCTTTTGGGGATAAAATAAATTAAACCTTAACTCAAACAAGCCACCTAGGCATTAAAGTCCATAATATACACACTAGTCCTTTAGAGACCTAAGGCCAATGTCATGAAGGTTAGACCTGGACTGGCCCAGCTTACTTTCCTCCTCTATCCTAGTTTCACCCAGAAATGGCCCCTACTAGAAGCAGCCAGCCCTTTTATTCTGGACTGCCAGGCTCTGATTGGCCTCTGCCTGCTCCCAACCCTTCTAGGTGCCACAGAACCAACTCTCATTGGTTCTGCTCAGAGGCAGATTTACAGTAAAACACAGGATGCCCTGGCACGGGCCCTCCAAGGACAGGGGGCCCCAGAGCTGGGTAGCTGCCAGGGCAGAAGCTTCGTCCTGCCGGCTCCTGGGGCTCCTGCTGCAGGGATGTGTGAGGGGGGTGCAGGAGTCAGGAAGGGCAGAGGGTTGGGTGTGGGGGAGGGGGGTGCAGGAGTCAGGGCTGGGTGTGTGTGAGGGGGGTGCCGCACCCACCAGCAGCCAAGCTCTCCCCTTCCCCCACCTCTTTCCCACCCCTCCCCTGAGTGTGCCGTGTTCTTGCCCCTCCCCCACCCCTCCCTCTCCCTCTGCCTCCCAGCACTTCCCCCGCCATCAAACAGCTGTTTGCCAGCACTCAGGTCGCTCCGGGAGGGAGGGGGAGGAGCAGGGCCACAGCGCTGTCAGGGGCGGGGCCTTGGAGAAGGGGGTGGAATAGGGGCAGTGCGGAGCAAAGGCGGGGCCCCTGCACTCCCCCTACTCATATACCTTCTCCCCATCCCCCTGCTGTGAGCCGCTCAGGGCAGGGGGCTGGGAGCACCCCTACAACCCCAGCCCACACCCCCAGCCCTGACTCCTGCACCCCCCCTCAACATCTCCAGCCCCCTGCCCTCTCTGACTCCTGCACCTCCCGGCCTACATCACCACCTGCACCCCTTGCACCAAACGGGACCTGCCTTAGGTAAGCACTCCACACCCCAACCCCTTGCCCCAGCCTTGAGCCCCCTCCCGCACCCTAATTCTTGTCCACACCCTGCACCCCAACCCCCAGCCTGCCCCTGCACCCTGACTCCCTCCCAGACCCTGCACTTCCAGCCCTGAGCCCCCTCAAACACCCTAAGTCCTGGCCAGACCCTGCACCCCAACACTTTTTTACATTTTTTTTTATAAAGCGCTCTTATCCCAAGTGCTTTACAACTGTTAGCTAACGGTACAAACAATATTTGGAAAGAGCATTATGTGGTCAGCCATTTTCAAGTGGTCTGTGGAAAAATAAGTTAGACTACAAAAACAGTCAAGGTACCTCACTTTATTTTCATTTACTTCCTACTACTTATAGGAGGAGGATGAAGAAAAAAAGAATGAAAAATGCGGGGTGGGGGGCAGAAATAAGAGAGAATGTTCTTTTTCTTGGCTGGGTCCCAAGGAGGGGCCCAAAAATGAAGCTGAGCACAGGGCCTCACTAACTCTAAATCTGCCACTGGTTCTACTGCAGACCTTTGTAGGCATCCCCTGGAGGTCTGAACTCACTGCTCTTCCTTTCCAGCAGGGCACCGTCTTAAAAATAGGCTGTGTCAAGGTTGTGGGGCCTCCACCAGGGGCAGCAAATGCCTACTACACCCCATCACATCCTGATTCACTTCAGAACAGACTTCAAAGTACTGGTGCTATTCTATACGGCACCGAACATTTAACCTAGATGTTCTTCCAAGATAACTATGCTGCACTTGGATTGGTCAAGGGTTTGTCTAGCAGGCACTGGAAATAGAGCATACCTAGGCAGCAAGACCCTGACTATGAAATACCACCCTAGAAAATATCAGAGCCCAAGTGTTTATATCAAGGTGCAAAACCATATTTAAAATTCAGCTTTACACCCCCCGCACCCCCAGAAACAAGCTTCTTAAAAATAAAATCTTACAGTCAGTCACACTTCTCTGCTCTGGAATAACAGAGTGTAAAACAGCTCTCTGTTTCGGGTTAATGTGTGCTTCAATTTTGTTTGGTATTTAAATATTGAGGTATTTAAATATTAGGTATTTGAATATATAAAATATTGAGGTATTCAAATATTAAAAGCTAATCACAGTATAGATAGATATGCAACTATACTCTAAATTGATAGTAAAATTTCAAGGAGGCAATCTGATAAACTAGTAGATAACTAATCAATACTAAGATAAGTCCCTAGCTAACTTGGAGGTTGCATTTAAACTCTCATGAAACTGTACAGCACTGCACTTCCCTGTGCAAGATTAAAGTTTCCAGAGAACCATCTGAGTTTTATTTAATGAGAGATTGAACCTATAGTTTAGTCAGCGGAGAACCTTATCAGAAAAACAACAAAAACAAAATTAGGGTTGTAAAGAACATCGAAAACCAAACAAGATTCTATGGAGTTTTCTGAAAAATGGATCTCTATGGTCCTCAGGGAAGATCTGGAAAATAATCAGATACTTACTGCAAGGGAAGAAAAAAATATTGAGACAGGGAACCAAGGAAGAACATTCATTTCTAAAGTTTGTGATATCTGTATCTGTCTGTGTAGATATTTATATCATACTCACCAATTCATCACCACTGCATGGGCAATAAGCTATGTGACGTTTAAAGAACATGCAGTTCTTCTTTTGGTGTTGTCAAATCAGTAGTGCAAGCAAAGTGAAGGGAATATTTCCTGATTAAGAACAAAATGTCTAGCCACTGACTGTAAAATAGCTGTCTAGATCTTATGGGACAGAATTTTAGGTCAGAATTCACCAAGAGGACCCAAATAGCCTGTGGGAAAAAATGAGCAGTTGTGCTTGCAAAGTTGGTGACTGTATTAAATGGACAACTAGGCATGGACACAGAGATTTTCCAAAGGCAAAAATGTCAGTTAAGTGTTTAATTCCCCCTGGATTCCCATGAAAGTTAGGCCCCTAACTTGTGCCATTGAAAGGCTCCCCTACAATTAATTAAATTTAGGAGCACAAATAATTATTTTTTTCTCTTTCAAGGGTGAGTTCTCTTTATGAAGCACTTTCATGGTGATGGTGGGTGCAGTTTACCTACACAATCTGTGCCTGCTAACAAATCCATGTCTGACGACTGGCTCATAAGAGTTGCCCCTCACAACAAGGTAGTTTCCTTTTCAAACCTCTTGGTCTGAGACTAAATGAAGAAAAATCTTTGGTTCCAAACAAGGTTCTAATCTTCATAGAGGTTAATCAGTTTTAAATTAAGTTTGAAGTTAATAGGTTTGGGTTCAGTTGAATATGGGCCTACAAATAACTTGAATGCAGCTCTCTTTGAAAGTTTCTGAACCATTTAGAAAATCAATTCTTGGCTCTTCTTGGTCTGTTCTGCACAAGGATGGCTGTTGCACAGATTCCTTGGACCTCTCAGTAGTACAGCAGTTCACATATCTAGTTTTAATTTCTTTGTAGAGCACTTTTAACTCGATGGGGATTTAGGCCACATAATCTGAAAGAAACTCACTGTAGGGATAAGAACAGACATCACATCATTTAGGCCTAAATCTTTCCCTCAGTTTTCACTGGATTATGCTTCAGAGATACTAAATTATTTTTACTTCATGATCACCCAGATGAGCAGTGAGCAGTGAGACCGTGGCATTCTTTGCTCCAACTACCAAAGGAGCACCATCTGCTGTGATACCTGCACATTTGACAAATCCAAACTCAGAGATTTCTCATATTCCAAAAAACTCTGGAGAAGGTAAAAGCCCTTTGTTTGGCCTTGAGTTAGCACCAGCATGACAAGCTATTCTTCCTTTATTATTTTAATATTCCACAAAGAAAAACACAGATCTGATTCCCTCCAGCTGTACTCCACCTTGACACACACAAAAGTCCACTCCCTTCTTCTGTACTGTGCCTCACTGCCACTCAGAGGCCTCTGCTCCCGCAGCAGCTTCTAGGAGAGCAGAGGCCTTTCGTGGTAGCTGCAAACAAAAAATTCCAGTGTTCTGCTACCTGCATACACACCCTGCTTCCCTCCTCTAGTTCACTTGGGAAAAAAAAATTACAATTTTAATATTGTAAAATTTAATATTTCTGTATCCCAATTCTATTGATGCAGACCATATGGGATCAGCTCCCGGTGCATGCAAATTTAGAAAAGAGGCCATCAACGACATTAAAGGAAGGCTTTTCACTTTTTCAGCCGCTGACTCAGTCCCCCTTCACTCTGGCTCTGACCTACCTTAGTCAGCTTCCTGCCTCTGAAGAAGCATGTCCATGTTGGAAGCTGCTCTGACAGGATCTGGCTTGCTTATTCCCTTTATATGGCGGCCTGACCACCTTCTTCACCGCATACTTATGCGCACACTTCTTCCTTGAGCAGCTTTGCTAATTCTTCCTAAATTTGGAGCTTGTTTTTCTGATTTTTGTTTTGCCACATGGACACAAGGAAGTGTTCAGAGTGTAAAGCCTCCTGGGGCCCAAACTGCTCTAGCCTGCCTCATGCTACAAGGAGTTCACCTCTCTGGGCAACACCTGTGATGTGGTGCAGTCTGTGATGGTTACTATGCCTATTGACTCCATCGGGAATCCAATCACCATGGACACCAATGAGGAGCAATAGTGAATCATCTCACAGTTGCTGGAGGGACCACGGTGCCCCAATGACATGAGCCAAATCAAAGGCAAGGAAGAGCACTTTAACTCCAAGAATTGCAGCCTGGATAGATGGGACTTTCATTGTCTCCATTCAGAGCTTAAATACAGATGCATCACCTTCCCCTATCCCTAAAAACAAAATAAGCCAGAACCAAAGAAAAACGGGTAGCATTCCCAAATCTCTTCCCTCCCTTATCTTTTCATCTGGGTTCCTTCACACAGCACCAGGTTATAATCGATACCATACCATATTTCCTCTCCTCCCAGACAGCTGGACCCAGAAAAGAGGGTAGTTCCATGGACTTCCCCAAGGAGTGTTCCTAATAAAGATAGGGACTGGGATTATAAATTGCACCACAGGACTTCCTCATTAAAAATTCTATCCAGGGTGGAAACAGAAGAGAGGGAGAGCTTCCACACTTTCCAGTGTGACAGAAATGCAGAGAAATCACTGTTGCTATAACTGTCATTAAGAAAGGGGTGAATTGGTATTCCAAGTCTCCAAAAACCAATCTGGCCAATAGGCAGTATAAGATATCCAGTAATGTGCAAGAAGCCTGGATAGCTGCTCACAGGGGGAGTCTGGCAGTGCTGTCCTGCAAAATATATTCCACTCTTCCCCTGGAGTCAACCTCTCCTGCAAGGGAGGAGTAGACCAAAAAAACCCAACCAAACAAAAAAAAAAACCCAGAAGCCATCCTCCAGAGAGCCTATGACCCGTTGGCTACTCAACCGGGATTGCTATATATGCCTCTCATATTTCTAGACTTTAGAAAGACAAAATGGGTACCAAGTGCAACCCCAAATTCTCCCCACTTCTCTTCTTCTAAGACTACTTACTTCAGCTTTGCTACAGTCCTTTTGCTCCCCTTTCAAAGTAGTCTATCTGGGTTTCAGGCCAAACAACATCCCTACCTGGAGTATTCTACCCAGGCTATCTCTAACACTTCTTTCAAAGCCCTTCCCAAGTTCGTTCCCAGGCCTTTTGCATGGAGAAAATGGTATTGCCTATCCCAAACGTTCAAAAATCATGAGTCAGATCCCCCAGGATCATGCGACTGGTCAAAAAATGAGATTGTTTTTATTTAAGAAAAGTCAGAGTATTTCTATCATTTGATTTTTTAACTCCCCCTGGCTCTGTTTGTCAGTGTGTGACAACACTCCCAAATTAATAGAGTCAGGTTATTTTGCTCCCCACTGCAGGAGCTCATGCTGGCTGCCTGATGGTGTAGAGCTTCTAGCTTCTCCCCAAAATCCCAAATTCGAATATCTACCCTGTGTTCCCCACCCCCGCATCTTCCCACCCCCTAGCCCAGCCGTTAATTATTACACCACAGTCCCTGTGTGATAGAATAAGTCCTCTAGGAAGTATAGTGATGCCACATTTCCTCTGCACCCTTCATGCACGCTTCAGTTTTTGGTAACACACTGCCTGCTGGGGCAGAAACAAGGAAGCCCAGGACAGGGCAGTCACAGGCTATACAGTGTAGCAGGGATAACAAACCTCAATTTTTGTATATAGTGATGTTCATAATAAAGGGTTTATTGTGACACCCTTCTGCTCATCAGTAAGATATTACTTGGTAGTGTGCTGGAATACCCAGTGAGTGGTAACATTGAAATGGCTACTACTGCAAGTAACTCCTACCCCCACCAGCCCTGAGAACCAGGGGGAAATGCTAAATATGCCTGGAAAATGTTCAAACAGCAATTTGAGCTGTATATGAAAGGCACAGGAGCAATTAAACTGGAGAATGAGCAAAAAGATTGCTTTTCATTTAACAATGGCAGGCACAGAGGCCTGCATAGAGGTCTACAATGTATTCCATACATTGCAAAGAGGAAAGTTTTGCAAAAATAATTAAAATGTTTGAGGATCATTGTGTCCCTAAGAAGAAATGTTGGTTTTGAAAGTTCTGTTCCAGATGACAACACAGAATGCAGTAGGCACAATAGAGGAGTTTGTCACAGACATAAAACTAAAGTTTGCTGTCCTGTTAACATGGAATATTAAAAGACTCACTCATTAAAGACAAGCTTGTCTTGGGGTGTAACAATATAAGAAAGGTCTGAACGGTCAATAAGGGAGATGGGTCTGACATTAGAAAGGGCAGTATGTATATGCCAAGCAGCAGAGCAAATAGAAACACAAACAAAAAGACTAGAAAAAGACATAGAGTTCATGACAGTGACTACACGGAAAGCAGGAAAACAATGCTAGTGATGTGGCTACCAGCATGAGTATAGGAAATGCCCGGCACTCAAGTAAATATGTAGAAACTGTAATAATCCCAACCATTACGCTAAAATGTGCAGAGAATGCAGGAAAGTGTACGTGTTAAGTGCAGAAAGGGATTCCGCAAGTGAAGAGAAAGAGCTGTTCTTAAGCACAATAATGGAAGAGGCAGAAAACTCAAGAGACGGTCTAATCAAAATGCGCACAAATGGCATTTATGTGACACACAAAATAGACACTGGGACACAAGTAAATGTAATAACAGAAACTGAAATAGAGAGAGGTAGGAAGCACACAAAAGTAGATGAATCAGAAGTATCTGTGAATGACTGTAATGGAGGACCAATTCCAGTATTGGGAGAGTGCACATTGACACTTAAATATAATGGGTCACACAAGAGTTTGTGGTGGTACACATCAGTCTTGGGCCTGCACATGTGTGAGGTGCTTGCTCTTGTTCAGAGGATGTATGCCATAGAAAGACAAGACGGAACCAGATAGGAAAGTGTTAGTAGCATTGTAGGAAGATGTATTCACAGGAAATGGGAGCCTCTCAGTAACATACAACAGGGTTCTCAAACTTTTTCTCTCTGAGCTCCCCTCCCCCTCCCACCCTCAACATGCTAGAAAAACTCTATGGCCCATCTCTGCCACACCAACTGTGTTTCTGCATATAAAAGCTAGGGCCAGTGTTAGGGGGGTAGTAAGCAGGGCAATTACCCCGTGTCCCACACCACTTAGCTGAAAAGCTAAGTTGCTCAGGCTTTAGCCTCAGGCCTGGGCCCAAGCAAATCTAATGCTGGCCCTGCTTGGCCGCCCCCCTGACACCTGCTCGTGGCCCCCCCGACACCTGCTCGGGCCCCTGGTTGAGAACTACTGACATACAAGATACACTTAAGAGAAGATACACAACCTGTGGTACATGATTCTCAGAAAGTTCCATAAGCCTTAAGAAAGAAGCCAGAAAAAGAGCTGCAAAACATGATAGCAAATGCTATCATTCAGAGAACAGAAGAACCAACAGATTGGGGTCACTCCTTAGTAATTGGAGAGGGAAAAAAGGAGGGAGGGACTATGGCTGTGTATAGACCCTAAGGAATTGAACAAAAACATAATAGGAGAACACTTCCACTTGTCCACAGGAAGCAAACTATTGTCTGAGATGGCAGGAGCCAGATTCTTCAGCAAATTAGATGCATCAATGGAATTTTGGCAGATCCCCTTGGACAGTGTGAGCTCCAAGATCTGCATATTCAATACACTATTTGGCAGACACTGTTTCCTTAGACTGCTGTTTGGAATATGTTCAGCTCCAGAAGAATTTCATCATACATGGGGCAGCACCATCATTGAACATCAGGAATGACTGAGGAGAGTACTGGAAATTGTGAGAGATAATAACCTTAAACTGAATGAAACCAAATGTCAATTTCAAACAAACAATGCAAACAACATATTTAGGTGAGAGACTGATCTCAAAGGGAATCTTGCCTGATGAATCAAAGATTTAGGCAATGCTGAACATGCTGAGACCTGATGATAAAAAGGGAATTCAAGGGCTGTTGATTTATGTCAGCAAGTTCATGCCTAACTATACAGCTTGCATAACTCATCTAAGGCATCTCCTCCACAAGGTCACTGAATGGGCATAGATGCCAGAGCATGAAATATTTCAATGATTTAAAGCACATTCTGACATCAGCTCCAATGCTGCAATTTTTTGACCCATTGAAAGACATAAGATTCTCCACAGGTGCCTCAAAAGATGGACTTGGAGCAGTCCTATTACAGCACCATGGAACTGATTGGTTGCCAGTTCCAGATGCATCTCTGTGGCTGTCATAGCCCTAGAAGATGTACGTTCATACTGAAAAAGAAACCCTAGATCTGGCGTATGGACAACCAAGATTTCATGACTTTCTCTGTGGTCATAGCTTCAAAGCAGAAACTGATCACACACAACTGATTGCAATACACAAAAAGGAACTTAAACAAGAACCAACAAGGATACAGCAACTATTTTTGAAAATACATATGTAGGATGGTGTGATGCACAGCCAGAAAGGATTAAGCAGCTTGCAGGCTAGTTGACCCAGAGTCAACTTTGGAGACATGTTAGATAGGCTAGAACTTTGAAATGCAAACCTATATTGGTAGAAATTAAAGGTGATACTAATTGTATGTGTTTTCTTATATCTTGTGTAGTGAATACCAATGTAATCAAACAGTCCCTGTCTATGCTGTATTCTGTTAATTCAGAGATCAAAAGGACATCTTAACATTTAAAGGAAATGCATCCGATGAAGTGAGCTATAGCTCACAAAAGCTTATGCTCAAATAAATTTGTTAGTCTCTAAGGTGCCACAAGTACTCCTTTTCTTTTTGCGAATACGGACTAACACGGCTGCCTCTCTGAAACCTGTAAACATAGGATATCACTGTATTCATCTCTCTTTGAAATGTATAGCAAATCATCTGTGAATGGTGGAAAACCAGGAATTGCTTTATGTTAATCTGTGGAGATAATTACCCGTGGTGCTTAGGAAATGGGTCCACTTCAAAGTCTCCATGAGTGCCTATTGTTTGCCCAAGGACTCCAAGCTGTCAAAAGTAAGCCTGAAACTGTATAAAAGACCTTTGGGTCCCAATCCTTTTTTATTTCAGATCTGCTTGAGGTTTCATGCAGGGGAAGCCTAAGCCATAAGGACTCAGATCCCAGTTCTGACTGGACCACCCTGAATATAAACATTGGACTATAACCTCTGAACTGATTCTGAAGGAACTCTTTGCAACTACAAAGGTCACCATCTCTACTATGAATCTGAATTTCAAGAATTGTACTCATGCCTGTATGTATATTGATCTTTTAACCAATGCTATCTTTTCTTTTTTTAATAAATTTTAATATAGTTAATAAGAATTGTCTGTAAGCATGTATTTGGGTAAGTTCTGGAATATTCATTAACCTGGGAGGTAATGTGTCCGATCCTTTGGGATTGGTAGAACTTTTGTATATGATGAATAAGATTTTCAGTAATCCTCATCATATTTGACTTGGGTGTTTGGGTGGAGGCCTGAGGCTGGGTTACTTTAAGGTGATTGTATTGTTGGCTTCTGGGTAACAAGTGAGGTATTATAGAAGCTGTTTTATGCTGGCTTGGTAAATCTAAGTATCAGAATATCCACCAGCTTTGGGGATTGTCTGCCCCATTCTTTGCAGTTCACCCTAATTGAATGCCCGCAGTTGGCTCCCCTGGGACTCCGTTTACAGATGGGATCCTGGAGTTCCAACCTGGAAGCTACTTAATAATGGCAGACACACTCACAATGCACAGCCTGATTATCTGGAACAAGCACTAAATATACATGTGAACATGAAAGAAGTGTCATGTGCTATATCTCTAGGCATGTGGGATGAACTGGAGACAAACAGCTAAAGATGAAATGCTGCAATTAGTGATACAAGTGAGAAGTAAAGGGTGTGGGGGAGAAACCCAACTCTTTCCACCTGCCAGTTACACTATAAAAAGAAGCTTTCAGTGATCTCAGGAGTGCTTTTGTGAAGGGAACCCTTCCTGTACTCTCTAGATGCAGTCTGTGGTTTCTGGTGACACACTTCCTGCTGGGCCAGAAACAAAGCAGCCCAGTAGCACAGGGCAGTTGCATGATGCAGCTACAAAGAGTAGCAGAACATTGGATACCTCATTTCTATAAATAGTTCCTTTCATAATAAAGGGTTTATCTTGACATCTGCTCATAAGTAAGATACTGCAATCCTCACATAAATTAATGATGCATCCTGCAGCCCTGGCTCTTCCACATACCATACCCTCTCCCTGCCTCCTCTTGCAGCTTAAAAGGCTCTTCATCCCCCTCTCCCAAGCCTGAGGACAGTTGCAGCAAGGTACTTTCTCACCCTTCCCAGGCCTACTGTTCCATGGACAGAGGAGGAAGGAGCAAAGAGAGAGAGATCCATTGTTTACAGGAAGAGAGGTGGGATGAGGGAGCTGCTGGGTTATTCCTGTTCCCTCCTCCCCCATATCCTACCCAAAGACAGCTCTCCGATTGTGAGGGGATCGGGGAGAGAACGATTGAGGAAGTGGGGCAGGCAGCCAATCAGAGGGGGTTTTCTCCCAGGCAGGGCTGAAATTCACAAGAGGTCTGGAGTTTCTTGCATCACCACCATCACAAGACTGACTCAGTTCCAGCTCAAATCATGCTACATGTGATGAAATTGTGAGAGCTGGCAACAGGGAGAGAACAGTTGCTCCTGTCTCCTTCCAAATCTCATTTTCTGTCAGGAAAGATGCAGAGCAGGTCTTGCTCCTTTCCCAGTCTTCCTTTCTGTGAAGAAATGGATCTGCTTATATACAGCCACACTTTCCAGCATTCCTGTCTGTGAGGCCCACAATGACACCAATGACATTCTATATGAAGAGCCACCTTTGATAACAAAAGCAGGAAATATTTTTGATTGCTGTACAATTTTTACTTTCTTTTAAAATAATTTATTATAAGTTCTTCAGGATAGGGACCATCTTTTTCTTATATGGTTATTTAGGGCCTAGCATAATGGGGATGAGCCCGCTAGGTGCTAACGCACTACAAATAATAATTTTCTCAGATTTCCTTAGATTGACTATTCATTCTCCCCACTTTTGTTTATTTTTTGGAAAACAAACAGAGCCTGTGGACGTTTGCGTCAATTTGATATTGATGTTAGGTCAGGCTGCAGGTTTTGATATTTATCATTTGTTCAGTGAAATGGAACTTTTTAAAGACAGTTAATAAATCACTCTGTCACTTGAAAAGAGAACCAAAGTAAACAGAATGTAAGTGGTATAAAGACTTTTAGAAATATACTATGCATATGCTATGACTCATGAAAACAGAGTAGACAGTATTTTCAATCAGTCTCCTGCAATCCACTTCAGCCCTGCCCTGTGATATTTACTGTTTGTGGATTCAACATCAAGCATGAAATGTATATGCATAGGTATATCTCACTTAATCATTTTCCCTGCCATTGCAGGAGGGATTGAGCACTGGTGCACCTCAGTCCCCTCATATTCTGTGCCTGTGGCACATAATAACCTAGTCTTCTGTGGACTGCAATACTTTGGTCTCATTTTGGTTGATGGGTTTACTGTGCCGGTACTTGGTGCTGCTGGTGGCCCAGGCTATGCAACAGATCAGACTAGGTGATCTAGTGGTCCCTTCTGGCCTTCAGTGGTATGACACCAAGCTAAAAGTGGCTCCTAGTTCTTGCAGGTCTCTCAGGGTAAAGCCAGTGAATTGTAATGGAATTTTCTGCAGGATCTGCAGGTCCTCTCTGCAGGATTATGCTGTAAAAGGTCTATGTTACAGTCACTGCTGGAGCCAAAATTACTTTCTCAACAGTGGACTTACACCAGCAATTAATATGGCCTGCATTGTCCATCCGTTCATTTTTGCCAAACTGAAACTTCCAGTCATTTTGTTAATTGACCGTTTGACTTGGGCATTTGACCAGGTGAGTAAAACTACAAATCATTAAGTTACTGGACTGATAATATGTGAAAAGACAGAAAGCTTCTGCCTGAAAAGACTTTTTTATAAAATAAATAGTCATATTAGTGCATAATGAATCATATAACAGAGCTGTTAGTTAGAAGTAAGTCAAAACCAGGACATTGAATCCAAAACCTTTCAACTTTAGGGTAGTTAGAATAGAATCCCTGGATCTGAGCCCTATTTTTTTGGATCCAAACACAAATGGTGCCTACTTTTTTGGTTCCAATTAGGATGAAGCCAAAAAGTCATGAGAAGAAGAGACCTTGTGAGATTTTCTGCAGTCAAAATGGGTATTTCGGGCCAATATCTTGCATGGACTACTCACAAGGTTTCTGCACCATAAAATCTAAACCTGAACCATATTGCTAACTAGAGCTCAAACCCAAACACTAACCTCTAGCCTAAACCATATCCAATCCAGACCTGGATGTGATCACTATGTAGCTGTCTTATCTCTGCTATTAATATAACTATATGACATAGCCGTGTTATTGTGAAGGCTTTGGAAAGTTGGTTTAACATCTCTAACTGGTTGATTCTACTTAGTTCTAATACATGCAAAGATTGTTTCATGAGAGAAGCTATTCATTGTGACTCTACCATCAATGGCCAAGATTCTTATAATCACACCCCTCATGAGCCAGAAGAGATACAAAGTCAACATATGTAAATATTTCAGCATGAACCTGGAATGTCACTCTCATCTCAATTATTAATTAAGCAATCACATAGCATTTACTGCTATTGGACATTATATCTTTTGTATTTGACAGCATGCAATAAGGACTAACACGTTTTATTCATTTGATTGTTTAATTCAGTGAGTATCATAGAATCATAGATAAATGTAGGACTAAAAGGCATCTCAAGAAGTCATCTAGTTCAGCCGTCTGCGCTGAGCAAGAGAAAGTATACCTACACCGTCCCTAACAGGTGTTTGTCTAACCTGTTCTTCAAAACCTCCAAAGATGGGGATTCTAAATCTTCCATAAGAAGTCTGTTCCAGAGCTTAACTATTCTTATAGTTAGAAAGATTTTTCTAATATTTAAGTCTCCCTTGCTGCAGATTAAGCCAATTACTTCTTGTCCTACTTTCAGTGGTCATGGAGACCAACTGATCATCCTCCTCCTATAACATCCCTTAATACATGTGAAGACTGTTATCAAGTCCCCCACCACACACACATACTCAATCTTCTTTTCTCAAGACTAAATGCCTTTTAACCTTTCTTCAGAAGTCAAGTTTTCTAAACCTTTTATCATTTTTGTTAGTCTCTCTCCTTGGACTCACTCCAGTTTGTCCACATCCTTCTTAAAGAGTGGTTCACAAAACTAGACAATGCTCTAGCTGAAGCCTCACCAGTGCCAAGTAGAACAGAGCAATTACTACCCACTTCTTACTTAAAACACTCCTGTTGCTATACCTGTGACACAGCATGCCCCTTCCACCAACACAGACCGCACTAAGACCTTCTTGCTTGGAAACCCCCCTGTATAATTTATTTACAGTGTTTTAATCCTTCCACCAATGCACAAAAGCATCTCCGCACTTCTACAAGCTATTTTTCAATCTTCTATCCCCTTCTCCAAAAGGGGAGAGGAGGACAAGGTGTCTCCACTCAGTGGTCCTCCTTTGTCAGGCTCTTCTAGTCTCTGGAACTACCCCCCTCCTCTGGCTTCCATGTTAATGGGCTAATTGGGTCATTGACTCACCAGCCCCAATCTGGTCTGGTAACCACGTACACCTCTGTCCAATTAGGCCTTCTCCAAGGGAACCTAATTGGTACTAACAGCGACTAGAGTGCTGGCTCAAGTGCTAGCCCTCAGCACTCTGTCACAACAACACCTCAGAATTACATTAACCGTTTTTGCAGTTGCATGATGTTGACTCATATTCAACTTATGATCCACTATAACCCCCAATTTTGCATTTGATTTTTCCTTCCTAAGTGTAAGCAGAGTCTGAATGAGCTCTCCTCTGACATCTAGTGATGAGCTGTGGAAAAGGATTTCAGGAGCTGATCTCGTTTGCGTAGGCACACCCATCCTGTCTAGGTGCTCAGCATGATGGGATTGGTTGCCCAAATGATCACTTTTGGCTGGTGTTGGATCCCCAGTCTCCCTGTTTGGGGCAGGAGTAATAAAGGATTGTTATCCTTGTGTGAATCGAGGGCAGCAGAACTGTACTTGGCATATCCTGATGGAGGGACTCAACCTCAACTAAATGGTACTTGCTAGGCAGGGGACATGGTTTCCAAAGCCCAGTGAGTTGAGAGAAAGTGGGGATAGGTATTTGTGGTGGTCTTGCTCTGCTTAAAGGTTGTAGAGGTCATTTGATCCTTCCTCTCTCCACTGTGTAATAAAAGAGCTAATTAGGCTCAAATGATAGTCTTGTTACATGCTATAGAGCTGAAATCAGTAATACCTAGGTCTAAGTATTAGATGTGTTTTGGGATAGTGTCTCTGATGCAAGAGATTGCCCAGTGTGCACTGTCAGTGAGGTTCCCCCTCTAACAGCTGAAATCACTGAGAGCTGTGTTAAATGGTGGACCATGAAGACATCTTGACAGTTGGCCAGCTGGGCAGCTGGTGGAGAGGTGTGGGAATCGGGCAGCTGGCAGATAGAGGTGGTGAGTGAGTGCTCGAGCAGCGGAGTAAGTACGGTGTCTCCTTACCACCGCTCTCCACCCAGGATGGGAGGTGAACTCTACAGATGCACCTCTGAACTCTGGGTTTGCATGGACTATGGACAGCAACTGTGAGTGGGGTGCACAGAAGGGACGGGCACATTAAAGGGACTTTTGGGTTGCTGGACTTAAGAACCTGAGGGGGAAAAGATACTGAACCCGGCCCTTGTTGTTGCCAACTCTGACTGACAGATGTGTTTCATAAGTACTCTGCATATGTCTTTATTGAATATCATCTTGATCAGTTCAGACCAATTCTCCAATTCTGTCAAGATCATTTCTGAATTCTATTCCTGCCATCCAAAGTGCTTGCAACCTGCTCCAGCTTGGTGTCATCCACAGATTTTATAAGCATAGTTTCCACTCCATTATCCAAGTCATTAATGAAAATGTTGAGTTGTACTGGACTCAGGACAGACCCATCGTGGGACCCTACTAGATATATTCTCCCAGTTTGACAGGAAATGTGCATCTGGTCAAAGTATTTTATCCAGAGCCTAATTTTCATGTCTTCATTTTCAGTCATTTTACAAAAAAACTGTTATTTTGTAAAGTGCCCAATTGAAATGGGAATTTCACAACACGATTAGAAGTTTTGCGTTTGACAGAATTACTATTTTGACAATTATACAGTCTCTTACACAAGCAGTCTTCAGGGTAATGGGGTGATATAAAAGATCAGAGCACTATTTTGGATATAGCATTGTTATTTCTATAGCTCTGGCATCAGTACTTGATACTTCCAGCAATGAGACATTATGGCATTTTTAAAAGCCTGGGTAAAAACAAAAATACATGTATAAAATGCAAAAAGTGATTAATTGTGAATAGCTTTCACTGTTACTGAAAAATAAGCACCTTAGCCAGGAGCAAAACAAGTGGGGGAAACAAGCTGAGGTTTTATGAATAGAACATTTATTGATCTGTTGGGGGGTATGTGTGTTCCATATCGTAGAAGATAGTACTGGAGAAGAATGTAAACTATTAAGCCCTGATTCCCATTGACATGATGGCCCTTTTACACTGCTCTGGCAGTGTAAAAAGGCTTTAAAGTGAGACCAAATTACATTTATGTCTCCCTTATGGTCATTTTACATTGCCAGAGTGATATAAAGAGGCCTTAGTATAAGTAAGAATCAGACCCTTATATATACACTGCCATAGTTATGTATGGTGCTTTATAGGCAAATAGATCCACAAGGCAGATAGGTCCTTGCCCTGGTGAGTTTACAAGCAATGGGCCAAATCCTGTCCACTTTACTCACATAAGTAGTCCCACTGCTTTTGGAGGTCCTAGTCCTGTGATTAACAAGAATTTGCTCCAAATCACATTGAACTTCATTCAGAGGACTCTGTCAGTGATGAAACACTGAGATCCTGATCCTACAAACACTTAAATGTGTACTTAAGAACACACAAATGCAGTAACAGTGACATCAATAGGACTACTCATGTCACATGTGTAAAGCTAAGCATGGGTATAAGTGATTGCAGGATTTCAGCCCAAGATTAGGATCCCAGCTAAAAGTGCAGTTTTTTAAATGCTCTTCCTTCTCCCCATTTTTGTGTGGGAACTATTAGATTTAAAAATCAGGGTTGCAGCCTAATTTAAATCTCAGCCCCTCAACTAGGTAACCCAACAAGCAAAAGCACTGGGTATGTTATCTACATGTGTACATCTCACCACTCCTTTTACACCTGCGTCTGTTCCATTCTTTTAGTGGAAGGGATAGAAAACCTCATGCTTCAGGTCTTAAACCAGGCTCTAACTATGGGAGATTAGAATGAGACCTAATGTGGAATGCAGATTATCCCACTTCTATCTGCTGTTAGGTTCTTTCACCTTCCTCTGCAGCCCCTGATGCTGACCAGTGTTGGAGACAGGATACTACACGAGAGAGGCCTTGGGTCTGATCCGGTCTGGCATGTCCTATGTTCCTGCTGGCTGGGGATTGAAGCTGACATCAATCCTGCTTTCTGAATATTTTGGAGAGCAGGATTCTTGTCAATTTTAATATTCTGCTGGATCAAAAGGAAGGTAGAGGTCAGAAGAACAGAGAGACGATGTAACAAGGAAATGCATCCATGATCTCAACAAAGTCAGGCATTTATTGCTGGAGGGAAGGAGAGGAAAGCCACAGCTAACCCCTTAAATTGTGGGATCTGCTATAATGGAGTCACAGGTTCAGATTTATCTAAATCTAAGATCAGGTGTTGTATCAGTTAGGCATAAGAAGCTCTAAGCTATGTAACCATGTGATCTTATTTTCATTACCCTCATCCTTTCTCTCCCCTTTCTCTCCTGTTGTGTATCACACTCATTTGATAAGTCTCATCTAGGGTGATCACATGTCCTAATTTCAGGGCAATCCCGATAGTCGGGGCTTTGTCTTATACAGGTGCCTATTATGCCCCAGCCCATCCTGATTTTTCACACTTGCTATCAGGTCTCCCTAGTCTCATCTCAAATTAGAAGATAGGTTTTTCTGGGCAGGGACTGTCTTTTTCTATGTGCTTGTATAACGTCCATCTGTACAATGGAACCCAAATCCTAAAGGGATTGCAATATACATAACTCAATGCTAATAATAATAATATATTAATTATGTAAACACAAAGCTTTAACTGAGCTTTCAAAAACATTCTGTAACTATGAATTAACGTTGTGTGTTCATTCTACTTTTCATCTCGTTTCAAACCTGTGCATCCCATTGGATGTGTTCTCCACCCCAACAAATTTTATCTAGAAGTTATGTCATTTGTTTTGAGGGTAGGAGTGATAGAGTTAGTACAAGTTGCTAATATTAATATTAGTGCTAGCTGCTCGTATTATCCTTTTCAAAGATGAGAAGCCTTTTTTGCCCTTAAAAACCAGAGCTTCTTTAATCCCAGCCTATTAACCACCCCAGACAAACTTCTCAGGACTCTGCCAGCCCTTGTTTTGCCTTGCAGCGTAACATTTGTTGAACCCCGCTTCCCAAACTTCCCAGAAGCATCCTCCTATGGTGTCCAGCCCTTGTCACTGGACACACTCACAGTAATTACCAATTTTGCTGCCTCCAAAGACATACTTGGTTCAACTGAGAAGGCATACTCTACTTCAGGGATCTGCAACCTTTGGCACGCGGCCCGTCAGGGAAATCCGCTGGCCGGCCGGGATGGTTTGTTTACCTGCAGCATCCGCAGGTTCGGCCGATGGCAGTTCCCACTGACCGCGGTTCGCCATTCCAAGCCAATGGGGGCTGCGGGAAGCAGCAGCGAGCACATCCCTCGGTTTGCGTTGCTTCCCGGAGCCCTGGTTGGCCTGGAACGGCGAAGCACGGCCAGTGTTTTTAACTTGAAATGCACTGAAGTACACAAATGGAAGCAAAATTTAAAACACTTTCCCTTTTCTGTATTTTTATAGCTATGACATGAATTATTTAACTCGGTTAGATAAAATGGAAGAACAAGGGGAATGTAATGGGTTCACCTGCTGTTTAGTGCTAGTGCTAATCATTGAAGAGGCACGAAGACCTCTCTTGAAAGGAAACCGTACTCTGTGCATTCTCTTTGGAGGCCGGTGTATCGTACAAGTATGAGGCTTAGTAAATGTGGCTGTAATCTGCACATTTGCTCAACATGTTGTCCTGAAGCAAAAGTGTTTGGGGGGAGCAGTTCTCCCCTGCAGAAAGGCTGCTTTGTGCTGCCTGGCCGGATCAAACCATCCCCACAGTCCATATGATCAGCCACAGTATGATTCTTGTGTAGCAGTATCCTTGGATGGTGCCCAGCGCCATGGTGATGCCTACACCAACCCTACCCAGCCACCAGTGCAAGAAGTGTGAATCAGTGTGGTGGGGTGGGCTCCGCACACTAGCCTTGAAAGAGCTAAACTAGGCCAAGTAGGCCCAATCGACCAATTAAGCTGCAAACAGGAGATTTAGGCTGTGTGCAGGGTGCTAATTAGAAGGAAGTTCACCTGTGGGGGAACAGGCAGGGCTTCTATAAAGCCAGGAGGCTGGTAATAGTGTGGCAAGCAGCAGAGTGGAAGCCTGCTGTCTCTGTCCCTGAAGTAAGGGAGAAGGAAGGGGAGATAGAAACCCATGATGAAGGGTTTACCTAACAGGGCTATGATAGAGGGCTCTGACTAGGAAAGCTGATGAAGGAGATGCTTAAAGAAGCATTGTAGAATGTAGTCCATGGAAGAGAGCAGCAGGGTTAGTTAAGGTCTGGGCTTTCCCTGCTCTGGACCCTGGAGTGGAACCTAGACAGGCCTGGGTTCCCTTACCATCCATTGCAGAGTGGTGTTGCCTGGGACAGTGATTAGGAAGACTGCCTGGGTCACTGTGGAAGTGACCTAGTCAGTGCAGTAGGCATGGGGACTGCCTGCTGCTGCTTGTGCAGAGGCATTTTGAAAGACTCCCCCAGAAGATGAAATCACATGAGGGTCCGCTTTGCTGGGGAGACTTGTTAACAGCAGGAATTACAATTATTATGGGATAGTTGTGATGATTCACAATGGCTATCCTTTAGGAAATAAAAAAGGGATAATGTAACAGGAATCAAGAACATGAACCAACTGGCTACTTTAAGGCTGAAGCTGTGTCTCTCTACTGAATTTAAAGGACCAGTCCCAAAAAAGACATGCTTAGAAGAGTTTCTATAAGAGAGAGGCAGTAGGCAGCCTGATAGTCACTAAGTAAGGTGCTCCTGTACTGTATCATTTTATCAAGGGAATTACATTTGAAATTAAAACTACAGAGAATGTCAGATTGAAGTAGGAGAACACATCTAATCAAAACATGTTTTGGGATTGTCATCCAGAACTGATGGATCATCTAGAACTTCAAAAGCAAAACAAGAGTTTGTTTGGAACCACCAGTGAGAACCACAACAGACTAGGCAGTCTTTTCTAGTCAGCCTCTGGCAGAGTATTCCCTAAATATTACAGTTTAGGATTTTATCCGTTCTCTTTCTAGCATGAATTTAATTATTTACCAGACAGAAAACTCCCTTACTATAACTGTGTCAGCAGTTGAACACTGATGAGATATAGGAAAAACCTCAGTACATGTACCCCCACTTATTGCCAGCTCCAGACACAAGGCTAGGAAGCATCAAATCTTGGTATGCCTGATGCAGAAGAATATACTAGTACAGAGCGTGAGCATCTTTCCCAGACTGAAATGCCCTCCCAAGGCCTTTGCTAAATTCTTCCACAACCAGACTCTCTAACGTCTACCTAGGGTTTTTTTGTTGTTTAGCTATGGGATGGAGAATCAGATTAGGACTCTGTACAGTGAGTAACAGTTACTCTCCAGACAAGAGTAAGCCCAGTCACTTGCTCACAGTGAAAGTTCCAAACCTGTGTCAGCACATTGGGCCTCATCCTTCACCACGCAAGTCTGTGGGAGTTTTGACAAAGACTTCAGTGGGTGCAGGACCAACCCCCAATGACAAGATGTGACAGCTTTCTTTTTTTTAAAAATAGCAACACAATTTTATTTTATATATTAGTGGCTTAAAATATTTTACAAGTAGGTGAGGTGATTAGAACACTTCAAATTGCCATTTCCCTTTAAAAGGTTCTTGGAGTTAACCAGGCTGATGAATATTTTAATTAAAGTCAGAGGAGGGTGGTGGGGAGAGAAAAAAGAAACACCAAAGCATATAAGAGGACTATTTGGGGAGTCACAAAATACAAATGTCAAAATCCTTTTTCATGAAGCAGTGTGTGATGAACACATCTTTGCTGAATCTCTGCTGCTCCTTTTTAATCTCTACCAAAGATTTTTTTCAATGAAGGAAAGCGTATAGTAGCACTATTATTCAGAGGCTGAGTCTCTGCTTCATCCTTCTCTCTCAATGGTGTAAATCAGGAGTGCTAAAGAAAGTGGTTGTTATAGTGTATTTTTGTATTGTGGTGGTGCCTTAGTCATTGACCAAGGTACTGCACACACAACAAAAAGTTGGTTGAATTGCATTAGTGGACATCTGGTATGAAAAATAAATCAGGCTTTTTTTCCCCCCTTCCACCCTGAAATGTAGAATTTAAAGGATAGCACGGTGCTGCAGTGTTTGGGTTACAAACACAGCAGAAGAATGTTTACTTGTATTTAAAAATGTTTTGTAATGTGAAAAAGAAATTATTCATAAAAACAATTCGGTTGGTCCTACATTTCTGAAAAACTGAAATATAAAAACAAATTTCTCCTGACATTGTTACTTTTAAATAGCTCTTGTAGAACCAAGTTCATGATTCCTCTTTTCTGTTGATATATCAGTAGTTTACCTGCTGTACAGGGAGGGACCAGTCCAGCTCCCACAGGCTGGGCCAACAGATATATAAAGTGATATTACTTATTAAATAAATAATACATAATCAATAAATTATAATATACCATGGAATCAATGGACGTGAAGGAGGAGAGAATGGAAAGGACAGGGCAACATGGACATATCATATCAACCAGGGCAGAGGGTGGAGGACAAAGTGCAGCTTCAGATGTAGTATTAGAAGGGGCATTCCAGGTTTCAAAGACTGCAAGGAGATGAGTGGAGTGACATCTGAAGATAGGGTGACCACATATCCCGTTTTGGCCAGGACAGTCACCTTTTTAAGCCCCATCCTGGACGTCCTGATTTTTTTTTTTTTTTTTTTTTCAAAAATGGCATTTGTCCCATTTGCTTTTGCCAACTGCTGATCAGTTGGCAAAAGCAAATGGAACAAATGCCCAGTTTTGCCAAAAGTGGGATGCGCCCAGCTGGAGTGTGTGGAGGAACTTTTGCGGGGGGCTGCAAGGTGCCGGGTGGCGCGGGACTCAGGCGGTCAGCCACGGGTGGTATCTAGTTTTCACTTTGGGAAAATATGGTCACCCTAGCTCCGGGATTGGCATGCAGCCCGTCAGGGAATTCTGCTGGCAGGCTGGGACGGTTTGTTTACCTGCAGCGTCTGCAGGTTCGGCTGATCGCAGCTCCCGCTGGCTGCAGTTCGCTGCTCCAGGCCAATGGGGGCTGCGGGAACCTGCGTGGGCCGAGGGATGTGCCGGCTGCCACTTCCCGCAGCCCCCATTGGCCTGGAACAGAGCACCGCGGCCAGTGGGAGCTGTGATCTACTGAACCTGCGGACGCTGCAGGTAAACAAACCGTCCTGGCCCGCCAGTGGATTTCCCTGATGGGCCATGTGCCAAAGGTTGCCGATCCCTGGCCTAGCTGACGAAAGTATGAACTGTGATGAGGTGTGTGTGTGCGGGGAGTAGGGGGGAGGCTTTTTTGAGGGATCTACATATGTTGTCATGTATAATCTTTCTATTTACATTTTTACATGATTTTTCATGTGTAATTCTCTGGCTTCTACTACAATATAAAATATTTTTTTAAAAGTACTGTGGTCAGTGGTGGTTTTTTTAAATGCAGATTTTGAGATGTCATCAATATGTACCATATCATAATGAATTTACAAGAACTTCGTTTGAAGATTACCATCCATCTCCCAGGCTGCCTGCAATCACTGTGGTTAGTTTGCAGTTAATTGAAATAAAAATCAAAGTTAATTAAGATGAGAGTATAAATGATGAATTTATTCTCCATTAATGAAGTAGGGCTTTAGGAAAACAAGTAAGTAATAGAATTTCTGGGGGGAAATAAAACAGTCAATCTCCTATGATTTTTATGCTGACACATACAGGTATGTGACAACTATTCTCCCAATACATCCAGATACATTAATGCATAATTTTCTGCTAGAAAGGTGTCACTGGCACATTTGGATTGACTACTGCTACTAACTAACTCAGAAAGCCAAATCTTCTGGGTACGATAAGCTTATAAATAGATGCATAAAATTCCAGCTTGTCGCTCCCTTTAAATTATACACAGGTTTTCAGGCAGAAAAGGCTTCTGTCACGTTCACATACAGTTTGCAGCTCAGGAAGATAAAGGGGCATCTGGAAGTTGTTGAAAGAGATGAAACCCATTTTTGTCTCTTCATTCCCAGCCAGTGTTTGTAAAGGTCTGAGACTGACCAAAATATCAGCATGATTATCACTGATATCACCATATGCTTGTACCACAAACTATATTGTCATTGGTAGGTGCAAAGATGATGTGTTGCTTTTTGATGTTCAATTTAAAAAGCATATGTTAGCTGGGTGTGATTGCTTCTATATTCCTATGCTTTGCTTTACTTTACTGAACAGATAGGCTTAAAATTTTGATCATCAGTTTCAGACACACAATGAAATTATATTTCTTCACAGCCCTCTCACTGCTTAGGTTTCTGAGTAGGAACAGCCTTACATTTCCTGCCCTCTCAGAATGACACACTGCGGGGAGCAACATCAGAGAAGTTACAACATGAAGCAATTACATTCTCCCACTTTCCCTGTGGTGGTTGCTGGGTATTTGGCATGTCTAGGTTCCCATGTGTTAATTGCTATAGTTTTTTAATGTAATATTAAAGACAACAAAGTTTAAAAGAACATTCAGGTTAAGAAGTTAGGCATGCAAAAGTTAGGAAATGCCAGAATTCAAATTGCCTGTAACACCTTAATTTGGCCTCTTTGCATTTGGCTATACATATGATAGATAGTCTCTAATTATATGGTCACATGCTATTTTTCCCACACAGGATACCTGCCTCATTCAGTGAATGGGTTGCTATTCAATATTTCTTTTTATCTTCCTCATCCAATGTGTGGGCCTAGGCCTAAGCCTTAATGCGTACCAGCCAAGCCCTGCACCGAATACAGAATTATTAAATTTCTTCCCGGGTGTTTCTATGGTGGTTTCATCATAATATCTTAGTGCTTTATGAACATTAATACACTTATCTTCACAACAACCCTCTGAGATTAGGTGATATTGCTATCCCCCTTTTACAGATGGAAAGCTGAGGCATAGAGAGGTTAAGGCCAAAATTGTTAGAATTGTGACAAAGAGGGAGTGATTAAGTCTCACAGCCCAGCTGGTGTCTGGGCTTCAGGCAGAGCCAGTGGAGTGGGCAATGTCTATGCTATTACTTTTAATGTTGAATCTGAATTAAAAAATAGGTATAGTGGTTATTGGTGGCCACTCCAGCTACACAGAGGGTGCTCTTCGAAAAAGACTGATTATGTGCATGGGGATGGCCCTGAAGTCCTCCAGGGAGATCTCTAGGAAGCTTTCATGGAAGTACTCTGCAATCGTTTGCAGAAGGTTTCTGGGGAGGGCTGCCTTATTTCGTCCTCCACAGTAGGACACTTTCCCACGCCCCTCCAGTATTAACTCTTCTGGCATCAGTGCGGCACACAACACTGCAGCATAAGGACCAAGTCTGTCCCCAGACACTTGCAGCATCTGCTCCCTTTCTGCCTCTGTTACCCCTCAGGAGAATGATCGCGCATATGATCTCCTAGAGGAAACGGAGGAAGTTTCAAATGCTAGTACTTAAACCACAAGCAATTTGACAATTAATCCATCCTGGTTTGGTGAATTCTGGGTCACACAGCCACGCCTTCTCAAGCGTGCCCTGGTTGTGGCTGGAAGGGGTCACCGCATATTGCAAGCAGCATTTAAAAAATGAGAGGGTGCTTCCTGTTTGTCTCCCTTCTTCCTCAACCTGGCGCCACTTCTGTAACAATCAAACCATTTGTGGGGCTTCACACTGGTGCCTGTCCTCAAGCACCACCCAGGTGGCAAGAGGAAAGGGGGGCTTTTCTGAGCTTGGAACCACTGATCCCAAGGATGTCTTCACAAAAGCTGCAGCACATGATCTCTTGCCCATGCCTCATGGCCTTACTCACCATGGCTGGAGCAGCAGACCAACTCTTGCAGTAGCCAGCAGTTGTGATTATGTTGTGGCTTGCAGGGAAGTGCATTGAGGGGTGTTCTGCTGCAACCTATGCTGAACCTGCTGCCATTGTCGCCAAGTTCCACATCCTCCTCTCCCAGACGTCCTAGAATGCGGGGTGGGGGGTATCAGGTATCCCTTGCACTCAACTCCAGGGGAGGCTACAAGGACCAGAAGGTGCCCATTCCCAGACCTTTGATTGTTATTGCAGCGCAGTTGTAAGAAAGCTGTCCTTGTTTCTCCCCGTCCCCAGTGTTATCAGCCCTTTTGCCCCAGGTTATCTTACTTTTCTTTGCTGTCTGTGTGTTTGTGAGCATAATAAAACTTAATGGATTGAAGGGAAAAGGCTCCTTATTCATTCAACACACTGGTTAGTGAGGGGTGGAGTTTACAGGGAAGTACATGCAATGAAGGAGACAGCTTGGTAAGGAACAACACACATAAGTGTCAGGTTTCAGAGTAACGGCCGTGTTAGTCTGTATTCGCAAAAAGAAAAGGAGTACTTGTGGCTTAGAGACTAACCAATTTATTTGAGCATGAGCTTTCGTGAGCTACAGCTCACTTCATCGGATGCATACTGTGGAAACTGCAGAAGACATTATATACACAGAGACCATGAAACAATACCTCCTCCCACCCCACTCTCCTGCTGGTAATAGCTTATCTAAAGTCAGGTTTCAGAGTAACAGCCGTGTTAGTCTGTATTCGCAAAAAGAAAAGGAGTACTTGTGGCACCTTAGAGACTAACCAATTTATTTGAGCATGAGCTTTCGTGAGCTACAGCTCACTTCATCGGATGTATGCTCATCCTCAAATAAAGCTCATGCTCAAATAAATTGGTTAGTCTCTAAGGTGCCACAAGTACTCCTTTTCTTTTAGCTTATCTAAAGTGATCATCAAGTTGGGCCATTTCCAGCACAAATCCAGGTTTTCTCACCCTCCGCCCCCCCCCACAAACTCACTTTCCTGCTGGTAATAGCCCATCCAACGTGACCACTCTCTTTAAAATGTGTATGATAATCAAGGTGGGCCATTTCCAGCACAAATACAGGTTTTCTCACCCCCCTCCAAAAACCACACACACAAACTTACTCTCCTGCTGGTAATAGCTTATCCAAAGTGACCACTCTCCTCACAATGTGTATGAAAATCAAGGTGGGCCATTTCCAGCACAAATACAGGTTTTCTCACCCCCCCACCCCCTTTTTTTTTTTTTTCAAAAAAACACACACACAAAAACTCACTCTCCTGCTTATCCAAAGCGACCACTCTCCCTACAATGTGCATGATAATCAAGGTGGGCCATTTCCAGCACAAATCCAGGTCTTCTCACACACACACCCCCCCCACGCACACAAACTCACTCTCCTGCTGGCAATAGCTCATCCAAACTGACCACTCTCCTTACAATGTGCATGATAATCAAGGTGGGCCATTTCCAGCATAAATCCAAGTTTAACCAGAACGTCGGGGGGGGGGGGGGTGGGTGGGTAGAAAAAAACAAGGGGAAATAGGCTACCTTGCATAATGACTTAGCCACTCCCAGTCTCTATTTAAGCCTAAACTAATAGTATCCAATACACATAAGTGTAACATTACTGTCGGTCATTGCTGAAACTAGTCTTCAAAGCCTCATGGAGACGCAGAGCCTCTCAATGTGCTCTTCTTATTGCCCTGTTGTCTCTGGCTGCTCAAAACTGGCTGCCAGGTGATCTGCCTCAATCCCCCCACCCCACTGGAAACTTTTCTCCCTTTGTTTCACAGATATTATTGAGCACACAGCACGCATCAACAACAATGGGGATATTGCTTTCACTGAGGTCTGTCCTAGTAAGTAAACAACACCAGCGGCCTTTTAAATGTCCAAAGCCACATTCCACCACGATTCTGCACTTACTCAGCCAATGGTTGAACCAGTCCTTACTGCTGTCCAGGCTGCCTGTGTATGACTTCATGAGTCATGGGAGCAAGGGGTAGACTGGGTCTCCCAGGATCACGACTGGCATTTCAACATCACCAATGGTTATTTTTCAGTCTGGAAAGAAAGTCCCTGCTTGGAGCTTTCTGAACAGAGTGGCATTCCTAAAGATATGCGCGTCATGCACCTTTCCCAACCATCCCACATTGATGTTGGTGAAACAGCCCCTGTGATCCACCAGATCTTGCAACGCCATTGAGAAGTACCCCTTTGGGTTTATTTATTCTTTGGCAAGGTGGTCTGGTGCCAAAACAGGGATATATGTTCTGTCTATCGTCCCACGGTAGTTAGGGAATCCCATCGTGGCAAAAGCTATCCACTATGTCCTGCACGTTTCCCAGAGTCACTACCCTTCTTAGCAGAACTCTATTGATTGCCCTGGCAATTTGGATCACAACAGACCCCACGGTAGATTTACCCACTCCAAATTGATTCCCCACTGACCAATAGCAGTTTGGCATTGCAAGCTTCCACAGAGCTATCACCACTCGCTTCTCAACTGTCAGAGCAGCTCTCATTTTACTATTGCTGTGCTTCAGGGCTGGGGAAAGCTCTTCACACAGTTCCATGAAAGTGACCTTATGCATTCGAAAGTTCTGCAGCCACTTCTCATCATCCCATAGCTGCACAATGATGTGGTCCCACCAGTCAGTGCTTGTTTCCCGGGCCCAGAAGCAGTGCTCTGCCATGTCAAGGTGATGCACAACTGTCGCCAGTATCTGCAAATTGCTCCGCTCCATGGCTTCCAGCAGGGCTGCTTGTGTGGCATCTGTTCTGCGCAGCAGCTCCTGCTTTGGCTGAAAGAAAAGGAGGACTTGTGGCACCTTAGAGACTAACAAATCTATTTGAGCATAAGCTTTCGTGAGCTACAGCTCACTTATAAGGTGCAAGGTGTTTGTAATGCTCACAACAACGGTGTACAGCTGAGCGGGGTCCATGTTTGCCGTGCTATGGCATCTGCGCAGGTAACCCAGGCTTGGGAAAAAAGGCTTGATTTCTTTGCTGTTGATTTCAGGGAGGGAGTGAGGGAGGGAGGTAAGTGCATCATGGGAGGCTAATGCCATGTTCCCATAACCACCCGCGCAAATGTTTTGGTCCCAGGAGGCATTGCAAGCCCAACCCAGCATTCCACTCAGCTCCATGCACTGTGGAATAGCTACCCACGGTGCAGCATTCTGTGTGCTGATGCAAGCCCTTGCTATGCAAGCCAATGCAGTCCACCAACCCAAGGAGCATAGCGTGGTCACACAAGATCCACTTGCTTAAATCAAAGGCTCAATGTCGACTTACATAAAATCGACCTAACTTTCTAGTGTAGACATGCCCTCAATCTCAGAAATGGCTGAATCATTTTAGTTGAAACTTGTATATCAGCCAGAGAAACACATCCATTAAATTTTGACAAAGTTATAAACTAAATAGTGTCTTTTAATAGGAAATATCAGGCAAAGTTAACTATACAGGGTGTTTCCAGCTCTACCTTGATATTTTGACGCAAGTCTATAACCAAGAAAATGTTGGTATGAAAATATTTGGAGAGATTACAGGATAAATATTTTTCCCTATTTGGCCCTGCATGTTAATGGTCTGCTACCCTACTGGAAATTAAACCCCTCATATCTTAGCTATTATCTCTTACAGCTAGGTTTTTATCCCAAATAAAAGCTCCTTTTTAGTGGACTCATCTGACTGTGTACCAGTTGCCTGGCACTTGCTCACTGATCTGTCAGGAGTACAGCTGATACCATGTAGGTGCAGCTCACTGAGCCCTGAGAGGACTCGGGGAGCAGTGCTTTCCTACTTCATCCTTGATAGATCCCTTTTGTTCAACACTAAGAGTGGCACTTACAGAATTTAAAGGGAGTTGTGATCATCTCCCCTGACCCAATTCAAGGGTAATTGCAAAGTGAAGCACAACGGAGGAAAGAAAACTGGAGAAAAATTAGGGAAATCCCATCTGTTCCACCCAAAACTCCTCTTTTAGCTTTAGTTGCTTTAAGCAAAGTGATACCTGATGTCTAATTTTTATCTTTTGAGAGCAGCCAAACAATTATCCATGTCCTAAAACAAATTCTAACTTGATATCACCAACCTATAGACCCATATTAACATGGGCCAAAAAATTCGCCCAACACCTGCTGGCCTGAGGATTAATCCTGGGCTAACACGGGTGAAAAATACCCGTGCTGCCATTCCCCTCCCTGACCACTGCTGTGTAAAGGGGAAGAAGAGTTTTGTGTGTTGTCTATAACTGTAACATTGTCAAATTTCTATTTAAAATGCTTTTTAAAATGTAACCCTCTGTGTGTATGTGTGTGTGTGTGTGCTCATACAACTTCTCTAACTTAATCCATCAGTCTCTCTCTTCCACCCATCTCTAAACCCTAACATAAGATGAAGGACCCCAATAGCCAAGGACCATACCAAGTGAGATGCAAAGTATCCTCAATTCTACCAGGCTGCGGTGCTGTCCCTGGGCCCTCTTAGAGGACTCCATTTTTTGCAATCTCTGACATGTAAGAAGCTGAAAAAATGTGACTCCTCTGACTGTTGGAAGGGAGAAGGAACACTCTGTTTCCACTTACCCCACCTTCCAGGCTGGAGCCTTCAATCTCTTGCAAGGGGCGAGATCTCTGACAATCTAGCTCTCCCCCATCCTAGTTCTGGGTCTTCTTCTGGCATAGATAGCTCCAAGGTCTGCCGCTGCTGCTCAGAGCTTTCCCAAGCTTAAACAGAGTGACACTGGCCTGATTCTTGTCAGCTTCACAGCTGCCCAGAGGGATCCCAATATTTGTAATGAAAAATGTCAAGAATCTAATCAGTTTTCACATTGCTGGAGCTTGGGAAAGCTCTCAACAGCAGCGAAAGCAATGGGAGCTGTTTGCCCTAGGCTCAAGGAAGACACCACTGCATCAGTGACTCTTGGCTTCCATTTGGTAGTATTTTCTTTTAAATTATAAGGGCTAATCTATTTTAATAAAGCTTAGATTCTGCAGAATTTAATGGCACTTGCCTGGAAATGTCTCTTACATATCATAGGGGAATTCATTTTTCTAAGCCTCACATATTTAGTATGTGCCATCTTCCACATAGCAGGTGGCTGATTCAGCAATAAATTGAGCTTTCTCTTGCCTTTTTGTGACCAGCAAAGCATTCAGTAGCTCTGATTACACCTGTAACCAATGTAATCAAGTGTAGTAATAATGATTATTAATAATGCAGCATTAAAATAGCACTTTTCTTATGATCATCTCAATCTATTTCATGAATGAATGAGATCTCTCAACATTCCTGTGAAGCAAGTAAGAATTGTCATGCCTATTTTATGGGTGGGGAAAATGAGACACAAAGAGGTTAAATGAGTTGCCTAGGGTCATGTGGCAGAACCTGCAATTCTGTTCCCAGTTGCCTGTAAATACATGAAAAGTGGTATTCGTGTTTGAAATATCTCAACTAGATCGATATGAACTTTAAAAAATTCCATCTAGCCTATTTCTGCGATTTAGTCCTTCCTCTGTTGATTCATTCCTGCTTGCCCAATTTCTGTGGGCATGGCTAAGGGCGGCTTTCCAATGTTCATCCATTTACTGCAAAAAATTGAAATTAATGAATGAATATCTATAGCAGCCTGTGCTGAAGTGTGTGTCCCTGGAAAATGGATGCATTTTCTCTCCTGCATTCTGTGTGTGAGTGTGTCTGTGTTTGTGTGTGTGTGTGGTTAAAAAAATTTAAAAATTAGCACATGCTGGACACAGCGAAGCAAGTCTGCTTTATCTGAAGTAGGTTGTATATACCTGAGACAGCAGCATCTCTGTACTTAACCTAAAAAACCCCATTTTACTGCAACACCATTAATTGATTCATCTTATTGCATTGCTGATAAAGGTACAAGCTGATATTCTTATCTTCTCTGCTTTACTGATATTGCACTGTATTTATTAATGAATTGTCACATGTTCCTGCCTTGTCTTTTTGCTAAACCAAGTGCCACTAAAATGTCTTTGCATTTGGGCTTAGTAGTCACATATGGTAACTGCATGTTTAGTAGAATTCTGGCTGTTTCTGCTTCAATCTCCATGTTAAACCCCTTTATTGAAAACCATTGCTTCCAGGGAAAACAGCTCATGGTAGAACTAAGAGTGATTAAAAAAGAGTTGTCCTACTTTCTTATCATCCCATCCTATCTTTGCCAGATATAACGAGCTCTCAGAGTCTGAAGAATCAAGCGGGGTAAGAGGGGGAAGAGAGAAAAGAAGCAAAGAGAAGGAGCAATGGGAGCAATCTTCGCATTCCAACATGTGAGAACAGGCTGATGATCACTTCCAACATCCTCCAAAATATCCCATGTGTACCTCATGGACATGCTTCTGCTGACTGTGAGCCATATGATCTTTATGTACAAGTCACAGTGCTAACATTAAAGACAACTAAATCACTGTTAGCAATAAAATCCTCTTGCAACTGTCCATTCAAATCAACAGATTCTGTTCCGCAAACCTCACTGTTGGCACTGAAATTTCCACAGATCATTGTGGGAATATAGTTATCAGAGCCCTGTTGGCCAGCGATTTCCTTTGGGAATTACCCAGTACCACAACAAGGTGGAGATCATCTTTGCTTCTAGCAGGAACCTTGCTAAGTTTGACCTTGTGCAGTCATCTGCAGTACACATCACTGAACCTGTAAGATCTACTCCAACAACAATTTGTGAACAAGAGTCTGATGTTCAACCTCTTGAAGCATAGAAAATAGATAATTTAGTATGGAAATAATCTTTGTCCCCTACCTGAATGTCCTCACTGTTCAGAAATTGGAAAACCAAATCAGGGCTGAAATGATCACTTTGTTTTAAAAGGCGTGTAAAAAAATTACTGAAGAAACTGAAGGCTTTGATAATCTTAGGAGGGTAGAGTGAGTGAAGAAGCTTGTATACACAGTAGTGCCTCCACATTAACCTATTTACTTTAGTGAATCTCTCTCCCTTTGGGAACCTTGCTCGAAGGAACATACAGACTTGGCCATACTAAGGAAAATTACAGAAAAGACCATGCAACAGTATCAATCACAAAGCAAACACATAAATGCGTACACTGATGGTTTGACAGACAAATCGTTCAAGAATGGTAGTTGTCGTGTGTTGTGATGATGAGACCTACAACCTAACCTGGTTGTACCCCTAACCTGAGCTCAATTGTAAAAAGTATGTGAAAATTCAGAAGATGTTTCAATAACCATGAAAATATGTCAAGTTGACAGTGAAAGAGTTTATAAACACCTTTAATTCTTTAGGTCTTTAAGATCAATATCCACTTAGTCAGCTGAATGGACAGCCTGGGCTCAGCCATAGTCTCTTTGAGTCTCTTGAGCCTGGATCTCCTACAGGAGACCCCACTCCTGGGTAATCTTGCTGTTCCTGGAAGGAGTTCAGCGCACTCCCAGGGTCCTTTCCGAGTCCAACTACATCTAGCCCCTGGAGGTGCTCCTCAGAGCACATCGCCTCCAGATCCCCTCACCCATATCAGGCTTGTAGTGTCACTATGTGCCCACACAAGGGAGTGGGGAAAGGAAAGGCTGGGCTCCCCTTCCTACTAGAGATCCCTAGCAGTCCCGAGCAGCTTCTCCCCCGGGACAAGCTCCCCGCACTGTGGCAAGTTTCACTTTTTACAGCTCCCCTTCTTCAGGCACAGCATGTTCTGTAGCTGTGCCTAATTGGTGCTGCCTGAGCACAGGAATGCTCATTAGCCTTTTTATCAGTGGGATGGGGCTGGGTGTGGTGTCCCATCACAGTCCATACAGCAGGTGGCTTCAGCCAGTGGCCAAATAGACAACGTACAAGAAAGAGCATTGGTTTGGAATGTAGCCGCTCAAATTGTATGGCTGAAATGAATAGCTTCTCACTGGAGTGCAAGAAATACACAGAGTAGAAATAGAGGTGACAATTGTGATATTTGTTGACCCACGGGTGGCAATCCTCATGTGACCCTGAGAGCCCCTCAGTGCCAACTGGCAAAGGGTTCATTGTCATGTAACAAACTCCTATCAGGTCTGACAAACTCACTACACCTAACACATTGCCATCATAGTATTTATCTATAAAAATGTCATGTGAGGTATCGAAGGAAAGCTTATATCATATTGGTGGTCACAGGCATTGTGAAGTGTTAGTCAAGAAGTTGTATGTATGTACTAAAAGTATGTTTAAACTTTGTAGCCAGGCAGGGTTGATAAACAAGGTTCTCCCTCACAAATAAACGTTGATTTACCTGTATGCCTAGATCTCTGACATAAGTTAAACAGGATACACCAAATACAATAGGAGTTCATTTGCATCTGTGGTAAACAGGAAGAACAAGGTAACAGGAGGGTGAGAAAGCAGCATGGCATCAGCACACCAAAGAACATGCAGCAGGGAACACTTCAAAACGATACATTTCAAAGGTTTGCTGAACTGTAAAGAGGAGGAAAAATGAACCCCTTGGTTATCCATCTCTGAGGGAGCAAAAAGGGCAGCAGTTTTTGCATCCATGAAAACCAGATTCTGGCCCTGTGGGCTGGTGATGCTAAGATGTTGCTTTAGCTGAGAAACTTCCCTTGGACAAAGATTTTAACCTGTTATAAGTTAAGAGGAGTCTCTAAGAGTGTGTTATACTTCCGGTTTATTTGTAACTATTGTTGTTTCCATTATTGTTACTCACTTGAATCTGAATCTCTCTTCTTTATTCTCTCTTTACTATCAAGTCATCTCAGTGCTGTGATATTAAGTAGTGCAAGGATCGGCAACCTTTGGCACGTGGCCCATCAGGGAAATCTGCTGGTGGGCTGGGATGATTTGTTTACCTGCAGCGTCCACAGGTTCTGCCGATCGCAGCTCCCACTGGTCGCAGTTCACCGTTCCAGGCCAATGAGGGCTGCGGGAAGTGGCGTGGGCCGAGGGATGTGCTGGCCGCTGCTTCCTGCAGCCCCCATTGGCCTGGAACGGCGAACCTTGGCCAGTGGAAGCTGCGATCGGCCAAACCTTCAGACGCTGCAGGTAAACAAACCATCCTGGCTGAAGTGGGGTTCAACAAATGTTACACTGCAAGGCAAAACAAGGGCTGGCAGAGTCCTGAGAAGTTTGTCTGGGGTGGCTAATAGGCTGGGATGAAGGGGAGCTGTCATCCAGTTTAGCACCAGCAAGTCTCTACCTAAGGTAGGAGGAGTAACATGGTGACCTAGAGTTCTGAACGCCCTAAGCAAGTATCATACATTAAAGAAACCAGATCAAGCCCTTATAAAGGACCCTGTAAGAGTTTAATTCATTCTCAAACCTCCTGGCCTGACTATTGTGACCAAGAAAACAACAATCAAGTGCTGGACCAAACAAGAAGGACTGAATGGGAAGAGGCAGTATAGAATAAAGATAACAGAAAAAAACTAATTTGCTAGCACAGAGGTGGGCAAACTATGGCCCACGGGCCACATCCGTCTTGCAGGACCATCCTGCCCGACCCCTGAACTCCCGGCCGGGGATGCTAGCCCCTGGCCCCGTCCCCTGCTTCCTCCCCTCCCCCGCAGCCATTCCACCATGCAGACAGCGGTCTGGGCAGCAGGGCTGCACGCTCATGCAGGGCAGCGCGTCTGGCTCCAGCTGGGCAGTGGGCTCCAGACATACTGCTCTTGAGAGGCATGGTAAGAGGGCTGGGGGGTTGGATAAGGGGCAGGGAGTCCCAGGGGGCAGTCAGGGGACAGGGAGAAGGGGGCGGTTGGATAGGGCAGAGGTTTGGTAGAGCAGAGGATGGGAACAGGGGGGATTGGATAGAGGGTGGGGTCCCGGGGGGCCTGTCAGGGGGTGTGGGGTTGGATAGGGGACTGGGAACAGGGGAGGTTGGATAGGAGGTGAGGTCCTGTCAGGGGACAGGGGTATGGATAGGGGCCGGGGAAGTCAGGTGACAGGGAGCGGGGGGGTTGGATAGGGAGTGGAGTCCCGGGGGGTGGTTAGGGGTGGGGGGGGTCCCAGGAGGGGGAGTCAGGGGACAAGGAGCAAGGGATTTGGATGGGTCAGGGATTCTGAGGGGGGCAGTCAGGGGGCGGAAAGTGGGAGGATACAACTAGTCCTTCTAATATAGCTGACCTGTCCTGATTTTCTTCAGGAATTTGTGTGAAACCCATGTACTTTAAGGCTTACATGATTCTACTTGATGATATGTTACCACTGTTATTCAGATTTAAAAATTTTATTAAAGTTAATGTTTAAAATCAAATTTACACTAGTTAAGGGGGAAGGTACTGTACATCTGGGGTTGGGCTTGGGTTATGGGGGATTGAATGTATCGGTTACAAGATTCATGAGGTACATACATATCACATAACCAGCATAAGTCCAAATTGGGGTGTGGGAGTTTTGAAAGTGTCAGTGTATAAGTGGGTTTGGGTACGCCACCCAGGGAATGTATTAAGAGTCCAAGTCAGTATTGATGTAGAGAATAAGCACATGGGTCAGGTGTGTCCCTTGGTTCATCAGGGAAGGAAATGGGTTATTTCCCTGGTTGGTGTTCTCGGTTACTCGACCTGGTACTGTCGGTATCCTGTGATGTGTTCCATGTAGATGTCTCTGGACCACCTGATGGTGTTGGACACTGTGAGCTGTCTCATGAGCCGGGCATAACATCGACCGACTCTGCACGCTCTCATTACTGGCTCGTTGTGGGGGTCCCATGCACCCAGGGCTCCTTAAATCCTTTATTTATCCTATTTGTAAGCAGAGTCAGAATGAGCTCTACCCTGACATCTGGTGGTGAGCTGTGGAAAAGGACTTCAGGGGCTGATCTCATTTGCATGGGCACACCCACACTACATAGCATGATGGACTGGCTGCCCAAATGGTCACTTTGGCTGCTGTGGGATCCCCAGTCTCTTTATTATTGGGTCAGGAGTAATAAAGGGTTGTTATCCTGGTTATGTGAATCAAGGACAGTAGAACTGTACTTGCATTTTATGATGGAGGGACTCGCCCTCAACTAAACAGCATTCACTAGGCAAGGGACATGGGTTCCAAAACCCAGTGAATTGAGATGCAGGCATTTTCTGAGGGCTAAAACACTACTTTTGTCTCTCCACTGTGTAATAACAGCTAATTTTGGCTCCATTAGGAGTTTTGTTACAGGCTGTAGAGCTGAAATCACTAATACCTAGGTCTAAGCATTAGATCTACTTTAGGCTAGTGGTACACCAGCATTGAGGTTCCCCTCTTACCAGCTAAAAATCACTGAGAGCTGTGTTAAAGGGGGGGGCCTGAAGACAAGTTGGTGAGTGGATGGCAGGAGCAGGTGGCTGGCAGAGAGATGTAGCTGGTGATGAAGACTGCAGCAGAACCCCGTGGAGAGGTGTGGTATTTGGCCATTGACTTGGGCAGCAGAGCATGTAAGATGACCCCCATACCTCTTTCCACTTCCACTCAGGCTGGGAAGTAAACTCTGCAGATGAACTTCTGAACTCTGGGGGGCTGCACTGACCAAGGGCAGAAACTGTGTGTGGGGGGGTGACTATTGGGTTACTGGACTTAGGACCCTGAGGGGAAAAGGACACTGCCAAACTTACTTGGGGACGGGTCTTTTGCTTTTGTTGGTGTTATGAATCCTGTTGGTGGTGTTTCCCCAACATAATGCCGCATTGTTTCCCTCCTTCCCTCTAACAGGCTTTTGCTACACTCAGACTCTGTGCTTGTGAGAGGGGAAGTATTGCCTCTTAGAGGCACCCAGGGGGGTGGTATGTAATTGTCCCAGGTCACTGGGTTGGGGCTCGAGCCGGTTTTGCATTGTGATATTGAAACGGAACCCCTAGGTACTGAACCCGGCCCTTGTTGCTGCCCAATCTGACGGGCAGAAGGGTTACATGTTGATATGCCTTTTGGTCTCCTTTTGTCAATGTCCTGTGTGATGGTGCATGCATGCCCCACACTGGTACTGCAGGGGTTAACTCCTCTCTTTGGGCTGAGGAGGCCACACCCCTTCAACCCTGCTTGGCATGCTCCAGCTGGAGACCAAGTATAAAAGGGAGCAACCAAGCAGCTCAGGGCTGACCAGTGGAGAGGAAGGTGTGCTGTAGGCTCCTGCGGAAGGACCATTGGCACTTCAGGATGCAGAGGCCAGCCAGATGGTGTTGACCCATGAACCCCAGAGTCTGGGTGCCCCAGAAATAGGAGTGACCGTGGGAATCCTGAGATGGCACACCATGGAGAAACAAGTAGGAAGTGACCCAGGGAAACTTTGCGTGGAATCAGTTATAGAACCAGAGACTAGCTCAGTGTGTTTCAGTAGGATCCCCACTGAGCTGGTGGTGGGCAGCCCCACCACTGATAGGGCGATGAGTTGGGACCTGGTAGGGAGGGCCTGGGTCCCCCCACCCTGGCTGCTGCCCACTGGGGGAGGGGAGGCAGCTCATCTCACCAATCCTATTGACTCAGGCTGCTAGGCCACACAGCTCTGAAAAGAAGGGCAGCTCCATTGGCTCCGTCCCCTAGGCCACCAAGCCCTGAATGCAAGGGCAGCCATTGACTTTGGCTGTTAGGCCACCTTATAGACTCTGGCCATTAGGCCACGCAGTCCCACACCTGAGGGCAGCCATATTGACTTTGGGCCACACTACGATGAGACCCAGAGCGGTCGTGCAGACTTGCCAGTGGACTGTAACAACCCTTACCCCATCCCTAAAGGGGATGGAGCGCACCTGCCCCGCGACAGCCTGCCATGATGGATTTCCAGCTAATTAGAGTAGGTGACATTCCATTTCCTCTATTCAGTTTGTGTGGTATCTCATGTGCTAGATATGGTCAGAAGCATTCAAGTGATTACTCAAAGACCTAGCTTTTGATCATTGGCTTTTGGGAATGATGCCCTCTTTGGGAAACATGTCTGATGACAATTATGTTTCTCCTGTGGTACTGATCAGGAACAAATTGGCAATAATACATTTTATTTATATAGTACGTAACTGCTCAAGCAAACTACAAGCAAACCATAAAATCCTACTAATATCATTTAAATCAGGATGGAATATCCTCTTTTGTACAATTTCAGACACTTGGCAAGATTGTGGCTTAGCCTTTGCTGACCCAGTCTGATGTGTAGACAGCAATCAACACTCTAAACTACATTATTGTAATGCATAACATTCTCTTAGAAAGATCTCTGTACAAGTGCCAATGCAGAATGCCACAGGTTAGTATTTTCTCACTCATGTTAGTTTTTCAGTCCATTAGTCCTGTTTTAGAGACACTGGGAATTTCACCCACTCATGACAGAGGTTGTTTATTGAATCTTGTGTCATTTATAAATGTGCTGTGCTGATTTTTAAAACTGTGTTCTATATTAGCCTAGTGTAACCTGCTAACTTTTTGCCCAAATACTTGCCTAAAAGTTACCTTGGAACTAGCTGTGTTGTTTATTTTTTAAACTCGTTTGAATTATATGGTAAAATTTGTTGGAATCTATAGGTTTTGCTGTGGTATTGTGTTCCTCTCATCTGGAACTGGTGCCCACTGAGATTTGTATTGTTAATTCCATTTGTGCTTATAAATTTAGACTTCAGTTTTATTTGTTGTCCTTGGCTTTTGCTGAATGAACTAAATTTGTGGTTTTGTATTCTTTATGTGTAATTTTCCTTGAGACACTCTGTGAAAATCACTATGTAAGCACAACTTCTCACATGGTATTATTAAGTATTCTCCTTTAAGATGTAAGAGTTCAAGAACTGTATAATTCATTTAGTTATAAATATTTTTGGTTAAAAATTGATGTGTCATGAAAGAAAGAGCTTATGTAGCTCACCAGTTCCCAAGGAATTTAAGGCAAACACAAACAGAATGAGACCGGTTTGTTTTTTTCAAGAGATGCATATTCAAACCAATTTTTTTTAACTGAATCAAAAATTGTTCCTACTTATAACAATATTGTTTCAGAGCTACTACATTTCATTTCCTATCCCTGGATTCCTAACAAGGACAACTTTTCATAGCCTGATCACCAAATTAAAGAACAGGTAATCATTCCATCCAGAGTGGTGCTATTTTGCATTGTCTCTCTGCAGCTCACCTCAGAGTTAGAGTGAGTGACTCTCCTAATCAACCATTAGAAAATGTTGTGGTTGACTATCTAATATGTATTTTAGCTAATTTTGAACATCTACAACTGCATTTTGCATTTAATAGGTTTTTATTGCAACGGTTGTATTTTATGGAGAGAAATATACATTTTTGTCCACACTATAGTCTTATGTAAGTTACCTTTATGAACTGTACTGAGAGCTTATTTTCACATGGCCAAGGCCAAATTTTGCCCTTAGATGCACACTTCCATTGACTTTGTTAGTAGAGACAGATGCATATAGAATTTGACCTAATTTCAGCATGCTTTAGGCTACACTCACTCAAAAGATGCACTTTAACAAAACCTTTTACATTGTCTTCCTTAATAAATATTAGAATGGAATCCAAACACTACTGAAATTTAGGGAAGTCTGAAATCTAAACCTGGATCCGAACTTCACAAAATGGAAACTATCTATGAAAAGTCTCTCAGTTTGGGGACATTTTGAGATTGGGATCCAGATGAATACATACAAAGGAAATAAATATATAGGTTTAAAATTACTGCAAGTTTTATAATCAATTATATTTATTATTACTTTAGTGTCAACTATAACCAAATATTATGCAACTAAATCTCTTGATTAAATTGATATCACTCTCCTGAAGTGTCTCAGACTACTCACATACCTAAAATTAAGCATGTGTTTCCTGTTTTACTGGATTAAGGATTTTGGCATAAATACCGAGCGAATATGCTAATCCCACACTCCCAAATCACCTCTCAGGTGCCAAAAGCCCCAGCTGTCCCAGCTGCCGAAACAATCAGCTTCCCCTTACAACTTCCACAATGTTGTCTATAGAAAACTCTGTAGCCTACTTGAGAACTGAAAATGTTGGACAGCATAAGATAACTTGAATGGAATATCAAAATATATAACACAGGTGCTATGATACTGCTTGTGTTTATTTTCTTATTTAATTCATTATAATCTACTATTTTTTAATGTATGTAAAGCTGCCTCAGAATTTCTAGTCGCACAAGAGTGCTGCAGGATCATTTCACAGAATTTTGGTCCAGCCTTCCTCAGCATACACTTGCTCTTAGTGAATGCCGTGCTCTGTAAACATTTCCCAGTAACACTATTCTGACACACCTTCACTTTTGGCTCTGTGTCCTGGCATTCAGAACTTCCCTAGCTCAAAGATCTAAAACTTTGGCTCCCGCAGAGGATGTTCCATGCACAGGAACATATGTGGCCCAATTTGTGCTCCAACCGCCAGTTTGTTTCTTATCAAATTCAGTGAAGTTCTCCTGGTTCTGTCTGACCAGCTTTTCTGAAACACTGATATAAGAGAGCATTTCCCTCCCTCACTTTTTTTTCTGCCCTGGTCACTCTTATTCCATCAGGCTATCTTCTGACTTCCCTGCTGCTCTAACCTTCCTTCTCTGTCTGTTCTCCATTCTGTCATTTCCACAGTCAGCACTCTGCTGGCGTTTCCCGGGGAGCTGGCCTCAGTTCCTTTATTTATTTTCTTTACATTCCTGCCCCCTGTGTGACTTCACTTACTCCCATAGTCTCTGTTAACAGTTAGATACTGATGGCTCTTAAAAACCTACATTTGTCAGGGACCACCAGGCTTAAACCCTGGTGTACAGCACCCTTAGGTGCTAGTAAGTGCCAACCTGCCACCCACTGAGGGGCTAATGGTTACTAGGGCAGAAGCTGAACCCTGACAGAGGACTCCAGTCCTGAAACTTGATTGGCAGAATGCTGGAGGGTCCTGATTGGTCCACAACTTCTATATAAACACAGCATAGGACGAGGAATTTGTCCATCCAACTGGGATCCACCATGCTCTGGATTGTATGCCTTGTGCTTCCCACTCCCATGGCTTGACTCCTGGGTGTCCAACTTGTGGTTCTGATCTCTGGTTTGTCTCTTGCCTCTGACTTCTTGGTACCTTGACCTGGCCTGACTATTTACCCATTCATGATTCTGCTCTCAGGTTTGTCTCCTGCTACTAATTTCCTGGTATCCTGTCCCGGTTGATTCTGGGCTCCCATCCTGTGACTGTGGACCTTGGCTCTGAGCACTAGGTCTGGCTGCCCATGACCTAGCTGTGACAACATTTCCTCCTCTGTCCAGGCACTCATTTTTGTGTGTTTTCCAACAATTTTCTCTGGTTTAGTACACCTCAGATTCAACATGTCATATGGAGCTTTCCTTCTTTCTTCCTATAAATTCTGTCCTTTCCCTTTTTGTCATCACAGCTGACAATTCAACTGTCCTCTTGGCCAAACAATCTTCCATCCTTGTTGTCCCTTGATTCCTTCTTATCCTTTCCTGGGAAAATGTTCTACTTCTTCCTTTATAACATTTCTAAATCCATCCCCACGATGGATGGTGATCGTAAGGATTCCTTGTAACAACAATAAGTACAAAACTTGGATGGCAGTGGTTTGTGGTGCCCTTCTTAAAAAGCGTTGAATATTGAAGAGCTGACTCATTCCTGACCCCTGTGGGGTTTGTATATCCCACCACATCATTCCAATATCTCAAACTTCTCCACTCCACAATAATCCAAAAAGGGGAGGGAAGGGGAGGCAGAGAGTAATATGCAGTGTGATGGAACCTTTGGAATCTTCTTGTTGGATTGCTATGGGGTAGGGAGGTTGGGGACAGAGGAGGCTATACTTTTATATTTGAGTATGATATAGTTTAATGAAAACTGTAGCACCTGCACAAGATGCTACCTTCATCTGGTATGTTGTACATCTATATCCCTGAAAATAAGAAGGGTTTTGTTTAGTTTTTTGTAAAGGTCAAAAACGTTCAGCTCTGGACATGGCTTTAATCTCTCTCTCTCTCTCAGGTCTTGTATTTGAGACTTTATTGAGGCTATTTAGAAATATTTGTTTTAGCTATAAATGACAGTGCAAATATCTGTGAAAGCACTCACATCACAAAACAGCTGAGAACTACAGAGAGATTGTATAGCCTAGTGGATTGGGCTGGGTGACCTTGGACAAGTCACTTCCCACCATGTGCCTCCATTCCCCACCTGTAAAACAGGAATAATGATGCTCACCTCCTTTCTAAAGAGCTTTTGAGATCCATTGATGAAAAGTGTGATATGATAGCTAGGTATTTATTATTATGGGATACTTTAAACAAAGTATCTGTTTTGTTCTACTCACTTAACAATGATAGTCTGATTATGCTACTTGTCTGTGAACTGCACTTTTTATCCTAATTGTCTTTTGAGATCCTGCACGGGTTACAGAGGACAGAACGGACCTATTAATTGTTGCATGTGTCAATTTTAATGGAGTTACATTTTTATATGAAACAGGTTGAACAATTAAGTTTCACATAGAAATCCTTTGCACTTCCATTGACTTCCAAGTCTCACTGCAAATAATGGCATTGGTCTCATGGAATCTATATTCTTTCTGGCATGGGCATGCCTAGAACCTTTTCTAAGAGAGCAATAGAAAGCATTAGTTACTTATTGCTTTCCATTGACAGGGGTTGCTATTCTGAATTTGCTAGTCTCTGACTTTGAAGGATTCCTAGCACAATATGGATAGGCTGGCCATTTTACTGTTTATCTTTAGATTCACAGAATGACAAATTTTTGAGTGTGGAAAGATTTGTTAGATCATCTGTCAGCTCATCCTGCTTCCAATGTCAGTTTCTTCCCTACAGAACACTTTGTAGTGTTTGTCTTGTCTAGTTTCAGATTGAATAATTTTTTGCTTTAAATTGTGGAAAAGCAGTATCACTTGCCCCATAACCTCAGCCGTGCAGAACACAATGCCATCCACAGCCTCAGAAACAACTCTGACATCATAATCAAAAAGGCTGACAAACGAGGTGCTTTTGTCATCATGAATAGGTCAGAATATGAACAAGAGGCTGCTCGGCAGCTCTCCAACACCACTTTCTACAAGCCATTACCCTCTGATCCAACTGAGGGTTACCAAAAGAAACTACAGCATTTGCTCAAGAAACTCTCTGAAAAAGCACAAGAACAAAGCCGCACAGACACATCCCTGGAACCACGACCTGGGATATTCTATCTGCTACCCAAGATCCATAAACCTGGAAATCCTGGGCGCCCCATCATCTCAGGCATTGGCACCCTGACAGCAGGATTGTCTGGCTATGTAGACTCCCTCCTCAGGCCCTATGCTACCAGCACTCCCAGCTATCTTTGAGACACCACTGACTTCCTGAGGAAACTACAATCCATCGGTGATCTTCCTGAAAACACCATCCTGGCCACTATGGATGTAGAAGCCCTCTACACCAACATTCCACACAAAGACAGACTACAAGCCGTCAGGAACACTATCCCTGATTAATGTCACGGCAAATCTGGTGGCTGAACTTTGTGACTTTGTCCTCACCCATAACTATTTCGCATTTGGAGACAATGTATACCTTCAAATCAGTGGCACTGCTATGGGTACCCGCATGGCCCCACAGTATGCCAACATTTTTATGGCTGACTTAGAACAACACTTCCTCAGCTCTCGTCCCCTAATGCCCCTACTCTACTTGCGCTATATTGATGACATCTTCATCATCTGGACCCATGGAAAAGAAGCCCTTGAGGAATTCCACCTCTGAGATACTGCTGAATTGGAATTAATTTGCAAATTGGATACAATTAACTTAGGCTTGAATAGAGACTGGGAGTGGTTGAGTCATTATACTAAGTAAAACAATTTCCCTTTGTTTATTCCTCTCCCCCCACCCCGCCCACTGTTCCTCAGACGTTCTTGTTAACTCCTGGAAATGTGCTGGAAATGGCCCACCTTGATTATCACTTCAAAAGGTTTTCTCTCCCCCAACCCCACTCTCCTGCTGGTAATAGCTCATCTTGAGTGATCACTCTCCTTACAATGTATATTTTTTCATGGTCTGAGTGTATATAAATCTCCTCACTGTATTTTCCACTTTATGCATCCGATGAAGTGAGCTGTAGCTCACGAAAGCTTATGCTCAAATAAATTGGTTAGTCTCTAAGGTGCCACAAGTCCTCCTTTTCTTTTTGCGAATACAGACTAACATGGCTGCTACTCTGAAACCTAAGAAAATAACACCTCACATCTGTCTGGTGCAATTTGACAACATGATTTCAACAATTTCCATCCCACCATCAACCTCAGCCTCGACTAGTCCACACAAGAGATCCACTTCCTGGACACTACAGTGCTAATAAGCGATTGTCACATAAACACCACCCTATACCGGAAACCTACTAACCACTATGCCTACCTACATGCCTCCAGCTTTCACCCAGACACACCACACGATCCATTGTCTATAGCCAAGCTCTACAATACAACCGCATTTGCGCCAACCCCTCAGACAGAGACAAACACCTACAAGATCTCTATCAAGCATTCTTACAAGTACAATACCCACCTGCTGAAGTGAAGAAACAGATTGACAGAGCCAGAAGAGTACCCAGAAGTCACCTACTACAGGACAGGCCCAACAAAGAAAATAACAGAACGCCACTAACCGTCACCTTCAGCCCCCAACTAAAACCTCTCCAACGCATTATTAAGGATCTACAACCTATCCTGAAGGATGACACATCACTCTCACAAATCTTGGGAGACAGGCCAGTCCTTGCCTACAGACAGACAGCCACCCAACCTGAAGCAAATACTCACCAGCAACCACACACCACACAACAGAACCACTAACCCAGGAACCTATCCTTGCAACAAAGCCCGTTGCCAACTGTGTCCACATATCTACTCAGGGGACACCATCATAGGGCCTAATCACATCAGCCACACTATCAGAGGCTTGTTCACCTGCACATCTACCAATGTGATATATGCCATCATGTTCCAGCAATGCCCCTCTGCCATGTACATTGGTCAAACTGGACAGTCTCTACGTAAAAGAATAAATGGACACAAATCAGATGTCAAGAATTATAACATTCATAAACCAGTCGGAGAACACTTCAATCTCTCTGGTCACTCGATTTCTGATCTAAAAGTGGCAATTCTTCAACAAAAAAACTTTGAAAACAGACTCCAACGAGATACTGCTGAATTGGAATTAATTTGCAAATTGGATACAATTAACTTAGGCTTGAATAGAGACTGGGAGTGGTTGAGTCATTATACTAAGTAAAACAATTTCCCCTTGTTTATTCCTCCCACCCACCCCCCCCGCCCACTGTTCCTCAGACGTTCTTGTTAACTCCTGGAAATGTGCTGGAAATGGCCCACCTTGATTATCACTTCAAAAGGTTTTCTCTCCCCCCACCCCACTCTCCTGCTGGTAATAGCTCATCTTAAGTGATCACTCTCCTTACAATGTATATTTTTTCATGGTCTGTGTGTATATAAATCTCCTCACTGTATTTTCCACTTTATGCATCCGATGAAGTGAGCTGTAGCTCACGAAAGCTTATGCTCAAATAAATTGGTTAGTCTCTAAGGTGCCACAAGTCCTCCTTTTCTTTTTGCGAATACAGACTAACACGGCTGCTACTCTGAAACCTAAGAAAATAACACCTCACATCTGTCTGGTGCAATTTGACAGGGAAATATTTGAAGTTCTCTGTGTTCAGACTCATTGAAGTTATACTGTGAAGGAGTCCAGCAAAAATGAGAACTGAAAGAGGAGAACTAAGTAGTGAAATTAGAGTTTACAGCATTCTGGTCGAGAGGCCAGATTTTTGGTTTACTGAGCTGTGCGTGGTGCAGCTTAGGAAGGGCAATTTGGCTTTAGGCCAACTTTATCACCCTCAAACCTAAGTCTGTTTAGCCACGAGCCTAGGCTCTGGTTTAAAGTAAAGCTATGGCGTACACAAAAACCTGGCCACATTCCTTACAGACAGGGATGGCGGCAAGGGGTAGCAGCCCCCCTCCAAAAACATTTCCCGCTACGCTACCCCTTCCACTGCCCCTCCTGACCGGAAAAGTAGAAGTAGCAGAGGCAGATTGTTTCCTTACTATAGTGTGTGAGCTATGACAGTGGAAGTGATTACTGAAATACAAGCAAGTAGTTCCTTACCACAGAGAGCCGGGAAATTGCTCTGAAATGAACAGTCTACATAAAGGACACACAGAGCAGAAGTGAGATTCAAACCAATGACTATCCTGTGTCCCTGCTTGGTTTGAGAATATCCCCAAAGTTTATGTGGCTGCAATGAACAGTCAGTCTCTCTCTTACTTAATCTGTCTCCTGCTCCCTCCCACCCTGCCTGCACTCCAGCAAGCAGGAGCCAGCAAAGGTAGCTGGGAAGGAGGCTGCTCCCAGCCAGGCCAGACTCCCTAGCTGCCTGGACAGGGACAGGCCTGGATGAGTCTTTGTTCAGGGTGGTTCAGTCCTTTCCCACATGATCTCATCCCCCTGCAGGGTTGGGCTATGGGCTGGTTCCTCCCCCCCCGCCCTTTCCTGCTGCATGGATTGAACCAGAAATGGGAAGCTAGATGGGGATGTCTGGCCTAGACTAGTCCAAAAGAGTAGCCTGCCAGAGGGGCATGGCCTGGGCCCCCACCTGTGAGTCCCATCTGTTTCTGAATACAAGTAGCTTAAAAAAAATCTTTAAAAATGTCAAGCAAATGATCATCGACCATTTCAGAAGTTTTCAGCAAACAAAATGCATTAAAGAAAAGCAAGTATTCTGAAATTTGACAGCTCTTGCCCTCAATTTCAGAAATAGGCTAAATTTTGGAAAAATTCATAGGAGAATGCTCTACCAGTATTACCTCCTGACTCTGATCTTATATAATGACAAAGAAGAGTGTAGAATAGAAGAATTGGAAGCAGAACATTCAGCATCAGATTTTTCAACAGATGAGGAGGTGGAAGGAAAGGACTGGGCAATACGGTATCGTGAATGGAAAGTGAAAGAGAATGCACCTATTAATAAAGTAAGCCCCGCAAGTAACATTCCACCAGGGCCAAGTGATATTGCACAAATTGTATCTGATGGCCCAAAACAACCACAGCTAAGGTCTTGTCCTCAAACAAAATACAAGAATGAGTGGAGAAGTTTCAGAAGGGTGGCTCGGTTTATATCCATGGCTCAAATATATCAAAATAATGAATGCAGTTTACTTCTTTCCGTGTAGATTTTTTTCAGCATCCACTGCTGTAGAAAAATCTGTGTTTACTGGTAGTGTCTTTAGCAACTGGAAAAACTATGGAAAAGGATCCAGAAGTTCCAACAGCTTGAAAATAGAATCCCTGGCACTGTCAAGTGGTATGGGGTTCATTCAAAGATATTTAGTCTTTCTGTTTGGTCCCAAATCACTGGTGCATATTTTGCTTTAGTGCAAGAGAACCGCATGTATATCGAAGTTATGGCAAATGTCACTGCAGTCCAGGGGATTGCTGAAAGAGGAAAAGATGAGCAAAAACAGTGACAACGAGGGCAAATTCCTGGAGCTCCTGACTCTAATAGCCAAATACAATGGCATGGTAAGAAAAAAATTGAAAGTGGACCATGCAATGCAAAATATACCCATTCCTCAATACAAAATGAAATCACTCACATTATCAGAAATGGTGGTTGAATGCATAAGCCAAGAAGTGAAAAGCTAATGATTTCTCTATAATGGCTGACGAAACTAAAGACATTAGCAAAGTAGAACAAGTGTCAGTAGTGCTGAGATTATTCGCATGGCACCATCTATGAAGCATTTCTTGGTTTCCATCTTGCTGAGTCACTTGATGTAAAGTCTCCTTCATGCTAAGGAGGATAATAAATTACCTTCAGAATGTGAAGAACACATTGTCACAGTGTGGTACTGATGTACAAAACTGTATTGCCAGACCTATAGTGGTGCCAAAGTTATGAGTGAAAAACTTAATGATGTGCAAGCTCTCTTAAGGGAAGAATTACCTCATGCATTGTGCGCTCACTGTTTTGGTCTCAGGCTCAATTTGGTTATTGTGGATGTATGCAAATGAAACGAACATACACGGAATTTTTTTTCACTATCCTGGAGAAATTTCTCTCTGGATCAGCAACACATGCTAAGTTCATAGCCATTCAAAAGAAAGGACAACCCAAAAATAAAGTCTCAGAATTTGACAAAGCTTTAGGACAAGTTTCTGCTTGTAATGCTATGAAAAAGATGTCATCCATTCTTGTGACACTCGCTTTACTATCTTGAGACATCAAGAGCTAACAGAGCAGTGGGTGCATGAGGTGTTAGTTCAGTATTAGACTTTGAATTTATTGTCCTCTTTTGCATGTTCACAAATTCCTCAACTGCTTAAAGTTATATTTGACTCTTGCAAACTGTTGAGCATGACTTGTCTCAGATGTGCTTATCTTTGGACATCCTAATCAGTGAAATTCTGAACATGAGCGATTCAGAAGAGGTGTTTGATTAAAACATGGAATTAAGCCATTACCATAGCTTCAGAAAATGACTTGAAGCTGCCTGAAGTTCAGGGAATACAGTCATTGCCTAAAAAACTCCAGGAATACATTTTTGACTTAAGCATCAAGTGCAGAACAGCCCTCTTAGATAAGGGAGACTTCAGGAAATGTGCCTTTTTTCCAGTGCTTGATCAAATAACTGGAGAACTTCAAAGAATTCTGAAAATAAATCTGTTCTTCTTGTTGTCAATTGCTGTAAACCAAAGTATGAAAATACTTTCTTTACTTTCTAAAATTAAAAACCTGTCACAGAACACTATGGCTGTGATGTAGACAGTGTGGAGACTGAGGTAAAACTCTTGCCAAAAGTAACTGAATGCTATGAAGAAGAGAGAACAGAAGTCCAAGATTGACAGTTTGCTGCTCCTGATAATTTTTTTTTGTTAAATACAAACTTGCCTTCCACAAACTACACAAAGTGAGTGTGTGTGTGTGTGATCGGTGTGAAGTGCTGCATGTACAAGAACATTCTTGTGCCTTTGACAGGTGAAATTACCTGAGGAACAGAATTGCAAATGACCAGTTAAGGAACTTGGCTATTGAAAAATCTTTATCTTCTACTCGGAATAATATTGGGGCACGATACCTTACTGGAGTGAAGTGACAACTGCCAACCTGTGCTCAGCACTCTTGCAGTGATTGACTAGTGATGGTATCTTTCTTTTTAGAAATCAACAAATTACCTACAATCTGGAACCAAATGGCAGGTTTAACTTTAAATTTTAAAAAGGCAAATCAAGGGACAAGGTAGACTAATGGAATAATAGTCTGAACTTCAATCTCAGGCCTAAATCACAAATTAAATTACTTTGGCAGGTTCAGCCAGGCCTAGTTTGTCCTTGTCCAGCACATAACTTACTCTGAATGTCAGTCTCTGCTCAAGATGAGCACAACACAGATATCAGGTCAGGTGTGCAATTCCTATGGAAGCTTACAAAATGTGTGACATATGTATATTAGAGGTAGGAACTTATTTACTTACTGTCTGTCCTTTTCTAATTAGCTCTTCCCCAATTATAGACTTTAGAAACACATCTAGCAAGTGTCTAACTTGTAGATATATATACAATTCTGAGATGATAGATAACATTTAATTCTGAACAATACAGAGTTCAGTCATGTGTACTCTGCAACAAGTCTCTATATGAGATGGTCCTTTGGCATTTGATCTTTTAAAAACAGTCTTTCTGCCTTGGAGGAAAACCTATCGCTCACTTTATCCAGTGAGAATTTTGTCACTATGCAAAGGTACCTGAATGCTTTATTTCATGTTTGCAGAGCAGTCCCTAGGAGAGGATGTGCTCTGATCTCCTGAGACAGCAATGTCTGTTATAGATCAGGTTGGAAAGAACAAAAGGAAAGCAACATGCTGCTACAGTACTTTACCATGTAGGGCTGTTTCAAGTTTCTGTAAAACACAACTGGTACCGACATTGAATTCCAGCTGTCCGGTTATAGAATTTACAGATGCAAGAGGTTCTGATTTAGCTTTTCATAATTAAAAATATTAATAGCTGCCCAAAATTTGTTTTAAGACATGCAATTTTGTAACATTTAAACTATCAAAGACTTGATGCCTTAGGGAACTGATGTCCGATCTAAGTACTCAAATTTGATTCACAGAAAATTTATTATAGATGGAGCTGATAGCATATCTACTGTAAAGAGGATTTTTACTGACAGCTTTTCTGAGACAATGTTACCATCCCTGTATGATAAGGATATTAAAAGATGCACATCAAATGGTATAACCTTTGTAGCATATTGGAAACCTTATGATCCAAACTTATATCTCCAAGTTTTTCCAGGAACAGTCAAGAAACATTCCTTTCCCATACATCCCTCTATTCTTTTCTTTGCTTTGCCTCTACACAAAAACTCTCTCTCTCTCTCTTTCTGGTTTCTTTTCCCCAGCAAGATGCCCCCCAGCATCATTTCCCGCCCCCCCCAACAAATCTCTGTTTCCTCCCTAAACCTCCTCACTTTTCTCAACCATTTTTTCCTCTATGCCACACCCCACATTTCTTCATTCCTCTCACTGTGTCTCCAACCTCCCTCAAACACCTTCTCAGTTCTCTCTCTTGAATGCACCCCAAAGGTGACAGGTTTTGCTTCCCTCACCTCTATCAAGGGTGGAACCACTCTCAGACTGTATGTCTGGGTTGCAGCCTTCCTTGTTTCCCAATTATGTAAACATGACAAGCCCAGTTATTTGTGGCATCTGCAAGAAATTTCTCTCTGTGAGCCTGTGACCAGCCATCGATTAAAGTGACTCAAAACAGTTTTGTCAGAAATACACATTTATTCCCTCCAAAATACACAGCAATCAGTGAAAAGAGTTAAAACAAGAGCCTATTTGCATCTGGTCTTAACTAAATGTTATTCTGTCCTTGCAAATTTAGATAGGTTCTGCTCAATCCAGACACCCCATCTCTGAGCTGGGAGAGAAACTGTATTGCTGAATTTTTTTCCCCTCTGCCAATGGCTCACCTTGAGCAGCGTCTGGCAACTCCCCCTTCCCAGGGTGGATAAAAAACAAATGATTTTTTTAAATATTTATATTAAAAAAATAAAATTTGATTAATTTCATTTGGATTAGTTATTAAATTACTCATTTTTAAAAATAAACCTATTTAAAATTAAATTTGTAATTGACAGCCTTTTTTCAGGCTGAAACTTACTACACTCTATTAACATCATTAGTTTAAATAAAAAATATTAAGCGGTACATGTTTGCTGCTGAACTTTTAAAGAGAGTGAGACTGCTGAACTGGCTAACCACCTGGAACCAGAGTCTGAAGTGCTATCGCAGTTCTTTTCTAGAAGCTTCTTCTGCAGGTGCAGAGAGAACACTTTCTTCAGTTGAACTAGTTCAGTTCAATAACCAGCTCATTCAAAGTTAAGAAACCAATGGGAACAAGAAAGCTTGTTTTCCTCTTTCAATCTATGAATAAAATTAAGGTGTGAGAGGATGAGATCTGCTAGTTCTAAAATTTTGAAGGACAGGCTGACCAGAAACAGTCAGTTAGAATCACTAACTACAGATAAGACTTCCTTTACTTAATAAATGAGTTAGTTTTAAATGCAAAACATGTTTTGATAAACTTTTCAATAAATATTTTTTCTTATGTACTGATCACATTTAAGATAGGTTTATTTAACTAAAACTTTAAAATACTCTATACCTTTAACTGAATTTTAATTTCCATCCAAATAGAGCTTGACATAAATCACAAGTAAAATATCATTCACCATTTTCTAACACACAAAAGAAAAAAATAAATGGAGGAAAAATCTAAGAAATCCTTCGTCTGGGGCTCTGAGCATCTCTTGTCTCCTCTGGTTCTATTTTTAAGACTGTAAACTCCTCAGGGCAGAACCTGTCTCTATAACTGTTTTGTGCAGTGCCAAACAGTGTAAATGGGAGATGTGACTAGTCAGCACTTCAAAAAACCAACCAACTGGATTTAGGTAGCTAACTTTAAGCACTCAGATTTGAAAATGTTGATCTTTATGCAGACTACGGTACCTTTTCCCTCCTCCATCATTGCTCTACATTAATTGCTACAACATTTAAGGAACAAGAAATGTAAAACAAGTTTGGTTAAAATAAGATACAGAAGAGATTAAAGGTTTAGATTGAAATGATTAAGAATATATACAAATGATGGGGGGGAAATCATTGCTTGGCTGAGACACTCAAAACCTGATAAAGGGCAAGTAGATTCTTATATTACTATTAACTTTCGTCCTATCAGATACTGAGCATCCTCAACCTCCACAGTCAGGAATGAGCACTTTGTATGCTATAATAGGTCATAAAATCAAATTCAATATCATTCTCTTTGTAAAGATAACACCTGGCGTTTCAAGACTGAGAAATCTGTTCACTATAGAATGCATCTTTTTCTCAGTGTCCAATAATTAAAAGGCTTTAAATGTCCCATGTACTTGAATAATGAGGGATATTGGTTTTACAACTCTTCAGAGATGAGGACTTATCTTGCAAAGAACCATTTATGTAATATAGTTAAAAATCATTTTGGTGTACTAATTAAATGTAAATCCCCAGGGGGTCTAGGTTCACTGGTCTGAAAGATGCAATAAAAATATCTGGGATTATTGTTGTTTACCATACAGAACCACCTTGGGGAGAAGATAAGGAAAAAAGCCTTGTCTCATTGATAAACCAGAGAGAGTTATCTGCACACAGATCGGGAAGTTCCCTCATTCTCCTAACTAAGCTGATGGCCAGTTGAAAGGTTGTTTTAAGAGTCAACCCATCAGATTGTATCCACCTGATGGAGACAAGAAAATAACTGACTAATAGCAGTTAGCCTTAAGGAGGGGGTGATGTAACAGAAATTTTTCGTATAATCCCACCTCCACTTGCTGATATAACTTATGCCCAGTTTGTGAATGGCGTTATGGGACATTGGAGAATGGAGATATAAGAAGGAATGGCTCTCTGACCTTCTCTGTATAGTTGTTACTCACTGCAGTTAAGAAACCAGAGCCTGAAATTCAGGTGTCTGAGGGTTACAGGTAGGAAATGAATATTGCAAAGTGTATTATAATGATAGTTGCAATGAGAATGCTCAGCCAGTAATTTGTACAATAAAAGTGAGACCTCTCTTTGTGTGCATTGTCTGGCTTATTCAGGAGTCCACTAAGCTATCAGTCTGATTCCAACAAATGTTTCTTGAAGTAATATTCACTATTTTGTTTTAAATACAGCAAGGCTATAAGATTAATATTTACATTACTATTAAACAATTTGATCTGCTGGTGGAAACTGGGTTTTTTAATGGATTCTTGGCCGGCAATACAATAAGACAGCAAATCAGCTTTCCTACTGATATCTGGATCAGACTAGACCAGGGGTTCCCAAACTTGGTTTGCGGCTTGTTCAGGGTAAGCCCCTGGCAGGCCGTGAGAGGCTTTGTTTACCTGAGGGTCTGCAGGTACGGGCGCTCTCAGCTCCCAGTGGCCGTGGTTCGCTGTTCCCGACCAACTGCGGGAAGCAGCGCAGGCCGAGCCACCGCTTCCCGCAGTTCCCGTTGGCCGGGAACGGTGAACCGCGGCCACTGGGAGCTGCGAGTGGCCATACCTGCGGACCCTCAGGTAAACAAAGCCTCTCACGGCCCACCAGGGGTTTACCCTGAACAAGCCGCAAACCAAGTTTGGGAACCCCTGGACTAGATCAGGCATATTGTGGCATATATTGTGATTGAGAGGAGAGAATTAGACACAGAACGTGGAAAAAAAAAATAGACTAAAAGGAGGGGAGTCATTGGATCATAATACTGGTTCCTATAAATGAGATAACATCCTGAAGTAAAAAGCAATAACTTCTATAGAGAGTTGCTACCAAAGGAACAAAGGCAGACTGATGTGGAACGTGTATGAAGTTTCTATTTAAGGACAAATTAAATGCGGTGAGGAAACTGTGTGAAGAGGATTCCACAGTAGTTTAAAACACTGAAAAAGAGAGGAAGGAAGAACAACTGGATCATGCACTTACTTCCTTTTTGGGGGGTGGGGTGAGGTGAAGAGCACTATTCTCTACTGTTTTTTTATTTCTTAATCTAGTATTCTTCTTACAGACACCCTCACCTTGGCAGCTATCCGAGTCTTGTAGTATGTTGTCTGCACTCTCCCTAATATTCTACAGCACTTACAGCAAACATCTCAGTTTCAGAGTAAGAGCCGTGTTAGTCTGTATTCGCAAAAAGAAAAGGAGGACTTGTGGCACCTTAGAGGCTGACTAATTTATTTGAGCATAAGCTTTCGTGAGCTACAGCTCACTTCATCGGATGCATACTGTGGAAAACATCATCTCCTGGCTAGGCACATTTCAGTTCTAACAGCTAGTAGATACACATTTACTCTTTAGAAACTTAAGTAATATGGGGTTTTAAAATAAATTGAAGTAATTACCTCTTCTTGTACTGGTATTTTATATCCTGATTTTTAAGCAAGTTACCTAAATGTTTATATGATTTTTCTTAGCACCAGAAAAAAGGGTTTATTTCCTTTCAACTGAAGCAATTCCACAAATTTGACATGAATTCACAAAGTGGTTCAGTCAACCTGCAGCTGCGTGTTTCAGTGGGAAAAAAGTTTAGTCTAAACTTTTTGCCCAGCTCTGGCACTAGCATAACATAAATCTAAACTACCCACATCTTTCACTGTTACACTGCTCTTGTAAGAAGCTACACTTCAGATGAATGACCCTCCAGCTCTATTTACCACCGTAGAGCAACAGTCACACCTAGTGGCCAGATCAGTTAATCATTAGTGGGACTGCCTGCGGCCAATCTGCAGGATATTTTGTACCCTGCACGTCAGAGTCTATTCTTTCCTGTTTGAACTGCATAGTCAGAATTTTAATAAGTTTTTAAATCACCATCCAAGCACACTGAATCTGTAAATGTGCCTGAATGTCAGTTTGTAATGCTGAATATTAGGCCAAAAAATAGGACACCATAGAAAAAATGCAAAGGGCATTTAAAGTATTGCATGCTTGATGAGAAAGCAAAGGGTTTGTACAATGTGATGATGACTTTTGCAGATATATTAGAAGAGGATGAGAGGTAAGAGTGTGGAATATTTCAGACAGCTGTTTAAAAGAGTACAAAAGACTATCTGGAGAAGAGGATATTGCAAATAAGACTGCTAAGAAGAGACTAAAAGTGGAGAGAAAGGAAAGAGTTGCTGAAAAATATAGCAGTGTTTTTGAGACACTGTGGTAGGTGATACAAATATTGTAGGTGGTTGTGAACCAAGCTAAATGGGATGTATAGAAGATATTCAAGAGGATAAAGTGTTGGGAGCTTTTATGTAACTATAAGTGAAAGCGGTATATTATTTGGTATACCATATATTTGGTAATGCCATACAGTTGGAATCTTTAAAAATTACTTTTGAGCATACTGTAGTATTTAGGCCAAATTCCTTTTCCAGGCACCTAGCCAGAATAACTTGGCCTGGTGCTGGGGAACTCTGCAAGGAACAAGGAGGAAGAATCCTTCCCCTGGATCAGAGTTGCACCACAGAAGTTACTCCAAACTAATAGCTGATGTAACATCTGCAGTCCAAGCAACCCACCCCCACCCCCGCAAGTAGAGTGGGACGGGGGAGAAAGGGCTATAACGGGGTGGGCAAACTTTTTGGCCTGAGGGCCGCATCGGGTTTCAGAAATTGTATGGAGGGCTGGTTAGGGGAGGCTGTGCAACCCCAAACAGCCAGGTGTGGCCTGCCCCCCACACTTCTTGCCCCCTGACGCCCCCCCCTCCCTGGGACTCCTGCCCCATCCACCACCCCCTCCCTGTCCCCTGACCGCCCCTGGAACCCTCACCCCCGACTACCCCCCCCCTGCCCCTATCCAACCCCTCCTCTCCTTCCTGACTGCCCCCCAGGACCTCTGCCGCATCCAACCACCCCTTCTCCCTGTCCCCTGACTTCCCCCAGAACCCCTGCCCCTGACTGCCCCCCGCCACCCCATCCAACCCTCCCTCTCCTTCCTGACTGCCCCCCGGGACTCCTGCCCCCATTCAACCCCCCTATTCCCCGCCCTCTGACTGCCCTGACCCCTATCCACAATCCTGCCCCCTGACCACCACCCCGAACTCCCCTGCCCTCTATCCAACTCCTCACCCCCTGCTCCCTGCCCCCCTACCGCGCTGCCTGGAGCACCGATGGCTGGTGGCGCTGCAGCCCCGCCGCCGCACAGCACAGAGCACCGGGTCTGGCCGGGCTCTGCAGCTCGCAGCCCCGCCGCCGCACAGCACAGAGCACCGGGTCTGGCCGGGCTCTGCAGCTCGCAGCCCCGCCGCCGCACAGCACAGAGCACCGGGTCAGGCCGGGCTCTGCAGCTCGCAGCCCCAGGAGGTCACAGCCCCGCCACCCAGAGCATTGCACCAGCGGTGCAGTGAGCTGAGGCTGTGGGGAGGGGGGGAGGGAGAGCAGGGGATGGGCCAGGGGCTAGCTTCCCGGGCCAGGAGCTCAGGGGCTGGGTAGGAGGGTCCCACGGGCCAGATGTGGCCCATGGGCCGTAGTTTGCCCACTTCTGAGCTGGAAGGTCTGAGCAGCAGACACTCTGGCCCCTTACATGCGGTGCTGGGGCTACTGGATTGCCATAAATGTGGATCTCACGGTCCCTCTGTTGACCTGAACCCAGCTTGCCGCCATTGCTGCCCTCCACACAGCACTACTCAGCCTGGCACACAGAACCACTCTGCAGTGCATGGAGGTGTTGAGTTCCCTCTCTTGATACCCTGTACAGCCTCAGCAAGAGACTGAAGGGATGTGAAGGCTTTGCACGGCCCTCCACATCAGCATGATTTTCATTCCTCTTGTGCACCTTTGTGCTATATTCCAGAGGGGGCTTCCTTCCCCACATTTGCTCTGCCCTGGACAAGCTAGCCAGAAGTGCTGCAGATGGAGGATCCATGGCTATGCAGATCCATGGGCTGTCTCTCCCCTAGAAGGGGAAATGCACCAGTCATGCAGGGGCTGAGAGTAGATTTGTTTCCCACAAACACTCTGGGCAGAGGATTTGGCCCAAGTACAAGTGCTTTGCTAGTTCACTTTTGCGAGTACGGTATTGGGTACCATGAACTGCAGTGACTGTAGCTGGTGGGTGTGAAATGAACTCTTCATTTAACATTACTGTAAGGATAAGTTATCACATGCTCCCATCTAAATCCATTATGTACATCCACACAGGAGTTGTGGACTGAATGGGTAAAGGGCTTTGCTGAGCACTGTTTGGACAAGGGTATGTGTATCTGTGAATGGAGAATACAGATAACTACAGAGTGACACAGACAGCCTGAAGGAGCAACTGAAAACATGATGTATATGACCCTGGAAGAAACCTGCGGCGAGGTTTTCGGCACGGGGGTGCAAGCTGAAAAGTGTGTTTTTTAGGTGCAGTGAACAAAAGATGCTGTTTCCTGCTATTTCATTCCTTCTGTTCAGAGAAACAACTTGGTACATAAACAAAACCACATCAACGAAATACCTGAGTATCTCCAATTTTGCCTTCTACCTAGAACAACCTACTAGATCCCAAATTTTTGGCTAGCCACTCAGCTTACAAGGACTACTCTTGCTTTTGGGCTGTGAAGTGCTTCTATATTAGTGTGTAGCTTAGTATACAGCGATCACATTGTCTAGCTATGTCAAAAAGAAAAATATCTAGATCCTATGGGAGCACTAAAATGATCCACAATAGGAATACGAGGCTCAATCCAAAGCCCATTTAAATCAGCGTCTTTCCACTGGTTTCTATGAACTTTAGATCAGGCCCAAAGTTTGTGGATATTAATATGCTGAATGAGGTTTTAGAACAAGTTAAATGAAAAACATTACTAGGAAACAGACCGCTTTGGGATTAGGGGTTTCTTTTCCAGGCAAAGAACAAGGAGAGCTATTCTGAATCACAGTGTTTCTAATAACAAAATCAGTGTAACAATGCATTGTGACAAGCAAATTTAGCTTTGCAGCTCTGCAACAATGGGAGCCTAAAAGGTTGGTTGGTTGGTTGGTTTGTTTATTCATTTATTTATGTACTCTCAAGGATTACATGGGGCTCCTTATCTGTTCCCTTAAATAGAGCAGCAGTGAAAAAATATCCTTGCTAGCTCTTTTAAAGAGCCTTGATTTAGACAAACAGTATTTTTTTAAGACTTGCATTGAATTTTATTTACATAACAATGAGATGCAAGTGAATTTGCCCCGCAGTGACACAGTGCCTGATATTCTGTTTGGTTTGGTGCTAGAAGTAGCAGCAGAAGACACTTTCAAAGATTTAGGCACATGACACTTTCTGCAATGTATTGCAAGCTCTCAACTCCCACTTAAGTCAATTATTTGTCCAGTGCCACAACTGAACATGATGCTTTACAAACTAAAGATACAGGGCCTGATTCCCCATTTCCCTGCACTTTCTACGGACATTTACACTGGAGGAAAGTGAGTGATTTGGTAGCATTTTGTTCCTTCTTTACAGTGATGTAAATGACTACACTAGGTGTAGGGCAATGAAGAATCAGTCCAGTGTCCCCAACTTAAAGAGTCTATGAACTGTGAGCTTGCATCATTTTATGCAAGGGGGCAGGTTGCCTTGACTTCAACAAGTACAGGTTTGGCCTTGAACTGAGACATATTATACAGGGAGAGACCACAACAGAGGGCAGTAGGTAATGTAAAAGAGGACAAGCAAATAACAGATCAGTGGTAGGTGAAGGCACTCAGCCGCACCCCAACAGGTATTTAGCAATTTTAATACCTTGCTATTAGTAGTATTTGTTTCTAGTATATTATACTGCATCCATAAAAATTAAAGATAGTAAAATAGCAGGGATGCCTTATCGTGAGTGGGCATGTCTGAAAATTCTTACAGAATCATCAGCACTCTCAGAGGTCAGCACTAGAGCTGTTGTCATAGCACTTTTCTTGAGTTCCACTATTACACGTGCCTGTTTACAAACCACAGTTTAGCTTTATCTTTCAAAGAATGACATCAGGTGGAATGCTGCATAGAATAGCTGAAAGAACAAATTGCTTCACTTTCAGTAGACAAGCACATTTTTTCACCTGACTTGACAAAATGACAGACAGTTAGTTGATAGGTGGTGAAGATCGAGAGAGCGTTGTTTCTGCTTCTCAATTATTCTGCATTCAGTCAGCATGCAGGTGATGCCTTGCTATTCCCTCTTCAAATCAGACAGATTTATCTTTGACTTAAACTTTCAGGCTGTGTCCTTTAGTGAATGAATAGAGCCGTAAGATCAAAGTGGTGAGATCAAAACAAACTCTAAAATACGGAAGCCAGGGAACGATAATCCTATTCTATCTCTCATTCATCTCTTCACACCATTAAGGGAAAAATCACTTCAGGATTGAATGTTTGCTGCCCTCAAGAGGGGAATTTTAACATATGTTGTCTCATGAGCCCAACTATTGAGAGTAAGAGGTTGTTTTGCACTAAAGGTGTAGATTTTAATCTTAGATCATAATGAGATTCTGTAAATGCCGAATTATCATATATAAATGAAGTTAAAAACAATTTAATTCAGCTTTAAAATATATTATTCTGACCATGATCAAATGTGCTGATTGTGGTTTCAAAACAAAGTATTTCCCAAAATGATCAGATGAATGAACAGAATGGTCTGCATAGCAGCATGACTTGGATGGATGTTCAAAAAGAAGGTGAAATCCCAATGCATAGGAGATGGTGTTTTCTCATCTTAGTAGTCAACCTCTTGGAGGTTAAAATGTGGACTGTTATTTTAAATTAATTGTTAAACTCTTACAATATAAAACAAAAAAATTGAAAGGTTGACAAGCTGGATGGCTTGTCAAAAAGTCACTTTCAGTCTTGACTTTCAGCATTTTTCAAGAATGGCAGAGATATCATAGGATACACACAGTAAGCCAAAAGATTTATTAAGAGACGGTATGCACTTTAAATAAAAATTATAGTGTAGCAAAGAATGTATTTTAAAACAAATAGATATTCAGAGTGAACACATCACAAGCATTTTTAGAAGAGGAGAGTGTGCAAGCATGTCACATGTCATTCTCATAGGAATTTCCTAAGCAGATAGAGCACTATTCACAAAGTACAGGTGGCAAAACCGGGAATTTTGGATAGCTATTCCCCTACTTCCCCAATAATAGCTTTCTATGATACCCCACTTAAAACGATTTGTTGGGGGATCCACTACTCCAAATAGGAAATGATTTTCTAGCAATGCAAACCTATAGAAATCTTATTCATCAAAGGCCTGATGTAATAAACCTGTGTGGTGTTACAAAGTGTACAGTGTTCTCAGCACCTTGTGGGAGATGCTCAGCAGCATGCTGTAAAATCTTATCTCAGCTGGTAGAAGTGGTAATGTTTCTGAAACATCCTTTTGCTGGAGCTCCTTCAGTGGCTTTAAAAGTCATTCTGAAATTCCTATTTAACTAGCTATTTGTCTTCCCTATGAGGCATGACTACACTTAGGTCCACTATAGCTCAGCTATAAATTTGATATTAGAAGAGCAGCCCAAAAGTCATTTTTCAGGAACTAATTCAGGAAAAGCATCCAAGTTGTTTCAGGTTAAATTCCAGAGGTCACTCAAACCATACCTGTCTCCTTTAGTTGTTAGAGGTTCTTGCAGTCTTAGAAAGTTCAAAATTGTAAGTTCGAGGCTCACATATTACACATTTATGAAGGACAACCCCTCTTTGCCTCCTGCTACCTCTCTTTACATTTTATTTAGTTTGAGTAGGTAGTGCACTCCTTGGGAAAACCTCAGGTGAGGGAGAATTTCTATGCTTCCCTTCTTCCCCCAAAGAAGAAACAGGTGTTTTGGCCCCTAATCCAGCAAATCCCTAAAGTTTTAATCTTGGAACCCTGAAGCTCTCCTCTGTTGGCTGTCAGCATGACATTCAATGTTTGGATTTGCCCCATTACAAGAACTGGTTTGAGCTAGGAATTTGAAACTGTCTCCAAAACTGAATTTGGATTTTTGGTTTGGATCCATCTCTAATAAAAGCAATTTGCAGAAGTTACTGTAACAATCGTTATAGCCAAATATGCAGATTCTTTCGTAGCTTCACTACCTTCTTTACTGATTGCATATGTAGTTCCATGAGCCTCAAATTTTTAAGTGCATGAAACATTTCTAAAGTTAAGGTTTGAGATCTCACATGCAACGTTAGAATTAGAAAGGAGGAATATTTATACTTTTCTGTTCCCAACCTAAAAGAAACAGATGCTTTAGAGTTTGAGTGGGATGTTGTTAGAAGTTGTCTCGAACAATTTATATGGATGTATGATCAACAGAGTTTAGCACAAATAAAATAGAATTACTATACTCACAACCTATTCATTGATTTTTTCAAAAAAAAAATCAGAATACAGATGTTGTAAAAGGATTGTGCTCTTATAGAAAATAGTTACTAGCAATTTTCAAAACGCAATCACACTATAAAACAGAATATAAACTCTAGGTAGAGTTGACTGGATTGGCAATCTTTTAATAGACCAATGTTCTACCAAGCAATGATCCAAGTGCAGGACATAGGCTTGACTATTTGTTCTAAAGTCAGCAGAAAATGGAAAACCTGGAGAAGCTGGCCACTCAGCACTAGAAGTAGGGAGTACATCAGATTTTTCTGCAGTGACCTCTATGCCCATTTAGGAACAGTATTATAGAGGTCCCAATAGATCTGCTCACTGTCGTCCTCCTCATTTCATCTATGTTCTTAAGTGGCACCTATCACTGTTGTTTCTGAACATCCTCCAGTTAGAAAACTGAGCCAGGAGACTAACATCTTCATCTATCAACTGGGGTTTCTCTCTGTTCTGACTGAGATTTTCAAAGGAGCTGAAGGGAGTTAACAGCCCTAAATCCTTTATGCTCCTTTGAAAAATCTGTCTTATTTCCCACCTCCAAGGGAAAAATTACAGCTAGTTGGGAAAGTACTGACTAAGATTTATTTCATTAAAATCAAGACTGCTCTCAGAAAGGGATCAGTTTTAACACCTCTCCCAATTCAAACATTGTTAAAAAAAAGTTTCAAAATTGTCAATGACATTTTTTTAAATTAAAAGTTGTTTTTGTTTGAAATTTAATTTACAATAAATAAAGAGTTGCTTCATTTCAATTTCAGACAGTTTTTAAAACTATTTTTATTATTGGTTCTCAACATTTGAAATTGACTTTTCATTCCTATTTGGGATGGGAAAAAAATGTGAAATCTCAAACTCTCGTGGGACGAGAAGACTGAAGAAATGCAATTTGCTGTTGGAACACAATGGGGTGAGGTATGTGGACATTCTTAGTTCCTGAGTGAGATTGTTCCAGTTGGGCATTAGTCTATGAGAAAGCCATGTATGCTGCACAAGTTATCTTAAATTTGTGGTAAACATGGGAAGCGCCTGAACTGCCGGCTGGGGGAGGCTAGCCCCCAGTCCCGCCCCTTCCTCCCGAGGCCCCATCCCTTCCACGCCTTCCCCACTGCCAGAACCCAGAGCCCCCCAGTGTGGCCACCAGTCTCCGCCTTAGGCTAGCACCCCCAGCCCTGCAGTGCCAGGAGGGAGGGCGGTGTGGCTGCAGCTCCAGAGCACCGGGAGGGTGGATGGTGCAGCCCTAGCCCCCCCAGCCCCAGAGCCCTGGGAAGGCGGGTGTCATGGCCCCAGCCTGAACCGGGGCCACCGCACAAGGGGAGCCGCAGAGTGGGATGCAGGAGGGGACCTGAGGGTGGCGCATGGGCAGGGCCACGCCTGGCTGTTTGGAGAGTTACAGCCTCCCCCAGTCTATGATACCTGCCACCCATGGGTTTAGATAATTTTAAAGTGTTAAAAGACCATCTCTCTTCACACCATACACATTTACCAACCACCTTGGCTGCCACTCACAGCTTTGATCCTCCGGAAAAATAGAATTGGGGGCTGACACCTGACATTTAATGTGATAATGTAGATAGGGTCAGCAGAGCATCCATCAGGTGGTCTAAATATGCGCCCTGCATCAGCACAGCAGGGGATGGACTAGATGAATTGTTGAGGTCACCTTCAGCCTGTGGCTGAAGAGACAAACTACTGAATTCTGTAGTAGTTGCAGTTATCTAAGGTGTAATTCTTTCAAGCCCAAACAAATTGCATTGCCACGGTCCAAACAGGAGATGGCAGAAGCATGTAGCATAGCCAGGTCATCATCCACAAAGATGAGACCGTCTCCTCCAGAGCAGTGATTGTAAAAGGAGTTTCTTACAGATAATGTTAAATGACAGAATAGTAACGAGGAGTCCAGAAGAACTCCTACGCTGTGAACATGCAAACTCAACTGGAGGGAGCTACGCTGTGGCATCAAGGTCTTCAAAGTGTTTATCACTTCCTACAAACATAATCTCTCTTATAGAACATAACTTCTGCCACCTCCCCTTCATTCACATGTTCATCTCAGCTAGACACTAGGATAATTTGGGGACCATGGTGTTAATATAGCTCATAAACTACACATCAAGTTGTGTATCATCTATTTATCTTGGCATTTGAAGCCCACACATTCTCACCATTTCTCCTAGCAGCTAAATGCATACACTATAGAGGTAGGTGACAATATAAAGTGTATACATCATAGAACCAGGCAAGAGAGTTTGATCTTTGCCCTTCTCCACAAGGGAAGGGCTTGGTGACAGAGGTCCAAATTCTCATGGCTACCCTCTGGGTGCAGTCCTGTAGGAGAGAGTCAAATCTTTTTAGAGCATTTCCTTGGACCCCTACCACCAAAGGCAGGGTAGCAAAAGCCTGTAATTAGTAGAGTGGATCTGGCCAACATATTTTTTAATCAACAAGTTAATAACATTAAAAGTGGCTTTTCATGAAAAGCTAACATTTTAGCTTAAAATTTTGTTCCAGTGAACTGTCTGGTTTTTCAATCAAAAATGGAAACAGGTTTTTGTTATTTTGGGGGTTATTTCAGTTAAAAATAGATTGATTTAAAAAGTTTTCAAGAGGTGAGGTTTTTTCCTGGTTTTGGTCTCAGTATTTTGTTGAAGAAAACCAAAACATTTGAGCTCGAAATTTGGACAAAAATTAAAAAGTCATTTTTTAATATCACACAATTTTTTTTTACAAGCCAGGAAAACAAGAATGGACATTAAGGGCCAGATCTTTAAAGATATTTATATGTCTAGTAAGATTTACAAAAGCAGCTAGGGGCCTAAAACTCACTGATTTCAACAGGAGCGAGGCACCTTGATACTTCTGAAATCCCATTAGGCACTTAAATACTCTTAAAAATCTGGCCCTGACCCCTTATCCACTGGTAGCAAGAAATCATTTATCTGCGGCCCCAAGGATGTGTTTGTTCAGTATTCTGGCCTGAAACCAGACTGCAAAGGCTCTGGGATATTAGCTGTGTGTAGGTATGTTGTACATTTTGTTAGTTTCTTGATTAAACTGGCTCAGGAACAGGAGATTAGATACTGGACAGCAGCTAACTACATTTGTAACATTCAGGGAAGGTTTCTACAGAGTATGTCAAAACTCCTTAAAATGTGAAGATAGGTTCCTTTTCCAATGAAGTGTAACCAGTCTGAACCAGAAGCTATTACTCATAGCTTATCTTTACTAATCACAAAGGGCAGAAGTCTGATTTTCAGGTGGTGAGTCATGTCTTCCTAGGTGTGTCCAATAATTTCTGTAACATGAACTGTTTGCATCTGAGGAATCCAGGTGGCCTGGTTTTGGGTCTCTTCATGGAACTCAATACCATGCATCTGAATGCAAATTATCTTCTTAATGAGGAACACATGGTGCTGGGTTCTGCTGTGGACTGCAGGCTCTCCAGGCTGGTGATGCAATTCACCACACAGAATTCCTCTTCTGAGTGTCCTGGGAATAAAGTGATAAACAAGGAGATGGGAGAAAGATTGTTAGGCCTTAGTCAGCCCAAGGAGACCCTGTAAGTATTTTAGTTTGTGTGTCTTTGAACTTAGAGAAAGAAAATTTAAAACAACCAATATTAATAAAAAAAATATTTGTCACAAATGTTACTTATACTGCCCTAAAAGGAGACCTGGGACTGGGTCTCACTTCCAGTCTCTTGCTCAAGCTATCAATTCAAAAGTACCCAATGACCTTCCTTATCTTTCAGCAACAATGATTTTTTTAAGCATCATTGTTGAGAAAGTCTTTAAATTGAGATATGAATGGTTCTGGATATAGCAAACAAGAATGTAGTCTAACACCAATTGCTGGTCCTCAAGTGTCTGTGAATAGAGAATGACATGCACTAATGAACCTTGGCTTCAGATACGCTTGTGGGAGTTATATAGGAGAGTAACAAAAGCCAGCTGACTATTAATCGTGCTATTCTGTATTTCATGAGGGATGAATCTGAAAAAAAAAACCCAATCCCAGATAAATAACTTAATTAAGACAAAGAAGGCAAAGAATATATTGTACTTAAAAGAATACCAATAGCAGAATTTTGTTCTCAAAAAGCAAATATTGCCTTATATTAAGAAATATTGCCAGAGGAGCCACTCACTTTGGGTCAAATTCTGATACCTTTACTCCCAAATGATTCCATTAAAATCAGTAGGACTAGATGGTCTCATACTTCAGCTCTGAGCTTACTGCACACAACAAGATGGTCTTCTTGCATCCTCCATTCCCCCCACAATATTCCTGTGTGTCACCCTACCATCTTCCTCTATTTCAGGATCCCTGCAACTCCCCAAATCAACCCCTGCCAGAGGTTCTGTATGTACCCCCCTTCCCTCTTCTTCCTAACCAGGGTCCCCCATTCTCCCTCCCACATGGCAGGGGATCTGTGTGCAGTCCCTTGCCCCATACCCCTATTCCCCATGCTAGGATCCCCCCAATCTCTTCCTCTACCAGGATTCTGTGTGCCCCATTACCCCATACCTATACCTGAGTCCCCTATTGCCTATTCCCTCCCTTATTCCCTCCCCTCCCCTGCATTATTATTTGTCTGGGAGATATGTCATTCAGGGTGTCAACATACTAAACTCTATAGGGAAGATGAGCTGGGATATTATTATGCTGAAAGGCTTTAATGGAGTGGAAACTGAACTTCACTGCACAGTAAAATTAGATATTATTGAAAGAAACACAGACACCAAGGGAATGGGTTAACTATGGCCCTTGTAATAAAATTAACCAACTTAAGGATTTGTACAATTTTAAAAAAGCTGGTTGATAGGGTTGCCAGGCATCCAGTTAAAAGGGACCCTGGTGGCTCCAGTCAGCACTGCTGACTGGACTGCTAAAAGTACGGTCGGAGGCGCAGTGGGGCTGGCAGGTTCCTTGCCTGCCCTAGTTCCGTGCAGCTCCCAGAAGCGGCAGCATGTCTGGCTCCTAGGGGCCGAGGTACAAGGGCGGCCACAGGGGATCTGCATGCTGCCTCCGCCCTAAGCGCCGGCTCCGCAGTTCCCATTGGCCAGGAACCATGGCCAATGGGAGCTGCGGGGGCGGCGCCTGCGGGCAGCGCACAGAGCCCCCTAGCTGCCTCTCCGCCTAGGAACCGGAGGCAGGACATGCTGCCACTTCCAGGAGTCACGCAGAGCCAGAGCAGGCCTTATTCCCGCTGCGCCGCAGACTGGGAGTCACCGGGTAAGTGCCGCCCTCCTGGAGCCTGCACCCTGAACCACCTCCCGCACCCCAAACCCCTGCCCCAGCCCAGAGCCCCCTTCTTCACCCTAAACCCCTCATCGCCCACCATGGAGCCTTCACCCCCTTCTGCACCCCACCCCATGCCCCAGCGTGGTGAAAGTGAGTGAGGTTGGGAGAGAGTGCAGCAATGGAGGAAGGGGGGATAGAGTTACTGGGAGCGTGGCCTCGGAGAAGGGGTGGGCCAGGGTGGGGCCTTGGGGAAGGGGTGGGGCAGGGCAAGAGTGTTCAGTTTTGTGCGATTAGAAAGTTGGCAACCCTGCTGGTTGAGGTCATCAAACGACAACTCTACTCCTCAAGAATAGCTGAGGGGATCATATTGTTGCCGGCACCCAGTGCCGAGAGGCTGAACAACAGCTTGAGTGGTTTGTTACCCGGTGTGCTACACCCAATAATTATAACGGGGTGGAGAAGCAGAAAAGTTTATTTGAAGCTTTAAAAAGGTATAGGGAGATTTGAATTTTAAATTTTGTATATAGAGCAGGAAGTTATATAGGCTTTTATATATATATATTTTTAGTATATTTATTTAATAGCAAGCTGCTTTAAGTATTTATATAGCTAGCTAATTTAGTTTTTAGCTAGTTTTTTGGTTTTTGTTTTATTTGTTAAATTATATATAAAGCTGTTTTATTTAGCATTTTTTTTTATATTTGCTTTGTGTGGCTTTGCTTAGTTTTAGGCAGTTTGACTTTGCAACATATTGTTGCAGATTTTTAGTATAATTGCTGTGTGTGCCTTCAGGCGGGGGGGCCAAGGACACTTGGGCCTAGTACGCAGAGCTGCTGCGAGTGCCTTCAGGCGGGAGGGGGGGCCAAGGACACCTGGGTCTAGTGCAAGGGGGCTTTATTGACACTCGTGGTCTTTTATTTTTTTGAGTTATTTAGTGGCCATGCCCTAGTGTCCCCAACAACTCCCCTCTTTCAGAACACTTAACAACCTTGGCTTTGAGTTTTTTTACTTGGGCTATTTATTTTTTTATAATAGGATTTTGCATAAGTACTTTGTGATAGCCCTGAAGAGAATGACTTATTAACTTTTGCAAAAGGGCCCTAACATATGATACTGCACAGCATAATACCACTAATACAAGCAATATAGGAAAGAGAAGTTTTAATAACAGGCTAAATAAACCATTAAGCCAAGACGACAAACCCCAGCCTGAAAACAAGGTTTGCAACCAATTGTTTTTTGGGGCAGTATAGGCAACCTGTGCTTCGGCTCGGGCATGGGCCTTAGCCTGTACTATTTTTTTCTAGATTTCATAATTGCTATTATTTATATATATATAACATTGGGGCCCAACGAGGGCACAAACCCCTTTTTGGGATGCCAAGAGATAGTTTAAAGCCAGCCTGTTTTGGAGGGAAAACGTTCTGAGCTGCTGTATTTTTCTATTTAATGTTTTTATTGCTGATTTTAAATTATTAACTGAGTTTTTTAATTTTAAGGCTATTTTTTTAAGTAACATTTGCAGCCTTATAGTATAGCGGCCTATGCATGCCATGGCTGGCCCGGTAAACAGTGGCGCTATTTTTAGTATAGAGCACCCTACAAGCTTTTCGGTTGTGAGGGGATTTTTTATACTGCTTTTTAATGCTGTAGTTAGTTGCCGCAGGGTTTTTTTTTTGTGACTTAACAGAGGTGTTTTGGGCATTTTTAATTTTTTTTTTTTTTTTGGGCAGTGTGGCAGTTATTGACAGATGAGGAATTTTATGAACTATATAACAGCTATTTGTTTAGTTGGCTGGCAGCACCTTGTAAGCCTTTTGGCTACATACAAAATAGTGACCCTGTAGAGCCCAGTAAGGACTGTTTTTTAAGGGGATTTCTGGGATATTTAAGGCTGCTTTGGCTGCTTTTTTAAACAATTTATATGCCCCTAAGGGGGCATTTTATTTTTTTGATTGGGTATAAGTGGGGGCGTTTTTAATTGTGCCGTTTAAATTACATTTGCCATAGGGACCACTACAAACCCACCATTGGCTTGCTACATTGGAGATATTAACTGGATGGCAAGTTATATTTTCAAACCTTTTTTTTTGTGGTAAGAGTATTTGTAAGAGTTTTTTTAAAAGGGAAGGAACTATTACACCCATACTGTTGGCCTTCCCTTTTGGTTTTTATTTAATACCTATTAGCCCATTGTGTAAATAACACAGGAGCTTTTTTTTACAGGACGCTTATAGTGATTAGATTGGTTTTAGGTAAAACATAACATTTTTTTAGTGAGTACTGCAACTGAATACTTTTGGTTTTGATAGGTGGCTTGCTGTAAAGAGGTTTTATTTTAGAACGGCGAGTCCTGTTTTTTTTGCTTTTTGGTGGCAGCTAATTTTGCTAGGGTTAAGGGCAGCATGTTAAGGGGCATTCCCGTTTTGGGGGACAGTGGAGTTGGAGCACATACCCAGCAATTAGTTTGGTTTGTTAAAGTAGCAACATGGTGCGCAAGCGAAACAAAGGAGTTATGCTTTTAATATGCACAGTTTGGAAATACCAATACAGAGAATAATAATGTTACCCAATTAATTATTACCAAAGTTTTTTTAACTCAGGGTTTTTAGTACCTGGGTGGGCCCATTTTACCATTAAGGTGCCCGCTATTTGTGTTTTTTAAATAGTATCTTTAGCCCGAGATTGTTACTAGATGAGGAGTTAGCAGGTTGGACGGTCCACTGTTCTGCTGACGAGGGGGCGGGTACTGCCTTTAGACGAGAGTGATGGATTTAGTTTTTGTGTTTTTTTGATTTTTGCTGCTGTATGGGAGATTAGCAGGATGGTATAGGGTTTTTTTTTTTTTTTTTTGGAGAGGCTTGTTTTTTTAGGTGCGAACAAGCACAGAGTCACCGGGCTGTAAGGAGTGGACGGGAGAGTCCAAGGGGAGAGGCTGGGAATTTTTGCTATACCTGTGAAGAGACAAGAGAACAGCAGACAGGGAACACATATACTGTGACAAAAAACCATTATTTAACTTTTATTTTTTTGACAGAACTGGGGTGCTATTTATAGGCCATGCCCTTTTAAACATAATTTTAAAGGGACTGAGCCCTAATTTACACTTTGGGAGAACGCGGATACGGAGTAGGACAAGGGGCAAAGCATCAGGCCATTGCAGTGCGGCTTTTTGGCACATTTTTGAGAGATGCCGTTTAAGGTTCTGATTGGTACGTTTTATTACACCACTGGCTTGCGGTCTCCAGGGCGTATGGAGTTTTCAGGGGATCTGTAAGGCATGTGAGATGCTTTGAATGATTTTTTATGTGAAGTGTGTTTTATTGTTTAATTTTATTTACAGGGAGAGTTCAAAGCGAGGAATGATTTTTTTAACAAACTTGAGGGCCACTGTTTTGGCAGTGCAATTACGGCACGGGAAGGCTTTTGGCCATTCGCTGAACCGATTTACTATAACAAGGAGATATTTGAACTCTTGGGTCCAGGGAAACTTAGTAAAGTTTATTTGCCACACTTGTCCAGGGCCCGGAGTGGGTTTTAGGGCAGCTGGTGGCACAGGATGTCCCGGTTGGGGGTTATTTTTTTGGCAGACTAAGCAGTCTGCTTGTATCTGGGCAGCCAGGGGTCGGAGTCCGGAAGTGATAAAGTATTTTTTTATTAGTTGGATAAGTGCTTTTTTGCCAGCATGAGTGGTTTGATGTAGTTTTTGCAGCACTGGCTGGATTAGGCCCTTTGGTAAGAGGACCTTTCTTTTTGGGGAATGGAGCCATTTTTTTTTTCCCGGAGACTGAGTTTGTTAGTTAGCTGTTTTGTTTTGTTTTTTTTAGAGTACTGAGGGGTTGGAAGCTTCCCTACTGATGGGATAAGGGCATGCATATGGGCATGAGGGGATGGCAGGGTGGCAGCATGCTTAGCCTTTTTATTTGCCCGGGCGTTACCTCTGACCACATTTTTATTTTTTTTTTTTTGATGGGCTTTATAGTGTACCACCGCCACTTCCGAGGGGAGTTGTACAGCTTTTAGGAGCCGGAGGATTTGGGGCCCATACTTGACTGGGGAGCCTTGGGCTGTCAGCATTTTTTTTTTTTTTTTTTGCTTTTATAGGCCAGCATGAGCATGCAGCAGACCAAAAGCATACTTTGAATTAGTAAAAATGTTGACTCGCTTTTTTTTTGACAGTTTAAGTGCACGGGTTAGGGCTATTAGTTCGGCAAGCTGGGCAGAGGTCCCAGCAGGCAAACCTTTAGCTTTTACAGTGTCATGGAGCGTTACAACAGCATAACCCGCTTTTTTTTGTTCATTTATTACAGTACTGCTATTATTAGTGTACCACTTATAATTTGCATTTGGGAGGGGTACATTTTTTTAAATTTGGACGGCTGGAGTACTGGACATTTATGATTTTTGAACAGTTATGTTTTTGTGTTTTTGTTTTTGGCAAGAGAGTGGCTGGGTTAAGGGAGGGGCAAGGCTGTAGGGTGACTTCAGAGTTTTTTAACAGCTTAGCCTGGTATTGAGCAATCCGAGCCTGGGTGAGCCAAAGCCCTTTTTTTGCATTTAATAAGGCTCGGACCATATGGGGAGTATAGATTTGCATAACCCTTTTTAATGTTAGCTTTTTTGCTTTTTTAAGCACTAGGGCAGTAGCTGCGACCGCTCGTAAACATGCCGGCCAACCTTTTGCAACCTGATCCAATTGCTTAGAAAAATAAGCCACGGGACGTTTTCATGCTCCTGACAGCTGTGTAAGCACTTTTAGGGCCACCCCCCTTTGTTTATGTACATACAACTGAAATGGCTTAGAGAGATTCGGCAGGTTCAGAGCTGGGGCTTTCATTAATTTTTTTTTTAGGATTTTAAATGCTTTATTAGCTTTTGGGGTTCAATAGAAGGGGTATTGATTTGCTTTTTTTACACAGTTGTACAGGGGTTTAGCCCACAGTTTAAACTTTGGGATTTATATTTTGCAAAAGCTTGCCATACCCAGAAATGCCCTGAGCCGCTTACAATTACTTGGAGAGGAACTTGACAGATAGCTTTTTTTTGTTTGTTTGTTTGAATGCTGATGCTTTTTTTGCCTTAGCTGTAACCTGATTTTTTTTTACTTTAGAAAACAGAGTTTTTAGGAGGATATTACAGTTGTTTTAATTCGGCTTGTGACTACTGATGCACCCTTTAAAGACTGAAATAAACCTGCTTGGGTTCGTTGAGAATTTTCCAGCCTGTGTTTTAAAAGCTGCTAAGTTTATTGGATTGAATGGCACATGGGTGTAAACTTGCATAGTGGTAGCCTGACGTCTGTCTGTCCCTGGGCAAGCCACAACAGTCTCGGTAAGCAAAGGATAGAGTTTCACCGAGGGGGCAATTTTTGTAACCCGAGGCATTTTACCCTTATACGGTGGGGGGGTGGGGGCCGAAGGGGACACCGGCTCTGCCATTACAGTGGGGGTGGGGGTCTGGGGACTAATATTAGCTACTACCGAACCAGCTGGAGTTAAATTACAACTTTGCAGAATTACAGCTTTGTTTTATTTTTTAAAGCTATAAACGCTTGTGCATACAAATATTTATTTTATTTATTTATTTATTGATAAAACAAAACTAATTGGAGGATTGTGTTGTAATTAATTGACATTTTTGGTGGCCACCACTTCTGGTCCTTTAGTTGATATTGAGGCCAGTCAACTGTACAGAATTGTTTTAATTGGCTTTTAGTTATTGGATTTGCACCAAATACCTTTCAGTTTGCTAGAATGTACTTTAGGGGCGTACACTGTGCCCTAACCCCTGAGCTCTGTCCCTGTCCCATACCTACAGGGTAACTCTGGGCGTCCCCAGGTTCCAACAGAGCATACAATCCGGAATTTAAAAGGTTCCTACCTTATCCAAGGGACCGGTTCTTTACCGTGGCCTGCAGCTGCTCTTCCCCCATGTCTAAGGGACCGGTTTTTTACCGCCGTCCACAACTGCTTCTTTACTATATGAGTGCGTTGCACCATTGTGCCCTCCGGGGTCGATCAAATCGCGTCTCCTCCGAGGCCCCCGATGAACTCACCGGTGCGCGCTGGGCATCGGTTTTTGCCGCAATTTTTGACCTTCAGGAAGGGTCCGGGCAAGGCTAAATTGCAGCCTTGTCGCCCACCCAGGGACGCCAAAAGCTGTTGCCGGCACCCAGTGCCGAGAGGCTGAACAACAGCTTGAGTGGTTCGTTACCCGGTGTGCTACACCCAATAATTACAACGGGGTGGACAAGCAGAAAAGTTTATTTGAAGCTTTAAATAGGTACAGGGAGATTTGAATTTTAAATTTTGTATATAGAGCAGGAAGTTATATAGGCTTTTATATATATATATTTTTAGCATATTTATTTAATAGCAAGCTGCTTTAAGTATTTATATAGCCAGCCAATTTAGTGTTTAGCTAGTTTTTTGGTTTTTTGTATTATTTGTTAAACTATATATAAAGCTGTTTTATTTAGCATTGCTTTTTTATATTTGCTTTGTGTGGCTTTGCTTAGTTTTAGGCAGTTTGACTTTGCAACATATTGTTGCAGATTTTTAGTATAATTGCTGTGTGTGCCTTCAGGCGGGGGGGCCAAGGACACTTGGGCCTAGTACGCAGAGCTGCTGCGAGTGCCTTCATGTGGGTGGGGGGGGCAAGGACACCTGGGCCTAGTGCAAGGGGGCTTTATTGACACTCGTGGTCTTTTATTTTTTTGAGTTATTTAGTGGCCATGCCCTAGTGTCCCCAACAATATCTAAACTTCAAAATTAAAAACTATTTTCACTTTTGAATGCAAGCCAAGGAAGGGTCTGACTCAAAAGAGGAAGTGCAATTCTGCACCTTCTATTCTTTTGGATAGATATAAGTTTTAAGTACTTCCTTTTGGGTTTGCTTCATTGCCTGTGTCATAAATATAAAGGGAAGGGTAACCACCTTTCTGTGTACAGTGCTATAAAATCCCTGCTGGCCAGAGGCAAAATCCTTTCATCTGTAAAGGGTTAAGAAGCTAAGGTAACCCACTGGCACCTGACCCAAAATGGCCAACGAGGGGACAAGATTCTTTCAAATCTGGAGTTGTGGGGGGGGGCAAAGGGTTTGGGCTATCTGTGTGATGCTTTTGCCGGGAACAGATTAGGAATGCAGCCTTACAATTCCTGTTAGTTAGTAAAAGTAATTAAAGTTAGTAAGTAATCTAGCTAGAAAATGAGTTAGATTTTCTTTTGTTTAATGGCTTGTAAAAGAAACTGTGCTGGAGGGAATGTATATTCCTGTTTTTGTGTCTTTTTGTAACTTAATTTCCATAGCTCTGAGCATTGTGGCTAGGTTGACTTAAGTGTTAGATGTAGACCAGGCTTAAGTATGCCAAATAGTTAAATCCACAGCAAGTTGGGAAGAACGTTAGATTACAAACAAAGCGACTAGCAAATTGCTGAGGTCTTAGATATACCGTCTGCACCAAGTCCATATGTCAGTCTATTCTGAGAGTCCATCCCAAAGGAGGAACTGAAGGCTTTTAAACAAAACCAGTACATTGGTTTTCGGTTTCTTAAGGACATTCACAGTGTTACTGAAAATGTTCAGAGGCACTAACAGAGGAAACACTTATTCACCCAGTTACTTATAATGAAAAACATAATGATCAACAAGATACAGGGTCCACGTAGAGGATCCACCTCAACCAGTGGCGGATTCGTCACAGGGCCTGTGCCCAGGGTCCCTGGCCAACTGGGGCACCCCTGTGCCCCGACCTACTCTGCCTGCCTGTGCTCCTGTTGGGGAGTGGGATCGGGGCTAGGGTTGAGAACTTTCTAATTGCATTAACCCAAACACCCTTGCCCCCCTGCCTGCCCTGCCCTTCCCCAAGACTCTGCTCCTTCTCTGACCCCACCCCCACCACTGCTCACGCCGTCTCTGCTCCCTCTATCACTCACTCTCCTCCACCCTCACTCACTTTCACTGGGCTGGTGCTAGGAGTTGGGGTGCGTGAGGGGGTGAGGGCTCTGTCTGGGGGTGTGGGCTCTGGGTGGGGTCAGAAATGAAGGGTTCAGGATGTGGGAGGGAGCTCTGGGCTGGGGCAGGGGGCTGAGGTGTGGGAAGGGGGGAGGGCTCTGGCTAGGGGTGCAAGCTCCACGGTGGGGCCGGGGATGAGTGGTTTGCGGTGCAAGAGGGGGCTCTGGGCTAGGGCTGAGGGGTTCAGAGTGTAGAAGGGGGTTCAAGGCTGGGGCAGGGGGTTGAGTTGCTGGTGGGGGTGCAGGCGGTGATGTGAGCTCTGGGCTGGGGGGTGGGGCTGAGGAGTTTGCAGCGTGGGAGGGGGATCCGGGCGGGGATGGGGGGTTGGGGTGTGGGAGGGGGTGAGGGCTCTGCCTGGGCAGTGCTTACCTCGGGTGTCTCCTGGAAGCAACCAGCATGTCCGGCTCCTAGGTGGAGGGGCCAGGTGGCTCCACGCACTGCCCCCGCCTGCAGGCACTGCCCCCGCAGCTCCCACTGGCCACATTCCTGGCCAATGGGAGCTGCTGAGTTGGCGCTCAGGCCGAGGGCAGCACGCGTAGACTCCCTGGCTGCCCTTGCGCCTAGGACCCAGACATGCTGGCTGCTTCCGGGACCCACGCAGAGCCAGGGCAGGTAGGGAGCCTGCCTTAGCCCTGCTGCAGTGCTGAACAGACTTTTAGAGGCCTATTAAAATCCCCCGGATTGCTTTCAATAGCCACCAGGAGATTGAGGCCGATAAGTAACTGGGTGGATAAGTGTTTGTTACCTCGGGTGGCTCCTGGAAGCAACCAGCATGTCCGGCTCCTAGGTGGAGGGGCCAGGTGGCTCCATGCACTGCCTCCAGGAGATCGAGGCTGATTCCGGTAGACTCCCAGCCAATCCGGGAGGGTTGTCAATCTATCCCACCCCTTGGTGCTGTTTCCTGGGCTTCCTCCTACACAGCCATTCTCAGGCTTTCTTCCCCACAACTTCGCTAGGTGGACCCTTCTTTCAGGGCTAGCACCTCAGAGTTTACTCTGACCTCAGGCTTCCTCCTCACCCCCGCACTGTTCCCGAAGAGTAACTACACACTCTCTCCTTCCAGTACCCTTCTGCTACAAACATCCTCTCTTTTTGATAACCAGACAGATCCTGCTCCTGCCCAGCTGGGTGGCTTCCTGATTACTTAGGCTCGGTTCTCCATCTAGGTGCAGCCAGGTAACATAATTGGCTGCTAAGATCCACATTAACTCACTCAGAGCCTGTGTGGGTTACAATCCCCTCCCCCCCACACACACACATCACAGTGTTTTATTAATTGGCTGTATTTGTGTGTGTGTTGTTTCTTATTGGAATCATGTTTTATTTGCATTTAATGTTTTCCTTTATATAAAGGAGATCTAAACCTGACCCTTGCCATGAGACAGGGGTATAATTTTTTGTGATCCTGATGTGTGTCATGTCATTTGGCAAATGAAATAATAAGAAATCTCTTACTGGCATTCCTATGTATCATACCTTTATTAAGTTCCTATCCCATGAAAGAATCTGAGAAAGGCACGTAGCAAGTGATAGGCCAGAAGCACAGCGCATTCATATAAGAGCTGGTAAAATTATTAGACAAAATTGCATTGAGCATATTTTATTTTGGGGAAAATTAGGTAAAATATGATACAGCTTCACCCACTATAGAACGTTCTGACTTCACTGGCAAAAAAAAGTTAGTAATGATGAACAGTATAGTAACCAGTCCTCACACTTTAGAGAAATCTTTCAAATAATGGAGACAACCAAACAGATGACAGAACAAGGCAGATGACGGAAGAAAGTTTCATATTTACCTAATTCTTTTTTGAACCGTTATAGCTTTGACTTTCACAACATCCCCTGGAACAAGTTTCACAGCTTTACTGTGCGTTGTGTAAAGAAGTACTTCCTTATGTTGGTTTCAAATGTGCTGCCTATTAATTTCATTGGGTGACCCCCAGTGGTGAGGTGGAGCTGGTTCGCACCGGTTCGCTAGAACCGGTTGTTAAATTTAGAAGCCCTGTTCCGCGAGGGACAACCGGTTCTAAAAGGGCTTCTAAATTTAACCAGCCAAAAGTGGTGCCTTAGGCGCCGACGCCATGGGTGCTCAAAATTTGGTGGGTGCAGAGCACCCACGGGCAGCTCCCCGCCCTACCCCCGGCCCCAGCTCACCTCACCTCTGCTCCGCCTCCTCCCCTGAACGCGCTGCCCCGCTCTGCTTCTCCGCCCCCCCAGGCTTCCCGTGAATCAGCTGTTCGCGCGGGAAGCCGGGGCAGGCTGAGAAGCAAGCTGCGGCTTCCCGCTTAGGCCCAGGGAGGCAGAGCGGAGGTGAACTCGGGCGGGCGGGTGGGGGGGGGGGGTGCGAGGAGGGCCGCCTGCGCTGCAGCAGGTAACCTGGGGGGTGTGTGCAGGGGAACCACTTCCCACCCCAGCTCACCTCCGCCACCCTTGGCCTGAGTGGGAAGCCGTGGCCTGCTTCTCAGCCCTCCCCGGCTTCCCGCCAAACAGCTGATTCGCGGGAAGCCGGCAAGGGGGGGCGTGGAGAAGCAGAGCGGGGTGGTGGGTTCAGGGGAGGAGGCGGAGTGGAAGTGAGCTGGGGCCGGGAGTGGAGCTGCCAGTGGGTGCTCTGCACCCACCAAATTTTCCCCTTGGGTGCTCCAGGGCTGGAGCACCCATGGAGTCGGCGCCTAAGGCGCCACTTTTGGCCGGTTAAATTTAGAAGCATTTTTAGAACCGGTTATCTGCGCCTAAGGCTCCACTTTTGATGCGATCAGTGTGGGGAGCAGCAGCTCCCTCTGCTCCCCCCCCAGCTACGCTCCCCCACCCCTAGGAGCCAGAGGGACCTGCCAGATGCTTCCTGGGAGCTGCCCCAGGTAAGCACCACCGGGACTCCCCACCTTGCCCCCTGGCAGGTGCCTCTGGCTCTTAGAGGTGGGGTGGGCACCCACTACAGTAGCCCAGGAGACCCTCCTGCCTGGTTCTGTGGGCAATCAGGGGACGGGGAGGGGGGTGGATGGGGCAGGAGTCCCAGGGGGCGGGAGTGGGCAACGACCCTCTCGTGGGGTGAGGCGGGAACCCGTTTTTAAGATTTTGGCAGCTCATCACTGGTGACCCCTTGTTCTTGTGTTATGTGAAGGAGTAAATAACACTTCCTTATTCACTTTCTCCACACCCTTCGGGATTTTATAGATCTCTATCATATCCCCCCTTAGTCATCTCTTTTCCAAGGTGAAAAATTCTAGTCTTTTTAATCTCTCCTCATGTGGAAGCTGTTCCAGACGCTTAATCATATTTGTTGCCCTCCTCTGTACCTTTTCGAATCCTAATATATATATTTTTGAGATGCATGCAGTTTTCAAGGTCTGGGCATACCGTGGATTTATACAGTGGCATTATGATATTTTCTCTTATTATCTATCCCTTTCTTAACAGTTCCTAACAAACTGCTAGGGTTTTTGCTGCCACTGCACACTGTGCAGATGTTTTCAGAGAACTATCCACAATTACCCCAAGATCTCTTCCTTGAGCGGTCACAGTGACTATAGACCCCCATTCCCCTCTGCCATGTACATTGGTCAAACTGGACAGTCTCTACGTAAAAGAATAAATGGACACAAATCAGATGTCAAGAATTATAACATTCATAAACCAGTCGGAGAACACTTCAATCTCTCTGGTCACGCAATCACAGACATGAAGGTCGCTATCTTAAAACAAAAAAACTTCAAATCCAGACTCCAGCGAGAAACTGCTGAATTGGAATTCATTTGCAAATTGGATACTATTAATTTAGGCTTAAATAGAGACTGGGAGTGGCTAAGTCATTATGCAAGGTAGCCTATTTCCTCTCGTTTTTTCCTAGCCCCCCCCAGATGTTCTGGTTTAACTTGGATTTAAACTTGGAGAGTGGTCAGTTTGGACGAGCTATTACCAGCAGGAGAGTGAGTCTGTGTGTGTATGGGGGTGGGTTTTTGGAGGGGGGTGAGGGAGTGAGAGAACCTGGATTTGAGCAGGAAATGGCCTAACTTCATTATCATGCACATTGTGTAAAGAGTTGTCACTTTGGATGGGCTATCACCAGCAGGAGAGTGAATCTGTGTGGGCGGGGTGGAGGGTGAGAAAACCTGGATTTGTGCTGGAAATGGCCTAACCTGACGATTACTTTAGATAAGCTATTACCAGCAGGACAGTGGGGTGGGAGGAGGTATTGTTTCATATTCTCTGTGTATATATAAAGTCTGCTGCAGTTTCCACGGTATGCATCTGATGAAGTGAGCTGTAGCTCACGAAAGCTCATGCTCAAATAAATTGGTTAGTCTCTAAGGTGCCACAAGGACTCCTTTTCTTTTTGCGAATACAGACTAACACGGCTGTTACTCTGAAACCTGATTCTTGGGACTGTGTTTTCCAGCGTGGCTTACTTTTGCACTTATCAACACTGAATTTCATCCGCCACTTTGTTGCTTTGGACTTAACTACCTGCGTGCAGGGGTTGTGTGCTGTGCATGGAGAGCGGCACCGAGGCGCGCTGCCGCTGGGCACACGGCAAGGGGCCCGGCACCGGCTGTGTTCTGCACGCACCCTTTCGGAACGCGTGCCCGGCGCTGGCTCCAGCGGGCGCTCTTCTGTCAGGACTGTGCCGGCTGCAGCGGGCGCGTCCTTGCTCAGCCCAGCCCCTGCGCTTCTCGGGGCCGGGCCCTCCCCAGCTCTGCGACTGCAACAGGCTCGCCGTGGCCGCCCCGGCCTGAGCAGGGGCCCGGCTGTAAGGCTGGCAGCGCAGCCTGAGGGGCCCGGAACCAGGCCCGTGGAGTCTTCTCCCTGGAGGGCCATTAAAGGGGCCGCACAGCAGGAAAGGCTGGGATAATGACCAGCGGGGCGGGAGAGAGAAGGAAATAGGTGCCTGTTTCTTTAAGCCTGGCCGATTCGGCGCAGGTTTCCTCACGGAACCAACCGGAACTCGAGTTCCGGCGCGTGAAGCCGCGTGTCCTGTTGCCTTATTGGCTAGTTAGACGCATTCACACCCCCCCCCCAGCTCCGGCGCGCGCGTAATTGCGTTTCGCCGTCCTATTGGCTGGTATAGCCCATGCGCCGTGGCGCTCTAGAAGGCGCGGGCATGCGGGCCGGCGATTGGCTGGGTGGACGCGTGCGCCTTCCCGCCCCTCAGCCGCTGTCCGCCAGTCGCTTGGTGGGTTCCAGGCGGCGCTCCGTCCCCTGCTGCCATCATGGCGGCCGCCGTGGACGAGCCGTTCCCCTTCCACGGGCTCTTGCCCAAGAAAGAGACGGGCGCCGCCTCCTTCCTCGGCCGCTACCCGGAGTACGACGGGCGCGGGGTGCTGCTGGCCGTGCTGGACACCGGCGTGGATCCCGGCGCGCCCGGCATGCAGGTACCCGGCGGGGCCGCGGCGCTGGGTCACCGCCCGCGCGGGGAGCTCCTGGGCCTTGTCCCGGTCGCCTCTCCGCGGGGGAGGGACGGTCGGGCTGAGCGGTTCCCGGGCGGGGCGTTGTAAAGGAGCGGGGCAGAGGAGCCTGGGGCGGGCCGGGGACGGCGCCGGGCGGAGGAGGTTGGGGCAGCGAGGCGGCGCAGGGACTAGCTGGACTCCGGGCTTGGCGGCTCGTGTAGGCTGGAGGGGTCGGGGTGAGAAGCAGCTGCAGGCTACCGGCGCCTCACTGGCCCCAGAGCTGGGGGAAGGGATGTTCTTGAACTTGCGCGGCAAACGTGGATAACATGGAAAGAGACGTGACCCGAAATAAGGAGATGAAGGGCTCTGAAGGGCCTTGAAGGTGAGAACGAGGAGCCTGAATTTTGCCTCCCCTATCCCACCTCGATAGTGGTGGAATTCAGAGGGATTAAATGGCGAGAATGATGGTCAAGGAAGATGCCCTTAGCCTCAGTTCATTCAAAACATGAGCCTCTCTGTGGCTTTCGGTAGGAGGAGGTTGGAGTAGCCCAGGCAAATCTCATAACATGGAGATTGGTGCTTTTGGTGATGACAAAGGGTTTAGAAGAAAGGATAAGATCGTTTTGCCCATGTGTTAATTTGATGGTGTGCTATCAAGAAGATGCCATGGAGACAGGCTGAGATGTAAGATTGGACTGAGAGCTGGGTCAGGTTTGGAAAGAAAGATTTGAGTTATCCACGTAAACATGGTAGCTGAAGCCATGTGAGCAGATATGATCACTGAAGAGGTATAAAGTAGGAAGAGGAGGGGGCCAAAGATGCAAGACTTTGGAAACTCCATGGAAAGGTGGGCAGAGAAGAGGACCCCACAACAAGACACTGAAAGAATGACCAGAGCGGGTGGAGCACTAGAAAGCCCAGTGATGACAAGATAAGTGTTAAAAGCAGTGAGAAGTCAAGGTTGAGCAGAGAGTCCGAGATTTGGCATCAAGTCATTAAAGACGCTTGTGAGGGATGGTGGGCAGCATCATGCCAGCTAGCTCAAATCTGCACAGCTGTTTGAATAAAGACAAGCCCTCTGATATCCACATTCTCCTCTTTCCTTCCACTCCTATCCACCCAAAATGAGACCACTAATTTTTTCACTACTTGATCTGACAATATCCTTCTCTCTTCCACCTTTAATTCTCCATTGGCTCCCCTTCTTCACTGCACTGAGTGCAAACTTCTTGTCTTTTCCTTGAGGGTGCTATATAGCACTGCCTACCACCCTGACCTTGTCTCATCATGATGCCTTCCACTCCTGCTGCTGATGCTAGTTTTGGTGCCCTGTTAGTCTGATGCTCCCATGACAATGTTGGGGTCCCCCCCCATTCCACCCCTATGTATGGAATATATTACCTGTTCCACTGATATCCACCAAGTCACTATCCTCATTCAAATTCCTCATTAGTACACACTTCTGTCATGATTTTTCATGTGCTCAATAATAAAAAACAAAACACTTAATTGAGTGAGACCTCAAGATGTACAGATGCTTAAATTGGGTAACTCCATAAACTTGTTCCCCACCCCATTCTTTGTGTATTGTTTGTTACCTTTACTTGTCTTGTTATGTTTCAAGTTCGATAAAAAAGACACAGTCTCTGCTCCAAAGAGCTTATAATTTGTTTTGTAAAGTGACCTGAACACTTTCAGGTGCTGTAAAATAACCCAGGGTTTAATTGTCACAACATAAATATACTGGTTTTTCCAAAGTAATTATATTTGGCAAGAGCAATCAGTTTGTATTGACTTACTGTGTAACAAAATGCCTGATGGATTGACAAGAACATAGCCAGTCCAGGTTGTTTTTTTTTTTTTTTTTTTTTAAACCTATAACTACCTACATAACACCACCACCCCCATTCATAGACTCATTTAAACCAGTTATATTGGTCGAGTTAAAAATAATAGATTTAAAACAGTTTTATCAAGCCTCAACTTAACTTGAAGATTTGAGCTGTTGCAATTTTAGATTAAAATATAAAATGAACAACACTATAAATGTTTTTATAAACTCTTCAATGCCACTGCTGATTGATAAAATTCAAATAAAATAACCTAACTGCTGTAGGCAAAGAACAAAATACTAAATAATAAAATTGTATTTTTGTTTTCTCTTACAAATCCAAAATGGCATAGAAATCTTTGTCATCATGCAGCAAAATTATTTCTCTTACGCTGAAAAGTTATTTATAACTTCATTAAAATAACATAGACCAAATTTGGGAAACTTTGTTTTACACACATGAATTCCCAAACATTATCACCTCAATATAAATTTTATAATGCAGTATTTAAAATATAATTGCAATCCATTTTTAAAAAAGCCAGTTACCACTGAGTCTTATAATTCAGACTCACTGAAATTGCTTTCAGAATTAAAATCCTTCATTTAAAAGCTAGTTCTGAAGCCCCAGCTGTTGCCTTGTAGTTTCTAACTTTTCTTTTTCCTAGTGCATTCAAAGAAAATGCTCAGTTGATTCCAGCAGAAGAATGCATAGGTAGTTAATACTTGAGACATTACTTGAGCATGAAAGTAGCATGAATCCCTTAGCTGGGTCATGGGCAGTGGAGCTTGAACTCAGGGCTTCTGGATTTGAAACTCTGAGCCTTTGCTGCCTGAGCTGAAAGACCCAGATCTATTAGTGTAAAAATTCTACTTTCTCATAAATACTGTCATCTCTCAACTAGAGGTCAGAGAGTCACACTGTAAGTGTGGGTTACACATTCCTCCTGGCAGGTGAAGCTTTCCCCAAGTGCCACAAGACCATTGCTACTCAAATTCTTGTACTGGCTGTCTGTTGCAACATAACTCCCTGTTCTGGAGGGAATAAGCATGGCTTATATTGTAGGAGGAGGATTTTATAATTGTACTATAAGAATAGAGGTACTAATGTATGTCTTGACTTCATTTTAAGAATGACCCTCTGGGACATTGGTAGGAATGCATCTGACAGACTGCCAGGGTCTGTACTGATGTTAAGGCAGGGACAGACCAGAACAATCCTTATGACTGATTATGGGCACCCTTTTGTTTTAGGATAAGTGATAATGTCTGCTATGGTTTCCTGTATGTATTACAAATCAGGCACTCTAATTAAATATACATCTCTTTTTGTTTTAAGGTTTAGTGAGTAAAAGACAGGATCTTGTATTGTGTCTATGTTAATTAGGTTTCAGAGTAGCAGCCGTGTTAGTCTGTATTCGCAAAAAGAAAAGGAGTACTTGTGGCACTTAGAGACTAACCAATTTATTTGAGCTCAAGCTTTCGTGAACTACAGCTCACTTCATCGGATGAAGTGAGCTGTAGCTCACAAAAGCTTATGCTCAAATAAATCGGTTAGTCTCTAAGGTGCCACAAGTACTCCTTTTCTTTTTATGTTAATTAGGTTAAAGGAATGTTAAAGGCCTGAGCCACAATGTAAACTGTTTTGACCACAAGATTTAGTGAACTTTAATTTACAATGTATTCTGCTGAATATAAAATACTGCTGTCTTCTCTGTGAGAGATTGTTTGTGTGAATGAGGAATGCATGCATCAGGAAAAGATAAGGTGTGAAAGCCATCACAGATGTCCAGATGGTCAAGAACAAGTGAGAAACTTGGAAACACCAGGAGACAATCAGAAAACATCCATTGTATCCGATGCTAAACATGTTAGCAGCATTGAGGACCGCAGAGGTGAGGCAGGCACACCCGAAGGCGAGACAACAAATAGGAGATAACGATGGGAAGCCAGACAATAACCATCAAATGATAACAGCAGAAAACTCCAAGATTAACACCACTTAAGGACTAATGATTCAAAAGGGAATTTACAACTATAAAGATGGGGTGTTTTGCCATGGAACTCTGGGTTCAGTCCTGCAAAACCTCACATTGGATCGCGACCGACAGAACCCAGCTCCTCACTCGTGTTCAGTCTAACTGGCTATTAGATTGACTCAAGCTACAACAGACTGGTAACTATAAAAACATTAACTGGCAGGACTGTGCGCATGATGTGTATGACTGAGAAGCATATGCTAACTGTTGTATTTTCAATAAATACGGCGTGTTTGCATTCACTCCTATAAAAGATCCGGTGTGCTTTGTTTTGCATAACAATATTCTTATCCTTGTTTTTTTCCAGAACGTTCTTTAACGATTCCATCAGTGAATAACCTTTACGTTTTTAGCATTCACTGGAAAACTTGACTTGGTTTCCAGTTGATTTGCTATAGGTGGAAATCTGTTTCCAGCATAAAACTCTTCTACCTATTCAAGAGTAACTGTTGGTTCTTCTGTTGTAGGTGGGAACTTGTACCTATAGGGATCATTCACAAATGCTAGAAAATGGTGCTGCTAAAGCCTACTCATAACTCTTTTGGAACACATTTTTGCTATTACGTAATTGCAGTTCAGTAAACATTTTTATAATCTTCCAGACTTCAGCAATTGAACATGAATTCCTATGTACAGAGTCAATGTCATTGCTATTAGCTTGAGTATTTGGAGCAATTCCTCATTACACCTCTTCAAAACAGTCCTGCTTATCTGTCAGACAAGAGTCAATATCCTGCCTATTCTCTTCATGGATTTTCATTAACCTGAGTCACTCTGAAATATGCATTTCTATGCAAGCGGCATAAATATTGAATCTTACTCTTTTGAGGCATGATAAATGCATGGCCAACTTCATGTTTGTTTGGCAGCTACAAAGGGATTGTGAATTAATTTAAGTACCCAGACTCAGATGCTTCAACTGGATTCATAGTGGGGAACCCTGTGCCCATTCGGAGTGCTATTGAAGTGAAAGGGTATCCATCACGAGCTTCACATTGCAGAATTGTGGGCATAGATATTATGTTCTTGCCTTTAAATATTTAGGGAACAACTTTCCTTATGTTTTCCTTAACAGCAGGCAATGCAAGAATTCTCCTTATTGAGGAGGGCTGAATGTGGTGACCTTCTAAACCCAATAATACTGTTTCTTCATTTAGCTTGAGATGAATTCTAAGTAAGTTAAGATACGCTCTTCCCAACCAGTCAATCTTCCCACCCACCTGAAAAAAATACACTCCTTCCATAGTATTTGTATAACAATACAGGTGTTAGTGCTTTATGAAAGAGTCTTTGTTCGAAATAACTTGGTTTAAGATAACAGAAGACAGAATGGGTGGTACTCCCAATTTCTTCTGGAACCAGTGGAAAAAACCAAGCTTGGTATTGAACTGTGTGCTGTCACTAAGCAACCAGTATAACCCACTTCCTCACTGCTTTGTTTCTGCTCCCTCTTTCTCCTTCCTGTCCTTTCTCTGTATATGTTCTCAAGGATCATGCCTATGCTACTGTAGGACTTGGCAGGAGCAGTAGTATGAAAATAACATATCCTAGTCTGTTTCACTCTTCTGTATGATTTGGGGGAGCTGTGAGTTTGTCATTTTTTTGTAAGTGGTGTGGAGGTGGTTGTTAATGAGGGACAGACTGATATTTCCTCCTTAGAAAATGCAAGTGGTGGTGTTTGAGTAATTGGGAAATAAGTATATGTGATTCTGCACTGAATTTGGGACTCTGAGCATTACTAGTGTAACTAATTTTTTTTAAAGGCTTTTGCACCGTAAGTCCTTTTCCAGAAATCGGGTAATTGTTTTATACAAGGCTGACAAAATAAACACATGTTGCTGTCATTTCAGCATAAATCCATAGTTAATGTCAATAACCTGTATTAATGCAGAGTTAAGGTTATATGGTGATATGCTGGCCCCTTGCAGAACTGAACTGAGCAAATCTCAAACTTCTAAAAACCAGGAAATGCAGAGTTTAGCTTGCCCATGCAATCTTAACTCTGTCCTCTTTCAGCAGTGCCCCAGTATGCTATGTTAACATGCCTTTACACTGCCAATCCCACAGCTGCTGAAATGTACAAGCTTTTTTTTCCTTTTTGTCCTTTAATAGAGTTAGATGGGATTTTGTGGGTGGATGGGTTGTAAAAGGAGGTGAAGAGCTTGTACATTTCGGCAACTGTTGGATTCCTGGGTGGAGTGCACTGGCAGAGCTGGTGAAGTGCCATACTTCCATCCACCCTTCCCATAACCCTCCCCTCACTGCAATCCCAAACCCCTCTTCCCCTGTCACCGCTCCTCTCCCAGGAAGTGTTTACATGTCTAATTCCACCCTCGACCCCAATACTTCGATTGCATTCTCCCAAAAATGAAATTGTTACCCATGACTCTCAAATTGCAGCAACTTCCATTCACTCCGTTCAGAAGTCCGTTTGCTGTAGGTGGCACTTGTGATTAACTAATCCTTAGTTATGTTGATGGAATGGAGAGGTCTGTAATTGATCCAGTCATTAGTACTGCTCAGCTTAACAATACTAGGCAGCAGAAGAAAACTGTCTTTGGTGGGGATGGCGGGAAATATAGTTCTGGAACCTCTCAGTCAAATGACCCATTTGGACCACTAATGTCACCTTGTGCCCAATGAGGCCCACCAAATTTCAAAATTATCCGAGTAATCATTTAGGTTTTTAGAGCACTTATAAGATTTGAGCTTTAAAGCATATAAAATGGCAGGAATAGAAACTCTGTAGCCATTTTTTCTATATTGGCATACCCACACTATAAAACAGTACATTTTCCTACATGCTGTTCTCCATTTGGGCCCCACTAAGATTTAGTGGGTGCCATGCACTACTTTGAATAAAACTTGACAGATGCTGAGACTATTTTAACCACATCTTCAACCCCACCTAGAAACGTTTTTGTTTTTTTTAATTGCTGTTTTTTGGGGGCTTATATCTCTGGAACCCCTGGTTCAGATTACTCAAAATTTGGGTCACTGGAGCTATCCTGCACCTTCCTAGGGCAGACTAAATTTCAAAGAAATCTGATGAAGGCCTAGTGTACACTACAGAGTTAGGTTGATGCAAGGCAGCTTATGTCGACCTAACTCTATAAGCATCTACATTAAAATGTCACTCCTTTCGGTGTAACTTGCCTGCTATGCCAACTTAACTCCCCCTCCGCAAGAGGCAGAGTTAGGTCGACGCAGTATCAGTGTAGACGCTGCATTACTTACTTTGTCTTTCATAGGCTCTAAGAGGTGTCTCGCAATGCCTCACCTTGACCGCTCTGGTCACCGTTTTGAGCTCTGCTGCCCAGTGACCAGGTACACAGGTATACTCCCCTCTCCTCTAAATCCTGTGAATTTTTCGATTCCATTTCCTGTGTGCTTGGCATGGAGAGCTCACCTATTGACTGCCCAGCTGATTGTGCCAGCTACATGCTGAAGACGAGCTCCTTCCTGGAGTATGGAAGAGGTCATGGATCTCCGAGGTCTGTGAAGAGAAGAGGGTGTGCGGGGACAGCTCCGATTGAGCCGTATAAATGTTGATATCTACAAGCAGATCGCTTGGGGCATGGAAGAGAAGATCCCTGAGAGAGTGCTGCGTGAAAGCCAAGGACCTGCAGCAGGCGTATCAGAAGGCAAGGGGGGCTAACAGTTGCTCTAGTTCAGAGCTGCAGCTGTTTTTACAAAGAGCTGCATGCCCTCCTCGCCAGAGACCCCACCACTACCCCCAAAAGTCCTGTGGATGCTTTGGGAGAGCGGCAGTCACAGGCCTCCACTATCAACAGTGACAAAGAGAAGGAGAAATATGGGGAACAGGCGACTAGGGGAACAAGTGGCACAGCAAGTCAGGACCTGTTTTTGATTTCTGGACAGTCGAGCCAGTCCCTACAGTCCAGCATGGGTGAGCCTAATGCATGGAGAAGGAATCTCTGGTAAATATGGAGTTTTCGTTGATATTGCAAAGACACATCTGTTCATTTACTCTTTTTACTTATGCTAGAAGAGGTAGTGACTCAACCAATAGAGGTAGAGTTGCTATCTACTTCTCATTCCCCTATACAGTTAGGTGGGGGGGCACTGCAGAACAGAGATGCACCAGGATGTCCCATGAATCCTTCATAGAGCTATCAAGGAGACTTTCCTGAAGGTAGTTTGCAATCCTCTGCCAAAAGTTTCTGGGGAGGGATGCCTTACTACTTCTGCCGCAGTAGGACGCTTTCCCATGCCACTCCGCAATTACTTCAGCAAGTACCATTGCAGCACAAAGGCTAGAAGCATACGGACCAGTGTGCAGCTGGACACCTGCAGGAGCTATTCCCTTTCAGGAGTGAAATATCAGCTAAAATCATCACCACCTCTGGAAAATGGTGCCTGCATTCAATTCAGTTGTCCTGTATTCGTATACTCATGCCCTTGAGCTATCCCCTTCTTATTGTCCCAACTCTCCCCTAGGCCCTATTCACCTTGGCTGACTCTGCTGCCGTGCTCTATGAATCTCAAGAAGTGAGAATGTAGCGCTTGCAACTTGTGTGAATTAAGGGGAGTGAGTTCAGTATACCAAGTTTCCATTTACCTTGTGAATACACTCACAATGCACATAGGTACTATTATATCTTTTGCAGATGGAAATGTGGCCTTGAGGGTCTCTCTGTCGACACCAGTGGAGCGGCTCAGCCATTTAAGGAGGATAAGGAAGAGGATGTCGGATGACCTGTTCCAAGAGATCTGGCAAGCCTCTGGTGCTTCAGATACCAAGCACTAGTCTTGGAGAATCACCCTGGTGGACAGAATGGACAAAGATAAAGTGGAGAGAAGAAAAGCACAGGAAAAGGAGAGCTTATGTCGACCTAACTCTGTAAACATCTACATTAAAATGTCATTCTCGCCGGGACTTGCTGCAGGAGATGCTAACATTTCTCAAGTGGCAGACATGCTGGAGACTCCTGTTGATCTTCATGTTCAGCAGACTCATGCTTGTCTCTGTCTGCAGCCCATAGAGAACTGCATTCTGGGACCTCCGTACGGGACCCCCCCCATTCCTCTTGGCATCCAGGGCCGCTGCACTACCCCCTACCACTCCACCCAGGGGGAAAGAACAGGCAGCCACACATACGCTGACCTGAGAGACACGGTTGGTGTATGTGTTGAGAAATGGAAATGACTGTTCTTTCCCCTTCAAAGGTTCTTTCCCCATATTTATAAAGTTTCATTCAGTTATAAATATGTGTTAACATGGGTTTGGAATAAAAGCCTATTTATGGAAACTTAATTCATCTTTATTCTCAATATACGCTGGCTGGGGCTGACATCATTCACAGATAATAGCAATCGGTGCATTTGCAATGTTCTGTTAATACACACAGCTTCATACTAGGATGCAAAAAAACAATGCCAAGCAGAGCACACTACAGCAACACTCGTTACCGTGACTCACTATTAAAATGGTCTTTCAAAGCTTCCCGGAGCCAAATAGCTCCCATTGAGCTCTTATGTCCTCGTATGTGGCTGCTCAAAATCAGCAGAAAGCCATTCTGCCTCCACTGAGGTGGAAACCCCCCCCCCCTTTGTTTCACAGATATTATAAAGCACACAGCAGGCAGCTGTAATCATTGGGATTTTTTTTTAACTGAGGACTAATCTCATGAATAAGCAGCGCCAGTGTCCTTTCAAATGGCCAAAGGCATGTTCAGTTGTCATTCTGCACCTGTTGAACTTGTAGCTGAAACACTTCTTGCTGCTGTCGAGGTGGCTGGTGTACGGATTCATGAGTCGCGGGAGTAAGGGGCAGACTGGGTCTCTCAGGATCACTGTTGACATTTCAACATCCCCAATGGCAATCCTCTGCTCTGGAAAGAGAGTCGCTGCTTGCAGCTTTCTGAACAGGCCTATGTTCTTAAAGATGCATGCGTCATGCATGTTCCTTGACCAACCCCCGTTGATGTTGGCAAAATGTCCCTGGTGATTCATCAGCACTTGCAATACCGTAGAAAAGTAGCCCTTTCTGTTGATGCACTCTGTGGCATGGTGGTCCGATGGCCAAAATAGAGAGAGAAATGGCATACATCACCCCGCTTCAGTTCAGGACCTCCATTGTTGCAGAACCATCTACTATGTCCTGCACATTGCCGAGAGTCACAGTAGTAGGATGTGATTTAATGGCCTGCACGTTTGCATTACAGCAACCCCACGGTGGATTTCCCAACTCCAAACTAATTTTCAACTGATTAATAGCAATCTGGTATTACAAGCTTCCACATAGCGATTGCCGCTCGTTTCTCCACTGTCTGTGCAGATCTTATTTTGGTGTTGCTGTGCTTAATGGCTGTGGCGAGCTCCACGCACGCATCCAGGAATATGGCTTTGTGCATCCAAAAGTTCTGCAGCCACTGCTTGTCATCCCGTACCCGCATAATGATGCGATCCCACCAATCAATGCTTATTTCTTGGGCTCAGAATCAGCACTGTGCGGTCTGCAGCTGCTCCATGAATGCCACCAACAACTTTGAATTGTTTCTTTCTATGTCTCTCAGCAATCTAGCTTCCAAGGAATCTTTATGTTCCCCTTGCCTCCTCTTGGGGCTCTGCAAATACTGCAGGATCAGGCATCGTGTGCTCACAATGCTCATTGCAGTAGGGGAGAGCTGTACAGTATCCATGCCTCTCACACAGACGGAAGACGCATGGTTTGCAGGGCTTTTGAAAAGAGGCACAAAACGTTATGGGATGCAGATAAAATTATGGGACGGAGAAAACTACATCACGAGACATTGAAATCATGTTCCCAGTCACCCCTGCGTGACTCGTTTACCCAGATGAGGCGGTGGAAGCCCTTCCCATAACACCCTGTGCTAGATGGTGGCAAGTTGGACAGGAGGATAGCTACCCATGGTGCACTGCTCTTTGCATCGATGCAAGTCCCAGTAGTGATGGCACGCACCGCCAATACAAGGAACATAGTGGGGACGCGCAAAAGCAATTTAATTACTGCAGTGGCTGTACATCAAAGTAATTTAGGTCAGCTTAATTTTGTAGTGTAAACTTCCCCTAAACCTGTTGATTTTAGAGGACTTAGTCCATCTTTAAACAGATGTCATGATGCAACCTTAACTATAGTGGCATTCCCATGCCATTATGATAACGTTAAAAGTAATATAAAACTGTTTTTGGGTGGGGGTGGGGAGGTGGGTAATGAAATGGCAGGGGCTCCTCGGTGCTGGGGTAGTTTTTTTTTTAATTATTATATAAATTTATAAGTTCCTGGTTTGTATAGTTTTTTGAGTGTTTGTTTTAAAAATGCAGCTCTGACAGCCACATATTTATCTCAAATAATCATTTTCTTATGTTTTCAGACTACAACTGATGGGAAACCTAAAATAATTGATATAATTGATACAACAGGTAGTGGTGATGTAAACACGTCTACCATAGTAGAACCCAAAGATGGAGAAATTATAGGTCTTTCAGGAAGAACTCTGAAGGTAAGCATTTCTGTATTGTTGCTTTCGGTTTTGTTTTTTTTTCTGGTGTCAAATTTAATGGCACCTCTCCTCTTCCTTTTCTGTCTGCGTAAATTATCCCCTTCTAGTGAAATCCTACAGATTGTGACATTGTATACTCTTTTTGTATGTTATATCCCTTCCCCCATCCTTTGTCTGGTTTATCTATTTAGATTGTAAGTTCTTTGGGGTAAAACTGTGTAAAATGCAGGAAGAACCATCATATTAAAAATTGATATAATTAAGGCAGAATATGATCTGCCCCAGCAGGTGACTGAGGAGTCTTGGAGGGGCGGGGGTGGAACGGAGGGGGAATCTGTTTACAGCCATCCCATTGCCTCAATGTTAACAGCATCTGGGAGGTCTGAAAATGGTTTTGTGGAAGGCAGCTGGTTGAGATGGTAAATCTTAACAATGATCTTACATGTCTGGGACTGTTGCTGTTGTTGCCACATTGATAGCCTTGTAGAGGGGCAGTTAGTAGGAGGGGTTGAAACTATCTGATTCTGTCAACCCCTTGGAGCTTCCTGTGCTTTGTCTTTTCGTGATTGTACATGGAATCCTTGTCCCGTTAGCTTTCCCCTACTGTGTGAGGCAGTTGGCCTCTGCCCTCATGATCTTCTAGCTATAGGGCCAGTGAGCTTGATTCACCTTTAAGAGTCAAACAGCAACAGAAGATTAAGTTGAATTTTTTCCTTGTGCTGTTTACTACCACTTGCCATGGTAAGCAGACCTGTTTATTTAAAAACAAACAAAAAAACCATCTGCTTAGGCAGTGTTTCTTAGAGATAGAGAGATCAACTCATTCTCCATACCTTTATCATATCTGGCCCTATGATACTCCCGACTATATAGTGCTGGGTGTTGTAATGTCATTTCACTAGGAACTGGATTGAGACAGTTACCTCATCCCGCAGAAGTTGGTATTTACTGTTCTCCAAGTCTGTACTTGAACCAATGACCTTTACAAACTGAAACCGTTACAAATCTGCTTAGCCATGTATTTGTTTTATATAGAACACTTTAACATTTAGTGTGCAGTGCCTGTCGAGAGCAAGAAACGTTTCTATTTCTGAATTTTATCTGCTTTCTAGATTCCAACAAATTGGGTAAATCCTTCAGGCAAGTATCACATTGGCATAAAAAATGGCTATGATTTCTATCCAAAAGCTCTTAAGGAGAGGATTCAGGTAACTTATTTTTTACTTCCATTTTGTATTCATATTATGATATTTTAACTCTGCTTTTTTGGTTTTGTTAGAAAACTATGGCTTGTAAATTCCTATAGTGCAGATTTTTCTTTTAATGCTTTGCTGATATAACAAGGTTTTTGATTGTGCTATAGTTATCGTGTCCCAAATCAGGATTGCCAAATGATTTAAAAGATGTAGTGCTCATAAAAGATACAAGTGCCTCTTACGCAAATTAATGTATTGAGGAATTTCTTTTTGTATTACAGAAAGAACGCAAGGAAAAACAATGGGATCCTGTTCACAGGCTTCTACTAGCAGAAGCTTGTAGGAAACTAGATGAGTTTGATGCAGTTCACAGCTCTCCCTCACAGGTTTGTATTAGTTTTTTAAACAACTTTTTATATAGAAATCGCTTGCTCAGAGACTTTAAAAAAGCTCTATTTGATGATTAGAGAGACAAGGTTATTTTAACAGACAAATTGAGTGAATGTCAATGCATCTTGTTCTGAAGTCAGGATATAGAATGCGTACGTGAACGCTTATTTGATCTTGAATATTATCTTCATTTTATCAAATTCTTTCACTTTTTAGTGAAAAGGTTCCATTCTCTTTAAATAATATTGTCTGTCCTCTGTCAGTGATCTGTTACAGTTCCAACTTAGAATAAATTCTAAATGTTAATGTAGCTTTCATTTAAATTCTCCATCATCTCAGTTGAAGGAAAGGGCAATAAAGCTAAGTGCCATCAGCCCTTTAAGGCACTTGAGTCATCTGCATATTAATTCCGATGTATTCTGATTCCATCAGTCTTCAGGCCACTGTGTCTTAAGAATACAGGAATCAGAAATATTATGAATAAAGGACCTAGGATAAAATACTTACATTGTATTCATTTGCAGAAGCATTGGTAGCCATTGTTGAAGACCACACATCTTAAATTTTCAAATGTTACTTGTTTGTACCTTCCATGATGGGCATTTATTACTTCTTAAGGAGTGTATCAAGTCATGTAGCATCTTCCATGTTTCAAATTTTTTCTAAATCTGTAAGATACTACTAAGGCTGGTAGGTCTTGAAGGAGGCTTACCGGTTGTTCACTGGGTTTGTGGGTTGTGCCCACACATCTTGGATTTCTGTAAAATATAGGAAATAGTTATTGCTAATCATTACTACCTCCTCTTTTCATTTCTGTTCTATTCTGGCACCCAGCCAAGACATTATATATACAGACAGAACTCTAGTTTTTAAATGTATATGTTAGAATATATATATATTTTCTATCTTAACATTGCTTACATAAAAAGTAGCTTAAATAGATAAGGGTATCCTTGTTCAAAGGTCATAAATATCTATTTGGTTAGAGATTATTTTGTTTAATCTATAAATTGATACCAGCATTTTTCTATAAACTCTACAGTACTTAACCACTTCTGCATAGGAAACTAAAAAGAATCTCCACAACAATATCTGAAAATCATGACACATGCGTAACTTGATGTTTCTTATGGTTTTTTTTAATGCTTAGGTAGCACATTATACATAAACATGTTAGGAACTTTTCTAGACAGATCAGGTCATATGGAATTTTTTAATAGGAAAGCAGTTTGTTGCACAACTTGCCTCTGTGTGTGTTGCTAAAAGTATGAAAATAACGATGTATTTTGAGTCTTTTTTTTTTTTTTTAAGGCAACTAAATTAATGAAGGAAGAATTTCAGAGTCAAGTAGAACTGTTGAATTCTTTGGAGAAAAAATACAATGATCCTGGTCCTGTATATGATTGCTTAGTATGGCATGATGGTGAGACCTGGAGGTAAACTCTTTTGCTTTTGATTCTAACTAAAATGCTTGAATTTTTGCATGCTTTAAAGCACTGGTTCAAACTGTATTCTGTGTTGCTGTAAAATAGTAGTAGTTATTGATGATCACCTTGTAAAAGCATTTATGTAATGAAGTTTTTACTGAAAAGATGTTGTAAAAAGCATTTCTACATTTAGCAGGATTTCAGTTTTAGGAATGTAGGTCCTGATCCTGCATCAGGACTTTTCGTGCAGACTCCTGAACCCATGCAGCGTCCTGTTGAAGGCTGAGGGGGGATCTAGCAGAGAGTCTTGTGTCTAGTATTTTTGTCATGATTTAGCCAAGTATTCAAACATTTTGCCAGTAGTTATTAGCTAGTGTTGTAACTTGAAATTTCTGAAGTCACGTTTTTCTTTGTGGATAGTAAATTTTACATGAAGTCGTTAAATACATAAAGCTGTGTACAGTGGCCAGAGTTCTAAAATGTGTGCCTAAAGTTTGACTTTTAAATCAATGTTAAGGCATTTGAATGAAAGTGGCGTCTTTTTTTTTTAAACATTTTTCTTCCCCTTGAGTTGCTAAGTAACCACAAATCTCATTGAAGTCAATAGGTTGTAGCACCTTCCCACAATCAAGCTACTCTTATAGCCTGTGTGTATTGATTTAGGAGCCCTACTTCTGGTATTTGGGTTTGAAAATTTTGACCATTATCACTTACAAAAAACTAGACAATTTAGAGCAGTCTACAAACTGTGGTCATTTTATATGGGAAGGAACAAGTTAGGGGTTCTTACTATAGATTGATCTGGGTTATTTTATACTCTTCTGTATCAACAGAACCTGTATTGATACAAGTGAATGTGGCGACTTCACTAAGTGCACTGTGTTGGGAACCTACAAAGAGAAACAAGAATATGGATCTTTTGGCATGACAGAAATGTTGAATTACTCTGTGAACGTTTATGATGAGGGGAACCTGCTTTCTATTGTGACCAGTGGAGGTAATTTGTTTTAATCAATTGCAAATTAAATCTAAGTTAGGTATCTCAACAAGAAAGCAAGAAGTGATGCCACTCTTTCATAAAATAAAGTAGGTTTCATTTTCACAGTGCATTTGAGTCAAAATGTAAGTGTTTCTGTGTAACTGATTAAATTTCCACATTGGATTGCACTGTGTGGAGGGGAAGCAATTTAAATTAAGGCGATTAAAATGTTGGTTAAAAATAATTGCTTAAATCAGGTTGAGGCTTTGTAAAATTAATTTCAAAATGTATGCTGTCAAGGTTCCTTCCCCACTCTGAACTCTAGGGTACAGGTGGGGACCTGCATGAAAAACCCCCGAAGCTTATTTTTGCCAGCTTAGGTTAAAACTTGCCCAAGGTACAAACTATTTTACCTTTTGCCCCTGGACTTTATTGCTGCCACCACCAAGCGTCTAACAAATATATAACAGGGAAAGAGCCCGCTTGGAAACGTCTTTCCCCCCAAAATCCTCCCAAACCTTACACCCCATTTCCTGGGGAAGGCTTGATAAAAATCCTCACCAATTTGCATAGATGAACACAGACCCAAACCCTTGGATCTTCAGAACAAAGAAAAAGCAATCAGGTTCTTGAAAGAAGAATTTTAATTGAAGAAAAAGTAAAAGCATCACCTCTGTAAAATCAGGATGGTAAATACCTTACAGGGTAATCAGATTCAAAACCTAGAGAATCCCTCTAGGCAAAACCTTAAGTTACAAAAAGACACAAAAACAGGAATATACATTCCATTCAGCACAACTTATTTTATCAGCCATTTAAACAAAACAGAATCTAACGCATCTCTAATTAGATTGCTTATTAGCCCTTTACAGGAGTTCTGACCTGTATTCCTGCTCTGGTCCCGGCAAAAGAAACACACAGACAGAGAGAACCCTTTGGTTCCCCCCCCCCCCCCCGCTTTGAAAGTATCTTGTCTCCTCATTGGTCATTTTGGTCAGGTGCCAGTGAGGTTATCTTGAGCTTCTTAACCCTTTACAGGTGAAAGGGTTTTTTCCTCTGGCCAGGAGGGATTTAAAGGTGGTTACCCTTCCCTTTATATTTATGACATATGCTTTTGTCATTTTTGATAATTTTTAATGAATTATAAATGTTTTTTTAAATTATTGCTGGTGAGGTATCTTACTTTGAATTTTATAAAATGGCTAATCAAAATACTGAAAGCTGCAGTTAATGCACAAGCAGCTACATATCTTTTCTTAAATGCATAGCTCTACCTTTGTGAGGTACAGCTTTCTGATCAGGCAGATAAATGCCACATTTGTGAGTATGGTATAAATGCATAGATCATTATCAAAGGTGCCCCACAATAATCCCCCTAAGAGGCATAGAAATAGCTAAAATAAATGAGTAAATGGTTTCCTGCTTGTGTTCTATGCACTGCAGTCCTGGTACTCTTCTTGCTAATGCTGGCTTCTTACAAGTAAACATGATTGACTTCAGTGGAATTATTCCTGAGTCTCACTGGTATGAGGGAGAAGAGAATCAGGCTATTAAACTTAATTGCTTCCACATGACTTTAAATAGAGAGTGACTAAATTTAATTGCTTTCCCCTGCAGCTTGCATGATTAAAGAATGGTTACCAATGGAGGGCAGCTTCTAAATAAAAATATCTGTGTGTGTGATATATATATATATAAAACTTAGACAAATTTAGCCATTGCTTTGATTTGCCAAGGCATAACGAAGGCTATCTATACAAATTTCCTTTGAAATGATAATTGCACCACTATAATTACAGCTCCACCCACTCTTATCCCAGTTTTGTGCAGTTTATATAAATATCATGTATATTTAATTTTATAATTGCTTGCTTTCTAAAATCAGCAGTGAAAGGTGCAAACAAAATTGACAGTGACAACTGATGATCAGAAGATTTAAAGAATATATGGATGTCAAAATTAATTAGTAAGAACACTTCTGAAGAATCTGAATTCCATGTGGTGTTAGCTTTCAGCATAAGCTTTTTTTTAATGGTATAAATTGCTCAGTAAATGAAAATGAATTGAATTATAGCATATTAAATTGGCATAACTGAGGTTTCTACTAGGGTGTTACATTCCGTACATGCAATAATATGCTTTTTGTTTAATTTGTTCAGGAGCACATGGGACACATGTAGCTAGTATTGCTGCTGGATATTTTCCAGAAGAGCCAGAACGAAATGGTGTGGCTCCTGGAGCTCAGATTCTTGCAATCAAGATTGGTGATACAAGACTAAGCACAATGGAAACTGGCACTGGCCTAATAAGAGCTGTAAGTGTTTTGCTGAATAAATAGCTAATTAAATTAAGCTGCTTGACATCAGGACCGTGAGTGTAACTATATCTTCTCAATAGCTAGGAGAGAAAGTAAAATATAATTTGAGAGATTTGTGGAAATCTGTATTGCTAAATTTATTATCAGCGTTGCCTCCAAAAAAGCTTAACTCTTAAATCAGATGATACTAGTTGTTCAATGTGTAACTTTGACAGATTTTTTTATGTCGTTCTGAAGTGGAGACAATATTTTTATAAATCATAGCTTAAAAAATACCCATAAAAACATAAGCATAAAAATAACTTGCCTGTCAGGAAAGGGCATTACTCAGTTTGATCAGTTGTTGCTTCCTACACTTGGAAAAAATCAAAGGAGAAGTTTAGCAAGAATTGAAACAAAAAAAAGTGAAATAGGACATTTTTACCAGCTAGAAAATGAGAGGATATGAAGTTTCAGGCATTGGGGTATAAGATTATATTTATCTCATGAAAAAAATACCGCATGGCACAGTTGACGTAGGAATTATTCTATGAAAACAGTCCAATGATCTGTCTAGCCCAACATTCTGTATCCCACTTCACAAATACCTCAGGGATAGGTCCAATGAATTGGGTATTTTTGATGATGTGGCTTTGTTTTGGGCATCCTGTGTAGGCTATCGCTTTTAGCAGACTGTTAATGGCATTGAAGTATTTTACAGGTCTTGAGGTGCCAGACTCTTTTTAGTGAAAGGAGAGGATACTTTACAAGCTTCTCATAAGACAAATTCTTTTTTTAATACGCAATATATATTTTGTGTTGTATGAAGTGCATACTATTTTTTTCAGTCTAGTACCGTGAAAAACTGGAGAAGAAGATTCTAACATATGGGACAAGTGTGTATTATTTTAACATTCTTTGCTTCGTATATAGCATTGACATATGGACTTACTGGTACGCTAGACAACAAAACAAACCCAGGAGAGAAATGAGATGCATCCAACAATCTCATTAAGAATTAGAGGACTTACTTTCACAACTACTGTTCAGAGAGAATTGGACATAATTCCATTTCAGCAACAAAGGCACAGGCCCTCTCACGGAACTCTAATTAGATATTAGATATCTGTAGAAAAAAAGGTGGATGTAAACTTTTTCCATCCAAAAAGGAATTAAAAAAATGCACAATTACATGAGCGATCTGTAGAACTACCTCCATATGCCCAACATGAAGATACACTGGAATGAAGGGCCACTGCATTGGCTTTTGATTGGATTGCACAGCAAAAGAAGACTGGGCACTATTGATTACCAACATACAGTGGCCTAACACTAATGATTCCCACATTTTCTTAACTATATAACTTACGAGAGTTCAACTATGCAAAGCTTGGACTTTGTGCAACATTTATTGGCTACAAGGGAAAAATATTTGTAGTTGAGAGAAACTGGAAATGAAACAAATCTGCCTTTTAACAAAAACATGAATATTCATCAGAATCTTAACATTCATTCATCAGTGTTTTATAAATAGGCTTATAATGGTTTCATTTATATCAGGGGTTGGCAACCTTTGGCACGTGGCCCGCCATGGTAAGCTCCTGGCAAGACGGGCCAGTTTGTTTACCTGCCGCGTCCGCAACTTCTGCCGATCGCAGACTCCCACTGGCTGCGGTTCGCTGCTCCAGGCCAATGGGGGCTGCGGGAAGCGGCGTGGGCCAACGTATGTGCTGGCTGCCACTACTCGCAGCCCCCATTGGCCTGGAGCGGCGAACTGCGGCCAGTGGGAGCCTGCGATCAGCAAAAGCTGTGGACGTGGCAGGTAAACAAACTGGCCCATCCTGCCAGGGGCTTACCATGGTGGGCCGCATGCCAAAGGTTGCCAATCCCTGATTTATATAAATGGTGTTGTTTGCTATCTGTAAGATTTTTAGTGGTAAACTTTAACTTTAACAGATGATAGAAGCAATGAAATACAAGTGTGATCTTGTCAACTACAGCTATGGAGAAGCAACACACTGGCCAAATTCTGGGTGAGTACATGAGGTTTACCATAACCAGGTTTAATACTGAAGAATACTGGTGTTAAAAATTTTTGCATTTGTGTAGTGGCACTGTCAACCGGAGTAAATAATCTAGACACTAATAATTCATTGATATTAAACTGCTGCACTACATCTCAAATTGCTGAACTTGGTCTGTGGATTTAAGTGAGCCTACTGAAATTGTCAGTATTTTGTAGTATATTGCAATACTCTTTCTGGGAAAAAAAAATTATAGTAATAATCCCTTTACAATGTGTGGATTGCTACAGAATCTTTCCTCAAGAATAGAATTTAATCTTTCTAAATAATTAATTTCCTTTTAACATTGTTCAGGGGTCACTCCCGTACTCTACTCCGTGACCACCCTTTCAGGTCTGGCAAGTAGGCTGAACATTACTCAATTATGGTCAAAAACAAAGGTGTAGGGTATGAAATCCTGGCCCCATCAGTTAGTGGGAGCTTTGCAGTTGATTTCAACATTGCCTGAATTGCATCCTGGATACTGAAAAGGAGAGAAAATATTTTGTTGCTTAAATGATATGTTTTCTGTATTTATTTTAGGAGAATTTGTGAAGTAATTAATGAAGCCGTATGGAAACACAACGTAATCTATGTTTCAAGTGCAGGGAATAATGGTCCTTGCCTTTCTACCGTGGGATGCCCAGGTGGAACTACATCTAGTGTAATAGGTAAGTAGCTCTCTTTTTAAAAAAAAAAAAAAAAAAAAAAAGGGGAGAGAGAAATCCATACAGTTTAGAAAATATCAAAATAGTTGATCTTTTAAGCTATATACTTACATTAAGTGATTGAGATAAGAACTTTTATCTTTTTGATAAATATCTTGTATTTATCAAAGCAAACAAATTAAGATTTTTCAGGATTGTAAAATCTTTTTTATGTCCCCAGCGGCAACTGTCTTAAATGGAGCTACATTCTTGGTGTATTTCTTTATGTACATGTGTGGCAACTGAGATTTGTTTTTTGTTAATGTTCAGAAGCCTGCTGTCCAGTCTGAATGTGTAGTAAATTTGTACTGTAAACAAAAAACAGCCTCTTCCTCCTCCTTTGGGTGGAATTGGACAATATTTGCTACTAATAATACCTGGCTGCTGACTGTGCAGAAGAATACATGAGGCTGCCAGGCAATTTGTCTTGATTTTTTTATTTTTAATAAACTTGTAGAAGGCAAGCCTTACAAATAGTCAAACTAGTCCTTAAAATGCTTCATAAGTGTAATTGTCTGTATTTTAAAAAAGACTCATTCACTCATGTCATTGATCATCTGGCAATTAGTAAAATGTAGTTTGTAGAAACAGCTAAGTTTGATCCCGATTTATCTCTTTCAAAGTATCTTAGACTCAGAAGATACATTTTGACTGGGGAAAAACACACTGTTTCTAATGTTAGGTCAGATACCCTGATATGCTGCCTCTTTCCTTTCCTAATGAATCCCAGCTTTGTAACTTGGATCTAAAATTTGGCATTTGTCCAGAGATATTCCTGAAAAAAAAATCCATCCAACTACAATGTAACATCTGTCAAAAGCTATTCTTGGAATCAAAACTTGTTCTTCCTGTTGGCTGTGATACATCTGATAAACTAGTAGTCAATGAAAATACTGAAAACATCATTCTAAAAAGAATAACACATTTTAAGATCATTAATGTTATTATCACTAAACATGTTTTGTTTGTCTTTTGTTTTTAAAAAGACAAGTTAGTATGTCGAATAATTGGAGCAGGAGTCTGGAGTTGAACTTTGGGTTCTGTTCAGAGCTCTGCACGTGACTCACTCTCACCTTGAGAGAACATAGAGAGGTTTAGTTGGCCCTTCGGCATAATGGGAATAACTTTTTTTGGCTTGTCTTTGCTGCAGAGTTAGCTTGAGGTATAACTCAGGTGTTGCTGCAACTAAACTTCCATTCATCTACACAAATCTCTAGCTCAGGTTTAATGGTCCTTTAAAATCAAGCTGGTTGGCTCATCATTGATATGGGTTGAAGCTTGAGTGCTGCTTCCTTAAGCTAGGGCTTCTCTGTGTACACTACACAGCATATGCCAGCAGAACCCCCTTGTGGCGATGCAGCATAAGCTGACGCATGGAGTTGTGCTGGCTTAGCTACACCGTCTGTCTGAATGACATTAGCTAATCTGACAAAAGCACTCTTCTGTCAGCATAGTTATGTCTGCACTGGGGATATAACTGATATATCTGTGCCGGCAAAACTTTGTAATGTAGACTAAGGCCGGATATATTCCTAAACATTAGATTGATTTAGCTACGTTGCTCAGAGCCATGAAAAATTTCACATCCTGGGTGCCGTAACTAGTTCAGTCTAACCCTTGGTGTAGACACAGGTAGGTCAGGGGCAGAATTATGCATTCAGCCTGTCTACTGCTTTTCAGAGGGATGGCTGTACAACATTGATGGAAAAGTCCCTTCCACTGATGTGGGAACTCTTACACTATGGCACTACAGCTCTGTTGCTCAAGTGTTTCGCATTGTGCCTGCTCCTAGACAGGCTAACTTAAGACTAGGTCAAATGGAGTAGCTCAAGTGTAGTAACTCGTGCTGTGCCAGTGAAGACAAGCCCTTACCTCATGGATTTTTTTTGAGTATTTTGAAATCTTCAGGTGAAAATAACTTTGTTTATCCCATTAATAGTAACAGAAATTGTATACATCAGTGTGACTAAATCCTGACGTAAATCTTGGTATTCCGGGGAAATCTTTTTTTCTAAAGGGTTGGCTATAGGACAGACGGGGGCAGGAGAGCAAATTCCAACTAGATGAATTTAGGGTTGCTTGCTTAAAGTGAGGAAAACTATTAGCTAGGCCCAGACAATTATACTTTGGCTGGAAGGTCGTCAATGCAATATACTTAACCTAAAATAATTCTTTTGGGGAAACCTGTTCTCACAACGTATATAGCTATGCTGTGACGGGCGTGGTAAATTGTTTCTGTACCACTTGTTCTCATGTCTCATTTTACTACAGCATGTGACTTCTGAAACCTTACAGGCTTTACTTGGCCCGTGTTTGTCTTGTCAAGATTCTGTTTTCCAAGACCATTGGAATTTGTCATCTGAGACAATTAAGAACTTGGAACATGAATGCGTACTATTGCACTTGAATAAATGTGTTTTTAAATATATATATAATACATGGTAGAACCCTGTTTATCCGGTCTAATTGGGACAGGGGCCAGATCAGATAAACCAGTGAATGTGAAAAGGTGATGCTGCAGTGCCATCTATTGGCCGCAGGAGAGGTCGCCCACTTTTGGACCTGGAGTCCTGGTTGTTTTGGTAAATGCAGAGAGCTGGTTAAGGGTGAGTCAGATAAATGGGGTTCTGCTCTGTGTGTGTGTGTATTTATAATGACAAAGGGTAGAGACTGAAATAGGCACAGAACATATCATAGTTGCTACTATATACAATGCCTGCTTGGCCTTCAAATTTACTCTCTAAAGTACAAAACTTTACTGAAGAAAAACTTAACTGTTTCTCAATATCTGTCAAACTTTATGCTAGCTGAAGCTTACAATGTTTCTAAAAAATGTAATTGTTTTCCAGATTAAAATAGTTAAAATATACATACTGCTTATTTAAAGTTATTTTTGTGTATGCTGTAGGCTACAGACGAGGTTGTTTTTAAGATCTTGCATCGTTCTAAAGTTGAGAATACTAATATTTTTTAATAGGTGTTGGTGCATATGTATCACCTGATATGATGGTTGCTGAATATTCTTTGAGAGAGAAACTACCAGCGAACCAGTATACTTGGTCTTCCAGAGGTCCTAGGTAGGTTATGTATAATCCACAAGTTCACAGGCTGCATGGCTGATTTTAACTGTAGAATCCAAGCTTGTCAGAAGACAGTAGCAGATAAGTGTAATTTTCCAGTGAGAAGCTTTTAGTACGGACACCCTTTCTTAGAAATCAAACCTCCTTTGGCTCTTAATGCTTAGGATGTTGCAGCACTTCAAATTGCTTTTCCACAAAGCATTCGCAGTATACCTCAGGGAAATGTTAGAATACCATTGCTCTCCTTTATTGATTCCTTTGTTCTTGTGGTTAGTGAAAGTTTGCTCTGTAGTTATCTGTAGTTGTCATCTGTTGCTCCCTCAAAGAAAAATGTTAATACTGCTAAAAGCTGTTGAAGCTAACAAACACTACTGTGAGGAAGATTCTGTCTGGCCTTTTCTGGAGTTTATGTCAGGCTTCTGTTTGTTAGTTTGTGTGTAGTTGCAGCTTTCCAGTAACTGTGAGTGCTGTTTGGAGAGTGAGCAAAAGGGATCTACAATTCAAATTGACGCTTAGTGCGTCTTGGCACAGATCACATCGCTCAACATGCAGACCCTGTTTGAGGATTTTGCATGGGCCATTAAAGGTGAATTGGAAAGCAAAAATAGTTTGCCTTTTATGATATATAAATATGGCCTCAAAGATCTAAAGAAATTGTGTGTTCTTGCAAAGAGCAAAAATATCAGACCTCCACTTTTCCTCCTTTTGCTTGGCTAAATGATTAGACATATTGAATCTCATACGATTCAGATTTCTGCAGCAAGCTTACAATTGAAGAGGGAAAATGTGGAGGTTTAGATTAAGAATTCGTAATCCTTTTCCTCTTATTTGGGGGCAATGAGAACTGCAACTCAGCTTTCAGTTTCATGTGCCATTGCTATTTAAATGCGTCAGACATCTTTGCCAAATGAGGGCAAAAAAGAAAAAAATCCAGAAATAACGTTTTACATACATTGTTTTTAAAAAGGTCAGGAAAACTTTTTTTAGGTAACACTTTTGTCATAAAGGAGCAGTATGGGCATATTTTTATTTGCAATTGAACCTCAAGGTCCAGGAGGATTCCCAAAAAATGTAAACCTGATTCGTTTGTCTGGAAGACCTCCAAGAAGACTTAAGTTGAACAATGGTCCATTTTATGTCCGGATTCTCTACTTCTAAGTGGCCATGGAGGTGGGAGGAGTTGGCAAAAATCTTTCCAATTGCTGGCCTGGGGAATACAAAGTGTCCCCTTCATTGTACTCTAGGTTTGAGGAAGCCAGAGTGCAAAGAAGACGGTAGGGACCTAAAGTTCAGTTAGCTTGGTCTTCACTTATATAGTTTCTTACATATAAAATCAATGGGGTCTAAATTAGCTGTTACCACTCAAGAAAGAGATCTTGGAGTCATTGTGGAGAGTTCTCTGACAACATCCACTCAGTGTGCAGCGGCAGTCAAAAAAGCAAACAATGCTGGGAATCATTAAGAAAGGGATAGATAATAAGACAGATAATATATTGCCTCTATATAAATCCATGGTATGCCCACATCTTGAATACTGCATGCAGATGTGGTTGCCCCATCTCAAAAAAAGATATATTGGAATTCAGAAAGGTTCAGAAAAGGGCAACAAAAATGATTAGGGGTATGGAACGGCTTCTGTATGAGGAGAGATTAATGAGACTGGGACTTTTCAGCTTGGAAAGGGACAACTAAGGGGGGAAATGATTGAGGTCTATAAAATCATGACTGGTGTGGAGAAAGTAAATAAGGAAGTGTTATTTACCCCTTCTCATAACACAAGAACCAGGGTTCACCAAATGAAAGTAATAGGCAGCAGGTTTAAAACAACCAAAGGAAATATTTCTTCACACAATGCACAGTCAACCTGTGGAACTCTTTACCAGAGGATGCTGTGAAGGCCAAGACTACAATAGGGTTCAAAAAAGAACAGCACAAAGGGGCCCTAAAAACCCCAGGCTGGAGATTGCACAGGCATTGTGGGAAGAAGATTGCTGTAAGGCTGTCTCCCAAGGATCCTATGGCAAGGCCCACAGGATGGGCATTCCAGGATGGTGTTGCAGCATGAAGTGTTGTGGAGATTCCAGGCAGAGCTGCCGCCAGTCCATAGAGCAGCATAGAGGTGAGGCAGCAGTTACTTAGGCATGGTATACGCTATAGTTACGTCAACATAAGGCGGCTTGCGTTGACCTAACTCTGTAAGTGTCTACACTACAACATTGCTCCTGCTGATGTAAGTTGCCCACTATATCAACCTAATAATTCCACTTCTGCGAGAGGTGTAGTGCTTAAGTTGATGTAGTTAGGGTGACACAGTGTCTGTGTAGACACTGTGATTTACGTTGCCTGTTGGCTGTCACACCCCATCCTACGATATCTCTCACATTTAAGTTGGTGGAAGAGTTCCTGGTCAGGACACGCACCACTGACAGAAGTTGTAATTACTTGGCCCTGGTCTACACTGGGGGGATCGATCTAAGTTATGCAACTTCAACTACGTGAATAATGTAGCTGAAGTCGACATACTTAGATCGACTTACTGTGGTGTCTCCACTGCGGTGAGTCAACTGCTGCCGCTCCCCCGTCGACTCTGCCTGCTCCTGCTCCTCTCGTGGCACTGGAGTACAGGAGTTGACAGTAGAGAGCTCAGGGGTAGATTTATCGTGTCTAGATTAGATGTGATAAATTGATCCCCACTGGATCGATCGCTGCCCGCCGATGCGGCGGGTAGTGAAGACATACCCTTGGTGGCTGTGCTTAGGTCGACTTAATTTTGTAGCGTAGACAAGGCTTTAAGAAAGGCCCCAGAGTCTGTCTGGATTGTGCCAGGGGCCTTTCCAGTCCCTGAAACATCCCAGAACCATCTTAAAGCCGCGATAGGCCTCTGTGCTGTGCCTCAGTTCAGGGCATTGCCTTTAAACTTTAAAGTGTGGAAGTGACCTTTAAAGTGAAATTAAAGCTCTTACTTTTGCATCCCCTTTTGCTCTCACTTGCTGCTATTATTTTTGTAGGAAAAAATTAGGGGATGTACATTTGTCATGTGCTTGACGTTTATACTTGAGTACCTAACAGATTAGGCATCTAAAATAACTTGAAATACAATATTGGATGCCTAACTTTTGGTTAGGAAATTTGTTCATTTGACAAACTGGAGCCTGTGATAAGTAAAAATAATCTATTCTACCAGTTCTAAAAATATTCAGTGTTATAGGAGTTTAATATTTATTTTCTCCTAAGTGAAGTTTTTATAGTCAAGTCATGACTGAATAGTATGAAAATGCTTTTAAAAAAGAATTGTTTAATATCAAAATCATTTTCAAATTTGGTAGTCCATGTACAGTAGCGTTAGCAGATGAACACTGAAATACTTATTAAATATAATAGTATGATAGCTTTAATGTGAAATGGTTGTTTGTATAAACAGAGATTTGGATTTCAATAATTGTATCAAAACTTTTTAGTACCGATGGAGCCCTTGGAGTGAGTATCAGTGCGCCAGGAGGAGCTATTGCTTCTGTTCCTAACTGGACTTTACGAGGAACACAGCTCATGAATGGCACATCTATGTCTTCACCTAATGCATGTGGAGGCATTGCTTTAGTACTATCAGGTAATGAATATTGTCTCTCTTTGTTAGAGATAAATTTTTGTCTTTTCATTCTTGCACAATTTTGTAAATTGAAATCCAGTAATATTACTGAAGCAACCTATGTTTCTTACATTTAATAAGAGTTAATAGTGTTGAATCTTCATGTTCTTTAATATTTTATCAATAACACTTTAATTTCAGGACTCAAAGCTAATGATGTTCATTATACTGTTCATTCTGTCAGAAGAGCTTTAGAAAATACTGCAGCGAAGGCTGAAAATATAGAAGTGTTTGCACAAGGACATGGTATTATTCAGGTACTTAACAGCATAGATGCAAAAATTATACAAATTATCAACTTTAAAGGGATATTGTCAACTTGAAATCTGGTCACTTGGGGAGGAAAAAAGTTAAGTAGTTGCAAGTGCTACACAATTATAATCACACTTTTTTCTTTCTGAATCACTTTTCTCTTTGCTGTGCAGTAATCCACACAAATAGGAAACTGGCTCTAAAAAAGTTCTTACAGTGAACAGATTATATACTTAGATTACTTTGTGTATTTAAGTAGAATGACTTCATTAGATATGATAACAAAAGCATTGAATGAAAATACCGCTTGTTTCATCCTAACAGTTAGCTTGTGGGTTTATGCTGAATCTGCTGCTTCCTAGTTCTTCGCTTTGGTGTTGTTTATTTCTTTTGTTCGTTTTTCCTAGCAAGGAGTTTCGCTGGAGCCCAATTCACCAATATTTTTTTTAAATGGCAAATTAAAACACAAAATAAAAAAAATTTGAAATATACTAAGACAATTGTGAACACGGTGTCTATAACACCATCTATATTTACTATACTGCCTATCTGAAAACTAATTACAGGTAAAATTTTCAATAATCCCTGCGTCATTGGCTTTCAGTAAGACTTGGGTTCCTAAGCATAGCATATGGTGTTTCACAAAGCATAGGGACTAATGGTAGTGCAACACAGGGGATCAGCATGTGAATCCTAATGGTTATATTTAGGCTCCTAAATCTTACTGGAAATCACTGAAACTTAAGCTCCTAAGTCCATTTTGAAAATGGTACTTTTTTGAAATTTTGCCCCACGTCTTTAGATCATTTTTTCCTCATTGGAGAAAGTGAATTCTTTCTCCTCTGTTCTATGTAATATGCCCAAAGATGCCCTACCTCCAGCAAGGACACCTTGTCAAGGCATATTGAATGCAGTTCCTTCTTGCAATGTTGTGCATAGCCACTGTAGGCTGTTTTAGAGCACTGCAGTACTCGCAATGTCTGCTGGCATAGGAGATAAGGTATAACCATTGTGATTCAAATACTAGACCCTTTTGTTGCCCTACCATTAGTGGCTATGCTTTCTAAAAACTTCATCTAGAAGTTGGGTATTTTCTATTGTGACTACTGTAGGGTTAAATGGGTATATTGGAACACTGTCTTTTCTCAATAGGTTGATAAAGCCTATGACTACCTCATTCAAAATTCATCATTCACAAGTAAAATAGGTTTTACTGTTACTGTTGGAAACAGCCGTGGAATCTACCTCAGAGATCCTGTCCAGATAGCTGCACCTTCTGACTGTGGGGTTGGCATAGAACCTGTTTTTCCTGAGAATACAGGTAGGGAAGAAGCTGGTTATATAAACATGTTTAGGAATGTTCTTGTGTAAATTCGATGAGGACTTGGGTCTAAAGATCACACAATTAGCTTAACACTTGATAACGATATTATACGTTTAAATGGAAAAAAAAGATGTAGTGAGTTATGTCATGTACCTGTATTATAAAAAAGCTGCTACTCTTAATTATAGTTTCAATAGTTGAACCAAGGTTGTTTTTCCCGTGATAACACAGCTTAATCAAGATACTTTTCCATTCTAAACCCTTGGTTTTAGTCTCTGTTTTTTCAGTTTCATTTGGAGGGTGAAGTCCTTCATGTTTTTAACTCAAGCATGTCTGTCTTTCTTTTGGAGAAATTTGAAATGAAAAATATCAAGTGTTTTAAATGAACGTGGGGAAAATATTCAAAACATTTTAAAATTTCCTCTAACTTGAATAATCTGTGTGAATTTAAAACTTCAATTTTTGCATCTTATGTAGCCCTCTATGGGATTGTATACTTTTTCAAATGTGAAAGCACTTAGTTGAGAAATAACTAATTCCTGGACATGACCTCTTGTGGCCCCAAACTTTCAGGGTCGAAGTTCTATATAAAGCACTTGCACTTCCATCAGTTCTTTTTCTGTGATCAGTAGTTGCAGAAGTCCTTCTTTTTAAAGTTTTTAAATCAGATTTCTAGCTTTTTCTCTAACACTTTTGTGTATAGTTAAGTTAGGGTAGTTTTGGGATTTTAGTATTGTTGTGTGCTGTAGTGCGCTTAAATCATGATTCAATACTTGGATCTTTTGAAGTCTAGATTCAGGAGGTATATATCTTGGCCTTCATCATCTCTCAATTGTGTCCAACCAAGTGTCTTCTCTGTTTTAGGGGGAGTCGTCCCTATCAGTGCATAGTTTTTTGTTTTACAGAATGTTGTTTTACACCCTGAGACATGGCTTTTGTAAGAGTAAATATATTCAGTCTGCTAATTTGCCTCCGTTAATCTCTAAAGAAGCTTTGTGTTGCTCTTTTTTACTTTGTAATTTACCTTTGAAACTAGAAGGAAAACAGTTACTAAATCACCTTGATTGGCTCATTTGGGTGCCTTTTTAAAATTGGTTTCCCAGAATAAAGTGCACAATTCTGAATTTGGTTCTGTGTGGGCATTTATACCTGGAACAGTTGCCTCCCTTAATTTGGTACAGGTTGTCTGTCTTGTACGCTCAAGGGTCCTGTATGTTACTCCCACACTTTGAGCTGCTTTCAGATTCCTTACTATTTATCTGTATATTTTGTTGCCTCAGTCTCCCAAGAGGAGGCTCTCCTCTAGAAGACTTCATTCAAGGGATTGAGTGCAGATGAGGTAATCCCTGATTATCTTGCAATATTAATGGAGATTCCATTATTTTAGATGGAAATTTAGGTTTGGTCTACATTACAAAAGTTGCACACTTTTTTAACTTAAGAGATATAAAATTGATCTAGTTAAACCAGTGTAAATGCCAAATGCACTTCTAATGGCCAAAATAATGTAATGGGTGATGCAGGACTCTTTTTTTAATAAATAATTAAGAGGGTAATGTAATACCAGTAAACATGGATTCATGGAAAATAAGTGTCAAACTAACTAGATATTATTTTTTTGTGTTTACAAACTTGGATGATAAAGATAAGTGTTGAAGTATTTAGACTTCTGTAAACATTTCATTTGGTACCCCACTACATTTTAAGAAACTAGAATGATACAAAATTAACATGGCAAATTAAATTGATTTAAGAAATGGTTAACTGACAGGTCTCAAAATGTTGTAAATGGGGAGTCATTGAGCAGTCATTGTGTTTGTAGTGCGGCACTGGAAGAAAACAAAATCATTGCTGATATAGTTTGTAGATGATCTGAAGACTGGGGGATGGTAAATAACAAAGAAGATGGGTCACTAATACAGAGCAATCTGGATTGCTTGGTAAACTGGGCAGTCGATATACATTTTAATTTGGACAAATGTAAGGTTATATATTTAGGAGCAAAGAATATAGACTATATTTACAGGGTGAGGGACTCTGTCCTGCCAAGCAGTGACTGAGAAAGGCTTGGTTTTCACAGTAAATAATAAGCTGAGTAGGAGCTCACAGTGCGATGCTTTGATGAAAAGAGCTAAGGCAACCCTTGGACCTATAAATGGTAATAATGACTGGGAGTAAGGAAGTGATATTTACCTTGCTGTTTGGCAGTGGTGTGACTGCTGCTGGAACACTGTGTGTCCCGTGCTGTCCTGTATACACTTCAAGAAGGATGCTGAAAAATTGGAGAGGGTTCAGAGAAAAGCCAGGAGAATGATTAGCAGGGATTCTCAAACTTCATTGCACTGCAACCCCCTTCTGACAACAAAAGTTACTACACCACCTCAGGAGGACAGGTCAAAGCCCAAGCCCCACCGCCCTGGGTGGGGGGAAGCCAAAGCTGAAGCCCAAGGGCTTCAGCCCCACACAGGAGGCCTGTAACCCTCAGCCTTGCCACCAAGGTCTGAAGCCCTCGGACTTCGGCTTAGGCCCTGGGAGGTGGGGCTCGGGCTTTGGCTTGGCCCTGGGCCCCGGCAAGTCTAACGCCAGCCCTGGTGACCCCAGTTAAAACAGGGTCGTGACCCACTTTGGGGTCCCGACCTACAGTCTAAGAGCTGCTGGACTAAAGGATTGGAAAGCATGGGAGAGATCAAGGGAGTACTCAATCAGTTTTTCAAGGAGAAGGTTAAGGGATGACTTGATCAATTTATAAGTACCTAGAACAGAAATCTCATAATAGGGTGCTCTTCAATCTAGTAAATAAGAAGATAAGATCCAGTGGCTGAAAGTTGAAATTCACCTGGAAATAAGGCCAAAAATTTTTTTTTGACAGCGAGGCTAATTAATCATTGGAACAACTTAACAAAGGGTTGGGTCAAGTCCATCACTGACCACTTTTAATCAGGTTTGGATGTTTTTCTACTTCAAACTGAAATTAATTCATGGAAGTCCTAAGGTCTGCAGGAGGTGGGACAAGATGATTACAGTGGTTCTTAAATCTATGAAAACCAGTTTAACCCTTGCTTAAATTGGTTTAGTTTAATTCGGTAATTCACCAATACAAGCTTTAACGTTAATTTAGTTAAACCTTCTGTAACTTTTCTATAATAGACAAGCCTCTAGATTCTGGAGCATAGATAACTGCATCCAAAAGAGGACTGGCTTGCTGAGCAACGGCGAGATTGTTTTCCATTGGGACTTTCTTATTTTATCCTTCTCGGTGTCATAGAGGACTGTTTCCAAGATATAGGTATAAACCACAGATTAACAAAATAAAGGCCAATGTTTTTCATTTGGCAGATTTCTAAGATAAATGCTCAACATGTTGCATCTAGTAGTGATTATAAGTAAGCATTCTTCTTCTCACAATGTTCTGTTAATCTCTGAAGGTCCTGTTTGAAACTTGTCATTGAGAAGTATTCCTTTCAGAAGTTTGAGTATCAATGCCTTTTCAAAAGTTATTTCATACAAATTTGGATATAATACAATTCTTAAATATTGAATAGTTCTGTTACCGTGATCTTTTAGTTCTGATACAGTTATGTTTAGGGCTGTGATTTTTGTCACGGAATCTGACACTTCCAGAGACCTCCTTGACTTGAGCCGCAGCGCCTGGGAGCTGCAGGATCCCCCCACCGCCCATGGTGGCTGGGGACTCTGAGCTCCCAGCCACAGCGGGTGGAAGGGGGTGCCCCGGGAGCTCCCCATTTTACATATTTTAGTAAAAGTCATGAATACGTCATAGACTTCCATGAATTTTTCTTTATTGCTTGTGACCTGTCTGTGACTTTTACTAAAAATATGCATGACAAAATCTTAGCCTTAGTTACATTAGAGATGATGTCACAGCATGGTGAATGCATTGATTTTTACACTGCAGTGGAGGACCTGAAAAAGGTGAATGGGGAAGGAAAACTATTTCTGTATTTAGGCTGTCTGCCCTGGGAGCTAGGGGTGTCATTCCCAGCTTGAGTAGACATATTTGCACTAGCTCTCATTGAGGTAGCATGCTAAAAATAGTGAAGTAGCCTGGGCAGTGGTGGCATGGGTTAGCTGTGCCAAGTACAAACCTGCCTGGACCCCATGGGTATGTGATTGGGGCGACTAGCCTGTGCTGCCGTTGCTACTGTGGCTACACTATTACTGTTTGCATGCTAGCTCAGTGAGAGCTGGATATCACAGCCCCAGCTCCAAGTGTAGACATAGCCTCAGATGATCATAGGTGGAGTCCTTTTAAAAAAAAAATTGCGTTTTACTGAAATGGTTCTGAGAATTTCATTGAGGGTTGGTAGGAAGAAGGGTTTCCAGCTGAGAGCACCAGAATTCACTCATGGTGATGGTGCTGCCTATCCAAGAGAAATGGTAACCATTTTTGTCTGAGGGAGTGCATCCCATTATCAAGTCAAACATCTTTTTTGTTTCTGAAAGGTAATTTTCAGTGGCACGTTTAACAATAAAAGCAGCGTCTTTAAAGGTTTCAAGGAGTGGGTTCCCACCGTTAATAGTGAGACATGCACACATCGGTGGAAATTTTTTTTTTTTTGTTACTGTGGCGCCTAAACATTTGTTTGGATTATTGTATTAAAAGTTTAAAAATTGCATCTTGTTTCAGAAAACACCGAAAGAATCTCTCTCCAACTTCATTTAGCTTTAACTTCAAATGCAGCATGGGTTCAGTGTCCCAGTCATTTAGAGCTCATGAACCAATGTAGGCATATTAATGTACGTGTGGACCCACGTGGTCTGAGAGAAGGACTACACTACACAGAGGTATGAACGTACTTATATTTATAAACAAAAGTATTTGCTGTCTCCCTTTGCTGTGGTCATTTTCATTTAGCTTTTAGAAAAATCATTTTTCTAGTAGATTATAGCATCCAAAGCTTTTAATTTATTTTACTTTCTCCTGTACTGGGTAGCAAATGCTGTTGCACAATTAGTTTATTTAAAACAGGAAAAACTTGTGGTTTCGTGTAAGAAAAAAGTAAACCATGTTCTTTACCTTGCCCCCTATTTCTGCAAAATTTTGTAATATTGACAAAAAGCAATTACGTTTTTTGCAGACTAGTAGTATAGATTTTTTTTAACATTTCAGATAATTTTTCCAGTTAGCTCTTGTAATTTATTACTACAAGAGACTTACCGTAGCTGTTCAGTGTGTCTTAACTCTAAATATTTATAACTTAATGTTTTTATTAGATTTTTAAAATAAAATTAAGCATTTTTATCTCTTTTTGAAATATCTGAACCTCTGTGGGTATATCTACACAGCAATTAAACACCTGAGGCTGGTCTGGGTCAGCTGACTGAGGTTCATGGGCTCAGGCTGCAGGGCTGTGAACTTGCTGTGTAGATGTTCCAGGGGCAGGCAGGGTCCCACAGTATGCCCAGCACAAATGTCTGCTCAGCAATATTTAGACCCGCAGCTAGAGCCCATATCAGCTGACCTGGGCCAACTGTGGCCATGCCCCAAGTTTTTTTATTCCAATGTAGACATGCCCTGTGTGGCTAATACTTCCCTGTATGTGGAGAAGGATAGTGGAGTTAAAAGTATGTCTTACTGAATTAAATGAGGAGGCTGCTTTCAATTCAGATGTTCTACTATTCTCTTGCCTTTTCTGTTCTCTCCCTCATTTTTGCCCCATTGATCCTTTTTAAAATAGTTGACTATCCCCCCAAAGAGTCCAAAACTTAGAATGGCACTAAAACGTTTCCATTGCATTGCAGCTGGAATTTTCAAATGTTGGTGGAACAACAAAAATAACTTTCCTTGTTAGAAAAAAAGCACTTCAGGTTTTTTAGAACAATTATAAAAAACTAAGGTCTCTGATTGCGCTGCAGTAGCAGTGAAGAAATTTGTCAAAGGGTCTGGAGGTAGTATGGTTTCAGCCATGCTGATATTTAAGGCTGGGACTTAAACAATGCTTGATGGATTGTGTGCACAAAAAATCAAGGTGTGGAGAGCAATAATGGAAGTGTAAGGGGGTGGCGGCGAGGGGTGGGGGGGGATTGAGAGGGGACACAAGACAGTGGTGTAGGAAGAGGTCTGAGCTGAAATTAGTCCTTACCTAACCAAGTAACTAAACTTGTCATATGTGATTGTGCAGTGCAGAAACCAATGAAAAAGTACGGGATTCTGAATGTACTACTTAAAAATATTTTTAAAAGTTGAATTTATAAAAAAAAACCTACTAATTCTTAAACTGGTGGTACTTTATATGTTTTTCTGGTGTGGCAGTGATTAAAGCCTCTTCAGCCTGTAGCCCCTCTAAGTTCATTGAGCAATAATGATACCGATGCAAAATACTCCACAGCCAGTCTATAGAAGCTCACTCTGGTCATATTACATCATTTTAAATTGCTTTAAGACATGATGCTGTGTAACTGCTTTTATTTTGATTAATTCGTCAGGTATGTGGTTATGATATAGCAACGCCTAATGCAGGCCCTTTGTTCAGAGTTCCAATAACTCTTATTATACCAGCAAGGTCAGTGAACATTTACTTTTTTCTTTTTTACCCCCCCGTGCATGGCTACATAATCTGACTATGATATATTGTCCTAGCTGCTTTCTTGGGTCTTTCAGCCAGTTCTGGTTTCATTTGTCTCAATATCCAAGCTAATATAAGTCCTCTGCCAGAAGGAATAGTGCAAATTGCCCCTGAATACAGAGGGGGCAATAGAGAGAGAGAAGCTGAGTTAATGTAAATGTAATGCCATTGTCCTCACCCAGTGGTGCTGCATGAAGACTGGGTAGTGAAGAGTCACAAGCTGATTTATAGTGTATTGGTGGAACACCAGAAGGCACCAAAATCCTAAAGCCAATGTTGTCTGTTAACATGGTGTGTCTAGCTCCTGTTGGAAATGCGATGAGCTCATGTCTGACAAAAACTAGTTGTCATGAATTACTATGACCAGTGCTGATGGGCTCTGAAGAGACTGTGGACATAAAGATGTACTTTGCATGCAATAACAGTGAAGCTCATTCTGTTATGGAACACAGGTTCCCTTTGAAATAAGCACTTGTGCAAGCAAGGGGCATCATGATCCAAAGTGACAAATGTCCCATGGTCTCATCTGTATATGAGCCATGGGGATTTTAACCCCATTAGCTGCATTTTTAAGATTTCAAAAAAGATTATTCAGTTTTAAAGTTATTAAACTTTAAAATTATATTCACAGAATAGATGAATCTTCACACTATGACCTTTCATATACTGATGTGCATTTTAAGCCTGGTCAAATCCGAAGACACTTCATTGAGGTTCCTCAAGGAGCTACATGGGCTGGTAAGGAAAATAAAAATACAAATTTAACAAAAAATTATGTCTTTCAAACAGGCAGTACTCCCAGTGATTTCAATGGAAGTGTTATGAGTAAGACTTCAGGATTAGATCAATGAATTATTTGTGAAATGCTTTATTTTTTTTTATTTTAAGCTCTTTTGGGGGAGAGTGTCTTTTTATATATATATATATATATATATATATATATATATATATATATAGTGTCTAGCACAATAGGACTCTAATTCTGATTGGGTTTGTGGCACTACAAGAAAAAATTACTAAATGATAATTGGGTATATTTGCATCACTGAGGGAAATTTGTGTGTGTAATACTATAATTGACCCTCTTTTGTCTGGCTTAAAAACAGGAAGATGATGTAAAAGGGGACATGCCAGTATTCCACTTTAGAATGCTAATTGCAGAGTTATATGCTGATTGCCTATTGTGACAGACCCCCCTGGGTACAACTTGGACTGTGGGACCGCCGCGTCCCCTTTTTCTCTGTGGGTTAGGGTACCTCTCTCACTGCTCTACTAGTGGCCAGCAGCCCCTTCAGGCTTCGCTCTGACACAGCCATTAGCATGTGAAGGCACACCCAAAGTTGCATGCAGGCTCTCAGAGCCACTTATGAATTATATGCAGGGAAATAGCAGCAAATCCCCCTCTCCCCCAGCCTTGTACCCCAGATATGTACCATCTTACATAACTCAAGGCCTTCTTTATCAATGCAAGCTCATTAATTAGTTTGCCACTTCATCAAAGGATAATGGACATGTCCCAGGCTTCGTAATCTGAGCAGATCCCCCAAGCACTTATGACAAACTCACAGGTTAAGATTAAATATTAAAATAGGTTTATTAACTACAGAAAGATTTTAAGTGATTATAAATGTTAAGCATAAAGGTCAGTATTGGTTACATAAGAAATAAAAGGTAAAATTGCAGTCTAAATCCTCAACTTTGTCAGACTAAGCACAATTCAAAGAAGGCAGTTTTTCTTACCCCACTACGAGTTATAAGCAGTTCACAGTTCTTAATACACAGGCTGACTTCCCTGCTCAGCCTGGTACCAGTCGCCTCAGTTCAAAGTCTTTTTTCTTCCAGGTTTCAGAGTAACAGCCGTGTTAGTCTGTATTCGCAAAAAGAAAAGGAGTCCTTGTGGCACCTTAGAGACTAACCAATTTATTTGAGCATGAGCTTTCGTGAGCTACAGCTCACTTCATCAGATGCATACCGTGGAAACTGCAGCAGACTTTATATATACACAGAGAATATGAAACAATACCTCCTCCCACCCCACTGTCCTGCTGGTAATAGCTTATCTAAAGTGAGCATCAGGTTAGGCCATTTCCAGCACAAATCCAGGTTTTCTTGGATTTCTTTAGACTTGGAGAGTGGTCAGTTTGGATGAGCTATACCAGCAGGAGAGTGAGTCTGTGTGTGTATGGGGGTGGGTTTTTGGAGGGGGGTGAGGGAGTGAGAGAACCTGGATTTGTGCAGGAAATGGCCTAACTTCATTATCATGCACATTGTGTAAAGAGTTGTCACTTTGGATGGGCTATCACCAGCAGGAGAGTGAATTTGTGTGGGGGGGTGGAGGGTGAGAAAACCTGGATTTGTGCTGGAAATGGCCTAACCTGATGCTCACTTTAGATAAGCTATTACCAGCAGGACAGTGGGGTGGGAGGAGGTATTGTTTCATATTCTCTGTGTATATATAAAGTCTGCTGCAGTTTCCACGGTATGCATCTGATGAAGTGAGCTGTAGCTCACGAAAGCTCATGCTCAAATAAATTGGTTAGTCTCTAAGGTGCCACAAGGACTCCTTTTCTTTTTTCTTCCAAACATTCTCATTGCCTTCAGAATAGGTGGGGGAAGAGAGGTGGACTCATGATTCCATTGTCCCTTACTTTATACTCTCAGTTCATGTGCATGCAAAAAAACTGGCTCCACCATGGAGTCAAGCATCACATGTCCTGAGACCTTGCTGAGTCAGAGTTAAGCAATCCCCATTATGTAAATCTCTTGTTTACAATACTCCTGTTGATCAATTGATGGTCACTTAACACCGGTTGGGATGTGGCTCACCTCCTTTGTTGCCAATTGAGAGCTAGCTGTGGGCATCTCCCAGACTCGCAACATGTTCAATAACAACCATATAGCAAAATTTCATAACTCCATGTACAGTGATGATATACATATTTTGATAGAACAATGAGTTTCAGTAAATACGAAGTCTCATAGTGTACCTTACAAGGCATTCTTTGTACAAAAGTCATAACCATATACAAATGGTGAATGTGGTGGTTACAGGGTGCTATTTTGAGGTACAATATGTCCCACCCATATATAGCAAGAGTGAGAGGAGCATTCAGCACTTCTTTGTTTCTTTAATAAGTATTATGCAGATTCTTTCAAGCATTTCTTTTTAGAAAACAATACAAATGTATTTAGAACTTAACGTGGCTGTTTAACGTTTTGCACTTTAGTAGAGAATATTAATGTGTGTTGGATGGAGTTGTGAATGTATTAATCTAATGTGAACAAGAAGTAGATACTAGCTTATTCCATGTGAAAGTATAATTTAATGTGGTGGGGACAGTTTTGATTGTAGAGTTCTTGGATGGTACAAGGTTATAGAATTCATATTTGGTTTTGTATTCAATTTTTACTCTTGACCAGTATTACAGATTGGATTGTTTGAGTTTGGTATGGTCTGGGAAAGCCAATAAGATAACTTGTGGGTGCGTGTACTGATGTAATATCCAGGAGTAATTAGGTTAATGTTGAGTGGTGTGTAGTTGCTAAATAGTTAAAACAGAGATGTAGATTCATCTTTAAACCTCGTCTTTCAGTGTTACTATTGTTATGGCATTCTAAAAATTTGGCTGTGCTGTACTTGAAAATAAAAAAAAATTTGAGGCTTTTAATGTTTATGGTATTATAAAGTGTCTAGATATAGGAAATTGGATTTTTTTTTGTTTTGTTTTGTTGACCTTGATGTGACGATGTGCCTTAAGATTAGTGGATATTTTAAACAAACATACATTTGTTTTGATGTGAACAAAATGGATCAGTTAGACCATCAGCATGCAAAACATTCCGTATCGTTTCATATGATGAAAAAAATGCCATTGAAAACTAGCTTTCTTTTGTGAATTTCTTGCCCTGTTTCTAACCAGCTACAAAATAATTTGAGTAAGGGATTAGGCAGCATACAGGGGAATATGACACGTGAATAAAATGGCTGTAACAAATCTCTTCATTGTTTGTTTCTAGACTTCAACACCAAGGGTTTTTTGAGGTAGAATAAATATTCTTTGGAAGTTGTACGATTAGTACATAAACGCCATTGAGAAAAATTTTCAATCTTAATTTTCTTAGTTATTTCTTAAATAGATATCTTTTTATAATGACTGATTGCTTTCTATTATCTTAAAAAGAAAAGGAGTACTTGTGGCACTTAGAGACTAACCAATTTATTTGAGCATAAGCTTTTGTGAGCTACAGCTCACTTTGAGCTGTAGCTCACGAAAGCTTATGCTCAAATAAATTGGTTAGTCTCTAAGGTGCCACAAGTACTCCTTTTCTTTTTGCGAATACAGACTAACACGGCTGTTACTCTGAAACCCTTCTATTATCCTAATTTTGTTTTAGCTAAGCCATTTATGCAGTCTTTACATACATACATACATACATACATACATACATACATACATAAAAAAATAAACAGAATAGTGTTTTAGAATAATTCTATTACAACATCAGATTACTAGTTCTGTAGCTTGGGGCAAATCAAGAGCATATGGCCTGTGTGTGTGTGGTTTTTTTAAATACAAACCTGAAGTGGCACTTTAGGTCAAAAAGTCTGTATCAAAAGTCTTCTCTAGCAGGTATTAGCAAGCAGGCTGGTAGCACCACCCGTTAAGCTTGCCCCACACTTCCCATTATAAACCTCTGTTTTCAGTTGCTTATAACTAAGGCAAAGTTTTAGTCAGGTATTTTTAGTAAAAGTCATGGACAGGTCACAAGCAGTAGACAAAATTCATGGCCCGTGACTTGTCCGTGACTTTTACTAAATATACCCCTGACTAAAACTGGGCGGGGGTGGACTTGCGGGGGACGGCACGGGTGCTGGGGAGGGGGTACAGCCTGGGGGGGAACGGTGCGGGTGCTGGGGAGCGGCAACCCTAGCTCCATGTGCTGCCTCCGCTCTGCCCCAAGCTCCAGTTCTGTAGCTCCCATTGGCTGGGAACCGCAGCCAGTGGGAGCTGCGGGGGCAGTGCCTGGCTGCCAGCAAAGACTGCATGTGGTGCTAGGGGAGCCCCCCTCCAGGTAAGCTCTGTCCTTCATCCCAACCCCAAGCCCTGATCCTCTCCCCCCGTCCCCCCAATCCATCTTGCCACAGTGAGGCAAGACTGCCCCAGCAGCAGCCGGTGCACTTGAGCCAGCTGCACGGGGCTGCTGCAGAATTCACGGAGGTCATGGAAAGTTACAGCATCCATGACCTCCATGACAAACACTGAGCCTTACTTATCACTTTGCAAAACTTCAGTCGCTTGGGCTGAAATTTCCCCAGGCTGCATTTTTTTTGGAAAACTTCAACCAAAATGGTTCGACCATTTTTGAGAATGAGGCTAGAGAAAAACATATTGTTGCCCGTGTTAGAAGAAGAAAAGAATAGAAAAGATGTTCTTTGAGAAGCACTAGCACCCCATGCTTTGGAGTGGAAGCTTGAAATTTGGTAGCGGATGTGCCTTTTCTATCCCTGTGAAAATTTGGCCAAGTTATGTGCCTCTGAAAAATTGCACTTTTCACATGCTCATTAGAGATTTTTGCAGCTAAATTTCCCAAAGATTCTATTTGTCTTGTACATGTTCCAGGGCAGGGCTCAGCAGGGCTTACCCTCCAATTGCAGTTTCCGTCTGCTCTGGCCATGCTGGGTCTGGGCAGCAGAAGTGACAACAAGGAGCTTGTGTCTCAGAGCTTTCCCTGCTGGGACCAGGCAGTTTGTGGAGGAGGAGTGAAATGCAGAATTGTCCTGGGACAAGGATTGGGGAAGACCAACTTGGGACAGGGACAGGTTAGAGGGGAAGGAGAAGAAGGGGTAAAGCTTGGGGAAAATTCACACACAAGTCTGTGCCTGCTAGAGCACATTCCCATCCAGAGTTTCAAATGGAACCCAAGATTCCTGAGTGTCGCTATGCCTCTGTCAGCAAATGTCTTTGAAACCCTCTGGCAAAGTGTCTCTCCCCTTCAAGTGCTGTGGTCCACACAGAGGATGAGAACTTAACTGAATCCTTTGTCACGGAGGCACCTGATGTTAATGGTAAAATTCTCATTATCTTCAGCGGGAGCAGGTTGGAATCCAATGTCAGGGTGTTTGTGTTTAAAAAATAACAATCAAAAAACCTATACTGGTTAGTCAACAATTTTCACTGCACTGTCAAGTATCACTTATTTTCTGTACAAAGTCTCTTGCTTCACTGGTTTTCCACCTCAAGAAACTCTTGTTTGTATACATATTATTTGACATTACTTTAATCATGGATTTCGGGTATGTCAGTACAGCAGTTAAACACCCGCAGCTGAACTGGGAAGCTGACTCAGGCTGCGAGACTGTAAAATTGCTGTGTAAATATTCAGGCTTGATCTGGAGCTCAGGCTCTGGGACCCTCCCACCTTGTGGGGTCCCATGGCCCAGTCTGGAACCCCAGCCTGAACGTCTACACAGCAATTTTTAGCCTCCCAACGCGAGCCTGAGTCTGCTGACCTGGGCTGACCAAGCTGCGCGTCTTTTATCCCAGTGTAGACGTACCCATAGGCACTTGTGTGCTGAATAATAACTGTTTTTTTACAAATTACAAATACGTTGGAGTCTAATTTTCTTGTCAGGGTAAAATATTTTTCTCTAAACATTTTCCATTCTTATTAACTTTATTGGCTACTGAAATTAAACTCTGTTTTGAACATTTTTTCTTTAATCTAGAAGTTACAGTATGTTCCTGCTCAACTGATGTGGCTGCCAAGTTTGTTCTTCATGCGGTTCAACTAATGAAACAAAAAGCATATAGAAGCCATGAGTTCTATAAATTCTCATCCTTACCAGAAAAAGGATCAGTGACTGAAGCGTTTCCTGTCTTAGTAAGTTAATTTGAATTTAAATATCAGTATGTACAAAAATTAACAGTACAGCATGAAAGAAAATTGGTTTTGTTGAGGTGTTATGCAGAGAACTTAAAGAAGCACAATATAACAGGCCTGGATGATTATGATGTTGAATTAGTTTAAAATTAATGCACTATATTTCCACTCTTTTGCAAGTCGTCTTTATTACTCCATATTTTATCATTTTGATGTTAAAACTGAACATAAGTGAATTTGGTGTCTTCAGTTGCTGGATTAACTTAATGCTTATTAAAGAAGACAGATTGGTAATCCAAAATCTGTTTGTTTGAAGAAAAGGCACAGTAAAGGTAGTGATAATGCAAGATTCCTCATGTTGCCACATTAACATGCCTCAGCCATGACCTGGAAGTCGTATCGGAGTTCATGCTCTGTGTCCATTCAGTCCTGAGCCTCTTTGAAAATGCCATAGAACTGTACCTAAATTATGGTACTCTTGCAAGAGAGAGTGAAGTCCGTGGACCACACTGCTTTCAAAACTAAATATTCATTTCTTCATCTTGGCTTTCCCTCAGTGAATTCTACATACGGATAGGCAACAGTCTCTCCCTCTTCTTCTGTAAACTAATCAAGCTGTTTTTCCTGCAAACTGGGAAAGAAGGAAGAAGTGTTATTTGAATGTATGTTTATTTCAAACCTGCTTATATAGGAAAATGCTGCACCTGTCTCTGGATTGTTGTGTTCATTGCTAGGATATCAGACATGATTTATTGGAATTGTCTTGCATTCGCAGGGCAATCCTAGTTTCCTGGCCAATTCCATGTAAACTTGGATTACTGGTATAATTGGAGTACTTTTGAACTGCATGCAAATTCCTTTGTTCTTATTAATTTATTTTTAGGGTGGGTGGGGAATGAGAATGGAAGGTGAGGATGTGAATATGTCTAACTTTTGTCTTTTCTATTATCCAGGGTGGAAAAACCATTGAATTTTGTATTGCTCGTTGGTGGGCCAGCCTTAGTGATGTCAGCATTGATTACACAATTTCCTTCCATGGCATAGTTTGTGCTGCTACTCAGTTAAACATAGTGAGTTTTTTCATATTTTACTTTCTGTTGATCAGTTCAAGAAATTCTTTGGTGATGAAAAGATCGCTAGTTGCAACTTGAAGAAAACTCAGACTATACATGTAGCTGAGATACAGGTCAGTGATTAATAACTCTTAAATGCACAGTAATAGGAACAGGAACCCACAGAAATGTATTGATCACGATTAGTACAAAAAAGCTTGGATTACAAAGAGTATATAGAAAATTTAAAAATTTCTGAGAAACATACTTATGATCTGATCTTTTTTGCTTTGTTCATCCACTAAACTTCCAAGTATTTACAGGAAATAATGGTCTAGGACACAGGTTTTTCAAACTTAAATTCCTAAAGTAGCAATGGGCTTAAACTACAGCAAGGAAGGTTTAGGTTGGACATTAGGACAAACTTCCTAACTATCAGGGTAGTTAAGCACCAGAATAAATTGCCTAAGGAAGTTGTGGAATCTCCGTCATTCTAAGTTTTTAAGAGCAGCTTAGATAAACACCTGTCATGAATAGTATAGATAATACTCAGTCCTGCCTTGAGTGTTGGGGACTGGACTAGAAGTCCTGTCGAGGTCCCTTCTACTCCTATACTTCTATGATTCTGTTCTGAAGAAAGGCCAGTAATGGGTTAGAATTTTTTGTATGTATTTATAAATAAAGCTGGGAACCAAGTTAACCGTTAAACACTTTTTTTAAAGCATGCTTCAGAAGGCATTGTCCGTTTTGATGTTCAGTCCACATTGAAATATGAAGATATTGCTCCTTGCATAAATCTGAAAAGCTGGATCCAAACGCTCAGGTACAGTTGCTGTTTTGGGGGCTATGTTGAAAATTGTCTGATCTTTCAAAGTTACTTAGCATGTAATTAAAATAGTAATTCTGAAAATAAACATGAATTAACAGTAAAATGAATATTAATATTTGGAATGGGACTCTGTGGTTATTTCCAGGTGACTGTAATAGGCGAATAGAACCCCTTTTATTAACATTGCCTACCCACCACTTTTCTTAAGATCCTTTTTCAGTTTCTTATAACTTTGCCAAACCTTAACTATTTGGGCTGAAATTTTCCGTGCAGTTTTCTGCTTCAGGCTGACTTAAAAAGAAATCAGCCTGAACAGTGCAGCTGTTTCAGAGAACAAGGCAAGGTGAAAAAAACACGTTCTGCAATGTTTTTGTTTTAAACATTCTGGCAACTTTTTGTTTGAGAAGCCGTAGTGCCCTTGTGCTTTGGAGCAAGAACTTGAATTTTGGCTGGGGATAGTCTTTACCATTCCTGTAAAAATCTACCCAAATATGGCAAAGTTACAAGCCTTTGAAAAAATGTATTTGCACATGCTCAGCCTTCATAGGGTTTAGTAGCTAAAATCTCTAAAGATTCCATTCTCACTGAGCATATTCCAGCGCCTCAGAGTTTCTAGTGCTGACCAGACTGTCTGTGTGTCACACAGCGACTGAGCATGTTCCATTCCAGGGTTAGAGGGACTTGCTAGGACTTTCTTTATAATGGTAGCTCCAGGTTGCTTTAGGCCAGAGTAGGGTGGGAGTCTGGAACTGAGCAGGGATACTGGCTCTCCTCTGTTCAGTGACCCTGCCTGCTGGTGCTCAGGAAGACTTTTCATCCTAATCGCATTTGCCATGTCCAGTCAGTCCTAGTCTCCCCTTCTGGGCTCCTTGTTCGAGTCCCAATGAGGATGAAGAGGAAGCCACCTGACTTAAATGCAAAAGGGACTAGAACTGAATGGGGGTGCGGGGGAGGAAGGAAGGAGTAGATAGGGACAGGGTGAGACTGGGGCTGGCGGGAGGAGGAACAGAAACTGTTACTAGGATCCTGAAGGGGTCAGGGACTTGGACTAGTTGAGCAAGAAGATTAGAACTGAAAGCTGAAGAGGTTGGGTGCGGGGAGGGAATCTGGAACTGGGAAACAGTTGGTGGGACAGAGGAGAAACACTGAGATTGGATGAGGAGCTAGGTGGGAGGCAGGGAGATTGGGACTGGCTGGACAATAAAACTGAGAACTGGCGGGAGAAGGGGGGAAATGGCAGAGGAGGAGAGGGGAAATCTGATGAGGAGCTGTGAAGTGGGTGAGGGGGAAACTGCGACTGGTTAGGACAAGGAACCGGGGGGAAATAGCGAGGGCTGGGCTGACTAGGGCTGTGGGGAGGGAAGAGGGACTAGGGCAAGGAATCAGGAGGGAATAACTAGGACTGGCTGGGCTAGGAGACTGGTGCGGGGGCACTTGGTGTGAAGGGAAGGCCGGGACTTAGCTGGGGATCCCCAGTGGGGAGACTAGAATTGGCTGAGCAAGGAAAAGGTGGTAAGAGTGAGAAGCCTGAGGAGTGGAGACGGCATGGGTAGGCAAGGAGAATTGGACTGGGACCAGGAGCCAGGGTAAGGAAGAACAAGACAGGGACAGGTTGTTGGAGGGGATGAGAAAGAGGAAGAAGGGCCTGTGCCTCTTGGAGCACACTTCCCTTCTTAGCCAGGAATATAACCCAAGATTCTTGAGGGCTCACCCTTCATCTGCTAGGGGACTTCACAATATTTACTGACAGGAAAGTGTCCTTCCCCCCTAGTGCTGGTGTCTATGGAAAATGACAACCTGCTACTGCTGTCAGTTACTCAATTAGCTCAAGTGGCAGAGGACTGTGTTCTGACTCAAACAGTTCCAACCTGTTGATGACCCATATGGGTCTCAGTGTGATGCCACATGCTGGAATTTCTGGGTTTTGTTTGCTTTTTTTTTTTAAATCTATGAAATTACACACACACACACACACACACAAGAAGACTAAAGTTGCAAGATCAAGCACTCTAAAGTTAGGAAATGCCCTTTTGTGCTTATGCATTAAGATGGTCTTTGATTATATCATCACATATTATTTTTTCTACAGGATCCCAACCTCATTCAGTATGCAGCATGGGGGATGCTAACTTAATGAGCAGCCATTTAATTTTTTTCTCATTAGTCAGTGTGTGTCCCCTGTGCCTTATTTACTGCACACTCTCTTTAAACTCTGATCTAAAGACAGAATTATTAATTTCCTCATGTTTTATGGCACTCATCACTAGTATTTGAGTGCTTCATAAACATTCTGAATTATCTTTAGTGCCCTGTGAGAGATGCATATTATCCCCCTCTTTTGTAGATAGTTGAGGGACCGAGACGTTAAGGTCAGAAGTATCCACTCACCTCGGGTGCCCCAATTGAGACCCCTAGAACCTGATTTTTCAAAGTACTGCAATTTGTATGTTCCAAGCTCAGCTCCTTCTGAGTTCACTTGCATTTGTGAGTGCTCAGCCTTTCTGCAAATCAAAGCCAAGGGTCTCAAGTTGGACACCCAGAAAATGAGGAACATGTAATTAATGGTTGTATGTGGGTAAAGATGGGTTTAAGTGACTTGCACATAGGAACTCTGTGGCAGAGGCAAGGATATAGTCCAATTTCGAGGGTAGTATTGAGCTGTCTTTACCATGAGATCATCCTTACTCTTCCTGCAATACCGTGCCTCATTTGCTACATACCTTCCAACTTCTGCAGTAGTGGAGCCGGGACCTGTAGACAAGTCTCCTTCACTTCATAACCCTGGTTCATCCACAAAGCAGGTCCATCTTTTGCGGTGTAAGAGGCGAGGGTCCTGTGGAAAAAACAGCGTGTGATCATGTAATTGAAGACTGTATCATAATGCATGCGAGTTTCTATTTAGACAAACTGTTTTAGGAAAACTGTTCCTAAAACTTGCTGTTGTGTTTAACTGCAGACCAGCGAGCGCTAAAATAAAACCTTTAGGATCCAGAGATGTTTTGCCAAATAATCGTCAACTATATGAGATGATTTTGACGTACAACTTTCATCAAGTAAGTTTTAATTGGTTCTTTAATGCTGTTTTAAATTTCATATCTCTAGAACTTTTTAGTGAATTTCCTAACAAAAGGTGTAAGGAGAGCTCTAGGATATGCGGGATCACAGAATCTTGGGGTGCCTCTGTAGCTGATGCCAGTTATAATGCAAACTGCAAGAACAGGGATTCTAATTAATCATAAATTGGAAAGATTGTTTAAGTTTTACTATGATTAGTCTAGATTAATCTGAATCATTACTTCAGAAGTGTACCTTTACTACGCAGTATTCAATTGTGTTTTGACTTATTTTTTTTTATAGCCTAAGAGTGGGGAAGTGACTCCAAGCTGTCCACTGCTTTGTGAATTGTTGTATGAATCTGAATTTGACAGCCAGCTGTGGATTATATTTGACCAGAACAAAAGACAAATGGGGTCAGGTGACGCTTATCCACATCAGGTACAGAGAGATATGCTTACCCTGATCAGACATTCTACATAAATATGAAAATTATATTCCTTCTCTTCCCCCTCCCTACCTGTCTACAGTCCGACCCCTGGCTGTAGATAGACCCTGCCATGAGATAATCACAGCATGTAGTAATTGCACTTTTGAGTGGTGTATTTTGTAAAAGGAACTTGCTGACTGGAAATTGCCAGTTTTCTCCATGGGGTGGAACATGTCATTCTTTCTTTGTAGATAAAGGAAGAAGATTTGAAAAATTTGACTCCTTTCTTTTTTTAACTACAAAAAGCTTTTACCATGTGACTGCTTGCCTTAGTGTGACCAATGCTAACAGAGAAGTGAACTGCAGTCCCTGTCTTTTTACTAAGATGTTGCACCGTTTCAGTTTTTCTGTGTGAGGCAGAAAGGGTCCCTCAGGCTCTTCCTAGTGCTGGTATATTTGTCTAGCAGAGTGGTTATCTTTGTCCTATCAGAGGCACCTTTATTAGATTTCTAATCAATGTCTTCCAACAGCCTTTTGAAGTGTGAGAGGCTGGTTGTGGAAGACTTCTTTAGTGCTGCCTTTGGTAGGAGGGTGGATTGTCAAAGACTTGTAGGTATTCTACCCTCTGTATAGGTTCCTGTACCGCTTTGGGAAAGCCTATATCTGACTTGGTATAGAAGAATAAAAAGAAAAGGGAAAGTCTTCTTTCCTGATTTTCTTTCTTGGAATTATTTTCTAATAATCCAGATTCCCAGTTGGCCTTTATTAATGTAGTTTTTGATCATTCTAACTGTTCTGGAAAGATCAATTTAAGATTGTCGCTCATCAGAGTACTGGAGCTTCTGGCAGACTGCCTTTTATGACCTTGATTCAACAACACACATATGCCTACACTTTAGAATATGCGTATGACTAATCCCATCCCTGTTTGGTAAAGCACCTCTACACATTCTTCACTTCAGGAATGTGCTTAAATTCCATTAATTTAAATGGGATTGCTCACATTCATGGATGCTCTGCTGAATCAGGACTTTTATTACCTTTTCTTGAAGATTATTTGCTGCTGCTGTTATACGAAAGACAGAGTCTGTGATGTGAAGGCCATGATAAATGGACCTTACTTCATTGATATTCCATAATGACATTGTGGCTCTTTGCCCATAACCAGAATTTTTGTTTGTCCGATTTCCATATAAACAAATCTAGTAATGTACTGGTAGTAGCAGACACAATTTGACTGGATTAACTCAAGAAAGTCTTCCCTAACCACTTACAAAGCTCGGCTACATAACTTTGACACAGAGCAAACTCGTAGTTACTGTCATGCCAAGACAAAGCTCATTAGGAAATTCCCTAGAGTGTACTTCATGGGAATGAGGCTTGGTCTGAATAATTGAGTGTACTTCAAGAGCACTTCAACTGCAGTACCACTCTTCTTGATTCAAAATTGTACAACCTGCCAGAGATTGTGTCACTGGTACCTAAAGTTCTTACAGCTTTCACTAGAAATAAGGCAACTTCTGTAGCTTCTTAGAAACATCCTTATCAAAGGTTTCAGAGTAGCAGCCGTGTTAGTCTGTATTCGCAAAAAGAAAAGGAGGACTTGTGGCACCTTAGAGACTAACCAATTTATTTGAGCTTAAGCTTTCATGAGCTACAGCTCACTTCATCGGATCCTTATCAAAGGTATCTGAAAACTTGTTTCCATCACCTTTATCCATACCTTCAAGCAATATTGCTTCCTGGACTTAGTTTCAAGGTCTGATGTCTAGTTTGGAAGAGTGCTATTGCAGTTGAAGTCCTCTTGAGACACAGCTGCTCATCAGTCTTCCAAAAGTGTGGCTCTGTACTGCCAATGTTCAGTAGTCTACATGGCTGCAAGTGTAATTCTTAGAGATCATTGAGTGCACGTAGGTACACAATATTTTCCATCCCCACTTCTTTGGAGTCTAGAATATAGTCTTTGAAGTGGCAAAAGGTACTAAGGAGCAAGGTTGTAGCAGCATGTATATGTTCAGGCTTGAATGCTCAATACTGTGAGAAAGAGAACACATCTGCAACCCACGGTAATCAAAGCATTCTAGGGGCTTCCAGCAAAGATGTGTATTAGTTACGGATCCCCCAAATAATACGAAGTGAGCCATTAATCCTCAGTATATAGTACAGTATACTCTTTTAGTCAGTGAGGTAATAATTCCATTGAAAGCAAAAGGACGGGACATTACTGCCTTTCATTTCTCATTAATATAAATGTAGACAAAAGATTATCTGTGAAGCTGCTAAAGCTGTATTGGTTAAGGAAAAACATGATTCTGCTTTTATTTGTAGGATTATGTGTGCATGGTAAAACTTCTTAATCTTGGCATTTTATGAGAACCTCTTTCTTTCAGTATTCCCTGAAACTGGAGAAAGGAGATTACACTATTCGGTTACAAATCCGTCATGAACAGAACAGTGAACTGGATCGCATCAAAGACCTTCCATTTGTTGTTTCTCACAGGTTGTCTAATACTTTGAGCTTAGATATTTATGAAAACCATAGCCTTGCTCTCTTAGGAAAGAAGAAATCAAACAGTTTGACATTGCCACCAAAACACAGTCATCCATTCTTTGTTACATCTCTGCCTGATGACAAGTAAGTTGATGTTGCCTATTTTCCGGTGTAGATTTAACCAGCTGCGTCTATAAATCCAACTAAAATGATACCCATCAATATGATACATATCTTTCTAGCGTTTGTAGTTTCACATTGTAAACTGATTAACAAAATGTGACTTAAGTGTTGCTGTTTGACCGTTTCGAGTTCTTTATATGTTTAGTATTAGTGGAACTAAGTCATTTTCGCATATCCTTGTTTGATTATGTTTGTATTTTCCTTTATTTTTTTATTAGAATACCTAAAGGAGCAGGACCAGGGTGTTATCTTGTAGGAGCTCTGACACTGTCTAAGACGGAACTTGGAAAGAAAGCTGTGAGTACTCGAAACTAATAAAGACCCTGTTCTCAAAAGTTCCTATTTCTCTAAATGGGAAATTCTGTGTCTTGATGATGATCATTGTGCCTTATTTTCTTAATCTTCCTGTTAAGAGAGTGTTCAGTGTAGTAAGTCAGACACATGGGTTTTTGTAAAATCAGTTGTCTTAGTGTAAACTTAATTCTGAATATTTAAAATGTACTCTTGCAGTTTAATTTGAAATTATACCATGTAAATTGTAAGTCTCCAAAAATTAGTTTAAACTGTGCAGGGGCATTTTGAAGTGCTGTAGAGGCAACTGCTTTTTTTTCACTGTTACGGCAGACTTGGAAGAATGGGGTTCTTTGTGTAATTGTCTACCTGAATGTCATTGTTTAATGTACAGTACTACTTCATGTGTTTTTTTGCTTTTGCATGTTGCTTCTCTAGTCACTTACGTGGTACACTTCCTTATTCGCGTGCATGCAGCTTCCAGCAAAAAAAAAACCACAAAATAAATGTGCCTTTTGACACCTACTTACATTTTACTTTTAAAACTTAGGAGACATCTATTTAGTAGACTGTAATGCTGGGGCAGGATTTCTTACCTGCTGCAGACTTCTGATGTTGTCAACCACTAATACAGCTGTGTGTGCCAATGTAATGACATAAGATTTCTTTTCTACCTCCTTATGTCATAATGGAAAAGCTGTACCTCCTTGGTCAGTATGTAGAGACCTCGAAACTTAATTTCCTGACTTGAATGAATTTTAAGTCTGACTCTAGCTATAAAAGCCAAATCAGTCTTCCAGTTTATTCACTTAGTGCTAAGTTTAGGAAGGATTCCCTAAGATACTCCAGTATTTTTTAAGTTGGTTATTGCTAAGATTAAATCAGCATTGGGTAGTGTTTATAAATGTCAATATTTACAGAGTTAGAGTCCATATAAAAGATTCTCTTGCCTTAAAAACTACTAATTCTCCCCTTTCCCCCCCAATAGAGAGCTCTCTATTCCCATGGAAAATGTCTGATGTTTTCTATGCAGTCATATATTGAGACATAGGAAATCTTGTTTAGCAGGCCAAGAAATAATTTCAAGCAGGTTAGATTAAATGTATTTGATTTGTGACATATTATGGAGACAACATAATGTATTAAATCTAGGTACATATAATACTACAGGCTAGGTAACAATTTACAAGAAAATGGAACGTTTTTATTTCGGAAGCCGTACTTTTTCTTGGGCCAGAAAAACTTGAGAAACCCACTAATCCAGCATGTTAAACTTTTAGTTTGGCTTATATTTACTTGTATGTACAGTAAATTCACAGCAAGATCGGAAGTTTATTGCTGTTTTGATGAACATATAACTGTAATGATAGTATAAGATATTTTCCGTTTCATCTGAAATTCAGCAGAACAATTTGTTGTAATTCTTGGCTAGGCTATTTTACATCAAATTAAATAACCATTAGGTACAGTCATTTCTAGAGTGGAAACCACTGGAGATGCAATAGTTATTGCTTATCAAGTCAGTTTCCCTGAAAATGGTTCAAGAGAAACATAGAGCTCATTGAATGAACTTTTCACCTCAGATTCTTAACACAATCACGCACTTGTGTATCATGTTAGGGGAACAGTTTGTTGGATAAGTGCCATCAGTAGTGTCACATTCTTGCTGCTGCCATCAGTGAACATCACTATGCACCAAGTGACAGAAGGGAGGAATAGGCAACAGTGTTATTCTAGTCCACTAAGTGTGAACTGAAAAAAAAAAAAAAAAATGCAGTAGTATTTTTGTACATTAATTCTATTTAAGTATTATAAAATGGAACAGTACCACTCAATTTCAGTTTTAATCTAAAACTCTCAATTGTGTTGTATTCTAAAATTCATTTTGCCATTGTTCATTGCGCTAGTGGTTAACAACACTTCTGTCTTACTAGGAACAACAAACTGTATACACAAAAATGCATTTTTTTTTTTTAATTTAAAAGACATTAAAATATTTGTATGCTTTAAGAGCATGTTTTGATCACAGACCTGGCACTTCAGTAGTTTGAGCTCTCTAGGTTGAAAATAAACCATAATCATACAGAGAAGGTGTCTCCATCCTGTATAGTGTGTGCATGTTTTCTTACGGTATGTTGTTCTAACTCCCAGGGGCAGTCTGCAGCAAAACGACAAGGAAAATTTAAAAAGGTACTGAATGTCAGTTTTTGGAAAAGATATGCTTAAGTCTTTTTTTGCATATGACTTAGAGAATTTTTCTATTAGTATTATACTTAATTTTTCATTGTCTCCCTCAGCTGCCTTCTCTTATGTAGTCTTGAGTTATCCACTTCATGCCTTAAGCAACACCTGCTGTTAGACCAACAAAACATTACTGTAATACCAAGTTAATTGAGTGGCACTTGAGCACCCAGATACTTCTGTGATAGTGCCTTAAAAATGCATGTGTTGTAATGAGTCATTCTGTAGCTCCCTTTCTTTATTATATTCTCCCCCAGTTTCTCTCTCTCTCTCTGAAGTGCTTGGAGTCGAGATTTTCCATGGCAAATATTTTGCCTTTCATCTGGTCTCTTAATGAATGCACTGAAAATTGAACTTAAGGTTTATGATATAAAGCATGGTATCCAATCCCTCCTCACCACCAACTGGACGTATTTCTTTGAGGCTTAGTTGTACTGAAACATAGACTGGATGTAGCACTAGAAAACATACTTTAGCAAACACTGCTTTTGCAGGGGGATGGACTAAATGACCTAATAGACTTTTCCATCTCTAGCTTCTGTGATCCTCTTAAACAAAGCATAGCCATAGCTCAATGTAGAATAATTTAATTTTGGCATAAAGTCAGCCTGTTCATGGAATGGTAGAAATCATAATTGGAGCAGGTGGTATAATCTACAGAAAACTGTCATTTTCCTATCTAGTATCCTTCATGTAAATAAATTGATAAAGTAACATTGGAATGTACAAGTGTTTTCAATAAAATGAGCATTTTATCATTCTGTAGTACGTATTGTAACATTCTGCCAGCAGATGGGCAGTTGAAAACAAAGGAAGATGATTGGCCTTTTTAAAAAGGGCTATGTCATTCACTTCAGTTCTTTCCTGTCTCCCAGCAGATGTAGGTTACTTATGTTTGGCTAGCTTGTTTTCCCACCCTTTCTGCTGCCTCTTCTAAAGTGACATGATTACTTTGCCTCCTATTTTCTTTCCTCTCTGTGAAGTCTGTTTCCAGGCTCTGGAAGGAAATCACACCTACTTGCATATCTCTACCTTTCACTAATCTGATGGGTCGGAGTTTTGACTGGGGAGGAGAAGGAGGATATGGGTCATGGAAGTTACCAGCTCCATGCAGTATATTCTACACCTTTGCTGTATAAGCTGAGAGCCTATAAGGTTGAGAGGCTGCTATCTTTGTTGGTCTTGGTATGGATATGTCAGTACAAGGAGAAGGTCAGACTGTCAAAGAAGAACTTTGATGCAGACTGCTGCCATTTTCCTGTGTTCGCTTTTGTATCATCTCTAGAATTAACTATAACTCATTTAGAAAGACTAAAAATGCCCACGTAAATGATTCCTTTCCTGAAGGATAGGATGTGTTGATCCCACTAATTGTGAATCCACAATAAAGGAGCTAATATAGTACCTATACATAAAACCATTCAGGGTGTATTGGATATTAGTGTGACGCTCTGCTCAGGGCTGCCCAAAACAGTAAGCCCCTGTCACCTCACTGCCTTAGCAAGAGTGCGTGTTCCTGGAGATTAGACAGTCAGTTCCCTGCCACACCAGCCTGTCCACCTCACCAACATACTCTTTGAGAGTCTCCCAGTCTTAACGTTGTCTTGCAGGTAAAAATCAGTGAAGCATAGTTCCCCAGAGGTGTGCCTCTGTGGTGTCCAGTCCCTCTCACTGGACACTCACAGAAGTTAAGTTTGCTGTCTCCAACAAAATGGTATACACTCCAGCCTGTTAGATTAGCTGAGGACTCATTCTGTACTTAAATGTAACAGCACTGAGATGGTTTATAGTAAAACTAAGAATGAATTTATTAGCACAGAACAGAGATTTAAGTGATAATAATTAGAGATAACAAACAGAAAATGGTTACAAAGAAAATGAAACATGCTTTCTAGTACCTGCAACTTAAGTCTAACAAGTTATGTCTTTGGCTAAAGAACTTACTTACAGCATCTCCAGCCCTTCCTGGTAGGAGGATCCAACATTCTCAGAATCAGAAAGTGCTGTCCCCTAAGTAATGGGCACCTATGGGGTACCTCCTTTTTATAGTCCAGTAAACCTTTGAAATGTATTCTTTGGAAAATAAACCCTGACAAAGTTCCTCTCCTCTCTTGGTGTGTAGATGCCATACTCTCTTCCTCATTCTCTGGTAAATTTGCTTTTTCAATTAGCGTAATCACTTTGTTTACATTAAATGTAAATGTACTCCCATTGTCTCTGGCGTCACCTGGATCAGTTTACATTGGAGACAGACAAAAAAACATTCCTTTGTCAATGACCAACTGGTTTATCTGTTCTACTTAGGTTGCTTGGTCGGAACATATTTTAGTAACATATTTCTAGCACATGTGTAAAGAATTATGTACACTAACCATACAAAAATCACCCAATAATAACGTGTCACCGGTTTGTATGTGATACAAGACACTGTTTGGCTAAACATTCTAAGTAGAGTGTGTTGGGTGTGCCCTTTGCTAGTTGGCATAAAGGGGCTCTTAAGCTCACAACTAGTCCTTAGTCAGTCCTTTTGATACTTACCATGCCTCCTAAAGTATAAGTTTAATGCTACACTTCTGGCTTCCAGGAAACACTTTCCTATCTTGTGGTAGTGGGCAGAGGCAGGGTGGGGGGAGGGGGTGGCATGCGGGGTCACACGCCACCCCAACCCCATTTGCTGCTTCCTTATATTGAGCATGTTCACATGGACTGAGCATATTCAGTAACACTGCTGAAGCCAGCTGCCCTCACTCTGCGCTCCCACCCCCCCATCAGCAAGGATGGGTCATGTCTGGTAGTGGAACTGCACTCTGTACAGATGGAATAGTGAGTTCCCATAAGAAGACACAATAGAATGGAAACTGCCCATATAAAAGGTGATATATGCCTCAGGATGTTTGGTTAGGGTATAGAAAGAGAAGGAGTGCACTTCTGAACAGATGGACCACCTCCTCCTGGAGGTGGCTGCTAGTTTACCCTCCAGTGTTACTCAGAACTATATAGCTATAGGCCTGGTCCAGAGACTTTGCTGCCAAGATTCCCTTACATGTTAATCTTCTTCAGAGGTAGCCTGTGTGACACTTTTGGGGGTATCCGGGGTGAATCACTACCTCCTACATACAGTGAGAGAGTCTTGTCTGTGCCCTCTAGGGGAAACTCTCCCCAACTACTGGTTGCAGGCAAAGTGAGCACTCTGTTCTGCACTCCATAAGCCCTGTTTGTTCCCAGTGCAGGCTTGCAATTTACGTACCACCGAGTACCCAGTCCCTTATCTTCTGGACATGCACATTATATACTGATCTGCTGCCTCCACAGAAGCAATGCATCCCAGTTCACTGGTTTCATCTTAATTCAGCACTCTTCTTCGTACAAGGCACTTACCTGTGACTATAGTAAAACCAAATTGAAGTTTATTTAGCAGAGCTTGAGACAGATTCAAATAAAAGCAAGTATAAGGGTTTGGAAACATAAGGTTACAAGTAAACAAAAAGCATGAAAAACACACTATCGCCTATGCTTATTAACAAGATATGGTATTTCTCATCCAATGGTCAGTTGTTACAGCACTTGTCCAGTTCAGAAAGATGAGATCTATCTTTCATGAGACATTCCTGCTGGCAGGGTCTCTTCTTTGTAATGGATAAAGTCGTGTACCCTTTCTGCTTCTCTTATACAGGTAAACTGATGTCTCTTACTTCAGGGGTCCCCTATTCAGACACTTTTCTTGTCATTGTAAATCCTCAAGCCTGCACGTGGTCCAGACAGTAAACGTAAGACTGGCTTCACGTATGTCCATTGTTCTCAGTGTTGATTGAGTTAGCCCTGAGACCCTTCTCACCTCAGGTGATATGTTTCACTTCAGTAATTTTGAAACTCAATATCCTACATGTTAGTAACTCTAAAATGATTTCTCATACCGACATCACACAATTGGCTAGTTCTTAGCTTTCGATAGAGACCACCCATGACCCCCTTTGGTGAAATATTGAGAAGATGTTTGTATGCAGGGGTAACATACCTGCCTTTGTGTGTCTGTGTCTCAGCCTAGGAATAATCCCCCATGACATTTTGCTGCAATAGGGAACCACTTACAAAGTCCCAGTGTTTTTAGGCAGAAATGCTTGGGATTCCCATTTTCCAAGCCATGATAACAAACACTCATTTTCTGGCTGCTTCAAGACATGCTATAGTAAGAGAGATGAGTCTGCTGTGCTTCAGAAGCATTTTTGCCGGAAGCGTCAAGGATCTACAACAACCCATCAGAAGGTGGCTGTAGGTCACTTTTATGTAGACCTGCTACATTTCTAGTCCGTGTGCCTTAAACACTGTTTCTCTAAGCTACTCTATCAAGTTTCCATCAAGGCATTGCAAAACCCCTCTACTCCAGGAGACTTGCTTAAATGATCCATTCTGGAGCAGTCTCCCAAGTCTTACTCCAAAAGGCAGATTCAAGAGATTTATTATCTCTACTCTGTTTTCCTCGGACAGCTTGTGTTTCAAATGTTTTTTAAGACTAGGAATTTCTTCCTCTCAGTCCAGTTAAGCTTTATGGAGGCCCTTTGCTTTGTGATCCAAGTGGCCAGTCTGAGGGCATTCCTGTGGTCCTGGATCTGTAAAACACCTGTTTGCATAGTCCCATTTGTGTGGACCAACAGAGATCACTTAGACTTTGTTCAGAGTTGATACTGGCAGTTTAAATGCTTGTATTTCTCCTCTTGACAGCTTCCAAGTGTTTCCCAGTATCATTGTGGCTATAGCAGCCAGCCTTCCTGAAGGAGGTATTCTTTGTCTCCTTATACCTTCACTACAGAAATCACTCAGGGTATGTCTACACTGAAAACGCGATAGCGGAACAGCTGTACTTCAGTGTAGACACTGCCTACGCTGATGGCTGGGGTTTTCTCATCGGTGTAAGTAATCCACCTCCCTGACAGGTGGTAGCTAGGTTAACAGAAGAACTCTTCCATTCACCTAGCACTGTCTACATTGGGATAAGTTGGCATAGCTACGTCTCTCAGGCATATCGATTTTTCACACCCCGAGAGATGTAGCTGTGCTGATGTAAGTTCCCAGTGAAGACAAGCCTTGAGACTCATGCTTTGAGCAGGGGTCTAATCCTTAGTGGAGATGTGAAGAAGGGCAGTATGCTCACTATTTCACCCTCTCCCTGAAAGCCTGAGGGATGAGATTGGATGCAAAGTAGAAAAGGATGTCCTCAGTATGGGTTCCACTCTAACTGTAGCTTCACAGCCACTATTTTTCTCCATTCAGGGCTTTTTCTGTCTTGCTTTTCAGCAAACCCAGACTTAACCGGCCTTCTTTCTCTGGTGGTTGCAGGACCTAAAGATCCACCAAAGCTTGCTCTTAGAGGTGGCCTCAGATTGGCCGTGGTCACAACAGATGAGTGTCTGGGGTTGAGCCCACCATAAAGGGGTTTAGGGCTGCTGGTCCCCAGCAGAGAGATTCCTGCCAGTCAACTGTGAGAGGAGTAAACTGGTTTTACACCATATAAGTTCTTCCACATGTCCTGACCCAAAGGACAAAGTATTCAGTATCCTAACAGAACCCAAATTGCAATTGTTTATATCAGCAGCTTTGGGTACATGGAGTTGGAATGAAAATGGAAGCCCACTGATTTTTCCTTTTGGCAATGAGAGAGCTGTTCTAGTAAGCCACTCACGTTGTGGGCTTTTTAGCGATAGGGCATAATGTCTGAGCTGTACTTGGAATAATCAGGAGAAATGGAATCTACATGTCTCTCATATGTGTTCTCGTCTAAAAGCAAGAGATGCACAGACTAGTTTTAAATGGCCATCTGAGTAAACAGAAGTCTCGACCAGAGATTCCTAAACTTGTATTTGCTGCATCCCCCTTCAAAGATTCATGTCCCACGCATGACCCTTCGTTTCCCTTCTCTCTCCTCCCCAGTCCTTCCCAGCCCTCTTGCTCTCACTCTCCCAGCCAGCCCCTCTCTCCGCAGCAGGCTGCATCTGCTGGCTCCAAGTGCCTCCTCTGCTGGCCAGACCCCACTCCCTTGTTGCCTGCTGCCATCATCCCAGCATCCAGGGCACACGTGGGGTGAGGTGGAGGGCCAGGGCTGGGCTCTAAAACTCTTCATCCATTGCTTTCCTTTGTGCACTAGCTGCCTTCGCCACTGCTTCTGCTGCTTGGAACTAGCAAGACATTATTGTTCTGCTCCGCATCAGCTCCTCACTCTCCCCAATAACCTCAGCACACCCCATGCTCGGAAACAGTTTTCAAACTTTTTGAGCTGAGGCCCCTCATTTTGAGTTACAATTTTAGGTTGTGCCCCCTGATACCTGCCCCTCCCCTCTCAAGTTTTCAGGGTGGGGGAAGACAGATGCGATGGTATCTGGGGGCGGAGCCAGCAGTGGGCACGGAGGCATTGACATTGATCCAGGGGCTAGGTGGTCCACTGAGGTGAGTCGGGGTGGAGGTGGTGCTCCCTCACTGAGCTGCCCCAAATGTTTCTTCATGCCCTGCCTAGGGGGGGCACACCCCACAGTTTGAAAAACTCTGCTTTAGGGAAATGTAGGCAAGGATGTCTTAATGTGTTGGAAGTTTGGCATAGCCTATACCTTTTCCCATCTTCCTGTTTTTGGAGAACTTAGGATAAGAATGGGAAGGAGTGTTTGTGTTTAAATATTCATATTTTCTTTTTCTGAGCCTCTTTTTTACTATTTGCAAATTCAGCTGGTGCCTTTATGAGAAATTGCATACATTCAAATGGCCTAGCGAGAGATCCTGTGCAATGGAAAAATGCAATGTTACATATGTTGCTTGAATTTGAAAGCTGATAATGGCCTTTTTAGTAAGCCAGCTGTATGTGTGTGCATGTGCTCATGGAGTATTTCATGTGAAAATTGTAATGGTGAATTAGAATAACCTCATTATATGTAATTATGTGCCTGGCACGTCAGAGTTATATATATGTGACATGTTGTGAGCACCTCAGTAGAAGTTGTTACAGATGATTATTAGTGGAGCTGGTCAAAAAAAATTCCATTGCAAAGATTTTTCCATCAGAATATGTCATTTATTGAAATCAAAATTTCTTCACAAATGTGTCAATTCTGATTAACTTTTTCTTTGGAAAAAATACCAAATCAAATACGAAAAGCTTTTGGGCAGGTCTACACTACAGCCGGGATCTGCACCCTGCGATCGTTCCACTGGCGGTCAATTTAGTGGGTCTAGTGAAGACCCACCAAATCGACAGCAGATCGCTCTGCAGTCAACCGCTGTATTCTACCCCCACAAGAAGAGTAAGATAAGTCGATGGGAGAGTTTCTCCCGTCAACCCCCGCGGTGTAGACCCCGCGGTAACTCGACCTAAAGTATGTCAACCCCAGCTACGTTATTTATGTAGCTGGAGTTTGTGTAGCGTAGGTTGACTTACTGCGGTAGTGTAGACATAGCCTTGTCTATGTCTAACTAAACAGATGTGAGAGGGAAAGTAGACTGATATAAATGAGAAAAGAGAATGAGACTAAAAAAACATATGTGACATGAAGCTGACATCTGACCTCCACTTTAACTTTTGTTGCGTGGTGGGAAAAAAAGTGGTGGAATAAGTGGTTAAATCTTAATACTATTTAAGATAATACTATTATCTGCGTGCTGTCATAATTAAATTTGGTGACACTTCTATTATAATCCTTATTTAAGGGTAATATAATACAGGTATAAATATTTTTCATCAGCATCAAATTTGGCACAGGGGGCATCAGGTCAGGAGTACATTTTTCTTCAAGCATTTAGCTGCTAAGGTTATGTTACAGAAAATCTTAAGATGAGGCAGATCTGAAAAAGTGTGAATGTCTGCTATGACTCAAAAATAAGATGTTTGGTTTGTATCTGATACAACTCAATTTCTTCCACTTGTACCAAATTTAGCAAACGATTATGGTTAAGTTCCACTCCACAGTTGTCCATATTTTGATGGCAAGTGAAGTAATTCTTGTATGTATACAGTTTGTAGTTCGGTAAAAACACTTTGAGGCTTACTGACTCTAGTTGCTCATCATATACATAATTTCATAAATTGTAATATTGCTTAATTTGCCATGAGAGATGAGAATAGCTGTGACATTTAACTCTGAGAGTAAGTGCTACACACTGAGAGATTTCCTTTATGAAGGTCATTTTTCTGTAGATAGCAATATATTAAATGTCTAAATTCAGTTATGCACTGTACCATAGTAACTCAGTTGCTATGGTTTAACATTATATAAAAAGGTTTTTGTTTTATTTTTTAATTAACATTTTGTTTTTTGGTGGCCCACAAATTGGCTGGGGACCCCTACCTTAATCTGCCACTGGCCTTGACTAGCAGCTAGGAACCCCCAACACCTACCCACCTCACCTTTGGGAACCCCCTCTAGCCCAGACTGAAGGCAGCACAGAAATGAGGGTGGCAATCTTGGGACCCCCTCCCCACAACAACTTTGCAAACCTCCCCTCTCCCCCCATGATCCCATTTTGGGTCAGGACCCCCACGGTTAGAACACTATGAAATTTCAGATGTAAACATCTGAAATCGTGAAATTGACCAATTTTAAATCCCTCTGACCATGAAATTGACCAAAATGGACCATGATTTGGTAGAGCCCTAATTATCTATTTATATAGCAATCAGATATGAAGCCTTTGAGCTACATGATGTTTATAGCACAAGCTTAGTATGATAATGTAGTGAGTCTGTACACTCAGATTTAATGTTCTTTTTAGGGGGAGCTGGTTTAAATACTGTAACGTTAAATGCAAAAAATTGATAGTGTGTACTGTAATGTACATTAGATGGTCTGTGGCAAAATCTGACACTGATTTACTCAGGAATGATGGGATTTAAATTATGGGAGAAAAATGTGTGAATCAAAACAGCTGTTTGTTGATATCAACATTGATCCTTTCAGTTGAGATTTTTTTTTCACACCTTGATGACCGTATGTAGCAGGTTGGGTCTGGAGATTGATATATCTCCATAAACCACATAGTAGTCTTCCTTTATTTGAAAACAGAAAATAATTCAAAAACGTTACTGTTCAGCTTTTTATCTGAATATGAGTACACCATAGGCTAAGCTGCAAAGTCCTCTAGTAGCAGCTTGGGAGAAATTGCAGTGGTTCAAGAGGGATATACTTATGTATTTTGTGGCATGTTGATGACTTTACTAATATAACATTTTGTTAAGAATTACCAAAAAAAAAATCTTATTCACTCACATGTTTTGTCCCCAAACTTTAAAAGACAGGAGCTTTACCTAACTTTATCTTTACCTTTTTACCCAATTTACCTGCTTTCCTGAAGACCATCTCCTTAACTCCCTTTAACAGTATGTGAATACAAAAATGTTAAGCTTTGTCACCTTGGTAAAGAAAATCGAGCTACTTTAAGGCATATTGAGGCCATGTGATGGCTAAAGCCATGTTAAAAGGGTGTACCTGCCCTGTAGCCTTCCTTGCTGGCCAGCATGGCTTGGCTGCACCCTACCTCAATTTCCCCTTTCCTGAAGGCCCTCTAAGTTCACACAGTCCAGGTATTCAGATATTCCCCGTCTGGGGTCTAGTTTATTAAGTCCTGCACAAAGTCTTTCAAAATAGAGGTCAAACCTACGAAGTCTTCACCTCAGTTTCAGCTGAGCCCAGCTCCTCCCCCCAAGGGCGACTGTTCTCTCTCTTTAAAATTCATTCCTTTTGCCCGGTCTCAAGCTGGGTGCAGCCAGTCCTCCCTGAGAGTATGCCTTCCTGCTCTCCCAACACCTCTTGTCTGGAGCTTGGCCCTTCTCCATGGGCCTTCCTTGCAGATGTCTCCCACCCTGCTGACTCAGGGCCCTGCAGGAGCCTTCTTCCTCCTTGCAATGTCTGCAGGCACCTTCCAAACCATCTCCAGCTGTCTCCACCTTTATAAGATCCAGGTACCCTCCCTTAAGCCCAGGTGGGCAGCCTGTAATCTGTCCAGGGGCACTGGACCCTGCTTCCTTTCTTGCAGGGGCCAGTCACCTTATGACAGGCCCATTTCTGAAAACTTGGAAGAAACCTTGGGGAGGTGGGAAATTGAGTGCGTCTCCAGAGAAAGTTGAACCATTCTGAGGTTCTGAAGACTAATCCTTTGCTCTCAGGATCCAGTGTTCAAGCATGTAACTGCTAGCTATCATTTAGCTCTTTTTGCATTGTAAGATAAAGGAATAGCAACATATTCCATTCCATCAAGTAGTTGATGAGGTTTTTTCCTACCACTAGGATGTAATTACTGTTCATTACCATCTGATACCATCACCAACAAAGACTAAGAATGGCAGCAAGGAGAAAGAAAGGGAACCAGAAAAAGAAAAAGACGTAAAGGAGGAATTTGCTGAAGCTTTAAGAGACCTGAAGATACAATGGATGACTAAGTATGTCTTTTTAGTTTCCATAACAGGTCACAGCATAACTTTTTAAATATATTTTATTAATACTATACTTTATAGAAGAAATGGAAGTTTGAGTACCAGGATAATTTAAACTTGTGATATCAGAAGAGCAGTCTCTCACTGTTGCACTGCCTCCTGATTAGAATATGTAGATGCAGCATATTCATTTAATCTATCTTTTTGGCTAGGCTGGATACCAGTGACATGTATAATGAATTGAAAGAAGCCTTTCCTAATCATCTTCCCTTGTATGTTGCAAGACTCCATCAGCTGGATTCTGAAAAGGTGAGTTCTGTTTTTTTTTATTTAATATTTGTTTCACTACATCTTTCCTGGAGATAGGAGATTAAATCTGAAGATTTCTTCTTTACTGTTCTTCACAGATGCCTAGACTTGAAGTGACTGCTCTGGCTATACTGAGTGCAGTGAGCTAGAAACTTTTAACTTACTCAGAATCAAAAGCATTTACCATTGCAGAAACCAGTGCATTTTTACAAGGCTATAAATGTGAATGCTTAGCATCTCTTTCATTGTTCCCAGCATATCAGAGAAACAGCTTGATTGGTTTATTGGTTGTTTGTGGGAAAAATTACTGAGGTAAAGAAAAAGTAAAGAAAAATGGGTTTTCTATCTAGCTCTGAAAGGAGTGAGAAGTCCATGGTTGCCTCTTCGTTGCAGGAGTGAATTTCATAGTTTAGTTTTTTCTCCTGTTAAAACTCTGTCTTCTGCATTCATGAACTTCTCATGATGATTGACAGTTTCATGTTTCCAGTGCAATGTGGCTGATGTGTGGGAGATTAGGATCATGGAGAAGAGCAATCTCTTGGGTAGCTAGGATCAATCCCAGTGACCTTTACTTGGGGAAGCATTTCAGAAACCAGAGCACTGGGGTCAGATCAGTGTGACCAGTGTAGCTAACTATACAAGTTGGTGCATTTTGTGCCAGATGTAGGTTTTTCAGACTCCATGGCTTTATTTCTACATATGAGTTGCTATAATCAAGCTTGGAGTTTGTGAATGCAAGGATCAGTGTGGACAGGTTAGTGTCTAACGTTGGACTCTTAAAAAAGAGAAAGTGTTTCAGTCCTGCTGCCTTGTTGCAGATATTTGAAGTGTATCAAAGCACTTCTGTATTGTATACTTTTCAAAGTGAATGCTCAATCTATAGCCTTTGATATGAAAGGGTTTTGTTTTTGTTTTACTCTAGGGAGGCTTACAAAGTACTGAACTCAGAATTTGTAGCTCTAGCTTCTTGGAGAGCTCCCTCAGATGGCACCTTCTTCTCCCCTTGAATAGCCATTCAGATGGATACAGTTGGAACCTGTTACATCATTTGATACTGATTGAAAGATGGAGAGGGATTCCCTCCTGACTGTCAGCACAGCCGAGCAAAGTTTTTTCCCAGTCTCTCACTGATTAAATCTTAGTCCCAAGATTTAGTACGATGTAAGGGTAGGGTGACTTCTTCTTAATTCCATCTTCTGGGAATGGACCATCTAGCAATGGGTTGGCTTAATGGTGACTTGCATTGCTTTTGGAGATCTAATCCAAAGGTCAGTGGCCTTAGATATAAACTATAAAGCCCTTACAGATGGTTTCTTCATGAGATAGACTAACTGTTCTTGAGGTGGAGGGTCTGCTCACATATCTTTCAAGTGAATAAGCGCTTACCCTCCATTTTCAAAGGTAGACTGCTCAGGTCCTTAGCAGATGGTGGTCTTGTCCTCTTTCTGTAGCACACAGCTGTTGCACAAATTCTCTCTGTTCATCTATCTCCTGTTCATCACCATGATAATGTGAGCTCCTAACATTCCACCTTCTTTCTCTTCTTTTGGTGCTAATTCTTTCTTTTGCAGGATGCACCGCCTCAGACTTTATACAAAACTTCAGAAGCCCAATCTCTTTTATGCATAGGAAGCCTGGATTCTGTATCCCTAGCTAGCTTGTCCCAAATCATGATCACCTCTTTGGCTGCTGTCTGTAACCCCATTCTTCTTCATTCTTGTGTCACTAAGATTGTACGTTTGGTCTTGTGGTTTGGCCTTCTGGTTAAGGCACTGTACTGTGACTTGGGATATCTGGGATCAGGCCCCAGATCCCTCACATATCTTGTGTGACGTACTGGGTCTTTGCCATCTATAAAATAAGTACTGACACTTTCATTGTCTGTCTTGCTTTTTTAAATTACAATCTCCTTGAAGCTGGGATCTCCATCTTACTTATATCTTAAAATCTTAGAGTTTAAGGTCAGGCGAGACCTAGATCATCATCTGATCTCCTGCACATCAGAGGCCACTAAACCCCATCCAGTTCCCCCTCTGTTGAGCCCAATAACCTGGATCAGAGTAAAGTATTACAGCCCACAGGAGACTAAACTGTTGTTTGCCACAGGCAAAGCATAAGAGGGACTGAGGTCCACCAATGCCCAAGGCCTTGCAATGAAAGTCAGGGAAATGATTTGGCAAGATACCCTAATAATCCTAGCAAGTAACCCACACTCCAGGCTGCAGAGGAGGGTGAAAAATCCAAGTTCCCTGCCAGTTTGGCCTGGGGAAAAAATTACTTCCCAAACCTGAAAATAGCAATTTGACTCTGAGCATGTGAGCAAGATCCACCAGCCAGATATGAGAGAATTTTCACTACCACTTCAGAGCACCAGCCTGCCTGTCCAGTATCCCATCTCCAGCCATGGCAATCTGTGCTTCAGAGGCACAAAACAAACCCAGAGCACCTTGGAGGTGAGGAAAAAATATTTTCCTTCCTGAGCCATGCAGACCACATGAAGCTTGTTGGGGCTTATAGGCACGACTGGAATATAAAAAAAATAGTAAGTTCTTTGTGTCAAGGACTTCTAAAATACGGGTTTGTATGGCACTAAGCACAATATGACCTCAGTCCTGTCTAAACTATAGAAATGTAAATAAGTAAATACATTTCAGAAACTATTTGTATTGCCATGTACTTGTGACTTCAGTAATGTTAATAATATAAAGTGTTAAATGGGGTGACTTCATTTTGCCAGTCTCACATTTTTCTTTTATTCCTTTTCATTCAGGAACGAATGAAAAGGCTCGATGAAATTATTGAAGCTGCAAATACTGTTATCTCGCATATTGATCAAACAGCGTTAGCAGTTTATTTTGCCATGAAGACTGATCCCAGGCCCGATGCCGCTACTATAAAAAAGTACCTAACCAGTAAATACTCCTTCTTGTATCCTATTTCTGTAGTCTATAGATATAATTACCTTTTCTACATACAAGTATTCTAAAGGATTCTGAAAGCTGATCTAGATTTGTTAATATGATGATGAAGTAAAAGTTAATTTTTTGAGGTTCAAGTGGAAACGGTTATTCAAGTCAAGTATTTTTAGAGTTTTGTGTATTTTCTGAAAGCAGAAAGACACTGAAAAACTTAAAATTTTGCTCAGAAGAGGTCAGATAAGATTACAAAAGATGGCTTTCAGATCAGAATTGAGATACATGGGCAAAGCTGTGTGGGAAAGTTTGCACTGTGCTTAGTCTCATCAAGTTCATAAACATTCAGAATAATCAGTGGACTGGTAGTATTTGGCTAGCAAGGCACTCCTGTAGGAATAAGTGTAGGGTTTTGCATGATATGGTGGGACCCTCAAAATTCTTTAAGGATAGTTCCAAGATGCTAGTGAACAGTACCTGTTGTTTGATAAAGCCACTTTGAAGTGCTCACAAGTTTTTATAGAGTGAGTCAGGAAAGAAAGACTGGTAACCATGGCTATATCTGTATTCAAATGTGGTCTTTTTCTCTGTGGAGTTAGTACACCATAACATTCTTTTGGAGTGTCGGTATTTTCAATGGAAGGTCCGCACTTCAAAGATAATGATGTACTACATTTTTTTAATTAATCATTTCAAAAGCCCCTTTTATGCTGATCCATTTTGACGGGGGAATAGCAAAGAGCACCTAATTTGAAATATAGGGACTGTGACAGGAGGTATACATTTGTAAGTTACTTATATATTGACCCTGGTTAATTATATCATTAACCTAGTTGCTTGGAGTGGCTTGTACATAACTGTATATTTGCTGGATTTAAAAATAATTAATCATTTCCATTCTAAGCATTTCTTGGAAGAGTCAACCAAGAAATGATCTGGTGGTCTTCTAACAACTGAAACTGAGAACCAAATTCAGTGCTGGCTTAAGTGGGTGCAATTCCTTTGAAGTCACTGTCAGCTTACATTAACAGTGGATTGGCCCTCTTTTCATACTACCAAGAACTAATAAAATACATTTCTAGATCCTGACTTCTTGTTAAATTCTTAAAATTTGGTTTGCACTTCTGTTCAAATACCAGAGACAGTTCAGTTGCTCCTGAAGCTCTAGGCTTGATTAGAACCTGTATGTTGCGTGAATGTATTCTATATCCATATATTTTGAGCCAGTTTAGAATTACAGGAAATAGTTTATTTTCAAAAATGCTGTATTTTAATAGGATAGCTGAAAATTGCTTATACTTCTGTTGTAAATACAAATCAACAAGTATGTTTAGTTTACTGTGATTTTTAAGGTAAAGTTAAATTATTGGCTCTTGATTGAAAACTAATAGCTGTAAGAGACCCCTTGTATTTGTGTTCAACTTAATGTAGTGATATGGAAAAACAGAAGTCTACCTTAGTGGATGCCCTTTGTCGGAAAGGAAGCGCACTAGCAGACCAACTTCTCCATCTGCAGGCCCAAGATGGGGCTGTTTCAAGTGATGCTGAAGGTAAAGATGACGATCAAGAGAGCTGCATAGGTGTTCTGTCAGAGACTTTCTGGGAGACAACAAAATGGACTGATCTTTTTGACACCAAGGTAAGAGGACAAGCAGAAATTCTGTATTTTGCACTCTTGTTTTTTCCTAGTCTCTTGTGATGAAATTTAACACCATCTTTGTGTGTGGCCTCCAGGCATCTCTCCCTTCCACTCCCTAGTTCTGTCCCCATATGTTGTGCCAGCCTCTCTCAGACATTTTTCCACAGGTGGGATCTCTCCTAGGCTATCAAGTGCAAGGCAAATAAATCTGTCTGCTCCATATACATATGGGGACGGTATGGAGCAGTAACTGTAGGCTTGTATTAACAAACTGCTTCATTTATCGAGTTACTAGTTTACTATTCCTTTCAAGGAATAGTTCAGTTGCTGTCCAGTGCAGCACTTCTAGCCTTTCAGCAGAAGTGTGTACAGCCCCTGTTCTGTGCTGGTCATGAGTCCGTAGCATTTTCTAGATTAGGAATGAAAGAAAAGCCTGTGTTCCTTAGCTGTGGCTAAGGGCTGCAATGGGAGAAACCCTCTCTGGAAGTTGAATTACCATTTGGAACCTGTTAGCAATTACAGTCCTATTAAGTTTCAAGTTCTTATCAGGGTAAGGTCCCTGTGTCCTTCAGCACAGCTGTTTCAAAGGAAACCATCAAATTCCAATAATATATATGATTATGTAACTGATTAGGTTATTACTGATTTCCTTCTTTAACTGGTGTGTTGCTATGCACTGTGTTTCACATCAGACATGGCTATATTTCAGTGGTGAATGAATTTTTCCATGTATTTGTATGAATTTTGAAATTATGAAATTGTATGAAATTTGAATTATGAAATTCACTTTGGAATCATTTGAAATGAAAACTGTTGAATAAATCAGAAGAAATGTTATTCTTTTATTCCTTCCTGACCCCCACTGATGATTCAAGTGATAGCCTGATGATTGATTATTTATTCAAGCTAGCTTCTTTGTAGATGTTTTTATTTGTGTACATCTTTCATCGGTTGATTCTCAAGCCACAGTGATGTCCTGTGCTATGCATTAACAACAACATGCTACACAGTTTAACTTTCTTGCCTTTTAATTTCAACCATGCTCTCATATTATGAGAAAGGATACATAACATATTCAGGAGTGTCCAACTGACCTTCTCTATACCATTTATTATTAGAGCTCAGTGGACCATTTTCAGCAAATGAAATTTTGCCAAAACATGCCGTTTCATCAAAGCCAAAAATGTTGTGGAGATGTTATTGATGTTGAGCAAGATGTTGTAGGGAGAAACTGACTGACTTTCTGTGGTCACAAGGGACTAGAGAACTGGGATGGGATGTGGGAGACCGAGGTGCAACTCCCTGCTCTGTCTGATTCAGAGTGATACCTGGAATGAAAAAGTGAATCAGGCAGAGCAGGGATTTTGAATCTGGGACTCCATCCCAGGCCAGTGCCCTAACCACTAGTTCTCTCCACACGCAGACATTTAGGTTTCATGTTGACACAATTAAGTTTTCGCAAAAATGTTTAGAGGATTTTTTTGTTAATTTCAAAGCGCTGAAAGTTTCTGCAAAACAGAATTGTTCTCCTACCAGCTCTCCACTGTTCCATATACCTCATATTTTCCTCCTTTACAAACTGAATAGTAGTCCTACCCTTTAATACTTCCTCTTATGGAAAAACCTTCCCCCATCTATCGATATCCTACCTCTTACCAAGTTTTTGCATTTCCTTGGCCCTTTCCTAGTACTTTCTAGTGACCAGAACGGACATACTATTAAAGAGGCACCACCAAATTAAATTGTAAGCTAAATCAAGAGTAGCCTTAACTCTATGCTTTAGAAAAAGTTGTTTGGAAGAAATTTTATGTGAACCACATAGGTGGCATTTATCCACTTAATATTTAGGGATCTGAAGTTATCTGTTTTTAATTTTGTTTCAGGGTCTCCATATTCTCAATTTTAATTATCACTATTCTGATCCATGGGTCACTAATACCATTGTATCGGTATATTTTTATGACATGGAATTTTTATCTCCATTCTACCCGATGATCTACTCTCTAGGCAGACATTTTTATAATAGTTTAATCTTTAAGTACTACTGTTCCATACACACGACGTAAACTGTCTTTTTCTATATAGTTTGTGGGAAGGAAAATAATTTCTTACTGATTTTTCTTATCTGACCATATTTCAGAAATCCAAGTTACATTTGGGACTTTTAGTGACAGGCATGCTAGCTTATTTGTTGTCATGCATTCCTCTTCTCCTATCTAGCTAATAAGGATGGTCAAGGGCATAGTGTTTACTGCTCCACCTACTGGGAAGCAAAGGGGTGGGTGGGAGGATGAGTGGGGGTAGATGATGTAAGTATTTTAAAAAATTGCCTTCCTATCAGTGTTCCCTCTAATTCTCTCCTCCTCCTCTTCCCCCCCCCACCCCCCCCCCGTGCAGAATTAATTTGGTGGTGTGTGACACATCAACTCCATATTGGTGCACACAACAAAATTCATGTGGTGGGGGTGGGGCTGAGGGGTTCGCAGTGTGGGAGGGGACTTGGGGCTGGGGCAGAGGGTTTTGGGGTGGGGCAGAAGGTTTTGGGTGGAGGTGGGCACTCTGGGGTGGGCTGGGGATGAGGGGTTTAGGTGCAGGCTGCCCTGGGGCTGTGACGGGGAGAGAGGACTCCCTGCAGCAGCACCTGGGCTAGGCGGGAAGAGACACCTCTCCCATGGCCCCACTCTGGCCTGGACCTGCCGCGGCTGTGTGAGAGGTGCTCGTCCCTGAACCCCAACACGCTGCGGCCCAGCGCGTTAGGTGACTCCCTGGCTATTGCCTGGGTGAGCCGGGGAGCATGCTGAGGGATCCCAGGAGATGCAGACCACAATATAGGACCTGCCATTGGAGGGTTCGGGGCTCTTTTCAGAGCTAACTGAGTCTAGGCTCCATGGGCTCATGGAGCCATCCTCTGCTGAGCCAGCCTCTGCTCCTGGTAATTTCATTGTGGGCACGATTTGGTTGGCAAGTTGTGCCCTCATTGGGAAGGATGTGCTTTTGAATATCTGGCCCAGTGTGTGTACAGTTTCTGTTACCCTGAACAAAAGTAACCAAAGCCACAGCCAAACTTTGAAGTGGCAATCCACTGCCAGCTAGATATAGTTTGCAGCCACTTCAAATAAGCAAAGGGACTACCCCTCAGTAGTCCAGGAAGCCGTTCTGCACTCCTCCTCCTCTGGTGCAGTCTAGGTCCTGGGGGGCTCCCAAGTCTGACTCCTACAGGAGGAAGGACAAGGATAAAGGGCCTGAGAGATGCTACCTGTCCTCTTCCCGCCCGGGTACCCAACCTGACCCTCCCAGAAGTCAGTCATTTTGAGGGTGCGCTCGAGGACAGCGCCCCAGCCAATGTACTGGATCTAACCCTCCCTTTCTTCAACCGCTCTGCCCTTTTTCAGTCGGCTTGGTCCTGCGTCACCTTAGACCACAGGGTGCTAGATACTGTTTCTTCGGATTACACACTGCAGTTTGCAGCCGAACATCCCTCCCACTCCCCTTCCCCATCCCTCTTCAGGGACCCTTCTCATGAGCAATTCCTCATTCAGGAGGTCGAAAACCTCCTTCGCCTGGGGGCAGTGGAAAAGATTCCTCAGATCATGGAAGGCAGAGGATTCTACTCCCGCTGTTTCCTAATTCCAAAGGCAAAAGGGGGCCTCAGACCCATCCTAGACCTACTTCACCTCAACAAGTCCCTCCAGAAATTGAAGTTTTGCATGGTTCGTTCTTTCTTTCTTTCTTTCTTCACTCAGCACACAGTCAACCTGTGGAACTCCTTGCCTGAGGAGGTTGTGAAGGCTAGGACTATAATAGGGTTTAAAAGAGAACTGGTTTTCTCTTTTAAACCCTATTATAAATTCATGGAGGATAAATTCATGGAGGTTAAGTCCATTAATGGCTATTAGCCAGGATGGGTAAGGAATGGTGTTCCTAGCCTCTGTTTGTCAGAGGGTGGAGATGGATGGCAGGAGAGAGATCACTAGATCATTATCTGTTAGGTTCACTTCCTCTGGGGCACCTGGCATTGGCCACTGTCGGTAGACAGGATACTGGGCTGGATGGACCTTTGGTCTGACCCAGTATGGCCATTCTTATGGTTTTTGTTTCTTATGTCTCCCTGGTCTCCATCATCCCCTCCCTGGATCCAGGAGACTGGTATGCCGCTCTCGATTTAGAGGATGCTTACTTCCATATTTCTATCTTTCTTGGGCACTGGCGCTTCCTCCGCTTCATGTTGAGCTGGCGCCATTTCCAGTTTACGGCAATATCCTTTGGTCTTTCATTGGCCTCAAGGGTATTCACAAAATGTATAGTGCCACTGGCTGCTTACCTGAGACGTTGGAGAGTCCAAATATACCCGTACCTAGATGACTGGTTGATAAGGGGCCGGTCTCCAGGTATGGTGCAGAGGTATCTGAACCTGGTTTGTTCCACCTGTTGCAACCTGGGATTGATAATAAACAAGACAAAGTCAACCTTAACCCCGGTGCAACACATAGAGTTCATCGGAGTGGTCCTTGACTCCACTCGGGCCAGGGCCCTCCTCCCCAAGACTCAGTTCCAGGCCATGGCGGACCTCATTGTGGGCCTGCGGGCCCACCCGCTCGCCACCACCCATATGTGCCTGAGGCTAGTAGGCCACATGGCAGCATGTACTTATGTGGTCTGACAAGCATGACTCTGTCGCAGACTTCTTCTGGCATGGCTAGTGTCAGTCTGTGTCCCCAACTGGCACAGCCTGGGCTGGATGGTCAGAATTCTGGACAGCGTACTTGTGTCCCTCATCTAGTGGCAGGATCCCGTGTAGGTGTTGGAAGTGGTTACCTTCATGGCCCCGTCCTCATCAGTGACTCTTATCTCCACCGTCTTGTACCTGGGCTGGGGAGCCCACTGTGGCGATCTCAACACTCAAGACTGTTGGTCCAGTCACAATCGTTCCCTTCATATCAGTGTCAGGGAACTCAGGGTGATTCGACTGGCCTGCCAGGCCTTTTTACCTCATATGCAAGATGCTGTGGTCCAGATCCTGACGACAACATGGCTACAGTTTTCTATATCAACAGGCAGGGGCAGAGCCAGGTCGTTGGCACTTTGCCAGGAAGCCCTCTGGCTCTGGGATTTCTGCCTACAGTACAATATCCATCTTGTAGGCACTCCCCTTCTGGGGTCCAAGAACACATTGTCATATCGCCTCAGCAGGACATTTTCATCTCACCATGAGTGGTCCCTTCATCTGGAGGTGGTCTGCTCCATCTTCCACCGTGGTGAACTCCTCGGACTTCTTTGCGTCCAGGAAGAACAGGAAGTGCCACATCTTCTGCTCGATTGGGGGCATAGACAGAGGAGCCCTGTCCAACGCCTTTCTGCTCCCGTGGTCAGGGGCTCCGGTGTACGCCTTCCCTCTGGTACTGTTGCTGAGGGTCCTCGTGAAGATCAAATGGGACGGCAAGAATCAGCCTCATAGCACCAGCGTGGCTGTCCCAACCCAAGTTCAGCTCCATGCTGGACCTCTTGGTAGCAACCACATTCCGGCTACCGGTCAGGTTGGACCTGTTGCCCAGAACCACGCAGTCTTCTGCACCCCAGCCTGGTGACTACACCTGAAGGCTTGGCTGCTGCGTGGCTAAGTGTGCAGGAGCAGCAGTGCTCTCATTTTACAATTAAAACACGAGGACAGTAACTGCTGTGATTTATCTGTGTTCATCAACATAAGAATAAATTTGAAACAGTCTGTTTGGTAAAATGTTTAACTTTGACTTGTCTGCTTTAAATTGTTTTTATCTGAACAATGCTAGTTTTAATATGGTGGTAGATTTCTAACTTTTCTTTTAATTTGTTTACATACTGTAGGTTTTAACATTTGCCTACAAGCATGCATTGGCAAATAAAATGTATGGAAGAGGTCTCAAATTTGCCACAAAACTTGCAGAAGAGAAGCCAACCAAGGAAAACTTGAAAAATTGTATACAGGTAAGGGGTAGTCAATAAATCCATTTAATTACAGCGGGGCATTGTTATGTATGCTGAAGAATCTCTTAATATTAGGAGATGTAAATGTATGTTCATTTTATATACTGCTTAAGAGATTGAGTTTCAGAAAACTTTCACTGAGGTTCTGGAACAGAACGTACTGGATAGGCTTTTGATCCAGGAATATTCAAATCTGAAACACTTTTACCTCCCCCCAAATTCACCAGGGGTTCTGATTGGACTTAATGAATGTATCTGGCACCAGTTAGTCAGGGGATTAAGCTCACTAGCTCAAAGGTATGCAAGAAAGATAGGGGGGAGGGGCACTTGTGAGGTCCAAAGGCAATATCCAGAATCTCAGAGGCTGGAGGACTGGGCAGCAGGAGGGTGCTGGGATTCCTATTTGGGCATGCTCCCTGGACGTCTCAAGGGATTTCCATCTTTTATATCTGCCTCTTAGCTTCCCCCCATCCAGGTGCTGAAAGGGAGAAAGGGCTTGTCTCTTCTTCTCTCATTCCAGAGCCCTCCCTTCAATAACCCCTTCCCAGGCCATTGCAAAATCTGGGGGGGGGGGAGCGAGACCTCTTTCTTTCCCCTGAGCTATTCTTACTTGGTGGATACTCAGTTAATAACTCCACCACTGCCTCTGCTCAAAGCTTTCCCAAGCGGCAGTATAAAATTAAGGGTCCTTAACAGTTTCAAGGAGCACTTTGAAAAGGTATTTATTAATTCCATCAGTCGCTTAGCAAAGCTCATAGCAATGGCAAGTTGTCTGAGCTGTGGGTCCTCCTCACCTTTGGAAATAAGGCCACTTTTATTTAAGATCATAGATATAGATTTATGAGCCTAACTTTACTTTCTCAGGTTTTAAAGTTAAAGCCAGTTTTTAAATTGAGGCCAAAATGTTTTAAGCGGCTTGTTCATTCTACCACTGTATCTAGATTAAGAAATTGTTATTTAAAGACATACTAGTGCCATGACTACTCTCTAGACTTGCACATGAATTTCACGTGTTTTATTCTGAAGTACTTAAAGTTGAACAGCACAGAGAAAATGTGGGCATTTTGCTTACCTAAAGGTAAATTATCTATACAGTTATTCAAAACGGGTATAAGGGAAAAAAAATCCCCAAGTTTACTGGGATTCTTGTGCTGCTTAAGACAACATTTTGTTCACTAAAGCTAAAATACCAGTTTTCAAAAACTAAAGCCATTCTATATGAGAGTTTAGAGCTCCAAAAAGCAATATATTGACATTATGCTTCTGACAATGAACCTCTTTAACATGGCACTTTTAGATTAAGAAAGAATGAGAGAAGATATCAAAGTGTCCAAAGTATCATCTAATTTTTCTGCTTATCAATTATTTTTTTTTTTTAGTTAATGAAGTTACTTGGATGGACGCATTGTGCATCTTTCTCTGAAAACTGGCTTCCTGTCATGTATCCACCTGATTATTGCGTGTTTTGAAATACCAACAGTTGTAAACATACAGAGATGGTTTTATACTGACAGGATAGGAAAGATAAGTTTTACCTTTTAATTAGAACGCATGTCTTCATCAGATACTGAATGCTGATTATTAAATTGTGTATATTTATCAGAAAGGCACCCTGGTGTGGCTTAATACCTATTAACCTGACTCCTGACATCAGGGAGTTTGCATAGTGTGCATCTCATTGCTGGCAATGGATGTGCCAGAATTGCCAGCACCAAGGATTTGGAATTGGGTTGGAAAAGATTTCTTGCATGCATGTTAGGTTCTTAACTGTTAATTTTAACTGCAAACCTGTAAAAGCTCTGTATTTTTTACAATGAACAGGGTTTTAACATGTTTAATCTTAATTTCTTTTTCAATTGTATGAAGGCCTTAAAGCTACACCAAAGTAGCTAAAATTTTATTTATTAGACTATAAAGTAATGGAACTCCATTACCTGTACTGTTTGCAAGGGTTTACATTATGATTTTTTTTAAACAACAACAACCTTTCAAATGGTCTCTGTGTGTATCTCAGAACTGCTGATACATAGGTGCTCTTGTAAATCTTCGTCTTTGAGATATTTCAGGCAAAATTTCAAAAATCCATGTGAAGTTGAGTATCAGGTTGGACTGATACATGTATAAAAGTGCCAGACAGTTAATCAGGTATTGTAAAGCTATACATACACATGTTTAATAATGTTTAAAAAATGTAAAACACAGAGTAAATGTGCAAAATTGAAGATGATAAACCACCCTGTGCACTCTGATACTTTAAAGGATTTTTTAATTAATAAAACAAATAATGAAGCTGAAAACTGTCATTTTTTTTTAAGAGTACATAAACATAACGTGTTAAAGCAAACAGCTTTAGGAATAATATAGATATGCAATGTAAACAGGATATAAAGGTATAGCTAGATCTAATAGTTTATTTGAAATTTTGAAACTTTACCTTCTGGTTTTGTTTTGTTACTGCTGACCCTCTGGCAGCAATGAATTGGTTTCTTTGAGTAAATCATGTGTATATAAGCTTGAGACAAATCAGACAGTTAAGTAGTGTCCTGATATTATTATTATCCATGTATTGAAGTGCAAAATTCAAAGACTCAGGGACAGGTTTATGGACATTATTGCACTCTGTGTGCATTATGTACTAAAAACTAGAAGCTCATAAACTTTGAGGGGCATCAAAACTGTGACTGTATTGTTTTCGCTTAATTCTCTTTTACTATGGCTTTAAACAGCTTGATATTTGATTCTGGAAATTCTGCTAGAAGTGTAACGATTAATATATTGCCAAGTTTCTCTAAAAATTCAAAATCTGTGCTGAATCTGAATTTATTTGCCCATAATAATACTGTCCCTGGCTGACATAAATATGCCATTGTTGTTAGCAATGGATCCAGAGATGTATGGTGGTAGACAACATCACTTGCCAAAATAAAATCATAATGGTGAGTTGATTTAGGGAAGTCTTCATTGAGGTCTTCTCCCCACACCAGCTTCCTCACTTCAGGTCGGTGTATATTCATGTTTTGTGTATTTCTTGAAATATTCCATTTGAGATTTTCAAGTACTTCGGGCAGATCAGTAGCTGTAACATAAGCTCCTAAAGGGAATGTGCAAATGATTAGTGTATATATTTTTTTCTATAAATCTTACTGTTTTCCCCCCCCAATATCAATTTTGAATATGTTGTTGGCTCTCTGATCATCATTCAGTCAATAAACAGACCAGCGCCCACCCATTTCCTGGATTGGGGTAACTCTTAAAAGTCTGTTATTTTGGGGCATGTCTCCACTGCCCCAAGTGTTCCGTGTGGGTGCTACAGGTGCAAATTAAAAGGCTCCTAGGTCACTGTAATCCTGTTCAAACTGGGGACCTTTTAGTCTGTACCCACAGCATCCACTCGGGGGCACTAAGGTGCAGCACTTCGTTGCGCACTTCTGTTTGCACTCCTGTAGTGCAAACTGCAGAGCAGTGTAGATAAGCCCTACAGAATTTTGAGAGCCAAAGTCATAACTGCTCGTTAGGTTTTAATTTTCGTTATAATTTCACTGACTACAGTGTCAAAGAATTTGTTTAGCTGACACCTCACAATTGATATATTTGAAGATGAGGAGGTGGAATTTAATCAGAATTTACCAACCTAGTATGCTAGCCACAATGGACACCAGTCCTGTTCCAGCACCAATTTCAAGTACCTTTTTGTCTTTTAGGTTGATCTCTTGTTGATTTGATTCCAGGTACTGAGATAAAGCCAATGCCTAAGAACAGTTAAAATATAGCCATAAAAAGCATTAATTTGCTAATGGCCATGCAGCAGTTCATTAAATCATTGAAAACATTTTTCTAATAAGTTTTTTACTTATAGACTGAACATATTCAAGTATGTAGCACAAAAGCAAATTAGGAAAAAGGAACAAGATTATAAACAAATTATTAGGCAAGTAAAAACAACCAAACGGCTTCTTTTTATATGGGTTTCCCTAGAAATCTATACGCCACACGTTTTTGTTGACCTCTAAGTTACTGTAGGCACTGAGCATAGTCAGTCTGGAGAAGGAGAGATTTTACTGTACGAGTACAAAAGTGATATTATAAAGACAGCTAATTGTTCTCAGTTTGTGAAGATAAAGTAAGGGCTCAAGTTACAGCAGCGGGTTTCACGAAAAACTCAGAATAATTTGGCAATAGAACATGTTGCAAAGAAGTCTACGAAGTCACTGTCACTCTAGATATTCAGATCTAAACTTGACTCCCACCTAGTGATATTGCAGGCATCATGAAATAATTCCAACCACTTTATAGAGAGGGAAAAGACAAATGGTACCTTTCAGTTCAAGTGACAGAGTTCTGTCCTGGAACCATATCAGTAAAACAGTCAACAGTTGGCTGCTTTCTTAGCAATCACAGCTAAGGTCAAAGAGCAGATAGGGTTGGTGACTGAACTACCTCTTTGTTTCCTCCATCGCAACCCCGGATTACATCTCACCTAATCACAGAGTTTTGTAACATGATGCTGAGGCATTGGTTACCAGCTCATCATGGGTGAGCGCCGCTAATGAATCACCAGCACTGTTTGTGCAGTATCTACGTTTTCTTTGGAGTTCTCCCATCCATGTACTGACACCTGACTAATTTGAGATTTGATGAAATTGCAGTTCATAATAAGACTTAAGACAGACATTTTCCCCCTTTCTCCCTTGTGCTATCTTGAGATGGAATCTGTCATTTTCTGTGAGGTTTTATATGATAGCTAGACTGACAAGCTTTTTAGAGTTGAAATCCAATCCTTGTCCGTCTTCATAATAAATAGTGTAAATAAGTTTGAAATATTTTCCTCATGTCTCTGTCACTGTAATACTTTTTATCTTGAGAAGGCCCCTTTACACATAAGACAAAATTATCCAAATCTCATTACACATGAAGTACGGTTTGTTTTTTAATTCAATAATGGGATAAGCAGGGACCAGTAGAATGTTTCCTCATCAGTAAAAATATTAATTTAATCTACATGTCTGTGAACTATGGAAATGTCTTCAGTCCTGAAATCTAAATCTAAAGATGACTTTTTGAGAGTCTCAATTTAAATCTTGCAGAGATCAATATCTTGCTTAGAAAAACAACAAGGCGTCTGGTGGCACCTTAAAGACTAACAGATTTATTTGGGCATAAGCTTTTTGATGCATCTGAAGAAGTGGTGTTTTACCCACAAAAGCTTATGCCCAAATAAATCTGTTAGTCTTTAAGGTGCCACCAGCCTCCTTGTTGTTTTTGTGGATACAGACTAACACAGCTACCCCCTGATATCTTGCTTGGAGTTCCTTTGGTCTTCTGAGGAATTACTTTCCTTCTTTCTAATTAAAGTATCCATCTCTGCAGGACTTAGTTTCCCAAAACCAGATGATCAGCAAGATCAAGTCACTACAAAATTGACAAATATAATCTGTATTCATCAACTGGAAGCAAGGAGCATCACCCTTCATATAGACACAATGCAAATAAAGGCCTAAAAAAGAATCTCACCATAGCCTTCAACATTTGATGTATATTTAAGGTGTACACAACCAAATGGGCTTAGCGGACAATCCTTTCAACTAAGCAGAGTGGCCTTTCAGCAGCAAACTTTACTACAATCAGATGTGTGGTCCCAGTGCGCAATCTCCTAATTATTCACTAGTGCACTCTCTCTCCCAAACTCTCTCTGCATCTCTGCCATCATCTCTGAAGTAAAAAAAAAAAATCCTAAAAATAAACTGAGAAGAAGGTAAGTGTCATTCTCACAATACCAAAGAGAACTTTATTTTCAAACTTGAGAGATTACTCTTACATGCAGATCGTCAACAGATTGAATCCCCTTGCCTGTGAATCTCTACCCCCAAAACCCAAACTCTCTAAACCTGACAGATTGTGTGGTGAAAGGTATATCCTCATCAAAGCAGGTCCTGGGGAGTCAAGATGCTCTTATCCCTCCAGACTGTTTCTGAAAGTATAGTCTTATGATCTGGGGAAAGAATTCTATAGTGTATTAGGAGCATTGAGCCTATCGTGCTAGAATCCCATCCGTATTGCTGTTTCATCAAGATGCCTTCTGAAGAATCTTGACATCTCAGTCCTGGAAAGTGTACTAATAAGTCCTTCCTAGCATTTTGCTTTTATGTTGCCAGATTCCTAAAGGCACTCTAGATAGCTAGACCACTTATGACATAATATTCCCACTGGTCTTCAGACTCATCTTAAGTTCATCAAGTTCCTGCTTTGTCTCCACTGAAACTTGCTTTTCCAGAAGCTAGCTGTGAAAGAAATTAAATGAGTTGCCAAAATAGCTATTTTTTCCCTGCAAGAATTTTTCTGCCTTTCCTATGATAAAGTATAAACACCACCTTTCTCTGTATCTTAAAACGCTTTCACAAGTTCTAAGAGAGTCTTACACTCTTTTCCCAAACCACAAAAGAAAGGAAAAAATCCTGTGGCATAAAATAAATCTTGACTTCCCTGTAGTCCTCTATCTCAAACGAACTGAGCAAGTTAGAAAGTTCTCAGCAGCTGATTGCCTTCCAATAAAATTGTGAAGGAGCCAAATTTTCTAAATCTTCCATAGCATGGTGGATCAAATGCTGCATGAGGGGAACACAGGTGGTGCTGATTGGACAGTACCTGTGAGCAATGAGGCACAGTTCCTGGTTCCCAGGTAATATCCTGGGTAGAAAGGGCTTAGTCTACATACAGTCAATTAAATAGACCTTCAAGCCTCTGCACTGACTCATTTTGGGATGAGATTGCTCTACTCTGCTCTAAATAAATTTCCATTCTCTGTAAAATGCTGCATGCTGGATCTTTTCAATGTTGTTTTCTTCTCTGTTCTCCCCTGATCGTCTTGCTAGATGCTTACTTCCCCACAGTGATTGACTGTCTGGAGACATTGAGAGAACACAACGCTTTTTCCCAATTTTCCTTTCTTTGACTTAATGTCTGCACCCGTGCTCATTTATATGCTCATTTGTTCACATTTACTTTATAATGAGTTTAACTTGCTACTTGATCACAATACATAGGTAAAACTTACACCGGGCCATACTATAGCTCCGAAGTGGTCTAATGATTCTTGAATAGTGATCTGGTGGTCTGCATAACAATAATGCTCTTTGTCAAAATAGGGAGAAACTGTAGGAATCCACTTCTGCAATATTTTAAGAATTCTTGGTGATTCTGTGGGAGAAAAAATCAGTATTATTTGGTCAATATGAATATATACGTGCATTTTGTTGCATAGCTGGGAAAAGAAAATTTACAAGACTTAATTTGTGGTCAAGACAATGAGTTTGCAGCCTTTTCTGAAAAAGTTGCTTTTGTTCTTGGTCTCTAGTGAGCTGATCATGCGCACCATGGTTCACTGGGTTGCCAGACCTGGATCCCAAATATGGGTGGGCCTGCTGTCAATCAAAGTGAAGGAGAAAAACCTTCCTTTCCCATAAGTCATGAAGCAACATAGGTTGATTGGTGAGGAATTTTAGAACTCTATTTTGGCATACATTTTTCTGTCATCATGTTGAGACTTAGGTATCTCAGGTCAGAGGTTGCAAGTCATGCTAAATACAATATCTAAATGAAGCTATTCGGAGATTGTTAGGTTGCAGGTGTAACTGTACAATTGTGGACAGGATAGCAGACTAACATTGATTCTGGCAGAAATACTCTGGGTTCTTTAACCACAGATAGTTGGGACCTCTATTTTTGTATCTTCCAAAAGTCAGCATCGCCAGTAGTACAGCGTTCCCTGTTACCAGGTGTTTCATTGTTTCAAGTAGGGATACAGAGGACAGTGTCATCTTCTGAAACTGAAACTCTGCATTTTCCTATCTTAACCCAGCGGTTCCATCATGTCTCATTCGATCGGTCAAGCGCACAGCCCAGCATAGAGTAGCTGCAGATTATTGCCCTGTTAAAGTGCCTTTCCTCCTAATTTCATCCTTAATGACACTGAAAAATGAACTCTACTCTACCAGATCACCTCTGATGATACTGGAATATGACAAGAACAAACCTCTTGTAGTCGTAAGACAAAAACCAGAAAACTATAGTACAGGATTCCAAGGCCAAAAGGGACTGTTGTGATCATCTAGTCTAACTTCCTGTATCACACAGGCCATAGAACTTCCCCAAAATAGTTCCTAGAGCATATCTTTGGGAAAACATCCATCTTATAAATTGCCAGTGATGGAGACTCCACCACAACTGTTGGTAAATTGTTCCAGTGATTAATTACTCTCACTGTTAAAAATTTATGCCTCATTTCCAGTCTGAATTTGTCTAGCTTCAGCTTTCAGCCATTGGGTCATGTTACACCGGGGTGGGCAAACTATGGCCTGCGGGCCAGATCCAGCCTGCCAGCTGTTTTAATCCCGCCCTTGAGCTCCTGCTGGGGAGTGGGGTCTGGGTCTGGTCCCGCTCCCACACGCCAGCCGGGGAGCAGGGTCGGGGGCCTCTCCACATGGCTCCTACGCGTAGGGGCGGACAGAGGGCTGCGCTATGCACACTGCACCCACCCCAAGCGCTGCCCCTGCAGCTCCCATTGGAGATAAGCGCCACCCGGAACCTGCACCCCAGAGCCTCTCTCTGCATCCCAACCCCCTGCTGCATCCCTGATCCCCCTCCCGATCTCCGAACCCCTCGGTCCCAGCCCAGAGCGCCCTGCTGCACCCCAAACTCCTCATCCCCAGACCCAGAGCCTGCACCTCTAGCTGGAGCCCTCACCCCCGTCCCAGCGTGGAGCCCCCTCCTGCACTCTGAACTCATTTCTAGCCCCACCCTGGAGCCCGTACCCCCAACCAGACCCCACACTCCAACCCCAATTTTGTGAGCATTCATGGCTGCCATACAATTTCTATTCCCATATGTGGCCCTCGAGCCAAAAAGTTTGCTCACCCCTGTGTTATACCTGTCTCTGCTAGATGGAAGAGTCCATTATTAAATATTTGTTCCCCATGTAAGTACTTAGTGACTAATCAAGTCAGCCCTTAACCTTCTCTTCATCAAGCTAAATAGATGGAACTCTTTGAGCTTCTTACTAGATGTCATGTTTTCTAATCCTTTTAATCATTCCCATGGCTATTCTCTGAACTGCATCCAATTTGTCCATATCCTCTTGGATTGTGGGCACCAGAAACTGGACATACTATTCCAGCAACAGTCGCACCAGTGCCAAATAAAGGGATCAAATAACCTCTCTCTCCTCCTCATGATTCCCTTGTTTATGCATCCAAGAATCACACTAGGAGCTCATGTTCAGCTGATTATCCACCACTCCTCCCAAATCTTTTTTGGAATCCCAGCTTCCCAGGATGAAGCCCCCCCATCCTGTTTGTATGGCTGATATTCTTTGTTCCTAGACGTATGCATTTAGTCGTACTAAAATCCATATGGTTTTAATACGGCTTGTTCCCAGCTTACCAAGCAACCCAGATGGCTCTGTATCAGGGACCTGACCTCTTCATTATTTACCATGCCCCCTACTTTTGTGTCACATGCAAACTTAGAGTGATGATTTTTCATTTTCTTCCAGGTCATTGATGATGATAGTAAATAGTGTAACGCCAAGAACTGTCTGGAACAGAAGTAGAGTGTCGTGGTTTCTTCCGCAAAACAGAGCAAAATATTCCTATTTTCTAGTGGTCAGTTTTAAATGTTGCTTTGTGTTTTAGCTAGTCTCAGTTTTGGGAGTGATTAAAAAACGGTTTGAGGGCAATCTGCTAATAGGCTGTGGGCCAGGTTTTTAAAAGAGCTCAGCCTGCAACAACTCCCATTGTTCTCAATGATAATCCAGCCATTTCAATTAGATGCCTAAATAAGAGCAGAGCTCTTTTCAAAATCTGCCTCTGTGGTGGGTGTTGAGCGCTTCTGTAAATCTGGCCCTGTAAGAAAAAAAATTACATTTAAGAAACAAACAAAAAACTGAAGTGAGAGTAGTCCTATCAAGAATGAAAATAGGATATTTGGGTGACCTTTTGGATTTGGATACCTAGGAAAATCCCGTATTCTACAACTTGCTGGCATGCCATAGCTTTTATTATTAAGTAGCAACCTGAACTGGATTCTGCTGTTGCTGTAGAATAGTCAGGGCAATTAGACCCATCCTGACATTCAGACTGTTGTTCATTGAGGTCCTTCTCTTCACTTGGGCAGTCCATTGCTCTTTGAATTTCCTTGGGGAGTGGCAAGTGCTGGGTGGAGATCATAGCAGGAATGCTGAAGAGGGAGGAAACACAAAAAATTGTAAAGGAACGAGGTACTCTGTTTACTATATAACAACTTAGTTATGCAGCTCCTTTCAATTGATGGATCCCAAAGTGCTTTACCAATCCTATATCTAGCATACACACACACACTGAAGAATCTTCGATAACTGATAGTACAGTGGGAATTTAAGCAGGTAGAGTGCAATAACCAGAGGTCAGATCTGGCCAGATACAAGGGCTAACATTCCTATTCCTGTGAAAAATGCCATGAGAACTCTCACTGACCACACAGACGGGGCTTCTATTTTAACCCCTCTGTGGTAGCACTTTGTGTCTTGTAGCATAGAGGGGAAGTGGTTTTGTACTGATTCGGAAGAAGGAGTGCTATCAAGTGAATCACTTCCTGAAGAACCTCAGTTTTCCTTTGAGGTCTCCCATCCATCCAGCTACCAATTAGGTCTGAGCCTGCACCACTTACAAGTTCTTCTGTAATATGATCACAATCTGAGGTGGTATGGTGCAAACTTTGCCATGATTACATTGCTGCAGGTTAGAAGCTTTCCTTTCCTGATGCATGCATGTGTGTGTGTATAGCCACATTCTTAGCATCCTCAGTCCACTCTGAAAGTATCCTGATCTCTCCACTACAATGAGTCCACTGTAATCTCTCTCGCTTCGGAAAACTATCCTTTCATTGAACAGAAGCTACAATTTCAAAAATGTTCTTGTTGCACGTCCATAGCCAGAATAAGACCAATATTTTCTATAGTTACATTTGCTGAAATAGAAATAATCGCATCTCAGCTGATTGCTACAGAGGCCATGAAAGAGTATTAGCCTTCAAGTTGCACAATTGACTAGGTGTGTAATTGGGAGGGAGGAGGGATAGAACTTGCCTTCCCCCGGAAGCATAAGTTAAGTGGCCCCTACTGCTGGAAGCAACAAATTTGCTGGCTGAGTGTTCTGATTAGTATGGCAAATCCAGTGTTCCTACCAATTGCATGTTGAATTCGACAAGCAACTACATTTGGATATACTTTATTATTTGGTGGTGCTTTGGAACATAAAATCTCCTGCACCTAAATGAAAGCCTGATGTTATTGAAGCCAATGGAAATTTTACCAGTGACTTCAGCGGGAGAAGGTGCGAGCTATGAGAGCACAAAACCCAAGCGGGCCTGGTGGAATAGTGATCTAAACATAGGTAAGTGTATAGTTAATTATGTGCTTAAATTCCATCAGTGTACCTAAAACTTGGCAACATTGCTACACATATATCTTTTCTGTATTCATTCATTGCCTAAATGTTACTGCAACAGGCAAAAATTCCAGTTTAACCATGTATCACCAGTGAAAAATCATACAATAACCAACAAATACAGTCCTACTAAACATCTGTCTGATCAAATCTTTAGATACGGTAGCTAGTAACTCATTGTAAGATAGACTTAAACTGCAATTCTCAGTCTATGTAACAAGCTTTTATATCCTTTTGTCTGCAAAGTTTAAAAAGAAAAAAGCAGCCAAATGTACTTCCATAAATTATGGTGATGATGTTTTATGTACTGAAAAGAGTGTTTAATTATTTTTACCTTGGTACAGACTACACAAAGGATTCGGTTTTATAATTTTCAGAGATGCAAGTATTTTAGTAGCATAGGCTTAATAATGCCACAATAACTATATTTAAAAAACTACACTATTCCAAAATTGTGTCTGAGCCTTTAAATACAAGGCAGACAGACTGCACATCCTAGTTGTAGAAAGTGTAAGTCTCAGTTCATTTACAAATACATAGTATTGTGTTCTTGTTAAATACCTTGTGTGCCATGTGGCTGCATTGGGAGATTTTCAGAATTTTTTGAATGTTAAATCCCAACCTTAGTGTTGCATTAATGTAGACTGTGCATTTATGTTCCTTGCCTTGTATGTGCTGCCTTTTTTTATTATTCTTTTTAGCACAAAAGGAAAAAGTCAAGAATAGAAGAGGCACCAGTGTTTTTTCCTAATTTGGAAATCATTAGCATATCTATTTGACACTGTGTATTTGAACTGAAAGACTGAAAAGATTACTTGCATTAGTGACATGCATAATACATATATTTGAATGTGCAGTTTAATGTTCACATTTAAATACATGCATCTTCTTGGTGCAAATTCCCCAACACCCAGTAGTAGAGCTGGTCAAAAAAAGTTCAATGGGAAATTCTGAAAATTTGAAATTTTGTTTTTTCCTGAAACAAAATGAAAAGTTGAAACCTGAGAATTTTTCACTAAATAAAATATCCTGAAATACTTCATTTCAGCTGCGTGCTTTTGATTTTCATCATGCTATAAACTGTAATGTAACATGTAAATAAAGTTGAAATGAAACAGGTGGATAATTTCATGTCAAAAATGTTGATGAAATGGAGATGTTCCTGTAAAATGTTCTGATTTCATTGAATCAGCACTTCCAAGTGGAAAACAGGTGCATCCATAAATTTTTGACCAGCCCTACACATTGCTATCTGTATCTGGATTTCTTTGCAAAGTGATAAGATAGGCAAATGCTAAATTCAAGTCTTGTAGATCTGAAGTGTTTAAAAGTCTTTTAAATGATCATTGAATCAATTTACAGCAATGACAGTTGGAATTGTGAGATTTCAGGCTAGAGTATAATTATTCTGGTGGGAAGAAGTCTTCTAAGAAGTTGTAATGGAAGTCCATGTCTAGCATCACTACCATGACACTAAAATATTGAAGAAGCTACCAGGGGGATATTTGTGAGGTGGATACATCTTAAGGTAACAGTCTGACTGGCAAAAGCTTATTTCTACTGGGAACAATCTTTCATTTAAAAGTCCTGTTGTTAACTCTTTCCCCCTTCATTTGAGTAGTTCAAATCTAGTTATGCAACAAAATGAAAATACAAATAAGATGATTATGTAGATGAATGAGCAAAATGGCGTTGACCAGCGTTCAACTGTGAACACAACCCTTCCCAGATTCTTTTCTTTTTTTAATCTGAAACTTTTGTGCATGAATCTGTACGCTAGTGTGTCTTAGGACTGCATTTGATCAGTCAAAAGCCACTTCTGCAAGTTGCACTTGCAGAAATGCAGTTGGATTATTATATATTATTCCTTGAAAATGTAGCTCTTTCTGTTAGGATTTCACATACCAAACACGGGTAAGATCATTTGTTGTTAAATGCCCATGCAATTAAATCAAGCTTTCTTGCATTAAATAATGTTCTTAGAGAGAGAAATCTAGTCCTAAATAAATCCTGGGAGACTTTACTTTTAAGATAGACCTTCTGGTTGATATGTGAGTATATTGGGGGGAAAAACATAGCTGGAAAATAACTTGCCATCATTACTGATGCAATGATCTCATTGAAACAATGCTACATTTGTCAGTAATTCAGTAAACTTAATTCCTCTGACCAATGATATCGTCAGACGATTCCAAGTTTAAAAGGGCATTAGATAAATAAATGTAACACATTCCTTGTTAGTTGCTATCATAGGAGTATTTAGGTACATTCCAAACAATGTTAGTTGAAGAATAGTTGTATTGTTACCTTCTTTAGCAGAGTGAGTTTGAAGTTTCCTGTGCATCTTCCCAGACCACCCTAAAGGTTTTTATACAGACATGCACCTGGGAGGATTAATTCTCTGTTCACAAAGTCCAGCCAGTAAGAGTGCAGTCTATTTAGGGTAGCATTACCAAACAGCACTCAAAGAACTTACTGTGTTACACTAAATTTTTTCACATACGCAGAACAAAATAAAAACCACTGTCAACTTTGGGAGTTCCTCAAATGTACACAAAAACTGAATCAGTCTCATCAAATTCTGCTGATACCTTTCTTGTGGCTTTTAATTTTTAGAAGTTTGAAACTATTCCAAGTCTTAACAACATTGTCTACGGCCATCCTGACCCAAACAGCCAATCCAGTACACAAATAACATGTGCAGCCATTTGGCAGCAGCCCAAACAGAGAGAGAGAGAGAGGTCACATGGCACAGAAGATCCTGCTTCCAGGAAAAGGTTAAGTCTTAGGGCCCCTCTGAGAAGATATTACAGCTGGGGGAGTTGTAGGGCTTACCCCCACTGTTTCTGGGAGCCAGGAGGTGAAGGGTTGAGGGAATCTGGCCGCCCTATAGATAGAATGATAGCCTTCTGGCAGATTCCTTTAACTAGTCTATAGATGCTGTAGGAGTGTAGGATGTGTATAATTCTCTATTAAAGGGACAGTGCAAACTTGAAAACCACATTAATCTGATCTAGCACCTACTCTAGTTACAAGCTACCCTTAAGATGACTATACGTGAAGAAAATTAGCAAAAATAGATACTGCCTTTGTTTACTTTGAGAATGTGAGTACTCCACTTATATGGTCAGTTTCACTGTTGAAAAGACCTTTTTAAAAATTGAACAGGGACCAGACGACACTTTATAAAAGGAACTTTAGAGGATTTTTTGTTTTTTAAATTCCGGACCGTATTAAAAGGTGCATAACTGGATGCTTTTGAAATAAGAGGGATAACAAAGATAGGAAACGTAGACTTAAAAACTTAAACTCCAATGTATAAACATTCACATCTCTGAATTTGTAGCAATATTTTGACTGTATTAGGTACTGCTCCTTTAAAGAATTTGGAATGAAAAGAGTATATCCCTCTTTTTCCTTTATTTCTATCCCTTTTTTACTTTTAACTTATATCATGGATTTCACACATTAACCAGTAGGTGTCCTCAGTATTCACACCAAATATTAAGTAGATGAATGGAGAGACAAGGTGGTGAGGTAATACCTTTTATTGGACCAACTTCTGTTGATGAGAGAGACGCCTTCGAGCTGCACAGAGCTCCTATTCAGGCCCAGGAAAGGTGCTCTGAGTGTTATAGCAAAATGCAAGCTGGAACAGACTGTTTAGCACAAGTAATTAGCACATATTGTAAGGGACCATTCAAGGTAGAGTGGCCAGATCAGAAGAACAGCTCTGTGTGGCTCAAAAGCTTGTCTCTCACCCACAAAAGTTGGCCTAATAAAAGAGATTACCTCCCCCATCTACACTGCATACAAGTATATCAGCTGTGACATTAAAAGATTTCTCTCCCTCAAAAAAGAGGCAGCAGTATCCATTTAAGAGGAGGATACATGGACTATTTCTAAAACACTTGGGAGCAGATACTAAAACATCCGTATATTGATCGTGTTTCCACCGTCTGTCTTAAAAGCTGTTGCATTTTTTTCCAAACTATTTACAGACCACTTGACTTTAGATAAGTTTGGTCATGTCACAAATAAGCTGTTCCAGAACCACTTCAGTAGTCATAACTAGAGAGCAGACACTGGCAAGCTCATTGCTGGACTAGTCATTCTCAGACTTAAATGCTGTTTCTTTTTTAAATGATTTTTAACATATGAAACGGAGAGATCTGTTTGACTGGAATTTTGTTCAGATTTGTAGGATCTGTCCATTGATGTGGTATCTGGAATTCTCTCCAAAGGGAAGGGGTGGAAGCTCATTAATTCAGGATTATATAAAAGTATGTGAAATCACAAGGTAACGTTTTTGGGAACATTCCTGCATTGGCAAAAGGACAGACCATCTATCGTAGGGGCTACTACTGTAACTTCCAAAGTGAAGGGGTTTTCTGTCACGAGCTCCCTATTATTTATAAAGGTGGCACTCCAGCCAATCTCAGCTGGGGCCGGGGGGGTGGGGGGGGGTTGGGAGTTATGCATCAGGAAAGTAGACAGACTCGAGGCTGCTTAGGGCTTTGTAGCTTGAAAGAAAGGCATTAATTGGAGTTGAGGGAGGAGATTACTGTAACTCCTAGTACTGTTAATACTATTCACCATTTAAATTCCGACAATGTGCTTGGTGCTGTACGTGACTTACCTACCTATGATTAAGAAAATAAAATAAGCTGAGCTGAATCAATCCACGTGTGTGAGCGGCACAACCAATGTAAAGACTGAGTGAAAAATGAATTACAAGTTTACTCAAATTTGGCTTCTTTTTTGGTGAAGTCATTGTGATCGTCCCATATTTAGTCATTGTTCAAATGCATTTGCCTCATACTTCCTGCAAGTCGTTCTTGTTCTGTAGCCCCTTCACAAGCACTTATCTGCAAATAGCTCAGTATCTGAGTTCTTCTGACTGGACATGATGTTCCCCTGGGATGAAATTCACCCTTAGGCAGAGGGCCAGCCCAAGTCCCACTTAAGCAGGGCTTAAATAATGCCATATCCCTTGTTCACACACCCTCTGGAGAGCTTTGGAGTTCACCCATTAACTGAATTTCAGTTCCCTGAGCGTAATTCTTAAAATCAGGTTGCCTGGGCAAGTATTTGCAATTACGATCTCAACATTCCATTCTGCAAATATTCAATGTTTTTTTTAAGAACTGCTATTTCTGTGGACATTCCTGTGCGTAAACTCATTTGCTAGACTGTGGAAAGCAAAACAACAGCTTGGAAACACGGTTGAGGCAAATTTGGATTCTAAATATTCCAACAAATTTCCCAGCCCTTGCTACATACAGACCCAAATAATGGTGGGTGCTCGAGAGCAGTGTGTCTCAAGCTATCTGATGTGGGGGACTGGCAATTTTTTTTTTCCAATGTGTGTGCAGACCAGAAGCTGATGGCTTGTGGACTGGCACTGATCCGCGGACCACCACTTTGAGTAGCACTGCTCTAGAGTACTATTCCATTTGTACAGAGGTCAAATGGGGGGTGGGGGAGAATAGGCAGCAAGATTCTCCTAAACTCTGTGCCTGCCAGTATGCCCAAGGGCAGATATCACTGTGATGGGCCACATCTCAAAATGTAGCCCCAGAGTAGAATAGGGGCACATTTCACCCATTATAGATCAGACAGCAAGTTAGGGTTGACCGCAGTTGAAACCTGCCAGGGATGGCAATGATGGAAGTCCATGCCTGCCCTCTACCCAGGGGTGAATGCCTGCGCTGGGGGTCTTCTTCCCTGTATGGAAGTCTAGGGTACAAACACTGGGTGTGGCAAGGGATCTCTCTTTCCCTGCTTGTTTGCTGGAGGTCTTGGTCCCCTCTTGGATGAATGAGGAGAGGAAGTGTCGGGTCTCCTGCTCTGGAGTAGACTGTCCTCTCCTTGGCTGCTGCGGGGCTGTGTTGGTCTTCTCCTTTCCTGTGCAACTCCTTCTCCTCCCTGACTGCAGAAGGTCCTGTGGTGCCCCAGAGCAGCAGGCCCTCCTCTTCTACAACAGTAGATGGCTGGCCACACTCTTATTAACACCTGCACCAGTCACTTTGTCACATGCTCCCTCTGCTGGTGAAGCAGTTGCCTGAGCCAAGGCTGTCATGCCCCATTGACAGTCAGCAACACTGAATATCTGTAGGGTTGGAGGATCTGATTTTTATCAGTAAAATGTCGATTTCACTGTGTACGCACTAATTGAAATTTGCTGGTGGACAAAGTAGGACAAATGCCGCTTGTGAACTTGTTACCATTTGATTTGAGGATATTTGCTTTGTATATTTTGACATCCAATGCTGACAATTTGTGTTTAAACAGTTACAAAGCTTTCACTTTTTGAAACTCAACATTTACTGCCATTATATAATTGTCTCAACCCTCCCATAATTTCCCACAATTGGGAAAATTTAAATTGATAAAAATTGGGGGAGGGGGAGAAGAACATGCTTAAAAATAAAGGTTGTTCTCTGTTGAAATTTATTTAAAAAAATTAAAACTTGAATTCTGCCAAGCCTGAATATATGCATTGCTGGTTCTGATTGGCCAGTGGCAGCACTGAAGGTGGAGCAGGATTGTGAGTGGCTCCGAGAGGTGCCAGCATGGTACATGGACACGTGCCATACAGCCCAAACCTAACATTTATATTGCCTTTAAAATGGAAAATTCATTGTCCTTCCTGGAGGCCTTTTTCCCTCTCCAACTCAATCTCCTCCTCATAACAGGTGACCTCACATAACAGGTGAGAGGTACGGATGTGGTTTCTTTGGCACCCTGTGAGGGCTGCTAATTTGACTTCAGGGCAGGTCCATGTGGGTACAGTTTCAGAATGGGTGTCTTAGGCTCAACCCTGGACCTAGAGCTGAAAGGGTCTATATCCGATACTAGCATCCTGAGTCATCCAATCTGCAAGTATTTTTGTACATTAAGTAATAAAATACATGTCACAGGAATAAAGTGCTTTGGGAACTTGGCTTATGCCATATTTTACATAAATAACACCTCATCAGTCTTGTCTGCATAGAACAACATTGGCTCTTGCATGTGAATCTAAGCAGCCAGGCAGAGATTTGAGACACTACACCAGGATACCCCTAAAAGAAACCTTCGTACTGTTGTTGGGGGGTAATCTCTAACAGTGCTCTTCTAAATGACAATTGATACTTATTGTGCTTTCTTGAGATCATAAAATAGCCAGGAATTACCTTCAGGCTGGGCCATGGGAAATTAATAGAGTTCACAGATTAATTGCTTGCTTAGATTTGTATCCAAAGAGGTTTTTCCTGCCATCTGAGAGTGTGCGGAGTAAAAACCATTGCCAAGACAGCCATCAATCTTTAGAAATTGATTCCATTTTAGTCTTGTTTAATTATGTTTAATGTTGCCGCGTTAATGTAGTCAGGTTTGCTCCTATCAGTGCATGAAATGCAGCGATGTGCTATCCAAAGAGGGAGTACAGTGGAGTGTGAACAAATAAGCAATTGCTCTAAATGTTTCTTTATCATTTTTTTCAATTACTGTAGTGCACAGGGCCCCAAGATGTTGAGCAAATGAAGAGAGCAGGCTGCTAAATGTTTCAGCCTTTGTGCTTCTAGTAGGAGTTCTTTAGCATGCCTCATCAGCTGCTGTTTTTCATTAACCATTTGTTGTGTATTTAATGGCTGTACAGTGTTCGATGATGGAGATTCCACAACCTCCCTGGGCAATTTATTCCAGTGCTTAACCACCCTGACAGTTAGGAAGTTTTTCCTAATGTCCAACCTAAACCTCCCTTGTTGCAATTTAAGCCCATTGCTTCTTGTCCTGTCCTCAGAGGTTAAGGGTATGTCTACACTACGAAATTAGGTCGAATTTCTAGATGTCAGTTTTGTAGAAAGCGTTTTTATACAGTCGATTGTGTGTGTCCCCACACAAATGCTCTAAGTGCATGTCATCAGCGGAGTGTGTCTACAGTACCGAGGCAACCGTCGACTTCCGGAGCGTTGCGCTGTGGATAGCTGTTCCACAGTTCCTGCAGTCTCCGCCGCCCATTTGAATTCTGGGTAGAAATCCCAGTGCCTGATAGGGCTAAAACATTGTCGCGGGTGGTTCTGGGTACATATCGTCAGGCCCCCCTTCCCTCCCTCCCTCCCTCCATGGAAGCAAGGGCAGACTATCGTTTTGCGCCTTTTTTCTTGAGTTACCTGTGCAGACGCCATACCACGGCAAGCATGGAGCCCGCTCAGCTAACCGTCACCGAATGTCTCCTGGGTGCTGGCAGACACGGTACTGCATTGCTACACAGCAGCAGTTTATTGCCTTTGGGCAGCAGACGGTGCAGTATAACTGGTAGCCATCGTCAATGTAGTCCTGGGTGCTCTTTTAACCGACCTCGATGAGGTCAGGGGCGCCTGGGCAAACATGGGAGTGACTCAGCCAGGTCATTTCCCTTTTAAGTTTCGTCTCATGACAATTGAGTCCTACTGGCAGTGCACTGTCTTTTAATCAGCAGCCAGCAGAAGATGATGGCCAGTAGTCATACTGCACCGTCTTCTGCCGAGCACCCAGGAGATGACAATGGCTAGCAGTCGTACTGCACAGTCTGCTGCCAGCAAGATGTATAAAGAGAGATGAAGTGGCTCAAAACAAGAAATACAGCAGATTGGTTTTGTATTCATTTTCTCCTCCCTCCCTCTGTGAAATCAATGGCCTGCTAAACCCAGTTTTGAGTTCTATCTTTGAGGTTTTGAGTTCTACCCTTGAGGGGGCCATTCTGTTTCTAGCAAAGCCACCCCCTTTGTTGATTTTAATTCCCTGTAAGCCAACCCTGTATGCCATGTCATCAGTCGCCCCTCCCTCCGTCAGGGCAATGGCAGACAATCATTCCGTGCCTTTTTTCTGTGCAGATGCCATACCACAGCAAGCATGGAGTCCGCTCAGATCACTTTGGCAATTAGGAGCACAGTAAACACCACGTGCATTATCCAGCAGTATATGCAGCACCAGAACCTGCCAAAGCAAAACCGGGCGAGTAGGCGACGTCAGCGCGGTGACGAGAGTGATGAGGACTGTTAGGATATAGATATTCAGGCCTGTCTGCAAAGGCCTGTACTTTAAGAATTTAGGTGTATTCTTATCACTTGGCTAGTTCCAGAGGTATAAAAGAAAGAATCAAAATCACTGTCTGCTGGTGTAAGGGCCTTCTCTTACTGTGACAGTTTGTGGCCCTGTGCTTAGGCTCAGGCCTTTGGCTAAGCAGCAGAGGCAGCCATAAGCTGGGAAGCAAACAGTCACATCCTCACATTCCAAACTAGTCACACTGAAATAAGGTGCTATTCGGCTGTTAGGAATACAATCCTGTCCTGATAGTTCCTATCACCTCCAGAGAAAGGGAAGTGCCTAGAAAATGTAAAAGGAAACTTAGTTTGATAGCATCCTGTCTGGCAAGAACTCACTTATCAATAGCTGGGATGTGAAATCCTCACTTCTGTATTGTTTTGTCATTATAGTTCCCACTTTGCTGTTGTTTGTCTGTATAATCTCTGTCTGGTTCTGTGATTGTTCCTGTCTGCTGTATAATTAATTTTGCTGGGTGTAAACTAATTGAGGTGGTGGGATATAATTGGTTACATAATCATATTACAATATGTTAGGATTGGTTAGTTAAATTTCAGGAAAATGATTGGTTAAGGTATAGCTAAGCAGAACTCAAGTTTTACTATATAATCTGTAGTCAATGAGGAAGTGACGGGGTGTGGGTGGGGGTGGGCATGTGGGTGTGTGAGATGGGAACAGGGAATGGGGGTAAGAAAATTGGAATCATGTTTTGCTAAAGGGGGAAATGGGAACAGGGAATGGGAGTAAGGAAGTTGGAATCATGTTTAGCTAAGGGTAGGAATGGGAACAGGGACACAGGTGTAAGGCTCTGTGGTGTCAGAGCTGGGAAGGAGGATACTAAGGAAGGAAACTGGAATCATGCTTGCTGGAAGTTCACCCCAATAAACATCGAATTGTTTGCACCTTTGGACTTCGGGTATTGTTGCTCTCTGTTCATGCGAGAAGGACCAGGGAAGTAAGTGGGTGAAGGAATAAGCCCTCTAACATCTTGGTGCCAGTGACTCGGATGCATCGCATTGGATAGGTGAGTGGCAGCCTGTAAGTCCCCCTCCCCAACAGTCCGCGCAGCTGCTTGGAGGGGGTATCGCGAACTCTCGTGATGGTAGTTGCGGGTTCTGGCAAGCCAGGGTAAAGGATTTTTTGGATGAATGGATAAGGGAGGACCAGGGCCCATACCAGGTACAGGGGTCAACCTGGGATAAGATTAAAAAGGAAATGGAGGAAGTGTTAGGGGACCCAGAGGTATGGGGGGTGGCTGAGGAGCCCACCCTCCTTGGTATATGGGTAGGGGAAGAAGGTCCCTGCCCATGGGGACTGAATGCCTCCCAGGGAAAAGAGGCACTTCAGTCTGCTTGAGAGGTTTGAAGTAAGGGCAGCATTATGGGAAGCTGCCAGTAATCTTTCAAGTTTGGTGCTGCTTCAGCAAGGGCTGCTGAAGGGTTGTAAATTAGTTAGGGGTAGTGAAAGATGATTTGGCACAAAAGGGTTTAAGGTCAAAAGCAGAGTTAACAGACCACCTTTAGAGACTGGATCTGAGACTTGGTCCTGGGGGAGTGGAGAAAAAAAAAAAAAAAAAAGTTTCAAAGTGCAACCTGCCTTTCCACACTCTTTTGTTTTTCTGAAGTTTTAATGGAGGGTACTTTGGATACTTATGTGAGATGTCAAGAAGGAAGTTTTTGTTTAATGATAAAACCCAGTTATATAAATGTAACTGTATGTGCAACTCTGGGCAGTCACATTGGATGGAAGCTTGGTAATTAGATTATCCAAGGGGGTCAGGTCGAGTGGCTACTACCACCACTATGCTTCTGTCCCCAGAAGCCTTTATAGCTATTCTGAGGGAAAATGGGCCCTTTTCCCACAGAAATGGTCTATAGGGGACTGCTGCAGGCAGCAGGCAGAGAGAGAATCTGAGCAAAATTATTTGACTATTGGGTAATGTAATCAAAATCACTAAAGGATGGAAGAGGTTTCTTTTGGAACTTAACTTGGCTGCCCCTAGTTGTGTCTAGTTGTACAAGATGGAAGTGTAATCAGGGTACAGTTGTGTAAAAAAGAGTAATCACAGTGCAAGGGATGTTAGGCAAAACAGAATTTTGTGTGTGTGTGCACAGGTAAAAGAAAAGGAAAAGGGGAGGAATGATGGGAACACTGAGCCTTGGGATGGCTCTGAGGGATTAGATTGTTGCTTTGGTGGGTGTGCATGAAAACTCTGTAGGCATGGGGGAGGCAGTTATACCTTGTGTAAAATTAATTTGGCTAATATGATGTTATGGAGGTTAAACTATATGGAAGGAATTTGCATTTTCCCAGGACATGTGCAGTGTATATTGGAAAAGGAGTAAAAGAAATGTAAATAAAACATGGTACTTCATTAAAATCCTAATAGGGCTCCAAAAGGAGCCACAATAGGTTGTGCTTTCTTTTTCAGATCTGTGTGTTTTGGAGCAGGAGATGAAAGTGGAAAGTAATCAGAACTCTGGTGGAAGTAAAATGCTTCCCTTTTAAGACAGTGTCTGAGCTGCTAACAGCTTTGGATCCAGAAGCAAGCTAGTAAGCCTCTGTGTGTAAATGCAAATTACCTAGCTGATGGGCACAAAGGAGCTGCAAATAACTGAATACATCTGGTCAGCAAACAAGCTACTAGAAGACTCAGATTATGGCCCTTCAGGAAAGGGAGGTGAAAAAAACAAGTCAAGCCTGAAAATAAGGGGGACAGGTTAACCTTAAGGGTGTGTGTGTGTGTGTGTGTGTGTGTGTGTACAGTGCTAAAATCTGAAGCTGTGTCTCAGCTATTACCTGAGAATAAACTTAAAGCTTGGTACAGCAGAGAAACTATTGCAAACTTGGTCTGTTGTACAAGAGGGGAAACTGAGGTACACCATCTCATGAATTTCATAAATGACCAGTGAGTGAGGTAATTCACTAGCCTGACTATAGAACAAAATAAGGACAGTCTGGAGGTAATTCTTCTGTTTTTCCTGCAAGTAGCAAGGACATTTGTAAAAGAAAGTGGTATTATTATTAAGCAATAATCTGTCCCCACCATGGGGAAGGAAATTGTTTCTTTTGTTTTTCAGACACTCTACAAGCAAGCTGGCGCCAGCGGGAAAAATAACCCAGAATACCATGGATCTATGTTTTGTGTTGTTTGTCTGTGGTGTTTGTCTTGTTGCTAGCATTGTTGTGTTTTAATGAACAGAAAACCTCATGATATGGGTGGGGGGTGGCTTCAAAAGGCTGGCCTTGGGGGGGGAAGATGTGTATGGGAATGCAAATTCTCAACTAGGAGGCCAGGACCTGTGTAATAGCTACCGTGGTACCTGGAAATGGAATGGCAACTAAGGTGGCCCCCACAAGCCCTATGGAAATAATGAAAAGGGGAGGAGCTCACTGGGAATTAATGGAGGGGTGTGTAAAATAGTGTAAATCAATAGAAGATGTTTGGATGTGCCCCTCTCCTATGACTATAGAGGAGCAGGATCAATGGCCTATGCAAGGGGTGGACAATTGGGTGTACTGTGTATAAGGTGTTTTGCTGGGAATGTACATATTACTGGGGGCACAATTACACCGGCCCATAACCAAACTACACCCATCTACATGCTGCTATATGGACTTTGGTGCACAAATGGATCTGTGAATCTTATTGCTGTGAATAAGCCAGTGCCTACTGCCTGATTCCATACCAAGTGGTCAAGCTGGTTTGGACAATATCCCATTTCTCTGTGAACATTCAATGGACTTGTGATATGGACAAAAGCATACAAAACTTGCAGGAGCAGCTTGTTGCAACTGCCAGCAACTGGACACAAGATCGTGACCCCATCGAAGGAGGAGAGGCAGTATTTTGGGGGTGTCTCGGATGTTGGACCATACTGCAGTGGTCAGGACTCGGTGTTGCTGTGGATTTTGTATTGTTAACTATACTTGTGTTACGTTGCATAGGGAGATAACCTATTAGGAATGTAATAAGCCCTCCAAACCCTGCAGTGTACTAGACAACCCGGACCCAACCTTCTCAGGCCCACTCTAATGGGAAGTCTGGAACACTAATTGGAATAAGTGTGGTATGCCCGTATGAGAGAAGGTGCAGGGCACAATACTACACAAGGGGCAGTGGGACAAATGGAATATCGACACCTTCCACCTTGATGCCTGGCCCTATCAGGAAATGTGTCGCCATATGTCCTATGCTTTTCCAGGGATACCTGGGCAGGAGGATCCCAAAAGAAAAAGAAAAAAAAGGGGTGGAGTGTTAGGATATAGATATTCAGGCCTGTCTGCAAAGGCCTGTACTTTAAGAATTTAGGTGTATTCTTATCACTTGGCTAGTTCCAGAGGTATAAAAGAAAGAATCAAAATCACTGTCTGCTGGTGTAAGGGCCTTCTCTTACTGTGACAGTTTGTGGCCCTGTGCTTAGGCTCAGGCCTTTGGCTAAGCAGCAGAGGCAGCCATAAGCTGGGAAGCAAACAGTCACATCCTCACATTCCAAACTAGTCACACTGAAATAAGGTGCTATTCGGCTGTTAGGAATACAATCCTGTCCTGATAGTTCCTATCACCTCCAGAGAAAGGGAAGTGCCTAGAAAATGTAAAAGGAAACTTAGTTTGATAGCATCCTGTCTGGCAAGAACTCACTTATCAATAGCTGGGATGTGAAATCCTCACTTCTGTATTGTTTTGTCATTATAGTTCCCACTTTGCTGTTGTTTGTCTGTATAATCTCTGTCTGGTTCTGTGATTGTTCCTGTCTGCTGTATAATTAATTTTGCTGGGTGTAAACTAATTGAGGTGGTGGGATATAATTGGTTACATAATCATGTTACAATATGTTAGGATTGGTTAGTTAAATTTCAGGAAAATGATTGGTTAAGGTATAGCTAAGCAGAACTCAAGTTTTACTATATAATCTGTAGTCAATGAGGAAGTGACGGGGTGTGGGTGTGGGTGGGGGTGGGCATGTGGGTGTGTGAGATGGGAACAGGGAATGGGGGTAAGAAAATTGGAATCATGTTTTGCTAAAGGGGGAAATGGGAACAGGGAATGGGAGTAAGGAAGTTGGAATCATGTTTAGCTAAGGGTAGGAATGGGAACAGGGACACAGGTGTAAGGCTCTGTGGTGTCAGAGCTGGGAAGGAGGATACTAAGGAAGGAAACTGGAATCATGCTTGCTGGAAGTTCACCCCAATAAACATCGAATTGTTTGCACCTTTGGACTTCGGGTATTGTTGCTCTCTGTTCATGCGAGAAGGACCAGGGAAGTAAGTGGGTGAAGGAATAAGCCCTCTAACAAGGACATGGACACAGACTTCTCTCAAAGCACGGGCCCTCGCAATGTGAGCATCATGCTGGTAATGGGGCAGGTTCATGCGGTGGAATGCCGATTCTGGGTTCGGGAAACAAGCACAGACTGGTGGGACCGCATAATGTTGCAGGTCTGGGATGATTCCCAGTGGCTGCAAAACTTTCGCATGCGTAAGGGCACTTTCATGGAACTTTGTGACTTGCTTTCCCCTGCCCGGTGGCGCAAGAATACCAAGATGAGAGCAGCCCTCACAGTTGAGAAGCGAGTGGCAATAGCCCTGTGGAAGCTTGCAACGCCAGACAGCTACCTGTCAGTTGGGAATCAATTTGGAGTGGGTAAATCTACTGTGGGGGCTGCTGTGATGCAAGTAGCCCACGCAATCAAAGATCTGCTGATATCAAGGGTAGTGACCCTGGGAAATGTGCAGGTCGTAGTGGATGGCTTTGCTGCAATGGGATTCCCTAACTGTGGTGGGGCCATAGACGGAACCCATATCCCTATCTTGGCACAAGAGCATCAAGCCGGCAAGTACGTAAACTGCAAGGGGTACTCTTCAATAGTGCTGCAAGCACTGGTGGATCACAAGGAACGTTTCACCAACATCAACGTGGGATGGCCGGGAAAGCTACATGAAGCTTGCATCTTCAGGAACTCTGGTCTGTTTCAAAAGCTGCAGGAAGGGACTTTATTCCCAGACCAGAAAATAACCTTTGGGGATGTTGAAATACCTATAGTTATCCTTGGGGACCCAGCCTACCCCTTAATGCCACGGCTCCTGAAGCCATACACAGGCAGCCATACACAGACAGTAGTCAGGAGCTGTCCAACTACAGGCTGAGCAAGTGCAGAATGGTGGTAGAATGTGTATTTGGATGTTTAAAAGCATGCTGGTGCAGTTTACTGACTCGCTTAGACCTCAGCGAAACCAATATTCCCACTGTTATTACTGCTTGCTGTGCGCTCCACAATATCTGTGAGCGTAAGGGGGAGATGTTTATGGCGGGGTGGGAGGTTGAGGCAAATTGCCTGGCTGCTGGTTACGCACAGCCAGACACCAGGGCGGTTAGAAGAGCACAGGAGGGCGCAGTGCGCATCAGAGAAGCTTTGAAAACCAGTTTCATGACTGGCAAGGCTACGGTGTGAAAGTTCTGTTTGTTTCTCCTTGATGAAACCCCCCGCCCCTTGGTTCACCCTACTTCTCTGTAAGCCAACCACCCTCCCCTCCTCCCTTCGATCACCGCTTGCAGAGGCAACAAAGTCATTGTTGCTTCACATTCATGCATTCTTTATTCATTCATCACACAAATAAGGGGATAACTACCAAGGTAGCCCAGGAGGGATGGTGGAGGAGAGAAGCACCGGGAGGGGTGGTGGAGGAGGGAAGGACAAGGCCACACAGCAGTTTAAAAGTTTAAAACTTTAAAACTTGTTGAATGCCAGCCTTCTGTTGCTTGGGCAATCCTCGGGCGTGGAGTGGCTGGAGGCTCCCCCACTGCGTTCTTCGGCATCTGGGTGATGAGGCTATGGAACTTGAGGAGGAGGGCGGTTGCTTACACAGGGGCTGTAGCGGCGGTCTGTGCTCCTGCTGCCTTTCCTGCAGCTCAACCATATGCTGGAGCAAATTAGTTTGATCCTCCAGCAGCCTCAGCATTGAATCCTGCCTCCTCTGATCATGCTGCCGCCACCTTTCAGCTTCAGCCCTCTCTTCTGCCCACCACCTCTCCTCCCGGTCATTTTGTGCTTTCCTGCACTCTGACGTTGTCTGCCTCCATGCATTCATCTGTGGTCTGTCAGTGTGGGAGGACAGCATGAGCTCAGAGAACATTTCATCGCGAGTGCGTTTCTTTTCACCTTCTAAACTTTGCTAGCCTCTGGGAAGGAGAAGATCCTGTGATCCTTGAAAAACATGCAGCTGCTGGAGAAAAAAGGGACAGTGGTATTTAAAAAGACACATTTTTATATAACAATGGATACACTCTTTCACAGTAAACGTTGCTGTTAACATTACATACATAGCACATGTGCTTTCGTTCCAAGTTCGCATTTTGCCTCCCCCCAGCATGTGGCTAGCCCCTCCCCCCTCCCTGTGGCTAACAGCGGGGAACACTTCTGTTCAGCCACAGGCAAACAGCCCAGAAGGAACGGGCACCTCTGAATGTCCCCTTAAGAAAAGCACCCTATTTCAACCAGAAAAGGAGTACTCGTGGCACCTTAGAGACTAACCAATTTATTTGAGCATAAGCTTTTGTGAGCTACAGCTCACTTCATCGGATGCATACTGTGGAAAATACAGAAGATGTTTTTATACACACAGACCATGAAAAACTGGGTGTTTATCACTACAAAAGGTTTTCTCTCCACCCACCCCACTCTCCTGCTGGTAATAGCTTATCTAAAGTGATCACTCTCCTTACAATGTGTATGATAATCAAGGTGGGCCATTTCCAGCACAAATCCAGGGTTTAACACTCTATTTCTGATCTCAAAGTGACTATCCTTCAACAAAAAAACTTCGAAAACAGACTCCAACGAGAGACTGCTGAATTGGAATTAATTTGCAAATTGGATACAATTAACTTAGGTTGCTTTTTATAATGAATCAACCATTCCCAGTCTCTATTCAAGCCTAAGTTAATTGTATCCAATTTGCAAATTAATTCCAATTCAGCAGTCTCTCGTTGGAGTCTGTTTTCGAAGTTTTTTTGTTGAAGGATAGTCACTTTGAGATCAGAAATAGAGTGTTAAACCCTGGATTTGTGCTGGAAATGGCCCACCTTGATTATCATACACATTGTAAGGAGAGATCACTTTAGATAAGCTATTACCAACAGGAGAGTGGGGTGGAGGGAGAGAAAACCTTTTGTAGTGATAAACACCCAGTTTTTCATGGTCTGTGTGTATAAAAACATCTTCTGTATTTTCCACAGTATGCATCCTATGAAGTAAGCTGTAGCTCATGAAAGCTTATGCTCAAATAAATTGGTTAATCTCTAAGGTGCCACAAGTACTCCCTTTCTTTTTGCGAATACAGACTAACATGGCTGCTACTCTGAAACCTATTTCAACCAGGTGACCATGAATGATATCACTCTCCTGAGGATAACACAGAGATAAAGAACAGATGTTGTTTGAACACCAGCAAACATACACTGCAATGCTTTGTTCTACAATGATTCCTGAGTACCTGCTACTGGCCTGGAGTGGTAAAGTGTCCTACCATGGTGGATGGAATAAGGCTGCCCTCCCCAGAAACCTTTTGCAAAGGCTTTGGAAGTACATCCAGGAGAGCCGCAAATGCCAGGGCAAAGTAATCCTTTCACATGCTTGCTTTTAAACCATGTATAATATTTTAAAAGGTACACTCACCAGAGCTCCCTTCTCCACCTGGCGGGTCTGGGAGGCAGCCTTGGGTGGGTTTGGGGGGTACTGGCTCCAGGTCCAGGGTGAGAAACAATTCCTGGCTGTCGGGAAAACCGGTTTCTCTGCTTGCTTGCTGTGAGCTATCTACAACCTCCTCCTCATCATCATCTTCCTCGTCCTCAAAACCTGCTTCCATGTTGCCTCCGTCTCCATTGAAGGAGTCAAACAACACAACTGGGGTAGTGGTGGCTGAACCCCCTAAAATGGCATGCAGCTCATCATAGAAGCGGCATGTTTGGGACTCTAACCCGGAGCGGCCGTTCGCCTCTCTGGTTTTCTGGTAGGCTTGCCTCAGCTCCTTAAGTTTCACACAGCACTGCTTCGGGTCCCTGTTATGGCCTCTGTCCTTCATGCCCTGGGAGATTTTGACAAATGTTTTGGCATTTCGAAAACTGGAACGTTGTTCTGTTAGCACGGATTCCTCTCCCCATACAGTGATCAGATCCCGTACCTCCCGTTCGGTCTATGCTGGAGCTCTTTTGCGATTCTGGGACTCCATCACGGTCACCTCTGCTGATGAGCTCTGCATTGTCACCTGCAGCTTGCCACGCTGGCCAAACAGGAAATTGAAATTCAAAAGTTTGCTGGCCTTTTCCTGTCTACCTGGCCAGTGCATCTGAGTTGAGAGTGCTGTCCAGAGCGGTCAAAATGGAGCACTCTGGGATAATTCCCGGAGGCCAATACCATCTAATTGTGTCCACAGAACTCCAAATTCGACCCAGCAAGGCCGATTTCAGTGGAGTAAGGAAATCGATTTTAAGAGCCCTTTAAGTTGAAAAACAGGGCTTCGTCGTGTGGATGGGTCCAGGGTTAAATCGATGTAACGCTGCTAAATTCAACCTCAACTCCTAGTGTAGACCAGGGCTTAGAAAAACATTTTTTCTCATTCCTCCTTGTAACAACCTTTTACATACTTGAAAACTATTATCATGTTCCCCCTCAGTCTTCTCTTTTCCAAACTATACAAACTCAATTTTTTCAACCTTCCCTCATAGGTCATGTTTTCTAAACCTTTAATCATTTTGTTGCTCTTCTGTGGACTCCCTCCAATTTGTCCACATCTTTACTGTGGCGCCCAGAAATGGACACAATACTCCAATTGAGGCCTAATCAGCGTGGAGTAGAGCGGAAAAATTACTACTTGTGTCTTGCTTACAACACTCCCGCTAATACATCCTAGAATTATGTTCACTTTTTTTGCAACAGCGTTACACTGTTGACTCACATTTAGCTTGTGATCCACTATGACCCCCAGATTCCTTTCCGTAGTACTCATTCCTCGGCAGTCATTCCCATTTTGTATGTGTGCAACTGAATGTTCCTTCCTAAATGGAGTACTTTGCATTTGTCCTTATTGAATTTCATCCTATTTACTTCAGACTATTTCTCCAGTTTGTCCAGATCATTTTGAATTTTAATCCTATCCTCCAAAGCACATGGAACCCCTCCCAGCTTGGTATTGTCTGCAAACTTTATAAGTGTACTCTGTATGCCATTATCTAAATCATTGATGAAAATATTGAACAGAACCAGACCCAGAACTGATCCCTGCGGAACCCCACTCATTATGCCCTTCCAGCATGACTGTGAACCACTGATAACTACTCTCTGGGAATGGTTTTCCAACCAGTTTTGCACCCACCTTATAGTAGCTCTATCGAAGTTGCATTTCCCTAATTTGTTTACGAGAAGGTCATGTGAGAAAGTATGCAAAGCTTTATTAAAATCGAGATATACCACATCTACCACTTCCCCCCTATCCACAAGGCTTGTTAGCTTTCTTTGACGGGTATCAGGTTGGTTTGACACAATTTGTTCTTGATAAATCCGTGCTGACTGTTATTTATCACCTTATTTTCTTCTAGATGTTTTCAAATTGATTGCTTAATTATTTGTCCATTATCTTTCAGGGTACAGAAGTTAAGCTGACTGGTCTGTAATTCCCTGGGTTGTCCTTATTTCCCTTTTTATAGTTTGGAACTATATTTGCCCTCTTTCCAGTCTTCTGGAATCTCTCTAGTCTTCCATGACTTTTCAAAGATAGGTTTCAGAGTAGCAGCCGTGTTAGTCTGTATTCGCAAAAAGAAAAGGAGTACTTGTGGCACCTTAGAGACTAACCAACTTATTTGAGCATAAGCTTTCGTGAGCTACAGCTCACGTCATCGGATGCATTCAATCGCCTCACTGTATTTTCCACTGAATGCATCCGATGACGTGAGCTATAGCGCACGAAAGCTTATGCTCAAATAAATTGGTTAGTCTCTAAGGTGCCACTAGTACTCCTTTTCTTTTTTCAAAGATAATCACTAATGGCTCAGATATCTCCTCAGTCAGCTCTTTGAATATTCTAGGATGCATTTCATCAGGCCCTGGTGACTTGAAAACATCTAATTTGTCCAAATAATTTTTAACTTGTTCTTTCCCTATTTTAGCCTCTTCTGATTCTACCTCATTTTCACTGGCATTCACTAGGTTAGACCTCGAATCACCATCAACCTTCTTGGTGAAAACCGAAAAAAAGAAATCATTAAGCACCTCTGCCATTTCCACATTTTCTGTTATTGCTTTTCCTGGCTCATTAAGTAATGGGCCTATGCTGTCTTTGGTCTTCCTCTTGCTTCTAATGTATTTGTAGAATGTTTTCTTGTTACCCTTTATGTCTCTAGCTAGTTTGATCTCGTTTTGTGCTTTGTCTTTTCTAATTTTGTCCCTACGTACTTGTTTGTTTATATTCGTCCTTTGTAATTTGACCTAATTTCCACTTTTTGTAGGACTCTTTTTTTGATTTTTAGATCATTGAAGATCTCCTGGTTAAGGCAGGGTGGTCTCTTGCTATACTTCCTATCTTTCCTACGCAGTGGGATGGTTTGCTCTTGTGCCCTTAATAATGTCTCTTTGAAAAACTGCCAACTGCCTTTAGTTGTTTTTCCCCTTAGACTTGCTTCCCATGGGATCTTACCTACCAACTCCCTGAGTTTGCTAAAGTCTGCCTTCTTGAAATCCATTATCTTTATTTTGCTGTTCTCCCTCCTACCATTCTTTAGAATCATGAATTCTATCATTTCATGATCACTTTCACCCAAGCTGCCTTCCACTTTCAAATTCTCAACCAGTTCCTCCCTATTTGTCAAAATCAAATCTAGAATAGCCTCTCCCCGAGTAGATTTCCACACCTTCTGAAATAAAAAATTGTCTCCAATACATTCCAAGAACTTATTGGATAATCTGTGTCCTGCAGTGTTATTTTCCCAACAGATGTCTGATTAGTTGAAGTCCCCCATCACCACCAAGTCCTGTGCTTTGGATGATTTTGTTAGTTGTTTTAAAAAAAGCCTCATTCACCTCTTCTTCCTGATTAGGTGTTCTGTAGTAGACCCCTACCATGACATCACCCTTGTTTTTTACCCCTTTTATCCTTACCCAGAGACTTTCAACAAGTTGGTCTCCTATTTCCATCTCAACCTCAGTCCAAGTGTATATGTTTTTAATATATAAGGCAACACCTCCTCCCTTTTTTCCCTGCCAGTCCTTCCTGAGTAAGCTGTACCCTTCTATGTCAATATTCCAGTCACGCATATTACCCCACCAGGATTCTGTGATGCCAACTATGTCATAGTTGTGTTTCTTTATTAGCATTTCGAGTTTTCCTGCTTATTCCCCATACTTCTCATGTTAGTATACAGGCATCTAAGATACTGATTTGATTTCCCCCTCCTCAGTTCTGTCTCGTCTCTCCTCTATCCCTGCTATTACAGCCCATATTCCAACCCTTCTCCCAGGTCTCCATGTTTTTGACTTACCTATGGGCTTTGGTCACCTGCCCCCTTCAAACCTAGTTTAAAGCCAGAGGTTAGCCAGTCTGTATCCAAATATGCTCTTCCCCTTCCTTGATAGGTGGACCCCATCTCTGCTTAGCAGTACTTCGTCCTGGAAGAGCATCCCATGGTCAAGAAAGCTGAAGTCCTCCTGGCGATACCATCCTCGCAGCCAGGCATTCACCTCCAGGATGCATCTGTCTCTGCCTGGGGCCCTACCCTTGACTGGAAGGATCGAAGAGAACACCACCTGCTCTCCCAGCTCCTTCACTGGTACTCCCAGAGCCCTATAGTCACTTCTGATCTGCTGAGGGTCATACCTTCCCGTATCATTAGTGCCCACATGGATGAGTCGCATGGGGTAGTAGTCAGAGGGCCGGATGATCCTTGACAATCCCTCGGATATGGGCCCCTGGCAAGCAGCATACTTCTGGGGTGCCATGTCAGGGCGACAGATGTGTGCCTCCATCCCCTCTCTGAAGAGAGTCACCAACCACCACTACCCTATATTTCCTCCTAGGAGTGGTGGCTGTGATCCTCTCAGACTTGGGGGTACATGACTTCTCCTCCTACGCTTTAGGAGTGATTCCTCATCGCTCGTTGCCAGGGCAGTATATCAGTTTTACATCACCATGGTGGGTAGGTTGGGAGTAGGGGTGGAGCACTGCCTGCTGCCAGAAGTAACCAGCTGCCAATATCCTCCTTGTGACGGAGCCATATCCTCCTCCCCCAGTGGTGTGACAGCAGTCCTCTGTAGCTGGATAGCATCCTCAGCCTTGGATGTCTCCATACAAATACTCAAGGAATTCCTCATGGACATAGATGCTCCTCAGCCTAGCCACCTCCTTCTGTAGCTCTCCTACCTGGTTCCTGAGAGATTCCACCAGAAGGCACCTTTCACACTGGCTTTCTGGGGGTGGGAAATGCAGGCCACAGTCTCTGCAAATCCTCACTAGGATCTGGGTAGAGGCATCCATGGTTAGGTTCTCTGTCTGGATACAAAAAGAACAGGAGGACTTGTGGCACCTGAGAGACTAACCAATTTATTTGAGCATAAGCTTTCGTGAGCTACAGCTCACTTCATCGGATGCATAAAGATGAAGCTCACGAAAGCTTAAGCTCAAATAAATTGGTTAGTCTCTCAGGTGCCACAAGTCCTCCTGTTCTTTTTGCGGATACAGACGAACACGGCTGTTACTCTGAAACCTGTCTGGACACAGGCGCAAGTGGAGGAGACAGGAGCAGTGTTGGTGCTGGCGACGCAGCCCTTCCTAACCACAGCGATATTACGTCGTCTTCTCACAAACTCCCCCTCAAACTCCCCTGTTCGCTAGCTCCCCTTGGTCGCTTAGACTCTGCCTTTTAAGGCCTTCTCTCCTAGGTCAGCCCTACCCCCTTGTTAATCACAGGGGGAGGATGATCGCAAGGCTGATTGAGGCTGATCAAAGATGATCACGGATGATCCAGGGAACAAAGGCTCAAACAGTCCCCAGACACGCAATCCCAACTGACCCAGAAACTAACTGAAATAACCTGAAAGAGAAAGAAACACACGAACAGCCAAACAAACTCACTCTCCCCAAGGTTAGTACTCGCACCTTGTTCGTTCAGCAGGGGGATCTCCTTCTCTCCCTCTCAAACTCCCCTGTTCGCTATGAGACGAACAATAGCTTGAGGCCTTAGCTTTCATCTTGACTTCTTCAGTTTATAACAAATATAAGCAGAAAGTGAGTTTTATGTTGTACAGGAAGTATTGTTCACGGCCTGCTTGGAACTTAAATCCCAGTGTACTGCTTTAAATATGGGTCTTGATTAATATCATTAGCACAATATAGCTGGGATTGTCTGGACTTATCTGGAAAATTAAAAATACATCCTGCTCTAAAATTTGTATTATTGTATTTTTGGTGTTGTGAGAAGCGTTCTCTAAATCATGTCTCAAAATCTATAGTATAATACATTTGGTTGCAAGAAACCAGATTTTTGGTTCATAAATTCCAAGGCCAGAAGGGACCATTGTGACCTCCTGTATAACAGACTGAAAATAATTCCTGTTTGAACCAGAGCATATCTTTTAGGGGGGGGAAATCAAATTAGATTTAAAAGTGGTGCTAATGATGGACAATTCATCACAACCCTTGGTAAGTTGTTCCAATGGTTAATTACCCTCACTGATAAAAATTACCTTATTTCCAGTTTGAATTTGTCTGAATTTTCCCCTAGCTATTTGCCAATAGTAGCAATGCCCTTGATGGCTTTTTTCCATCTGTGTCTGCCTAGGACCATTCTTTTCAGATGCAGAACTTGCTACCATGATCCATGCTTTAAATAGGGCTACACCTTACATCTACTCACATACAAGCTGACGCATAACTTGGCAGTTCCTATGGTAAGTGTCCTATTTTGCCATATACAGATTACTCTGATACCCAGATCTGCACTTGTTGCCAGTTGGGTAGAGTTGAAGAGTTGGCTTCTATAAAAACCCTAAACATTTTAGCTCCTGCGTGTGTGAGAGACCACCTCTCTCCCCTTTGCAATCAGCAGAGCTCTCTTGGTTTACTAGTGAGGGAGCTGCTGGCAAGTGCCCTCCAGGAGGTGCCTTTGACTTCAGAATTTGCTCCCCCTTTGGCATGAAATACGCAAATTGGACTTTTTGGGCACACAGCAAAGCTCAACTGTTTTGGAGGGGAGGGAGAATTGATTCTTAGTATTTGTGTCACTTAAATCTAAACATGTTTACCTAGTTGCATATCAGCATATCAGAATGTTTGTTTTCTGTGTGACACATTCTGTAGAAGTGATGAGAGAGCAGCCCTAGGAGTTTCAGTGGCATCTTGGCAAACCTTGGTTATGTGGTTTGTGCACAATCCCGGTTACGCAGCTTGTGTGTAATGTGCTGAGAATGGTCCAGACAAAACAGAATTACGTTATCTGGAAAATACCAGTAATACGTAAAGCTGTGTAAGATTTGCCTGGCAGCTTGTGTGGGGTGAATCAGAACAAATATTTTTGGATGACTCTTTTTAACCCTGGTATTTAAAGACACTCCCCTCCCCCCAAAATGATTGCTTCATTATCTTTCAGTCAATTCTGGGTTCAGTGAACGTTTTACTCCTATGCTTCCATCTGCAAATCAAACAGCCCCAACCTAAATAGGGCAATGGCAGCAGTTCAGTTCAAATCATTCAGAGTTCAGAGATGGCTCTGACTCAGCGCTCTGTCAACAATAGGATCTTCAGTCAGACTTCTCTAGCCATACCATGTGCAGAGCTTCAGTGATGTGGTGAGGTGCACTTCGGTGTCAGATAGAGGGTGGGGGAAAGGAGAGAATTCTAACAATTTCATTAAAACTGTCATGGGTGTTAGCAAAAAATCTCCAATACTCAAGTAGAGAGAGGCTAGCAAAAGAGATTTTAAAGCAACAAGAGTAAAACATTTGGAATCCGACCAATAGACTAAACACTGGAGGCTGCACAGTGGGGAGGCAAAACAAACACACTAAAATGGAGGGGGTTGAGGCAGAGCTCACTTTAAAAGTTGATTTCCATAGCTGTGAGAACTGTTCTAACCCATCTCACAGCAGCCGAGTCTAGCCCAAAATATGTGGCTTTTCAAGCCACGCTTGCTCTGTAAAGCCAAAGATCCTGCTTTAGCAGCAAACTGCCCAGTTCCAGGGGAAGGATCAGCCTGGCACAGAATACCAAAGCCTCTAGGAGTTACGTTATGCCCCAAAAGGAAGTCAGGTTATATGCATGAGCTCCCTACCTCCTTTGTGCCACAGCTTAAACTTGGGACTGTGTGCTGCCACCCCCAGCAGGGCTGAATTCCTGAAAGTGTTTTCTTCACAGCTGGTGAGTAGTGGGGAGACTAGGGACTAGTACCTCCCATGAGCATCAGTCTAGGGATGAGTAGGGACCCTTCAGTGTGTTTGAATCATTTTCAGACGGGAATGGGACTGTCTGTCAGGGAGAGCCTGCCAAATTCTCTATTGGGCCTCCTTTAAAATTCTTTCCTGTCTGGTTTGCTGACATTCAGCAGGTTCTGGAAGAACCTTCCCTATGGGGTTAGAACAGGGGTGGGCAAGCTTTTTGGGCCGAGGGTCACTTCTGGGTGGGGAAATTGTATGCAGGGCCAGGGCAGGAGGTTGGGGTGTGGGAGGGAGTGCAGGCTGTGGGAGGGGGTGCGGTGTGCAGGAACAGGCTCAAGGCAAGGGATTGGGGCAGAGGAGGGGTGCGGGGTGTATGAGGGGGCTCAGGAAAGGGGGTTGGGGTGCAGGAGGAGGCTCAGGGCAGGTGTGCAGGAGGGGTGCAGACTGCGAGAGGGGGTTGGGGTGCACAGGGGTGCAGCAGGGGGCTCAGGGCAGGGGGTTGGGGTGCAAGAGGGATGTGGGGTGTGACGGGGGCCCAGGGGAGGGGGTTGGAGTGCAGGAGGGATGCAGGGTGTGATGGGGGCTCAGGGCAGGGAGTTGGGGTGCAGGATGGGTTCAGGCTCCGGCCCGGCGCCGCTTACCTAAAGCGGCTCCAGGGTGGCAGTGGCGTGCTCCAGGGTGGCAGCTCCCTCCCTGCCTGCCTGCCTGTCCAGGCTCCATTCCACACCGGGAAGCAGCCGGCACCACATCCCCGTGTGGCCCCTGGTGGAGCGGGGGGGGCGGGCACAGGACTCCGCGTGCTGTCCTTGCCACGCTTCCAGGTACCTCCCCTGAAGCTCCCATTGGCCGCGGTTCCCCGTTCCCCACCAATGGGGGGCGGTGCCTGAAGGCCTGGACAACGCACAGAGTCCTCTTGCCCCCCCTCCACAGTGGCAGGGACGTGGTGCTGGCCGCTTCTGAGAGCGGCACAGGACCTGAGGCACCACGGGGGGGCAATCCCACGGGCTGGATCCAAAACATAACAGGGATCAAAAAAGAACTTGATAAATTCATGGACCATAGGTAAGGCTACGATTTTGTCATGGATATTTTTAGTAAAAGTCAGGGACAAGTCACGGGCAATAAACAAAAATTCACAGAAGCTGTGACCTCTCCCTGACTTTTACTAAAAATATCCATGACAAAATTGGAAGGGAGGAAGGTCCAGCACCCTGCTCTGATGTGGCTGGGAGCTGCGGCCTCTGCCCCTACCCAGTGGCTGGGAGGGACCCCACCCGTGGCAGCTGGAAAGCTGCGGGGGTCCCCCACACCCCGGGAACTGGGGAGCTCCAGGGAATTCCCCTGAACCCGCTCATGGTGGCTGGGGAGCTGCGGCGATCCCTTCATCCACGGAGACTGGGGAGCTCCGGGGCCCCACAATTCCATGCTCCTGACCACCATGGGTGGTGGAGATATCCTGCAGCTCCCAGTCACTGTGGGCTGAAGTCACAGAGGTCTGCAGAATTCACGGATTCCGTGACTTCCAGGAGCAAATCATAGCCTTAGCAATAGGTCCATCAATGGGCTATTAGGCAGCATGGGCAGGGATGGTGTCCCTAGCCTCTGTTTGCCGGAAGCTGGGAATGGGCAACAGGGCATGGATCACTTGATGATTACCTGTTCTGTTCATTCCCTCGGGGGCACTTGGTATTGGCCACTGTCGGAAGACAGGATACTGGGCTACATGGACCTTTGGTCTGACCCAGTATGGCCGTTCTTATTTTCTTATGTTTCTGACTTCCTGCCTCCTCACTGCCACACATCCAGCCCAGATGCTGTGCATGTCCCCTGGGATGGGCAGTCACAGATAAGATATGTTACCTAAAGCAACATTCTACAGCCAGGAAAGAGGAGTTATTTCAAACAGAGAGCAGCTTCTGCTGCTGCGAGCTGTGCGGGAGGTAACGGTTGTGCAAGTTCCATTCAGGACTTTTGGATAACCTATTGGGAGTAAAAACCAAAGTCCCTCACACCGAGGATATATTACTAGTAGCTATTTTACATCTTTAATAAATGGCATTCCCATTTACTTATTGCAGAATAACCCATTTACATTTGCAGTAAAAGTGTTTATAAAGAATTGTGCTGTTATCTGCAGATGGGCTCATTCTCTAGAACTGTTGGCTAAAATTAGGATAAGTATCTAAATTCAGAAGTACTGCCTACCCCTTAAACTCTGAAAGTCAAATATCTACCTGTTCTCTTTAATGATTCTCGCCCTATTTGTTAAAAGAGAAAAGCAAACTTTTAAAAAAAAGTGTTTTCATCGAACTGGGTAACATTACAGTACAGATTTCTCAGAGGAGTAGTTTATCATTCAGTGTAACAAGCTGTCAAGTAATAGCACCTGGTATAAATGTTGGGTAACCCAGCATTACAACAATAGCAATATCTAAATTATATCTGGTGTTCTTAGTCATCTGTTGCTTCTTTCTCTTGTCTTTCTCTGCGCTATAACTTGTGTGTGGATGGTTTGTGAACTCTGATATACAAAAAGAAAAGGAGTACTTGTGGCACCTTAGAGACTAACCAATTTATTTGAGCATGAGCTTTCGTGAGCTACAGCTCACTTCATCAGATACATACCGTGGAAACTGCAGCAGACTTTATATATACACAGAGAATATGAAACAATACCTCCTCCCACCCCACTGTCCTGCTGGTAATAGCTTATCTAAAGTAATCGTCAGGTTAGGCCATTTCCAGCACAAATCCAGGTTTTCTCACCCTCCACCCCCCCACACAAATTCACTCTCCTGCTGGTGATAGCCCATCCAAGGTGACAACTCTTTACACAATGTGCATAATAATGAAGTTAGGCCATTTCCTGCACAAATCCAGGTTCTCTCACTCCCTCACCCCCCTCCAAAAACCCACCCCCATACACACACAGACTCACTCTCCTGCTGGTAATAGCTCGTCCAAACTGACCACTTTCCAAGTTTAAATCCAAGTTAAACCAGAACATCTTGGGGGGGGGGGGAGGAAAAAACAAGAGGAAATAGGCTACCTTGCATAATGACTTAGCCACTCCCAGTCTCTATTTAAGCCTAAATTAATAGTATCCAATTTGCAAATGAATTCCAATTCAGCAGTTTCTCGCTGGAGTCTGGATTTGAAGTTTTTTTGTTTTAAGATAGCGACCTTCATGTCTGTGATTGCGTGACCAGAGAGATTAAAGTGTTCTCCGACTGGTTTATGAATGTTATAATTCTTGACATCTGATTTGTGTCCATTTATTCTTTTACGTAGAGACTGTCCAGTTTGACCAATGTACATGGCAGAGGGGCATTGCTGGCACATGATGGCATAAATCACATTGGTGGATGTGCAGGTGAACGAGCCTCTGATAGTGTGGCTGATGTTATTAGGCCCTGTGATGGTGTCCCCTGAATAGATATGTGGGCACAATTGGCAACGGGCTTTGTTGCAAGGATAAGTTCCTGGGTTAGTGGTTCTGTTGTGTGGTATGTGGTTGTTGGTGAGTATTTGCTTCAGGTTGCGGGGCTGTCTGTAGGCAAGGACTGGCCTGTCTCCCAAGATTTGTGAGAGTGTTGGGTCATCCTTTAGGATAGGTTGTAGATCCTTAATAATGCGTTGGAGGGGTTTTAGTTGGGGGCTGAAGGTGACGGCTAGTGGCGTTCTGTTATTTTCTTTGTTAGGCCTGTCCTGTAGTAGGTAACTTCTGGGAACTCTTCTGGCTCTATCAATCTGTTTCTTTACTTCCGCAGGTGGGTATTGTAGTTGTAAGAAAGCTTGACAGAGATCTTGTAGGTGTTTGTCTCTGTCTGAGGGGTTGGAGCAAATGCGGTTGTATCGCAGAGCTTGGCTGTAGACGATGGATCGTGTGGTGTGGTCAGGGTGAAAGCTGGAGGCATGCAGGTAGGAATAGCGGTCAGTAGGTTTCCGGTATAGGGTGGTGTTTATGTGACCATTGTTTATTAGCACTGTAGTGTCCAGGAAGTGGATCTCTTGTGTGGACTGGACCAGGCTGAGGTTGATGGTGGGATGGAAATTGTTGAAATCATGGTGGAATTCCTCAAGGGCTTCTTTTCCATGGGTCCAGATGATGAAGATGTCATCAATATAGCGCAAGTAGAGTAGGGGCTTTAGGGGACGAGAGCTGAGGAAGCGTTGTTCTAAATCAGCCATAAAAATGTTGGCATACTGTGGGGCCATGCGGGTACCCATAGCAGTGCCGCTGATCTGAAGGTATACATTGTCCCCAATAATAACAATAATAACAAAAATAACAGAACGCCACTAGCCGTCACCTTCAGCCCCCAACTAAAACCCCTCCAACGCATTATTAAGGATCTACAACCTATCCTAAAGGATGACCCAACACTCTCACAAATCTTGGGAGACAGGCCAGTCCTTGCCTACAGACAGCCCCGCAACCTGAAGCAAATACTCACCAACAACCACATACCACACAACAGAACCACTAACCCAGGAACTTATCCTTGCAACAAAGCCCGTTGCCAATTGTGCCCACATATCTATTCAGGGGACACCATCACAGGGCCTAATAACATCAGCCACACTATCAGAGGCTCGTTCACCTGCACATCCACCAATGTGATTTATGCCATCATGTGCCAGCAATGCCCCTCTGCCATGTACATTGGTCAAACTGGACAGTCTCTACGTAAAAGAATAAATGGACACAAATCAGATGTCAAGAATTATAACATTCATAAACCAGTCGGAGAACACTTTAATCTCTCTGGTCACGCAATCACAGACATGAAGGTCGCTATCTTAAAACAAAAAAACTTCAAATCCAGACTCCAGCGAGAAACTGCTGAATTGGAATTCATTTGCAAATTGGATACTATTAATTTAGGCTTAAATAGAGACTGGGAGTGGCTAAGTCATTATGCAAGGTAGCCTATTTCCTCTTGTTTTTTCCTCCCCCCCCCCCCAAGATGTTCTGGTTTAACTTGGATTTAAACTTGGAAAGTGGTCAGTTTGGACGAGCTATTACCAGCAGGAGAGTGAGTCTGTGTGTGTATGGGGGTGGGTTTTTGGAGGGGGGTGAGGGAGTGAGAGAACCTGGATTTGTGCAGGAAATGGCCTAACTTCATTATTATGCACATTGTGTAAAGAGTTGTCACCTTGGATGGGCTATCACCAGCAGGAGAGTGAATTTGTGTGGGGGGGTGGAGGGTGAGAAAACCTGGATTTGTGCTGGAAATGGCCTAACCTGACGATTACTTTAGATAAGCTATTACCAGCAGGACAGTGGGGTGGGAGGAGGTATTGTTTCATATTCTCTGTGTATATATAAAGTCTGCTGCAGTTTCCACGGTATGTATCTGATGAAGTGAGCTGTAGCTCACGAAAGCTCATGCTCAAATAAATTGGTTAGTCTCTAAGGTGCCACAAGTACTCCTTTTCTTTTTGCGAATACAGACTAACACGGCTGTTACTCTGAAATCTGATATACAGTAGCACTGAGTTCTGATACCTGGCAAACCAGCTGTCTGTCTTCATCTGCACAGCTAGGCTGGGAGAAAAAGCATCCAATGTATTGACTTGTTCAGGCATCTGAACATATTTAAAGAAGTGATCAGATCTGGTAGTACTGCATTAGGGAACTGCTTGATTGGAGAATTATTTGTACACTTTCCCAAGGACACTGTGTACTGTTATGCTGGCTAGTTTGTGGTATATTGTTATTTCTCTTTCTGTTCTTGGACCCACATTGAAATGTTCTACAAAGGTTGCTATGAGCCACATCCTTGCTGTTTTGTGCAGGAAGGGCTGTTGGAACTCATTTGGTGATCACAATACAGTGTGTTTCTATGCCATAATTCACTCACCAGTATGGTATGAGTGAAGTATGGTAGAAAGGGTAATATCTTATTTTGAGATTTATCTGATCTAGAGACATAATTTACCCTTTATTAAGAATGACTAGTATCAGTATTGCCAGCCACAATCATTCAAAACCCATGAGTCAGGCCTCAAAAAATCTTTAAAATCCCATGATTTTTAAGCTAAAAACCATTACAGTTTGAATCCTTTTTATTTGCCTGTGCATTTCTGAGCCATTAGGGTTCACTTGGATCATGTTTGCAAGGTCCTCCCTGAAATCATGAGGGCTAGAAACTTTTTTTTTTTTAATAAAAATGAAATCCTGTTGTCTCCTGTTATCACCTGCCCCCAGCATTGGGGGCTTTAAGAATCGAACCAAATATTGCAAGATTCATAATAAAGTTGCAAAGGTTGACAGTACTGTAATAGTCTGTCTGAGCTAACTGAGAGGTATCCAGTATCTTACTACCCATGGGGAGAAAAGGAGTTTCAGAGGGCTTGGAAATAACAAAGATGAGGATAGGAGAAAATGAATTTCCCTGTTGTTGCACCCAGGAGTTTCTTTGACACTACTTGTTGAATACTCAGTGTGGAAAAAACAGTAAGGGCCAATTTCTGTCCGCTGCCATTAACATAATAGTCAGAGTGTCGTAGCAGTCATTTCCTCAAACTAATGGGAAGAATTGCTCTACTTTGCATAAATTCTGAACAATTATCTTCAGTTCAGCTAACATAGATGAGTCATTTACTTTGCATATTCAGTGCATCAGCAAAGGCTATCTAGATCTGATGTAGCAACCCAGGAAATTGTGTTCTGGATCAAGCCGGATTATGTTTACATGGAGGAAATAGCTAAAGTTCTCACTGATGCTGCGCCAGACGTTTTTACAAAAGTTATATTCATGTTGTGCCTTTTTTTGTTTAAACACATAAGTGGTTTGTGCGCACTATTCAGATCAAGAGCTGTAGCTCTTCACTACAGGTATTTCTGAGGTATCTCAGCACCAGGCTGCAATTAAAATAGCACTGGCCATGTCCAAAAAGGCAATAATCGGTCTCCTTTTGGTCACTGCATGCAGGTCAGACTGGCGAGGGATGCCACTAATCGTGGGAAGGCCTTATTTTAGATCTGAACGTGGACACTGTTAGGCCAAGTTTACACTATAGACTTACATTGGTAGAACTATGTTGCTCGGAGTGTGAAAAATCCACACCCCTGAGTGACACAGTTATAATAACCCTTGGTGTAGACAGCACTCTGCCGGTGGGAGGGCTTCTCCCATCAACATCGTGACCAGCTCTCAGGCAGGCGGATTAACTATGTCTACGGGAGAAGCTCTCCTATCGGTGTAGTAGTGTCTTCACTGAAAAGCTGGTGCAGCTGTGCTACTGCAGTGTTTTAAGTGTAGGCTTGCCCTTAGACTCCGCCCATCACCAGTAAGATCTCCTATAGGTGGAATCTTGCTCCTTTGCTCCCTACCCCAGAGAGTTTTTTCTCCTTGAATCATACCCAGGGAAGAGGACAATATCCCTCAGTTGCCTGATGAAGGAAAAGGAAGACAGTGAACAGTAAGGAGCACATGCTAATGAATAACGTAAGTCTAGTTGGAGGTTAGCTATGTAAAGACAAGACTGCATAGCACTCTCACAGCGGGCTCCTGAAAGTAACTGTAAAGTTACTTGCAATGTTTTTTTTTTTTTTTTTTTTGACCCTTAGTCAGCCAGATGTTGCAATGTCAAATTTACACCCGGGATGAACAAACAAACAAGGCATACTACTTGGGCGTAAGTTAAAATCCTGTGAGCAATACCTAAAAGTTTCCTGATTCTATGCCAGTTTTGTAGGGTGGAGACTTTGAATGGATCACACTCCTGCTCCTGCCCATCAAAGGCAATCCCTTTTTCAGGCACGTAGTTAGTAACTCAGTCTGAAAGGGAAAATCCTATGTTCATCTGTGAAATACCCCATAAGGTTGGAGTGTCATGTCATAGTGCTGCCATTTCATAATCCCATATCTAAGAAACAGTAAGGCTGTGACATATACTGACAAAAAAAATTAATATAACACTCTGATCATAGTCATCCTGTTGAGCTAACCGTGCACTAAAGGTTGATAGCTCCATACCTATACAGAAAGTGAAGAGAACATGGGGGATGAGAATGGAGTGAAATTTGAGTCTGGGACCTACAGTGTCATCTCCTCTATGCAATCCTTATACAAACTCTCTACCCCACTCACCTTTTTCACAAGTTGGAGCAAAAAAATATTTAAAAAATAAACTAAGAGCAAATGGCATTCTTACAGTAAAGGGTATACTTGTTTACCAAAAGCTCAGTATGCAAGGGATTTTCTGCAACTAACGCTGGTGCTTCTGTGAATCTCAGCAGAATTAAAACCTTTGCTCTTCCCTAAATTGTAATAACTATTGAGATTTGGATTAATTAAAACTAGGAGAATGCAAAGACAATTTTCTGTTCTTGATATTCCAGACTCGTGAAAGGTGATTTGATGAGTTCCCATGTTGTTATAATGGTTATTCCTAACTGGTTTGCAGCAGTCTGCTTTTTTATTTTCTTCTATCTCTACTTTGGAGTCATTTCAGTCATGGAGCCACATCTTGCTCTGAGTAACGCTTGGTCGGTGAGACTGCATGGGTGTTAAAAGAGCCGAATTTGGCCAGTTTTGTGAAATTATTGGTGAGACACAGGTTTTGGACAAACTGATCTGAGAAGACAAAAATACATCAGAAGTTCACTGTCTTTGATAGTGTGTGCTGTTCATTTAAAACTTCCATCACAAAAACAGTTCTGAGATAGGATTTTTTGCTGTCAAATAACAGTTTTACTCAAGCCAGGCTGGGTTCAGTTGTCCTTTTTACTTTCCCTGTCCTCCTCACATGAGCATCAGGTGAACTAACAATGGAAAGCATTCATCATTTCAGTGGAGATATTTCTTTTTATCCCGGTTATTTTTAATCTGATGTGGAATGGCGACATGGTGTTAAAAGCTTATGGAAAGTGGGCTTGTTATCCTTACAGCTGCTTACATGGATAAAAGTAGAGATCAGAAGTAATTAAATTACAGCCTTAAAATGGAAATATGTTCAGAGAAGCAAAACTGTCCTAAGGACTTCACTGTCTCTTCTCCAAGTGAATGTCTTTGAAATGGAATGTGTGAACTATGGAGAAATTACTGTAAGCAACAGTTTATTATGCAGACATTTCAGTCTTTTTTCCTCCTTTTGGGAATGCTTTGCAGCTCTGATGGAGTCCTCTAGGTCCCCATTATTTTCCCCAGTTTTCTCTCTCTCCTTTCGAGGCTCCAGGTCAGTCACCATCCTTACCATGAAAGAGGAGAGGTTGAGATTCCCCATTCTGAGTGACGGTGCTGATGCTGCTCCTTTAATAGACAGTAAGGCCGTGCATAGATACTGATGCTCATGTTCACCTCAGATTGCCATCCGAACAAGCTTAGGTACATCCAAGCATAAAAGTTGATTATGAACCTTGAGCCTATTGGTGCATATTATGTAATTCTGTATAAAGCCCAAGGTGTCATGTCACAGCATGAGGTCGGAAATGCTAAGTAAAATCCACAGTGCTCATCTGGGTATGGAGTAGTGTATTGAAAGAGCCCAAAATATATTAATGCTGCCATCAAAGCAAGGTATCCAAATGTGAAATCTTCTGTTAATACAGGGAAAAGAATGCAAAAGAACCACTGAAGCCACCCAAAATTCTCAATTTCCTTTGAAGCCATGTTGGCATACATCTATTTGAATTAAATGGGAAAGGTTATTGGATCATATTGAAGAAGTTCTGTATTAAAATCACAAATGAGTTTGATTCCCCAGAGTTTAAATTCCAGGGTATTACTAATTAAGAGGTCTCTTGGTTTTTGGTACTGTTTCTCTCCCCTATGTGTGAAACTTGCAAGCTGCTAATTGCGTTAGTACATTCTAAGACAGAGTCTGTTCTCAAAGCAATTTGCACAGAGAGAGACTCAAAGCAATACTCTGTAACAACAGAAACAGCACCCAGAGACTCCCCGCCCTTTTGTTGTATTAACAATTGTGATTAAAATAGAGATAGAGGATGTATGTGGATGGATGTTTGGTGTGGATAATAACTGAATGATCAGGGAGGTGCCAGCCTAAGAATCCAGTGTCCATCGGCTGAAGAAGGCGTCAAGTGGAAATAACCAGAGGAGCCCCAGAGGGCAGACTGGAATCCACCCAACAGCCTCAAGAATGTGAGAACCAAAGAACAAGATAACATCTGACAGCACGGAGCCGTCAGGAATGTGCTATCTGCTGATTGATTCAGCAACAGCATGATGAAGCAATTCCCATAGACTGGCATAGGAAGAAATTCCTATAAAAATGGACTCTAGAAAGTGAGAACTTTGGGGATCTGATTCTGAAAACCAACTTCCAGGAGCATCAGATGAGCATCTGACAAGGCCCTGCTCCCTCCTCATGTCCAGGTCACCTGGCCAGTGGCTTGGCATGAGCAACTCTAAGGCTGGTAACTATGATAACAACCTTGCAGAACCTCTCTCTGTGTGTGAATGTGTGAATAAATATGAGATTGATGGAATGTTATAACTATAACTAACTGCTTACTATGATTCTTTCTGTATTCACAATAAATGTGGTATTTTGCCTTTTCCCCTTTAATAAGATCCTGCTGGTTTTTAATTTATTGGTATAACAAGGTTACCTCTTATTAGTGGGCTACTACTCAAATTTTTTTAAAATAAGCTATTGCACAACACCCCGAGTACTGATGTAATAACACTGTAAACTAATGTTTGTTTACCATAGGATTCCACAAGAGGTAACAATAGATACTGTTTCATAATTCATGGGTAATTCATTTTGGCCTCTCCTTGGAACTGTTGTCCGGAGTCTTGTACTCTTGGTAGGGCCACCCTTTGTGAACCATTCAGAGGTGAGGTTCTAGACAAAGCAGAGTCCAAACTTCTCAAGACCCCAATGGAAGAATAGACGTATTTCGAGGACTTGTCATTTCTCTGCAGCTGTGAAGGCAGATGAGGGCTGCAGCAATTTTGGCAATTGTTTTTGATATGCCAGTTCAAACATATCACCTCAAACCATTACTATGCATAGCCAAGTGGATTAGTGGAAAAGTCACCACAAAATAGCAAAGAATTGAAGAACAACAACAAAGCTCTGGGCAACACAATGGATCTACATTTAGCATTGTTAGACTAGTGCTAAGGGTAGGCATACATCAAAGATCAGCCAAAAGCCCCTTCCTATTTATGAATGTAATGGACACCTGGACAGGGGGAATTAGCTGAGAGGCTCCATGGAGCATGCTTTTCACCAGTGACGACATGTTGAGCTACAAAGATAAATATGAACTTCAAAGGGATCTAGAACAATGGAGAGCTGCACTGGAAAAAAATTGTTTACAAATTAGTCAATAAAAATGAACACATTTGATGCTTTATTCAGAGGGACAATGAAAGCCAGTAAAACTAGACTGGTATAGAATTAAAGTCTCTGCAACAATATAAATATCTGGGTTCAGCTATGATGAGAATGCAGGCGTTAGAATTTGCACGAAGAGCGCTTAGTGCAAATGGAGAAGTTAATGGGAATTCTCTAGAATAAGAATATGCCAAGTAAACTAAAGCGCAAACTGTATAAGACCAGCTTTTAGCCAGCTATGATGTATGTGTTGAAATGCTGGCCAATGAGGAAGAGAGAAGAACAGCTACTTCATAAAATCCAAATGAATATGCTCAGGTGGATGCTAAGTAAGACAAGAGCTGATAGGCTATTCAATGAAATGGTGTGAGCCATGATACAGGTAGCCCTCACCACAGAAAAGCTGAGGGAGTATTGACTGAAATGGTTGGGTCATGTGAGATGACAAGAGGTGGGACTTGTTGACCAGAGAATACAAGATCTAGTAGTCATACAACAAAGCCCACAAGGAAGACTCAGAAAAGGATGGTTCAAGATGCTGATGGAAGACATGAAGAAGGCTGGTGTCAGTTTGGATGACGCACTAGACAGGAACACTTGGAGATGAAGAACAAGAGCCACTGACTCTGATTAACAGGAGAAGGTGAAGAAGAACATAACACTGATCATATTGCTACATTAGGATCACCAGTTCAGAGAATTATAGTCAAGAGGAAATAAACTTTAGTGTCAACATCTAATATGCTTCTTGAGCCAGTAAACTATATACCAGGAAATTAGCATAGAAAGAAGACTGATTCCCCCTCCACTCCCAACATAAGTGGGAGAAAATGTTGATGTCAAACTGAAAGTGGCAGGTAACCTGCTATGGTAACAACTGTACTGACCACACTGAAATCATAAGTCGGCACAATGACCCCAAGGACTAGTCCTACAGAAGGGACAGAAGACATCTAAACAGAATCAATGAGGACATTTCTTTCTTGAGGACATCCAGAATGCTACCAATGCTGTTCATGCACGGACAGAAGTGTCATTCATTGACAAAACACCCTAATAGCAGCAAATGCAGGCTCCAGGAAGTGGATGAGCCTCAGCAGCAGAGTAGGCCACAAGTCAGAGGGCACGACACTGACAATGGTACATGAAAAGTTCTTTGTCTTTAGTTAGTTAGCTTATGCTCACAGGATATGGCTACTTATCATTGTCCAACATTTCTTTCCCAGCTTTGGTCAAATTTTTTTGCAGGTGTAAATCACTATAATGCAATTCACTTCAATAGAACTGAACTGGTTTATTCCAGCTGGTCCCCGATCTCCATCAGTCCTCAGCAGAAAGTATAGAAATTTCAGAAATCATATCAGGCACAATAGGATGGGGAAAAATATTCCCAGCACTATACTACTCCATTACCCAACTAGAAAGTGAAAGTTCAGAATGGAGAAAGGATCTTGGTACAATTAGAAAGGATTTAGAACAGGAAATCTGTGTATTAACTATATATGTCAGTACTGTTTATTACTAATGGTTACAGCTAAAAGAAGCTCTGCTACATGTCAGTCACCGAATATTATAACCGGGAATCCTAGTTTTCTATGATATTAAAAAAAAAAATTTCTGATAAAATACATAAAAATCCGTGTTTTTCTGCAAGTAAAATGAAACGCCTCACTTTAGTTTCCTTAGCCACAATATATATAAGTATCAGTTGAACACAATGTTTTATTGAGATACAGTAGAACCCCCGATCTCTGTATTAACTGAACCACCAACTCCCTGGGGGCTGACAGCCGGAGGCCTCCCCCACCTTAAATTAGGGGATAGAAAGCTCTTTGCCCATTCTCCTGATTATCCAATCTGGCACCGGTCCCAATTAGATCAGATAATCGGGGTTCCACTGTATAGTTTTTATTTTTTCATAACATGTTAAAACTAAAGATTCTCTGTAAAAATGCGAATTCCACATTTTTCCACGGCAAACAGACTTCTAGGATCCCTGATCATAACCTATATAATATTGAACTTTCTGTGCAAACACACTTCATTCTTTGAACTACTTGAGAATCCTGCGATGTGTGGTGCACTTTAGGAGCTTGATCCTGTGAGGTTCTGAGATGGTTTGTGAGGTGCTGAGCCTCCTCAACTCCCAGTTGAGGCCCTGAATCAAAAGATCATCTATATTCACCACAGCACATGCTTAAATTCTTTGCTATGTGCTGAGCCTCCTCAACTCCCAGTTGAGGCCCTGAATCAAAAGATCATATATATTCACCACAGCACATGCTTAAATTCTTTGCTATATGGCAATGAACTTAAGTATGAATTTAAGAGGGTTCTCAGCACCAGAGAACATTTACTATCTTGCAGGATCAAGCCCGCCCCCAAATACTTACAAACCCTTGCAGGCCATGGAATCATGAACAAAAGCTGTGACAAGCACCCTTAATTCAGTTACGTTGTTCCAAAGCACTGAGAGACACACGGTCCTCTCAGTTGAGCGATTTTACATTACACTGTGAAAATGTTCATTTAAACCATATGGACAAAGTCTTTAGACAGGTGCAGTACTCTGTTTATTGAACCAGTTGTATTCTAATACTGTATTACAATCTGTTTCAAAACTAGAAAGGATACATATGATAGGAATCTGATCTGACTGAGCACTGCATCTCTTACAGGGAAATTTCTTAAGATACTTCCCTGCTTTTTGTGGGTTTTATTTCTTATGAATATTAGTGTTGTGTTATGAATACTATATTTTATGAAGACTGGACAAGAATGTACTTGGTCCTCCAACCTAAAACAGCATATAGTAAGCAGTGCTATATCCAGCCAAGTTTTTATAGTGTAATAACTATTTCCAGCATACGAACAGAAAACGTAAGAAGGGACATTCTCTCTGTGGTTTAAAATGTAAGCTTAAATTCCTGATCATAATAAGGGTTAGACTGGCCTCCTCTCAGTCCTGTCCACTCCTCTACTCAAATTCAGGATATACTACATTTCAACCCAGGGAACTGCCAGAAACCTTCTTAAAAAGACACTACGTAACATGTTGCACATGCTGTCATATTTTTAGTAAAGGCAAAGTGCAAAACACTTGCCAAGATATGCTTCTCAGGAAGCTCTGGCTATGTCTACACTGCAAGCTAGGGGTGTGACTCCCCTGCTCGTGTACACAGACACGTATAAATAGCAGTGTAGGCATGGTAGCACTGGTAGCAGCAGTGGAGGCATGGCTGAGCCATGTGGAATACACACCCACTGGTTTCAAGTGGGTTTGTACTCGGCACTGGGTGGAGTTTATTTAAGGAGCCCCTTGAGAGGAGAAACTGAGCTGAGGGGTCATTTTCAGGGCTACCATAAGGCCACCAGCAGCCACCTGGAAGAAGTCCATTTATACACAGTAGTTTAGTGAGCAGAACCTGCTAATTTTAAAATGTCTAACTTTAGTAGCTGCTGCTTACCATCCTCCTGAGATACTAGTAAAATGGAAAGAGTGTTGTGACCGTATGATGGGACTACCTCATCTGCTTTTCTCCCCAAAACATAACAGAAATATTTATTAAATAAGTCTGCCTTTTCTGCATTATTATTGATAATTCTACCATTTTCCTCTTGTAATGAATCAATTCCATTATCAGGATTCTTTTTGTGTCTAAGATAATTTAACTCCTTTTTATTGTCCTTAACTCTGTTGGAAATAGATTTCTCTTTGTGTTGCTTTGCTTCCCTTATCAATTTACTATAATCTCTGGCTTCTGATTTATATTTATTACTATCAACTTTCCCTTTCTTCCATTTGTTCTATTTTATTTTTGTACAGATAGTTTCACTTTCGCTTTAAACCAGGTTGGCTATTTAACCAACAGGGACTTGTTTCTCAATTGTGGCTTTTGGGACACCTAATAAAGCATTCTTAAACAATTTCCAATTATCATTTACAATTTCCAATTAAATGATTTGCCTCATAGTTTCCACCCTGTCCTGTGCTCTGCTTCCACTTCCCTCGTTGGTGGAAGCGACGTTTGAAATCTTCCTGACTACACCACTGTGAACAAGTGGGCTCTTCCTAGGCGTCACTGGTGGCCTCAGTGCAGCCTTGCAAGTAGCCTCTCACCTCGGTTTCCTCTTTCAAGGGATTCTTTAAATAAACTTCACAGAGGGTCTTTTTTTGGGCAGGAGGGGTGTAATCCCTCTTCTCTGATTTGTCATAAAACAAAACTCAGCCCTGGGACTTCTTTTTTCCCCCAACATTGCTCTCTTCAGCTCCTCCCTGCTTTGGCAGGCTACTCTCAGCACTTCTTCGATGAAATCTTTTCTTAACTCCTGCAGAGTCTGCTCTCTTGTCATCCAAAAAAGTTCAAAATAAAATCTACAAGCTTATGTATTTACCTTCTGACCAGGGCTCCTCCCAGGCCTTTCCTGCCTGTAGTTTCAGGCCCAAGTCCCAGGAGACTCTACTGGAGCCTACTCACACTCTGGCAATTTCTGATCTCCCTGAGCACTTCCCCTCTGCCCCCTCCCCTCTCAGCTTCCTGCTGCTTTTATAGGGGAAAATCACCTAATCCCTGCTCAAATGTGCCTCTCCAGTAATCAGGGTTGGCTGGGCAAAGGGTAAGCCACCTTGTTACGGTATGTTTGAAGTATAATAAAAGTATTAGAGACTACTGTGACGGGTTGGACCACAGAAACCCCCTTGGGGCTGCCAACTGATGTGCCCAGACAACATCTGCCCCTGATTTCCTATCCTGGCAGTTTGGGACTTCAGTACCCTGCCTGGTTTGAGCCAGATGTGCTAGCCTGCTGCAAACCCAGACCCAGGTCTGAACCATGTCCCCTAACAGCTGTAGGCTTAATTGAAAGCAGCTTAAAAAGTGTTCCTGTCTTTAACACTCAGATGCTCAACTCTCAATGGGGTCCAAACCCCAAATAAATCCATTTTACCCTGTATAAAGCTTATACAGGGTAAACTCAAAAATTGTTCGCCCTCTATAACACTGACAGAGAGGTATGCACACCTGTTTGCCCCCAGGTATTAATACATACCCTGGGTTAATTAAAAAGTGATTTTATTAAATATAGAAAGTAGGATTTAAGTGGTTCCAAGCAGTAACAGACAGAACAAAGTGAATTACCAAATAAAATAAAATAAAATAAAACCTGCAAGTCTATGCCTAATACAGTAAGAAAACTGAATACAGAAAAAAAACCTCACCCTCGGAGGAGTTCCAGTAAGTTTCCTTTTACAGACTAGTTTCCTTCTAGTCTGGGTCCAGCAATCACTCACACTGCCTGTAGTTACTGTCCTTTGTTCTAGTTTCAGGTGTCCTTGGGGTAGAGAGGCTATCTCATGAGCCAGCTGAAAACAAAATGGAGGAGTCTCCCAGGGGTTTAAATAGACTTTCACTTGTGGGTGGGTACTCCTGTGTAGAATTCCAGCTACAAGATGGAGTTTTGGAGTCACATGGGCAAGTCACATGTCCATGCATGACTCAGAACTTACAGGTAGCAGCCATGGTTCACATGCCACCTTGAATGTCCTCATGTAGACTTCTTATGTGGATTGGAGCCTTCCAAGATCCATTGTCCATTAAGTGCTTCTCAACTGGGCACTTAACTTGCAAATTCCTTTCTAAAGAAGCTGATCAAATGCCTTACTAAGGTTATTTAAAATCAAACTAGTATACAGCCAATATTCATAACTTCAAATACAACAATGACACATGCATACAAATAGGATGAATATATTCAGTAGATCATAACCTTTACATAGATATGTTACATGGCATATGTAACATAAAACATATTCCAGTTATGTCATATACATTCATAAGCATATTTCCATAATGCCTTATGGGGTGCACCGTCACAACTACAACAGTTCTTCACTATTTTAACCTTTATAAAGATATCACCTAAAAGATAGCTGTTTAATTCCACAAGAGGTTACTTGAAAGTGACATTAGTTTGATATTCCCTCCATTCTAGGAATTAAGCATGTGACTCCAATGTTCCCAAATCCTATAAGACCAGGAGTTTAGGACTAGGACTCTGATTTTTGCCACAGTGTGCTATTTCAATTCAGGAACTTGGTCTGAAAAGCTCTCCGTGGACTTGTCTCAAACTATCTCATGCACCTTGTCTCTGCTCCCATCCCTGCTCTCTCCCCTTGTGTAGGCCCTGATTCAGCAAAGCACCTAAGCATCTGCTTAAGTTTAAGCATCCAAGTAGTTCCACTGAAGTCCAAATGACTACTCACATTCTTAAATTTATGCATGTTCTTAAATGTGTTCCTCAATCCCTGCCTTAACATTGGCCTCTTCTCTCTTTCTGCACACTGTTTCACCAGTGTTTCTGCAAGTCATGTCCTCTCTTCATATAGTTCTTCTCTTATATAGGTTCATCGTCAGGTTATATCTCATTCCAGCTCTCTATAGAAAATATTTTGCCCATTGCTTGCCTCATTTAATTTCTCTGTCACTTAAGACAAAAACAAATTAAAACAAAAACAAAACAAACAAACAAAAAATAACCCTCTCCAATCCATTTTGAAATAGAGTTTGTGTGAGGGGCACTGTACAGAAAGGCTGTGCTATATATTTTTTCAGCGCTATTCGTACATCTTCAAAAGTTCTCTTGAAAAAAGGTTATAGAATATCTTTGGTAGGAATTAGTAGGAATGCTAGTTTTCAGGGTTTATTTTCCTGATTTTAGATGTTTATTTGTTATTAGAACAGTGCCACAAGGACTCCTCATTGTTTTTGCTTAAAAATAATAATTTGTCAGTTTATTTCAGTTGATTGCAGGATTCTGAGCTGAACCAGTTGTTGCATTAGTCCATGATAAAATTCACCTCAAAACGGTGACACTGACAGCATTCACTTTGGATGGGCTATCACCAGCAGGAGAGTGAATTTGTGTGGGGGGGGTGGAGGGTGAGAAAACCTGGATTTGTGCTGGAAATGGCCTAACCTGATGATCACTTTAGATAAGCTATTACCAGCAGGACAGTGGGGTGGGAGGAGGTATTGTTTCATATTCTCTGTGTATATATAAAGTCTGCTGCAGTTTCCACGGTATGCATCCGATGAAGTGAGCTGTAACTCACGAAAGCTCATGCTCAAATAAATTGGTTAGTCTCTAAGGTGCCACAAGTACTCCTTTTCTTTTTACGATTTCTGGAGACTCAGTATTTCTTGAACACAGAAAACTTCCTTACTCTTCTCATATTGGTGCTATGTACAACCAGGAAGTGGATGACCACTTCATGTCCATGCTTTTTCCATCCAGTTCACCCAGCAGAAGCAACAGGAAGTCAATGACAGTTTAAAATCCTGAGGACCACTTACCATTTTCTACTTTCAGCCGTGTGTAGTTTTAAAAAGTGATTATTATGAAAAAATGAAGGGCCCAATTCAAGAGAGCTTCCCTATTCAGCAGAGCACTTAAGAACATTCTTGACGTTATCTCTGTTAGTTTCCACTGAAGCCAATGAGACTGAACTATGTGCTTCGATTTATGCATATGCCAGTGTTCTCCAGAATGTGGATGGCCTTAATCATGGGATTCAGTGCTTTTTTGAATGATCAGTTACTTCCGGTTTAAAGTGAAAATCGAAATCCCTGTTTTTTAGTAACCAAAAGTAATCATTAGTACTTTACAAAACCACAGAAGTCAATTGCAGAGAAAAATAAATACTAACAACCAATAAACTTGCTATTTGTAGATGTCTACCTTTTTATTTAAGCATCTGAGCATGACTTTTTTATCCACTAGAGAGAGACCATATCACTTTCTTTAAAAGAGAGACTTGTCAAAATTTACTAATCACTCTTCCTAACAGCAATAGATATCCCAGACCTCCTAACAGATTGTAAGTCAATCTTCAGGTTCAGTGCAAGTCAATTCCCTGAAAGAAAAATGGCTTAAACAATTTACAACCAGCAACTTGAATTTCAGCTTTGGTACTCTATAACCAACAGTACACTGTTGGGTAGAGTATATACATGTAAAAAGTATGATTACATATTTACAACGTGAGGACTGGTTTTTCATTTCATTGCAGAAGCCAAGTTAGAAATTGCAAAAATAGAATGATGGCATCAAACAGGAGAAAGGAAACTAACCTTCAGACATATGTGGGAAATAATGATCTAATCCATATTAACACGGGATAGGGGATTGTTTAACAAGAAAAGTTCATGCAAATGTCATGCTGCTCCAGTCTCAGAAGATGAATGTGATAAGAGGCGTGTTTCAAAAAGAGTATTTACATCAGTCATCTAGAAATTTGTTTACTCTAGTCTGAAATCTTTGCCAAGTTATTGCAAACATTTTTAGGATTTGTGTTATGCCATTCCAGAAAGGCTGCTTATGTTATGGGCATGTATTCTGTTCTTTGATCTGTGCTATAGAAATTACAGCAGTTACACGGATGCCATAGGAACAGAGAGACATACGGAGAGTTTCCAAATATTCTTAGATTTCTGAGAGTGATATAAACAAAAATGGAGGCTCCTTTCAGTCTGTCATTCATCTACACTAATTCTAGGACTGAATTCTGTTTGGAATATTAAATTAAATAAATTGGCATATGATTAAAATTAGTGGGTGAGGGTTCGTGGGAAATGGTTTAGTACTAAAATTAGAGAAAGGTGAGTATCAGCAGAGGGAATATAGAAATATTATAGCAAATAGAAAATTTTCCCTTTGCTGATACTCACACCTTCTTGTCAACTGTTGGAAATGGGCGACGCCCACTTTGACTCCATTGGCCTCGTTAGCACTACAAAAGTAATCAACTGTTGAGAATAGGCCACTTCCACCTTAACTGAATTAGCACTGATCTCCCACTTGGTAAGGCAACTCCCATCTTTTCATATATATACCGCTTACTGTATTTTTCACTCCATGCAGCTGATGACGTGGGTTTTAGCCCACGAAAGCTTATGTCTAAATAAATTTGTTTGTCTCTAAGGCAGGAATCAGCAACCTTTGGCACGCGGCCCAAGGTTAGCCCCCTGGCAGGCCGGGCTGGTTTGTTTAGCTGTTGTGGCTGCAGGTTTGGCCGATTGCAGTTCCCACTGACCACGGTTCGCTGCTCCAGGCCAATGGGGGCTGCGGGAAGCGGTGCAGGGCGAGGGACATGCTGGCTGCCGCTTCCTGCAGCCCCCATTGGCCTGGAGCGGCGAACTGCGGCCAGTGGGAGCCACGAGTGGCCGAACCTGCGGACACGGCAGGTAAACAAACCGGCCTGGCCCTCGAGGGGGCTCACCCTGGTGAGCCGCATGCCAAAGGTTGCCAATCCCTGCTCGAAGGTGCCACAAGGTCTCCTTGTTGTTTTAACTTTACTACTGTAACCTTCATTTTCCTCAGTGGGCTGTTGCTTTCAGTCATTGCCTCACATCTACAATTGAGATGTAAGATCTTCAAGGGAGGGACCGTGTCTATTTGGTCTATAAAGCACCTAGCCCCGTCTGGATGCTGTGTAAATAATGATAGTACAGATGACTCACTCCTACAAAACACAACTTAAAACAATTGAGTATGCCTTATCTATGAATGAAAGCCAGTACAATCAACAAATCAGTATTTTATTGCACACGAGCACTGGCTTTGCAACTAAGGCTCTTCAGTCATGTTACAATAAATCACTAATGAAAATAGGCCCAACCTCACAGAAATTCGCCTCTGCAGCTGTTAGCCTCTGGAAGCTTTCTAGACCTCCTGGGCTCCAATGCTCCCTACTGTGACCATGAAATCCGCCTGCCCCCTACCCTTTGCAGCTGTTTAATAATGAATTAGGCATTCCACACAGCCCCATTTTTCAAGGGTGAAGTTTCCAATACCACCCGCATTCCCTGGAGTCTAGAGAATGTATGGAAACTCCATTGAGCATGCTCATGGAATTCTATATGTGTCTATAGGTGCTATATAAGCTATTGAATGACAAAGTTACAACAAAATTCCCATAAATCTTCACAGAGGCTTTTTATTCCTTTAAGGACTGCTCTCTTTAAGAATGCAGCAAGGCATAAATGTGCTTATAAATAAATAGCTTTGAATATGAGCCATTCGTGTCATTGGCAATAATGGATTTTTGCTCACACAAACATGCATAATTAAACATGCAACTGTAAGTGTCTATTTTGAGAAGCTTTTCTGCTTGGAGTCACCTGCCAATCATGTATAATATAGACTCCATGCTATTTCACTTCTGCTACTCTGTAACTACTTCTAACAGCTTTCCCCCTCCATTTAATCAACGGTCCCTTTAACCCAGAAATGAAATAGTAGCAGGAGTCAGTAAGCTGAGACCAAAAGGTTAATTACTGCCAAAATATCATTCACTATCCCCTATGTATCCTCATTCGGACTTCACAGAGGATGGTAGTTTGTCAAACCCATATGCTTTTGAAATACAGTGGAACCCTCTCACAATAAAGTTTTGTCCCCCACCTCCAAGAAAACTTGACTACAAGCAGAGTTTCATTATAACAGGAGGGAGCCCTACCTGGCAAACTACCTTCTCCTCTTCACTCCAGTGGCCCTGGCTTTTTCACCCCTTAAAATTGCAGGGGGCAATGGGGGCTGTGGCTGGAAACAGCTTCAGCAAACCCAACCTGGCTGCTCTCTGATCCCCTGAGAGCAGCTGCAGCAAGACTAGGATCCTTACCCTCCCCCAACAGATATGAGCAACTTCTTCTCCCAGCTAGAGCAGAAGAGACAAGGGAGGTGATAAATCTTTGAATTGTTTTGAACTGATTAGCAGCATGGGATCCATTTATGCTGGAGTGAAAGCTTCCCCCAGTTTACGGTGTAGCGTACTAATAGAGAAAGGAGTATTGAAGCAATTCAAAAATTTCACTCCGCTTCACTAAAAAACAGAGTTTTATCACAATGCGGTTCGTTATGGCCTTGATCCAGCAAAGCACTTAAGCACATGTTCAACTTTAAGCATGTGAGTAATACGGGGACTTAAAGTTAAGCACATGCTTGAGTGCTTTGCTAAATCAGGGCTCAAAGAAGTGGGCTTCTCTGGAGCTGATGCTACTTCACTTGCATGGTAAGCAATCTCTAATCCGTAAATGGGGCGAGGTAGACAGTGACTTACTTGGGGTAATTTAGAGCATTCTTCATATTTGTGATTATTAATCCTTTAAAAAGACCCTGATAGTATTTATCTCTATTATAAAGTGCATCTTCTTAAAAGGCTACACCCAGTAATTTTGTTTATATTCTGGAGTGTCCCTTCCTTCCCCTGTGCCTTCTCCTGGCTGCAAAGGCCTGATAGTTTTATTATCTGGAAGGGATGTTGCGGGAGTGGGAGACCGCTCTGTTCCCCTAGCACAGCGGTTCTCAAACTTAATTGCACCACAACCCCCTTCTGACAACAAAAGTTATTACAGGACCCCGGGATGGGGGACCGAAGCCTGAGCCTCCCCAAGCCCCGCCAACTGGCGGGGGGGCCAAAGCCCAAGTGCTTCAGCCCCAGACAGAGGGCCTGTCACCTGAGCCCCCACAACCAGGGCTGAAGCCCTTGGGCTTTGGCCCTGGGTCCCAGCAAGTCTAAGCCAGCCCTGGTTGTGACCCACTTTGGGGTCCTGACCCGCAGTTTGAGAACTGCTGCCATAGTACGATGCACTTGTGTAGGAGGGGCACATATCATGACCCTATTATTCCATATACTGTGTATGCATATGTCTAATAGAGACATATTTTAGCTGTGTATGGATCCAAGTAGTGTGCATGGGTATGTTGTATATATCATTTTTAAACTTAGAATACCGTAGCAATATACATATTTAAAAATTCACTGAGGGCTTTAGGAATATTGGTGAGTGTTGCTAATCTGAACACATTTAGGCCAGAAAAAAACTGTCAGTGTTCTTGAAATCTGTGCCTAGACTCTGGTAGCACTTGGAAATACTCTGTTAGATTCCTGACACTGCCAGGGATCAGAGCCATAAAGTATTGAACAATAAATTTCAGAACACCTCCAAGAAAAGGGAAGTTGTCTGGCTTGTTTCCTCTTATAGAATGTGAAACCAGGAGTAATGGGAGCAAATTGCAGTGCTGCTATAGCACACCCTATAGTCAATAGAGGAGGTGCCAGAATTTGGTTGTAGGATGTCTGTCACGGTGTCACAGGTGACAGTGAGAGTGTTAACATGACTCTTTATGCTGCAATGAAAGAAGCAAATGAGCTTTGCAACTAGAGGAGAGTTTGGTGCTGACTCTCCTGTTCCCTGTGTGACCTTACTTGGATTTCTATGTCAATACTAGAGCATAGAACAGAAATTATCCAGGTTTAAACCTTTAATAAATTTAAATTGTCACATCATTTAAACCCCCAAATTGAAGTTATTTGTGTGAGGTGGTGGGGGTTGATAAGCTTTACAAACCTAACAGCATGCAATTCATTAAATTACCCAATTTGCCCTCCCTCCCCACCCAATTTAAGTGTCATTATTCTCAAATAAATTTGTTAGTCTCTAAGGTGCCACAAGTACTCCTTTTCTTTTTGCGGATACAGACTAACATGGCTGCTACTCTGAAACCTGTCATTATTCCCGTAGGGGTCCAGTGGCACCAAACACAGAAGGATTGTGCTAATGCACAAGAACAGGAAAGTAAAACTGACTAGCACCAGAAAATGAAGTTATCCAGACCAATTTCATTGTCTGTGATTTATTAAGTGCTAAAAATAAACAGCAAAAATAGTGAAAAGTACATTATACTTTTACAATTCTTGCAGTTTTTGTTATCCCTAGTGAGGTTAGTAACTCTGGTGAGGACATTGTTTCCTAATCATATTTTTTCTTTTAAATTAAATTAGCAGTAAAACTGATAGAATGCAACAGATATTTCACCCTCTGCAGATCAGTATTTGGGGTGACTTCCATCCCTAATGAGGACAACATTCCCAGACAGTGGAATATTTCAGAGAACCTCCCAGGTCAGAAACATCTTTTTAGAGAAAGGGATGCTTCTTTTCCTGGCTTTCTATAACAGGCAACACTAGAAGAAAAGAGTATCAGGTGATCCTCATGTGCTGATGTAAGAGCAGCTTCCAGCTGAATCCTGTTTAACACATTTCCCCCTACCCACTTCTTAGATTTCCTCTAGCTTACCTGGTTAAATGAGTTCCTACAGACCATGAATGCTCAGTTTGACTCTTACCTTTGTTGGTGCACAAGTTACACTGAAGCACAAAGTGTGGGCATAGATAGTAATGTGCATGAATGTTAGAAAGAAGGCAAAAATTCATCCTAATACACAAGGTCAGCACAAGGCCTTTGTACCATTTAAGCCCTATTTTGTGTGGTACGTAGGCTGTTGCACAGAGGGTATAAAGTGTGATTATTATCAGAAAACAGGACTAAAAATGGCTCCTTTTAACACAACAGATCTGTCCTGTGTGAGTGCATGTGTAGCTGCTGACTTGACTGACTTTTTACTGCTTTTAGCACTGCAGAGACAGCAGAGCTATTGGAGAATGAGCTGGGTTCTTTCCTAGTGCTCGCACCACCTAGCAGAATTGTTAACTATCAATGGCAGATATTTTACCTCAAGATGCACAGAAGTGTACTACTCAAGGGAATCTAAGATACCTTTCTAACACACCTTACCTAAGTCAGGGTTATTGGTGATGGTGCATCAGCCAGAAAGAACCCAGCTTGACTTTCAGATCCCACACTGAGTTTACAGATAGAATAAACAAAATAAACGTGGAGCCCAAGAACGCTGAGGAGTTCATTTGATCATTGATGTTGATTTTTCAATTAGTCTTGGAACACTGGGGAAGTTCCAGAAGATTGGAAGAAAGCTAATTTGTGCCAATATTTTAGAAGAGTAAATAGGATGACACAGGGAATTATAGGTCTGTCAGTCTGACACCTATCCCAGGCAAAATAATGTAGCAGCTAATATGGGATTCAATTAATAAAGAATTAAAAGAGAGTATTATAATTAATGCCAATCAACATGGGTTTATGGAAAATAGATCCTGCCAAACAAACCTGATAACTTTTTTTTATGACATTACAAGTCTGGTTGATAAAGGTAACAGTGTTAATGTAATATACTTCAACTTTGGTAAAGCATTTGACTTGGTACCATGATATCTTGATTAAAAAATTAGCAAGATATAAAATGGCTCACATTAAGTGGATTAAAAGATGGCTAACTGAGAATCTCAAAATGCAGTTGTAAATAGGGAATCATCATCAAACAGGTGTGTTTCTAGTGGGGTCCTGCAGGAATCAGTTCTTGGCCCTGTGCTACTCAACATTTTATGAATGACCTTGAAGAAAACTCAGAATCATCACTGAAAAAGTTTGCAGGTGGTACAAAAATTGGGTGAGTGGTAAATAATGAAGAGAACAGGTCACTGATACAGAGCAAGCTGGATTGCTTGGTAAACTGAGTGTAAGCAAACAATATGTGTTTTAATACAGGTAAATGTATACATCGGGGAACAAAGAATGTAGGCCCTATTTACATGATGGTGGACTCTACTCTGGCAAGCAGTAACTCTGAAAAATATTTGGGAGTCATGATAGATAAACAGCTGAACAAGAGCTCCCAGTGCAACACTGTGCCCAAAAGCGGTAATGCAATCCTTCAGTGCAAACCCAGAGGGATTTCGAATGAGTAGTGCTGGAAATATAGGTGAGTGGGGTGCTATCACACCCCTGGCTTGAAGGAGGAATAAGAAACACCAAATACATGCTTTCCATTATCAACACCTCCACTATAAAAAATGTTCTAGCACCCCTGTCTTGAGTAGGAGTAAAGAGGTTATTTCACCTCTGAATGGTTTCAGAGTAACAGCCGTGTTAGTCTGTATGCGCAAAAAGAAAAGGAGTACTTGTGGCACCTTAGAGACTAACTCCTTTTCTTTTCACCTCTGAATGTGGCACTTCTGCAGAATGCTGTGGAATACTGTGTCTAGTTTTTACGTCAACAATTAGAGAGCAATGTTGATAAATTGAAAAGGGTTCAGAGAAGAGCCATGAGAGTGATTAAAGGATTAGAAAACATGCCTTATAGTGAGAGACTCCAAGAGCTCACTCTATTTAACTTAACAGAGAAGGTAAAGGGGTGACTTTATTACAGTCTATAAGTACCTACATGGGGAACAAATATTTAAATAATAAGTTCTTCAGTCTAGCAGAGAAAGTTATAAGTTGAAGTTGAAGCTAGACAAATTCAAACAGGCGATAAAGCATACATTTTTACGAAGAGTAATTAATCATTGAAACAACTAACCAAGGATCATGATGGATTCTCTGTCGCTGGCAATTTTTAAACCAAGATTGGATGTTTTTCCAAAAGATATGCTCTAGGAATTATTTGGGGAAGTTCTATGGCCTGTGTTATGTGGAAGATCAGACTGGATGATCCTGGTGGCCCCTTTTGGCCATGGAATTGAAGAAACTATGAAGCCTTTCTACAGAGACACTTTTCAGAGAAGTAACCTCCTTTAAGAGAAACATCAAGAAATAGGAGAAGGTCCAAGGGAAAACTGTTAGGAGGGAACTGGGAGAATTCCTACTCTTACTGGAAGAACTAAATTTGAACAGCTACTGAATAAAAATCTAAAAGTGAACATATTGTCATCATGAATGGGTGTGAATCCAGTTCTTAGAGGGAAGCTATCTGCATCACAAAAGCCATGACTTCAATTAGCACTAAATGGCACGTGTGTAGTACAAAGGCCAAGGAATGACTAAAGGCCGAGTGGGGTTCTTCCAGAACAAGGGTAAGTCACTGTGGGGCATCTTATATAGCTGCTGCCTGTGCTCTCTCTGTTCTGTGGCTATCAAGCCAGATCACTGATCCTTGGCATTATTATTATTTTCTTGGCTTTCTGTAGTGCCCAGAAGCCCCGTCATGAACCAGGATCCCATGGTGCAAGGTGCTGTACACAGAAAAAAAAGATGGTTTCTGCCCCAAAGTGCATGTCTACATAACAGCTGGGAGGACAAGCACGTGCTGGCTCTCCTTGAGCCAGCATGCTAAAAATAAGAGTGTGGCTGTTGTAGCATAGGTGGCAGCTCAGGTTAGCTGCCCCAGTACATCCCCCGGGACGGGAGGTCAGACAGGGCTGTACTTAAGCTAACGTCCATCATTTGTAGGTGTAGTGGGACTCTACCACTGCAGTAGAATGCTTACAAATGTTCCCAGTGTAGATGTACCCTCGTTCACACTGAGTAGCCTCAACTAAGTTAAAAAAAAGGTTTCAGTGGGACTGCTTGATGGAGTAAGTGCTGCTTAACAGGAGCACGAGTTGCAAAACAAGGCCCTTAATTTTTTTTTTTAAATTAGTCCCCCATAACTCAAAGCTGCTTCTCAGTTCTAGTTCATTTTCATTCTTTACAAGATATTTCTTGCAATCCCGACGTATAGTTTAATTTTGCCAACAAATTGCATTTACTATACATTTGATAGAGGCTGGCAAGCTATCCAGATGCTGCTGTGTGCTTGCTCTGCATTCAGTATAGCGGAGTAAGTATCGCAAAACTTTCCCCATAAATAGGCACTTGAATCAAAGAACTGAATGTGCTTTGGCTGTGTATGAACTCCTTTTGTGATCCCTTTTCATGAATATTGTTGCAAATGAGTTTTAATTACAGACTCAAGAGAAGAGCCCTCGGTTGATGCCTTTTTAAAAATTTGTCCTCAGAAGACCAAGAGTTCCTTTTAGCCTTTTGCCTGACCAGATATACTCTAGTTTAATTTTCAATACTTTGTTTTTCTTTCTAATTTGTGTTTTGATTGATATATCCACAAGAGTTCAGTCAGCTATGGAATATCCACGTGAGATTTTGGTAGTCTTGCTTGAATTTTTAAGAGAGAACAGCTGTCTGGTGAGTAATCCAGCAAGATTTACACCAGTCATGTGAGACTTCTCACAAGAGTTCACAGAGGGCAGTGAAATCAAAAAGATCTTGTAGATTTTCCAGGGCATGGATTTCCAGTCACACTACCTGTAACTATTAACATAAACATGACTTCACACAGGATTAAATTCACCCGCATGCAGAGGGATAAAACAAGGTTTATGCAGCACTTAAATTCTCAAAATAGGGCTTAAATGAGATTTAAGTGCTGCACAGACCTTGTGGCAGTTAATTTCATCCTGTGTGCATGAGATATATAGGGTTGCATTTAACTGATGTGCAACAAGCATGTACATTTTTGCAGGTGCACATATTATTGTGGCCCATGAAGTTCCCAGCATTAAGATTTCTATGTCCTTAGAAAATATAGGTTGAATTGAATAAATGTGGCTATAATAAAATCAATTTTTTCTGCTATGTTTTATTGCTCATAGTAACTAGCTTATAAGAACTGTGCATTTTCAGAATAATGTGTTCTGAATGTAACCTGTACAGTAAAATATGGCAAAAATATGTGTGTGTCTTATTTTTAGGGATGCTTTGGTATTGAGATGAGCTGGTTGGAAAATGGACTATTTTGAGAGTTTAGAGGATTCTGGAGGGAAGTGTGTTATCAGGGCCTAGTGGCAGTATGCAGGCAGCCTAGAATAGGGGTAGTCAAATATTTTTTGGCAAGATTCCAAATTTCTTTGTCAAGGTATATTCAAGGTCCAGACTCCAGAGAAAATAAAAATAAAAAAAAATAACAATAATGATAAGTAAATAAAAAGATTTCTGGGTCTGTTCAAGAGCATCTGGTGGTCTGGATTTGGCCCATTGTCCGCCTCTTGACTACCCCAGCCTAGAATTAGGTGGGGGTGAATTGTACCTCTCTTTGTATACGGAAATAGCTTGCTTTATGGCTCTGTGTTTTGTGGGTTCTTGTGTGTTATCCTTCTAGATTCTAAGAAATAGAGTACTGTTACTCTGCCAACTTCCAGCAAGAGCATTTTATGTTTTTCATCTAACTTCTGTGTGTATGGTCATCAACATAGCACAAAACATTTTCTATAAACACTTTTGTGAATATTTTTGTTTGGTTTTAGTCAGAATTCTTCTCCCAGCTCTAATACTGAGTTGAGAAAGCCTACATGGACTGTGCTGTAGCAGATACTGCAGTGATGAGCGCAGTACAAGAACCTAAATCAACTAGAATAGAATACAAAAGGATACACTACGGGTCTTTGCTTGTATGAAATGGTATTTATAACAAAACTGCCCTCTTGCTATTACCTTAGCATGTGGATTATGTTATCATTACATTGATCAGGATCTGGCTATGTGTGTCTGCTAGCAATGGGCCTGAAGCAAAGATGATTTCCCAGAGCTGTTAGTAGTGCATGAACCTACAAACTACACCTCTCAGGTCATATTTTGGAGCCCCATGGACACGGTGGATTGGGAAGGCCGTCTGGGGTTGTGGGAGGTAAGGAAATTTCTACATTTGCTTGATAACTAGTTTGGGGTTATTTTATTCTCAGAGGAGATGGAGGCACCTCAAGGAAACATTTGCCAGTTAGCTGATGATGCTCTAAACCAGGTCAGTTCCATCCTGGTCAAAGTGTGGAGGCCCCTCATATACAAAAGGCAAGGGCTTGTGGAACAGGAATCAGTGTTTATCTTAATTATTTGCAGTTGGGTTGGAAGAGACGGTGAGGATGTTTAGTAAAGTAATCAGATGGTTTTAACTATAACATAATGGTTGACTGATGATTGGCTGATGCGTCAGGAATTTAAGGAGAGACGCAATTGTTTGGCAGTTCTATGGCGGGAAAACATTTTTTAAGACTGCTCATTTAATTAAAGAAAAGACTTACAGCACAAATGTATATAATCTTCAGTAGTATCACGAGATAATGAGGCAGTGTGGTAATCTGGAAAATATCCATGTTAGCCACTATCTGCTGTGGAAAATAATAGTTTTTGATTTCTGCACGATGGCCTCGCATGGCATGGGGTTCACACTATCCTGAGTCGAACCAGAAAGAAAAAAATCTGTCTCATTTTAAGATATGTAATTTGACACCAATAGATCCCACACTCAGTGCAGAAGGGGTTGCGGGTTGCACTCTGACAAGGCATAGTATTTATTAAAAGTAGTGTGCTTCTGCCACAGGACAAAGAAGAAAATTGACTCTAGGGTCTCGTTGATACTGGAGAATTGAACCATGTATAATTTAAATGTTAGCACTGGTCTGTGTGTGAGTGGCACATTACAGAACATTCACACTATCAATTCTATTTCACTCGTACTTATCCCTGCCCCCACACAAATCGGTAAAAGCATTTTTTCTTCCTGAGAAACTATCCCACAGTTCCCAGCACAACTGATAAAAACAGCGTCTTGTGAAAACTAGAATGGGGGCCTGCTCCCACTTCCTGTTTAGATGGGGCCAAATTCTCTTTGAAGAAGAGATGGAAAACTCATACACACAGCTTGCAAGATTTGATCACTTATACTCTAAAACCGCTTTCGCCTTGAGCCTGAAAACTGAACACTAGCCTAAAATTAGTGCTTGAAACAAATCCAAATGCTTCTGGATTCACTTCTACCTATAAAAAGTTGTCAGTGGTGATCATTTCAATTACAGGTGGAATGTTCTGAATTTTCAATCCAGAATCCTTTATGTCAGCAGTTTAAAAATGACGATTCACAGTGAGATAATTCCCTTGGAAATTCATATAAACTAAAGGAACAACTGCAGCAATTAAACAGGAAAACAGATTTGCCATGTAACCTTCCATTTATATAAATCAGCTTTTATCAGCTTGCCGGAGGGCTCCACCCTCCTCTTCAGCACTGCTCCTGTCCATCATTCTTAAAATACAGGGCCAAAACCTCACTGCAGGAAGCCAGTGTAGGTTGGCATATACATGACATGGTTTGCCAAATCTCTCTCCCGCTGATTTTATTATCGAACTTGACTCTTCCAGAGACTCTGTGTGCCTGATGTCATTGCTCAGAAATTCTTGGGCTGATTAGTTGTTGCCAGCAATGAGGGAGTCTCTCTCTAACTTCTGGGTCTCAGTGTAATGTTACTATGCATAGCATTTGCCCAGAATAGAGAAGTGTAATATTTTCCCCCCTTTTCAGCTAACTGAAGTACTCCAGTGGCCTATGGACATGTGAGTTCAGTTCTGAAATCCATATTATGTCCTTGAGTTGGCTCATAACCTTAACCAGGTGATCTAGAAGTGACCATGGATATTCCGGAAAAGTCAGAGGTTAAACACTGCCTTGTTTTGTTCCTTATAAATAAAAACTGTTTGATGCTTCAATAGTTTTGAAGTGCTTACTACTACAAAGTCCTGGGTTGCATCTCTCTTAAGAACTTGTGCTTGTCAGAAGCCAAAGATTTATAAGCACTGAGAAAAAGGGTGCCAGACATGTCTGGGGCTACAGTCTGTCATGTGGATTCCAATAATTTGCACCCCATGCAGCATTTCATGGCACCATAAAAGCTCTTGTAAATGAAGGCAGATTTTGTGACACACACCCCATAATTTAAAATGGAGGTCAAAGTAACTGACACAATTTACCTTACAGGGCAATTCAGCTCAGAAAAGAGCAAAGGAGGCAGAAGGTCTTTAATGGGGTATCAGAGGGGTTGGTGTGAAGCCCAGTCTTATTTAACATCCTCATTAACCTCAGAGAGGGAGTAAATAGCACACTAATTAAATGTGTAGCAGGTACTAAATTGGGAAACTTTGTGAAAAACAAGGAGGAGAGGGAAATAAAAAGCGGTTAAGTGTAGCCTATAAAATATGCTAAGTAGAAATTAGGCTTTGGCCTAAATTTAGCCTAAGTGTAGAGGAGTTTGGGACATTGCACTTTCTAATGTGAGCAGAAATTAGAGATAAATTGGAGACAGTAAGGTGGGGAAATTGAAGTTAGTAAGGACATGACCGAGGGTTATGTTGTTGATTTGTTTTGGTTACAACTGTTTTGAACGAGGTTTTAATGAGTGTTTTTGAGAATTGTGGATGTTTAATTAAAATGCTATCTATTTTGATAGTATGGGAAGGACATTGGTGCAGATGTTAATTTAAAATAATGTGTAATGTAAAAAGCCAATAAGGAGCTGGCAGAAATATAATTATGGTAAGGAGCAGTTTAATGTTAATTAGTATTATAATGGATTACAAAAGGAGTAGTTTTGTTAATTTGTGGAGCATGCTAATTAACATCAAAAGGTGCCAACATTCTAAGGTTTTATTTCTATTGTCAGTGGACTGATCACACACTGATATACTATTTTATCTTTGAGTGTAAGTATAAATGTATTGTGTACATGGTAATTGCATGCCTGTTTACTTAACTAATCATTTTTCTTTTGAATAGTTTGGTTTTATCATTCTAAGTGTCGCATAGTGGTCCTCTACTAATAAATTTTCTGTAACTGAGCTAGTGGCGCAAACCTGCAAACTAAGTCGGGTTTTACTGCACCCTTTAACAAATTAATATTAATTGGGAATATTTCAACCTAAAGGTTACAAAAGGTTACATAAGAGAGATTAGAATGGTAGGTAAAAACAACAAAATTAAATTCAAGATGGAAAAATGCACACTAGTGCATCGGAGGAAAGAAACTAAGAGATATTCAGTGGAAGAAGGTACTTGGAAAGCTATAATGCCAAGAGGAACGAAGGAATGGTAGAGGAGATGAGCTTGTACTTTTATAGCAGCAAAAAAATCTATGCCTGTAAGACAGTTGCGGTCCCCACCCGTCCATCAGGGAGGGAGGCCAAGCCCTCTCACCGCAGTGCTCCTAAAGCGACTCTGTTAGGGCGGGGGTGGGGGGAGGAAGGAAGGAAATTTGGTGACCGTTAATGATTAATGGGTCCAAGCCTGCACTCTAGGCTGGGCAACAATTGGGTCTGTGAGCCCTGGCCAGAGTAGGGCAGCACACAGTTAAGGCTCCTGGCCCACAGTCAGGCGGGGTAGCAATAAATCTATAGGCGCCATGCCCTCAATCTGGGCGAGCAACACACAGTTAAGGCTCTGGCCTGCAGTGAGCCAGAGCAGTAGGGAGTCTGTCTGCCTGGAGCCCTCAGTCAGGGTGGAGCAGCAATCAGTTCAGGTAATGGCTCTGGCCTATAGTCAGGTAGAGCAACAGTGCAGTCTGTTGGGGGGATTAGCTCTCTGGGGAGGGAGCCAGCCAAACCATCTGGTGTCCTAGCTCGGGCAGGTGCCAGACCAATGCAGGCCTCCTGACCAAAAGGTGGGGAGTCTGCCATCCCCAGGGGTGGGGTGGCAGGAGGTAGGGGGACGCAGGGCTACCCACTCCAGTGCGTGCCAGCCCAAGGCCCTAACAGTGGTGGAGTGGTCAGCGGGGAAATCCAGCCACAAAACGCTGGCCAGCTTGCAGTCACACAGCCGAACCCTATTCGACTTCCCTGGGCTCCTTCCTACACTCGCAGTCCGGGATTACCTGGGTTCTGGGGTTGTTGTCAGTCTTGTTGGAGTAAACGGTAAGTGGCAGACCCAACAGCTCCTTGGTGTCCCCAGGGTCTGGCAGCTCGGGCAGTCCTTCTGGGTCTCTGGCGCTGTAGTAGCCTCCGTCAGATCTGGGCTCCAGCAGCGGTGGGGAGACATCCTGCTCCCTAGCAGCTCTGCTCTCACTGAGCTAGAGGGCTGGCCTTTTATATTTCCAGTTCCTGTACCATTTCTCTGCTTCCGACGGGGTGGCCGCGGATATCCCAATTCTGCCGATCAGGGGGCAGTCACGGTCCCCTCCCTGTCCATCAGGGAGGGCGGCCATGCCCCCTTGCTACAGTGCCATTTTGAATTTCATAAATAGAGCCATTGCATCAGTAATGATAGTCAATCTGTAGATGAAACGGCAACTAGAATACGGCACCTAGTTATGGGCACCTTAATAACAGAAAGATGATGAATTGGAAGAAATTCAGAGAAAGCAATAAAAATTATTAAGATAGTAGCAATAGTAAATATTCATACCATGGTAGCTCCGACAGATCCTAATATGTGGTGGCAGGGGAAGGGGGAGAGATGTACAAACACAGTAAAGAGACAATCCTTGCCTTCCAATTTAAAGATGGGATGGAGAGCTAATTTACGAGGAATTCCCTAAATATGTATATCTTGGTCAAATGATAAAGCCAAGATATGATTGCAGTGTACAAGTATTTGAAGGATGTAAACACCAAAAAGAGAGAAATGATTTAATGTGGTACAAGGATGTATATATAGTAACAATGGTGTAAAATAACAAAGGAAAATGTAGATTGAATATCAGGAAAAACTTCCTGATGGTCAATATATTAGTCTTTTGAATAGCTTCCCAAGGAAAATGGCAGAAGCCCCATAATTTGGGGTAACTGAAAGCTGGACTGAACAAAGTATTGTGAAACCAGCTAATAGTGAAACCAATCTTTCATTGGTAGGTGGCTATATTAAATGACCTAATAAGTTTTTGCCATCTCTAAGTTTTATCATTCTAAAAATTAATTTGATCTGCAAAAAGTGCTTGTTTTATGGCACACAGTATAAATTCAGCATTTACTAGGAACTCACTACATGTCACTCCTTCCCCTCCTCATTGCCTAGCCATGTTCTGTGCAAACAGCTGGATGATTAGGCACATTCCTGCCTCTGGTATTCTGTCAGCATAGGAATCTGTCAGCCCACCACTCCTGGTAGTAATGGTAGTTGTTGCTCACTGCTGTGGTCCACCTGGACTATTGCTTTTCACGGTTGCTGCTTTCTGAAAAAAAAAAAACCTCTTGCTCAGCTGCAACAACAATGCTCTTTTGCCTTCCAAACTTCCAACCCATCAAGTTTTAAAATGGTTGCAGGAGCAGTTTCAATACAAGTTTACACCAGTTGATCTCTTTGATTTCAGTGGAGTACTCTTGGTGTATCTGTAGAGATATGTTTATGAAAAATAGTGATTTGGAGATGCTTCCTCATAAGGGACAGTGTTGTGAGTGTGGGAATTTGGAGATGTGTCCTGGAGGCAGGGATTGAAAACACCGCATGGCTGTGTGCAGCAGCTCACCAGAGATGCTCTCTTGTTTGTTTTATTCCTTTCTCATTCACTAGTTTGTTATTTAATGAACCCCAGTATTGTTACATGGTGTCAGAAGTGCTGAATGAGAAGGAAGTTGCAATCATTTTGAAGTTAACTCCTGTCAAGTGTTTGCAACTGAAAACAGAGACAAAAGGAGGCACCAGAGAAGCACGTGGGCAACCAGGCACAAAGCCTTTTGCATGTATTTGGTGAGCACAACAGTAGCTTAACTAGTTTAAGGAGGGGAAAAAGCCAAAAATGGATGTTTTGAAACCTTCCAGTCTGCGATTGTCACACAATGTTGCAGAGAACTGGAAAAAATTCAGACAGAGATTTGAATTGTGTTTAGCAGCCACAGCGGCAGATGAGAAAAAATGATAAAGTGAAATCATCAATCTTTTTCCACGTTGTTGGGGAGGAAGCATTGGATATTTATAACAACTTTAAGTTTGAAGAAGGTGAAAGCATGAAGTTAATTAAAATGCTGATTAAATTTGAGGAATATTATGTGATGTTGCACTCTATATGATTTTATGAAAATATGCTAATGAGTGTGAATATAATGTAACTGGAATATGCTTAAGCAAAAGGTCCCTTGTAAGGTATCATTACAAAGCTTATAATCTACTGAGTGTGGTCATCCTATTTGTATGTATGTATCATTCTTGTATCTGAAACTAGAAATATGAAATATAACGCTGAAGTCCTGTTGTAATTATGCAAAGTGTGGGCCATTAATGGTGGCTTGGAATCTTGATGGCTCCCATTAACCAGGACAATTGGTTGTAAATGGTTCTGTTTACTTGTAAGTCTTCCTGAATACCTGTGTGCTGGCAAGTGGGTAATGGATTCCAGTTCAGATGACATGATCACATGTCACTGTAGGACTTCATCTTTTACCTGGTTCTTTTCCATTTAGAAGGAGGGGTGGGAACCCAGAGAGGGACAAAGGATTCCCGCCTTGTGCAAAAGATATATAAGGGGGTGGAACAGAACAAAGGGGACTGCAGTCATGAGAAATCCCCTAGCTACCACCTGAGCTGGAACAAGGATTGTACCAGGGGAAAGGATTGGGCTCAGACTAGAAGGAGGCTAGTCTGTCAAAGAAGCTTATTGGAACATCTCTGAGGGTGAGATTTACCTGCATTTTGTTTTTACTGTATTAGGCTTAGACTTGCGTGTTTTATTTTATTTTGCTTGGTAATTCAGTTTCTTCTGTCTGTTATTACTTGGAACCACTTAAATCCTACTTTTTGTATTTAATAAAATCACTTTTCACTTATTAATTGACCCAGAGTAAGTATTAATACCTGGGGGCTAGGGGGAGGGGGAAACAGCTGTGCATATCTCTCTATCAGTGTTATAGAGGGTGAACAATTTATGAGTTTACCCTGTATAAGCTTTATATAGGGTAAAACAGATTTATTTGTGGTTTGGACCCCACTGGGAGCTGGGTATCTAGGTGTTGGAGACAGGCGCACTTCTTAAGCTGTTTTCAGTTAAGCCTGCAGCTTTTGGGGGACATGGTTCAGACCTGGGTCTGTGTTTGTAGCAGGCTAGCATGTCTGCCACAACCAGGCAGGGCACTGAAGTCCATAGGCACCCACTCCGTGGCTGCTCTGGGGCTGGAACACCCACGGGGAAAAATTGGTGGGTGCTGTGCACCCACCGGCAGCCAAGCTCCCAGCTCACCTCACCTCACCTCCGCCTCCACCTCCTCCCCGAGCACGCCGCATCCCTGCTTCTCCTCCCAGCACTTGCCGCCGTGAGCTGTTTTGTGGTGTAACAAGCTGTGGGAGGGAGGAGAGAGGAGAAGGAATGTGGTGGGCTCAGGGAAGGAGGCGGGAAAGAGGCGGGGCCAGGGCAGGGATTTGGAGAAGGAATCCAATAGGGGCAGGGAGAGGGCAGAGTTGGGGTGGGGACTTTGGGGAAGGAGTTGGAATGGGGATGGGAGGAGTGGGGCAGGGGTGGAGTCAGGGCAGGGCGGGGGGCGGGCGGTCGAGCACCCACCAGCGCCAGGAGAAGTTGGCGCCTATGCTGAAGTCCCAAGCTGGCAGGGAAAACAGGCTCAGGGGTAGTCTCAGCACATCAGATGACAGACCCAAAGGGGTCTGTGATCCAACCTGCCACATATTGCATGCCAAAGAGGACTGAAACCTTTGAGAGAGATAAAATGTCCAATGGTTCCTGGGAATGGTTATGCTGGAAAATTCATATCTAATCTATTTACCAAAGCAGCATCTTAGAGAAAACTCCTAGAGAATACAAATGAATGGTACTGGAGTGCAGAACAGTAGGAATCATGGGAAGTTTAAAACAACTGATACAAAAACCAGTGTTGAAGTTTTATACACCAGGAAAGCCTATTAAAACCTCAGCAGATGCTTCACAGTCTGGGATAGGTGCAGTGATTTTACAGAAGCATGAGGATTGTTGGCAACCAGTAGCCTATGCATCGAAATCACTGACTGAGGCAGAAATGAGATACGCACAGACCAAGAAGGAGCTTTTAGGAATATTGTTTGCCTGTGAGAGATTCAATCAGTATATTAATGGACAGACAGTGAAAGTTGAAACAGACCACAAGCCCCTGATAGCTTTATTTAGGGGGTAGGGGTTGGGACTCGGGGGGAGCAGGGCAGGGGCAGGGCCTTGGGGGGAAGAGGTGGGGTAGGGGGAGGATTCCGGCATTCTTGCCGGAGTATATGGTTTTTAAATATTACAAAGTTGGCAACCCTACTCGATTCACTTTCGTTTCAGTGAATGTTGAAAGTGCATAGCACCTCCCAGGATCAGGCTCTAGATAAATATTAAGAATTTTTTAATATATATCTATAAAATATAGTGCACTTATTACATTAGGTGGCCAACTTGCAGCAGTTTATAGATCTATTTCCTTGTTTGCCTAGAACTCATATAATGTGTGTATATATATGTATGCAAGCCTACATACGAATATTCCAAACAACAGTAAGTTGGTGATGAGCCTTGTGAAACTAATTGTCCTGAATAAATACTGGATGAATGCACTAATGAATAGATAAATAATGAACAAACTACATGAAAATCAAAATGATTTATATAGAGAAACATAACTTCAAACATGCCATAAATTCTTAAAAGGATATATTTTTTCCCTCCTCAGTTGAGGATTCCATTTACAAAGGATTGTAGGTCATATAAACGTGTTGACTTTTTTATAATCTAAGGGCATTATAATATGAAAGCACTATTAGATAAAGAAAGCAGCATTGCCAGCACTCAAAGATTGTTCCTGAGTGACCCAATCTGAGGTGCATTTTATGCTGCTCACAATTCACAAGAGCAGTATGAGACAGACATGATTTTGTCATAGCTACTTTCTTGCCCTACCTGGAGGCAGGCTCACCTACAGTAACAGATCTGTAGGGAATTATGTTGAGAGTGCTCTGCTCCCTGTCAGGTCTCAGGAAAAGCAAGTAGTATGGATTATAGAATCATTCCCTTCAATGAACAAATGGTGATGTAGGAACTGAAGTGTTCCTTAATGAGTTGGAGAGAGATGAAAATGCTTGCTCCACTGGGAGGGGAGGAAGGGGAAAGGGTAGAGTCCTACCTAAGATGCCAGTTTGAGAGGAGACCCTTGTATGTATTTGAGCTTGGAAGTTGAGTTGTGCAAACACACCAGGCAAGGGTGGGACTCTTCCTCCTAGTTGCTGCAATGAGGGATTTACCTTTAAGAGTTCAAGAAACATAGAACTTTAAATTATAGCTATTCTCCAACTGAAATTATTGAGGAAAGCTCCTTAGAGGTTCTAATTTGGTTATCAATATATGGGCAAAATGATTCACTTTAAGTTTATTACATATAGTGTTGGTAAATATTAATCTTTTATTATTTTATTTTTATATTAACTCATGATTCTTTGACCAAAAAATATCCCAGAAACTTTTCTCTGTCAGCCAAAGTGCTGTTTAAACCCTAATGCTAAAAAGTGTTTTGCTTTAGACTAATGAATGTCTGTAAAATCATAGTAGGACTGTGCTTAATTATCCAATCTGCTTTGTACCCTGAACTTTAGCTGACCCTTATATGTTATCAATAAGATGAATTATAATGGGACCTTAGTGTGTTGTTAATAATGGATTGTGTGTCCTCTTACTTTAACCTTTGACCCTTAGGAAAATATGTCCAGATGTCCAGAAAGGAACTATTGTAATTGATATGATGCAGGTGTTTTCTGTGATTAAGATAATGATCTATCGAAAGACCCTTTTAGCTTATCAGGAACTACTCTAACAGATTATTTCTGCCATAATGACTTAGTTACAGTTATCTTTTGTGATTGATAAAATAATGGATTGATAAACAGTTGTCTTTAGCTTATCAATTAGGTAAACCAAATACCATGAAAAGCGTTCCACAGATCAATAGGTCTTTTTCTTTGTCTCTTTTCTGTAAATACGCATAGTATATAAAGGGATGAATTTTGGAGAGTTAGTTAGAAGTGAAGTAACCTGCCAACAATCCTCCAGTCTCAGATTGGTATGTATGTTTCCTTTCTGTATTCTGTATAGTGCTGTATTAAGTACTAATTGATTGTCTTACTTAAATAAAACTTCAACTAAGTTGGTTATTTTACATCATGTCTTATTAAATCCAAACAAGTAATAGTAGTCACACATAAGTCTCTAAATCTTAAATACTCTGATACATAATAGAAACTCATCTAGAATACTTGGAGTGAGGCTGGGAGAAATCAGACAAAAGTAAAGTTATGTATCTCCTGAGAAAACAGGTATTGAGATGGTCAGTGATTAAGTGGATTACTACACATGGCTCTACTCAGTAAAACTATAAAAATATTGACAGGAGAGACCTCAGCAGTCCAGAACCTAGTTTGGGACTCTTCATAATGGGATAATATTGAGAAACTAGGCTGATTTAAGGTACCAGAGAAAATTTTTCATGAATTGGTCGAGATCCCCAGCTGGTGCAAATTGGGATAGTTCCATTGCCTTCATAGAAGTACACTGATTTACACGAGTGAAGCGGAAAGCACTCTAAAGGGTGTTAGAATGCAGACTATCAAAAAGACTTCATAAGAGGGAATCTCTTCTAAAACTGCACAGCAACACATTAAGGTTTAAGGAACTGGATCAGGTTTAAGGAACTGGATTCAGTGTTTACATTTGCACAAAGAGGCAGAAAACCAAAGTAGATAGGCTTCAATAAACTTATTTAGATTCAATAAACCCAGTTGAAATTTGTGGTACTGTATTTCATGATGGCCATTCCTTTATTCTGAGTCTTATACAAAGCTGAGAACATTCCAGATGCTGTACAATATAATAATTATAATTAACAGACACCCTTTCTGGTAATCTCAGTAGAGAGAGCAAAGATTAAACCGGTGTGGATATTACACCTACTCCTCCTATTCCTTGAGATGGGTCCCTCTAGATCCACGGTCAAGGCACATTGCAGGGGCAGTGTGGGGAGGATTACACTACAGTTGCTCATGATACCTGATATGTGAATAAATCAAGGATTTCATTTTCTAATTTTCATGAGCACTAAATTAAGTTTAAGGGGAAACGCAATGCATTTTGCTGCATTTTGGAATGAAGCCAATGATTAATCTAAATAAAGATTTGTTTAGAGTTTCCAATAAGAAATAAAATGTATAGTTTGAGCTCTCAGATTCGATGCTCTAATGTGACATTTATAATTATAAATAGCAATAATCTCTTCAGATAAGTAACTCTCACTAGTATGAGTAACTACATGACTATGAATGGTATCACTTTTTTTGGACCCACAGTTAAATGTTAAAGGTTCTCATATCTTAGTGCATTAAGTACTTGGTTAAAATAAGTGTAAAACTGAGAGTGGTAATGCTGCTCCTTGCTACCTTTACACAAGCTAATCTTCTGTAGAAATGGTGTAGACATTATATGACACGTGCATGTATGCTGAAACTTCACAGTAAAAATGTCCAAGGCATTCAGTATTGTATTGCGTGGATGTGCCTAAATCATTAGTTCTCATCTTGCAGCAATGGAGTATACAGAGGTTTGTCCATTGGCTTTTATCCTAATTAGCTCACTGATAGTCCAAGAAAGAGAACAGCCAAAAAGTATGTTACATGCTGCCAACAATTCCCCAGTGCAAAGTATTAATGAATTGTAACAGCTGCTACTTGAACATAAGGTAAGTGCTTCTTATCAAATATCACTGAGGGAATGCAGAACCCCTAAAGGACTGAAGAATTTATAGCAGCAAGAAGTCTGTCTGACAGCACACATTGTGATAATAGATCTATTGCGTGGCCTAATTAAAGTGATGAAATCAAGTACTATTATCTGTCTGACTTACCCTTAAACACTAACACACACACACACACCCCACTCAGGCAAGTAGGTAGCAATCTTGATAAATATGGATTGTATCATTCAATATTTTAATAAGAGAGGGAGAGAAGTCATTTTTTTCATGTGAATGATTCTTCCAAACCCAGTACATCAGCTGTGCCACAAGAACAACCTGTATCATCTCTGTTTGATCATCTCCCTCCATCTATTTTTGTGTGAAGATGTTTCATTTGGATAGCTCCAAATTGATTTGTTTGGAGGAATGATGATTAGTCAAATGTCAGATTAACATTTATTCCCTGAGGATCAAATCGTGCTTGCCATGCACAAATAGTCCTGTTGTGTAAAGCCAGCCAGATTTGCAAGACACCAGTCTGAATGTTTGGACAACGTCTTTGATGTTGCTGTGCAAAGTTCTGATATTTGCGGAAAGTTATGCAGCTGACAACACTGACTGACTCGTGTGGCAATATCACACCAGAACTACAAGCCTTTACTGCTGAGAGTTTATTAGCAATAACCACCCTTGGATTCCTGTAAAATGCTGCTCAGTTGTATAGTGGATGCATTAGGTATTACATTAGTGACCATTTCTAGCTTCCAGTATAATACAAGCAACTGATAATAAACATTTTGATGCGTTAAATTAATTTCTTCATAGATTATGGTCTAGGTATACTTGGTCCTGCCTTAGCGTGGGGGGTCAAAGTAGATGACCTCTCTAGGTCCTTTCCTTACATTTCTATGATTCTATGAACAAGTTTCATACTACTCTTACAACTAATGGGAAGCCTGGCTCCTTCTCAGTTAGAGTTAGGCCATTTAGGTACCATGGAGCATGAAAAATGGACTTTATTACAAAAACATTTTTGGGATCCAGGCATTTTGGGTGTATTAAAGAGCTAGTGTATAAGTGGGTTGGTAAAATGGGAATAGAAAAGGAGGAATCTAACTGGCTGATGAAGGATCAGATTGTGTGGGTATCCAGCATTATTGCACAGAATGGAATCCATCAGACTGTTTCCCATCCCCGAAGCCATTATTCCCTTACTGCAGAAAAAAACACGATGGAATACTTTTACAATATCTTGCCTTACTGCATATTTTTATTTAATCTTTTTCATTGTTTCAATTACTACCAGCTTCAGGATCCAAACGTCCTAAAGTTCATATCTGTCTTTGCAAACTGCCAGCTGAAAGTTGGAAGCTAAAAACCTATAACATGAAAGTTCTCACTCTGAGACATCTATCTCACTAGTTATGAATGCTGTATGCATCACCATAATATCTGAGTGCCTACAGTATCTAGCTAGCTATTGGTGTACAGTATCTAGCTAGCTATTTTCAGTAGGGAGAAAATATGGTAAATGTGAGTATTTTTAAATACTTTTTACATTAATATATGAGAGTAGTTATCTACATGGAGAAGTAATAGTGGGAAAGAACAGCCAGTATCATGTTGACCAGGCAATTCTCTTTCAAGCTTTTTAGGCCATGCGTCAGTTTAGCAAACTTTAATTTATGCAATGGGGAGTAAAGCTAAAAGTCTGTTGGCGTATGCTGAGGAATAAGATAGCTATGATATTGTTATTAAAAGTCTGATGAGCATTTCATTAAAATAATTAAAGTAACATATGGAAAGGCATGCTTTTGCAAAAGGATGCAGAACCCTACCCCTCCAAAAAAAACCACCCAAGCACGCCTTATATATACAGGCAGAGCAATGTGACTTCAATGTCAATAAGGAAATTCTCCTAAGAAATCATCTAGTGGTTGAGACCTTACAAAAAAAAATAAATGGACACAAATCAGACTTCAAGAATTATAACATTCAAAAACCAGTTGGAGAACACTTCAATCTCTCTGGTCACTCGATTACAGACCTAAAAGTCACAATATTACAACAAAAAAACTTTCAAAAACAGACTCCAACGAGAGACTGCTAAATTGGAATTAATTTGCAAACTGGACACCATTACATTAGGTTTGAATAAAGACTGGAGTGGATGTGTCATTATACAAAGTAAAACTATTTCCCCATGTTTATTTTTTCCCCCTACTGTTCCTCAGATGTTCTTGTCAACTGCTGGAAATGGCCCATCTTGATTATCACTACAAAAGGTGTTTTTTTTTTCTCTCCTGCTGGTAATAGCTCACCTTACCTGATCACTCTCGTTATAGTGTGTATGGTAACACCCATTGTTTCATGTTCTCTGTGTATATAAAATCGTCCTACTGTATTTTCCACTGCATGCATCCAATGAAGTGGGTTGTAGCCCATGAAAGCTTATGCTCAAATAAATTTGTTAGTCTCTAAGGTGCCACAAGTACTACTGTTCTTGTTGTGGATACAGACTAACATGGCTGCTACTCTGAGAAAAATTAAAGTTAACGTTTGAACTCTGGCCCAGGCAGAACAATAAGCACAGTAACTGGAGTTAATGAAAATGCAAGTCACCTGGGATAATATTTTCAGGTGTAACTAAAGGATTTAGGCACCTAAATCCCATTGACTTTTAGTGAGAAAGCTGTGGAAGCATAGGGCAGGAAGTACCAAATAAAGTTCCTATAGGGAAAAGGGAAGCGCCATTAAAACATTCCTCTTAAGAGCAAGGAGTTTCCTGAGCAGAAATGTGGCAGGTGCGGCAAGGGAAAATATAGAATAAATGAGATCTGCTTAGTCAGTGAAGCATGTGTGGGAAATGTCAGAGAAAAGAACATTAGGAGCACTGAAACCGGAGAGATAAACCGAGCAAGTATGTGTGATGCCTGGGATGTGTTATTAAAGGCAGCATTCATGAGCAGGCTTGGACTGTCAGTCTCAAGATTTATCATACTGCTGTTAAATTTAAAATTGGTTCAGGAACAGAGGAGACTGTAAAGAGACTTTTAAGGAAAAGAGCTCTAGCCTTAAACTGGAGTAATCCAGGGTAGAGCACAATAGTCCAGGACAGACAAGTTGCCTGAGGTCTGGTCTACACTACAGAGTTAGGTCGATGCAAGGCAGCTTACGTCAACCTAACTATGGAAGTGTCTACACTTAAATTTTGCTCCTGCCGATGTAACTGTCCCACTACGCCGACTTAATAACTCCACGTCCACAAGCAGCTTAGAGCCATGGTTGATGTCGTTAGGTCAACCCAGTGTCAGTGTTACTGGCTTTCAGGAACCATCCCACAATGCCCCACACTGACTGTACAATCAATACAAGCACTCCAGGTGAGGACGCGCACTGCCAACACCAGGAGCGAAGTGTAGACATGCACAAGCGATGTAATTACTGTGGTGGGTGTATGCCAATTAAGTTAGGTAGACTTAATTTTGTAGTGTAGACATGGTCTGAGTCAGTTCAAGGATAAAAGAGTATGTGTAATACACCACAGTCCATAATGACAATGCACTGCAAATAACCTCCTAGATTAAATCAGAGCCATTGAGCTAGATCCTATAAAACACATAGTGGAAGCTGGGATGGTGTTTGGTGAAACTAGCCTGCTTAAAGAAAAACCAGTTTGATCCTCTTGAAAAAGGGGCCATATCTTGTGTTCAGCACACTCTGCTTCCTGAAGTGAAGGAAGAACTTGATAGGAAGGTTAAGAATGGTGTAATAGAGCATATTCCTGAACTGATAGAGTGGTGCTTATTTTACCCCTTATGAGAAAAATGGACACCTCCATAGCATCATAGATCTAAAGAGACTCAATAAGCATTAAGGAGGGGAAAGTATCATGTCCTCACTGTGGAAGGTGCAATCTCTAAGTTAACTGATGATACAACAGTATTCTCCTCACTAGATGCAGCTAGTGGATTCTAGCAAGTTCTGCTCCACCCTGTCAGAGCCAAGCTAACAACTTTTACAACACCATTTGGAAGATATTGCTCATGTCACCATCTGGTCTGTATAACAAGCGTCCCAGAAATCTTTTGAGAGAAGTGAGAGAGGTTCTGCAAGGGCTGGAGGGAGTGGAAGTCTATATGGATGCCATTTTAGTTTACTGAAAGTCTAGGGAAAAGCATAACCAAAAATAAAACATGTTCTGACCGCAATAGAGACTGCTGGAATACATTTTCTCTGTCTAATTGTATGCTACACCCAACTCAACTACTGTTCTTAGAGTGTATAATTGATAAAGTTAAAGAACTATGGGCTGGATGAATGGACTATAAGGTGGATAGGAAGCTGGCTAGATTGTCAGGCTCAATGGGTAGTGATCAGTGGCTCCATGTCTAGTTGGCGGCGGGTATCAAGTTGAGTGCCCCAAGGGTCGGTCCTCGGGCCGGTTTTGTTCAATATCTTCATAAATGATATGGAGGATGGTGTGGACTGCACCCTCAGCAAGTTTGCAGATGATACTAAACAGGGAGGAGAGGTAGATACGCTGGAGGGTAGGGATAGGATACAGAGGGCCCTAGACAAATTAGAGGATTGTGCCAAAAGAAATCTGATGAGGTTCAACAAGGACAAGTGCAGAGTCCTGCACTTAGGACGGAAGAATCCCATGCACCGCTACAGACGAGGGACCGAATGGTTCGGCAGCAGTTCTGCAGAAAAGGACATAGGGGTGACAGTGGACGAGAAGCTGGATATGAGTCAACAGTGTGCCCTTGTTGCCAAGAAGGCCAATGGCATTTTGGGATGTATACGTAGGGGCATTGCCAGCAGATCGAGAGACGTGATCGTTCCCCTCTATTGGACATTGGTGAGGCCTCATCTGGAGTACTGTGTCTAGTTTTGGGCCCACACTACAAGAAGGATATGGAAAAATTGGAAAGAGTCCAGCAGAGGGCAACAAAAATGATCAGGGGACTGGAACACATGACTTATGAGGAGAGGCTGAGGGAACTGGAATTGTTTAGTCTGCAGAAGAGAAGAATGAGGGGGGATTTGATAACTGCTTTCAACTACCTGAAAGGATGTTCCAAAGAGGATGGATCTAGACTGTTCTCAGTGGTAGCTGATGACAGAACAAGGAGTAATGGTCTCAAGTTGCAGTGGGGGAGGTTTAGGTTGGATATTAGGAAAAAACTTTTTCACTAGGAGGGTGGTGAAACACTGGAATGGGTTACCTAGGGAGGTGGTGGAATCTCCTTCCTTAGATATTTTTAAGGTCAGGCTTGACAAAGCCCTGGCTAGGATGATTTAGTTGGGGATTGGTCCTGCTTTGAGCAGGGGGTTGGACTAGATGACCTCCTGAGGTCCCTTCCAACCCTGATATTCTATGATTCTATGATTCTACAAGAATGTCAGAAGTTATCTTCTATTTTTGTTTTGTTGTTGTTACCCTCCATGTTGGCCTCCTTTCTTGTTGCTTAGTTTACCGCACTTTGGGTAACCCTCACTTCTGATTGGGTAATTTTGAAAGAACGTGGCCCAACAAAGGGATAGTGGTGGGAAATTTAGAAGAGCTGGAAAGGTCACCTGACCCCAGAAAAAAATCTGCCTAGCAACACTAGGTTATATAAGGGCTCTAAACCCTACACAGGGTGCTGTCCACCCTAGTGTCAGTCTATGCTTACGCTCAGTAACACCAAGATAGAAGACTGAAGACATCTTGTTACTAACACCTGTCTGTTCCTGTCGTCTCCATTCCTGTGGTTCCAGATTTTGTTGGTTCCCTATGTTCCTGCTCAGCTCCTTGGGACTCTTGATCATTGCTTTTGGTTCTCCTCTGGTCTCCCATGTAGACTGGTAAAGTAAACAGTTTATGTAATCTTTGTACCCACATCTATTTAATTCTGTGTCTTTTGAGTAAACTATCAATTTGTTTGTAATAACCCCCCTTTTACTTTAATACTTCAATCGTGTTGGTATTTTTCTTGGAACTACCGTGGGTGATAGATACCAACTCAAGGGAAATGGGCCTGCGGTGAGGAGATCCTTAATAGAGCTCTTCCCAATCTTTTGGTAACACGAATAAAAAAGGGCATATCTCAAAAATGTCAAAGTTGCATTTCCATCATCTAAAAGGATATCAGCTCTGAATTCTGAGCTTTTGAGATACTGCATAATTCCAAATACATTGCCTCCCATGTCACCATCTACAAGGTAATGGAAGAGAGATCAGTACACATTGCTAAGAGAATTCTTCAGCAAGACTCCACAGAGCTGCTGAGCTATAGAGAAACCTTTATGTCTGTAACTGAGCTCAGCTACTTATTGGTCAATGGATCTAAACTATTGTGCCAGTCTTGGGGTATCTTCTAACTGTCTAAAATGGCTCTGGTTAAAGAAAGTGTGGCTGAGCGATGCAGGCTTTCTTTAATTGTTGGAATGCAGTCTGAGGTTTACTCAAGTTTAAACTAGGAGACCCACTCCTGATAAAACTGGATGAGAAAAAATACTGGACACCAGCTGTTGACATTGGATGTCGCCTACAGGCACTCTGAGAGACTACATGGTTGAAACAGATTATGGTCAATGGTACAGAAGAAACAGGCACGGACAGCTGGTTCCAAATGCAGCTGAATTGTCAAGTTACCCCAGCAGCAATGGTATTTGCTCCATAACCTTAGTCAAGGGAAATAATCTGTCTGAGAAGAGTTCTGAATCCATTGAACAGTATTCCGCATCCCCTAGATCAGAATATGATCAGCTCTGTACAAGTGGTAAAACTGGGGACACATTTGGATCTATAATTTGTTTTTAAACATTAACTCTTCTTAAAGAAGGTTTATACAGGAAAAGAGGGGAAAAGTGGATGTTGGGCACTACTAGGCCTTTCCCTCCTCTGCAAAAGTGCTCCTTTGTGGTTCAAGATATCCAATTCTGGAGCCTTTGGTAAATATTTAAACAATAGCTTTTATTATGAAAGTAAAATAATAAACACTGTAACTCTGTTGGTCAGGCAAAGACTCAGCGGGACAACCTGGCTAGCAGATAACTCCTGGCCAGATAACTTTGGATAACTGGCATCCATATGCAGTATATGTATTAACTATTGATTAACAATTGACCAATCAATACAAAGCATGTCAGTTAGGTAAACAGCTTAACAAATCAGGAACTGTTGCTGGGTAAACTAGTAATTGCATAGAGTAAGACTAGTACCCTTAACATGAATCATAACCATAACAAGACTTCGAGACGCGCGGTCCTCAGGCCAGGAGTCCCTTCTGCACATGTGCAGATCCATAAAGGTCACATAGCCCGTAGGCTTCATTGACAGCCTGTAGGCTGCACTCATTCTTCTGGCCCTATACTGTTAGCACAGGCTACCGTGAATATGTTTACTGTTTCTTTAAAATTATAGTAGGAAGTCAGGCAATAGTGGAACTGTGAAAAGTTCTACAGTGAAGCATGAAGAGACAGAGATTTTAAGGTTAATACTGTATTCCTTTTTCTAATAAGGTCTCTTGTTCAGTGTTAGAAGAAAATGATTATGATTCTTTACCATTGTTAAATGCAATCATTTTGTTGTGTCATTTCTTCCCCATTCCCTCCCAGCTCCCTAGATAGGCTGCAAAGGATTTGATTTTTATCAGTAAATGTTAGTAAACATTGATTTCACTGTACATATACAAATAAATGAAAAAATATCTCCATCAATTATTGCCAACATTTACAGAGAGGCAAAGTGAGAAAAATGTTACTTGAGAATGTATTAGAGCCCTATCTTAATGTGTATAAAATGTGTTGTAATGAATGCTTCATATTTACAGTTCTGCTAAAACTGCCAGCTCCAGCATTAACTGCACTGCAGCTAATTATGCAGCATTCATTATAGTGTGCTGGGGTCAAAGTTGAGGAAGAGCAAAAATCCAGTTACATTTGTGGTGGGTAGAGCACCTGCACTTATACAGTAACAGAGGCCAAGTTTGTTGTTTTGTTTCAATGATGGGTTGAATTTTATTTCAGCGATGGGAAATCCCTAGAGGAATATTGCAGAGAATACCCTAACCTCAAACGTAAAATGGTGAAAAAGTCTGGAAATGGAAACAAGGACATTTTGTGCTGCAAAGTTTGTAAACAGACAGGCAAACTGTATTGCTGAACATTTGAGTAATAAGTCTCATCTGAAATTAAAAGAAAGTGAAGCAAAGATAACCTAAAGTTCAGTGGAAGCCTGTTTGGAAAGAATGAAACAACGGAAGCAAGAAGCTGCAGATTTTCTACACGATCTAGTACATGGGTTGTGCTTTGAGGTGATTCCAGGGAATGCTGTCCATGGTTCGACTTTTTTTAATTAGTTCTACTTCACAAATATGCACCAGCAGTGTGCACTTGTCCAGAATATTGTCAGCTGGAAGAAAAATACCTTCAAGAAGTTTTCATTCACCATTAAGCTTCAATTAAGGATCTTTTGCGTGGTGACAAATTCTCTTTAGTAATTGATTAAACTCTAGAGCTTGCTGGACAGTCAACAATTAACATCCTTGCAGTGTTTTACAGTGACAAAAATAAATCAATAAATACTATTCTATTAAAATCTTCTACTGTTCTTCACTGCAATGTGGGGGTCATTTCAATTTGTGTTCAAGATATATTGTGAGATGTAAACGTGGGAAAACTGTGTGAATCAACAGTGACTTCAGGATGTAAATGCAATGCTTAGTAAAGAACTTGAAAGAAATATATCCACACTTGTTTCACATTTCATGTATTGCTCACCTTTTGTATGTAGCCATTGATCATGCAATCAAAACTGAGTTCCACAACATCAGTGAATTTGTGATACATTTTCCAATTAGATTTGAACGTGTTAACAGGCAAAGGCAAGTAATAACATGAACCCTTCAGGTTTGCATGTGCCCCCTTATGTGATGCCATCATGCTGGTTTTCCTTGCTCAGAGGCAGCAAAATTCATTCATGCACATTGGGACAGTGAAAGACTTTGTCATTAAAGAGGAAGATGCAGTCATTTCAAAGAGGGCAATGAAATTACACCAGATGGTCAAAAATGATGGAAACCACCAAGTAATCTACTGCAGGTTATCTCTGGGGAATATCCCTGGGAATCATTTGCAAATGGAAACAAATGCATCCTGATACATCACACAGATACACTGCTTAAATACAATTTACAAGTTGCTGCTGATGTAGATAATACCTTTAAGGAAGTGGAATGCAAGTTAATGGGCTTCAAAAGGCAATTCCTTTAAACTGCAATGTATGCTGTGATCAGAATTTCTCATCAAAGCAAACTGAAGGCCACTTTATCTCACTATGTACATGATGGCCTCTGCATTGGGTGCTTTTTTTTGCCAGCAATGAAGTGTTTGATTCATTTGTCGAGGCTCAGATGTCACATAATTTTAACAACTACGAAAATATTTTCCCTTGTAAGGAAGAAGAGTTCAAGTACGATTTTGACTTGAAATGCCCTGTGGTGACAGCATAACAGCACTTGAATTCTGGAGAAGTGAAACCCAGTCATAGTCTGTTATGTTCAGTATGACATTATGTGCACTTGCAGTACCAGTAGTTTCAGTGTCTGTGGAAAGCTCATTCAATCTGTTTAGAAAAGTTCAAGACAAATGTTGCATGCGCTTCTCTGAAGACTAACTTTGGCAGCTTAATCTTTTGAACTACAAAAAGAACATAAGATCAGATGTGGAGAGCTTTTGAAATCTGGACTCACCTGCTGATTTTACCAATTAAATATGTATTCCCAAACCTGTAGCAAGAGGCCTAAGGGTTTTTTTTTTAAATTTTATTGCTTGAACCTCCAAGATGTGGGAACTGAAGACTTAAGGAGCAAAATCCAGTTATTCTGATTTTGAATTAGGCTGGTTACAAATGGACTAGGCAATGAATAGTAAAAAGAGTTATGATTTGTTGATTTAGGGTGTGTCAACGCTTGCGAGTGTACACAGCCACACGTGCATTCTTGTGCCATAACCCCACTACTGTCCATATCTGAAGCCCTGAAGCACGTTTCTAAAGGACAGTTTAGTGTGCAAATGCTGGCATGTTTTGGGGTGTGGATATGTACATGTCTCCACTGCGGCATGGCGCTGTACCTGTTCTACAGTGCTGTGTGGCTGGGGTGACGGGTTGTTTACCAAGTCTTGGGTATCAACAATTCTCCAGGCCATTCCCACAATGCATCGATCCCTTTAATGCCTGAGCATTACCCAACGGTATAAAGGTCCCTGAACCTGCTGCTTCACTTGCCAATGGTAATAGCAACCTGTGCTGAGTACTTCAGAACAGTTTTCTGCTGAAATCTATTGAAATCGTTGATGATGGTCCGAGAGCAGCCACCTGGTTTTCTGGAGCACACAGAGGTGCTGATCAATGTGTGGTCAGAGTACACTATCCTCCCCAACAGGGGATTGGGGTGCAGGAGGGGGTGAGGGCTCCGGCTGGGGGTGTGGGCTCATGGCTTGGGCCAGGGATGAGGGCTTTGGGGTGCAGGAGGGGGCTGGGGCAGGGATTGGGGAGTGGGGGGGGGAGTAAGGGCTCCATCTGGGGGTGCAGACTCTGGGGTGGGGCTCGGGATCAATGGTTTGGGGTGCAGGAGGGGGCTCCGGGCTGGGGACTGAGGGGTTGAGAGGGTGGGAGGTGGATCAGGTCTGGGGTAGGGCCATGGGAGGTGGTCAGGGGTGCAGGTTCCAGGCAGCGCTTACGGGAATCAGCTCCCGGAAATCTGGCATGTCCCCTCTCTGGCTCCTAGGCGCACGCAGGGCCAGGTGGTTCTCCATGCTACACTCTCTGCAGGCACCGCCCGCACTGCTCCCATTGGCTGCATTTCCCAGCCAATGGGAGCTGCAGGGGCGGGGCTTGGGAGGGGGGGGCAGAGTGTGGAGACCCCAGGCTGCCCCTACGCATAGGAGCCGGGGGGGGGGGGACGACACGCTGCTGCTTCCAGGAACCGCTAGCCCGCCGACTGGACTTTTAGCAGCCCGGTCGGCAGCGGTGACTGGAGCCACCAGGCTCCCTTTTCGACGGGGCGTTCTGGTCGCAAGCTGGACACTTGGCAACCCTCGCGCGAGCGCCCACCGCACTCTGGGGAGCCGCCGTCCAAGGGCGGATAAAATGGGGGATGCGCGCGCGGTGACCCGGCAGCCGTTCGTTTCCGTTGAGAGCGAACTACAACTCCCAGCCTGCCCCGCGCCCGCGCATGCTCCTTACAGCGATCGGTTGGCGAGGCTGGGCAGCTGCGGGGCTCGGCCCGTGCCGCGGGGGAGAAGGAGCCGGTTCGGGGGTAACCGCCGCGGTATACGGGGCAGTCGGGCGCGGAGTCCGGGGCGCGCCGAGCCGAGCCAGCGCTGCGCCGGCGCGGAACCGACCCGCCCTGCGGCCAGCCCAGCCCGCGGCGGCCCGCTCACCTCTCCCGGGGCCAGAGCCGGGCCCGGGGGCGGCCGCGAGACCGGCGCAACTGCGGGGCGGGGCTGGATATTAACCATCCCCCGGCCAGTGCCTGTGGCAGAGCCGGGCTTCCCCGCTGGCAGCCGGTGCCTGCCACCTGCCCGTCCCTGCCCAGAGGGGGCTGCACGCCGCGGGGTGCTCGTGCGGCCCTAGGGGTGAAATATAGAAAAGCCCGTTTTATGACAGAGATTTGTCCTGGTGTTTTCTGAAGGGCAAACGGCCCTGCCCCTCAGAGCCACATGGGTGATTATACAGAGGTGCGTTTTCATTCCTCGCAGCAAGTCCATTTCCTGCACGCCGGGAGTTTTTACAGGCTGTAAAGCAGCGGAGTCTGCTAGCTTATTTTACTTTTGCTGAAATAGCTCTTACTTTGTTTGGCTATTTGACGAGGTTGAAGTAAACTATTAGACGGGATAAATCTGAGCTGTAGAGTATCAGTTAGACTTTCAGATGCAGGTGGGATTTGGTGGTGGTGGTGATCTTGCACTTCCTGTCATCTTTAAAGAGACTAAAAGGAAATTGTCAGATCAAATTTAGCTCAAAGTTCAGGTTTTATAAACAAACTTATAAAAAAGATCAAAATAAATTATCCATGGATCTAAATGAGAATTTAATGAGAAATTTTTGAATGAGAGAGAATTATTGAATAAATAAATATTCCCCTTTTGTATTTGAACCAAAAACATGGCCGTGTTTTGCTGGTGCTCTGTTAAAATGGACAACTAGCTTTCACCTGCCTTTTTTTCCCCTTTCTGTTTCAATTTGCCAAAGAGGTTGCATATTTTTCTTTTTAGTGCAGACTTCACTATTCTGATTCATGTTTTGTCCTTACTGAGAGAGAAAGGATGGTCCAGTATTCAATCCACTTGGCACTAGCCTGGGAGTTAGGACCCTTGAGTTCAAGTCCTTGTTCTGCCACAGACTTCTTGCGTGACCTTGGGAAAATAATTTAGTCTTTTTTGTATGGAAATTGTCCTTCCCTATATCACAGGGGTTTTGTAAATACATTCAAAAGATTGTGAGGTGCTAGATGCTATAGTAGTAGCTCCATATAAGTACCTAACCAATTAGTGCACTGTGCTTTATTTGGGGCTGTATCTTAAGTCCACCCGGAAATTGCAGATACTTGTATTTCACAGTGAGCTGCTACCAGTGCTTTGTGATCTGCACTGCCTGCTTTTGGAATTGACCTACACAGCTCTAAATGGCCTGCACTTTTTCTGCCTTGAGAGATCACCTCTCACCTTGTGCAATACTGCTGTAGTTGAGAACTGGAAGTTCTGGAGGTGGAGCTCCCTTGCCATACACAAAAGACGGGGCTACCAACATGCATTTCGTGTTGCAGTCATGCTTTTGATAGCCATGTCATGCATTCATACATCTTACTTGAAATGTCATTTGTCCAGGTGAGCTGTGGGAAGGCTACAGGCATTTACCTGCAGCTCTGTATTTTGGTCACTCACTAGAGGTGCCTGTGGACAAGGCAGTTAGTTGCCTTCTTTCTTGCTGAACCTTCTATTTGAGCAAGGCCAAGAATGAGCAACTAGAGGAGGAGGTGCAGCAACAGCACAAGGTGAGAGCCCAATATTGGTCCCTGGCTCCCCACCTCTACACCAGGCTCCCACCCAGCCACAGTATCCCTTGCCTCCTCATGAGTGTCAAGACTCTCGGCAGTCCCCAAACCCCCAGTATCCTTTCATTTTCCAGCAGTCCCAACACCCATCCACCTAACTTCCTACTTAAATTCCCCCACTGGTATCCAGCTATCTGCTAGCCACCCCAAGTGAGCACTCCTCATCAGCCAGAACTGCCAGGTTTTGTTCAGCTCCATGCCTCACTTCCAGCGCTGCTCAGGGCAGTACTGAACATAAATTCATGATTCTGTTTTATGCAAATAATTTGCATATAATGTACAAATTAGCTTGTTAAATAATTTGCATAAAATGTCAAAGTAGGAGAATTAAACTTGGCAGCTGTGCAAAGAGAAAGCTACTGGCAGGGCATATTTCTTCAATTTTGAAATTCATTTGCCCCAGATTTCATTTCCCCCAGTCCAAAATAGCTGAAATGTATGGATCTTCATGGGATGCTGCAAGATGTATTTTTTTACAAAGGCTTTTGGGGAAAGGAGACATTATTTGAAGGACCATATGTAGGGAAGAGTGGTGCATTTTTCCTCATTTCCCCTTTTCTATAATGTATAATAACTTATAGGTTTTTTCCTCTTTCATGTTTCATCGTTTTAAATAGCTGCCAGAGGCACCTAAAGCAAACGATAGGTGCTTTCTTTGTGTTTCTTTGAAATTGAATACAATAAATATTTTATTTCATATAAGTGTTTTATGGCCCTCATCACCATAATATCTGAGCCTCTCAAACTTTAAAATTAAAGTTTAAACCTTTTTTACCTATTGTAGTTACATGTAATGCCTAAAATTAATATACTGAAAGAAGCCAAGTTCGTTTTTTTCCTCAGGTGACTTTGTTCATTTTAAAGCACTCTTTGTATAGTTATTTTTACTGTTTCACCTGCATGGATTCTGCAAATGGCTCCACACATGGGTGAGAGAAATTTTCTGGAAATAGGAAACTGCTATTGTTTAAAAAAAAATTGAGAGAGTAGGCTGTTATGGTAGCTGACAACAATATATTTCTCTCTTTTTTTTTTATTTCAAATTGTACCTCACTACTCCCCTGTAAGTTATGGAAGCATTATTATCTTCGTTTTACAGCTGTCTCAGTTTCTCCAGAATGATTAATGATTTGTCCATGTCACCCAGGAAGTCTTTGACTGAAACAAGAATAGAAGAAACTAGATCTCTTGCCTGCTAGTACATTGCCTTAATAGCAAGACCATCCTTCATTCCTTTTGCATCAGAGCACAGAACAGTGTGATAACTGCAAATTATTTATGGCATGATATCCTGAATGTACAAACTGGAAATATTTCTTTCTTTCTTTTTTATTTTTATTTCTAGGTTAAAGTGAAAATACCTTTTGGAAATAAATACCTAGACGCTATCTTTTCTGTCCCAGACAAGATTTTAACACACGGAGTGATTCTTACTCATGGAGCTGGAGGAGATATGAATTTCTCTCATTTAGTTTCTTTGGTAGCCTATCTTGCATCCCGTGGACTTCTGTGCTTGAGATTTACCTGTAAAGGCCTTAACATTGCTTATAGGACTAAAGCATATAAAACAGTTGTGGTAAGAAAAGACCAGATTGTATTTTAAATTCTGGAAATTTTAGAGTCACAGCAAGACTCCAGGCTATTTGTTAGTTAATTTTTATTAAAATCCACCTAAGCTATCATATGCTTTTTGCATACTACATTTCCTGTCACTACTAAGTATTAAAATGCTTTTGTCATAGAGTTTAAGGTCAGGAGGGACCACCAGATCATCTAGTCTGACCTGTATCACAGATCTTCCAGCCACCTTGGCACCAAGCCCAACAGCCAGAATTAGGTCAAAGTATTACAGTCTTCAGAAGGCTAAATTATGGTGTGCCACAGGCCAAGAACAGGAGCGACCAGGTTACCACCAATGCAGAGAATTGCTAGGATCATCTGAGTATATCTGATCAAATCAAGTGACCCCATTCCATGCTGCAAAGGAAGATGAGTAACCCCTAGGTCCCCAGTCTGACCTGGGAGAAAATTCCTTCCAATCACCAAAAATGGTGATCAGTTAAAACCTGAGTATGTGAGCTAGACCCACCAGCCAGGCACCCGAGAGAGAATACTTTGTACCACCTCAGAGCATCTGTACACTCCATGTCCAGTGTCTTATCTTCAGCTGTGGAGGAAAAAAGACAGAGTACCTAGGGGTGGAGAGGGAGCAAGAGAATTTCCTTCTTGACTCCCACTGGTGGCTGACTAAAGCCCTGAAGCATGAGATTTTAGGAACATAAGACATTAGAAGCAGAAGTGACCCCCTAGGGCTGCTGAGACTAGCCCCTTGTCACCACAAGCAAAAGTCATAAATCTCTCTCATAAACTTATTCAGCTCTGTCTTAAAAACTAACGAATTTTTTCCCCCACACAACTTCTGTTGGGAGGCTGTTCCCAAACCTTGCCTCCTTTGATGGTTAAAAATCTAATTTCCAGCCTATGCTTACGGACAGGTGGTTTTTTTTGTTTTGCTTTTGGTTTTTTTTTTACCATTTGCTCTTGTGCCAACATATTCTTTTAACTTAAATAGCTCTTTACCCTCCATGGTGTTTATCCCTCCAACCAATATATTTATAGAGAGCAATAATATTCCCTCTTAGCATTGTTTTGCTAGCTAAGCAAGCCAAGCTCTTTTAGTTTCCTCCTCTTCTTGTGTAAGTAGTTTTTGTTGTATTTGACATCCTTCTACTATAATCATTCAAGACTAGATTGAGTGTTTAGGAAGATCCTCAAAGAATCTCTCAGTTATTTTTCAGCCCTGGGGAATGTGGGAGTGAGTAAAGCCCTTGAAAGGGTACAGGTTATTCCTGCCTTCCTGTTGCCCAGGCCAGCTATGCTAGCCAGAGAGTAGGAGTAGGAACGCCCGCTCTGGTCAGCACTGCTCACTGGGCTGTTAAAAGTCTGGTTGGGCTAAGGCAGGCTCCCTACCTGCCTGGGTTCTGCATGGCTCCCAGAAGCAGCCGGAATATCCGGCTTCTAGGTGGCCAGGGGGGCTCTGTGCATTGCCCCCACCCTGAGCACCGGCTCCGCAGCTCCCATTATCCAGGAACTGCACCTGCAGCCAGGGGAAGCATGCAGAGCCCCCTGGCCCCTCCGCCTAGGAGCAGGACATGCTGGCTGCTTCCGGGAGCCACCTGAGGTAAGCACCATCTGGCTGGAACCCACATCCTGAACCCCCTCCCGAACCTGATCCCACTCCTGCACCCAAACTCCCTCCTGTAGCCTTTATGCCCTAACACAACCCAATCCCCAGCCCTGAGCCCCCTCCCACATTCTGAACCTCTTGTCCCCAGCCCGGAGCCCCCTCATGCACCACAAGCCCCTCATCCCCACCCCAGAGCCCGCACCCTCAGCTGGAGCCCTCCCACTCCCCAACCCCCTATCCCAGCCTGGAGCCCCCTCATTTCTGGCCCCACTCCAGAGCCCTCACCTCCTGCACCCCAATCCTTACCCCAGCCCAGTAAAAGTGAGTGAGGGTGGGGGGAGAGCCAGCAATGGAGGGAGGGGGATGGAGTGAACAGTGGCGGTGCCTCGGAGAAGAAGTGGCAGGAGCAGGGCCTAGGGGAAGGGGCAGGGCAAGGGTATTCGGTTGTGTGTAATTAGAAAGTTGGCAACCCTAGGTAGGAGGTAGACCCAAAACTTTGTCCATACCTTGCAGCACCTGCTCTCCGGACACACTCTGTGTCAGACCCACACCCAAGATTCAGGTAGGCTTAGCAAGTGAGTCAGGGAGTTGTACTCACCTCCTTGGCTGAATAAGACAAGAGCACAGTCCAGCCCTCTGAGGTTCCCTTCGCACTTTGATATCACAGTTGTTTCTATATGTTGTGTTTTAACTCTATTTTACTGAAATTAGATCTTGCTGATATTAATGCAGGCCTTCTGAGGAGCTTTGTGTTGAAGTTTCTTTAAAAATACACAATAATATTGTTTTTCTAACCAGATTGTTGGTTAGGAAATCGGAAATATGATATTAAACTTTCAATACATTTAGAGAACACTGGCAGGATACTTCTCAATTTTAAAAAATATTTTATTTATAATTCATAATCTTTTGGTAAATTTGAAATTGAAAAGTTTCCTCACTACATTGATCTTTCTACCTTACACAGTGGTGTATTATTGTAGGGTAGCTTGTGAGTATTGGGCTTATTAAATTGTTCTTGCTTTAAAAGTATTGCAGAAGTACTTGTTTGTGGGTATGAGAGAGTGAGGAGAAGAAACATTACATATAAATAAATAGACTGTCTTATTGGGAAAGTGTCCAATTTCAGATTCTTCAGCTACAACAATTTTTTATATCATGTATTTTAAAATGCTATCTTTTAAACAAATGAAAAATGCTGTTTCATTTCCTTAGGAATATTTAAAGTCCTCCGGTGAATATAAACTTTCTGGTGTCTTTCTTGGAGGTAAGGGGGAGGGATGTATGTCTTTGTTTACAATCTTAGCCCTAATGGTGGTTTTAAGAGTACATTGTATAATTATTCCATTCCTGAGGGGTGGGGAAAATTGTAAGTCCTCAGGACTGATGCAAAGGCCATGAAGCCCATAGCTCCCGAGGCCTCTGTGCAGTTATGTCTTAATCTGTTACTTGACCCATTATTTGACACAGATATAACTGAGGGAGCATATGGATGGATATCTAGGGAGACTGAAATCAGACGATCAGTTATGATTTCCATCTACTTCCAATTAAGTACTTCATTGATAGTGTCCTTTAACTACCTGACACTCAATACTCGTAAATAACATATGTAATATACAGAACAGTAGTACTTAGCAATATTACTTTTACAATCTATTCTCAGCAATAATCTTACTTTTTCCAGTACTTTTTGTCTTCAGCTGTCAAACTCCAGACTATATATAGAAATAAACTAGCTGTTTCTTTATTAAAACTGTTTCCATACAAAGGTCTGTAGTTTCGAAAATCTATAATAAAGTAATAAGATCCAGTTCTAAAAGTTACCCTTTGTCACTTTATACGGTTTAATGTTTGTGTACATTTTATTTAGCCACATGAAACCAATATTAGATCCTGGATTTGCATGGAAAGGGCTATGACAAGCTGTCTCTAGTGATCTGTAACTTGACAGTATACACAACTCAAGTTTTATTTAATAAAACGTACACTGGATGGTAAACTGAATGTCATTTAAGTATTCACCCCTTCTGTACATGTTCTGCTACTGCATGCAGTAGCAGAACAATAGAAAAGATGGATTTACTTACACACACACACACACACACACGTTATCAAAGGGGAAGGATTTCATACATGGTGTAGGCCAGTGGAATAGTACCTGCTTATACCCGTTCCAAATGTGCTTCCTTGTATAAAGGAAACCTAAAAACAAATTGGATATCAAATATACAAATGTCTTTAATATTGAGTAACTAAGAAAAATACACTTAAATATATATATATATGCACGAATAGTGAAAGTACTTGTGCCACTGGTATCTTAGCTCTTCTTGCTGTTATTCAGTACTCAGACCTTTTTCTCCAGGTCGTCTTGTAGGTAACTGCGCCTGCCTAGGGGTTAGTAGGATTTACATGATTCCAGGATCTCCAGTTCTCCTCCCATTAAGCAAAAGGCAAAACCAAACCTCTGACTCCAACAGCCCTCACAAACAATTTAATCCAACCATCTACAGAACCTCAATTAAAAAACGTGATCCATCAGCTAACGTGGCTTCTTTTGGGGGAGATACCTTGATGACCTCATGTTGTCACTCATAGAATTACCTCATACAGGTTTCATCTTCTCAGTTTGTATCCATATGTTTATGCTGGAGTTTAAAGTAGTAGAGCAGATACTTGAAATAGATCCACTGTGTATATCTTGGCCTGATTTGAAGTGTGGGTCACAGGAACTTTGTTTTTACTACTAACCGACTAAGGCAGCTTGGAAAGAATCAATACTATGTCCTGGTGGAACAAGAATATAGTAACCATTGTTCTATAGTATTTCAAGTGTCCTGAAATCTAGTTTTTCTGCATTCTTCATACATCCTACTTAAATATGAGTTATTGCCCACTTCTTGTCATTCTATCCTGCTCCCTTCCCCACTCCCCCAAAAAAGTATTCCATTTTCTGATCCCCTATTGCTTTCTTTATCATGGATGTAAAATCATTAAGTGCCCCCAGTTCAATTATTTGACAGCGCCAAAATTCTGCGTGGTGGTCTCCAATGACCTGGTGAACAAAAGTCCCTCAGTTGCTCCTTCATAGTCATTTTGTAGACTATATGCCATATTAGTGTTACAACATACACTGAATTGGATAACTTTTCGGAATAGTGATTCTCAGTATGAATGTAAATGATGTGATAGTAAACATAATTTTTATTCTTTATGTTTAAATGGGAGATAGGTCGTTCGATGGGTTCACGAGCCGCTGTCTCTGTGGCACGTCAGATTAGCCAGGATGACAATGAGGATTTCATTCACGGTCTGATATGTTTATCTTATCCACTTCATCAACCAAAGCTTCAGTCCAAACTCCGGGATGAAGATTTATTTTTTATTAAGTGTCCTGTGCTGTTTGTCTCAGGATCAAAAGATGAGATGTGTGAAAAAGTGAGTTGAGTTATAAAGGGGAGGAAATAGGAAACTGTTCAAATGTGGTTAGCACTAGTATCCAAAGATGATGGTGATAATTGACAGTCTTCTCCAACCACTGATGTGCTGCAAGAAGCTCCAGGCAGGGAACTCTACCTCCAAATTAAAAAAGTTGGGATGCTTTTTTGATGGATATCACACCTTCCCTAGATATTGCCAGGTCATCCCTACTACAGACAGCTTATCCTTGGGCCCAAAAATATCTCTGAACAGAATTTTATTTGCCTTTTGAATGGCCCAGATAGCACCAAATGGCAAGTATTACTTTAAAAAAAGGCCTTGGGGAGAATTTACCTGGGTGTTCTAAAGAAATCTTAGCTCCCCTCCCATTTCAGATTACACAAAGAGTATATTGTGCTGTACTATCAATATAGTCAGTGTATTTTTCAGGACAAATAAAAATATTTCTGGCAAAGTTTGCTTGCTCAGTGGTGCTGTCTCTTCCTGTGGAGGAAGGGTTCTGCAAACCAAACACAAAAGTATCCAAGTGCTAGTAACAGTCAGAAAGTAATGTTCAGCAAGGTCTGGAGTTTATCTTATCTACTTCATGGGGAAAAGGAGATATGTAAATCAGATTTGGGACGTATGTTACAGGAGCCTTACAAAATCCTGCTATGACTTAGGACTATGTGCACTTAACTCTCCAGGCCTAGGAAGTGTTTCTGGCATGTCATAACATTTTAATGAGTGGTTACAATAGAATAGCAAGCATATAGAGTGCTTGGAGTATACACTCTTACTGTGAAAATTCTTAGGTCTGTGAAGTAAGTCCATCTATCCTCTGAATAACCTTTGCATTGGGGAAAATCCTACAGCAGGGATCAGCAACCTGCGGCCCAGCAGGGTAAGCCCCCTGGCGGGCTGGGCCAATTTGTTTACTAGCCGTGTCTGCAGGTTTGGCCGATTGCGGCTCCCACTGGTCATGGTTCGCTGTTCCAGGCAAATGGGGGCCGCGGGAAGCGGTGCGGGACGAGGGATGTTCTGGCCTCCGCTTCCCGCAGCCCCCATTGGCCTGGAATGGCGAACCATGGCCAGTGGGAGCCACGATCGGCCAAGCCTGTGGACGCGGCAGGTAAACAAACCAGTCCAGCCCGCTAGGTGGCTTACCCTGGCAGCCGTGTGCCAAAGGTTGCCAATCCCTGTCCTACAGAGTAGGAGCTAGTCCTAAAACTATTATACTGATATTCCATTATCTGCTGTGACCTATGAGACTGGACTTCACATGTCTGGGAAAGTTCCTCCATTTTGTTGTTGCTGTTTTGACCCACTGGCAGCAGGAATGGATGGCTTTCAGTGACTTATGGGAGAAGAAAAGGAGTACTTGTGGCACCTTAGAGACTAACCAATTTATTTGAGCATGAGCTTTCGTGAGCTACAGCTCACTTCATCAGATACAGAGCTGTAGCTCACGAAAGCTCATGCTCAAATAAATTGGTTAGTCTCTAAGGTGCCACAAGTACTCCTTTTTTTTTGCGAATACAGACTAACACGGCTGTTACTCTGAAACCTGTCATTATGGGAGAAGACTTCAGATAGATGTGTCCTTCTTTGTTTTCTGGACTTTCTTTTCATGTGAGTGACTAACATTGGGCAAAGTACTCTGAAGAAGTTATACTGTTGGATTACGATGTCATAATCTGTTTATCAATTCATTTAAATGCACTCAGAATTCTATTTGCATTTTCTGCAGCTGCTTGTTATGTTAGGATGGACAAAATGATGACTACGATCCACATGATTTCTGGCATATAATAATTTTTTCCTCTTGATTTTTATAGAAATTATTGGAAGGTGTGGCAAGCAAAATGAAGACCCCTAAAAAAATTCATTGGGTTGAAAAAGCAAACCATGGCATGACAGTGAAAGGACGAACAGCAGATGATATTATGATGGAAATAAGCACACAGGTTTTTTCATGGATCAAAGAAATAATTGAACAGGAGTACAAATAATTTCCAACAGTTAAACATCAGTTACATTAACCTTCCTTAAATGTAAAGGGCTTGTTTGACTTGCCAAAGAGATCATTAGAAAAGAGCTATTCCTACATGGGCCTACATGATTCAGAACAGGTCATTCTGCAAATATTAAGTGTAAACATACATAAAAATATTTTTGAATCCAAAACCGCTATGCAATGTGAACAAGGTAGTAATACCATTTTTTAAAAGTGAAGATCACAAAACATGCAAAATATTAACGATGGGGCACTACTTTTCTATATTTCAATTTTAGTGGTGTATCCATTTGTTGGTCTGTGTGACCAAACAATACCTTTTTAATTTTTTTTGTACTGTTTAGTTAGTGTGTTTTCAAAGATTACTGCAAAATAAAATAAATTTTCTACTGGAGCTGAAATTTTTAGTCTGATTTATTCCCAGCTGTATTGCAGACACTGTGGTTAATTTGCAAAGGCACTGTCATATTCAATCACCCTTTCACTCACAACTTTTTTGGGGAAAAATATCCATTTTGGGCCATAACTTTAAAGGTCAGTTTCTGCCCTGCCTTGCACCTTGTGTAACCTTTACTCCTTTGGAAAGTGACTCTTCTGGTGCCATTCTGATTTGGTAGCATTTTGCACCCTCTTTGCACAGCCATAATTACACAAGGTGGAGAGCAGTAGAGAATCAGGTAATGTGTATATTTAGTTTCTGTGGGAAAGTGATTTTAAGACCCCGCCCCCTGAAAGGTCTGATTGGTCACTTTGGGATTATTTGGTCAGGGAAAAAACGTTTTTCTGCTTTAAAAGAGTTGTCAACAATTTTTGTGTGAAAATAGCTCAAACAGCTGACATTTATTTAGTCCTAATTACTTAGGACTAATTATTTTACAGCATAAAGCCTGGGGGAGACAGAGGAGAAATAGCAAAGCTATTGGATATCAAAAGTTTGTTCTGGTGTGTGCATTATGTTTACAGAGGCATACAAAAATGTTTGGTTTTATGGATTTGCGAAGGGTGCAGTTAGTTTTTATTTTATGTTTTTACTCTAGTAAATTCATAGTGCAGTTTAAAAAAATGTATTTTTCTTAGTTTCAGCTGTACCAGTTCCCCTTTTTCTGGTGCATTTATGCGCCATGGTTACTGCAGGATTTAGAATTAGAGTGTGATGTTGGACACTGCAGGCCCAGTTCATCCCTTGTGGAACTCTGCTGACTTCTATATTTTGATTGGGGCTTTTGGATGGCTTTATACTGGGAAAATATCTATAATAGGGCTTTTGCTAGTATACAAATAATCATAAAAAATCACACCCCGAACTGACATTACTATATTGGCAAGTTTCCAAAGTAGACGTGTCCTTAGATTATTGTGCTTAAATAGATGCAGCAAACTCATTTACAATGACAGCAGACAGACAACTCAGTCCCTGACATACTCCTGGGGGAATTCTGCACCTCTCTTCATGTGCAGAGTTTTTGTCTTCAGCCAGTTTCTTTACTTCCCCATAGAAAAATTACTTTCTGATGGGGAAGCAAAGGGAAGCCACAGGAAGTATGTTTTGGCCAAGAGGTAAATCACTGTGCGGCAGGGGCCGGGACTGGGGAAGACCCGGCTCTTGGCTCCTATTCTGCGTCAGGTTCAGCTTCTAATCCCGGCTGGGCTGGGGACGACATGACTTCGTCTTCCCCAGCATGGCATGTGGGGCTGGGTCAGACCCTCCCCCAGATTTCTCCCCGGGTGCAGGAAGCTCTGCAAGCACTTCCTCCTCACCTCTTTCCTTCTTCCCCTCCCCTGCACTTCCTGCCCCCATCGCTCTGTAGCTGCATGGGAAGGGATCACTGTACAGGGAGCTGATTTCCCCCATCTGCCCAACCCCTATGCATCCAGACCCCCTCATTCCCAGACCCTCCTGCTGAGCATCACCGCCTATGGCCCAATGAGCCCCACTCTCCCTGTACCTGACCACCCACACCCAGAAGCCCATCAGCTGGTCGGGGCTCAGCGACACCTGGATCCGCACCCCACTAAGCCCCCTCACACTCAGACCCCCCTACTGAGTTCTATCCCCTCAAAACCAAACCTGCCCTTGCTGAGCCCCAACCACCTTCTCCGGGACCCCCCTGCAGTGTCCCATTACCATTGCATCCAGAACCTCCTAACAAGCCCCAGTGCATCCGGATTCCCTCCCCACACACACCCAGATTCCCCCATGGAGACACCTGCACCCGGATTGCCTCACACAGAACTCTCTTAACACACACCTGGATCTCCCCACCCCAAACCCCTACATTGCGATCTTGCCTTGCTGAGCATGCCTACCCACATCTGGTGCACCTGGTATGGAGGAGTAGGGCCCTGGGGCAGGCCCAGTCCTTGTGCTGTTTCAGGGCTGGGTGCAGCCTCACCACTTGGTGCAGCCAGTCACATTTATTTGACAAAAATTGCAGAATTTTAAAATGTGCACAGAATTTTTAACTTTTTTTGGCTTAGAATGCCCTCAGGAATACTGGCAAAATGAGTATCATGAGTATATAATGAAACAGTTCCTTTTCACAGCCACTTACGATGTCCAGACTTGAAAGCAGCAAAACCAGTTAGCCTGATATTTCTCATTTTTTGTCCATGTTTCTGCAGAAGTGTAATGCCCAGTAAGGCTTAAGTGTTGTTGGGACAACAGGAACACAACACAACTTGTTTGTTATCCATACGAAAGACTTGTTTTTGAACAGCTGCGATAGTGAAGGGGAAACTTGAAAGAGAACAATGATTTAAAAATACTTATGATGTTAAGCCAGCTAATCAACTTGCTTGATGAGAGTTGGCACTATTAAATTACATTGCAGCCAACGCTGTATTATTAGTGCTGGATTTGAGAGGTCACTACTACCAAAATATTTGTGAAATCATTTTTTCACTTCATGATAATCCATTGGAAGGCTGAAAATTTAAATGTTTGCATGCAGATATTGTTTTCTCCAGTTTCTTATTGTAGGATTGCTCATGAGTAGTGGGCTACTGGCATTCATTTTATTCAGCAGAAAATACAGCATTGGAAGCACTTTAAACAGGCCTACTTGATTTGACTTTAGAGTCCATTTCTAGCCATACAGACTCTGAATTCATTAGCTATAATATGAAGACAATAAGACAAACCTCATTTTGGTTGGGAAACATTCTATTTTTGGAGTTTGGAGAATTTAAACCTAATTTAGTATCATAATTGGGTCTGATCCTGCTGTCCCTTCACATACAGTGCTTCCACTGATATCAGTGTGCAAATTAGTGACTGGTTTAAACAAGTCCATTAGTTTCAGGAGATACAGGTAATTTCTTAAAACGATGGACCCTATTCATGAAAAATGATCAGATTTATTTGACTTTAGTAGCAACTGCTACATTGCCTGATACGGTAACTCCTCACTTAACATCTACCGGTTAATGTCATTTCGTTGTTACATCACTGACATAGGCACCCACTCTGTGGGTGCTCTGGGGCTGGAGCACCCACGGATAAAAATTAGTGGATGCTGTACACTCTCTGGCAGCCAAGTTCCCCGCCCCACCTCCTCCTCCCCTGAGTGCGCTGCATCCCTGCTCCTCCGTCTACCTCCCAGTGTTTGCTGTCAAACAGCTGTTTGACGGCATTAGCATGGTCCGGTAGGGAGGGGGAGCAGCGGGAATACGGCATGCTCAGGGGAGGAGGTGAGGAAGAGGCGGGGCAGGGGGGAATTTGGGGAAGGAGTTGGAATAGAGGCAGGGACGGGGTGGAGTTGGGGCAGGGACTTTGGGGCAGGGGTTGGAATGGGGTCAGGGCAGGTGTTGGGCCTCTTGGAAGGGGTGGAGTGGTGGCAGGGCTGGGGGCAGAAGGGGAGTCCAGCACCCAGGGGAAAGTAGGGAAGTCGGCACCCATGATCACTGATCAATTAGGGAACATGCTCATTTAAAGTTGTGCAATGCTCCCTTATAAGGTTGTTTGGCAGCCGCATCCTTTGTCCACAGCTTGCAGAAAGAGCAGCACATTGGAGCTAGCTGGTGGAGGCTTGGAACCAGGGTGGACCGGCAGCCCCACATCAGTTTCCCTAAGTTCCCTGTGCGGCAGCTGCCCAGCAGACTATCAATTGCTGGGCAGTTCAGGTGTCCCTCTTCCCACTGCCATGTGCTGCTCCTGCCCTCTGCCTTGGAGCTGCTCCTGGGAGCCTCCTGCTTGCTGTACAGGGGGTGGGGGGGAAGAGGGGTGCTGATGTCAGGGTGTCCCCCTCCTCCGCTCCTGTCCCCCGCTCGTGTACCCCATCTCCACAGAGCGGGGTGTGGGGTCACAGGACAGGGCTCAGGACTGACGGAGCTTGCTGGAAGCAGTTGTTGTCTCAACTTGATGATCTACTTAAAAAGGCAGTGTACTTAGAGTTGGGTCAGCATAAAGGGAAATGCACGCCTCTCTCTCTCTCTCTCTCACACACACACACACACTGTGTGTGTCTGTCTCACAAACACATGAACCCCCTCTGGCACTTTGGAAAGTGGAGTGTGCACTTCAGTGGGATAGCATGGGTTCATCGTCACGTTCAGTTTCCGCAGGGAATGTTTGCAGCCACTGACATGCGTCTATTGTGTCTCCTCCCTCCATTGGTGCTGCCTTGTAGACTATGAGGCTACATTAACAACAATGTGTTAACTCTTGAGGGCTCAGCCGAGTGCTAGTTCATCATTTAGCAGCAAGGCATTCCCTGGGAAATATCCCACCCTGTTCCACCCTGTGACTCCCCACCTCAACCAAGCTACACAATCATCATTGGTGTGTACAGTATTAAATTGTTTTTTAAAAACTTATACTGTGTATATGTATATAAATAATTTATATATATATATATAGAGAGAGAGAGAGATTAGAGAGAGTCTTTTGTCTATAGACAGGATATCATTCTCTTTTTAGCGTATAGGCTCTGTGCAAAGAGGAATGAAGGTGTGACTAAGCAGTCCCGAAAGAGGAACCCTTGGAGCAGTCATGCTCAGGAGGTTTGAACTGAATTTTGTTACTTTAAGGTCTTTTTTTGTTGTTTAAATCCAAACTCCAGGAAAAGTTTGTTTAGACTTAACATACTGTGTGGATTGAGTCCCTAAAGCAGTTTGTGGAAGGTGCCTGCTCACCATCCCTTTGCAGAATCAGGTCTTAGAATAGTAACAACATCGCTTTTTGAAATGAAGGTGACTTTATTAAAAAAAAATTGTTTTTATTAAAAAAAAAAAAAATTTCAAAACAGCAAATACTACTGATACTGATGATAAAAGGGAAAATAGGTATTCCTCATTCAGACTATTGCACACTGTTTTGTATTGTCCACTGAAATTGTTAATAAAATAATTTTCCTTTTATTTTCTTTTAACGGGATTCTGAAGATAGGTAAACATTCCTAAAAGTGACTTTATTTCTTCCTCTTAGAGTTCATCTTTGGCCTGCAATTAAGAAGGAAAAATATTAACTGTTGCATTTTTTAACAGTCAGTATAGTCTTGTACATCTTGCTTTAATTCAATGATCCTTTCCCTTTCTAAAGAGACAGAAAGGAACAGTTCCTCTTTGGCCACTGTTTCAGCCCACAGCTGCAGTTTCACCATGTCCTTTATTAGCCACTGTATCCAGGTAAGTGCAGGTTGGTTCGTTTCCTCCCTCTGCCCTGGCTTTATTTGTGGCTGACAGACTCTCTTTGAAGTATGCATGAGGTAGGGCGGAGTGGGAGGGGGGTCCTGAATGTCTGCTGTGTCCTCAAACCTCCACTCACAACAAGATCTATGCAATACGGAATTCCTTGTCTGTGCTAGCCACAGCTGGGTGGGTATGACTTAATGAATTGGGATATGCCCCCAAACAATTACTATAAATTAGCTATTAATTTTTAGAGCCTTTTAGTTTACTCTTACAAATATTTATTTAATTTTGAAAACACATGACCACTGAGGCAATCCATTTTCAAGGAAATTATTCTCGCTGCCAGGACCCTTATTTATTCTACAAGAATTATAAAAACAGTCTTTCAGTGGTTGGTTATCAGCAGTTTTACAAACCAGTAAATTTAAAGTAATATTACAAAAATCCAGAAATGATTAAATGAAAAATGGAAACCTTGACATTTCTGGCTCTTTTTGACTTTCACAGACAAAATTATTGCCTTTCTGAAACTGTTCTGTTCTATTACTGTTAGCTATCTTACGGTGTTGCCCCAGTGATTTCACAGGAGTTAGCTCTCAGTTAACTCTGTTTTTCAGCAGCAGTTTTCAGCTGTTTAGTTGGTGCAAATACACAATTTTAAAAATAAAAAATAAAAATATAGACCATCTACAAGCCTATTAGTCATCAGAATTTGAATGAAACTCATCTGAGCCCTGATGATGTTGGGTACTGGGCACATTCAATTAAATAGGAATTGAGGACATTCAGCATCTTGCAGAAACAGACCTTTATTGTACAGACCATACCTTTTTTCTGTGGCAAGTACATGGAAACAGGTCATCGTCAGGCTGCTCTACCTTCTCCATGCCATCTCTGATTTTTGGCTCACTCACTTGTAAATTGGCGTATTCCTAATTCAAAAAAGAGGAAGGTATTCTTACTTTATTAACTGCCTGTAATATCTCACAGCTCAGATCAATAATTTTGTAAGAGCTGTGTGGCCAAAGAATCTCCCATTGCTCTCAGAAAAGCCCACCATATCACAGAGAAGGTAAGCGGATACTTAACTGCTGTCAGAGATCCCAGGTGGTGCCTCACTGAAGTGTCAAAACCTCAGTGCTAATGCACAGACATTTTCAGCTGTGGCTGGAGATAGGGGAATGAGACTACGCTCTTAGATCATTGCTGAGTGCTAGTGTGAGGAACATGGGAACATTTTCTTGTAAATTAGATTGAGATTTATGGGAGCTGGAATGCCTCTCTCAAACTGCCACTCTAACATTAAAGGAATCTTTTAGCGCATAAACTTCACACAATGTCCACAGTCTACTTAATGTTTCCCATTGTTACTCTTTGCTTTGTGACTTCATCTCTGGACTGGCTGATTTCCAGTGTCTGTATATTCCTAAATGCTTTCTACATAACTTTTTTTCTAGTAGTCTGATATACTGACCTGGAAAAGTTTGAAATAATAACAGAATACATGATCTCCCATGAGGTTATTTCTTGCAAATTCTTGCCCTGATTTTGCAATATTCCTTGCCTGTCAAAGAAAAGGAAAATCCTGACATAGGAAAATTTCTGGAGATGGTAGTAGTGATTCTGAAATGTAACACAATATTTACAGTTTTAGTAATTAGCCTTCCAATTTTGTAGACAAGTGTCTAGGTACCACCATGGTGATTGCTCCATAAAATAATAAATAAACCTTTATTACTGATGACGTGCGAGGGAGACTGAAAATTGACATATTCTTTACGTTGAAAGAAAGGTGTCCTTACTCCATAAATACATCTTTAATTTCTCAAAAACTCAAATTAATTTTCAAATTAAGGGCTGTAGAGAATACACAAGCTAAATATGTTTTGCTTCCCCATTGGTATAATATGTGACACTCATTCTTAAGACCTGCTAATGTTTTGTTTGTTTTTAAACAAATTAACTTGTATTCACCTACTTTTAGTTTGTCAGGAAATGTTTCTAAGTGTTTTAATATAGACTTACCTCTTCATCATGATCTTTTGCCCACTGTAGCTTCTCCAGTAGGTCACTCAGGTCATTTTTAAATGGAATGTAGTGTTTCCAGGGCTGCAGCTCATTATAAAAATGTTCATAGTAGAAGGAGTCTTGCTTCAGTACTACACTGTTTCCTGCTAACAGGTAAGGCAATCTGTATGCAGCCACTGTGCCGTCAATATTAATTTGATATTTATACTGCAAAAACATACAGTAATTGATTAATAAACATTTTAAAAACAGGTAGCAGGGATTGGTTTTGTGTTTTTTTTTATTCTGAGAATATTAAATGCAGGGGGCTTGCTCATTTTAAGACATGCAGATTATACCAGACAAGCATTGCATTATAGGTAATCTTTATTGTTAATAAGCAGATGAGATTAGTTCCACTGGCTAAATATATTGTATTGGGAGGAGCTATGATCACCAGTCAGACAGAAGAATAATAAAATGGAATCTAGAGATTATACTGGACAGAAAGTTCCTATAAAACCTCAAAATCTAAGGGTACGTTTTCACTACCCACCAGATCGGCAGGTAGTGATCGATCTATCGAGGATCGATTTACTGTGTCTCGTCTAGATGCGATAAATTGATCCCTGAATCGACGCCTGTACTCCACCTGGGCAGGAGGAGTAAGCGGACTCAACAAGGGAGCCGCCACGGTTGACTCGCCGCCATGAGGACGGCCAGATAAGTCGAACTAAGACTAGCATAGCTGAAGTTGCATATCTTAGTTTGAACCCCCCGCCCAGTGTAGCCCAGGCCTAAGTCAGATCTGATAATCATAAACAGGTTATGTCTGAAAAGTTAACTACTTTAATATATATGTATAATATGTACAAAGACGGTAGGCAGGAGGAGGAAAATTCTCAAACACTGGTGAGTTAAGTCTGCAAGAAGAATAAATTGATGGCCTACCTTGAAAAAATCAAAAAATGAAATATGCTTCACAATGGGACCATAGAGGCTTTCATCATGTTTAAAAAAGAAAAAGTTTGTGAAAGCAGCATCTATGATATCTGGATATTTTCTACTGAGTTTTACAAGTTCAAGCCTCTCTTTGCGGCTGTCACGTCCCCTCCAAACTGCTGTAGTATTCTTGTCTTCCCAGGGTGGCCCAGTGTTGGCCTGGACAGACATCATGTCCAGGCTGACTCTAGATGTCAGGAGGGAACAAGTGATTTCAGAAAAGAGGACTCTTGAAGTTCTCATGCACCAATCTTTTAAAATATTCTTGTAATACAATTCTGGACCCGGTTCTCCCTCAGCAGTTATACACCACATTTCCATTGATTTCAATGGTGTTATTCAAAAAAGTTTACAATCTAAGAAGACAGATAACATACAAAGGCAGGGATACAATCAAATAAATGTTTGTAAACTTATTATGATTATGATAGATAAAATAAGTGTCAACAAATGCCATCTGACTCTCAAGCCACTGTTCATTAGTTGATATCTTACAGGCATTATGCCACAGGGGGTATTTGAGGAGAGATTTGAAGGGGAAGACGATAGTGGCTTTGTGGGTCAGTGCAGAGAAGCATGCTATGTGCTACGGACAGTATGGAAGGTATGGAGATGGCCGTGGGAGAGGATGACAAAGGGTGTATGAAGGTGCTATCTTTGCCAGAATGAAGGAGACAGCGAGAAGGTGCTGCAGTAAGAGATCAGAATGCACAAATAAAGAGGGACAGATCTGTGAAGGGTCTTGATAAGGACAAGAAGGGTGAACTGAATGCAGTGAAATAGGGTGAGCCAGGGGAAGGATTCAAGTGGATTCAGAGTCATGGACAAGAAAGATCATCTTAAAAACTGGTTTTGTATGGTTCTGAAGGGGCAAAATAGCTGTTAGGGAGGCCTGAGAAGAGGACCTTTCAGTAATCAAGATGGGAGATGAAGGCTTACATGAGAGTTTTGGCTATACATATTTTAAAAGAAGAAGGAGGTATCTTAGAAATGTTATGGAGAGAGAAGCAGCAAGATCTGGAGGAAGCCTGAATATGCAGGGAAGAGTTGAAGACGACCTTTCCCACGATATCATCCTGAGTGGTGGGGAGACTGACAGAGGTGTCATCAGTGATAAAATAGATTTTTTTAGTGTTTTTGATTGGACTACATTTGGTCTCTGGTTTCTGAAATAGGACATTGCAGGAATACAACAATTACGTAAAGGATAAAATAGCTAAACTTAGACATTCAGTATTCCTTATCTGGCCTAAAATGGTATCTCAGTGTCAACATAGAAATTAATTTGAATAAATACATAGTATAACAATTATTGAAGTATTGGTAATGTAAGAGTCTATTGGAAGACCATCCACTCATATTTAGGGCTTTGTGAAAAATGTACATGATTTCTTACCGGCCCATAGTTTCTAAGACTGAGTCTGTCAAATCATAGGTTGGCATCACAATGTCTTTCGATTCTGTGGATCCACACCATGAGAAGATGGGATGAAGGTTCTGAGTAGATTTCTTTTTCTCTAAAGGCCAATCCCCTAAATTAACAAAAAACTCTACGTCTGGCATTTTCACCTAAAAGAAGACAAATGATAGTGTTGATGTTAGTGTGTATTGTATGTGTTTATATAGGAATATTCTTTTTTTTTCCTTGATCAATATGGCATCTGAAATTAGGTACAATAAAGAGAAGTCTACTGGAAGAGTTAGGTTCAGGGCCATAATATATTCAAAAACTATAACAACTGCTCATCCCACTTCAGGAATGCTGTTCGCAGAAATCCATGTTTTAAATCTCTCTATTACCAGGTCAGAAAACAAAGCAGCATTATAACAAACTAGTTTTCAAAAGGAATCTCACAAAAGCTACTCTTCTAGATATAATAAAGCATCCTCTTCCCTTGTTCATAGTGCTCAGGTCTTTGTATATATTCCAAAACCAAAACACTGCATTTCAAAAGCTATTAAGGTTGCAAAGTGACAGCAGTGTAGTAGTACCATGCCATTTACAAAATCTTAGCTAGAGGGAAATTAATACTTAAGGGCACAATTAATTTTACACTGTCTACAGAATAAAACCACATTAGCCTTATTAAATAAAAGATATACCTATTCCATCACTGTACTATAATGTTAATTCTGGCTAAAACTACTGTTCTTTCATCAATGATCACAAAATATAAACAATTCTAAAAATGGATAACAATTATCTACATACACATTAATTACCCATATTGACCAAGTCCCCACATATATATAATATGCAATTATAAGCACATTACTGCCTCTCCATAACATGTGCATATGTGAAACTTTTCTTGAATACTTTTGTTGTTCAGACCAGCAAGGTAATTAATTTCATTGTGGCTCATCCACATTGCAACATGTCTTGATTCCTCTGCTGTCCAAGCATTAGAAACATTAGGTTTCTGACTCAGCTTACATTCAGAGACAAAGATAGAAACTAATCCTCTGCCAGATATCAAGTAGGGTTTATATGCCTTCTCATATGACTGAGGAAGGACGGCAAAGTTTATTTGCTCTAACTTGATGACACAGGGAAACCTTTAGCAAGAATTCCCTGTTAAGAACAGGCAGAAAGGCATGGAAGTTCTAGAGATAGAGAAACAAAGGACCAGTTCTTCTTTTCAGTTTACATACAGACATATAGGGTTCTATCTGGCTCTCATAAAACAAAGGGAGTCTTCTCTTCACAGAGCACCTGGAAAGGCTGTAATCTTTAGGAATAATCTTTATGAACACAATGCCATCTACTGGTTGTATTCGATAACTGTAACGGACAAGCTATAAACTACATATGATCAGTGTTTACATTTTCAGACCACAGTCATTTGGGGGCTAATTTTCTCCTTGAACACAATAGATTTTTTTGTTCTTCAATCATATTAGCCAATGGAAAAGTTGAAAAGAACTGAACATGGATGAAACAAATAGGATGCTCTAGAAATTTAATTTTGAGTATAGTTGGGGGACATCTTCCCCAGCCTCTCTTTGTCTCTGGCCTCTTTCCACAGTGTATAGAATTTAACAGAAAATTATATGAATTCCCTGAGGTTTGTTTACATCATCCTACAAAATGTATTAGCAGTGATATAATTACCTGTTAAATCCTATAGGATGGTTCACAAAGCCTATGGACAATTGTTTTCTATTAAATCCTATATAGGCCTTTGTCATAAGGTCTAGCTGCCTAATTGATATCTGAGAGACAAGGTCGGTGAAGTAATAGCTTCTGCTCGTGAGAGAGACAAGCTTTAAAGCTTACACAGGTCTGGGAAATGTACACAGTGTCACAGCTAAAAAGAAGGTGGAAGCAATCGTTTAGCATAAGTAGTTAGCATGTATTGTAAGAGACCATTGAAGGTGAAGTGGCATCTTAACATCTCTGCAGTCATAGGACAAAAAAGGGGGACTACTGGGTTACAGATTGTTGTAATAACCCATAAATCCAGTGTATTTATTAACTTCATGGTTTTCAATGTCTAGCAAACTTAATTTAAGCTCCCAGGCTCGTCTTTTGAAGGTGTTGTGCAGGTTTTCTTTGAGGACGAGGACTGAGATGTCAGACATGGAATGACCTTTCTGTGAAAAGTGTTCACCCACAGGTTGATCCGAGGAGAGAGTCCAGAATACATACCTTAACACACTCTGTGTAAGCTCGAAAGCTGGTCTCTCTCACCAACAGAAGTTGGTCCAATAAAAGATATTACCTTACCCACCTTGTCTCTCTAATGTTCTGGGACCAGCACAGCTAAAACAACATTGCAGATAATTAACATTTGTAAGTTACATTCTACAAACTAATCAAAGAGCATACCAGAACATCCAACTTCATGAGGAACAAGCCTGCTAGCTTATTACTTATTAATGTGAAAGTAATAAAAAAAAGAGAACAAGAATAGTGGTGTTTTCTTTATTGTTGCGGAGGCATCAACAAAACTGTAATAAGGATTTCAGGGAAAATTTTGATATTTAAACACTAACATATACAATATATAAGACTAATATATACTCACTTTTCTAGCCAAAGAAAGTAGTATAGCATCCATGAAAATCCTGAAGCCAACATGCTCACCATGAGTCCTTATATAAACCTAAACATAATCCAAAAGTTATTTCATTAGTGTTTTTGCTTGGGGAAAAAATACATTATTGGAGCTTTCCTGTTTCACAGTAAACAATCAGACAGATTGTGTGGCTTCACCTTTACATAACTTCAAATCATTTTGGGAGGCCTTGGAATGTCCTACCTCTCTGACGAAGCAAAAAAAGGGGCACACATTTTTCATCCTTTGCAGTCACCTTTAAAAATGATCCCCTGTAAATAGAAACTTATCACTTTCAAGCCTGACTCTACTGCACTCCTTTCCCGGATTATGTTCATGGCATAGAGAAAAGCTTGACAAAAACATAAAATATTCTCTCTGGAAGGTTGTGATGTAACACTACTTTATTTCTAGGAATCCAAAACTTTAACACACACAAGAACCAAAAACAGAGAGAAAGAAGGCAGGCTGCACAACTAGAGAGGCACAACTCATCCTACTTTGTACTAGGTTGGTTCTTTGACTGACTGCACAAGATTGCATACTTCTCTATAAAGCCCCCTAATGTGCAAGCAGGAATAGTAAACACCTTACATTTAAACTGCTAGCTTGTAATTTTAACACAGTTCCAATACACCACCAAAAGCTCTTCTGAAATTAGTAGAGTTTTGTTAGCTAGAGTTGAGGATTCTTAGACCACTGCACCATACAAAATTGATTAGTATTCAAAACTCTTGTGGACAGGAAACTAAACTGGGAGTCAGGACATTTGAGTCTACTCCTAATTCTACTATTGATCTGCTGTGTGACTGTGGGCAAAGTAATTTGCCTCTCTGTGTTTCAACTGCCCTATCTGTAACATGGACATAAAACACCTTACAAAGGAAGGTAAGTATCATTGAGTTTTACAGATGAAAAACAATATAAAAGAGTTAAATACTATATTTGAGGGATAATGAAGCAAACAATGGAGGTGTGAGAGGTTCTCAAAGAAAAGGTCAAAAGAATCCTTTATAAGGGAAAGTGATAACCAGCCTAAATATATGACTAGCTAGAAGCCTCCTTTTAATACTTCAGCTAAATCACATACTGTACCTTGTTATCTTTTATGGTATAGTGACACAAGCTCTGTCTTTGTCCAAACCTTTGTGGAATTTCCTTTGCAATCTTATCTGGATCAACAGTGGGAAAATGTGCTAGGTCTCTCTGAATCTGTGGAATGGCTTGAGGGCAGCTCATATCTTCCAGCCATGCAGTGCTGTCTTCGCGAGGGCAGTCACAATTCTCATGGTAAACAGGGCCTGTTGTATACACCGCAAATTTTTAGATTATTTTAATATGCAACACAGTCAAGACATTGAATTCAGAAGTTAGTTACCCTGGACTTTGAGCCAAATTCAGAGGTGAATCAGTAGTGTGTAAGTTAGACTCTTAGGCCCTTGTCTACAAAGGGGAAATGGAACAGCATAACTGTTCTGGTATAATTTAGCTATCCTAGAATAACTGCCCCATGTGGATACTTTGTTCCACAATAAAAGAACCTATCTCCTGCCTAAGGACCAGAGTGAGCCTCAAACTAGGGGAAGATAGGCATTTCCTGCCCCTCTTGCCCGATCTGTTCAAATACCTTGTCTTTATCAGGCTGACAGGGGACTTGAACTAGTGGTATCTCATATCCCAGTTGAATACCCTGCTTATTGGGCTAATGGTTAAAAGGAGGGCTTGGTCCTCCTAATTGTCATTTTGTGTGGAGTTAGGCAGCCTCTGAGCATGCCTACCAGATTGGCCGCTGCAGGCAAGATACACATTGTCTTTCCCAATCCGTGGAGCACTCTGGGCCCTAGGTGGGAGATAGATGTCTGGATGCCTTGAGTGAGGCAGCAGTGTACAAGCTCAGAGGCAGAAACATAGGCACTTAGGGACATAGGCACAAAAGCTTAGGTGCTGAAGGTATGTCTATACAGGGATAAAAAAAAACCATGGCTGGCTGGGGCAGCTGACTTGGGCTCATGGGGCTCAGGCTCTGGAACTGAAAAATGGCTCTGTAGACATTTGGGCTTGGGCTAGAGCCCCACATCTGGGACACTCCACCCTTTCAGGGTCCCAGACCTCGGGCTACAGCCCAAGCCTGAATGTCTACACAGCGATTTTTCAGCCCTAGAATCTGAGCCCCATGAACCCAAGTCAGCTGATCTGGGCTAGCCATGGCCATGCTGCAGGCTTTTATCCCTGTGTAGACATAGCCTGAGTGAGTTTAAGCATCTTCAGGGTTCAGGGGAAGCTGAGTGGGGATTATGGATTGCAATAGAATCTAAAACTGTGAACCCGAGCCTCAGCAAGTTGAAGGATCGGGCCCTAGTACTGTAAAGCATTTTGGGCTACAGTTTGTATGAAAACCCCCCCCACTATGTAAAATAAAGTTGTATCATGTAATTCTTCTTTGTACCTTTTAAAATATATGGAGACTTGGCAACATGTTTATCTTTGACTTTGATTTCTATCTTCAGGTTTTTGTAGCTTGCATACATTCTGTACCTCACAATGAAGGAGCCATCTTTTCTGTCTAATATCTGCACTCCTATCCGAGTGAACTGCTCATCAGGAGCAGTGATCTTCACCTGGAATGCATTTGCTCCTGGAGAGAAAGTAAACCTACACAGGGAACAAGTACAGTCGTGATTAAGAAGTGACTATGTAACAGTTTTCTTAGGGTCTGATCCAATGCCAGTTAAAGTCAGTGGAAAAATTGCCATTGACTTTAGTGAGAGCTAGATTGTACAATATTTCCCAGTATTCAGTGCCCAGATTTTCCAAAGACTTCAGCTCCAATTTAGACACCTAAATAAGGCCTGGGTTTTCAAAAGTGCTTAGTAGCCAGCAGCTCCCACTGTGACACCAATGGGCAGATTTCAGTAGACCTTAGCACCCAATGTACTGAGCTCTTATGAAAATCTTATTTTGGTGCCTAAATGAGAACCAGGCAGTTTTGAAAATCTGGCTCTGAGTGTGAGGTCTGAGCCTTTCTGAAAATTTGGGCCATAGTGACTCAACAGACCATTGAGACATGCTGCCCCTACAAGTAAACTAGTTCAAAGCCAAGTACCTCCTTGCCCAGTGAAATTTCTGCAGATATGAGCTTGTGAGATGAATGAGTTCTTCTGCTTCAGCATTCTTCTCCCTTCTGTTATAAATAAATGAACAGCAATCACCCCATTCCAGGGTTTTAAAGTGCTTCCACCTATCTGGGAAATACTACTACTTCTGGGTGGAGTAGGGGAAAGTGCAGGAAAGTGATGTGACTCTCTCAACATCACATAGAGAGCCGGGGCAAGAATGGAACCCACCATTCCTAGCAATCCATCCTGTGTATTAACCATAAGACTATCTTTGCAGAAGTTCCTTTTCCTCTCTCTTTCCTTCACCGCTCTCTCTCCCTACCACTGGGCCCTTTCTCTCCCACATCCCCTTTTCCATTGGCCCTCTTCCTGGTATGGTCAAGTCTACCTCTCACTCTTTCCTCTCCTTTAATTTCTTTCTAACCCCACTGGTCCTGTTTACCTCACAAAAAAGCAGCAGTGCTGGCCACCTATTCCTCTCCACTTCTTGCCCCAATTCATAGAGGTGGTTGTGGAGCAGCAAGAAAAACAGGAAACAGAAATCTTGGCTGCCTGCTCAGAAGCGCTAGTAAATGAGAGTAGGAGCTGAAGACAAAACTTTTCTTATTACTTGTGGCACTACTTATGAATGACGTTTCACCTGGCATGAGTGACCAAGTGACTGTGCCCTCCAGATGAGTGACACCAAGTAAGTATGGAAACTGTATTTCACTATGTAAATTTTACACTTTGGTAATTTTACAGCTACTGAAGCAAATTTCTTCAAATTTGGCTGCTTTGTAGGTCTTATGGAAAGATATACAGTCTTTAATAACAGATATGGGGAAAAGAATTGAGTCAGATATCTAAAAATTTGAAGATAATCTATTGTTTATACAGAAAGTCAGAATATCTCAAATATAAATCTCAGGGTAGAAACAGAAGAACTTTAGGAGTGTCCCATAAATCAAAAAAATGTTTAGGGGATTTTGCTCAAACTTTAAAAAGAATTTCACAGTGTATAGACACCAAATCTAGAAAAATTCAGCCTAAAAAATGAATGGCTTGGAAAGCTATGAATGTAGGGAACAGTTTTACAACTGTAACAATGATATGTGCTACCAGGTATTAAACGAGATTGTCCACCTCCACTTCTTTGATCAAATCTATGCTGTGTATGAAGAATGTGGGCTACTAGAGGGAAAAGGGACAGATTACTAGCATCGCCTTTCCCAATACCCAGCTAAGATATTAGGAGCTCCGCAGAATGTGGCGTTTTGGCCAGGAGGTATCTGCTGTCTGTGACAAGGTAACATTGTTCACCCTGGCAACCTTGAGGGAATCCTCACATAAGATAATGCTAATTTCATTGTTGTTACTTTGCATGGATTCCCCACTCTGTTGAATGAAACTGCACATTCCTCCTTGGGAAGGGGTATATGGATAGCAAAATGTAGAGATGCACTGACAGCTTGGGTCGTTTAGAAGCTGTGCTTCCCTTAAAGAAGGGGAAGGGTCTGGGAAGTAATGCCAAGGCATGCAGACTCTGCTTAAATGGATCTGGCCTCCTCAGATCTTAGGGAATTTGCAAGTTGAAGGGGCTGAGGAGATTTTCAAAGCAATAAATAACATTTAGGTGTCTAACTCCCACTGACATTTAATGGGAATTAGACACCTAAATGCCATTGGTGCCTCTGAAAATCTCCTCCAGTCCCTCTGCCAGTTCCATGAGGGGATAGAGGCAGGGCCGTCCCTAGCTATTCTGGGGCCCTACGCAGCCGCCCCACGGGGGGGGCAGCCCAGGCCTCTGCGGAGAGGCATGGGGGGGCTGCCCTCAGGCCTCCGTGGATGGGGGCAAGGCTGGCTTAGGGGGCGGGGGGAACGACCCCCAGCATGCACCGGTGGTGCAGAGCCGCCAGTGAGTGCAGCCCCGGCCCTGCTGCAAAGCTATGGGGAGTAGGGGCAGGGCTGGGGCGGGGCAGGAAGAGGTGGGGCTGGGGCGGGGAACAGGTGGGGCCCCTGGAGGAGAGCCGGAGCAGGGGCAGCACGCAGCTGCGCAGGGCACCAGGAAATTCAGTGTCCCAAATTTCCTGGTGGCCTACGCAGCTGCATACTTTGCATATGGGTAAGAACGGCCCTGGATAGAGGAAACAAGCCCTACCTCTTCATGGAATATTTTGGCGAAAATGGCACAAGTGGCAAGTTGTGGGTATCCTGTTCTCTGCTAGGTTTTTCCTGTTTAGAGATGATCTGGCTCACTAATTTCAGTCTTTGAATTAAGCTTTAGGCTGTCTCAAAATGTTACTAGGTTTCTTTAACGTTCTATACAGTATTTAATAAGCAATTATTTTAAATGGATTCACAGATCTGAAACCTACATGTTTGTGGGGATTACTGATTTGTGTGACAATGGAAAGAAGCAGGAAAGTCTAGAGGTCACACCATAACTTAATCTGACCAGTTTCTTATATATATAGGCTTGACAAGGGAGAATTAGCTGTAACTTGTTTGCTGGGCCAAGATGCTTCTATTTTTTCTGTAACCCACTTTTCATTTCCTTTCCCCATCTCACATCCTGTAGGATGCCTGTGAACCTTGAGATGAATGGCAAATTTTATATGAGGGCAATGGAGCAGGAGATTTTGAAAAGATCATCATAGGTTTTTTAAACATATATTCTTTTTTCTTACGGTGGATAATATCCCAAAGGAAGCTTAAAAATAAAATCTCTGGGCCAAATTAACTTCTGGTGGATGGGGAGTGCAACTCAAATGATGTCTGTGGCATCACAGCTTTATGTGCCAACAGGCATTCTTGAATCTTTACTGAATATTTTTCCTTCATGTATTGTGCAAGTACAGATTTCCAGAAGTAAAGGCTGCTGGAATTCATTTAATTAAAAGAAGATTAGAGCATTTTGACACATGACAATTAAGCAAAATTTACAAAGAGATATAAGGCATAAAAATGTAAGTCAGATTTGGGGCCTTCAACATGAATATCCTTTTCTGCAAGAAAGGCAAATTAAGTAGTTTTCTTAATTAAATAACAAGAGAGCCAATATATACAGGCACACCCAGGTGACTCTGAAGAGAGGGTCGGGCCAATTCTACTGGTGATGTACAAAACACAATGGAATGTAATATAGATGTGAGGGGTTTGGCTCTGCAGTGTAACTGGAGGAAAAGTAGTAAAAGTTATTTTGTCAAAGAAATCTGGAGGTATGACTTGGACCCAGATCCTCAAAACACTTAAGCATGTGTGTAATTCGAGTAAAGTTGCACAATGCTTAAATATTTCCAGGAAAAGGGCCTTGGGAATGCCAACTAGGGAACACAGTCATTTCTAATTTTAAATTCTTGCAGGCATTCAGCTACTGTGGGGATGGGAGCCTCAAGAGTATTTAGACCTATGAAGTAAGAAAGTGCCATTTTAAAACTCCAACATCTTTTTGGCCATAAACACAATTTAAAGTTGCTGTGATAAGATCTGTCATGCTTACCTCTGCCCTTCAGTGTCCAAAGCCTGAACATAAAAATACCGAGCAGGGAGGACAACATCTGCTCTCAGACCAGGTCCCCATATTAAACTGTTCTCCGGACTCAGCTGGTTTCCTCCACCCGATACAGTGAACACCGGAATTGTTCCAAGCGTTAAGTAACAAAGCAGCCCAATGCTAAACATTTACAAGATTTCCTCTTCAGGAAAAAACACAAACAGGAAGACAGGCCAAGCTGCAGGGAAGGGGTAGAAAACGTGTCCTAAAGCGTAACTTGTGTCTCAGTTACACATCTGCCTTGACTTAGCGTTAGTTTGTTTGTTTCAAAGAAGTCTTGAATATTTCCACTTTCCCCCTACGCAAACTACAAGGGAGAAGCTAGTTAACTACATTAGTTACCACAGAGAAGACACACTCAGGAGCTGCTGCCGTGTCCCTATTTCTTTGTCTTTGTGTGCATCGATTCTTCTGCCTTTAACCGTGGAGCTGGAACAGCATCTTCGGGTTAAGCCTATCCTCAGTCTCAGCGGGCAAGAAAGGAAAGGGGATTCTTTCATTGGTCCAACAAAACTTCTTCCGAATGAATAATGATATTGTCTCACTTCCCAGGCTGAGCTGCAATGCTGGGAAATGTAGTCCAGCAACTAGAATCACAGCAGGCTTGTACCTCACCACTCACGCTCATTACCAGCACGGTTCGGGCGGGGGAGAGAACATTTCAAGCGATTTCAAACAAGAGTGCAGACACTTGCAGCGTACTGCAAGTACAAGTTTAAATGGGACACTGTCGGCTTAAAACTTACACTTCTGGCTGAAAATGTTGTACCTATTATTGCTGCGAGTAACACACAAGGTTACAAGTGAAAGATTTTTGAAATCGACTTTTTCAATTTGTTTACTTTATGTATTTACCATCATATTGTATATACATAGCTTCTGTTTCCTTTATAGTCCACAGTTGGGGCTAGATCCACTTATTCTAGTGCTACAACACCTAAATTTAGGTCTCCTGCTGCCTAATAGAATCCACAATCCTGAGTTAGGGATGCACAGGGAGAATTAGGGGCCTAAGAATGGGATCCACAAAAACCAGCAAAGCTGAGCAGGGAGCCACCCAATCTAGCCAATAGGAAATGCCCAGGAAAGGAGTTTTGCCTACATCCCATCTCCTCAAAGGGGCTTAGGTGCCTGTCTCTGGTTAGTATTCACAGCTGTGAACTCCTTCCTGAAGCTGGGTGCCCAAGCCTTTTCTTGTAAAAAAGAGGTAGTGCTGCTGATATGGGATAGCTCAGTGGTTTGAGCATTGGCCTGCTTAAACCCAGGGTTGTGAGCTCAATCCTTGAGGGGGCCATTTAGGGATCTGGGGCAAAAATTGGGGATTGGTCCTGCTTTGAACAGGGGGTTGGACTAGATGACCTCCTGAGGTCCCTTCCAACCCTGAGTTTCTATGATTCTATATATATATAACTACAGAATTAGCCCTGTTGTTAGTGCCTTCAGCCAGGATGGGGGAGACATAAAGTTCAAATTCTTATTCTGCCTGATGGGAAATAAGGATTTAAACTTGTTTTTCAATAGAGTACCCTAACCACTGGGCTATGGGCATTCTAGGATGAGGCTTTCTCAGTTGCTCCTGTTGAAACTTTTTGACCCAGACTGTGTATAAATAATTAGCATTCATTGGGCCAGAGAAAGCACGCAAATGACTGAATAGCCCTGTGTTTAGGGCACTCACTTTTCAAGTCCCTGCTCTAATGTATATTTTATTAGTTACACACAGTAGAATAGCTTCAATAGGACTGAAAAAAACTTGGGCTAGAACACCGCATAGCTCAGCGGGTACAGCACTTGTGCAAGACGTGGGTTGAACAACGTCCGGCAGACAAGGCGTCTGAATCTGGGTCTCCCATATCCTGGGTAAGTGTCCTAACTCCTAGGCTAAAGGTTATAAGGTGGGGGTGGTACCTTATGTTTTGTGAAGAGCCTGATCTGTTGATCAGCCTCTGAGAACACCTACTGGATCAGGCCCCACAAGCCAGATAAATAGGGAATGCCTATTTTGAGGATCCTGCCTGGATTTAGCCATCTTGCTGTCAGGATTAAGTGGCTGTTGGAGTGATCGCTGCCAGATTTTTTAGGTGCCATGGGGACCTTTATCAGAAACTTAGATGGCTACGTATTTTAGGCACCTACATGATTAGGGGATAGCCGAGCAGGGTTATTGGAGGTCTAAATATTGGATTTAGGCATCTAAAGTGGCAATTAGGTGCCTAAATCCCTTTGGGGCTCCAGCTCATAGGTTCTGTGTTTGTGTAGGTCTTTCAAACAGCAACAGGGTAGGAAATAAACATTTTAAAAATAGGAAAATATTATTGTAAAAAAAATGGCAGAAGCTGGCATAGTACCTGTAACTACTTTTAACTATTTTTTCCAAGTTGATTGTAATTTAATTATTGCATGCATATTTCTTTGTGAAATCTTAAAGCTGCTTAACTTTTATTGACTTGTGATGATAATTACATGTTCAATAGTGACTTTGAAGAAACACTGAAGATTCAGCAACACTGGCTTGTATAATAATCGTTATTTACCCTAGCCTCAGCATATTCCTATACACACGATATGCATTGTAACAGATTTGTTTGGTTCAGTTCTTTATTGGTGAAAATGATTCAAATACACAGACTCAATACACAGATAACAGCTATAAAAAGAAACAAATATTTTACTTAGCCACTCACAGATGCCAGCTTCCTCTGGGCCCTGGGGATGTTCAATCTCCTGCTCTGCCCTAGGCCCAGCCCCCACCCCACCCCTTCTCCCAAGCCTCCATCCCCGCTCCAACTCTTCCCGCCCCTGCTTCACCCCTCCTCCCAGTGCGCCCCATCTCTGCTCCTCCTCCTTCCCTCCAGCACCTCCTGCACACCTCGGAACAGCTGATTGTGGTGGGTGAGAGGCGCTGAGAGGGAAGGGGAGGAGTTGATTGGTGGGGCTGCCAGCGGACAGGGGCACTGGGGATGTGAGGAGCTGGCTGCTGGTGGGTGCTAAGCACACACTCATTTTTTCTGTGGGTGCTCCAGCCCTGGAGCACCCATGGAGTTAACACCTAAGCCACTTGAAATTATACACACGTTAGGATCCTGATCTGATTAGGGCTAATAACTAGCATATTCATATTTTCAGCACCCTCTTGTAAACCCCAGAGTTCAGAAGGTTAATCAGGGATCATAGAATCATAGAATAGAATCATAGAATCATAGAATATCAGGGTTGGAAGGGACCCCTGAAGGTCATCTAGTCCAACCCCCTGCTCGAAGCAGGACCAATTCCCAGTTAAATCATCCCAGCCAGGGCTTTGTCAAGCCTGACCTTAAAAACTTCCAAGGAAGGAGATTCCACCACCTCCCTAGGCAACGCATTCCAGTGTTTCACCACCCTCTTAGTGAAAAAGTTTTTCCTAATATCCAATCTAAACCTCCCCCACTGCACCTTGAGGCCATTACTCCTCGTTCTGTCATCTGCTACCATTGAGAACAGTCTAGAGCCATCCTCTTTGGAACCCCCTTTCAGGTAGTTGAAAGCAGCTATCAAATCCCCCCTCATTCTTCTCTTCTGCAGGCTAAACAATCCCAGCTCCCTCAGCCTCTCCTCATAAGTCATGTGTTCTAGACCCCTAATCATTTTTGTTGCCCTTTGCTGGACTCTCTCCAATTTATCCACATCCTTCTTGTAGTGTGGGGCCCAAAACTGGACACAGTACTCCAGATGAGGCCTCACCAATGTCGAATAGAGGGGGACAATCACGTCCCTCGATCTGCTCGCTATGCCCCTACGTATACATCCCAAAATGCCATTGGCCTTCTTGGCAACAAGGGCACACTGCTGACTCATATCCAGCTTCTCGTCCACTGTCACCCCTAGGTCCTTTTCCGCAGAACTGCTGCCTAGCCATTCGGTCCCTAGTCTGTAGCGGTGCATTGGATTCTTCCGTCCTAAGTGCAGGACCCTGCACTTATCCTTATTGAACCTCATCAGATTTCTTTTGGCCCAATCCTCCAATTTGTCTAGGTCCTTCTGTATCCTATCCCTCCCCTCCAGCGTATCTACCACTCCTCCCAGTTTAGTATCGTCCGCAAATTTGCTGAGAGTGCAATCCACACCATCCTCCAGATCATTTATGAAGATATTGAACAAAACCGGCCCCAGGACCGACCCCTGGGGCACTCCACTTGACACCGGCTGCCAACTAGACATGGAGCCATTGATCACTACCCGTTGAGCCCGACAATCTAGCCAGCTTTCTACCCACCCTATAGTGCATTCATCCAGCCCATACTTCCTTAACTTGCTGACAAGAATACTGTGGGAGACCGTGTCAAAAGCTTTGCTAAAGTCAAGAAACAATACATCCACTGCTTTCCCTTCATCCACAGAACCAGTAATCTCATGATAAAAGGCGATTAGATTAGTCAGGCATGACCTTCCCTTGGTGAATCCATGCTGGCTGTTCCTGATCACTTTCCTTTCATGCAAGTACTTCAAGATTGATTCTTTGAGGACCTGCTCCATGATTTTTCCAGGGACTGAGGTGAGGCTGACTGGCCTGTAGTTCCCAGGATCCTCCTTCTTCCCTTTTTTAAAGATTGGCACTACATTAGCCTTTTTCCAGTCATCCGGGACTTCCCCGGTTCGCCACGAGTTTTCAATGAAATCAGGTTTGATTTACATAAATAATTATACCCTCATGCTTTTCTGTATAGTGTTTTATTGTATTGTTAAAAATTTGTGTTCTGTTTTTGGAAATGATATTATTTCATATGTACAGGTACATATATTTATGAAAGTGGGGAGAAATTTGGAAAGGGATAGCCTGGGGAATGTGAGCCACCCTGAACTGAGAGGTATTAGACTCTGGTAAGGTAGAGAATCCAAAACATCCCTGTGGATTTGGTTCAGATGTCTTGCTTGGCCTACTTAGACATGCTGAGCTCTGTGTTATCCAGTGTTGATGCTGGGTCTGTGGTACTAGTTTGGGTGGCTACAAGATATAGGTGGAGTTAGATTGAAGCAGTCAGAATTCTAGTGCCTGCTTATATACCAGTAGGCTTATCTGAATTCATGCGTGAGGTTACAGGTGATTGAGGATTGTATTGTATGCTCTCTGGGTCTTCAATAAACTGAGTTATATATAAGTAAGAGTGAGGGGGCTTATCATGTTCCTCACTTTACGATTTTGATCATTACAGAAAGGTAACCAGAGTATTTAGGTTTTAAGTTTGTGAAACCGGCGGTGGTGGGGGAGAAGGTTTTAGAAGGACTATGTCACACATGTTATTTATTTTAGAAAGGGACCCTAGACGTATTACTGAAACCAGCCCTGGTTACTGTGCGCTGGACAGAACGGCTGTAACCCTATTACTCTATATACATCACTGAAGATGGTAGGAAAAATACAGTTATCCTGACAACACCAAGCCCTTTATTCTTTGTATGTTTTTCCTATTCCCAATAACGGTATTGACAATAACCCCATCAAGAAATGTTCCTTTATTGGAAATACATATACATAAAATATAGTTAAAAGAACAAAAGTCTATCATTACTTTTGTGTTGAAACACAAAATACGCAGTAAATTAAATCTCCAAGAAGGGGCCCTTATTTCATTTTTTTTTTTATGTTATTGTGAATAGGTTTGTGTAAAAACACAGAGAATAAATTACATTGAGAAGAATTTCAAGAACAATATTATTTTAAAAAGGAAATATCACGGCTACCGAGTTAAATTGTGTCCTATGTTCTTTAAAAACTCATTCATCAGGAGTTTCAGCCACCGCCACTTGCAAGAGTCAGGAAGGATTTGGGGCCAGGGGAGCTGTTATCTCCTTCCTCGGAAGCATCAGGAGTGGCCACAGCTAGAGATAGGGCCAGGGCTCTGAATTCGCTCCCGCGGGGTGCTAGGCTGGGTGGTTCTTGCTCAGGGTCTAACCGATCGCCCTACTCCTGGGGAAATTGTGCCGAATTTTGCAGCAGTGTCTGTTCCCCCCACCACACACACACACACACACACACACGGCATTTCTGGCCACCACTAGGCGCCGCTGGGCTCTGCAGAGCCCAGCTCGCAGCGAGCGGAGCGCCCAGCCTGCCTGGGCTGGAGGCTGCACGGTCTTTGATCCTCACTCTCCCGGGGACAGGAGCGGGCCTGGGAGGCCGGCCAGCTCGGGCAAAGGGTGAGGAAGGGCGGGGCGCGCTCGCGCCGCACCGTGGCCCCTGGCGGGACAGCAAAGAAGTTGGGGGGGGGGGGGGTGGAGGGAGTAAAAGGAGGGAGGGGTGCTGGTGTCTGGGCTGGCGGCTGCCCCGTGGCCGGGCTCTGGGGAGGAGGGGTGGGCGCTGGTGCCTGGGGGTGACCCCTTGGCTGGGCTGGGGGCTACCCTGCAGCTGGGCTCTGAGGGGGGGTGGTGTCTGGCGTCTGGGCCGGTGAGGGGTGTCTGGGCCAGAGGGTGCCCCCTGGCTGGGCTCGGGGGGGGGGGAGGTTAGGGGTAGGAAGTCCCGTCCCCCCCCCCCGATCAGAGTGGCAGAAATCTTGGAGGCTTTTTGCCTTCTGCAGTGTGTGGGTGCAGGTCACTTGGCAGGATTATCTAGGTCAGCGGTTCTCAAACTGTGGGTCAGGACCCCGTTTTAATGGGGTCGCCAGGACTGGCTTAGATTTGCTGGGGCCAAAGCCCAAGCCTGAGGACTTCAACCCTGGGTAGGGAGCTTCAGGCAGGGCTTCAGCTTTGGTTTCCCCCTCCCCGCCTGAGGTGGTGGGGCTTTGGCTCCCCCCATGCAGGGCAGCAGGGTTTGGGTGGGCTCAGGCTTTGGTCCCCGCTCTTGACAGTTGTATAGTAATTTTTATTGTCAGAAGGGGGTCAGGGTGCCATGAAGTTTGAGAACCCCTGACCTAGGTATACCTCACTTAATCATTTCCCTGTTATTGGCTATTGCAGGGGCCTCGGGTAGGGATGCACCTCAAACTCTCCTATTCTGTGCCTCTGGCACATAATAGTCTAGTCTCCTGTGAGCTGTAATACTTTTATCTAATTTCAGTTGTTGGGTTTAGTGTACGGGTGCTGGTGACGTGATATTCAGGAGGTCAGACTAAATGATCTGGTGGTCCTCTCTGGCCTTACTTTCTATGACTCAACTGAGTAAAATATTTCCCGCTACTTTTTATTGCTTGGAGAGACCTCCACAGAATCTTCAGAGGTTACTGAGCTTCTCACCCCACTTGTGTGGGAGATGTGGGCTTTCTGTTCATGGATCTACAGAGCACAATCTGGCACAGTTTGTCAATGCCAAACTAATTTCTAAAATAATCTTAAATCATTTAATCTATTTTTAGATCTGTCTGGCCAGGCCAGTACTATTGCTATCCTAATGATAGTAATTTGGCTCAAAAAAAAAAAAAAAGCTTTGGAAGCAAAATTGTTGCATAGTTGCAATCAAGGGTGCTGGCTAACTATGGTTCCACAAGCCTTCCAAAGAGTGAAACCTGGGAAGATGCTCTCCATTTTAAGATGTACATTACCCTTGGAAGCAGTCACATAAAATTCTGGCTTTGGTGTTGGGCCTGCCCTTTTCCTACCCCCATCCCCAAGGCCTTTCCGAGTTGCAAACCTGACTGGACCACCAGACCCTTGAGAACTCAGTGAGTTTGTGTACCTACCGCCAAGGGCCACAAAAAACCCTCTAGTTTGAGGACTCATTCTATGCAGCATAGTCCCCTTGCCACTGTTTGAAGTGCCTCTATGGCTAGGGACTGCTCTATTTATGGGTTATAAGGCTTAATTATACAATTTTATAATTTATAGTACTAAATGTTATATGTTAGAAGCTCATAGCTTTTAGCTCCTTCTGTGTTTCCTTTTTAAATATCAAAAACACCCAGAGTCACAGATGGGCAGCTTTTTTAATGTATTGTGATAAATCGCCATAAATAAATATATTTGTATTTAATATTTATGTTGTGGTAGTGGCTAGAGGCCCCACTCAGGATTACAATATGAGTCTCTCGATGTCACTGTTTCAGCTAAATTCGAAAACAAGTTAGCTGATAGGGGAAAACGTTTTCAGCATTAGGTCAGAAGTGCCACAGGTACAGAGCACCATGCTATCCTGGGCTGGGGTAACTGTAGGGAAACAGCTTTGTTATATCAACTCTAGCAGCCAATCTGTTCTCATCAGCTGCCAAGGGGAGCCCCATGGCAGACAGCCACTGTCAGCAATAGCTGTGCCAACTCCAAATGTTCAAAAATCACGAGTAAGAGTCACCAAAAATCACAAGTTTGACTTTAAAACCATGAGATTATGTAAAAATAATAGATTTTATGTTCTTTTTATTTGCCTTCTGCTTTTTGATGCGTTAGGTGCACTGGGGTCATATTTTGAAGTTTTCACCACCATCACAAGGGCCAGAATAGGTGCTGATTCTATGGGTGCTCCGGGGCTGGAGCACCCATGGGAAAAAAATTGTGGGCGCTCAGCACCCACCGATGACCCTGCTGATCAGCTCCTCCCTCTCCCAGTGCCTCCTGCCTGCCATGATCAGCTGTTCGGCAGTGGGCAAGAGGCACTGCGTGGGGAGGGGGCACCCTTGGGGGGGGGCGGAACAGGGTGGGAAGAGGCAGAGCAGGGGAGGGGATGGGTGGGGCCGGGAAGAGGTGGGGCGGGGTGGGGTGGGGCCTTGGGGAAAGGGTGGAGTGGAGGCGGGGCCTGGGCCAGAGTAGGGGTCTAGCACCCTTGGGGAAATGACAAAGTTGATGCCTGTGGCTAGAATTTATTTTTCCTTTAAGAATGAAGGCTGAACTCATCACATATTCACTTGACTCCAGAAGTTGGGGCTTTAAGGAAAACAATAATTACTATGAGATGCAGGACAAAATCATGAGCGTTGATAACTCTGCAATACAGGATTTTCTAATTGCAGAGAGACCCTTGGAGTCCATGTGTACCTATGCTGGTTGCCAGCCTCACCCCTCTCACCGTGGAGGGGCTGCCTGCTCCGTGGTGACAGCCAGGGCACTGTGGCTTGCCCACTCCCTCGAGTGCCACCTTTAATCTGCCCTCAGTTCTCCTCTATCCCGGGAGCCCGCCAGTCCCCCCAACCAGGGTCCCCCTCTCCCACTAACATCCCGGAGCTTGTCCTGGCCCCCAACCGGACTGGTGCAGCCAAGACATACGTGTGTCGCACCCCACACGGGTCGGGGGCGGCACCCCCGTATCTGGCCACCCATGGCCTGGGCGGAGCCACAACACCGTAACAGCTCTTGGGTGTAGGGTGGGAGGACCCCACCACCATGGGCTCAGCCCTTGCACAGCCTGCACCAGCTGTCACCCATCAGTCCTTCCCACAAGGCACCCATCAGTCCTTCCCACAAGCTCCGCCCCCCACACCTCTGCCGCGCTCTCATTGGCTGAACAACTGTCCCTCCCTCACTTCCCCCTCTTCCTGCCCCAAGGTGCTGTGGCAGTGGTGGGCAATACCATTGGTAGGGGAAGGGCGGGGAGATACATTGCTCTGTTTCAGTCCTTGCACGTTTTCCAACCTGCCAGCTGTCATGAACAATCCAGGGGCTATGGGAGGTCGCTGCCATCTGGGTTCCCCTCTCCCAACCCCTTCCTCTGGTGAGGTTTGGTATCATCCAGGAAGCCGTCCTGAGTAGGAGGGGGCACAGGTGAGTCGGAGCTTGAGGCCTCCCCCACTCTGTTTCTGGTGTGATCACATCCCAGCCACTGCCGAGCGAGAGACACGGGAGCCACCATGCAGGTAACGAACCGGGGCCTTCAGCGCCCGCATCCCGGGGGGAAGGCGAGAGACCGGGGGGGCCTCCCCATGTGCCATGTCCTGAGGTGAAGTGGGGTGGGGTGGGGTGGGTCTGTCACAGCTTGTGGTGGCCACTGCCCCTTGGGCAGGGCTGTGCTGGCTTGGGCTGTGGCAGCCACTTGCTCCTCTCGAGCTGGCCAGTGAGCGGTGAAATCCTGCCCTCTGCTGGGGTTGCTCTGGCTCCTCCCACCAGAACATTAAGTCTGGAACCTGCTGACTATGGCGTGAGCTGCTGATTCAGTCCCATGTGTGGGTGGGGCATTCGCGATGTGAAGATCTGCTGCTATCTCGGCGTCATGAGCTACCCTCCCCGTCCCAGCCCCGACGGAGGGTTCTAATGCTGTTGCTGTCCGTTGCATACAAACGCAGATGTAATGTTCCCGTGTGTGTGGCGCTGGCCGATAAAGGGGCATTTGAGCCTTCTAGTGAAGGAGGGTTCGCTCTGCTCAGTGGTTCCTGATACCACCCTAGGTACAAACCACTGTAGCTCTAGCTACCTTAGGAAATGATGTGTACCGGTGTGTGGCTGTAACAACTTGGCTGTGCCTTGTCTCAGTGTAATTTACGGTGATATTAGTGGGACCAAAGAGTCCTTTGCAGGAGTGGGACCTGAAATGGTAGCAAATACACATGTTCATTTTACCAGTGTCGACAGGGCCTCTATATGTACTGCAAATTGAAACTCCCATAGCTACACCCTTGCTCAGCGTTGCCTATCATGCGTAAGTACAAAGTAGTGTATTGGAGAAGGGTTATGGTTTGTTGGCTAAGCATAGGTACTAGAAGTCAGCATTCCCAGGTTCTGTTTCTAGTTCTTGGACAAATCACTTACCTCTTCTGTGAAACAAGTTGACTCAGGTAATATCTTTTTTTTATTGGACCAACTTCTGTGGGAGAGCGAGCACCACCCAGAGCTCTTCTTCAGGTCTGGGAAAGGTACGTGGATCGTCATAGGTAAATACAAGGTGGAAGATGCTAAATCAGGTGGGCAAACTATAGCCCATGAGCCTTTTTAAGCCAGCCTGCGAGCTGCACCAGTGGCTTGGCCCCGCTCCGGCCAGGGCGCTGGGTTGTGGCCGCACCATGTGGCTCCCAGAAGCTGTGGCATGGCCCCGCTCTGGCTCCTACATGCTCCAATGGGAGCTGCAGGGGCGGTGCCTGCGGATGGGGCAGTGAGTAGAGCCACCTGGCTGCACCTCCGCATAGGAGCCGGAGAAGGGACATGCCACTGCTTCCGGGAGCCACTTGAGGTAAGCGCCGCTCGGAGCCTGCACCCCCTGAGCTTCCCCCCGTGCCCCACCCCTCTGTCCCAGTCCTGATCCCCCTCCCGATCTCCAAACTCCTCTATCCTAGCCTGGAGCACCCTCCTGCACCCCAAACCTCTCATCCCCAGCCCCACCCTAGAGCCCACACCCCCAGCTGGAACCTGCACCCATTCCGCACCCCTGCCCCAGCCCTGATCCTCCCACCCTCTGAACCCCTTTGTCCCAGCCCAGAGCACCCTCCTCCACCCCAAATTCCCCATCCCAGAGCCCGCACCCCCTCCCTCACTCCAACCCCAATTTTGTGAGCATTCATGGCCCTCCATATAATTTCTATTCCCTGACGTGGCCCTCGTTCCAAAACGTTTGCCCACCCCTGTGCTAAATGCATCTTGTCTCTCTAATATCCTGGGATTGACACAACAACAACACTGCATATTAACTTTTCTGTGTGTGTTTCCTCATACACCTCTACTCCAATATAACGCGACCCGATATAATATGAATTTGGATATAACGCAGTAAAGCAGTGCTCTGGGGTGGCGGGGCTGCGCGCTCTGGCGAATCAAAGCAAGTTCGATATAATGCAGTTTCACCTATCATGCGGTAAGATTTTTTTGGCTCCCGAGGACAGCGTTATTTGTTATCCACGTTGCAGTGATATGGATGATTTCAAGGATGCCATCACCTTGATTTTAAACCTTAAATTAAAAGTAGCTTTTAATTGTACACCTGCCTTATTTTCTTGTCTGTATAAAACAAACATGCACATGCACACAAAACCAAACCCCAAACATTTTCTTCCCCTGTTGCTATGTGAAAGACCCACACAAACGAAAGGGAAGACTGAGTGACTATATAGGGAAGACAATGACTCACTGTACACAAGTGATGGTAAATACACAAACTGAAAAGGAAATATTTTTGTTCTTCTAGTTACAATAAATCTGAGTTTCTCTGATAGCGAAACTAGGTAAGATTTTCAGCGAGAAGTGTGTGTCATTTCGTTGATATCCCTTTAATTCAGTAATGACTGGAAAGTGTGTTGAGATCTGAATTACTGTTACAAATGTTTGTGGTAGAAAAAATAAACTGCAGTGTTCATGCATATGCTCATTTTCTCTGTGGAAAAGCTATTTACATTTTATCCTAAATTGTTTTAAAAAATAACTTACTGAGGGTTGACGTCCGTATACTGTCAGCACAGAGTATGCTCTTGGCACTTCACAAATAATGAAAGCTCTATATGTAGCAGCATCCTAGCAGTACTTATAGAAAGCAAATGTTTGGACAGCAGTGCAGAGCCTTCTGTATTCTGAAATACCATGAAATGTATTGCAACTCCCATTGTTTGCAATTATTAAAGTAAAAGCCTTTGTTTAAAGCTTGTATATAGCTTGTTTATCAGCTGAGGCGTGCTGTGGTAACTGTTGCTTTTCCCTTCTTGCAGATACCTCATCAGTAGCTTGCAAATCTGCAGGCAATGATGTAGGCTGAATTTTTATTTAAAAAAAAATTGCTGAACACTTCTTAACTAGACAGAACTTTTTAGTATCATTCAATGCCTAACGTTGCAGAAGGTGAAAGGGAGAATGGTTCTGGACATAAAGAAAACAGACCTGAAAAAAAATCTCCAGAAGCTACTCTTCATGATGATGTAAAGCCATATTGCACTTCAGATGCATCTGCTACGTCACTGGGTCCTACTGGAGATGGGCATTATCCGTGGGGGTGTCCTGTGACTCACACCCGAGAAAAAATTTATACCATCTGCTCAGACTATGCTTTTTTAAATCAGGTAACGTCTGTTCATAAAAGTCCAAGTGCTACAGTTAGTGCCTGCCTACCAGATAGTGCTGCCTTAAACGTTGGAAATAATACACCTAACTTCATTGACATTCAAAGTGGAGCTTCAGAGATAATCTACCATGAAGACACTAACTTGGAAAATTTATCTAGTAGTCTTGGACAGCTTCCACTGGCATGGGAAATTGACAAATCAGAGTTCAATGGAGTGACCCCAAATCTGAAAAACAGAGCAGGTAAGACAGTACAGCACTGCACCATTCAGAAAAATGCTACATGAGTGATGTGGAGGGCCAATGCAAGACCCTCCTCCACTTACATTGTGCATTGGAACTATATAGATGAACACACACACCATCTGTGTGTTGTAGAAATGGTTTTTGTGCTGGCCCCACAGATGCTGGTCTTGGGGGCTTGGATAGGAGTGGGCAGGCCAGGGGAGAAGTGGCTGCAGTGTTCCCAACTTGGTGGCTCTTGCTTCCTTACTCTACCTTTGCTTTCCTGTAGAACCCAGTAATTTGTCTGATATAGCATACATTTTCAAGCTGTGTAGAAATAATACAAGGTGTTGTAAATCAGTGGTTCTCAAAGCTGGTCTGCCGCTTGTTCAGGGAAAGCCCCTGGCGGGCCGGGCCGGTTTGTTTACTTGTCGTGTCCGCAGATTCGGCCGATCGCAGCTCCTACTGGCCGAGGTTCACCGCTCCAGGCCAGTGGGGGCTGCGGGAAGGGCAGCCAGCACATCCCTTGGCCCGCGCCACTTCCCGCAGCCCCTATTGGCCTGGAGCAGCGAACCATGGCCAGTGGGAGCTGTGATCGGCTAAACCTGCAGACGTGACAGGTAAACAAACCGGCCCGGCCCGCCAGGGGCTTTCTCGGACTGGCTTTGAGAACCACTGTTGTAAATCTTATGTGCTCATATAATCCAACCTCTTTTCCACCTAACGGTGGGGCAAATGAATACTTTATTATTGTGTTCTCTTGGTATTACATTTTTGTCACTGTCTGAAAAATAAAACTATTTAGAGCTGACTGAAGTCTGTTTTTAAAAGGGAAGAAATTTCTGGCCTTGTGACTTTCAGCTTTGATCCAGCTACCTTGAAAAACCGCCCAAAGGCTCCTGTGAGAATACTGACAAAAGCAAATGTTATCTTTATAAAATTAAATTTATTATGCATGGAAGAAGTCAAAATTTCCCAAACACTGTTCAAGTATTTTGAATTGTGTATGTATATGATGTTAAAGAAATTGTGTTTTCCACTGTTTTGTGTTCCTCTTGTTTCTGCTTAGCGAAAGATTTTACTGGTTTATTGACCATGCATATGTACACAACTGATTTTTATATCTAGTCTATAATCACTGTGCATGCCTAGAGCCATTGCTTTAGATTTTTCTTATGAGTTGGCTGACCAGTCAAGTTCTAATTTAGCTTACTATTTCACTGAGGTTCAGAAAAAGTCGCAAAACAAGATTGAAATTATTTGCTCTCAGCTGTTTTTATTCTTCTTCCTGTACAGTGACTTGCAATAAGGGAAAGTTCCTGGGGATATATTTTCCCTCTGCATGTCCCTGGGCGCTCCAGTCAGAAAGTGTGGTTCTTAGTGCTGGATACAGAAGACCCTGTTTATGCAGATTAGCAGTAAAAAGATTAGATGTAAGACTTAGATATGTAATGCGAGGCTATTGCATTAGTGGTCTGCTCTCCCTCTAGTGCATCAAGATGGCTCTGGAGAGGTCATGGAAGGCCACCAATTCCTAGGATGGCTGGGGTGAGGGAGGCTCACAATGTTTGTGGAGGCCATGAGTAGGTGATTATAGAGAATAGAAATATTCTTCAGTAAAATGAGCTGTTGTGTAAAAGGTATATACCTGTTTACTGGTTCTTCCCAAAGCTGTTGGCAGTCCCATTTCAAAAGCTAACTTTTCCTTTCAATGGAAATAATCACAGTAGATCTCTATCCATGCAGCATATTGTCTTTTTGTTAGAAGTACATTGAATGCCTTCTGGTAAGGGCATTATAGTGGAAATATTTAGCTTGTATATTAAGCATTCATTAACTGCTTCTAAAATTTATCTTGCAGGCAACATGAAGAAACAAGTAACAAAGAAAAAATCTTTGGACAAAAAAAGCAAACAATACAGGGAGTGTTCTCAACATTCCACCGTTGAAGAAATAAAGCAGCGGAAAGTGCTCGACCTCAGGAGATGGTAGTATTTAAAAGTCATAATTAAGATTACCATAGTACGCAGAGCTTGTTTGTAAATGTTGTTGTGGCTGTGTTATTTTAAATGTTAGTGTGTAATAGTTTTTCTTTAATCATTGGATAGAAGGGTATATGGGATCTGTTAAACATAGTTAGTGAACTACACCTGATACTTACTACAAGGGGTCTGGGTCTTGTGGTGAACATAACATAAGAAAATAAGAACGGCCATACTGGGTCAGACCAAAGGTCCATCTCGCCCAGTATCCTGTCTTCCGACAGTGGCCAATGCCAGGTGTCCCAGAGGGAATGAACAGAGCAGGTAATCATCAAGTGATCCATTCTCTGTCGCTCATTCCCAGCTTCTGGCAAACAGAGGCTAGGGACATCATTCCTGCTCATCCTTATTGTTGTTAAGATACTGTGTGCCATCATTTACATTTCCTACATATTAGGAAATTTCTACTTTCAATAAAGAACAAAAAAGTTGTGGGTGAATTTGGTACTAATAAAAAGTGAGACCCCATTAGCATGAGCAGGCAATGTGTAAATTTACTCACATACAAGTGTAGCTTATTCTGACTTTCTGCCCTTCTTTTGTGGTTGGGGCTACTTGAGCAAAACCTCTGTCATATAGAACTGTGAATGTACTACAGAATGTTCACTAAGAATTGGGCTGAAACCACTAAACTAATTTTAACCCTTCAGAAGGTTTCTATGGCATGGGAAATAAAGGTGAGGATAGGGACTCTGTGACCTAAAGTCACCTCCATTGGTAAAGTTCCAAAGAGTTGCAACATAGTAAGGGATTGCAGTATTTGAAAGCTATTGACTTGAAAGGCTGGCTGGCTAAGGTATTGTTATTGGGATACATGTAATCTTTTCCACAAGATCAAATGTAGATTTGACCTATTTCAGTTCTGCCTCAAAATTATTTCTATGGTTAGTAGGTCCTTGTGAATTAAGTTGGTGGTCTCAGTGCAGATCTTGATGGAGTGGGATCCACATCACCACCTAGTGTTAGAAATGTTCAGAAAATGAATGTGTGTGAGATTTGTGCTTGTGAAATATGCCAGATTTCCATTTTATTTACTTTTCCTGGGTGAAATCCCATGAAAGATAAATTGGCATACTTACTCCAGAATTTTTAAATTAGTATATGGAGGTTGAGTCTTACCAATGACTTATTTTAAAGGCAAAGTGAGACAAAATACTTTGTTTTTTTAAAACACTGTTTGACTTTTGGGTAAATTGTCATAAATGAAAGTGCAGCAAGCTGCATATATCTAAATAAAGAAAATTTTCTCTTTCTCCTCAGGTACTGTATTAGCCGACCCCAATACAAGACTTCCTGTGGAATTTCCTCTCTAGTATCTTGCTGGAATTACTTATATAGCACACTGGGAACTGGAAAGTACGACATTTCTATTCCATTTCAATGTCAAGGAACCTAAAATGGCTATCTAAATACTCTATTAATTATAGTTAATTATGATTATCAATTTCATTTTCAGCCTACCACCTATTACTCAAGAAGAAGCCTTGCATATTTTGGGCTTTCAACCCCCATTTGAGGAAATTAGGTTTGGTCCCTTTACAGGAAATACAACTTTAATGAGGTACAATTTGTTTTCTTGAAGCAACGGAAATGCTAATGTATAGAATAATTTTCTAATGCTAAAAATTAGATTGTCGCTCTTAAAACAGCAATAATATACTCTGACTAGCTCACTGTGCTTTATTTGAGCTTTCTGAAAACATCATGAACAATGAAGCAAACGTTAAGGGTTCTGATAAGAGAGACCAGAGTTTGTTTTTAATAGCTTATTCCTGAGATGTTTTTGCTGTCCTAGTATTTTTGTATGCTTCTAAACTGATGGCTCTAGTCACTAAAGACTGAAGTTATGTTTTCATTGCATTACCACTGCCTCTGCTGGGAGCCTGCACTGGAAGGGTGACACAGTGTACCCAAATGCTAACAATGGGGGGGAAGCTCCCCCCCGCCCCCCTTTTTTTTTAAATCCATAGTTCACCTTTCTTTTTAGAAGTCTCCATGTCAGTTCTCCTTATCCATTCAGTCCTTTGCCTCTTTTAAGAGATCACCAAATATGTCAGATGCCATGATAGTTTTATGTGCAGACCTATTTAGGGTTTCGTGTGAGACCTCTATTAGCTGTACTTGAGAATAAGAACTTTGTTCGTTATAGATCTGTGTGGGATTTGAACTAGTAAGATAAAGGTGAAAAAGCTGTGTATCCATTACCAGACTTCTGGCCCTTCCAGCTCCTTGGAATGAATTATTTATTACTTGTACTACTATAGCATCTATCCTATACTATAGCATCTGAGACCAGGCCACCGTTGTGCAAAGTACTGTATAAATGCATTAGAAGAATGTCCTTACCCCAGTGAGTTTATATTCTAAATCCCTAAAGGAGGAGAAGATTGCAAAAAAAAGTATAAATATTAAGAATTATTTTGCTTCAGTGTTTGTTAAAATACCAAAATCTTTAAAACAAGTCTTATTGTTTTCAGATGGTTTAGACAAATTAATGATCATTTCCATGTAAAAGGATGTTCATATGTTCTATATAAACCTCATGGGAAGAACAAGACAGCTGGAGAAACTGGTAAGTAGGTAAATCTTAGACACTAATTTAGTATGTAAATTGGAAAACTGTAGTTGTAAAATGTTTTAGGATCAAGAGAACAATTTGTGTAACTAAATAATCCGAACTTATGCAATTACAGTCAGAACAACAAATGGCTCTGAGCTGCATAGCTTTTCTGACCTTCCTTTTTTTCCCTTCTCCTCTCTCTGTACTCAATTTTTCCTTCTTTTAAGTAAAATAATATACCTTATATGTGATTATTGTGAAATAGCTGCACTCCTAAGGTGCTAGAGGCCTTTGGCTTCCCAATCTGTATCTGGCTACTCTCTCAAGATGTGCATTTATCTTAACAGCATATCTCACCAACTGGTATGTTTTAACACTTGGGAATTCTTTATACAAAATAGATTCAGAAAACTTACAATGTAAAAATACTAACTGACCAGTACACTTTTTAAAAATGCCACACATCTTATACAATGTGTCTTAGTCTTGTCATGCATCAAATGAGACAGTTTTCCTTGAAATAATCATAATTGGTTAATCAACACATTTGATTGGGAATACTTGCAGCATGTGTGAACTAGGTAAGTGATAACTTTACTACATGAGTCTATAATGGTCTTCTAACCCATAAATGCTAAGACATATATCAAACTTCAGATGTTGAACTGAAAGCAGGATGTCATAGAATCATAGAATATCAGGGTTAGAAGGGACCTCAGGAGGTCATCTAGTCCAACCCCCATCTGTTTGGGCAGAATGCCCACCAACATTAATTAGTTTTACAGTTGGTGCTATCCTACCAGTAATAATAAAGTAGCTGAACAATGCTGTTCAGATTTTATCTTCCTTTCTGAATGTATAAGCCTCTAACTGAAAATTAGTCTGCATATAAAAATATAGCTGAACCTTTAAAAAACGTTTTTGGTAGTAAACTGTCAAAGTGAAGGAGTAGCTAAGATATAGGATGCACTGTACTGCAAAGGGACCTGGGAGATTGCTAGCAATCCCTACTGCAGTTATGAGGGACAATTTGCTAAATTCTATACCCATGGAGAGGAAATAACATTTTGTGTGTCTGCTCTTTAAGCGGAGAAACAAGTTTTTCTTATTTCAGTGCTCTCCTAGTCTCTCTCCTGTATGGAAGCACTATAGTTGGGTTAAGGAATATGTTGAGTCAAGATTCAGATGTGTTTTCCAAGAAGATCATTATTCAAGAAGTGGTTCCCGATATGAAAATGTTGGCGAACCAATTATCTAAGAATTACAGGTCTCTCTAATATATTCTTGCTGTTTACTACAAATGCTGTATTAACTGGCATCAGTGGAATTAAGGACAGTGGGATTGCTCTGAATGGTTGTGAATATTCTTGCTTTTGTCAGCTTTACAATATTTTTATGTAGTTCAAAACGAAACAAAAATAATCCCTAAGTCTTTAATTAGGACTCTCTTGCAAGGTGGAAACCCCCCCTCCCCAAATACTTTCATTCAGATCTAAATGATGCAAGTATTTAAATTATGTGCCGTTTCTAGAGAAATAGTTCTTTGTAACTGATTCAGGGTAATATGTTTTTAGAGAATGGGACCTGAAAGAAACAAATTTAAAATCAAATATATTTGTTTATTGCAAACCTTTCCCATAATGCATCATGCTGCTGCTTGTGCAGTGTGACAATAAATATAACACCAGAAAATGTAAGAAAAATAACTGATCTCTTCTGCTTGATACTGAATGCAAGATTAAAAGCACTTTGGAGAATGATCAGACCTTTCTTTGTAGCTGCAGGGGCCTTGGTAAAGTTAACACAAGGACTGAAAGATGAATCGATGGCCTATATCTATCATTGCCAAAATCATTATTTTTGTCCAATTGGATTTGAAGCTACCCCTGTAAAAGCTAGTAAAGCATACAGGTAAGAATCTTGTAGTTATGCTTGCTCATCTGTGAATCTTCCACCAAAATGGTGACTGCAAATTATCACTGCATTTACACATGAATTGAGTGCTGTACGAACAGAATGCTAGCCCCCTAAGTGGAAATGAAATGTCTCATTATTTTACAGAGTTCCCAGGTCTGCTGTTGATCATCTCAGCAGCAAATCTTGGCCACTTGTTTTTGCCTTGTAGCTGTGAGGTGGGTTTTAATAATTAAATCTCTAAGTTGTGAAAGGAAGATAGGGTGCTGGACTTGAACTCAGGAGACTATTGTTAGGTTCCTAGCTTAACCACAGACTTCCTGTGTGGTGGTTTGTTTTATTTTAAGATAAATAACTTAATCTACCCTGTTCCTCAGTTCTCCATCTATAAAATGGGAGTAGTACTTTAATAGAATTCATTGAAGCCACCGATTGTTTCACATAGGCTGCTGAACAGCCATGGGATAGTAACACTAGGGTTACTAACACTGTCTTAAGAGCAGGACAAAGTAAGATCTTTGGAGGCACTCTCAGAGAACAAGGATGGTGAGGAAAAAAGTTTCTTCTAATTTAAACATGCTTTCTGAGCCTTCAGTCTTCATCGTTGCATAGATATCACATCTGGGCCTTATATTCTGGTCACCATTCTTCCAGTGAGAGATTTGAACAGAAGTCCCTGATGAGTCAGTCAACATCAGTTTTTATTAGTGGGGAGGGGGCAGTGTGTCACAATGCAAGATGTTCCTTATCTCCAAGAAACGAACAGTCACTTTCAACTTCAGTTTCCTGTGTGAAGCAGGAGTTCGGACCAGAAATCAAAGTCCTGTTTCTTGGGTAATCTATTTTGCTAATTTATAATAGGTAATACATTATTTAATAGTTCAGTAGCCAGTTGTAATTTGTCTCAACTATACCAACAGTTGTAAAATATTTCAATAAAAAATTCTAAAAACCAATAGCAAGTTAATATGCTGCTGTCTTTCATTGCAGAATGCACGCTGAGTCTTACTAGAATTGTATTTTTGTTCAGCAGAGGTCACCTCTTGCAACAAGAAGTGGAGTATTGGATCTTAATTGGAGAATCAAGTAGAAAACACCCTACCATTCACTGTAAAAAGTAAGTTTATATACTTCTCGCTCTCTCCTTTTTGAAAAAAATTTCTAGAATATAGGTACTTAAAACATTCAGTTTCTTCTAAGAACTCCCTCTCCAGTCAGGCATGGGCAGTACATTAACCATTTGTAGCTTTCATGATTCATGGAGTATTCAGTATTTTCAGAAAAGTCAGGGTTTTAGTGAGAGTTTTGATTTTTCATATTATACTTGACCTGGGTTACTAATTCTGTGATTAAATCTACAACATGTCCACAATGGTTTTTTGTGAGCACAGAGTATAATGTACAGAAGACAAGGTTCCAGTCCCAGATGTTTGCCACCGAAATAGACAAACACAAATGAGAAAATATTGAAAATATTGAAGACTCAGAAAAGGTGTAACTCAGAGCTCTTTTTTAAGAGATTTTATTTTTGTCTGAGTTGGAACTGATTCACTGCAACAACTTCCTCGATCTGACTTGGTGCTGGACCTATAAAACTTGGGTACCAGTTTCTGGAGGAAGGAAACAGCATTTCTCCTAAACATCAGAATTTCTGAAAAAATCCACACCCCCCACCCCAAAAAAAAACAAAAAAAAACCAAACCAAATCATGGGGACTGTGAGCAAAAAGGTTTCTCTGACTTTTTCTCTTGCCTGTTTGTGAGATGGTATGTTGACCCATGGGAACAGAGCTGGTTGGAAAAATCTGACAGTAAAGAAGTAAAAATTTGTGCATCCCCGCCCTCCCCCTTGGTGTTCTGTCCAGCTATTCTGAGACCATAAATTCTAGTGGTAAATGGTTTTTGTGATCACTTCTACATGTTAGTCCATTTTATTTTGTAGGTGGATAGATATTGTTACAGACCTGAACACTCAAAATCCAGAATACTTGGATATTCGGCACCTGGAGAGGGGTCTGCAGTATAGAAAAACAAAGAAGGTAATATTGACTTTTTAAGATTGGGGAAAGAACTTTTGCATGAGACTTTTTTTCCAATGAGCTTATTCATACTTTGCTGTACTAAAGAAGCTGTAATTTAACTTTTGGTGAAGTCTCCTACTATAGAGTTAGAAGTCCAGAGTTCAAATCTTATGGCTGCCATGTCTGGTGGAATGAAAATTATTGGGGAAGTTTTATGGCTTGTGTTATACAGGAGGTCAGCCTACATGATCACGGTGATCCCCTCTGACCTTGGAATCTCTGAATCTATTAATTATAACTTCTGCTGAGAGGGAATGCTGCGGAAATTCAGAAAACCAAACATAGATGCTAAAAGAGACACTGCAGAGCACAAGAGTTTAGGTCTGCCTTGCAGGATGTAGGATATGCCAGTCCAGGTTATTGGCCCTTCATCTTTGATATCCTATCTCATTTTACTGTGTAATTTTTTGGGGGCATACAATTACCCAGTCCCTGTGTGACGAGATCCCTGGTGTGCAGCCTGGTACTGTGGGATGGCTGTGCCTCCTTAACTCTCTCCAGCCGGGGCTATCTCTCACACTGCTTTGCTAGTGACAAGCAGCAAGCCCCTCCAAGCGCTGTGATCACTCAGCACGCCAGCATGTGGAACCCCACACACTCAGCTAGATTGCATGAATGCTCCTAGCCACTCATAAATCTCACAGAGAAAGGCACCAGTGCCAACCCCCACCCAGCACTGAACCTCAGGAATATACTGTCTTGCAATACTCAAGACAAACAATGCATATTTATTAATTGGTTCACCACATCGATATACACCAGCCTTTGCAAAACCTGAGCAGATTTGCCACACACTTCATACATACTCACTGGTAAAGATAAACAGTAAAACAAATTTATTGACTACAAAAGATAAATTAAGTAACTATAAGTGATAGGCAAAAAGTCAGTTAGTTACCAAAATAAAATAAAATATAAGCATGCAGTCTAAACTCTCAACCCTATTAGATGGGGCAACGTCTAGATTAAGCAGTTTTTCTCACCCCACTGGATAGTGCAGTTCATAATTCACAGATTTCACCCTTGAAATCTGGGTCAGTCCCCTCAGTTGGAGTCTTGCTTGCAGTGTAGGTGGGTGAAGGAGAAAAACCCAGCATGTGGCCACTGTGTTCTGTTTTATAACCTCAATTCTATGTGCTTGGGGAGCACAAGTCCAGGCATGTCTGGGGGCATTGCTGAGTCTCCAGGCAAGACTGAGCAACTCCCCTGGTGTGGCCTCATGCAGGTGAACCATTGAATTGCTGCACAATGGTTGTTGATGAGTTGTTTAACACCCCACCTGGGTGTTGGCTACTTTCCTTGCTGTTGCCTCTGGGGAGCTAATATTTGGCTGATTCCCCAATTTACAGCATGTTTTAGTGACAACCATTCAACACAATTGTCATAACTTCATATGCATTAAAGATATACATATATGGATAGAGAAATGACTTTCAGCAGATCATAACCTTTCCCCTTACAAGGCATGCTTTAGATGTAAGATCATGATTATATAAAAATAAGGAATAGGGGGGTTCCAGGGCGCTCCTCCAAGGTATAGAATGTCACACCCTGTTAGTGCAGCTGGATTTTGTCTTAGCGAAATAGTGAATTTTTAAATTGATTTTTAAATTTACCTGACATTGACTTGATTGTGTGACCTCCTTGTTCACTTAGTATAGCATGGTGTAATCAGGAGATAAAGTACAGTGGATGGGGAAGTAGTATCTGACAAAAAACAGTGCATGTGTCTCGATTTGTTCCATGGCTTTTATTTGTGTAATTTTTCTTATGGAGGATTAGGCCTCTGAGAAGAATTGAATTTTAAGCCTGGACTTGAAGGCAGAGAGGGTTGAAGCATGGTGGAATGGGTTGAGGAGGTAGTTCTTCTTTGAGTGCCTTCCCTGTGAGCACTCCACTTCAGGTGTTGTTGCATCCTGGCACCATTGATCGGATATTTTCAGTAGCAGTACTCAGTCGGGATGCACCTTGGAGTCTCGTTTTGTGTGCATATGGTATGACCCCTCAGTTCCTTCTCAACCATCCTCTGCTGAAGATGAGCTCGGGACAGTGCGACAGCTTCTTCCCCTGCAGATAGTAAAGAAACCTTAGATAAGTTTATTATAGTTCCTACTTAGCTTAATTAGCAATTAGTTGTTTTTTCAAAACAAGTTTTTTCTCCCATTCCCTGCTCCTTTTGGAGCACGCCTCAAAACATGCCGAGCTTACCTGGCTTTAAAAGATGTGGCTCCTGGTGAGAAGCAATGCCGCAATCTAATGAACACTCTCTCTGTGTGAGATGTCTGGGTGAATCACCTATACCCCAAAAGTGAATTCACTGTAACAACCTGAAGGCGAGAGCCTGGCATGACCAGGGCCTCTGCCTCAAAATGATTCTCATGGAGAAGTCACTCCAGCCAGGTACAGAAAATGACCAACCAAAACTTCCCCCTAAGTCCTTGCTGACAAGGTCAGAACTGACAGAGAGCACGGCTCTGTCCTCTCATGAAAAGAGGAAGTGAGCACTGACCTCTCCTCAGAGGGATTCGCATAAAAAAGAAATAGTCCCCTGTGAGGTCGTTACCCTCAGTGCCGACAACCCCAAGAGTCAGCACTTACCACTCCCCCAGCATCTCCAGTACGGACCATGTCATTGAGCCCAAAGCAAAGGGCAGGAAGTCAAGATATAAGCACCGCCATGTCTCTTCCATGGCATCAACCACGCTGGCACACGCAGCAGACACAGCACCGACCATGCTGCCACCTCCAGTGCCGACCACAAAATGAGTGCCACTGCCATGCTTGTCACTGCCACCTCTGCCGGCACCGACTGATAGTGCTGCGATGGGTCCACTGGCACTTACAAAATTTAGCCACAAGATGGCTGCACGCCTTTCAGCCGCAACTAAACCCTCAGCACCGCATCCACCAGCACTGCAGCAATTCCTCGCTCAGCAGGATATTTCCGTATCATTCATGTCCCAATCAGCAGTCCTTGTCACCTATGGATTGTCCACAAGGAGTGTCATTACACAGCCCATGGCACCGTCGGTACCCAGTGACAGCGATGATGAGGACCAGGACGGAGGAGTGTTCTCCCCACAACACTCCTCACTTACTCACCACAGACCTCCTTGGGGTACACTGAGATCTAAAAGCCACCATAGTCAACCACCATAGCCATTGTACAGACATGCTTTTCCCATGAAGTGGCCACCATGGGATCCCTGGGCAGCATTCAGAGCCCACCATGCCAGAACCTCATCGCCACCCAGAGGTAAACTTCAGTCTCCTACATTATCTCCAGTGGCTACAACATCTGTACCTCCAGAGGAGACTACAGAGGAGCCAGAGGAAGAAACAGGCCCAGAGGATGTGTCACCAACGCACAACTCTTCTTCCTCCAATGAGGCCATCATGCCACCGCCACCTACAATGGCAGATGACTTCAAACAATTTCAAGACCTCTTTAAGAGAATCGCACTAAGCCAGGACATCCCATTAGAGGAGGTCCAGGAAAACCAACATAAGCTGCTCAAAATCTTGCAACCTTCCTCAAACATTGCACTTCCAATAGATGATGTAATTCTGGAACCCGCTGAAATGGTATGGCATACACCAGCCACCATCCCTCCCACATGCAAATAGGCTGATAGAAAATACTACGTGCCAGACAAGGAAATGGACTTTCTCTTTTCCCACGCACCACCAAACTTGTTAGTAGTTGAGGTGGCAAACCATCACTCCAAACAACCCCAGTCCAGATCCAAACTTGAGGACAAAGACCACAAGAGACTAGACCTCTAAGGATGGAAGGTCTACACCTCATCCACTTTACAATCCTGGGTCACTAACTATAGCACCCTTCTGGCGGAATATGATTATGACAATTACGGGAAGTTATTTGAGTTTATGACTGAACTTCCTGAAGATAAAAGAGCACAATTCAAGACGTTGCTCACCGAGGGACAACTAGTAGCCAGGACTGCCCTAGAAGCTTCCCTGGATGTTGCCAGTACGGCAGCACACGCCACAGCTATTGTAATGTGCAGAGCATCTTGGCTCTTGTCATCCGGCATCCCAAAAGAGCTTCAGATTCAGGTGGAAGACCTCCCCTTTGACAAAGATAAATTGTTCTCATCTAAGACTGATGAGGTACTCCACTCTATGAAAGACTCACATGCGACTGGGCATCTACGCACCTCCTACTAAGAGAAAGCGCTATCAGCCTTACCACCATGCCAGAGAGTCACAATTCAACCCTCCGCAGTCCAGACCGTATGAGTCCAACAGACAAAGAAATAGATCTCTGAGGCACCAACTCTCACAACCTCAACAAGCGGCTTCACAACCACCACCTAACAAGCAATGGTTTTGAAAGGTTGGTCGAGGGTCTGAATGACCTCCCCCTCACATCAGTGCCATTTCGCCCATTTAGCCACCAATTGAGACACTTCTACCATGCAAGGGAGTGCATCACACAAGGTTGTTGGGTCTTAGAAATCATAAGGTCGGGCTATACCATCCCCTTTATTTCTTGTCCCCCCATCCTACTCTCTTCCCCGTCCCTCTTCTCATGAGCACCTCTTAAGGCAGGAGATAGATCATCTTCTGCATCTCGGTTCTGTGGAAGCAGTACCTACACAATACAGAGGGAAGGGTGTCTATTCCCACTAGTTTTTGACCCAGAAGAAAAATGGAGGATGGAGATGTATACTAGACATACAGAAACTCAACTCAAATTCCTATGCTCCTACAAATTCAACATGGTCACATTAGGCACAACAATCTCAGCGCTGGAACAGAGGGACTGGTTTTCAGCCCTCGACCTACAAGACACATATTTCCACATTACCATACACCCATCTCACAGACGATTCCTCCGATTCACAGTTGGACACGACCATTTCTAGTATAGGGTACTCCCCTTCAGACTGTCCTCTGGACCAAGGGTATTCTCCAAAACGCTTGTGGTCATAGCAGCACAGCTGTGCAAGCAAGGGATCATATTCTTCCCAGACCTAGATGACTGCCTCTAGAAAGGCCCAAATCAGGCAGAGACAAAAAAAAAATTACCTGACTGACCATCACCCTCTTCCAAAAATTAGGGTTGCAGTTGAACACACAAAAGTCAACACTGATACCCACGAAACAACTGGTCTTCATTGGAGCACACCTTGATTCAGTTCAAGCCAGAGCATTTCTACCTTGAACCAGATTTAGGACTATAAAGAATCTCATAGACACCATCTCCATCTGCCCACGAATCATGGCAAGAATCCGTCTACAACTACTAGGACACATGGCTGCCACCATATGCATGGTAAAACATGCCAGATGCCAAGGCTGCCTGGGTTCAGTATACAAACCCATCAAACACAATCTGAACAAGTTGGTAACACCACCTCCCAAAGTGCTAGAATCCCTTTGGTGGTGGACGAGACCAGAGAATTGTTGTTCAGGGATCCCCTTTCAACAAGCACTACCCTCAATTATGATCACAGCAGATGCCTCCTAGTTTGGTGGGGGTGCATGCCTGGATCATCACACAATCTAGGGCAGATGGTCACCAACGGCAACACATCTCCATATCAACTTACTGGAACTCAGAGCGATATGGAGTGCCTGTCTCCATTTTCTTCCACTCATAAGCAACGAGACAGTACGAGTGATGACAGACAATATTGCATGCATGTTCTACATAAACAGACAAGGGGGAGCATGATCCCATTCCCTATGCATCAAGGCCATCAAACTATGGAATTGGTGTATCCATCACCACATTGACATCTCAGCCTCATACCTTTCTGGATGCCAAAATACCACAGCCGACACTCTAAGCAGAAGGTTCTGACAGGAGCACAAATGGAAAATGAATCCCACAGTCTTACAACAGACATTCCAAAGATGGCATTCCACCATCGATCTATTCGCCACATCTCAGAATCACAAATGCCTGCTATTCTGTTTGAGGGCAGGATTAGGACCTCAATCTTTAGGGTATGCCTTCCTATGCACATGGGACAAGATGCTCCTGTGTACATTCCTGCCAATCCCACTAATCCTGAGTCCTGCACAAGATACAGGACGAAAATGCCCAAATCATCCTGATAGCATGGCCCAGACAGACCTAGTACCTGTACCTGTTATGCATGACTGCACTTCACGAACTCGCCCATTGAGATCAGATCTCCTCTCACAAGCCAACGGTCAGATCCTCCATCCGAACCTGGAGAAACTCCATATGAAAGCACGTCTCCTCCATGGTTCCAGCAACATGAGTTAACCTGTCTGGAACAAGTCAGACACATGTTATTGAACAGCAGATGTACATCCACACGCAATATTTACCTGCAAAAATTGAAAAGATTTTCCATATTGAGTTAGAACAAACAGTTCACTCCGAAAGCTACACCGCTGTCAGTAGTGCTAGAATATCTCTTGGAGCTAAAGAATTCCAGACTGTCCACGAGCTCTATTAAAGTACATCTCATAGCAGTCACAACTTTCCTCTGTAAGATCGATGGATTTTCGATATTTGCACATGCGACCACAAAACGTTTTCTTACTGACCTTCAGAATCTCTACCCTGAAGTACAGCCACCCATGCCTACATGGGACTTAAATCTAGTTCTCAAAGGCCTTATGAGACCCCCCCCCCTTCGAACCACTGGCTACCTGCTCCCTATTGCACACATCACATCCACTAGAAGGGTCAGTCAGAAAAGTGCACTAGTGGCCAACCTGCCATACACTATCTTTTTTAAAGACAGGATCACATTGTGGCCCCACCCAAAATTCCTCCCTAAAATAGCTTCAACCTTCCATATTAATCAACATATTGACCTCCCTACATTCTGTCCTAAACCACACAGAAACACACAGGAGGCCGTGTCTCATACCCTCGATGTTCAACGTGCTATAGCCTTTTATTTGGACAAAACAAAGTCTTTCCACAAATCTCCAACGCTGGTCATCTTGATGACGGAATGATCCAAGGGCTCTGCTATATCGAAACATAGACTATTTAAGTGGATCTCAAGCTGCATACACTTACGTTATAAAACATATAAGACAGAACCCCCAATGGGTGTCAGATCCCATTCTACATGATTCATAGCAGCATCTATTGCATTTCTAAATAGTGTATCCATTTCAGAGATCTGCTACATGGGCCTCAGAACATACGCTCACTAACTACTATGCAGTTATACAGCCTCCAGAGCCAATGCCATATTAGGCCTAACGGTCCTCTCCTCTACTATGTATGCAACTTCAAAGTCTCCCCAACAGTAGTGGACACTACTCTACAGTCACCAGAAGTGGAGCACCCACAGGGACAGCACTCGAAGAAGAGAGGGTTACTCACCTTGTGCAGTAATTGAGGTTCTTAGAGATGTGTGTCCCTGTGGGTGCTCCACTACCCAGTCGCCTCCCCTCTACTTTGGAGTTTGATACAAGGACTCTATGGTAGAGAAGGAACTGAGGGGGTCAGGCCGCGCGTGCACTAAACAAGACTCCAATGGTGCCGCAAGACAGCTATTGTGCACGCGCGGTCTGTCCAACCACTGCTACCAAAAATCTCAGATCAGTGGCGTCGGGATGCACCAACACCTGAAGTGGAGCACCCATGGGGCACATCTCAAAGAACCTCAGTAACTGCACAAGGTGAGTAACTCTGTCTTCTAGGTGCAAGGAAGGGTGCATGGAAGAAAATCTGAAGATGCGTGGAAAGAGGACAGAAACACCGTGATAGCTGTTTTTTTGAGTGGAAAGTGTAAAGGCTAACAAAGTTAGGCAAAATCTGGGTTATGCTGGCTTGTGAATGCTAGATAGGGAAACTTAAATACTGTGTAGAAGATTAGGAAGGGAGCTAGTAAAGGAGTTGAAGAAACTAAACTAAAGCAGTTTGTCACATAAATATTCAAAAGATTTTCATAAATAATACTAGTTAAGTAGATAATTAAGTAGTTTTCTCTGCACACTTTTTAACAAAACACTTCTTACCTTTGTCAGGTAGGAGGAAATCTGCACTGTATCATTTCTTTTCAGAGACTTAACTGGCAAAGGTTTGGTCCTTGGAACTTCCCATTTGGAAACATTAGACGAGATATGCAACCACAAGCACAAGGAATTGCGAAATCTGAAAGCGAAGACAATATCACCAAGAAACAGCATGGACATCTGGGTAGATCTTTCAGTGCTGGTTTTCATCAAGAGTCCATGTGGAAGAAAATGTGTAATCTTCATGAGAGGAGGAACAGTGGATATCAGAGTTATACTGATTATGATGGGAATGATAGAAATTAACTTAGTACAGCACAACTAATGTACTAAAGTTTTGCGAAGACATGGTAGGAGTTTATTAAGCCTAGAGTAGGTATGACTAGAAATGGTATAAAAGGCAATCTCATAGTTATTTAAATACATACTTCTGTGTATGGTTGTGATGGGTGAGATCAGATGTGAAAACTAACAAATAAGCACAGATTATTGTACTTTGTAATCAGAGTAAATATAATAAGCAAACTGTCACTTCAAATAATTGAACTGCATTTTGGGACCGTGGAAAAAACAAAAACAAATTGTGGTTAAAGCCATTTATGTAAACAAACAGCATTGAAAAATATTCAAAGCATGAACCTTTATATCTTATTACATTCCAAATGATTATCCTGCATACTATATAAGGATAAAAGTGTAGACATTTCCTTCCTTTCTAACATTTTATTTTTATTTTAAATGCAATAAGGCTCCCACTGTCAATTAGAAATATTGTAATACAAAAAACTTGTCAAACATAACTGAGTGGGTGGTCTCAGTCTAATTCCCAGTGGACTAGTGTCCATGTCCCTTAAAATAATGATATTTTGCCAACTGGTACAAATTAGTATCTGAAAAGCCTGAGATTGATTGTACAGGGGAAAATGACATTACTCTGGGTCAGGCTTCAGGCACAACAGTAGGGTGGGCTTGTGCTGTTACCCCTCTTCTGCCTGTTCTGTAGATAAAGTAGTGGATTTTTACGACAGCACCTTTGTGAGCACTGAATTTGCTTCATTTTCCACAGGCTTCTTAAATAAAAATGAAGTTGAATTTGCTGATAACCAAGCTGAACACACTTTGGCCTGTTGGCTGTTCTTTTCCTTCATTGTGTCTCCAAATTTCTTAGTGTTTTTACTTGTTAATTTTTCTATGAGGGGTGACACTATTAAGTACCAAAAAATGCTAGCAGCCCTAACAGTATATCTGTCAGCAAACAATTTATATTTTTCAGGTTTCCATGTAAAGCACCTATATTTGGACTAATATAACTTTCTTTGCCCCAAAACATTTTAGCAGTTATAACATTCTACATACAAATGATGAGCTCAAGGATTAATTTTGTTGACATGAACACTTGTCATGGAATGCAGGGTTTTTTGTGGTTTGCTGCTTTTGTTAACCAAAAAACGGGAAACTTTTAGACAATTTTCTTCATCCAATAAAATTTGTTTTCTACTTTGTCATTTGTTTGTTTTGGGAATGTCCTTATTCTTAGCCTTGAAGAGTTTATCCTCTAACTGAGGGACTATTCTTGCTTCTCTCACTCTGGAGTTGCCCCACTGAAGTTTCCTGAATGATGCCTTTATGACTAAGTCTATAATATGTCTGGGATATATTAAGCATATGAATTTAAAAGGGCAGCTTTTCTTTTCTATAAGAGAGACTAATTTGCAGGGGAAGTAAAGGCATGTATAGGATAAGCAGGACATTTGATAATGGTGTTACCCCACTATTTGGACTTAAGGTATTCCAGTACTGGCCCATTTCTGGTAGGGGACATTGATGCTTTTCTCCTTCAATTATAAGACTAAGGAAATGTTGATAAACTTGGGACCTTTTCAATTGTTACATTTTTATTTAGCAGGGCTAATGTCCATTTTGCTAATCTAGCACTAGAAACATGTCCATCATTAGTTTTTCGTGTTAATACATATTTCACAGGTGAATGCGATGTCTTAAGAAGCACTAGGGATAGTCCTACTAAATACACTCAATGTTGCAAAACCCAAACCAAGGCTAATACCTCTTTCTCACAAGGAGTAAATTCTTGTTCCACTCAATTCAGAACCTTAGAGGCATATGCCACTGGTTGAAGACCTGTTCCATCGTCTTGACTTAATACAGTAGTCATTCCAGTACTGGTAGTAGCCAATTGGAGCCTAAAAGTTTGTCCTACTTTTGGGTATGCTAAACCTGGGGCTTGTGCTAATGCTTTCTTAAAATGCATACAAGCTTTCTGCTGTTCTAATCCCCATTCCCAGTTATTACCCTTTTTAAATAACTTATACCCTGGGCTAGCTTTCTCTGCATAATTCTCTTGAGAAATTTGTCATACCCCAAAACTATCTTAAAGTAGATAAACCTCTGGGGGCTGGTAATTTTTGGAATAATTCTACCCTTTGTTTATCTGGTGATCGTCCCTCTTGTCCTAACGTTACTACTAGATAGTTTACCTGCTGTTGGCATATTTGAGCTTTTCCTGGACTAACCTTAAACATTGTTTCCTTTATTTTCTGTAATACGTGGTATAATATTTCTAAATTCTCTTACTTAGTTTTTGTGCTTATAAAGGATATCATGTACATATAATATGATGTTATCCTTATGAGGCATGTTATCCCATATTTGTTCATGTGCATATGGCAGATAGCAGCGCTGTTATGGAAACCTTTTGGAGATTGACAAAAACAAAACTGTCTTCCTTGGAATGTAAAGGCAAACTTGTACCAGGAGTCCAGATGCAAAGGAATTGCAAAGAATGCATTGGCTAAATCTAAACCAGTGAACCATCATGCTCCTCCCATAACAGAGGCAATTACTTCGGGATACTTTACTACTACTGGAGCTGTCATTGGAGTCCATTCCAGAATTTTACAGTCCACCGAGGGAAGAGCCAGAAGAATATCAAAGGCCACCTCCCGTAGCTCCAATTAATACCTCCACAGTAACCAAAACTACACTACGAAATTAGGTCAATTTTATAGAAGTCAATCTTTAGTATGTGATTTTATACAGTTGATTCTGCATGTCCCCACTAAGTGCATTAGGTCGGCGGAGTGAGTCCTCAATACCAGGGCTAGCATCGACTCATGGAGCGGTGCACTGTGGGTAGCTATCCCACAGTCCCTGCTGCCCATTGGAATTCTGGGCTAAGCTTCCAATGCCTGATGGAGCAAAAACATTGTTGCAGGTGGTTTTGGGTAGAATCTGTGCAGTCTCCCCTCCCTCCTTCCTTGAAAGCAACGGCAAGCAATCATTTTGCGACTTTTTCCTGGGTTATCCATGCAGACGCCATAGCACAGCAAGCATGGAGCCCGCTCAGCTGCACACTGCTTTTGTGAGCATTGTAAACACCTCGTGCATTATCCTGCAGTATGTGCAGAGCCTAGCTAGGAGCTGCTAGCATGAAGAAGATTGTGAGGACACGGACACAGACGTTCCTGAAAGCACGGGATGTGGCAATTGTGATATCATGGCGGCACTGGGGCACGTTGATATAGTAGAATGCCGATTCTGGGCCCAGCAAACAAGCACAGACTAGTGGAACCGCATAGTGTTGCAGGTACGGGATGAATTCCAGTGGCTGCAAAACTTTTGCATGCGTAAGGCCACTTTCATGGAACTTTGTGAGTTGATTTCCCCCACCCTGAAGCACAGGAATACCAAAATAAGACCGGCCCTGACAGTTGAGAAGCAAGTGGCAATAGCCCCGTGGAAGCTTGCAACGCCTACTGCTACCGGTCAGTCAGGAATCAATTCGGAGCAGGCAAGTCTACCATGGGGGCTGCTGTGATCCAAGTAGCCAGGACGATCAATACCCTTCTGCTAAGAAGGGTAGTAACTCTGGGAAATATGCAGGTCCTAGTGGATGGCTTTGCTGCAATGGGGTTCCCTAACTGTGGTGGGGCGATAGATGGAACGCATATCCCTATCTTGGCACTGGACCACCTTGCCAAAGAGTACATAAACCGCAAGGGGTACTTCTCAATGGTGTTGCAAGCACTGGTGGATCACAAGGAACATTTCACCAACATCAACATGGGATGGTCAGGAAAGGGGCATGACGCTCGCATCTTTTGGAACTCTGGGCTGTTCGGAAAGCTGCAAGAAGGAACTTTCTTCCCAGACCAGAAAATTATTGTTGGGGATGTTGAAATGCCAATAGTTATCCTTGGGGACCCAGCCTACGCCTTAATGCCATGGCTCATGAAGCCATACACAGGCAGCCTGGACATCAGTAAGGAGCAGTTCAACTATAGGCTGAGCAAGTGCATAATGGTGGTAGAATGTGCCTTTGGAGTTTAAAAGGGCACTGGCGTAGTTTGCTGAGTAGGTTAGACCTTAGCGAAAGCCATATTCCTGTTGTTATTACTGCTTGCTGTGTGCTTCATAATATCTGTGAGAGTAAGGGGGAGATGTTTATGGCGGGGTGGGAGGTTGAGGCAAATCACCTGGTGGTCAGTTTTGAAAGCCAGACACCAGGGCAATTAGAAGAGCACACCGAGGTGCGCTGCACATCAGAGAGGCTTTGAAAACCAGTTTCATGACTGACCAGGCTACGGTGTGACAGTTGTGTGTGTTTGTCCTTGATGCAAAGCCACCCCCGTTGGTGAATGTACTTCCCTGTAAGCCAATCCCATGCCCTCCCCCCCCCCCCTTCGACCACAGTTGGCGCCAATGGAAGGGAACAAGACCCACTGCCAGCCAGGGCTTCATCCTCGTCCTTGCCTGATGAGGTTGTGGCGAGCATGTCGACAGCCCTGGCGGACAGCAGAGTGCTGCAGCAGCTGCTCAGGAGGGTGGCACAGAATCTGGGGATCCAGGCAGAGGCGGTGGTGGAGGACACTGATGCCATGGTCGACATTCTCGCCCTCTCGGGTCCCTCCCACATTGCTCTGTCACTAATTAAAACAAGACCTTGTGGCAGACCCCTGCGCTCTTTGTCTCCAAATGCAAAGAGGAATGAGTGCAGGTACTTTGTCCCATCAAAGGGCTATGAGCACCTGTACACCCACCCTCCGCCAGACTCCCTGGCAGCCAACCAGCGGGAGCGCCAAGGCTACCAGGGCCCCTCCCCAAAAATCTAAGAGGCAGAAAAGTTAGACCTATTTGACAGGAAGGTTTACTTGATGGCGGGGGGAGGGAGGTTGCAGCTCCGTATATCTAACGAAGAAGCCATCCTCAGTAGATATAACTACAACTCCTGTGGAGCAATGGCCGAATTCATGGAGCTGCTGCCACAGGACTCCGGTGCAGAGTTTTCCATGCTCGTCAAGGAGGGCAAGCTCATCGCCCAAGCGTCGCTGCAAGCGGCGCTGGACATTGCGGACGCAGCCACCCGCATCATGGCAATGGGGGTTGCCATGAGGAGGAGCTCATGGCTACAGGTTTCTGACCTCCCCTATGAGGTCCAGAAAATCATACAGGACCTCTCCTTCGAGGGCTCAGCCCTCTGTTCAGAAAAAATACTCAAGGCTCCATAGCCTAAACGACTCAAGGGCCACCCTTTAGTTCATGGACTCCATACCCCAGCGACACAGCGGAGGCATTGTAGGCCGCAGCCCCCACCACGGTTCTACCGTCTGCAGAACAGGCAGGATGGTTCCCGGAGGAGGAACAGAAACGTCAGGAAGAGGCCCCACACTTCCTCAGGCCAGGGCTCTGGCCAGATGAAGCCATCTTCTAGCCAGGAGCAGGCCTTTTGAAGATGTGCATGGGGGTGTAAAGAAAGAAGCTCCTTGGTTAAATTGTGCATGCTTGGGACACATCCATGTAGGGTGTACGTATGAAATTAATAAGGATTATGTATAGGTTTTTATTATGTAATGGTTGTCATATGTTTATGCGTCCTGAGATTGTCCATGAACAGGTTTTGTGAAGTTTCAGTTCACTGCAAAAGGCAAAGGGTGGGAAGCAAAGAAAGAGTGGGAACCTATCAGGTGAGAGTTGCCTAGAAACCAGAAGGGTATATAGGGAAGCTGGTCAGGTAGGGATGGGGCTTTTTCTCAGGAGAGAGGGAAGGTTGCTGCCTGCTGCACTGTGACTTTAAGTACAGCTGCAGTCAAGATCTCTCTTTCCATAACAGCAGGGATTAGCTGTCAGCCCATGATAGCTTCTGCTATTAGTGAGTGCATTGCTGTCGGGGTTTGTTTTGTTGGGGAGCACACTCGCAGACACTTAGAGCTAGGTTCTTACTTGCAGCCACGATGGCACAAAGAGGTTAGGGTGGGAAACTAGTGTTAGGGACACTCATCTGAACTCCATCGTCAGCAGTCCTTGTCGGAGGGGGCATCTGATCCAGCTCAGCTAGGAATCAATCATCCAGCAGTGTTGCCTGTGGAGAAGTTGAGGTAGAAGCTTTTCAATTACCACCTTGTAATGTTGCCTGCCTGTGTGCTTGCCTGTGTGTGTATGTTAGGTTAAGGCTCTATTGTTATTCCCCTCCCTTCCCTTCCTCCCTTTACATCCTCCCGTAGTAATTAAAGAAAAATTTACATTCATACAGAAGGGTGGGTGGCATTCTTCCTAGGCAAACTCTGACAGATGGGTGAGGAGGGGACCTGCAAGGGATTAGTAACCTCCTGTCAATTTCTGATCCAGAGCCTTCGTCCCCAAAGCGAAGGAGGGGCCTCAGGTCCATTCTGGACCTGCGGGAGCTCAACAAGTTCATAGGCAGCTTGAAGTTCCGCATGGTTTCCCTAAGCACAACCTTCCCTTCCCTGGACCCGGGAGACTGGTACACTGCCCTCGATATGAAGGATGCTTATTTTCACATATCTTTCACCCTGGCTCACAGACTCTTCCTCCACTTTGTAGTGAACAAGGTGCATTACCAGTTCACAGCCCTCCCATTCGGGCTTTGCACAGCACCTCACGTCTTCACCAAGTGTATGGCAGTTGTAGCAGCTTTTCTCTGCCGCCACCACGTACATGTCTACTCTTACCTGGTCGACTGGCTCCTCCGGGCCCGCTCCCGTCAGCAAGTGGAATCGCAGGTCAATATAGTCAGAGACACATTCGACTAATTAGGTCTCATACTCAACGTCAGCAAATCAGTGCTCACCCAAACTCAAAGGATAGAGTTCATTGGAGCCATTCTGAATGCGACTTAAGTGAGAGAGTTCCTGCCAGAGACACATCACCTGACCCTCTCGCCAGATAATCAGCAACCTTTGCAGCTTCTCTTCCACCACAGCGAGGCAGTGTCTCAGGCTACTAGGCCATATGGTGTCCTGCACAAACATGGTTCAGCATGCCAGGCTGTGACTCAGATCCTTGCAAGCGGGCCACGACAGTCTGGACACAGTACTGACCATCCCTCGACACACCCTTGATTCACTACAGTGGTGGCTGAATCCCCATGCAGTAGGCATCGGGGTTCCTTTTCACCCACCCCAACCCACCTTGACTTTAGGCACAGACGTGTCTGCGTTGGGCTGGGGAGTGCACCTCGGAAGACTAAAAATGCAGGGCTTATGGCAAGTAGAGGAACTGGCTCTACATATCAACATCAAAGAACTCAGGGCGATCTGCCTCGCCTGCCAAGCTTTTCTGATGTGCTTGCAGGGCCATTGTATAGCAGTGTTGATGGACAACACTGTTGCCGGCACCCAGTGCCCAGAGGCAAAACAACAGCAGGGGTTTGTTACCCGGTATGCTTCACTCAATAATCATAATGGGGTGGAGAAGCAGAAAAGTTTATTTGCAACAACTCAGTTGTTCGTTGCTATAGCAGAGCAGATAAAGGGATTGCTCGTCTCTTCCCAGAGGATCTCCTCCTGGATCACAGCTTGTATCCACACCTGTTATTACTTGGCGAAGGTTCCTCTGCCTACCATCACAGCTCACTCCACAAGGGCACAGCCTTTCTAGCCCAAGTACCTCTCCAGGAAATCTTCAGGGCTGCGACGTGGTTTTCTGTGCATACCTTCACATTGCACTATGCCATTGTTCACCAATCTAGGAACGATACGGCCTTCAGCAGAGCGGTACTTCAGTCAGCAATACCTTGACTCCAACCCCATCTCCTAGGTAAGGCTTGGGAGTCACCTAACTGGAATTGATATGAGCAAGCACTCGAAGAAGAAAAAATGGTGTGACAGGGTCAGGCCAGATGGCTACAGCAGAGTAATAGAAGGCAGATATATTAGCCCCAGGCTAAGTAGGTCCCTTTTCCCTGGGTAAGGTAACAGGGAAGGTTCCAGAACAATCAGGAACCTTCTGGAGACAATTAAGATAGACAGTCTGATTAGAACACCTGCAGCCAATCAAGAAGCTGCTAGAATCAATTAAGGCAGGCTAATCAGGGCACCTGGGTTTTAAAAAGGAACTCCCTTCAGTTTGTGGTGTGCGTGTGAGGAGCTGGGAGCAAGAGGCACTAGGAGCTGAGAGTGAGAACGCATACTGTTGGAGGACTGAGGAGTACAAGCATTATCAGACACCAGGAGGAAAGTCCTATGGTGAGGATAAAGAAGGTGTTGGGAGGAGGCCATGGGGAAGTAGCCCAGGGAGTTGTAGCTGTTGCACAGCTGTTCTAGGAGGCACTCTAAACAGCTGTATACTACAGGGCCCTGGGCTGGAACCTGGAGTAGAGGGTGGGGCCGGGTTCCCCCCAAACCTCCCAACTCCTGGTCAGACACAGGAGTTGTTGTCCTGGAATGTGGGTTCACGAAAATGGCCAAACTGAGGGCTGCTGTGAAGCTCCAAGGCGAGCAAATCCGCCAATAAGCGCAAGACCCACCAAGGTAGAGGAGGAACTTTGTCACAATGGTTACTCACCTTTTGTAACTGTTGTTCTTCAAGATGTGTTGGTCATATCTATTCCATCCCCCCGCCCCCCACCATCTTTCCCTCTGTTAGAGTAGCCGGCAAGAAGGAACTGAAGGGGGGTTGGGCCAGCAGGGTGGTATATAAAGTGCCATACTGGTGCTGCTCCAGGGCGGCCTGAGGGGTAGTCACTAGGGAAAAGTTTCTGACAGCTGTGCATGTGGCATGCGCACACACCTAACTGGAATAAATATGAACAACACATCTCAAAGAACAAAGGTTACAAAAGGTGAATAACCATTTTTTCTGCTACCAAGCCAGCAGGGGGCCACCACAGCAGCTACCCCAGCAGCTACCAAGAGGGCTTCCGTCTCTCCTACCTGAGGAGCCACTTTACCTCAGGAGTAGGCAGCTGTTCGGCACAGCAGCTACTGGAGACTGCCATCAGCAAACTGTCATCGCTCACAAACTGTGACAGAGCAGAAGGACCCTTTTATTTGAGATGGTTTAGAGGGATTCTAGAAGAAAACCCTTGTAAGTTCAACCTTCTTCTATTTTATTATCCTAGACCGTATGGATTTTGCTTGTAAATAAAGCTGGTATCTGTGGTCTGAGTGAGATCTTCCCCTACCCATCTAGTAACTGCCTGGCCAGTGCTTACTGGATGCCTAGCCTTAAGTAGTTAGTAGTGAATGTTTAATTGACATATTGTTATATACAGTTATCAACTGAAATTGGAATTATAGTTTTGCATCTTTATTTGCTGCGTCGCTTCATTCTCTTTTCAACTGTAACCCCTATTATATCTATCTCTATAATATTACTGTAACCACTCATTTCTAAATAAATATTATTTTTGTTTTCAAAGATTTACTGCTTACTTGTCTATTCTTGATCGGAGGGCTGTATCCGTGTCCTTTCAAGGGCCAGCAAGGCTAGTTTCCCTGGCAATTCCTTTTGAGTGGGCCTCAACGTTGGTTACCAGTTTAGATAATTGCAGAATAAAGGTTTTAACTTAAAAGCAGTGTCTTAGGCAACATCATTGGTATAGTATAATTGAATTAAATCTTCCAGTAACACTTCTGGAGGCAAGTGTCAGGTATACGTACAGGGTGGCCAGCCCAGTGGAGTTGGTGTTTCGTCACCTGCACTTCTATACTGCTGAAGTTGGCTGCAGAGAGAATGCAGAAGTTAGTGCGTCAGTCTTCCCAGCTGATCCTCCTGAGGCAGTGCTGAGACGTCTGTCCGTTACCTAGGTCTCACACCCATACAGAAGGGTGGGGATGACAATAACCTTGTAAACCAAGGTCTTGGTGCCTGTTTGCAGATCCCTATAATTGGAGACTTGTTTGTGTAGTCTTCCAAAGGAAGTTCTGGCACAATGGATCCTGTATTCAATTTCTGTGTCAATGCTGGCTTTTTGAGAGAGGTGGCTGCCAAGGTATGGAAAATGGTCCATATTTTCCAGGGTTCTCCGAAGCAACAGTGCCTGGATCTAAAACTTCTAGGTAACTGTCAATGCTTACTGAGATATGAGTTAGGTCAGAGCTTATCTCTTGGGTTACCTTGAATACTTGAATCAAGTCTTCAATAAATTCCACTTGTACTGAGTCAGAATGACATTAAGATCGTCAGAAGAAAAGAAGAGCCCACTTATTTTCCAGCAAGGATAAAATCATGTAGTAAGTGGAATGCCAACTGGTAATGAAATCTCAAATTAGCTGGGTAATAGCCTGGTCTTTTGTATGCCAACAATTGAGAAGTCCTTGAAAAGCCCAGTCAACCTCTCTCTGACCAGCCTGAATTATTGCTCCAAAGCCATGAATGTCCAACCAAGGGATTCAGAGAAGTGGACACGGCATGCCAGCAGGGCAACATGCATGTCTTAGTTGAAGTTTGGATGCTTAAAGGCTGTTGCAGAGGTGATTCTGAATCTACATTTCTTAAGCAGGGGTTGAAGAATAAATCAACTACAAACAGCCCCCTTCCCAACTCCAGTAGCCCCGAAGCTCCACCACCTGTTCCCTACTTCCCAATCCTGGTCAGCTCAGGGCCTGACTCCTCAGCCCAGCAGCTCTGAACCACCTGGCAGTCTGAGTTTATATGAGTGAATGGGAGGAGGGACAGACCAGCCAAAATAATAATAATGCAAAGTGAGCGGGTCAGCTAAGGCCGATGCTGCCTTTTCAAGGCCACTGTTCCTGTATGATCATTGACCCACCATGTCTTTCAGGCCCTGTTAAACACTGTTACCTGGAGTTCTTTCAACCCAAAGCTCTTGGCAACTTTTACTCTGTGCGAGGTGGTGTCGGGAAATAAATCAAGGGAGACATGGCCATCCAACTGATAGATGGCTGGCACAAACAGGGCAACACAAGAGTGCTTTCACTTAAAGCTAAACTTAGTCTCAAGCACTTACGTCCACAACAGGTTAGTAAAACACCCCCAACCCTTGATAATTACCGAAGCTGAGTGTGGCTCTCAAGTGGCACAGCAGCAGCCTTCCGGTGGCCAAATCTTCCGTCTGCCGGTGGAGACCACAAGATGCGTCCAGAGGGAGAGTCTCTGAAGAAACCCTCCCCAAGAGTCCCCCTAACTCAGACTTTTCCCCCTAATTTATACATTAGTAAAACAATGACATGTCACTTAAAGAAAACTTGTGAAGCAAGCAGTTTCAAAGGTGAAGCAAGAGGTTTCCTTCTGGTCACCAATTAACCAGGTACGGTCAGACACATTCCTGAGGGCACACGGACAAGCTTCCTGTTCTTCTAAAATGCATGTATCAGCAATTTCAACACAATTCTTATCAGGAAGGACGCGGGGTCAAGCTGCCCTTTCTGTGGCACTCAAAACCCCCTCCCCTCCTGCCTTGGTTAAGCTAAGCCTGCTGCAGGCCAATTTACGGCCTGTTGACATGGCTACTTTTAGCAATAAGCAGTAGTGGTTTCAGGCACTTTACTGGTTTGCCAAAATCTCCCTGTACAGTCCCTCTTCCTCCTTCCCTGCTACCTCGGGGCCTGCCCTTCCACAGCCAGTGCGTCCCTGAGCCCTAGGGTTACAAACTTTCTAATGTCAGAAAACAGAACAGCCTCCCCCTGCCCCTTTTTCCCCCAAGGCACTGCCTTTGCCCCACCCCTTCCCTGAGGCCCTACCCTCTCCTCACTTCATTCCCCCCTCCCTCCGTTGCTTGCTCTGAAATCTACAAGAGAGGAAGTCTACAAGATGAAACAAAACCAGGAGGGTGTTCTGTTTATGAATAAAGACAAAGGATTGTTCTGGTATATGTTGGTTTGCAAGGAAACACACGGGGTTCCTCACTGAGGAAGCAAGCTGACAGCATGCTTGATCATGAAAGAGGATTCCAGCCAACCTGGCTGTAAAAGGTTGTAAGGATTTGGGGTAAGCATTACACTACAAGACATGAGAGTATCTAATTAATTAAGTCTAGCCACTAGGATGCGTGTTATGATTTTATTTTATATGTAACCATGTTTCCAATATGTCTACTTGCTGTTACTTGAATCTCTGTGTTCTGTTAAATAAACTCATATTTGATTTCACTATAAACATATCTAAATGCTGTGAGTTAATCAGAGTAGTGATCTGAGTGGAACTGGTAAGCTGGGGTGTACTGTTTCTCTTTGGAAGCAGCAAATCCATGAATTCTGTGAGTGTCCTGGGGACCAGAGTCTGGACACTCCAGGGAGATGCTCAGAGGGCTCAAGCATTGGGGTGTGCCAATCACTTAACCTGTAGAGCAGAGGTGGGCAAACTATGGCCCACGGGCCACATCTGTCCTGCAGGACCCTCCTGCCCGGCCCCATAGCTCCTGGTCTGGGAGGCTAGCCCCCGGCCCCTCCCCTACTGTTCCCTCTCCCCCACAGCCTCAGCGCGCTGCCGGCGCAGTTGCAGAGCCGCGGCCTGACCCGGTGCTCTTGGTGGCGTGGCTGTAGCACCGCCAGCCATCGGTGCTCCAGGCAGCACTGTAAGGTGGCAGGGAGCGGGGGGTGGGATAGAGGGCAGGGGAGTTGGGGTGGTGGTCAGGGGGCGGGGGTGTGGATAGGGGTCAGGGCGGTCAGAGGGCAGGGAACAGGGGGTTGGATGGGGCAGGGGTCCTGGGGGGGGCAATCAGGAAGGAGAGGGGGGGTTGGATGGGGTGGCGGGGGGGCAGTCAGGGGCAGGGGTTCCGGGGGCCGTCAGGGGACAGGGAGAAGTGGTGGTTGGATAGGGCAGGGGTCCCTAGGGGGCAAGTCAGGAATTAAATGGGGGGTTGGATGGGGCGGCAGGAGGCAGTCAGGGTTGGGGGTTCCGGGGGTGGTCAGGGGACAGGGAGCAGGGGGTGGTGGATGGGGTAGGAGTCCCGGGGAGGCCGTCAGGGGACAGGGGTTGTTGGATGGGGCAGGAGTCCCGGGAGAGCCGTCAGGGGGTGAGAAGTGGGCGGGGGAAGGGGGGTGGATAGGAGGCAGGGGCTGGGCCACACCTGGCTCTTTGGGGAGGCACAGCCTCCCCTAACCAGCCCTCCGTACAATTTTGGAAACCTGATGCGGCCCTCAGGTCAAAAAGTTTGCCCGCCCCTGCTGTAGAGTAACAGCAGGGCCTGCGAGGTTTAGAGAGGAGTGCTTGAGTTGCCTGTGAAGCTGGAGGCTGACCCATGGCTGGCGCAGACAAGGCTTCCTCACGCTATGAGCAGATGGTAGCCAGGAGCCTCACAACCCTGGATACTCTTGGAAAGCATCACACATGTCAACGCAGCTGGGGTCTTGAGAGGTCTGAGGAACTAGTTTTGGGATTTAGGGCAGCTGGACTGCAGAGTGCCATTACTCAAGGAAGGGTTCATGTTGTGTAATGGTTGTCGTGGTAATAGAATCTTGTTGAAAGATGAAAGTGCACAATGAAAATAGTTTTCAACTATAGTTTTCAACATCCAGTCGATTCCTTTGTTTCATTTTTATTATGACTAAACTTGAAAAGCTTTTTTCACAGAGGTACATCGATGAAAACGGAAAAATAATACGCAGCGCTGCTTCCCCAACTTTCGGGTAAATTGGGAAATATTTTATCCACAATTCCTCTGGGCTTAAGTTTTCAAAAATATGTTTCGCACTTGAATCATATTTCATTTCGAGTGCTTGTTCTTGCAATATTCCTGGCAATGAATCAACATCAACATTGAACGGATTACGTGCTAATTTACGAACGGGGTTGTCAGAAAAGTTGTTTGGAAAATAGCAGATGAATTCGTCAGCAAGGCAGTCAAGATGAAACACAATTTGTTCTTTGCATCCTCTTTATAAAGTTCTTGGAAACCTTCATTTTCAGCAAGTGATGAAACTGTTGGAAAAGACAAAAAATTAGGTGTCTGAGCTTGCGTTCAACGTTTCCAAATCTTGATTTTTTCTGTAAACGCTTTGATGGCATCGTGGTGTGCTATAATGTTTGCAGTGTTGTTTCCTTGCAGCTTCAAGTTGAGATTGTTCAAAGATTCAAAAATGTCCACGAGGTATGACAGTGAAAGTTGAAACATTTGGTCCATAAACACACAATATAACTCTTCTTTTTTCTGTTGCTTGAGGAAAATTTCCACTTCGTCTTTCAGTTCGAATAATCTCAAAAGCATGTTTCCTTTGGAAAGCCATCGTACCTCCATGTGAAACAAAAGAATTTTATGATCCGCTCCCAAATCCACGCAAAGAGCTGCAAAAAGTCTCCTATTTAAAGCGCTGTTCTTCACAAAATTGACAACTTTGATGGCCAAATTCAACGAGTCACATAGGTCATCTGGAAGGCTTTTAGCAGCCAACGCTTGTCTGTGTATGACGCAGTGAGTCGTGGTTACGGCTGGATTTTTTTCTTTCACCAATGTCACAAATTCAGAGTGAGAGCCAAGCATCACTGGAGCACCGTATGTGCATACACCACCCATGAAAAGTCCATTTTCCCATGAAAGTCCATTTTCTTCAAAAAAGTCAGAAACCATTTTCATAACATCAGAAGCCTTTGATGTGGTCTCAATTCCTTTGAAAAAAGCAGTTCTTCTTTCACAGTTCCATCGTTAATGAATCGAATGTAGATGAGCAACTGAGAGAATTGTGCTACGTCAGTGGTATCATCGCACTGAATTGAAAAAAGAGGAGAAGCTTTCACTGCCTCCACAACTTGAAGTTTTAGATCTTTCGCCATGTCATTGATGCAACGTTTCACGGAATTGTCGGAAAGTGAAATTTCTGATATTTTTTTCTTGCTTTCGGCACCAAGCACAATATCAGCTGCTTTCAACAAGCAAGGTGTCGTAAATATAAAGGGAAGGGTAACCACCTTTCTGTATACAGTGCTATAAAATCCCTCCTGGCCAGAGGCAAAACTCTTTCACCTGTAAAGGGTTAAGAAGCTAAGATAACCTCGCTGGCACCTGACCAAAATGACCAATGAGGGGACAAGATACTTTCAAAGCTAGAGGAGGGGAACAAAGGGTTCGTCTGTCTGTGTGATGCTTTTGCCGGGAACAGATCAGGAATGCAGCCTTACAACTGTTAGTTAGTAAGTAATCTAGCTAAAAATGCGTTAGATTCCCTTTTGTTTAATGGCTGGTAAAATAAGCTGTGCTGGACGGAATGTATATTCCTGTTTTTGTGTCTTTTTGTAACTTAAGGTTTTGCCTAGAGGGATTCTCTATGTTTTGAATCTGACTGCCTGTAAGATTATCTTCCATTTTGATCTTACAGAGTTGTTCTCTTATCTTTTTTTTGTTCTTCTAATAAAGTTCTGTTTTTTTAAGAATCTGATTGGGTTTTTTGGGTCTTAAAAATCCAAGGCTGGTTTCTGCTCATCTTGTTTATTCTCAAGCCTCCCCAGGAAAGGGGGTGTAAGGGCTTGAGGAGATATTTTGGGGAAATAGGAACTCCAAGTGGTCCTTTCCCTGTTCTTTGTCTAAATCGTTTGGTGGTGGCAGCATACTGTTCAAGGACAAGGCAAAATTTGTGCCTTAGGAAAGTTTTTAACTTAAGCTGGTAAAAATAAGCTTAAGGGTCTTTCATGTGGGTCCCCACATCTGTACCCTAGAGTTCAGAGTGGGGAGGGAGCCCTGACACAAGGCTTCACAAGAGTTTCTCCTATTGTGTGCGCTTTCTTGGCTTTAGCCGTGAGCAATGACAGTTCATAAGATGCTTCTACCACTTTGGCCAACGCTTGATGAAAAGCTCCAGTAGTGTCTAGCTTCATGAATTTTAAATTTTGAATTTTTGCAGCAAAAAACTTTTTTGATTTGTCTTTCACAGCGCTGTGGCTCTTTGTCAAGTGTCACTCGAGACAACTAGGTCTCAAGACATCATTGCTGAGAACTGCGTGGCATACTATGCATTGAGGATGATCGATCCCGTTTTTTTCCGTGATGGTGAAACCATACTTAATGTAGTCTTCATCTTACTTCCTTTTCTTAATCACGGCCACAATATACTAATAAAAAAAATCTATAAAAATAATTTTCCTGATTCGTGACTAATAATGGATGCAAGTTAATTTGAGTTATTGCAAACGTTTATTTATTAGTACTATTACGTATGGACGCATGCTACCCTATATATACCCAACCACCAGTCTGGCAAGTAGCCGGTCTTACACGGTGACTGGTGGAGGTAACCACTCCCATGATAGAACAGTCTCGAACACTCTCGTGAGCAAGCTAGGAAGTTTTAAAAAGTTCCATCACTTTCTACATTGGTCTTCAGCCTCCCCACTGACCGAAACAGCACTCCTACACGTTGAAAGGCAAAAAAAAAAATATATATTCACATTTCGTGGTATGAAATTTGAAAACATTACAGTTATATACTTTTATTTTTAGTTGTATTTTTATTATTATTGTACTTTGTTATACCTTTATTCTTGTCTATTATATTCATAATCAAAAATGAGAAGATTGTTAATACTTTATTGTAGTTAAATAATATAGGCCTGTAACTGGACAATTTTATGAGTAGTTATTATGTATAAAGAATATCTATAATTTATCATCTGTTGGTCTATTAAATTTAAAAAAAATTTTTTTACGCTGATAAAAATTTTTTTCGTAATGTAAATTTCACAGCCTTGTGCCCCCCCTTGGAATTTCTTTACGCCCCCCCCCCGGCTGCTAAATTGCCACTGTTTGTGGTGAGAGGTAACTACCCAGCCTTAATGGGTAGGTCTTGGCTTAGAAAGATTCAGCTGATCTGGGCAGAAGTGCACTGAATAACTAAAGAAGAAACTGGTCTGACCGCTATACTAAGGAAACATGCTGCTCTTTTTGGAGAGGATCTGGGAATTATGAAGAGAATCACTGTGACATTGAACATTAAACCTGACAGTCAACCAAAATATCTGAAAGCCAGAACTGTGCCATATGCCATTACGCCAAAAGTTGAAGCGGACCTGGAGCGCCTGCTCACAAATGGCGTCCTAATACCAGTTACCTATAGCCCATGGGCAACTCCTATCGTTGCAATAGTGAAGAAAGATGGCCCCCTCCGAATTTGTGGTGATTTTAAATTCACTGTCAACCCAGTGTTGTGTGCAGAGCAATACCTGCTTCTCCGCATTGATAACCTCTTTGCGGGCCTGGCTGGAGGACAAATGTTTAGTAAGATTGATCTGAGTCAGACGTATTTACAGATGCACGTCGATGAAAAGTCCCAAGAGCGGTTGACTATTGTGATGCTAAAGGGCTTTATCGATACTGTCGCCTACCCTTTGGAATAACATCTGCTCCCACCCTGTTCCAGAGGGCTATGGACCAGATTTTGTGTGGCTTGCCAGGAGTCCAGTGCTATCTGGACGACATCCTGGTCACTGGAAGGAATGAGGAGGATCACCTGAAGAATTTAGATGCTACCCTACAAAGACTGGAAGAGTATGGCCTATGAGTCCACAAAGACAAGTGTGAATTCTTCCAATCCCCTTGAATATTTGGGACACATCATTGATGCTACGGGTCTCGTAAGGCCCCTGCAAAAGTTAAGGCTATTATGGAGGCTCCCTCGCCTCGAAATGTTAGCCAGCTTCACTTGTTTCTAGGACTATTAAACTATTATGGAACGTTCATCTCAGTTAGCCACACTGCTAAAACCACTTCACGAACTCCTTGGGCAGAACAACGCCTGGAAGTGGACTGAAGCCTGTGATGTTGCATTTAACAAAGCTAAGGGTGCATTGCTAAATTCTGAAGTTCTGACACACTTTGATCCATCCTTATCCCTTATGGAGTGGGAGTGGTCGTGTCACACATTATGCTTTCGGGAGAAGAGAGACCTATTGCTTTTGCTTCACGCAGTCTAAGCAAAGCAGAAACTAAATATGCCCAAATCGAACATGAGGCATTGGGAATTGTTTTTGGAATTCAGAAGTTTCATCAGTATCTGTTTGGACGGAAGTTTACTCTTCTCACAGACCATCGACCTCTGACTTCAATTTTTGGACCCCACACAGGCATCCCCCCATTAGCTGCTAGTCGTATGCAACGCTGGGCATTGTTGCTTTCTGCTCACACATATGAAATCAAATATCGGAAATCCACTCTGCATGACAATGCAGATGGTCTCTCAAGGCTGCTTTTGCCAGTCAAACATCAAGATATTGCCCAGAAGGAAATCTTTTACTTTGAACAGGTAGAGAATACACCCATCACTGCTCCTCGGGTAAAGAAGGCAACTTGAGTTGACCCAATATTGTCCCAAGTTATGGACCTGGTGATGCACAGAACATCTCGACGAACCTCTCCAGTCTCACCCAACCTTGTTACCTACATATCCAGAAGGACGGAGTTATCGATCCAATCTGGTTGTTTGTTGTGGGGGAGACGTGTCATTATCCCACCACCACTGATATCACAGATGTTAGAACAGCTACATTCCGGTCACTCTGGAATAGTGAGCATGAAAGAAATTGCACAAAGCTATTTTTGGTGGCCTGGATTGGACAGTGCTATTGAAGAGAAGGCAAGAGCATGTATATCATGTCAGGGTCTGAGGAATGCACCCCAGTGGGCACCTCTACACCCATGGGACTGGCCTGAAATCCCGTGGCAATGTATTCACCTCGACTTCGCTGGCCTACTTGAAGGAAGCATGTTCTTGGTGGTGGTAGATGCCCATTCTAAATGGCCAGAAGTCTCTATAATGCAGTCCACTACTGCAGAGAGTACTATCCAAAAACTATGGGGACTCTTTAGTCGTTTCACTCTGCCAGAACAATTTGTGAGCGACAACAGACTGCAGTTTGTCTCTCAGGAGTTTCAAAATTTTATTAAGGCAAATGGGATACACCACATCACTTCAGCACCATATCATCCATCCACCAATGGATTAGCTGAAAGATTTGTGCAGACAATGAAACAAGCTTTGAAATCAGCAAGAGGACAATTATCCATTCAAAAGCATCTGGACACCTTCTTACTATCCTACAGAAACACACCTCATGCTACGACCAAGGCATCCCCGGCCTTTCTAATGGCGGGATGACAGCTGCGCACTTGCTTTGATCTGCTGAAACCTTCTGAACCCCAACAAATTGTGCAACGTCAGCAGCAAGGTCAAGTCATCAGGTGTGCACCCAGAGCAAAAGACCGAACCTTTAGCCCAGGACAGCCAGTTTTGGCTCAGAATTATACTTCTGGAGCTAAATGAATCCCTGCCACTGTCATTGCTCAAACCAGACCTGTTTCCTACACAGTCAGGACTGTAGAGGATCTCACCTGGCGGCGACATGTAAATCAGCTGTTGCCAGGTCATACCAGTCCTCAGGATACATCTTCAGTTGAGTTGCCTGACTTCACCACTTTCAGTGAGACACCGAATCAAGAGTCACCTGTTCCTGACTTTCCTCCTCCATTACTGCCAGCGGCAGAGATACCCTCCTTCCCGGAATGAGCTGATATCACATCTTCACCCATTCGCACTGTGAACCCTGAGCCCATTGTTAGGCCTGCGCCCAAGACATTTTCAGGTGCAACAACACCAGAAGTCTGCCGTAATCCACTTAGAGACAGAAGGCCTCCTCAATGACTGGATCTTTAGCTAGGGTGAACCCACGGTTACCGGGCAAAATAATCCCTGGGGTTTAGCCAGGAACAGAAGCAGTCTTCACTCCTTCTCTAGTCCAGTGTTTGTTTTATTTAGATGTTCTCATTAAGGGGGGAGAAATATGTTGTGTATTTGGTTGTCATGGTAATAGAATCTTGTTGTTGCTATGGCAACTGAGTTAGATTATTAGGGGATAGCCCAGCCAGTTTTGGCTGGTTTTTGGTTAGTTCAGTGTGTGGCAATAAATGGCTGCTTTTAAGGTTTACAGCTCTCTGTGTCTCAAGTAGAAAAGGAGTACTTGTGGCACCATAGAGACTAACCAATTTATTTGAGCATGAGCTTTCGTGAGCTACAGCTCACTTCATCAGATGCATACTGTGGAAACTGCAGCAGACTTTATATATACACAGAGAATATGAAACAATACCTCCTCCCACCCCACTGTCCTGCTGGTAATAGCTTATCTAAAGTAATCGTCAGGTTAGGCCATTTCCAGCACAAATCCAGGTTTTCTCACCCTCCACCCCCCCACACAAATTCACTCTCCTGCTGGTGATAGCCCATCCAAAGTGACAACTCTTTACACAATGTGCATGATAATCAAGTTAGGCCATTTCCTGCACAAATCCAGGTTCTCTCACTCCCTCACCCCCCTCCAAAAACCCACCCCCATACACACACAGACTCACTCTCCTGCTGGTAATAGCTCATCCAAACTGACCACTCTCCAAGTTTAAATCCAAGTTAAACCAGAACATCTGGGGGGGGGGGGTAGGAAAAAACAAGAGGAAATAGGCTACCTTGCATAATGACTTAGCCACTCCCAGTCTCTATTTAAGCCTAAATTAATAGTATCCAATTTGCAAATGAATTCCAATTCAGCAGTTTCTCGCTGGAGTCTGGATTTGAAGTTTTTTTGTTTTAAGATAGCGACCTTCATGTCTGTGATTGCGTGACCAGAGAGATTGAAGTGTTCTCCGACTGGTTTATGAATGTTATAATTCTTGACATCTGATTTGTGTCCATTTATTCTTTTACGTAGAGACTGTCCAGTTTGACCAATGTACATGGCAGAGGGGCATTGCTGGCACATGATGGCATAAATCACATTGGTGGATGTGCAGGTGAACGAGCCTCTGATAGTGTGGCTGATGTTATTAGGCCCTGTGATAGTGTCCCCTGAATAGATATGTGGGCACAATTGGCAACGGGCTTTGTTGCAAGGATAAGTTCCTGGGTTAGTGGTTCTGTTGTGTGGTATGTGGTTGTTGGTGAGTATTTGCTTCAGGTTGCGGGGCTGTCTGTAGGCAAGGACTGGCCTGTCTCCCAAGATTTGTGAGAGTGTTGGGTCATCCTTTAGGATAGGTTGTAGATCCTTAATAATGCGTTGGAGGGGTTTTAGTTGGGGGCTGAAGGTGACGGCTAGTGGCGTTCTGTTATTTTCTTTGTTAGGCCTGTCCTGTAGTAGGTAACTTCTGGGAATTCTTCTGGCTCTATCAATCTGTTTCTTTACTTCCGCAGGTGGGTATTGTAGTTGTAAGAAAGCTTGACAGAGATCTTGTAGGTGTTTGTCTCTGTCTGAGGGGTTGGAGCAAATGCGGTTATATCACAGAGCTTGGCTGTAGACGATGGATCGTGTGGTGTGGTCAGGGTGAAAGCTGGAGGCATGCAGGTAGGAATAGCGGTCAGTAGGTTTCCGGTATAGGGTGGTGTTTATGTGACCATTGTTTATTAGCACTGTAGTGTCCAGGAAGTGGATCTCTTGTGTGGACTGGACCAGGCTGAGGTTGGTGGTGGGATGGAAATTGTTGAAATCATTGTGGAATTCCTCAAGGGCTTCTTTTCCATGGGTCCAGATGATGAAGATGTCATCAATATAGCGCAAGTAGAGTAGGGGCTTTAGGGGACGAGAGCTGAGGAAGCGTTGTTCTAAATCAGCCATAAAAATGTTGGCATACTGTGGGGCCATGCGGGTACCCATAGCAGTGCCGCTGATCTGAAGGTATACATTGTCCCCAAATGTGAAATAGTTATGGGTAAGGACAAAGTCACAAAGTTCAGCCACCAGGTTAGCCGTGACATTATCGGGGATAGTGTTCCTGACGGCTTGTAGTCCATCTTTGTGTGGAATGTTGGTGTAGAGGGCTTCTACATCCATAGTGGCCAGGATGGTGTTATCAGGAAGATCACCGATGGATTGAAGTTTCCTCAGGAAGTCAGTGGTGTCTCGAAGGTAGCTGGGAGTGCTAGTAACGTAGGGCCTGAGGAGGGAGTCTACATAGCCAGACAATCCTGCTGTCAGGGTGCCAATGCCTGAAATGATGGGGTGCCCAGGAGTTCCAGGTTTATGGATCTTGGGTAGTAGATAGAATATCCCAGGTCGGGGTTCCAGGGGTGTGTCTGTGCGGATTTGATCTTGTGCTTTTTCAGGAAGTTTCTTGAGCATATGCTGTAGTTGCTTTTGGTAACTCTCAGTGGGATCATGTCTCAAGTGATTGTTTCCTAAAACGGTTGCCCCCAAGGATATAACAGTTCAGACAAGAGGTCTGTGCCTGGTAGTGTGCCCTAGAATCACAGACCTATAAACAATAAATGGACCAGGGGGCTTAGAAGCATCTGGGGTCCAGGACTGGATCTGCTTACAACAGATTGGTGACTTTTCCAGAAGAGAGGACTGGGCCAGGTTGTAATATTAAGTATCGCATTGACTTGCAAGTGCTCAGCATCTATCAGGCTTTAGCCTTCAGTGCACAGGACACATTTTATTTAAATTTCTCTTGACAGTAGAAACACAACACATGGTTTGGGACAAACTAATCACAAAAAAAAAAAAAAAAAAAAATACACCAATTGTGAGCCAAATTCTGAGGTGCCCTTATCTATTTGACAGTATTGCAAGTTCTTCATTTTATCTGAAGCTTTGCCATATTTGTTGTTTTTATTAATCCTGGTAACTTGGAGTCAAGTAATTACATGAGAATCTCAAAAAGAAAAGGAGGACTTGTAGCACCTTAGAGACTAACCAATTTATTTGAGCATAAGCTTTCGTGAGCTACAGCTCATTGCATCCGACCAAGGTGCCGCAAGTCCTCCTTTTCTTTTTGCGAATACAGACTAACAGGGCGGCCTCTGAAACCTCTCATGAGACTCTCAGGTTTCAATAAAAAAAGGGGGAAGACGGGGCGCAAGGCCCCAATCCTGAAACTGCTTCTGCACGTGCTTGACTTCAGGAGTGTGAGCAGCAGTCCCACGCACTTCCAGCAAAGGTAAAGTTACGCAGGTGCATCAGCGTGTGTGTGTACAGGCAGAATCAGGACTTAAGTTTCTAACCCTTGGGGTGGCACAGAAAAGCTTCAGCATAGGGCCCAAGTCTGCCGCGACCCCCCGCCCGGAGACTCGGAGCCGCATTCCAAGGGCGGATAAAATGGGGGATGCGCGCGCGGTGACCCGGCAGCGGTTCGTTTCCGTTGAGCGCGAACTACAACTCCCAGCCTGCCCCGCGCCCGCGCATGCTCCTTTCAGCGATCGGCTGGCGAGGCTGGGTCGCTGCGGGGCTGGGGCTCGGCCCGTGCCGCGGGGGAGAAGGAGCCGGTTCGGGGGTAACCGCCGCGGTATAAGGGGGTGGGGTGAGCCGAGCCAGCGCTGCGCCGGCGCGGGAGGGCGCGGAGCCGACCCTCCCTGCGGCCCGGCCAGCTCGCGGCGGCGGCCCGCTCACCCCTCCCGGAGAGCCGGGCCCGGGGGCTGCCGCGAGACCGGCGCAGCTGGATAAAGTAGCCACCCGCCTCCTGTCAGTCGCTGTGGCAGAGCCGGGCTTCCCCGATGAGAAGGTCTGCACAGTAGCAATTAGACTTCCAAGGCCGGTGGGTTGGTGCACTTCTGACCATTTCCTTCTAGTCTTTTTAAAAACAACCAGATCGAATTTAGCTCGAAGTTCAGGTTTTTATAAAAGAACTTTTATAAAAAAAAATAATTTTTTAAATAAAAAAAAAAATCAAAAGAAATTGTCCTTGGAGGGGGGGAAAATTGCAGAGATTTTGATCAAATAAATACTTCACCGAACATTGCAGTGTTTTGCTGATGTTGTTTTAAAGTGGAGAACCAGCTTTCACCTTTCTTTTTGCCTTTCTATTTCAAGCTGGCCAAAAGGTCGCATGTCTTTCTCTTTTGTGCAGACTTCACAACAGCGATTCATGTTTTGTCATCACCAGCAGAGGAAGGATGGTCCAGCATTCAATCCATTTGGCCCTAGCCTAGGATTTAGGACCCTTGGGTTCAAATCCTTCTTCTGTCACAGACTTACTATGTGACCTTGGGCAAATCATTTAGTCTCTTTGTAGGAACATTGTGCATCCCTGTATCTCAGGGTTTTTTTTAAATAGATGAAAAAGACTATGAGGTGCTCAGATAATACAGTAGTGGTTCCATATAAGTACCTAACAGATTAGTGCACTATGCTTTATTTGGGGCTGTATCTTAATTCCATTGGGAAATTGCAGCTAGTACAATTTACAGCAGTTTACTTGTATTTCACAGTGAGCTGCTACCAGTGCTTTGTGATCTGCACTGCCTGCTTTTGGGAATTGACCTACACAGCCCTAAATGGCCTGCACTTTTTCTGCCTTGAGAGATCACCTCTCACCTTGTGTAATACTGCTGTAGTTGAGAACTGGAAGTTCTGGAGGTGGCGCTCCCTTGCTTATGTAAAAGAGAGGGCTACGAAGTGTCATGTATTTCGTGTTGCAGTCATGCTTTTGACAGGCATGCCATGCATTCCCACATCTTACCTGAAATGTCATTTGTTTAGGTGTGCTGTGGGAAGGCAACAGGCATTTGACTGCAGTTTTGTATTTTGGTCACTAGAGGTACCTGCAGTGCCTGTGGACTAGCGACCAAATTGCCTTCTTTCTTGCTGTTCCTTCTGTTTGACCAGGGCCAGGAATGAGCAGCTGGAGGAGGAGGTGCCACAGCAGCAGGTAAGGTGAGGCCTAATACTGGCCCCTGGCTTCCCAGTGGTTCCCCACCCCCACATCAGACTCCCACCCAGCTAGTATCCCTGGCTCCCCATGAGCATCAACACCCTCGGTCTCCAAATCCTAGTAGCATTTGTTTTCCAGAAGCCTCAACATCCACCACCTAGCTTCCTATTCTGGTTCCTCCACTGGTACCCAGCTGTACACCAGCCACCCTCCGGTGAGCCCTCCTTACCAGCCAGAACTGCCACTTTACAGTGCTGAAACTTGCATCGCTCAGGGGAGTGTGTTTTCACACCCCTGGGTGAAGAAATTTTCAGCGTTGTAAGTGGCAGTGTAGACAAGGCCTTTGTTCATATGATGGAATTCTTAGTATAGTCATTTTTACTGTTTCACCTGCATGGATTCTGCAAGTGGTTCCACATGGGTGAGAGAAATTTTCTAGGAATAGGAAACTCTTATAGTTTAAAAAAAATTGAGGGGGTAGCTGTTATGGTACCTGACAACATATTTCTCTCTCTCTCTCTCTTTTTTTTTTTCTTTTTTTAAAAATATTGACCCTATTGCAAATTGACAACATTTCTGTGTGCATCACAACTGCCCTGTAAGTTAGGGAAGTACTTAAGCTGCTGTGGGTCGGACGGACTGCAGTGGCGCCCCATTTGCGCGGGGAGGGAGGGGAGTAAGGACAAGGAAACTGGTTCGGTGGTAACCGGCCCGGGCCAGCACTCCAGTGTGGGGTGATGGTGCTGCTCACTTCACTGTTGTGTAGATTTATAGCTAGCTTACTATGCTTGTTATGAATAGTGCCGTACAAGAGACAGGAAAACTTGCCTTCACCAAGAATCTTCAGGTTTAGTTGAGCAAGGCAAATTAAATACTTTTGATGCCTGTTTTGTTTGTTATTTATGTTACAGAAGTTACAGGGAGTATAAAATGGGGTATAAATTTAATTTTTGCTCATGTGCAGCCTGCGTGCAGTCGTCTTCTTGATTTATCACATGAAAAGGAAGAATTATTGGGGTCGCCTAGCTATTGCAGGCAGTGGAATAAGCGATTTTAATCTCAGGGTTATGGGTTTCACTTAGATCATAAGATATTTAGGGTAGGGATCATGAGTTTTTTCATGTGTCTTCTGTGAAGTACTCAATATGCTTGTAAAATAATGAAGAACCCAATAATCATCATAGTGGATGGTTACTCAGCTACTATTGTAGCTGTGATTTAATGCAACTCTACTATTTTGTTGGTGAACAAGGTTTTCTAAACACACTCTTTGCTGTTTATAAATGTTTGTATTAATAACAAACCCTTTGTTTTCATAAACAAGGTTCTTCGCACCATAAAGTAAATATTTACAACTTTTCCCCATAGATTCTTTTCCTTCAAAGTAAGTAAGGAAGAACAATGGGAGTTCAAGGACTTTGGAAACTGCTTGAATGCTCTGGAAGACCTATAAACCCAGAAACTTTGGAAGGAAAAATTCTTGCTGTTGGTATCCTTAAAACCTTAAGTTGACATACTGTTGCTGAAACATGCTGGTCCATCTGTTCCACTGTGAAAAATGCAGAAATGTCCCAAATTGACCTTACCAAAACAATCTGTTAGGACTAGGCATAGTACAGGTATAGACCCTGTGAGTTTCACAGATGAAATCTTATGATTGGAAAGATCAAGTGGCAAGGAGTTCTTTAACTGGTTTGGTCTTTATATCTTACACACAAACGTAGAATGAAATGTTCCAGTAAAGGGTGGTGCTAATCTGAAAAGCTGAAAGGGACTGAATTCATTCTGTATGTAGGGTTTCACTTTTGGTTCATGCCAAAATAGGATGAGGTGAAATGCTGCATCTGATTGACTCTAGCTCTGTTCCTGAAGTTTTTCTACACATTAAAGTGCAGTCTGTTAATAAAAGGCTTTTCAGTGTTATCAAAGGCACATTCTAATCCTCTGTATTTAAGACATGGTTCAGACTGAAATGAGTTACACTACAGGTTAGCCAGATGGTGCAGAGAGGAATTTCAAAACCTTGCATTAGTTCAGGAAGAGACATAGACTAGGTTTTTTTTTTTTTTTTAAAAAAAAACTCATTTATAACATGGTGTGGTCTGGCCTACCTGGCTGGCCAAACCAGTATAACTTAGTTTGGATATGGCTGTGTTATTAAAAAAATAAATAAATAGATAAATGCTATATAAACCATTTATATCACACTCATCATCTGAGCATCAACGCATGGTTGCAAAGCATATTTGTTTCAGCATTCTAAATGGGGCCAAGGGGAGTGGGATTCTATAACAGTTTTGCTTAGGACAGATATACTGGCTGAAAATTTATCAGAGCATGCATAGGACACCTCTTTGGCAAATGAAAGTGTATTTTTTGGAACAAAAATGAACCCTTGCCAAAATTCTGTGTATTTTATTTTTATTACCCTATATATGGCATTGAAACTAACCACTAATCTAGTTAGTTATCTTCATGGTTTGACTTCAAGGATTACTTGTAAAAATGTAGGAATCAAGGGATGATAAATAAGAACAAACAATAATTAAACGTGTGCCTTTATAGTTATATATGCCTTCCACAAACAAATGACAGGTTGTAGGAGTCTGTATTTCATAAGCTCATCTGATGTCTGCAGTGCTGACAGTCATTTGAACTAGAATACAAAAAAAGAGAAAACTAATGCCTATCTTCTGGGTCAGGAAAAATCAGTTCAAATCATCTTGTTAACATGGATGAAAGCTGGGAAGCTATTACAATTCATTCACTTACAGGAGGAATGAGGGTTGTTGTATTGGCTGCAGAGTGACTCCATTGCTGCTCTTCGGCTTGGGTATGGTGTTAAATATTCCTTCCTCTCCCATCTTCACTGGTCCTTGGAGGATCAGCTGGCCTTTTGTATACAAACCTAGCTACTTGGGCTTGGAACAACAGACAAGATTTAGACCTAAATAAATTTAATATAGTTTGTTCATTGCATGGTTAACATTATGAAATGTGCTTGTAAGGCTATACATTTTTTTTCTCTTAACTGTCCTTCAAGATATTAGCATTTGGTTGAATCAAGCAGTAAAAGGAGCCAGGGACCGTCATGGTAACACCATACAAAATGCTCACCTACTCACTTTGTTCCATCGACTCTGCAAGTTGTTATTTTTTCGAATCCGGCCTGTCTTTGTTTTTGATGGGGAGGCACCACTACTGAAGAGGCAAACTTTGGTTTGTACTTTTTTTGAGTAATTTTATGTTCTTTCCGGTGCTAAATAAGATGGAGATTTATCAATATGAAAGTTTATAGAGTAGATGCCCAGTCCTGCATCTTTGTAGTGAATGGCAATTCTGCCACTAATGTCAGTGAGAGCAGAATTGGACCTTAAATCAGCTACAGTAAGTGCAGGAACAAAGGCTCCTCTTATACATTGTTTCTGCATGAACATATGCATAATTATAGTCTAAAGATCAGATTATGATGTTTAATTACTGTGCTCGTGCAGGTGAATTGATATATTTAAACCAATATGAAAAATTCTAGTTTCTCACTTGTCTGGGCATGTGTATTTTTCAATGGGTGAGTAAAATCTATAATTATCACAATGACTTTTGATGATAAACTAAATGGTGAGCAAGTAGATTTTGTGCCTGGGTTGGTATTTTCATCTCAAGTTTACAAAGATAATTTACATGGTGAATCACTGCTATGGTTAGTTCTACAGAAGTGTGCAGAAGTCTCATTAAGATTGGGGGTCCTATGTGCTAGGTACTGTGCAAGCCAAATCAGTGATCGGGGAACTGACATTGTGTGGTGGACCTTGTCCCTTCATGGAGTCTCTATTAATTTAATGGGGCAGATTGATACCCCTGGAGATTGAAGTTAATGGGGCCTGATAGAGGGGGTTGTCTGAGCAGAATCAGTTGCGGGACTAAACCCTAAATTAAGACAAGACACAACAAGTTTGTGTGCAAAGAGGAAGTAGGAGAGGAAGAATGAAGAGAGCAGTGGCAGGGAAGTGTGCAGACTAACTGTGTACAGTTTACAAGGTGATTTAAAAAAAATAATCAGACATTAAGCATGACAAGAATCCACCATTCTTCTCAATTGTTTAAGTGAAGTACACTATGCATTAGAAATCAGTTATAATTTCACAAGTACCTATATAATGAACATGGGCTAACCCACCAGTTTAGTAGTGGATGACTTTCATTTCATAATGCTTTCCTGTTTTAATACCTTTGCAATTTTGGAAAAAAATGCCCTATAAAGATTGGAACTTATTTGTGATTGGGGTGAGGAATTATTTAAAAACATCTATTCATTCCAGCACATCTCTCTCAGGGAACAATGCTTGCCACGTCCCACAGTGTTTCTTCTGAAGTGTAGCTTGGCGATTAGAAAACTGGATCATCCATCTGTTCTATTTTTATAAAATGATTAGTACTAATGTTTTTTTTTTTTCTTCAAAGTACTTGTATTTAATTCAGATTAATTTAAACAAGGAAATGTGATACTATTTTGTGATTTGCCTCTCCTCTTTTTCTTAGAAAGCAGGAAATTTAAAAAAAAAAACCTTTCAAAACCCAGGAAAAACCCTTCTGGGATGCTGTAGGTTCTGATCATAGCAGATTTGTGATAACCATGAGGGAGGAGGACAAGTCTAGCAGCTTCCAAGATACCCATTTTAAAACTGGAAGTCAATGAGGAAAGATTGCAGGATTGGGCTCTTTTATAGATAGTCTAGTTTCTGATATTTATGCAGGCATGATATGGAAAGCTCATGTCCATTAATATGAGAACTATTCTATTTTTATACAAAAATCTGTCACCTACAGTGTCTCAATTTACAGCTTATTATAAGAGTAATTCATCTGAAAAATATCTTCCATTAACAAGAAGTATCCTTTTAGTGAAATCTGATGTTACTCATTTAATGTTCGCAGGCTAAACGAAGACAAAGAAAAGAATTGGCAGTCAGTGACTCTAAGAAAACTACCGAAAAACTCTTGAAAACTTTCCTGAAAAGACAAGCTATCAAAACGGCTTTAACAGGCAAAAGGCAAGGGCAAAAGCGTTGTTTTCCTCTTGTTTCAGTGGCAGTTTTTGCTTAGATATTAATAACTCTTCCAACTTTTTCTTAAGCAATGAAGCACTGCCCAGTATTTCACAAGTTCGAAGAGAAGAAATTGATGATATGTATGTCTTGTCTTCTTTACAAGAGGAAGAAAAAAAGAGGTAAGCAATGCTAAAATGAGTAGCTCAGTCTGATATGTGAAAATCCATATTGAAAGTTTTTAATGCTGTTTTTGAGAGTGTTCCTCTGTGGGATGCAAACTGTATTTACTTGCTGGATATTTCTAGTGGATATTTCTAGTAAAAGTTATGGACAGGTCGCGGACAATAAACAAATATTCACGGAAGCCGTGACTTGTCCCTGATTTTTGCCAAAAATGTCCCTGACAAAAATCGAAGCCTTAAATCACCACTACTGGGTAACGAGATACACAGTCAAATCTGGACCAGGTCAGTTGTGACAGTTATTTGGAGGCCTCATTCTGATTCTTAGCATAGAAATAGCTACATTAAAAAACCAGCAACAGTGGCTAGGAGCTGAGAGGGGATCCTGCACTACTCTGCAGGGCTGGGAGCTGCTGGGGGGGCCCACGGGAGCTGGGGAGCTCCGGGATTCCCCTGCTGCCCGTGACAGCTGGGCAGGTTGGGGGGCCCTGTTGCCGCTCGTGGCTGGTCTGCTGCGGTGCCCCAATGTCATGGAGGTCTCTGGAAGTCACAGATTCTGTGACTTCTATGACCTCTCTGACAATCGTGGCCCTATTGATGATCTTTGTATCCCATCCAATTCCTCTGCATCTCTTCTGCTAGCCTGTATCTTTTTTTATTATACATTTCAGATTCCTTAGTTTTCCTGTTGATGAGCAAGCAGTAGGTTCATTCTATTTTGCTTATAAAAAAACCTTATTGGTACATATGTTTAAAAAACCCTACAGCTTCCTTTTTGTCTACCTTGCTTCCTTTTGTAATTTTAGTTCAGAAGACGAAGATGAAAAAGAGTGGGAAGAGAGAATGAGCCAAAAAAAAATATTGCAGGTAACTACATTTGAATAGCCTTGTAATTGTGAAAATTTTCAATCACTCACTTCAAATGGACAACATTAACAACAAGGACCAACAGATATACTGGTTGAGGTGTATAGATGTACCAGAATTAATTCCTGGTGTAAAAATAGGATTGCCTGCCTAAGGGACCAATAACTTTTTTAAAATGTCTGCTATCTTGCTAATCCCAAAATGTAGAAATTAGTGCTATCTCCTGGTGGAGAGCTGGAGACTCAATTTCCCAGTGTTACATAGTATTTCTTTCTAAGGTGGTGATTCATGAAATATTGGACCATTTAGAGAAAAAATACATTTTTGTTACTGAAAGTTAACTATGGAAAACTTAAGACATTAATATATGTATGTTTTCCGTCGTTCTTTCTTTCAATAAACTATGAGAGGATGTTGGGAGTCCCTCCTGTCGAAATTCACAATTTATTCATTTCAAAAACTTTAACTCAGTTGGGCCTCTTCTTTTATCATTATGTCCCTTTGTTTGTCCAATTCCTGTTGTCTCTGCTCCTCCCTTTGGCTCTCATTCCAACTTTTGTCTTTGTCCCTGGAACAAATGCTGTCCCTACAACTGGAAGTCTTTCAGCGCATGCACTCTCTTCAAGCATTTCGTCGTCCCTTCTTCTCTTCATTGAATACTTATAAACCCTCGCTTTTGCAACCGTGTTTTAAAGGTCTATACTTTGTGACCTGCTAGGGTTAGAAACACCATGGCACAGCAATGAAAATACTTTCAGGATAGGTAAACTTTTTTCAAATGACATTGCGATTAATGGCACTGTTAAACAATAGAATAACAATGGAAATTTATTAAATATTTGTGGAGGTTTTCTACATTTTTCAAATGCATCGAAGTGTGCAGTGCTCACTTTATTTTTTTATTACAAATATTTGCACTTGAAAAAATGATAAAAGAAATAGCATTTTAATTCACCTCATACAAGTTGTGTAGTGTAATCTCTTGATCATGAAAATGCAATTTACAAATGTAGTGTTTTTGGTTACATAACTGCACCCAAAAAACAAAACAATGTAAAACTTTAGAGCCTACAAGTCCACTCGGTCCTAATTCTTGTTCAGCCAATCGCTAAGAGAAACAAGTTTGTTTACATTTATCGGAGATAATGCTGTCCACTTCTTAATTACAATGACACTTGAAAATGAGAACAAGCATTCGCATGGCACTGTTTTAGCTGGTGTTGCAAGATATTTACATGCCAGATGCACCAAAGATTCATATGCCTCTTCATGCTTCAGCCATCATTCAGCTTCCATGCTGATGACGCTCACTTAAATTTAATTAACAATTTTTTTTTTTTTTTTTTTTGGTGACCGAACTCTTTGCAGGGAGAATTGTATGTCTCCTGCTCTGTTTTGCCTGCATTCTGCTATATATTTCACGTTATAGCAGTCTCTGATGGTGATCAAGCACATGTTGTTCGTTTTAAGAACACTTCCACTGCAAATCTGACAAAATGCAAAGAAGGTACCAATGTGAGATTTCTAAAGATAGCTACAGCATGCGACCCAAGATTTAAGTGCCTTCCAAAATCTGAGAGGGATGAGGTGTGGAGCATGCTTTCAGAAGTCTTAAAAGAGCAACACTATAATGTGGAAACTACAGAACCCAACAGAAAATCAACCTTCTGCTGGTGGCATCTGAATCAGATGATGAAAATGAACGTCAGTCCGCACTGCCTTAGATTGTTGTCGAGCAGAACCCGTCTTCAGCATGAACACCTATCCTCTGGAATGGTGATTGAAGCATGAAGGAACATATGAATCTTCAGCACATCTGGCATGTAAATATCTTGCTATTTGAAAATGTATAAAACATCCAAAAATATTTAACTAAATGGTATTCCATTATTGTTTAACAGCACAATTAATCACATGATTAATGTTTTTAACTGTTTGACAGCCCTAAATAAAAGCCTCGTTGTACTAACTTCTGCTTTGAGAGATTAAATACTGTATTTGACTTTCCATTTGATTATGAGTGACTCTGTATGTTTGTTGCCTTGGTCATATGAAATCAGTGTTTGTAAGTTCTCTTTCACTACTTACAGGAAGAATTCTTTGACAATCCTCATTCTGTAGATATTGAATCAGAAGACTTCAGCAGTCTGCCTCCAGAAGTGAAACATGAAATCCTGACAGACATAAAGGAGTTCACAAAGCGACGAACATTATTTGAGACCATGCCAGAGGTAAAATTTAAAAAATCCGTCAGCTTTTTTTAAAGCCAATAGGATAGAGTCTGCTGCCATTAGCGCCGATGAAGACTGCATTAGTATCTCACATCAAAAAATCCTTGATGTGCTATGTCAGAGAAGTGACTGCACAAAAATGTCAGGGTCATGGTTCTCAACAAACTTGCTTTCTATATGTATTCAGAGTTGTTTCTGACTTCTGATAGAATTGCGGAGCCAAGATTGCTTTATAATTTGCCCACTCTTGCATTGTGGCTCATGCCTCACCACCAGAATTATTCTGTAATTGGAAATTAGTGAATCTTATTTATGATAAGTCAGGCGGAAAGAAAACAACTTCACTTCCAGATTCCAAGCTGCATGCAGAGCTGGTAGCTGGGAAGTCGTTTTTTTTATTTGTAAACTAAGCAAATGTGTAAAAAGTCATTTCAGAGACAACTGGAACCCTGCAGTGCCATTTTTAGAAAAATTTTTGAGAGCACAACTATGTTTTAAAGCGTAATAAGACTGTTTAGATGGCAGCTGGCATTGAAACCTGCCAGGATAGATGTTGTAATAGGCAACCACATTTAAATCACCCCAGTGTGGGTTCCATTATAATTTTATTTGCTCTTGAGTTATGGACCATCTCTTTTAAATGACCAATTTTTACTGGTCATGTAAGGGAGGTATCAGTGTATTTAACAATGTTCCTTTTTAAATAATAGTATTAAACAATGTCACAGTTCCAGGGCAATTGTATCTGTATTTCCCTTCAGTGGTACAGCTTCCAGCTGACTGACTGCTTTCAGCTCCCCAGCTGTTACCATTCTGGGGGGAGACCTGCATCTCTCTCCCTTCTGACCTTGGTATTCCCAAGCTGCACAGTTCCCTGCTTTCACTGTCTATTTCCCAGCACAGACAGGTTACCTGAGGACATCTGCTTGGTTTCTCTTCAGAGACTAATAACATATAACTGTTGACAATCACTCTTATCAGGTAGCACATCCTGTGCAAGTCTATTTTATTCTTAAAGTAAAATATAATAAAAAACAAACAAAACCCTATAAGGATGTGATTAAGCTTACCAGAATTAACTACAACCTTAACCTAGATTCTGTCAGGCCCGGTCCTTGGAACCCTATCCTCCAGGGGGGTTCATAATAGAGGAAGTACATTTAGCACCCCTCTCCCTCATGAGAGAAGGTATTTGCTACAGTAACACATACACAGTTGCATTTTTAATAGGGTGTACATCAAAGGTGTTACCACTAATCTGATAAATGTTATTAAGTTAAACTTTAACTTCATTCCATAAGGTTCAGGATATTACAGAATATTGTCAGTCTGTCACACTAATTAACCTATTTTTATCCTGTGTTAATGTGTCAGTCCCTTGTGTCATTGCAGTCAGTAACAGAAAAATGTCCTGTGTCAGAAAGTGATGAGATGTAGAGAAACTGATACCTATTTTATTTTTGTAACACAGCCGTTTCCTCCAGAGCCCAATGAATGCATTTGCCTCAAAAATTCAGCAGTTGCATTTTATCTAAATACTGTGGCTCATTTCATGTTTAATTTGTTTGTTTTAAGGAGTCCAATGACTTCTCACAATACCAACTCAAGGGTTTGCTTAAAAAAAACAACCTCAGTCGATACATAGAAAATGTGGAAAAAGAGATGAGTCAGCAGGACTCAGGCCAAATCCAAACCCAATATGAAAATGAGGGGGGCTTCATGAAAGAAGTGGAAAGCAAGAGGGTAGTCTCTGAAGATAGTTCTCACTACATTCTGATAAGAGGTATTGTAATGTTTTCTCTTCACGTCCTGAAATTTCTCACTGGGTGTGGGCACTCTGTATTGCTGTTGGTCTTGTATATACTGCTGAGAAATATGAGTTTCATGTACAGAAACATAGACAGTGAGAGCTTTTTTAACCGGCATACAGGGGAACGGGGGGTGCCGGTAAATTTAAGATGCCAGTTAGCTCAGAGGGAGGGGTTTGGAGTGCGGGGTGGGTGTGCGGGCCAGGGGAATAGGAGGGGCTGCGGAGCATGGATCCTGGGATGTGGGAGGTGGCTTGGGGTGCTGGATGTGGGGGTGCTCACATCCGGCAGCTCCCCGCAAGTAGCTCCCCGTCCCTGCTGCTCCTGGCGGAGGCACAGCTAGGTGGCTTTGTAAGCAGGCACGCTGCCTCTGTTTGCCAGTGCTACTCCCGCACCTCCCATTGGCTGCAGTTCCTGGCCAATGGGCTGGGAGCCCCCAAGTCAGCACTTGAGGAGGAGGGACGGAGGTAGCATGCCTGCAGAGCTCCCTGGCTGCGCCTCCGCCAGCAATAGCCGGGACGGGGAGCCACCGGAGGTGAGTGCCCCCTCCATCTGGCACCCTCAGCCCCTCCTGTGCTCCAACCCCCTGCCCCAAGCTCCCTCCTGGACCCAAACTATCACTCCCAGAGCGCGCCCCACGGCCCCGCCCATGCCCCAGCTCCCTGTCGGCCCTGCACCAACCGCACTATAAACCAGACTTTCAGTGCAGATCTGAAATGTTGGTTTATAGAGCTTGCCAATTGGTCAAGTGCCGAAAAAGAGTTTACTGTTTTGATACTTTCAGTATAATGAACTATAACACTAACTTAATTATTAAATTGCAGAGAAATAGAGTAATAAAAGACTAGATTATCAACCACCAACTTCTTAGGATTTTAAATCTAATTCATTATAGAAGAAAAAGAATATATAAACAGTTATATATGAAGAAACTTAACAGTCTTTTTCTTTTTCAGGTATTCAAGTAAAGGAAGCCACCAGTACGCACTTAGAAACTCTTTCAGTTGGGCATTCCACAGGACCTGAATATAACATACCTGATAAAATACATAATGAAATGAATGCTAATACCAAGCCACCTTCACCTGAAAAGTTAAAGACAGAGAAGGCTAGCAATGCAGCTGGAGCACCACCTTCTCCCAGAACTTTGCTTGCTATACAGGCAGCTATGTTAGAAAGCAGCTCAGAAGAGGAGCCAGAGGATAAAGATAAAAGGAAGCTGAATTTGGACCAAGCCACTCTCTGTCCCAGTACAGTTGAAGGCAATGTATCACCAAGAACACTACAGGTTATTCAGCAAGCTTTAAGTGGTGGTGATGATGATGTGAGAGCAGTTATTACCGCTAGTGCTGATAGAACACAAATGGAAATGTCAGGGGTGAAGGATCTTATTAATAGCTCAGATGAGGTTTCTAAAATTAAGGATGAAAAAGAGTCGCTACTTTTACCTACAGATCTTTCAACAAACACCGTCCTTATGCAAGATGGTGAATCAGACCAAAAACGTACATCAGATTTTTTTTTAATGCCTGTATCTAAAGGTGTGTGCACACCTTGCGTTAAAAATGATTCCTCTGTTGAAATCATTAGAATAGATAAAGAACAGACAGAAGACGAACAAGAGTACACTTCAAAAATGGACTCAAGATGTCTGCAACAAAGTATGGATATTTCAGTGCAGAAACCAATAAGTTCCACAACAAAGACCACTTCAGTAGCTATGATTCATTCAGAAACTACAGAAATTTCCAACAATGTGGAATATGAAAATATAGAGTGTGTTTTTCCAGAAGCAGAAAAGAATGCTCCTGGGCAACAGCATCCACTTTCAGTCACTCCAGAAATAGCATATCCTAATGAGGCAAGAGTACAAAGGAAATCACATTCTGAAGAGAGTGATTCAGATGGTATGTGCAGCATGCTGTTTTTTTCCATATTTGATTGTGGTAGCCAAGGCCCCAATCAGGATTAGAGCCCCATTGTGCTAATTGCTGAACAGATACACAGGAAGACCAGATTCCCTGCCCTGAAGGGTTCACAGTCTACTGACATGACCCTTGCATTTACCTCTGCTAATAGAGACAAAGATGTATTTTAAAAACTTATGTATGATTTCTTTTTTTTTTTAAATTTGGCCTTATTGACAAATATATAATCTCTTGTAGACAGGAAGAAGTGCTTCCTTTTTTTTTTTTTTTTTTTTTTAAATTTTTTTGATTACTAAGTAGTTTTTAATATGGGATTTTTATTATACTTTAATTGTAGGGAGAAGTAATTTTATTAGATTGTAAATTTGAAATGAGAGGATTTGATTCAGATAATGATTTCTTATTCTCTGTCACAAATCAATATTTTCCTGAAGAGGGACTGACAGTTGCTCTAATTATGATGAGCCTCATTTCAGAGATCATTCCCAAATTTGTCTTGTTTTGATACTGGTTTATAAATCAGAAGAACTTACCAATACTACGCTTAATATTCCAACAGATTTCAGTCTTTCTGATTTGTCAAAGAGAAATTAATCATTTGGAAATTTCTCTTGACAAAAATCTAGTAACAGCAATGTAGCAAAGCACAGTAGCCGTGACAGAACTGTTCATATAAAAGTGTTCTGTATAAAGAATAATACCCAGATCATCCTTTGTATTTGATTGTGATCTTGGAAGAGTTAAGTAGCCATTTGACTGACAAAATGTATTTAGGTATCCAAATGTTATATTCATTTTAAAAAGTACATGTTATAAACTGTTAATAAGTGGGTAATCTAGGATTTGCCAGAACTCGGACAAATAGGATTTATTTTTTCTAAGATTGAAATCATCCAATGGTTTGACACGATCATCTTAGTCCCTGGGAAAAGAGATGAGGGTCCGTAAACACTTTGTCTCCTTATATAGAAATAATAGATCTTAGGCTCAGTAATAACTTAATTTGTCAAGGAAGAACACTTCTGTCCCATATCCAAGTCTGATTTTGGTATTAGAACCTCAAATTTGATGTTTTCTTAGTTTGCTCAGTAAATCTGGGACCATATAAATACATCTTATCTTGATAATTAAATGATTTCCTCCTATTTTAATATAAAACTTTCTCTGATCCTCCGGGAACAAAAAACTGACTAACAGTTTACGTCAGCTGTCAATTGATATCTTAACATTTTGACCAATGATTCAATTCAATGGCAAAAAATCTATATTCATGCAGTGTTAATGTTGATTGGTGGTATGTTGTTCCTTTGCAGAATGCTGAGTTGAGGAAAACGCCAACATCTGAAAACCAGGAACTGCAGAGTTAAGGCTGCACATGCATATTTAACTCTGCTCTCTTTCAGCAAATCCACCCTGTTAACACAAATACCTTTACTATGCCAACCCCACAGTTCTCGAAATATGTAAGCTGTTCACCTTCTTTTACAATCCACTCGTTCTCTCTCACCCACAGGATTCCATCTAACACTGTGGGGGGGAGGGAAAGGCAGTTGACCATGCCACGTTCCCTTTGTTCTCCTGGCATTAGTCAATTGGAATTATTTGCATACACTCCAGGCACAGTCAGTGTGTTAGGTGTACTTGCACTAAATGGTGGAGGCAGCAATTGGGCCTGCTAAGTAATGTGTGTTTGTGACATATGGACATGTGTGACAGGGCAATGATTAGGATATGAGGAGATCTATGTTTTGCACACTGAGGTGTGAGTGCTAAGGGAAGAGCTGCACGTGTACCTTCAGGATGCAGTATGCATCATTTCTGTGCAGAATTGTGGATATGTTGTGTAATTAGCAGGGCACAGAAGTATTATTACAAAGGGCATTGTCAGCAACGAGGGGGAACATGAGGATTCTAACGCTTAAATGATGGTTACATGAAAGTGAGATTGTATCCTGTGAGTAAGTGTAAGAGAGCTGTAAAATGCTGTGAAGTGGTCCTTAAATTTTACATGTTCTTCTCTCTGAGGAGATGGTTAAGTGTATGAGTGGACACCAGGAACCTGCTGAACATTAGTGCCAAGGGCCACTGTAAGTATGTGCTACATGCATAGTGAGGCACTGCTCAAAGAGGGTAGAAGGAAGGTGGTGTGGGCAACCTTTCCCCCTCTCTTTTTGCGCTTTAATAGTGGAACCCTATGGATGGAATGGGTTGAAAAAGGTGAACAACTTCTACATTTTGGGAGCTGTGGGATTGGCAGGTTGTGTTAACAGGCCATATTGGGCATTGATGAAAGAGGACCAAGTTAAGTATGCATGAGCATTTCCCAGTTTTCAGACATTTGAGTTTCGCTAAACTGTGTGTTCTGCAAGAGGACAGCATGTCACCAGCAGCCTTAACTCTGCATTAATGTAGTTTTTTTTGCCATTGAAATGCCTCAGTTTTTGAACAGGAAATGATGTTGATAGGAATTAGTAGTCATTTAGGTAGATGAATAGATCATGTCCTACAGTTAGCATATTGAGACAGCTGCAGTCCTCCCCATGCCTGCCCTCCCGCCACTTCTCACCAGTCCTGCTTCAGCATCCCTCCCCAACTATTCCCCTGAGTCATTCAGTGCTTTCCTCCATCCAACCTGGCCCCCTCCCCACTACTGTATCCAAGCCTTCCCACCACAAGCAAGCATTTCTCTGAAGTCTTCACTCCCAGTTATGAAAACAGTTTTATTGCTATTTCTTCACCCTTCCTATAACCTGATTCCAATGCAGTGCCTAGAGCCAAGGAAAACTGTTTATAGTGGAATAGTGTTGGAGTGCAGGGAGGTGAGGGTGTGCTGGCAGAGCTGAGGGGTGCCAGGCCTCCCTCACCTGAGCTCCTAACCTTGCATCTCCTACCTACCATCCCCATTTATTTTCTTCTCCATAAACCCCTTCTCCTGGCTGCAGCCTCAAACACCTCTGACCCTTATTCCCACTCTTCTTCCTCTCTCCCACTTCCCTCCTCTCACCGGAAGCATTCACATGTCTTTGTTTTCCCATATACTTTGATTACATTCCCCCCAAAATAAAATTGCCACTTGTGATTCACAAATTGTAGCAACCTACAGCCACTCAGTTCATATGTCCTTTTGTCTTAGGTGGGGGCTTGTGATATCCTTATCCTTAGTGATGTTAATTTAAGGGTGAGGTCACAGGATTTGAGAGGTCTGTGATTCATTCAGTCGTTAATTCCTAGCTCAGTCTAAGGGTGTGTCTACGCTACAAAATTAGGTCAAATTTATAGAAGTCGGTTTCTTAGAAATCGTTTTTATATATTCGAGTGTGTGTGTCCCCACGGAAAATGCTCTAAGTGCATTAAGTGCATTAACTCGGCGGAGTGCTTCCACAGTACCGAGGCAAGCGTCAACTTCCGGAGTGTTGCACTGTGGGTAGCTATCCCACAGTTCCCACTGTCTCCACTGCCCATTGGAATTCTGGGTTGAGATCCCAATGCCTGATGGGGCTAAAACATTGTCGCGGGTGGTTCTGGGTACATATCGTCAGGCACCCGTTCCCTCCCTCCCTCTGTGAAAGCAGCAGCAGACAATCGTTTTGTGCCTTTTTTCTTGAGTTACCTGTGCAGACGCCATACCACGGCAAACATGGAGCCCGCTCAGGTAACCGTTACCGTACATCTCCTGGGTGCTGGCAGACGTGGTACTGCATTGCTACACAGCAGCAGCAACCTCTTGCCTTGTGGCAGCAGACGGTGCAGTAGGACTGGTAGCCGTCATCGTCATGTCCAAGGCGCTCCTGGCCACATCGGCCAGGAGCGCCTGGGCAGACATGGGTGCAGGGACTACATTAGAAGTAACTTGACCAGGTCATTCTCTTTAGTCCTGCAGTCAGTCCTATTGCACCATCTTATGGTGAGCAGGCAGGCGATATGGATTGCTAGCAGTCCTACTGCACCATCTTCTGCCGAGCAGCCATGAGATGTGGATGGCTTGCAGTCCTTCTGCACCGTCTGCTGCCAGCCAAAGATGTAAAAGATAGATGGAATGGATCAAAACAAGAAATAGACCAGATTTGTTTTGTACTCATTTGCTTCCCCCCCTCCCCCGTCTAGGGGACTCATTCCTCTAGGTCTCACTGCAGTTACTCACAGAAAAGTTGCAGCGAGGTAAATCTAGCCATGTATCAATCAGAGGCCAGACCAACCTGCTTGTTCCAATAAGAACAATTATTTAGGTGCACCATTTCTTATTGGAACCCTCCGTGAAGTCCTGCCTGAAATACTCATTGATGTAAAGCCACGTCATCAGTCGCCCCTTCCTCCGTCAGAGCAACGGCAGACAATCGTTCCGCGCCTCTTTTCTGTGTGGACACCATACCAATGCAAGCATGGAGGTCGCTCAGCTCACTTTGGCAATTAGGAGCACATTAAACACCACACGCATTATCCAGCAGTATATGCAGCATCAGAACCTGGCGACGTCAGCACGGTCACATGAGTGGTCAGGACATGGACACAGATGTTTCTGAAAGCATGGGCCGTGCCAATGCATGCATCATAGATTCATAGATTCATAGATATTTAGGTCAGAAGGGACCATTATGATCATCTAGTCTGACCTCCTGCACAACGCAGGCCACAGAATGGTGCTAATGGGGCAAGTTCATGCTGTGGAACGCCGATTCTGGTCTCGGGGAAACAAGCACAGACTGGTGGGACCGCATAGTGTTGCAGGTCTGGGACGATTCCCAGTGGCTGCGAAACTTTTTCATGTGTAAGGGCACTTTCATGGAACTTTGTGACGTGCTTTCCTCTGCTCTGAAGCGCATGAATACCAAGATGAGAGCAGCCCTCACAGTTGAGAAGCGAGTGGCAATAGCCCTGTGGAAGCTTGCAATGCCAGACAACTACCGGTCAGTTGGGAATCAATTTGGAGTGGGTAAATCTACTGTGGGGGCTGCTGTGATGCAAGTAGCCCACGCAATCAAAGATCTGCTGATATCAAGGGTAGTGACCCTGGGAAATGTGCAGGTCATGGTGGAAGGCTTTGCTGCAATGGGATTCCCTAACTATGGTGGGGCCATAGACGGAACCCATAACCCTATCTTGGCACCGGAGCACCAAGCCGGCGAGTACGTAAACCGCACGGGGTACTTTTCAATAGTGCTGCAAGCTCTGGTGGATCACAAGGGACGTTTCACCAACATCAATGTGGGATGGCCGGGAAAGGCACATGACGCTCGCATCTTCAGAAACTCTGGTCTGTTTCAAAAGCTGCAGGAAGGGACTTTCTTCCCAGACCAGAAAATAACTGTTGGGGATGTTGAAATGCCTATAGTTATCCTTGGGGACCCAGCGTACCCCTTAATGCCATGGCTCATGAAGCCGTAAACAGGTAGCCTGGACAGTAGTCAGGAGCTGTCCAACTACAGGCTGAGCAAGTGCAGAATGGTGGTAGAATGTGCACTTGGACGTTTAAAGGCGCGCTGGTGCAGTTTACTGACTCGCTTAGACCTCAGCGAAACCAATATTCCCACTGTTATTATTGCTTGCTGTGCGCTTCACAATATCTGTGAGAGTAAGGGGGAGACGTTGAGGCAAATCGCCTGGCTGCTGGTTACGCGCAGCCAGACACCAGGGCTGTTAGAAGAGCACAGGAGGGCGCGGTACGCATCAGAGAAGCTTTGAAAACCAGTTTCATGACTGGCCAGGCTACAGTGTGCAAGTTCTGTTTTGTTTCTCCTTGATGGAAACCCCCCGCCCCTTGGTTCACTCTACTTCCCTGTAAGCTAACCACCCTCCCCTTCTCCCTTCGATCACCGCTTGCAGAGGCAATAAAGTCATTGTTGCTTCGCATTCATGCATTCTTTATTCATTCATCACGCAAATAGGGGGATGACTACTAAGGTAGCCCAGGAGGGGTGGTGGAGGAGGGAAGGAAAATGCCACACAGCACTTTAAAAGTTTACAACTTTAAAACTTATTGAATGCCAGCCTTCTGTTTTTTGGGCAATCCTCTGTGGTGGAGTGGCTGGTTGGCCGGTGGCCCCCCCACCGCGTGCTTGGGCGTCTGGGTGTGGAGGCTATGGAACTTGGGGAGGAGGGCGGTTGGTTACACAGGTGCTGTAGTGGCAGTCTGTGCTCCAGCTGCCTTTGCTGCAGCTCAGCCATACACTGGAGCATACTGGTTTGATCCTCCAGCAGCCTCAGCCTTGAATGCTGCCTCTTCTCATCACGCTGCCGCCACATTTGAGCTTCAACCCTGTTTTCAGCCCTGCCACTTACTCTCTTCAGCCCGCCACCTCTCCTCCTGGTCATTTTGTGCTTTCCTGTGCTCTGACATTATTTGCCTCTACGTATTCGTCTGTGCTCTGTCAGTGTGGGAGGACAGCATGAGCTCAGAGAACATTTCATCATGAGTGCGTTTTTTTCTTTTCTTTCTAATCTTCACTAGCCTCTGGGAAGTAGAAGATCCTGTGATCATTGAAACACATGCAGCTCGTGGAGGAAAAAAAAAGGGGACAGTGGTATTTAAAAAGACACATTTTATAAAACAGTGGCTACACTCTTTCAGGGTAAACCGTGCTGTTAACATTACATACATAGCACATGTGCTTTTGTTACAAGGTCGCATTTTGCCTCCCCCCACCGCGTGGCTACCCCCTCAACCCTCCCCCCCTCCCCATGGCTCACTGCGGGGAACATTTCTGTTCAGCCATAGGCAAACAGCCCAGCAGGAACGGGCACCTCTGAGTGTCCCCTGAAGAAAAGCACCCTATTTCAACCAGGTGACCATGAATGATATCTCACTCTCCTGAGGATAACACAGAGAGATAAAGAACGGATGTTGTTTGAACGCCAGCAAACATACACTGCAACGCTTTGTTGTACAATGATTCCCATGTACGTGTTACTGGCCTGGAGTGGTAAAGTGTCCTACCATAGAGGACGCAATAAGGCTGCCCTCCCCAGAAACCTTTTGCAAAGGCTTTGGGAGTACATCCAGGAGAGTCGCGAATGCCAGGGCAAATTAATCCTTTCGCATGCTTGCTTTTAAACCATGTATAGTATTTTAAAAGGTACACTCACCGGAGGTCCCTTCTCTGCCTGCTGGGTCCAGGAGGCAGCCTTGGGTGGGTTTGCGGGGTACTGGATCCAGGTCCAGGGTGAGAAACAGTTCCTGGCTGTCGGGAAAACCGGTTTCTCCGCTTGCTTGCTGTGAGCTATCTACAACTTCATCATCCTCTTCGTCCCCAAAACCTGCTTCCGTGTTGGCTCCATCTCCATTGAAGGAGTCAAACAACACAGCTGGGGTAGTGGTGGCTGAACCCCCTAAAATGGCATGCAGCTCATCATAGAAGCGGCATGTTTGGGGCTCTGACCTGGAGCAGCCGTTCGCCTCTCTGGTTTTTTGGTAGGCTTGCCTCAGCTCCTTAAGTTTCACGCGGCACTGCTTCGGGTCCCTGTTATGGCCTCCGTCCTTCATGCCCTGGGAGATTTTGACAAAGGTTTTGGCATTTTGAAAACTGGAACAGAGTTCTGATAGCACGGATTCCTCTCCCCGTACAGCAATCAGATCCCGTACCTCCCGTTCAGTCCATGCTGGAGCTCTTTTGCGATTCTGGGACTCCATCATGGTCACCTCTGCCGATGAGCTCTGCATGGTCACCTGCAGCTTGCTACGCTGGCCAAACAGGAAATGAGATTCAAAAGTTCGCGGTTCTTTTCCTGTCTACCTGGCCAGTGCATCTGAGTTGAGAGTGCTGTCCAGAGCGGTCACAATGGAGCACTCTGGGATAGCTCCCGGACATCAATACCGTAGAATTGTGTCCACAGTACCCCACATTCGACCCGGCAAGGCCGATTTAAGCGCTAATCCTCTTGTCGGGTGGAGTAGGGAAATCGATTTTAAGAGCCCTTTAAGTCGGAAAAAAAGAGCTTCATCATGTGGACGGGTGCAGGTTTACATCGATTTAACGCTGCTAAATTTTACCTAAAGTCCTAGTGTAGACCAGGGCTAACAGACCAAGGCAACAGAAGAAAACAGATTTTTTTTTTTTTTTTAAACGAGGGGGCTGTAACTGAGGAATCCTTTGGTCATGAGCCCAAATTTGGTTCACTATTGCTACTCTGAACCTTTGTGAAGCACACCAATTTTCAAAGCAATCCACCTAAACATTTGGATGTTAGCCCACTTACAAGATTTGATCTTTAAGGCATAAAAAATACTCTAGTTCTTTCTCTGTATTGGTACGTGTACAGTGTAAACATGTATATTTTCTATAATGTTGTTCGCTATTTGGGTCCCGTAAAGATTTAGTGGGTACCATGTCCTGCCTTGGGTAAAATGCTGCAGTGTGAAACCATTTTTGACCCATATCTCATCAATAGGTTCATTTCTAGCTCTGGGCAAAAAAAAAAACCCACCTAGAAACCTTTTTTTAAAATGTCATTTTTTGAGAGGGCTTATCTCCAGAACGCCTGGCTTGGATGACTCCAAATTTGTGCCATTAATCCTGGAACCTTCTGAGAGACACCAAATTTCAAGGAAAACTGACTGTGTGTCAATTTTAGAGGATTTAGAAAGGTTGACCTTTAAACTGGTAATGATGCACCCACACCACTATATAATAAACATTCTTTGGGCTAGGTTCTCACCTGTGAACATTGTTGCTATTCATGGTCATTGAAACCTGTAGTTTTAGCTTGTAGTTTCATATAATTCTTTGGCGAGGAAGGCAAAGTTTACCATTCTTTTCCCAAATTTGAGCAAACTGTATTAATGGTCAGCCACTTTAGCTCCCTTAGCTCCATAAACCATTTGGCTCATGCAAAAAGTCATGCTGCTAGGTTATTACCTGTCTGCTGCACCTGGATCCCACCTTGAAGGGGTAAGGAAATTCCATGGCAGAGAGGTAAGCAGCATAAATTAATTTAAGCTACTTTGATATGTGGGCTTGCTGTAGAATCTGGCAGACACTTGCAGCCCTTCCCTACCCATAGAAATGTGAGGTCAGCAGAAAGGGTGGTATTCCCCTCATGTATGCTGGATTCACGGGTGCAAGCTTCCCTCTTCTCATAGAAGTGGTGGAGAGAGAAATTCATTGAGGGATGAGGCCATTCAGATGCTTGCTTCTGTCATTAAAAACCTACACTAGAATTTATTTTTGAACTGTTTTGTTTTCCTATACAATGCCTTTAAAACTGAAAATAAAATGTTTTATCTTCTGTGTTTTCATTACATGCTGTCGCAATTTTATTACTTGTTTAAAAATAAGATTATGCAAAGTAATAAGTGATCTCTTCTGTTTAAACCCACCCCTAAAAAGACAGAGGTTCCTGTGAGAGAGGGTAGGACTAATGCCATACATAAACCAAAATCTGTTTTCCCCACCATAGTTTCACTCAATCAGGATTGCACAAATATATTTTATTTATTTAAAAAAAGCTCTGCAGAAGTCATACCATATAGAAACTATTTAACATGATTTTTTTTTCGGGGGGGGGGGAGGAGTTCTATGCAATAGGAAAAACATAGATATGTACTCATGTGCACACATCCCTTCCTAGTTCTTTTTTTCCCTCTAAAATAAATAAATTAATAACTTTTAGTGTAAAGCTTAACATTTTGTAAATCACACATCGTCTTTATTTTTATAGCTGTATTATTTTTATATTCCTATCAGCATTAATCCTGAAAACTTTACACTGAGTGGAAGGGAAAGTAAAACTGCAGTTCTCATCAATTCAATACAAATTATTAAAAGCTAAATGAATAAAAAAAGGCCAATTGCTGATATTTCCAAAGATAAAATCTGTCTTCTTTTAACTATAAAGACTCAAACTTTCACATTCTACATGAGTATCAATCTTATAAGGAAATAAAGAAATGTAAAGCCAGTTCAGACAATCAATATTTTAATTCTGTCTTTTCAGGACATCACTAGTCTGAAACAAAAAAAGCTACTACAGAAACTGAGAGAGCAGCAAAAGCTCTTAGGTGGTGATAGAGAGGAAATGTCAACATCTAACAGTGGGATTGCCCAGAGGAGTCCTGGAGCATGGCATTGTGTCCGATGGAAATAAAAAACCAAACAAACATTAATGTATCTTAGGAGTTGAGTGTGGTATTTTTTTTCCTTTAATGAGGAAGAAATCGTGCTGCTTTTTTTTCCCCCCCCCTTGTGCAGGTAGCTTTATTGAAGTCGACAGTGAAATTAGTAATGACACTGAGTTTCCAGGTGAAATATTTAAAACATCACATGCTTCCTCTGAACCTGATGAGACATTGGCTGTTGAAGCAGCAGCTACAGAACTGGAGCAGGAAGGAGATGATGGGGCCACAGAGAACCTCCTTAAAGACGCTGCTGAAGAAGTGCAGCTGACTATTCATCAGAATGCTGAAACCAAAAAAGACAGGGAAGGTGCAGTGAATGAGTGGCAAGATATTAGTTTGGTAATGATACTTGTTTTTTGTTAGTTGTATTGAGTGAATAGTAAAGTAATCTCCAGTTAAATTGCTTTTCTAAAGGACACTATTGAAAGGACACTTATGGCAGAGCTATTGTGTGCCTCCTTTAACTTACTGGCTGCTTCACTGTCTTGTTCATTTGTCTGCTTAAAAGGTACAGAATATATTGAGCCTGGTTTTTCAGAGTTGCTGAGCACCCACAACTCCAGATGAAGTCAGCGGGATCTATGAGCGCTCAGCTCTTCTGAAAAACATACCTATTTATATCTTTATGATGTGCTTCATTAGGAGAGTATGAAAACTTACAGGCATCTGTGTGAATTAGTGGTGCACAGGCTCCTATTGTAATGATAGTCAAGCACATATATATGTATAAACAATATATACTTCTCTGGTATGACCAAACTTTGCTTTTATTTAATATGCAGGAGGAATTGGAAGCTCTGGAGAACAACCTTTCTGTTGAGCAAAACATGCTTCAGGCTCAAAAACAACAGCAGGAACGTATTGCTGCCACTGTAACAGGACAGATGTTCTTGGAAAGTCAGGTAATGTTCATTGAAGGTCATATTGACATTAAAAATAAAAATCACTGTTTGTACCTCTTGGCAAGTCAAACAGTATATCAAACGCTATTTACAATGTTTAATTCTGGATCACTTTTCTCACTTATGAGCTTGTTTTCTTTCCTCAGCCTACTTGAGTGAGTATTAGAAGAAGAACATGTGTCTCAGATTCAAAATGCCTGAAATAACTACTGTTACACTCCGCAGTTACAGTTTATATTTCATGAATAAATAAGGGAAAATATCTTCCCTTTTTTTTTTTTTCCAAGTATCAAGCTTATATTTTTTAGTGTGGGGCAAGAGAAGGGAGCAATAAGATTGAATAGAAATTAAAAAGCCTTTATAAGGTGAAATGCAGCAACTTGTACGTACAATTTTTGAAAATATACACAAACAATTGTTCTCCAAGTTCCCGGAAGGAAGGACAAGAAGTAATGGGCTTAATCTACACCAAGGAAGATTTAAGTTAGATGTTAGGAAAACCTTTCTAACTATAAAGGTGGTTAAGCTCTGGTATAGGCTTCCAAGGGAGATTGTGGAATCCCTATAGTTGGAGGTTTTTAAGATCAGAACACATGTCAAGGATGATCAGCACAGGACTTCCCAAGGTCCCTTCCAGCCCTACATTTCTACAATTCTGTGAAAACTAAAAAAGTCTTTTGGATTATGCTTGGGTGCGCCATATCAGGCTTTACAGACTGTGTTCATTTTTTTGCATTTCTCACCAATTGAGGTCATGTTAGTAGCTGATTTTTTGGAAGTGTAAGTACTCTCTGTGTCAGGCTCTGGTTACTGCACATCTACACAATAGTATTTTTTTGAATCCTTACAGAATTTTCACTTTTGTGGGGCTTAGATTTCGTGTTTATCATAGTCGAATGAAAAGTATGCATGAATGCTACCCCCCCCCCCCGACTTTTTACCTGTACAACATTGTATCATTTTATATGGAAAGTCAGGTGGGAGCGAAACCCCTCCCCCCTCACAATAACATAGAATCACTCTAATTTTAATGCTGGTAAACTGTAGTCAGTTAAGGTTTCCTGTAGATTTTTAAGGTCAGAAGGGACCATTATGATTATTATCTGGCCTCCTGCATACCACTGGCCAAAGAGCCTCACCCCGTAATATCTGCATCAAACCCATAACTTTTGTTAGAGCTATAGCATATCTTTTAGAAAGAGATCCTATCTTGATTTAAATACTTACAGGTTTAAAGGTATCTGGTTTTGATTAAAGACTATACTGACTTGACACCCTATGAAATAACATACAGTGGTGGTATAAATGATCTAATATTTGTAAACTATGTTCCAAAATACTAATTTGCAGGTTTTCTTTGGAGGAAAAGGAGGATCGTTCATACGGTATACATTGTGTCCCAGTTTCTCGGATTAAAAGGCTTCCTCATACTTTCACCATGATGTGATTTTAACCCCCCACCAATTAATTGTACTTTGGTAAGAGCTTGAGATATTGAAAGCCACATGGTGGCAGACAGACTATTAATGCTGTAACTGAGCCTAATTTAACAGTAAAGCTGAGCAAATTGTTTTGAAACAGACTTTAACAGGGTACAGAACACAGTTCAAACAAGGGTTCTCTGAAAAAAATTAATCGTGCGATGAGTTGCATTGTTAAACAATAACGGAATACTGTTTGTTTAAATATTTTTGGATGTTTTCTACTTTTTTAAATATAGTTAAATTACAACAGAATACAAAGTGTACTGTGCTTACTTTATATTTATTTTTGATTACAAGTATTTGCACTGTAAAAAACAAAAGAAATATTATTTTTCAATTCATCCTATACAAGTACTGTAGCGCAATTTCTTTATCGTGAAAGTTGAACTTACAAATGTAGAATTATGTACAAAAATAACTGCATTCAAAAATAAAACTGTAGAATTTAAGAGCCTGCAAGTCTACTTAGTCCTACTTCTTGTTCAGCCAATCGCTCAGACAAACAAGTTTGTTTACATTTGCAGGAGATAATGCTGCCCTCTTCTTGTTTACAATGTCACCTGAAAGTGAGAACCTGCGGTTGTGTGGCACCGTTGTAGCCGGCGTCGCAAGATATTTACATGCTAGATGCACTCAAGATTCATATGTCCCTTCATGCTTCAACCACCATCCAGGGGACATGCGTCCATGCTGATGATAGATTCTGCTCGATAACAATCCAATGCAGTGTGGACCGATGCATGCTCATTTTCATTATCTGAGTCAAATGCCACCAGCAGAAGGTTGATTTTCTTTTTTGGTGGTTCGGGTTCTGTTGTTTCTACAGTGGAGTTTTGCTGTTTTAAGACTTCTGAAAGCATGCTCCACACGAAGGCACTTCAGATTCTTAAACCTTGAGTTTAGTGCTGTGGCTGTCTTTAGAAATCTCACATTGGTTTCTTCTTTGCATTTTGTCAAATCTGCAGTGAAAGTCTTCTTAAAATGAAGAACATGTGCTGGGTCATCATCTGAGACTGCTATAACATGAAGTATATGGCAGAATGCAGACAAAACGGAGCAGAGGATGTACGATTCTCCCCCAAGGAGTTCAGTCACAAATTTAATTAACGCATTATTTTTTTAACAAGCGTCTCAGCATGGAAGCATTTTCTTCTGGAACGGTGGCTGAAGCATGTAGGGGCATGTAAATACCTTGCAATTCCGGCTACAAAAGTGCCATGCAAATGCCTGTTCTCACATTCAGGTGACATTGTAAATAAGAAGAGGGCAGCATTATCTCTGTAAATGTAAACAAACTTGTTTGTCTTAGCGATTGGCAGAAGAAGAAGTAGGACTGAGTGGATTGGTAGGATCTGAAGTTCTACATTTTGTTTTTGAGTGCAGTTCTTGTATGAGGCAAATTGAAAAAACGATTTCTCTTTATCGTTTTTGCAGTGCAAATATTTGTAATGAAAAATAATGTACACTTTGATGTCAATTACAACAAAGAATACAATATATATTATAAAAATGTAGAAAAAATCCAAAATTACAATTGATATTCTATTGTTTAACAGTGCGATTAAAACTGCGATTAATCACAATTAATTTTTTTGAGTTAATCTCATGAGTTAACTCTGATTTAATCAACAGCCCTAAAAAATGTAAACATGATACCTTTGGTAGCATTAGATAAAAATGAATAATATCAGCCTGAAAATACTATAAAATGATCCACTAATGCACAACCATGCTTTGCAGAAGGGAGGAAGGAGAAGAAATGGGGGAGAGTAGTTTCCATAGATGGGGGGGAAGAAATTGTGTAGAGAGTGTACATGGTACATAACTGGAGTTATGTCACACAACAGCATATTTAGCAGAGTCCAGTCAGAAACTTGTTTATCAGAACACCTTTCTAAAGATGATTTATCCGCACCGCTGACCCATGTAAACATACCATTCATTCATATTACAATAAGAATTTTTAGAAAAACAAAAATTCTAGGATGTTATTGCTACCTTTCATGGTCAGAAGTACGGCTATAAAATTACTTGCCCACAACTGTTTGTCTTCCTGTTTTATGCTACATCATTTATATAAGTGGAGCACCCTTCACGTTAAATCATTGCAATAGTGAAGTCCAAAGCGAACTTCCTGGAATCTGTAAATTGGGAACACCAGAATTAAAGTGGTGTCTGCTGCCAAACATGCTTGAGGATTTTTCAAGCCTTGTAATACTTCACTTTCCTAAAAGAATATTTATATGAGTAACTTGTATGAATTAAACAGTTAAGGAGGCTGAGTGTTTTTCCCTCTAAGTTAGTGATCTACATAGCCAGTTTTCAGTCATTTTGGAATTGAGAAGTACAGGGAGAAAAATTTAGAGGGAGCATTTAGCTTATCCAAGAGACAGTTAAGGGGTGACTTGATCATGGTCTACAAGTACCGACATGGGGGAAAAGATTTCTGATTGCTAGATTAAACAGCCATCTGCTAACAGCTATAACTAGATCCAGTGGCTTGAAGCTGAAAGTGGACAAATTCAGCCTGGAAATAAAGCACAAATTTTTAACAGTGAGGATAACTAAGCATTAGAACAACTTAGAAAGGAATGCGGTGGATTCTCTGTCACTTGAAGTATTTAAATCAAGACTATGTCTTTCTGAAAGGTATTCTCTAATTCAACCAGAAGTTGTGGGTTTGTTGCAGAAGTTACTATGGGAAATTTGATGGCATGTGTTTTGCAGGAGATAAAACTAGATGATCAGATAAGACCTCAAAATCTATAAAAACTGATTTCTGTTCTTTTGTCTCTGGACTTAGATACTTTGTTCCTAGATATATTCTATTAAAAAGAGATCCAATGGACACATGCTTTTGAAGCATGTTCTGTTCCTGCACATATTTGCATTAAATACAGCTTGCCTGACACCTTATATTCTTGAACTGTCGTCTTCCATACTAGCTCACATTTCATAGTAATGGGTTTCCTCACAGAATAAGGTGCTACTTGCCATGTGTTAGGCTTATGGAACTGAATCCAAAGAGAGTATAGCTGACAAAATAATGACCTATCCAACTGGTGAAGGCTGCTTTCTTCCTTATGAGGTCAGCATGGCATCTCGGTTGGAGAGGTGGGGATGGCGGGGAATGTCCCTGCCCCTATCTCCTCTGCAGTTCAGCTCATCCTGGGTACAGGATGGGGCTGGGGGGAACTGCCATTCCAGACCCCATCATCACATCTCAGGGCTACCTCCCCTAGAAAACAGAAAACCATGATAGGCTCGAGTGGGTCAGAAACTAAAATCCTCAAACTCCACCAAAGTAAGGTGATAGTGTAACAGTTGACTTTCCTGGCAGTACTTGTAAGTAAGATGAGTAGGATTTGGCCCCTTGACTTTTTAATGTAAATTGTTTAGGTTTGTTATGAATGGGTAAACATTATCCAAATGTGAACCAAGCTCATTTTTGAGTCAAGCAGGCATGTATTATGAGCTATCCTTTTCGATGAAGCATTAACCCCACTCCCCACTTTCTGTAGGAACTTCTCCGTCTGTTTGGTGTTCCTTACATTGAAGCACCCATGGAGGCAGAAGCTCAGTGTGCTGTCTTGGACCTTACTGATCAGACCTCTGGGACAATCACTGATGATAGTGATATTTGGCTATTTGGAGCGCGGCATGTTTATAAAAATTTCTTCAGTCAAAACAAGTATGTGGAATATTACCAATATGTGGATATTCAAAACCAGCTAGGTAAGGTGCAAGTGCTTATATGCTGGATATATTGTTTGTTTGCTTGTTTTTGATAGGCAGTTTTGTTCTGTATCTTTTTAATACTGGAACTCATTCAGAATCATATAACTATTGTGGTGATAACTTTTATTGAGAGAGATCAAAGTCACATCAGATACCAGCCTTTTATGTTGGTTTGTGCATGAAGTAATCTCTCTCTGAATTCACAGCCATCTGTTGCACTGGGGCTAGGCTAGTGACCTAATTATGATAGTAATAGTGGCTACCATGTATGAAATGCAAGTCTGTTTTCTGGTAAACATTCACATTTTGTGTGAAGAAGAGAAAAAACTATGCATAGTTTTAGTCAGAGCAAATTTATATAGGCAGATTACAAACTTCTCTAAATAGAAGTTTCTTTTGGACATACTGACAAACGTGTTATAAAGGGATCTAATGGATTAAATCACTTTGTAGAAAGATTTTCAATGACTAATTAACCCATGGTAATATTTTTCCTTCTGATTGCTTGTGGAAGATCAAAGATGAAAAAAATATACTGGTCTGAACAAAATTTTTAGCCATGGTACATAGTAAACTGTTGAACTTTTAAACTTGTGTGTCTGTCACCCAATTTATTAGGAACAATTTCTGCGCATTCCAGCTCTTCCTCAGCCATTACTTTGGCAAAACTACCACAAAACTCCTAGTTTAGAGATTTGAAACAATATTTTAATGTGGTTATTGATGATTGATCATGCAAAACTTTTCAATAGTTTTACGTAATGAAAAAGTATTTGTTTTCCTGCTGTGGTTCGTTCTCCCAGCAAAGTCATTTTTGTCCAGTTCTGTGGCTGATGTGATAAGCACTTCTTATTTCTATATGCAAGAGTAGCTACAGCAGTTCAAGAAGATAAGTGGAGAAAATATCAAAGTTGGGGTATGAGTGTATAAAAGCAAGTATCTTTTTTTCTCTGATTACTTTATTTGTGCCTTTGTCGCAGCAGTTGCAATTTCTTATGTGGAAAAGAAGTGTTATGAAATTATTTGTGTTTTTAACTATCTGTGATATATTTGGTTTTGGTCTGTTTTGGGAAAAAATCAGTTTCACTTTGTCTTCCATCTTTCCTGTTCTTCCTTTCTTCTGCACATGGTTCCCTATGCCCAGTGGTCTTTCTCTCCTGCTGCCATGGACATACAGACATTCTGATTAGCTGCCTGATGGACCATCCTAGCATGCAAGCTCCTCCCTTCTCCCTCTCCATTGAAGTAATTTCTGGAGTAAGCTGGTGGATCCAGTCCCTGAGTAGTGGTTCTGGTTTTTTGTCCTCTTGTAACACCAATTCCTAGTAGTGGCAGCTAGGTTGATGTCTCCTCTTCCTTTCCAGCTGTTTCAAAAGAGCCTGGAGGCCTGTAGGTACAACTTGAAACAATGAACATCATCACCCTGTGTCCTGTCAACACAGTGTGATCAGCCTCCAGCCAGGGAGCATAGACCACACAGTTTGAGAACCACTGCTTTTAAGCCATTTGAATACTGTGATTCCAGACTTCAGAAGGTTGTGTGCAGCAATGGTTCTGTCTCTGAATTCCTGATATCAAAGCCACTAAACTTAGGTCAGAATTGAAGATGGGGTGAGATGTAGATTTTCTTTTTTTTAGATGTAAAATAACTTAATAGGCCAAAAATTAATGAAGTCCCCAGGGTTCCAAACAGCATTTAATTTTGACTCTAAGGGGTCGTCAGATACAGTACCTTAAAGCAATCGCTAGTGGTTGGACCAGCAGTAATGTTTTGAGATTGGTCCAGAATATAAAGCAAGCCCTCACCTTGAATCAGAGTAGCTTTGATCTCTGTCAATGCCTGTGCTTTTTCCTGTTACTGTTTTTATTTTCAGATAATGTACTACTGTTGTCTGTGGGAGAACAGAGCTTAAATTCATAGAATAATGTCTGGTTTACATTTTCTGTCTTGCAGGGTTAGACAGAAGCAAGTTAATTAATTTGGCCTATTTGCTTGGAAGTGATTACACTGAAGGAATCCCATCTGTTGGCTATGTAACAGCAATGGAGATTTTAAACGAATTCCCTGGGCATGGAATGGAACCTCTCTTAAAATTCACGTATGATTTATTTGATTTTTTTTTTCCATATTGCAGATGTTAGTTTTGCATATTTTTCTATCACTTTAACATGTAACAGAGATATTGCGAATATAGGTGAAGAGTAGGGGTTACTATAGAAAACAACATAGCTATCATAGGTTTGGAAGGGATCTCAAAAAGTCACAAAGTCCAGCCCCCTCTGCTGAGGGAGGACCACATACACCTAGACCATCCCTGATAGGTGTTTCTTCAGTGTTTCCTTAAAGTCTTCCAATGGTGGGGATTCTACAGCCTCCATTGGATGCCTATTCCAGAGTTAGCTACCCTTATAGTTAAAAAGTTTTTTTCTAATATTTAACCTAAATCTCCCTTACGACGTAATGGGCTCAATCTGCAGCGTCCTACATTCAGTGAAAATGGAGAACAATTGATCACAGTGCTCTTTATAACAGCCCTTACTATATTTTGAGTACTGTTGTCAGATCCCCCCTCAGTTGTCTTGTTCTCCCCCCCACTCCCTGCCTGCCCAGGTGCTGCTCTGGGGGACAGAGAGCCGAGGGGAGTTCTCTCTCCCCCCCAGCCCGAGCCCACAGTCCCAGCTGAAGCCCTCACCTCCCCCCACACTCCAACCCTCTGCCCCAGGCCTGAGCCCCCTCCCACACTCCGAACCCCTCGGCCTCACCCCCTGCCACATGAATTTTGTTACGTGCACCAATATGGAGGTGATGATGTATCATATGTCACCCCACATATTGGTGCATGTAACAAAATTCATTCCACACATGCTTGGGAAAAATTAGAAGGAACACTGACTGTAACCCCGAGATGCTTTTTAGTAGTACTACCACCTAGCCATTTATTCCCCATTTTGTAGTTGTGCATTTGATTTTTTTCCTTAAGTGTAGTACTTTGTGCTTGTCTGTCTTGAATTTAATCTTGTTGATTTCAGACCCATTCTCAAAATTGTCAAGGTTATTTTAAATTCTGATCCTGTCCTCCAAAGTGCTAGCAGCCCCTCGGAGGTGGTGTCATCTACAAATTTTCTAAGCATACTCTACACTCCATTATCTAAGTCAGTGGTTCTCAGCCAGGGGTACACAGAGGTCTTCCACGGGGTATGTCAACTCATTTAGATATTTGCCTAGTTTTACAACAGGCTACATGAAAAGCACTAGCAAAGTCAGTACAAACTAAAATTTCATACAGAGAATGACTTGTTTATGCTACATTGTATACTATATCAGTGTTTCCCAACCTGGGGGTTGTGGTTTATTTTATAATATATGGTAAAAATGAGAAAGTAAGCAAGTTTTCAGTAATAGTGTGGCTGTGACACTTTTTTGTATTTTTATGTCTGATTTTGTAAGCAAGTAGTTTTTAAGTGAGGTGAAACTTGGGGTAGACAAGACAAATCAGCCTCCTGAAAGGGGTTCAGTAGTCTGGAAAGATTGAGAACCTCTTCTGATTGCCTTTTTTGTCCCTTCTTAGCTGTAACTCATTTTTTTCCTTAGCCTTTCCGATTTTGCCCCTTCATGCTTGTGCTATTCTTTTGTACTTTTCCTTAGCTATTTGGAAAGGTTTCCATTTTTTGTAGAACTCCTTTTTTATTTTCAGGTCATTAGAGAGCTCCTGATGGAGTCATATTGGCTTCTTACTATCCTCCCTATGTTTCCTTTGCACTGAAATAGTTCGCAGTTGTGCCTTTAATATTGTGTCCATGAGAAACTGCTATGGGACCTTACCTGCCTGTTCTCTGAGTTTGTTAAGGTCTGTCTTTTTGAAGTCTATTGTCCTTATTCTGCTGCTCTTACTCCTTCCTTTCCTTAGAATCATGAAGTCATCATTTCATGATTGCTTTCACTCAGATGGTCTTCCAGCTTCAGATTAGCAACCAATTCATCCCCATTGGTCAGAATCAAGTCCAAATGGCTATCCCCCTGACGGCTACTTCCACTTTCTGATAGAAGAAGTTGTCCTCAATGGATTCTAAGAAGTTAGCGGATATTTTCTGTAATATGGGAAAAACATGTCTGGGTAGTAAAAGGCCCCCATTACTACCAGATTTTGTGTTTTTTAGATATTTCTGTTTGTTCTAAAAATGCTTCATCCACCTCCTCTTCCTGATTTGGTGGTCTATAGTAGATTCCTACCATGATGTCTGTGTGTAGCAGCAGGCAGATAAATGGAGGAATTCCTACCTAAAGTGTCTTTGTGCCGTTCGATTGTATGTTTCTTCGGGCAGGGATTGTGCCACCTTGTTGTTTGGAAATTGCCAATCGTATCTTGGCGCTACTGGAAACAAATAAGAAATAATAATAATAAAGAGTGTTTAAGTTCTCCTGATAGCCCTTGATATTGTAAAATGTATTTTACTGAAACAATTGCATGTCTCTCTCCTCCTATACTGTTCAGTGAATGGTGGACTGAAGCTCAGAAGAATAAGAAAATAAGACCCAATCCACATGATACTAAAGTAAAGAAAAAACTGCAGCAACTGCAGCTGAGTCCTGGCTTCCCAAATCCAGCAGTAGTAAAAGCTTACCTGAAACCTGTGGTGGATGAGTCAAAGGGGTCATTCATCTGGGGAAGGCCTGATGTAGAACAGATCAGAGAATATCTTTTTACAATCCTATCTGGTTGGAGTTGTGAACCAAAGTTGCTTTGATAGAAAAGAATGCATGAGTCTATTAGTAAATTCAATAACCGAGAATCAAACTCTGATTGTCTCACTTGCGTGAGGTGTGATATTGTAGTCTCACTCAGTTCAAGCAAAGGTAAGATGAGGAGGATTTCACTGTAAACGTAAACTGCAAACAAAATCAGTGATTCCATCCTCACTTTATTTGTACTCCCTTGCCACAGTGCACGTATTTCTTGCACTGATTGCAATTTGAGATACAGCACTGTGTCTAAAAATGGATGGTAATTGATCCATAATTAGCTAACTAAATGAAGCCTCCGGTGTATATACAAACATTGAGTTTTTTTTCTTTTCTTAAGGTTAACATATTTTTACAACAATATTGGATGTAGCCAGATGGATCTTTTTGTTGTTTGAAACACAGTTTATGAATAATAGAAAAGAATAAGCTTTTCTGAAGACATTTGGGATAATACTGGCGATAGTTATTAAACCTTGAAATTTCCTTTGATCTTACAGTGAAAAAACTTTTAGGTACAGTATCTTTTTTTTTTTTTTTGGAGATGCGTGGTTAGGTAAGGAACTTCCATTTTTCACATTCATACTTTTGGTAGTAAAACGTTTTTTAAATTTTTGATGAACCTTAACTGCCTACACATTCTGTCAGAGTTGCTTTGGCTGGACTAGGACAAAGACAGATGAAGCCCTTTTGCCTGTACTTAAACAGCTGAACTCACAACAGGTAAGCATGTTACTGGAGGATTTTATGTTGTTTAACGCTGGCTTGAAAATTTAAAAACTAGTATTTTTAAAATAACCAACAGAGCTTCAACAAAAACTATATTACAAACCTAAATCATTTAACAGACTCTTGGTCAACTTCTGTGCTGAACTACAACCCCTGCAATTCCATTGAACTTGTGGGCTGTCACAAGTTGTAAGTCAGCATGGAATTAGGCCTTATGCATATAGATATTAAAATTGTAAGTAAATATATTTTTAAAATGACAGAACATTAGATTGTAAATTCTTTTGGGCATAAATGTTGTACAGTTTGTGTGCTGTGAAGCACTTTAGTATAATTTTAAAAGCTGTAAATTAGTAAAATCTAATGGTTCTTCTGCCTGTCAACTCCTGAGTTCAGGCTTCTGTTTGTTCTGCAGTAGCTGATATTACAGATTCCTAAAGCAGCATAGGTAAACCCCATTTAATCCCTACTTCTGGTGCAGTGAAGCTTGGCTCCTCTAGGATTTTCAAAGCAGGCTTGCCAGTCTTCCATTCATGTAAAACCTGATCCGTCTGAATGTTTTTAAATGTTCTCTCAAACAGTTTGGCTAAATGAGTTTGTACTGTATTTTCTATAAAGCTTTATATGTTAGTAATCTCATCAGCTCTTGCAGGGAGATGCAGCTCCCTGAATATAGGAGTTGGTAGATAAATGGAGGAATTGCTTTTAAAATACTTCTTGTTTTATAACATAAATATACTGATGACTTTTAGATCTACACACATACTGTTAACAATGTGGAATCTTAAGTGACTCTTTCAAAAGGGTTGCAGGTAAGGCTTAAAATGTTTCAGTAAGCCTTCAATTCATTTGATCAATGAGAATAACGTTTTATTTCACTGGTTTGTGCAAATGAAAAGCATAGTTGTAGGGTTTATTTAGTAAAGTAATCATTTTATTATGTTAATAGATTTGCATTTGAGAATATGCTAATAAGTATGTGTGTTTGCAGGTCTGGGAGTCTTCATTTGTGCTGTAACTTCAAATAACGTATTAGAAGCATAAACACAGTATTTGTAAAACGTGCAGGGAATTTTGCTTCCTTAACCATTAATTTGTTTCTTTAAATAGGGCTGTAGTGTTTCTTGCTGTAAGGAAGCTTTTAAAACTTACGGAGTAATTACACAGTAATATAATTACTAATCTCTTCTAGTAAATCATCTTGTACTCTGTATATTCTTGTGATTCATATTTCATTTATTTGAGCAGTCTTTGTTCTACACCAATTTAGACTATTGCATAATTTATTTTATTTATAGAATGCCTATCACCATGGTATCTAAACTTCACTCTTTAATTGTTGTGTATACTTGTAGACTCAACTTCGAATTGATTCATTCTTCAGACTAGCACAACATGAGAAGCAAGCCATTAAGAGCCAGAGACTTCGAAGAGCTGTGACTTGTATGCGGAGGAAAGAAAAAGAAGCAGTAGCTGATGAAATTCAGGAGGCTACTGCTGTTGTAGAAAGAGAATTTAAACACGGTGAGGAAGGGAAAGGAAAAATAGCTGTCCAAGGTACAATGGATCTATCTACTGCAGCACAAAGCCAAAGGATAAAAAGGAAAAAACATTCAAAGTCCAAAGAGGAGAGTTTCCATGGAGGCGGTTTCATTGGTGAGGTGCAGCTGTCAGAAGGATCTAGTGGGTCTTCAGGGGAGGATTCTGAAAGTGAAGTTTTAAATAAGAGCAAAAGAGGAAAAACTTTCAAGGAATCAGCAATTCAGAAAAACGCAGTGAGACAGGAGGAAGACGTGACTAGTAGCTCAAGTGGTGAGGGTGAAGATGAAGAAAACACAGTCATGGTGACTGCCCGATCTGTGTTTGAGGGCAAAAAGGGAAAATCATGGAATATGAGAGGAAGAAAAAAGAAAAAGTGCTAACTGTGTGTGGGGGGGCGTTGTTTATGATCGTCTTCATCTATAAATACTCTAATGAATTCTCTGGTAGAAAAGAATAAACGTAAATTATCCCTTTTTTTTTTCTTCTGTGTATTGTATTGACATTTTGACTAGACTTTTTAAATTAAGAGGCAGTTTTAGCAATTTTGAACTGCAGTTTTTTGAGGACAATTATTCAAAAGGTCCAGTGTTGGTCTTTTTATTCAGTGAAAGCTTCCATTAAATAACTCAGGAAAAACTCCTATTTACTTTATAAAATTGGGCCTAACGAAGACATGTCAGTGTTATTTCCTAGGAAGTGAGATTACGTCACCATCTATCAACTTCACAATTCAGTGAAGTTTGAGACCTGATGTACAGAATTTGGGAGTACCGGGGAAAAGAAAATAAGCTCAGACAGTTTTGGTTCTCTTATCCTCTTCGGTCTCTCTGTCTTCAAAAGTTTCATGTTCCAAGTCTGTTGTTTACTACATCACTCATGGTGAAAAAAACCTATAGAATCCTGTGGTAATGGAAGAGGGAAATGGCAGCACTGTGAGAATTTAAAGAATCCAAAGACAAATAATCTCTTGTAATATTAATCTTAAATTATACTTTCTGCCTTCAGATGTGTGTAGGAGGAAGAGGGACTGAAACATAAGCCCTTGTATCAGAGGCCTGGGCTAAAGTTGCGGTCAAAACTTTGCTCATATAAAGCAAAATCAGGCTGTGAGCTAGAGGCAAGCCCGGCTCACAGAATCTGGCAAGAAAAGCGCTGATATTGCAAAATACACATTCCTAAGAGATGGTAGACACAGAGCACTCATGCAAACAAATTCCAGAAGGATGGTACCAAAACACCTCGATACCAGCACATTCCCTAAAGATAACAAGAATACACTGACCCGTCCTAAAGATAAGATCAGGACACTGTGTGATGGATAGAGATGTACAAGATGATGGGTCGTAATCGACTACGTCAGAGGGTGTCAACTAACTCTGCCAGAGGAGCAGTACATAACTAGTTTGTATTGATGTATAAAATGGAGCCTCAAAGGGAGTATCTCTGGCCAGTCTAGGGGGGAATGGAAAGTCCTGCCATTCACTGAGCTGTGTCCATTGTCACAGGGATACATGTGCTAATGTAACTGTAGACATTGATCCGGGGAGCTAGGACCATGCTATGTCAACAATAAACCTGGCCAGGTGCCTTCATACCTTAACGGATCTTGTGGTGATTGGGCGGTTCGCTCGAGGTCTGCTGTGCCAGCTGTTTGCGCAGAGCTGGGATGGCACACAGAACACATGCAGCCGAACATCTGACGACAATGTGTATGACTCCCGTTTTGAAGTCATGGGAGTCATCTGAGCATGTCCAAGGGCAAAAATTGTCCAAATTCAGAGGTGATGGGAAACTTAGACTCCATTAGACCTTACATAAGACGAAACACTGACAATGATGCAGGCAGTGATTCGACGAAAACACCCTGTTGGTGTTTCAGGATGCCTGCCAGTCTCTGGAGTCCTGGGAGGCTCCCTGCTGTAGTACAAGGAGCCTTTCAGACCCTTTAGACAAGGTTATGGGGGCTGGCAGGTTTCCCACTCTGAGGTAGCAGCCCTATGAATCCCTGTTTTTTGGCCACAGAGCTGTGCTGGCTCAGCCTAGCCTCCGGAGATGTGGCTGGAGCTTCCAACTGGGACTCCCAAAGCTGGAATATTCCCTGCCAATTAGTAGCTAATCGAAATTGAATATATTTCTCTGTTTCATGACTGTTCAGTGAATAGACAAGAATTCCAATTTCATGTTTTGTTTCAGGAGCAACATATCCCAGCTAGATGCAAACGAAAATCCCTAAATTTTGGCCAACTCTGCGTAAGACCAACTAAGCCCTGGTCTACACTTGAGGTCGGATTTAGCAGCATTAAATTGGTTTAACCCTGCACCTGTCCATACCACGAAGCCCTTTTTTTCGACTTAAAGGGCTCTTAAAATCGATTTCCTTACTCCACCCCCGGCAAGGGGATTAGCGCTGAAATCGGCCTTGCCGGGTGGAATTTGGGGCACTGTGGACACAATTAGATGGTATTGTCCTCCGGGAGCTATCCCAGAGTGCTCCATTGTGACCGCTCTGGACACTGGCCAGGTAGACAGGAAAAGGCCCGTGAACTTTTGAATTTCAATTTCCTGTTTGGCCAGCGTGGCAAGCTGCAGGTGACCATGCAGAGCTCATCAGCAGAGGTGACCATGATGGAGTCCCAGAATCGCAAAAAAGCTCCAGCATGGACCGAACAGGAGGTACGGGATCTGATTGCTGTATGGGGAGAGGAATCCGTGCTATCAGAACTACGTTCCAGTTTTCGAAATGCCAAAACCTTTGTCAAAATCTCCCAGGGCATGAAGGACAGAGGCCATGACAGGGACCCGAAGCAGTGCCGCATGAATCTTAAGGAGTTGAGGCAAGCCTACCAGAAAACCAGAGAGGCGAATGGCCGCTCCGGGTGAGAGCCCCAAACATGCCGCTTCTATGATGAGCTGCATGCCATTTTAGGGGGTTCAGCCACCACTACCACAGCCGTGTTTGACTCCTTCAATGGAGATGGAAGCAACATGGAAGCAGGTTTTGGGGACGAGGAAGATGATGATGAGGTTGTAGATAGCTCACAGCAAGCAAGCGGAGAAAGCGGTTTTCCCAACAGCCAGGAACTGTTTTTCACCCGGGCCTGGAGCCAGTACCCCTCAAACCCACCCAAGGCTGCCTCCCGGACCCGCCAGGCGGAGAAGGGAGCTCTGGTGAGCGTACCTTTTAAAATACTACACATGGTTTAAAAGCAAGCATGTTCAATGATTAATTTGGCCTGGCATTTGCGGCTCTCCTGGATGTACTCCCAAAGCCTTTGCAAAAGGTTTCTGGGGAGGGTAGCTTTATTCCATCCACTATGGTAGGACACTTTACCACTCCAGGCCAGTAGCAGGTACTCAGGGATCATTGTAGAACAAAGCATTGCAGTGTATGTTTGCTGGCGTTCAAACAACATCCGTTCTTTATCTCTGTGTTATCCTCAGGACAGTGATATAATTCATGGTCACCTGGTTGAAATAGGGTGCTTTTCTTAAGGGGACATTCAGAGATGCCTGTTCCTGCTGGGCTGTTTGCCTATGGCTGAACAGAAATGTTCCCCGCTGTTAGCCACAGTGAGGGGGAGGGGGGCAAAATGCGACCTTGGAAGGAAAGCACATGTGCTACCTATGTAACGTTAACAGCAAGGTTTACCATGAAAGAGTGTACCCGTTGTTCTATAAAATGTCTTTTTAAATACCACTTTCCCTTTTTTTTTTTCCTCCACCAGCTGCATGTGTTTTCAGGGATCACAGGATCTTCTCCTTCCCAGAGGCTAGTGAAGATGAGAAGGCGAAAAAAACACACTCGCGATGAAATGTTCTCTGAGCTCATGCTGTCCTCCCACACTGACAGAGCACAGATGAATGCGTGGAGGCAGACAATGTTAGAGTGCAGGAAAGCACAAAATGACCGGGAGGAGAGGTGGCGGGCTGAAGAGAGGGCTGAAGCTGAAAGGTGGCGGCAGTGTGATGAGAGGAGGCAGGCCTCAATGCTGAGGCTGCTGGAGGATCAAACTAATATGCTCCAGCGTATGGTTGAGCTGCAGGAAAGGCAGCAGGAGCACAGACTGCTGCTACAGCCCCTGTGTAAGCAACTGCCTTCCTCCCCAAGTTCCATAGCCTCCTCACCCAGACGTCCAAGAACGCGGTGGGGGGGCCACCAGCCACCCAGCCACTCTACCCCAGAGGATTGCCCAAGCAACAGAAGGCTGGCATTCAATAAGTTTTAAAGTTTTAAACTTTTAAAGTGCCGTGTGGCCTTGTCCTTCCCTCCTCCACCACCCATCCTTGGCTACCTTGGTAGTTATCCCCCTATTTGTGTGATGAATTAATAAAGAATGCATGAATGTGAAGCAACAATGACTTTATTGCCTCTGCAAACGGTGATCGAAGGGAGGAGGGGAGGGTGGTTAGCTTACAGGGAAGTAGAGTGAACCAAGGGGCGGGGGGTTTCATCAAGAAGAAACAAACAGAACTTTCACACTGTAGCCTGGCCAGTCATGAAACTGGTTTTCAAAGCTTCTCTGATGTGCACCGCGCCCTCCTGTGCTCTTCTAACCGCCCTGGTGTCTGGCTGTGCGTAACCAGCAGCCAGGCGATTTGCCTCAACCTCCCACCCCTCCATAAACGTCTCCCCCTTACTCTCACAGATATTGTGGAGCGCACAGCAAGAAGTAATAACAGTGGGAATATTGGTTTTGCTGAAGTCTAACCTAGTCAGTAAACTGCGCCAGCACGCTTTTAAACATCCAGATGCACATTCTACCACCATTCTGCACTTGCTCAGCCTGTAGTTGAACAGCTCCTGACTACTGTCCAGGCTGCCTGTGTATGGCTTCATGAGCCATGGCATTAAGAGGTAGGCTGGGTCCCCAAGGATAACTATAGGCATTTCAACATCCCCAACGGGTCTGTTCCTGGTCTGGGAATAAAGTCCCTTCTTGCAGCTTTTGAAACAGACCAGAGTTCCTGAAGATGCGAGTGTCATGTACCTTTTCCAGCCATCCTACATTGATGTTGGTGAAACATCTCTTGTGATCCACCAGTGCTTGCAGCACTATTGAAAAGTACCCCTTGCGGTTTATGTACTCACCGGCTTGGTGCTCAGGTGCCAAGATAGGGATATGGGTTCTGTCCATGGCCCCACCACAGTTAGGGAATCCCATTGCAGCAAAGCCTTCCACTATGACCTGCACATTTCCCAGGGTCACTACCCTTGATATCAGCAGATCTTTGATTGTGTTGGTTACTTGCATCACAGCAGCCCCCACAGTAGATTTGCCCACTCCAAATTGATTCCTGACTGACCGGTAGATGTCTGGCATTGCAAGCTTTCACAGGGCTATTGCCACTCGCTTCTCAACTGTGAGGGCTGCTCTCATCTAGGTATTCTTGTGCCTCAGAGCAGGGGAAAGCAAATCACAAAGTTCCATGAAAGTGCCCTTACGCATGCGAAAGTTTTGCAGCCACTGGGAATCATCCCAGACTCGCAACACTATGCGGTCCCACCAGTCTGTGCTTGTTTCCCAAGCCCAGAATCGGCATTCCACCGCATGAACCTGCCCCGTTACCACCATGATGCCCACATTGCGAGGGCCTGTGCTTTGAGAGAAGTCTGTGTCCATGTCCTCATCACTCTTGTCACCGCACTGACATTGCCTACTCGCCCGGTTTCGCTTTGCCAGGTTCTGGTGCCGCATATACTGCTGGATAATGCATGTGGTGTTTAATGTGCTCCTAATTGCCAAAGTGATCTGAGCGGGCTCCATGCTTGCCGTGGTATGGCGTCTGCACAGAAAAAAGGTGTGGAATGATTGTCTGCCGTTGCCCTGACGGAGGGAGGGGCTACTGACGACGTGGCTTACAGGGTTGGCTTACAGGGAATTAAAATCAACAAAGGGGGTGGCTTTGCGAGAAACTGAGTGGCTCCCTCAAGGGTAGAAGTCAAAACCTCAAGGATAGAACTAAAATCTGGGTTTAGCAGGCCGTTGATTTCACAGAGGGAGGGAGGAGAAAATGAATACAAAACAAATCTGCTCTATTTGTTGTTTTGAGCCACTTCATCTATCTTTATACATCTTGCTGGCAGCAGACTGTGCAGTACGACTGCTAGACATTGTCATCTCCTGGGTGCTTGGCAGAAGACGGTGCAGTATGACTACTGGCCATCATCTTCTGCTGGCTGCTGATTAAAAGACTGTGCGCTGCCAGTAGGACTCAATCACCATGAGACAAAACTTAAAAGGGAAATGACCTGGCTGAGCCACTCCCATGTTTGCCCAGGCGCCCCTGACCTCATCAAGGTCGGTTAAAAGAGCACCCAGGACTACGTTGATGACAGCTACCAGTCATACTGCACTGTCTGCTGCCAAAAGGCAATATGCTGCTGCGTAGCAATGCAGTACCACGTCTGCCAGCACCCAGGAGACATACGGTGACGGTTAGCTGAGCAGGCTCCATGCTTGCCGTGGTATGGCATCTGCACAAGTAACTCAAGAAAAAAGGCGCAAAATGATAGTCTGCCCTTGCTTTCACGGAAGGAGGGAGGGAAGGGGGGCCTGACGATATGTACCCAGAACCACCCGCAACAATGTTTTAGCCCCATCTGGGATTTCTACCCAGAATTCAAATGGGCAGCGGAGACTGGGAGAACTGTGGGATAGCTATCCACAGTGCAATGCTCCAGAAGTCGACGTTTGCCTCGGTACTGTGGACACACACCGCCGACTACATGCACTTAGAGCACTTGTGTGGGGACACACACAATCGACTGTATAAAAACACTTTCTACAAAACCGACTTCTATAAATTTGACCTAATTTCGTAGTGTAGACATACCCTTAATTTACCATAACGTAAGAGTATCTATATTGGTGTAACCTGACTGTGTGTTTTTGTTTTTGTTTTTTCTGCCGAACTTTCCTCTCTGTAATACTGCTTGCCACTTCCCAGCAGTTCTCTGGATCAGTGAGGGCCACTCCGTGAGTATAGCCAATTTTTTCTTCCCTTAGCTTCTTGTAGAACAGGTCTCTACCAATCTGAAACATCCCTCTCTATTTTTCCTATTTATCTTTCCTGAGTTTTTCCAACTTCAGTATTATTCTATGGAAGTTTAGGTGCTATACAAGACTTCAGGGCTATAATGGGGCTAATAACCTGGAGAAAGATATTTGCATATTCCTGCCTCAAGAAACGTGGATAAATCCGCTCAGTTGTACAGGTTGGAAAGTCACTCTATATGAAAAGAGGAATTTAGTGGTGTAACTGTGTCTTTCTAGGGGTATGAAGAATGTGCTTCAAGCTCTTGAAGTCTAGGAAATATCAGAAATTAAGAGTCTCTGTTCCGTTTTGGGGGAGAGTTCTGAGTGTAAACTTGAGTTCCGTTTAATGTTTCCATACAGCTGAAAGGCCTTAGTTTTAACTTTTCATCATTTGGAAGTCCACGCACATACAGCGAACTGCATGGAACTTTATTTATCTACCTCCCAAGGACGAAAGGCTGGGGTGACTTTGATAGGATTTGACCTTGTGGTTCCAGGGCATCTAGTATTTCATGTAGGAGTCTTACAGCAGTAAGCCATCCCCTCTGGGTAGTACCTTTTGTAGAAAGTGAGGTGTTCTGATACCCCAAGCATATATCCACAGGAGTGGATTCAGATGAAAGAGGTGGCTGCAGATCTTTCTCTAGGGCAGCGGTTCTCAAACTGATCCACAGACCACCAGTAGTCTGTAAGCTCCATTCAGGTGGTCCGCAGATAGTTCCCTCTAAGGTGCGTGCCTGGGCGGCTGCACATAAGAGAATGAAGGGCCACCCACCTAATTAGTGGAGTCACGCAGCCGTGGCTCCAGTAATTAGGTGCCTGGACCCTGGAGAAGATGCACATGTAATGTGAGGTGGTGGCCCTGGGGGATGGAGGTAGGTGGGAGGGGGCAGTGGAGTGAGACGAGGGAGTGGTGGGAATTTGGGATTTGCAGGCTGTGGTGGCCAGAGAAAGAGGTGACTTTCCCCAGCTCCAGGGCTGTGGCTGTCAGGGAGAGATGGCCCTCCTTCCCAGCTTCAGCTCTGTGGCTGCTGTGGCAGGGGAGAGAGGGAGAGAACCCCCTCCTTTCCAGCTTGGGGGGCTGCCGCAGTGGGGGAGAGACGGCACATCCATCGCATTAGAAAGGTAAGACTACTGATATTAAAATATGCGTTGTGTGCTTTTATTTGTAGAAAAAAAATTAATTATTGTTTTTTATATAGTGCTTTTATCCAAAGCACTTTACAATAGTTAGCTAACGGTACAAACAACATTTGAAAAGAGCATTAATTGGTCCGCCGAGACCCTCAGTAATTTTCAAGTCCGCGAAAAAAAAGTTTGAGAACCACTGCTTTAGTGGTCAGCTTGCCTCACATTTGAGACTAAGTGGGTTGTGTTTGACAGGGCTCCCAAATATAAAATATGCTCTCCAGTATTTACTGTTGCTGAGTATGGTAGAATCCTGCTGTTTTTTAATTAAGTTCTAGTGAGATTTCATTTTATGATTATTTTTTAATAGTAGCACCTATAAGCAAATGAGATTGGGGCCCCGTTGTGGCTAGATGCTATACAATGATAGAGTAAGAGACAGTCTCTGCCCTGAGGCATTTACAGTCTAAATAAGATAACTTTCAAAGACATGCATATGTGGCTCCACTGATAAATCGTGCCTTTTGGAAGAGATGGGAGGGGAAGATGACAATGGAAAAGATTCTGATATGTGGAGTCTTATAGATGTACTTAATGCCGTATCTTCTGTATTTGAAATTTATATACAAAGATGTACAATTATGTGCCTACATTTGCTTCTTGCAAATTGAACAGGTGAGTGTACAAATCTCTCAGGCGTTCAGTTTTTATAGTCAGTTGTAGTAATTGTGCATTCAAATTTAGACATGCAGTTGTACATGCATTTCACAAACAGACCTCTGCTTTAAATGTGACCCTGAATGTTTTGAAGAATACTTGGCTTTTGAATGATTTTTTTCCCCCCTTTTAAAATTTTTTTTTAATGACCTAGATAGTGACAGCCTTAGTAAATGCTATCCTATTTTTATGAATTTGTCCAGATTACGCACTATTGGGTAAACCCCTTTGAAATCCCTCCTGGCCAGGGGGAAGCTCCTCTCACCTGTAAAGGGTTAAGAAGCTAAAGGTAACCTCGCTGGCACCTGACCAAAATGACCAATGAGGAGACAAGATACTTTCAAAAGCTGGGAGGAGGGAGAGAAACAAGGGATCTGTGTGTCTGTCTATATTCTGTCTTTGCCGGGGATAGACCAGGAATGGAGTCTTAGAACTTTTAGTAAGTAATCTAGCTAGGTACGTGTTAGATTATGATTTCTTTAAATGGCTGAGAAAAGAACGGTGCTGAATAGAATAACTATTTCTGTCTGTGTATCTTTTTTGTAACTTAAGGTTTTGCCTAGAGGGGTTCTCTATGTTTTTGAATCTAATTACCCTGTAAGGTATCTACCATCCTGATTTTACAGGGGGAATTTCTTTATTTCTATTAACTTCTATTTTTATTAAAAGTCTTCTTGTAAGAAAACTGAATGCTTTTTCATTGTTCTCGGATCCACGGGTTTGGGTCTGTGGTCACCTATGCAAATTGGTGAGGCTTTTTATCCAACATTTCCCAGGAAAGGGGGGTGCAAGTGTTGGGAGGATTGTTCATTGTTCTTAAGATCCAAGGGTCTGGGTCTGTAGTCACCTAGGCAAATTGGTGAGGCTTTTTAACAAACCTTGTCCAGGAAGTGGGGTGCAAGGTTTTGGGAAATATTTTGGGGGGAAAGACGTGTCCAAACAGCTCTTCCCCAGTAACCAGTATTAGTTTGGTGGTGGTTGCGGCCAATCCAAGGACAAAGGGTGGAATATTTTGTACCTTGGGGAAGTTTTGACCTAAGCTGGTAAAGATAAGCTTAGGAGGTTTTTCATGCAGGTCCCCACATATGTACCCTAGAGTTCAGAGTGGGGGAGGAACCTTGACAAGACCTCTTGCAGTTATGAAATCTCCTCCTCCCTTATGTAAGAGTACCAAGTTCTCTGGGAAGCACAGCACTATATATGACCTCTTCCTGTTCAAGCTGCAGCTGTCAGGATTTATTAATGTCTTCTGGTGGGGGATTGTTGGCAGTATGTAACACACACTTTAGTGCATTTCTATCTGGGACTATTTGAGCTAATTGCAGGGGAAATCCAGTGGATAAATCTCTTTATATCTCCATCTTTATTGGAAGGCCAAGAAAAAGACTCAGGTATGTTGATAGATACAAGAAAATACAGGTTTTAGATGCCGGACACCATAGAAATTCTTACTGCCTCAATTTTCAGAATACATTCTAATTAATCTGAATTACTTTCACTGCTTATATTAAATAGTGCAGATTAGTCATTGAACTGATTAGTGCTGAAGTGCTTTTAGTTAATCATAGCAAGAGAGTATAAAATCTATTAAACATGCTATGAATTAACATTCAAAGTCTAGCAGGATGTTGTCTAGTTCAGTACACATAATGGTGTATTACGGAGATGACCTTCAGAAGAAAATGTGTGGATGCTCTGAAGGGGAATGTTTTCGCAGTTTAGAACGGTTGTGTAGTGAAACAATATTGTCTGTCATGCAGAGTGCTAAAAGTCTGTTTAACAATATTCATTTCTCTGACAATCTGAAGAAAACGTATACATTCTACACTGTGGAAGTAGAGGACAAACTGATCAGTATAACATTTACTAACCTGTCCATTAGCTAATTGATTATTTTATGTTGTCCCTGTATGGGTTAACAATGATAGAGTACTATGTTGGTAGGGCAAATCTGTAGCTGTTGTGTGGATAAAATCATAGAATTTGAAGGCTGAACACACCACCAGCTCCCTAACAATGCAGAAATGTTTTTTACTTTACAATTTCTAGTCTAATTTTAAATACCCAAGCAAAAGGGTATTCACATCTCCCTGGAGGAAATTCTTCTACAGTCCAATAGATTTTACTGTCGGGAAGTTGTCCCTAATATTCAGCCTATATTTTCACTTTCATAACTTTATTCCTTTACTGCTGTTTATAGATCCTCTCACTTAATCCTCTCCCTCTTTGGTATTAAAATATTTATATAGTATTATCATATGCTGCCCACAACCATTCCTTAGCCACTCCAGCCATTTGTAGTTCTCCTAATCTATTATTCATAAATCTTGCTGCCCTGGATCATTTTTGTATTACTCTTCTCTGAACTCTCAATTTATCCATATTCATCTGATAATGAAGTGTCAAGGACTGAACACAATACTCAGATCAGTTGAATTAAATCCATACACAGAGGGACTATTAACCTCATTCTTTGCATGGATGCTTCTGTATATGCAGCCCAAAATTGCATTGCCTTTATTGCAAACTTTTGTGTAATATTTTTGTTGAGTATATGTGTGTTGAGTTCTTTGTGTGTGTGTGTGTGTGTGTCTGTGTGTGTTGCATTTTTTCAGGTAAGTGTTTTCTTGAATATTTGCAAGTTGAATCTCATTTTGTTGTTTTCCTCCTATGTTTCTAATCTTTCTAGATCTCTTTGTATTATTTCTGTGTTCCGAATGGCATTTGCGACTCCTGCTTCCTGCTTATCATGTATGAATTTAATTAATATGCTTTTTACACCTCCTTCCAGATAATTAACAAAGTTAAGCAAGGCCAGTTCTTATGGCAGTCTTTTTGATACTATGCTGGACAGTTTTCTCCTCCGCCATACATTTCTCATGAACTTTTTATGGTCTTTCAGCCGTATTCCTATCCAAGACAATTTGAATTAATTTTCAAGTAAGATTTAATAAAATAGTATTAAATCCTTCAGTAAAACCCCAAATTTCTATCATCTGCATTCCCTTAATCTATTTTTTCTTTGAGAATAAAAAAATCAGATTTGCTTGAGAAGATTTATTCTTTGTTCCATGCTCCTTTAGATATTTAGTGATTTTTTTTTTCTTGACATTCCATTATTTTACTAGTGATAGAAGTTATTTATAGGATTATGATTGCCAGGATCACTCTCTTCTTTACTTTTTTGAAAATCAGTACAATATTTGCTTGTCTACGTCCTGCCAGTATCTCCCCAGTTCTTTAAGATTTTTTCAGAAATAATTTCCATAGTTCAATAAATTCATTAGCTAATTTTCTTAATTGCCTAGGTAGCCATGTCATCTAGGTAAGCAAGTTTGTATATATCCAGGTTTTCCAAGTATTCCTTTATTTGTTTAATAATAATATTTACAAGTGCTTCCTTTCTTTCTAATTGTTCATCCCTAGTTTTTATTTTATTTTATGTTGTTAATTTATTTATTTATTTATTTTGTTTAAAACATTTGAAACAAGTTCAGTATGTGATTCATTTGTGTCATTAATTGAATCACCGCAGTCGTTTGTGTCATTTCATTACTGGTCCCTACTTTGTCTCATATTGCCAGCCCAATGATATTTTTAAAACCCCATCTTATCCTTTTTAGGTAATAGCAACTCATTTTTTAAAACCACCGTTATATTTTCCCTGCAAATCTTAACTGTGTATTCCTCATTGTTTGCCTCAGCCATTTTTCCTAAGCAGAATTTTGGTTTCCAGCACCTTTTTACGCACAAAATTCTTTCTCTCACACATAATGTATATATTTAAATAAATAATATTCCATTTGATATTTTAATAAGTATATTTTCTGTCCAGTATTGTATCACATGAAATGGACATACCATCACAATGTAATCATCTGATATCGGCTGAATTAACAAGGAAACCAGAATACAAGGAAGGTAATTTATTTTTCTTATCTGCTTCATTTTCCTGTTATGCTTGAGAAGGTTGTTAAGTAGGAGGGAAAAGCGTTTTCTCCAGGAGGTATTTTCATGTTCATTTCACTTAACGAACTGTGTTAACATTTACATAAAGATGCAATAGTGTTATTGCAGTGTTGTAGTGGAAATTTGTCATGTTATGCCATGGCAGCTCTCGCAAACCCTGGCCGCTTCCCACCAGAGTTTAGAGCAGTGCCTCTGGTTGGTTCCAGTGAATGAAGTTGTTGCCATAGTTCAGGATATTAATGTCGAGTTTCTATGTGGGATGTCAATAAGCCAAAATGAATTACTTACAAGCTCAATTTCAGTCTGGACTGCCTCCAACTTAATCCTGAGAGATCTTCACATAAAACTAGTAGCAGGATCAGGCTTTGCTCCCACAAAGCTTGTGGCTGCAAGCCCTGTGACTTTTTTTTTAAAGACCCTTAAACAGCGAAGTTAATCTCAGATTTTAGGTTTAAACAGATCAAAACTTTTGAGTACTGGCTGTGAAGGAAGTTTTCAAAATGTTAATTTATAGCGAAGACTGAAAGTTAGTCATGGTGAATGAATGGTGTGCACTTTATGAGCAGCTATTCAGTATTTGCTTTCTCCTCACTGTTCAGTGTGTGGTCTCATGCCTTTTTTTTATTGCACAAAATTCAAACCCTGCTTTAAAAACAATTATTAATGTCCTCATGTGTCTTTTCAGTTGTATTAATCACTACAGTATCTGCATGCTTCACAAACACTAACAAATTTATTTTCACGATACACACCTCCACACTGCCCCGTGAGATCAAGGAGTGGTATTATTCCCATTTTACTCAAGGGAAATTGAGGCACAGGGAGATTGAGGTCAAAAGTATCCACTAATTTTGGGTGCCCAATCTGAGATACTTAAATACTGTGAAAAATCAGGTCCTACCATTAAATAGCACTTTGAACATATAAAGCTCAGTGCCCATAGACATTTGTTGCTGCTATGAGTTTTCAGCACTTCTGTAAATCAGACCCCAGGGTACCTCAACTTAGGTAACCAGAAAAAGAGGAACACACAATTGTTAGAGGGTTTTCCCTTCACCCCCACCCCTGGTTCTTGTCACACAGGAGACAAGAAGTCTGAAGTTCAGGCAATGCAATGTTTATTGGTGTTAGTTTCAAGCAAGCAAATCCATAGCTCTACATGCTGGCAGAGTCTGTTTCCCAGTGTTCCGTTCCCAGCTCTGACGTTGCAGAGTCTTTACCCCATGTCTCCCTTCCCAGCAGTGACGCTGCGGAGCTTTTGCCTGTGTCACTGTTACCCATTCCCACCTCTTCCTCCTTAGCAGGCCCAAATATACCTAGTCCCACCCCTTACAACTTACGGTCATGTTCCATTTAGAAGGGTTGTGAGTCTGGGGTCTTCATCCCACCTCTTTTTGTATCCCATGAGGGGGTAAGGAGCGAGGTTGTGCCCTGGACATGACCAGGCCTTTCTTTGGCTTTTAGTGTGTCTTATGCCTCCACTCCTAACTGGTTGCTTGATCCTCACTTGAGAGAGGAGCCAGGCAGCCTTCCAGTATATGCTCATATATTACACTTCCACCATACCCTGTAACACTTTTGACTCCATCTCTTCTCTTTTCACCCCATCTGCTTGTGGGCAGATGTAACACAGTGTCTTTGTTCTTTGTTCTCACGCATTAGTAAGGATATCAGAGTTTCAAAAGTCAAACCCCAAATTCTATCCCAGGCTAACAAACAGGCCTATATACTAACAACAATTAGTAACCATCCATGAAAAATTTGATTTAAATGACTTGCCCAGCACGACATTGGAACTCTGTGGCAGAGGCAGAGAGAGAATCCAGTTCTCCAGGGTGGCATTCAATTGCCTTAACCATGAGACCATTCCCTCTTTTCCTGTAATCCCCTGCCTCATACACTACACACTTTCCAACTTCTGCAACAAGTGAAGCATGGATCATACAGACAACATCGTTTTTCACATCACAGGCTAACCCTTCTCCACCTGTAGAGCAGAGTGGAAAAAATAGCATGTAACCGTGTAATTAAAAAGACTGCATTGTAGTGCATACAATGAATTAAGATTATACAGGCAACCTTAATACTGGGGTTTTCTAATATTTGAGTGCTTGACCTTGCAACCTTAATGATTCTTTAACATCATTTTTTTTGTGTGTGTAATTTCCTAGATTTTTTTAAACAAGTCAACTGAAAAAAGAACTTCTATCATGTGGCATCATATTTCATAGAATCATGGAATATCAGGGTTGGAAGGGACCTCAGGAGGTCATCTAGTCCAACCCCCTGCTCAAAGCAGGACCAATCCCTCGGCCCCCGCTGCTTCCCGCAGTCCCCATTGGCCTGGAACGGCGAACCGTGGCCAGTGGGAGCTGCGATCAGCTGAACCTGCAGACGCTGCAGGTAAACAAACCGTCCTGGACCGCCAGCAGATTTCCCTGATGGGCTGCGTGCCAAAGGTTGCCGATCCCTGCATTAGAAGCCAATGAGTTGTACTAACTCATGTAGTAGCCTATGTCCCTGTCTGGCTAGCCAATTGAAGTTAAAAGGACCACCACGCTCCAGTAAAGTGTGGATGGGACTCAAGTTAACTCTGCAGGAAAGAGAAACCCATATATGTTATATTTCCTTCCTCTCAACCCTGAGTTTGTGTCAGTTTAGATTGTAAGCTCTTTGGGGGCAGGGATTGTCTCTTGCTCTGTTTGTACAGTGCCTAACACAGTGGCATCTCAATCTTGGCTGGGCTCCATAGATGTTTGTGGTACAAATAATAATACATTGGGGGCGACAACTTACAAAAAGTTCAGCGTAACAAAAGAAAAGAGTAAGTGCTGTGCAGAACTCAGTGTAATAGTAATTAATTCAGAAAAGTAAGCAGGTGTCGGTCATTTCCTAACAAATTTCTTCAGACGTAATCAGTACTGATTGCGTCAAAGTACATTCATTCACTTGGGTAAAATACACTGTGTTTTGTTACAGAGTTGACTCATGAAATGATTAAGATTTTTGTTCTTTTCTAAATTTGGATGTTCATTTATATGAAGTGAGGGGGAAAAAAGGAGGAATGCAGCATTGGGGTGCTGGTTTTTGCATGTACAAAAGCATAGAATTGCAAAGTTCTGATATCCTACAACATCTGTCTCAGTCCTTCTGTGTTTAATAAAAACTACTTTTCTATAATCTACCTGTTAATAACTTAACTTGCTATGTATGGACTGTATTGTGCAAAGGGTGCAGGTCTGTGCCAGACCAGCTCCTGGAGGCAATATGACTGATATGCCTCAGGAAGCCCACAGAAGTAGGATATGGATCGTTGCATCCTTTCAAAAGGTGTGTGCTCCTCCTGTGGCTGGCTCAACTCCTCTGACAAATGCACAGGAAGGGGCAAGGCTGTGGCTCCTTCTGAATTCCAACACTGGGTTCTGTTTTGCTGACAGGTTTCTGCTCAGAGAGACCAGGGAGATAGACACACAGGGTCAGAGTCTAGAGGAGTAGGAGACTGAGATGGACTACAGGAGGTCTACATTTCCGTGGTCAGTTGCTCCTGCCACTATAAACAAAGACTGAAGCTTGACTTTTCCATGCTAATCTAAGACTGTATGCCAGCAGACTAATAAATACTGGCTTGTTTTGAAAATGATGCCCTTCATTGCTGCAAATACTTACTGGTTACATTGCTCCCTAAATGAATATAGCATTTACCAGGAGTCTTAACTCATTTGGACTCGCTGTAGAGACACATGGCAAGTACACAGATACCATACTCCTCAGGTTGAGTCTCAGAGTTGTGAGACTGCATGGTTTGCCCTTGTAAAAAGTTGTACCTGAGGCCTAGAAAATAATAGAAGTACACCCATAGAGACTATATAAAGGCTGGGGTATTAAACCACCCTGTACATCTATGACAAAAGACAGATTAGATGAGGAGCTTGGAGAAACAGACTAGGACTGGGAGCCAGTGGGGACAGGGAAAATGGAGTGTCTGGATTGACTGAAGACTGTGGACAGAGAGATTGGGGACTTGGGCAAGGAACTGGGACAGGAAACAGACAAACAGACAGATCTAGTCTCCTGTCCCAGTTCTGTTTTGCCTACCTACACTTCCTTTGGAGTGTCCATCTGCTGTGGAGGTGTTCATCCTCTTCCTATGCTGTTGTCATTTGTTCCTCCCTAGAGATGGCTTTGTTTCAATGGTGAGCGAGGTGTCTCTTGCCTTACTGCATTAAGGTGGCGTGAGTAGTTTTATATGAGATATAAATCAATTAAAACACCTGGAAAACCTTTGCTTAAAATGTGCTTTGAAAATGCAAAGTATAATTAACTACCAGTTGGGGAAAATTGGTGGGGACCAGATTACTGAGCTTTTTCTTATGCTGCTGGGGGTGCTAGCTCCTGGTCCATCAGCAGCAGGGCAGGAGGGATCGAAATTCTGTCTGATTTCTATACCAGGATACAAGGGGAGAGGATTACTCCCCTACTCTGGGCACCAGATCAGGGCTAGGCACAGTCCAGCTCACTAGATGCCATCTGTGCAAGGGTTATAGCTGCTATGGGAGTCATGCCTTTAAATTTCTACATCCGTGTGTATAAAGTTTCAAGCATTCTATTACATTGACATAGGGTCTCGAGTTGATTTTCATGGCGAATAAAGAAGTCCCACACCTAGAAATAAATGCAGTGCAATTACTGTATTTCAGTGTCTTGTCTTCAAAATTAACACAGATGTATTTGATTATATATTTCCAGACATACCCTCCCTCTCCCCCTTTGCAGGTATTAATAGCAATAATACTGGTTTACCGGCAAGCCCTATAAAGGATAAAGCCAAAGAACTTGAGTCAAATAGTCTCTAGGTAAATTTATTCTATGGAAAAATATTTTGTTTCATATTCTTGGAAAGTAGCACATTACTCTTAACATGTGTTAAGTGGAGTGGAAGGATTTAGTGTTCTACACACTCTGATAATCACTGCTAGGTTGTCTAACAATTGCTATATTTAAGTAGTCTGCAAGGCTCTTCCTGAGGGCTCTTTCAAATCTGTCAAGGTCATGGTTAATGTTCTGTTTTATCTAGATTCTTATACTACATTCATCCCAGTAATATCATCTGAGCACCTTTCAGAAGTCCATTAAGCAGCGTAACTATCCTCTGTCACATTATTTCTCTCATCTTGCCTCTGGGGGAGAGGGGTATTTGCAGTAGAGTGTTTGTTTTGGAATTTTTTAAAATTATAGGTGGGGCTGGTGGGTGGGGAGTCTGGAAGGATGAGACTAGGAATGACTGGGATCAGAAACCTGAGGAGTGTAGTCTGAGACCGACTAGGTGAGGAGAATGGGATGGGATAAGGAGCCAGTGTTGAAGTAGAGAGAGGACTGGTGTACAGAGACAGAAGGGGTCAAACTTGAGGGAAATGGGCAAAAGACTCTGGCCCTAAAGTACACTCCCCCTCAAGCCTGGAATGGAACCAAAAATCCCAGAGTCTAACCATTCCCCTGCTGCTTCCTTATCCCCCTTCTAGTGCTGGTCCACATGGGGGATAACAACTTGCTACTGGTATCAGTTACTTCTGTTAGCTCAAGTGGCAGAGGTCTATGAAGTTGGATCTAAAGGTTCCAACGTTGCCAATGATCTATTTGGGTGTCATTGTGATGCTGTGTGATATTTTGTTTGTTTGTTTGCTTTTTTAAAAACCTGGGCAATTACACACAAAAATACGTTAAAAACATTGTTAAGGTTTCAAGTCAAGTATGCAAAAGTCATGAAATGCCACAATGAAGGTTGCCTGTGCAACCCTGATTTGGGCCCCTTGTGCACATGCATTATGATAGTCTTTAATTACATAAACACTTACTGTTTTTTTTTTGTGTGTACATACACACACACACACACGTGCTTGTTAGAGAAGGTAGGTCAAAGAAATGTGCCTTGCACTTAGAGCAAGTGATGAGGTTTGTGATGGTCCTGGGCTCCTGGGGGAATATGTTCCACAGACTTGGACCAGTCCTTCCTGAAGTTCTGTCTCCAGCATGGATGAACTTTCCGTTTATGGTAGAGAGTTCTGTTGTACCTGAGGGGTGAAGTTGTAGACTATGGTCCTCATCCTGGAGTGTTAGGCATTTTTAGATACCTTGGCCCCAGGCTGTGGAGCACCTTGAAGATAGGGACTGAGAACTTGAACTTGATTCAGTGCTCTACTGGAAGTCAGTGTAAAGAGCAGAGGACAGGTTTGAAGAGTTCATGGTAGCCTGTGTTTCTGAAGAGATGAGCTGTGGCATTCTGGATCAGTTGGAGTTTCCTAAGTACTGAAGGCTTCATGCCTAGGTGTATTGCATTGCTGCAGTCCAGCTGAGAGGTGACAAGGGTATGAATAATTGAGGATTCCCTCCCTTGTTTCTCAAAGACCCATAGGACTAGGTAAAGACAAGCAGATAAAGTGAAACAAGCACAAAGATTGTGGGACTCTGGGTCCCAGTCTTGCAGCCTTTGCATGTGTAAGGAGTTCCTTAGTGGTCATTGGCTTCAGTGGGACTTTTCACAAGAGTAAGGGGGTTGCAAGATCACGCCCCTTATCCTGAAAGGTGCTAATAGCTCAATGGGACTCCACTACTCTCAGGATTGGGCCTTAATCTGGATGGAAATATAGACCTGCTGATAGTTTGACTCTCTTTGGTCTATAAATAATATCTGAAAAATGTGTTGTCATAAATATAAAGGGAAGGCTAACCACCTTTAGATCCCTCCTGGCCAGAGGAAAAACCCTTTCACCTGTAAAGGGTTAAGAAGCTAAGATAACCTCGCTGGCACCTGACCAAAATGACCAATGAGGAGACGAGATACTTTCAAAGCTGGCGGGGGGGAACAAAGGGTCCTCTCTGCCTGTGTGATGCTTTTCCCAGGACCAGAGCTGGAATGCAGGTCAGAACTCCTGTAAAGAGATAGTAAGCAATCTAATTAGATATGCGTTAGATTCTGTTTTGTTTAAATGGCTGATAAAATAAGTTGTGCTGAATGGAATGTATATTCCTGTTTTTGTGTCTTTTTGTAACTTAAGGTTTTGCCTAGAGGGATTCTCTATGTTTTGAATCTGACTACTCTGTAAGGTATTTACCATCCTGATTTTACAGAGGTGATTCTTTTACTTTTTTCTTTAATTAAAATTCTCTTTTAAGAATCTGATTGCTTTTCATTGTTCTTAAGATCCAAGGGTTTGGGTCTGTGTTCACCTATGCAAATTGGTGAGGATTTTTATCAAGCCTTCCCCAGGAAAGGGGGTGTAGTACTTGGGGGGATATTTTGGGGGGGCGGGTGGAGGATTTCCAAGTGGGCACTTCCCCTGTTATTTTTGTTAGACACTTTGGTGGTGGCAGCATAAAGGTTCAAGGACAAAAGGTAAAAGTTTTAACCTAAGCTGGTAAGAATAAGCTTAGGGGGTCTTTCATGCAGGTCCCCACATATGTACCCTAGAGTTCAGAGTGGGGAAGGAACCTTGACATGTGTATTCAAAATGAATAATAGCTTTTGAAGATTACCCCTGACTGTTACTAAATGCTCCCTTGTGCTCCCTCCCTCCTCCCACACCCTTTAGAATTGGGAGAGTTACTATTATTGGAAGTGAAAATAAAGAATAAATTACATAATTGCTTTAAGATGAAAGCACTATTGTCAGAAAACAATACTTTGCTAATGCAGTCCACTAATTTCAAACCTCCAAAATGTTATTTCAAACCCAAATTCTTCAGACAAGCCAAAACAAAAAACCATTCCCTACACTTATATGCAAAGTTGGAAATTTTTAAGGAAACCTGCTTTTGAGTTATCCAAACCCAGATTTCTTGACTGCTGAAAAATACTCTTTCCCACTGTGATAATTCAAAAATGGACATAAGAATTTATAAGAAACTTTCCACATGTGCACGTTGCTGCTTGGCTGCATCTCAACATGATAAATTTCAGCCCCCAAAATAAGTTTATGAAAAGAAAATACTAACTTGGATTGCAAATTCCATCTCCGCCTAAACTCTTTAAATTGTTGCTACAGCACTGGTACAGCATATATTGGTAGCATTCATCCTTCAATAGTTTGAGGGCAGCATTGCCATCAAATTGAGTCCGAGAAAACCACAAAAGACATTAATATGCTTAAAATATAAAATGGAGCAAGTTTATTATGAAGTAATACTTAAATACAGCTAAATAATGGTGTTATCTTCACCTAAATTATGACTTTCTGAGCTCCATTTTTAGGACAATTTGAGATACTTGAAAGGGAAGGGGCCTGGTTTTCAGAGGATGGATTCTCAGCACATTCTGAACATCAGGCCCATTTTAAATAGCTCAGATGGGGCACCCAAATTTGCTAGTTGCTTTTGAAATTTTAGGCCCATCTATCATAGAGCTTTTGTGGTATTGTTTAGGGCTCAACATGGGCTCTGACATTCAAAGTTTAGTCTGTGTGTTGAATTGGCTCATCATCATAAATATAACCATTAGAAACTGTGGTTCTACTGAGAGCCTCAAGTATCTATATATTTGTATATTTTCATTTGAAAAAGCACTTGCCCCAGAGAAAATGGCCATGTCACCAGTTTGTCTAGGTATTCGTGTCATGCTCTACAAACCTAAGAAGACCTAAGATTGTAGTGCTTGAAGGAACTGCTTGCAGTTCCAGAGCTGCACGCACTGATACATGATACTTAGAAGTACAGGGCTTGAATTAACTCTGTGGGTGAGAGAATACGTAGCTTCTGTAGCAGGTTGAATATGTTGTTGCAGAGCTGAACCTTGTCAGGTCACATCCTACATTGCAAATTGGAAGTCTTGGGTTTCTGTATTCATGTCAGCTGGAAAAGGTCTATCCAGCTGAGAGAGTTAAGGTCACAGCACAAGATGATATCACTTCAGGGTAAATAAGATTGCTGTCTGCCACATCAGACATTGAAAGTTAAGTAAGGTTAGGTTAGATCAACACTTAGAAGGGGTTATGGACTTTTTCCTGAGGAAGTGATGTTGGAGACTCAGTGGGTGGCGCTCTTGCATCTGAATCAGTGTTGTACTAGTCTACCAGGAAAGTATACAGAGAATGCTTGGCTGCTGTATATGTGTCCCATGGATGAGACATAAAACTGCTATCTGTCTGCTGATAATCATTACAGATTCTGTATAGGCGGGACATTTAATCCCATTGTGTTGGTCACATTCCAACTTGGATACGTACCTTTTGCTTATTAACATTCCTCCTACAGTTTCAATTTAATTGTCCTCACTTCTTTTCCTCCACTTTATGTGCTGTTGAATGATGCCACGTTCCTTCCCAAAAATTGCTGCTTTTCAATAGTAGGTGAAGTGTCTGTGTCCTAACTCACAAAAGGATATGAATTTAATTAATGTTCATAAAGCACTTTATGATCTTCTGGATAAAGGTAGTCTATAAGTGCAAAATATTAACAACTACTTATTGGGGAGAATTCATTGATTGCAAGCAAAACTGGAGTGGGCACCTGATTACTGCACCAACGCCTTCACTACTCCAATACAACAGAGACATCTTGATCAGGCCTTGCAGCAAATTATCTGGTAATGAGGGGATGCTTTCTTAGCTAAGAATTTATTGAGGAAAGAAATTGCATGAATTCATCTTATCTCTTATAGCAGGGGTGGACAAACTTTTTGGCCTCAGGGCCACATTGCGGTATGGAAATTGTATGGTGGGCCATGAATGCTCATGAAATTGGGAGTAGGGGTGCGGGATGGGGTGAGGGCTCCAGCTGGGGGTGCAGGCTCTGGGGTGGTGCCAGAAATGAGGCATTAAGGATGCAGGAGGGGGCTGCGAGCTGGGGCAGAGGGTTGGAGTGCGGGGAGTGGTGAGGGCTCTGGCTGGGGGTGTGGGGTTTGGGGTACAGGAGGGGGCTCCAGGCTGGGACTGAGGGGTTCGGAGGGCAGGAGGGGGATCAGGGCTGGGGCACAGTAGGGTGAGGGCTCTGGCTGGGGGTGTGGGCTCTGGTTGGGCCGGGGACGAGGGGTTTGAGGTACAAGAGGGGGGCTCTGGGCTGGGATTAAGGGGTTTGAAGGGTGGGAGGGGGATCAGGGCTGTCGCAGGGGATTGGGGCATGGGGGAGGGGGCTCAGGGGTGCAGGCTCTGGGCGGCGCTTACCGCAAGCAGCTCTCAGAAGCATGTCCTTCCTCCGGCTCCTATGCAGAGGCACGGCCAGGCAGCTCTGCGCGCTGCCCTGTCCACAGGTGCCGCCCTTGCAGCTCCCATTGGCTGGGAGCTGTGGGGGTGGCGCCTGTGGAAGGGGCAGTGCACAGAGCAGCCTGGCCATGCCTCTGCATAGTCAGAAGGAGCCGGAGGGGGGTCATGCTGGCTGATTTCTGGGAGCCATGGAGAGCCGGGCAAGCCCCCGATCCTGCACTCTGGTGGGAACTGAGGGCCAGATCAAAAGGTCTGATGGACTGGATGTGGCCCGTGGGCTGTAGTTTGCCCACCCCTGTCTTACAGTATATCTAAAGTGTGCTAATAATTGAGGGATGGTACTCTACTCAATTTTAAGACTACTGCTTCCTGATTTAAACAATCTACTATTATTATTTAAAGTGTGTGGGTGCAAATGGGACAGTTCACAGAGTGTACCTACTTTTAAACAGATTGTTTAGAAGTGGTAGGAATACTAAGTATGCACACTCCACATAGGTCTAATTTGCCCCATTCCAGGGATTTCCTTTATCGTTAACTTAAACAAAAAACAAACAATAAACTTTAGCACAAGTTTCCTTCTGAACTCAACTGTTTTTCGATATTTTTTCCTGCAGGACTCCTCTGTCTCTGCCCCTGGCTCCTTCTTTTTCAGAGGGAAACTCGACCCCTTTTTTACTCCAGGTTTTGAGCTAATAAAAGTCACCTAATTTGACATTAGAATGATTGAAAAGAGCTCTGCCTCCCTGTGCAAGGTTTAATAATCGGTTACACTGTTCTATAACTAGCCCTCCACTAATTAACCAAGAAGCTCCAATGTTCCAGATGATTTACCATAAGAGCCCATTTTGAAATCTGTGTCCATAGTTCAGTGTAGAAAATGTTGCTAACTCCTGTGCCTTTTATGGTGGTTATATTTACATCAATTTTGCATGATAGTGTGATTATAATGCAAGTCATGTGACAGTATGTATCTAAATAAAATGTGTATATATAAATAGAATTAAAACATGCTATTGCATCATAATGCCACTGCAGCAGAGTGTGTGATGATGACATAACTGAGGTTAATTTTCTGCTCTACTAAACAAAAATTGACAGTGTAGTCTGCAATTGTGTTAGCTGTCCTAAATGTTCTTCACACAGCAGCAAGGAAGATATTTGGGTGATCTAGCCAATTGGAAAGAATCTATGTACAAAGGTATGGTGGGCTGCATGGATATGCTTATCTGCCAGCAGCAGTGCGTTCTTCTCCTAGCTGTCATAATGTGTATTGCTAAGGTTTCTGTTGCACATGTTCAGTGACCGATTCAAGTTGGTATTTCAACTCCTTTTGTACATTGTCAAAGAGAATAGCACTCTTAGAACCCATAAAAAGGCATAGGAAATAATAAATGAAAAATACACAAACAAAACTACATGAGAGTAAAGAGCATAGCAGCAGCAATTTAAAATACTTCCTATTGTGCTGTTTAAATTAATAACAAGGTATTGTCACTTTTTTCTAACTTTATATTTTCTGTACCCAGCTGCATCAGCAACAAGGAGAAGAAATGCATTATGTGAGCTGTATAAATAGTTTTTAATTATATTCCAGGAGACTCCTCCTATGTTGTAGTTGTTAGTAGTAGTATTACCACAGAGAGTAGGACCATATCATAACAAACAATTTATTGTAAAATGCATTTCCACTATCAGGTATAAGCCAAATTGCAAGCTAGAGAGCTGCCTTTCTCTATAAACCAGTATCTTTGTGATCAATCAATTCTGCTTCTATGTCACAGTTTTGTTACAACACTGTATAACCTATATGATCTTTATTATTTTACTTCCAGGTAAAAATGAAGATGAACAGACCGTTGCAGAAATCATGAGAAGGCGTTTTTCTCCTGCTGTTCTAACTAACATATCCTGGGAAGGTTTTCACTTTGCTGACCATGAGATAAAAATTACAGAAGCCACTGAATGTTATGGGGCAGTAGTCTGGCCATCGGTACAATATTTATGCAATATTATTGGTTTTTATTCCCCTAAAAACTCTAGCCCTTTACATTGTTTTCCATATATGTTGCTTAGTCCTGTAAAACCAAGGGAAATGTTCTGCATTTTCTCTGCCTCTTCTTTGCAACCCACAAATCTTTTATGTTAGCAGTGTGCAAGTGGGAGCTGGCCACACATCCACAGAATTAATCATGAACTTGCTGATGCACAGGGCTCCCTTGTCCCTCAGTTGAAGGACTAAATAAAGGGAAATATATATCATTTTTCAGTTTTTGTGCTTTCAGCAACTTTTGGGTCAATGCCCCTCATTTCATTCTGAACCTGTTACAAATGAAACAAGGGAAAACTATTTTGTTCTATTCTGGACCACTAAAAAGTGGCCTTCCTAAAAGTCATTACTCTTGCAAGGAGACCAGAAGAGCTGGTAACCATTATATCTGTTTTTTGTGGGGACCCGGGAATTTTCTACCCAAAGTTGTCATCTGACTTTTACCTGAACTTGGAAATAGTTTTTAATTTCTGCCCAAACCTGTCTTCAGATGAGGAATGAATCATAGAATCATAGAATATCAGGGTTGGAAGGGACCTCAGTAGGTCATCTAGTCCAATCCCCTGCTCAAAAGCAGGATCCATCCCCAATTAAATCATCCCAGCCAGGGCTTTGTCAAGCCTGACCTTAAAAACTTCTAAGGAAGGAGATTCCACCACCTCCCTAGACAACGCATTCCAGTGTTTCACCACCCTCCTAGTGAAAAAGTTTTTCCTAATATCCAACCTAAACCTCCCCCCCTGCAACTTGAGACCATTACTCCTTGTCCTGTCCTCTTGCACCACTGAGAATAGTCTAGAACCATCCTCTCTGGAACCACCTCTCAGGTAGTTGAAAGCAGCTATCAAATCCCCCCTCATTCTTCTCTTCCGCAGACTAAACAATCCTAGTTCCCTCAGCCTCTCCTCATAAGTCATATGTTCCAGTCCCCTAATCATTTCGGTTGCCCTTCGCTGGACTCTCTCCAGTTTCTCCACATCCTTCTTGTAGTGTGGGGCCCAAAACTGGACACAGTACTCCAGATGAGGCCTCACCAATGTCGAATAGAGGGGGACGATCATGTCCCTCGATCTGCTCGCTATACCTCTACTTATACATCCCAAAATGCCATTGGCCTTCTTGGCAACAAGGGCACACTGCTGACTCATATCCAGCTTCTCAATGGAAGTAGTGCTTTCTGCTTCAGTAGTGAGTTGAAATATCATGTAGAAAACACCAGATCTATGAGAAAAGGAGTACTTGTGGCACCGTAGAGACTAACCAATTTATTTGAGCATAAGCTTTCGTGAGCTACAGCTTCCGATGAAGTGAGCTGTAGCTCACGAAAGCTTATGCTCAAATAAATTGGTTAGTCTCTAAGGTGCCACAAGTCCTCCTTTTCTTTTTGCGAATACAGACTAACACGGCTGCTACTCTGAAACAGATCTGTGAGATTTACTGACAGCCATTTTGTGCGTATAAGTTAGGGGAGTAAGGAGGGGTATAGAAAGTTAAGAGGCTACTTGATCAGTCTGTACGTGCTTACATGGAGAGAAGACTATGAAGAGTTCTTTAACCTAGCAGACAAAGCCATAACAAGAGCTAGTATCTGGAAGCTGAAGCTAGACAACTTGAAAGTAGAAGTGAGGAGGCAGATTTTTAACAGTTATTAATGATTAAAGCTGTTCACCGAGGGATGTGGTGGATTCTCTGTCACTTGAAGTCTTTAAATCAAAATGAGATGCCTTTCAAAAATGTATGCTTTAAGTCAGCCAGAAGTTATTGGATTTCAGTCAGGAATTACTGGTGACATTCTATGGTTTGTGTTCTGCCAGAAGCCACACTAGATGACCACAGCCGTTCCTTCTGGCCTTCAAATCTGTGAATCTATATCCAGGGTTATTTTGGCATATTTCTGCAGCTTATATAGCTCAAAGACGATTGCAAGCCTTGGTCCCTTCAGGAGGGGGATTGTCTTTAGGGGTATGTCTTGTACAGTGCCAAAGCATGTTGTAGGCTCTTAAATAATAATTAGTAATGGCTTCCTCCAACCTGCTTGGAGAGAGGGAAGCTTCTTTGGAATAGAATCATAGAATATCAGGGTTGGAAGGGACCTCAGGAGGTCATCTAGTCCAACCCCCTGCTCAAAGCAGGACCAATCCCCAATTAAATCATCCCAGCCAGGGCTTTGTCAAGCCTGACCTTAAAAACTTCTAAGGAAGGTGTCATAAATATAAGGGGAAGGGTAAACCCCTTTGAAATTCCTCCTGGCCAGGGGAAAGCTCCTCTCACCTGTAAAGGGTTAAGAAGCTAAAGGTAACCTCGCTGGCACCTGACCAAAATGACCAATGAGGAGACAAGATACTTTCAAAAGCTGGGAGGAGGGAGAGAAACAAAGGGTCTGTGTCTGTCTGTATGCTGCTTTTGCCAGGGACAGAACAGGAATGGAGTCTTAGAACTTTTAGTAAGTAATCTAGCTAGGTATGTGTTAGATTATGATTTCTTTAAATGGCTGAGAAAAGAATTGTGCTGAATAGAATAACTATTTCTGTCTGTGTATCTTTTTTGTAACTTAAAGTTTTGCCTAGAGGGGTTCTCTATGTTTTTTTAATCTAATTACCCTGTAAGATATCTACCATCCTGATTTTACAGGGGGGATTTCTTTATTTCTATTTACTTCTATTTTCTATTAAAAGTTTTCTTGTAAAAAACTGAATGCTTTTTCATTGTTCTCAGATCCAAGGGTTTGGGTCTGTGGTCACCTATGCAAATTGGTGAGGCTGTTTATCCAACATTTCCCAGGAAAGGGGGGGTGCAAGTGTTGGGAGGATTGTTCATTGTTCTTAAGATCCAAGGGTCTGGGTCTGTAGTCACCTAGGCAAATTGGTGAGGCTTTTTTACCAAACCTTGTCCAGGAAGTGGGGTGCAAGGTTTTGGGAAGTATTTTGGGGGGAAGGACGCGTCCAAACAGCTCTTCCCCAGTAACCAGTATTAGTTTGGTGGTGGTAGCGGCCATTCCAAGGACAACGGGTGGAATACTTTGTACCTTGGGGAAGTTTTGACCTAAGCTGGTAAAGATAAGCTTAGGAGGTTTTTCATGCAGGTCCCCACATCTGTACCCTAGAGTTCAGAGTGGGGGAGGAACCTTGACAGAAGGAGATTCTACCACCTCCCTAGGTAACGCATTCCAGTGTTTCACCACCCTCCTAGTGAAAAAGTTTTTCCTAATATCCAACCTAAATACATATAAATCAGAATACATATAAATCAGTTTTGTGTTAATTTATGCATGTTCAAGGCACTCTACAAATGTGATCTCTTTCTCTCCCACCCCGCCCCCAACTCCCATAGACTAGGAATCAACATAGTAAACAGCAACTAATGTAGATCTTGAGAGAAACTTTTCAGTAAGGATATAAATAAGAACAACTGAAATGTTGTCTTTTGAAAATTCCCAGTGACACACATGGGAATCATACCCCAAAACTGTTAAAGGATATTCATGGTCCAACAGATAACTCACAGAAACATGGAGATTCAGAATCACTGATTCCCCTCCCTCTGCTGGGGGTGAAGTATATCTCAGTCTGCCAGCAATCATTTCTGGGTTGGTTCACCTGGTCCTGATGAAACATCTCTTCATTCTATGCTCCCATTGTTCTCAGTTTCTATCAGAAAGTGATGGCCTTGCATTTGAGGCACAGGCATAGGAGTCAGGAGACATGGGTTGTGTTCCCAGCCCTACCACAAGCTTGTGCTGTGAGCTTGGGCAAGTCACTTCAGCAATCTGTGCTTCAGGCTCATCATGCCCCCTCAAAATGGGGATGACAGTACTTCTTTATCTCACACAGACAGGTGGGGAGATGTTGGACAAAAATGTATGATGTTTGTGAAGTGTTTTGAGAATCTGGAATGGAAGAAGCTATTTAAGTGCAAGGTGGTATTATTCAGATGGCTGTGATTGGAAAAATAGTGCTGTTCCACAAATTAGGCAGCAGAAGGCTCTGTTGGAGGCAAAAGATATAATCTCTGCATCAGGTACTGGATAAAGGGTGATCTTTTATTGCAAGAGAGAGCTGAGATAAAAATGTGCCATATTACTGTGCAGTTGGACTTATTCAGTTTAGATAGATGTGAAATAAATAAATTACATAAAATCTTGACTTAAAAAAAAGCTATTTTTCTTGTAATTCATATTCAGAAAGGTCAGTGCTCATATAGCTATGTATTTTATGTATGCACAGAGTGGTATTTCTTTTTCTTTTTTTTTTTTTTTTTTGCTCAATATGTTCTTGTGTTTTCCCTGGCAGGCTCTTGTTCTATGTCACTTTTTGGAAACAAATGCTGAACAATACAGCCTGGTTGATAAAAGTGTAATTGAAATTGGAGCTGGAACAGGGCTGGTCTCCATAGTAGCCACTTTACTTGGTAAGTGCTGGCTGTTGCTTTGCTGGGTTTGGAAACTTCATTAAGATGACTATTGATTACTATTGGAGCGTATAGTAAGTTGTTCAGTTCCTCTAAAATGTTGAAAACCGAGGAAGAAACACTGAATTCTTTGGGGTTTTCAGCCAACTTGGAAGCCAGTTCTGCTTTTACCTCCATAAAATTACTTGTCCTCACTTTAGAATGCCTTGTAGGAGGCTACAGTAGATGTGCCATCCAGTATTAAACAGAGGACAGAAATTAGGTGCTGTGAGAACTAGGGTTCCTACCAGACCAGGAGGTCAGAGGCATATAGAAGAGGCTGGATTCAGACACAACCTCTGACAAGAGCAGTTTATCTTCTGACTATTAAATAACCCCTTCCCGGTATCCCAAGTCACTTTTGTTTTCAGATTTGTAACCTGTTCTTTAAGAAACGTATCCTTGAGCTTGCTGTCCTGGCATTGTCCATTCTATCTTCTTTCCTGACAGCCCGTTCTTTGCTAACAGTAACTCGAATCACTAACCACTTGCAATGTAGCCAAGGACACAATTTAGTCTGCAGTATCTTTTATTACTGTATGAGAAGGAAAGAATCCAGGAGATTCTCAGATCCTGGCTGACTTTGCAGGGTTGATAGAAACCTCTCCCCCTATCTTTTGACTTGTATACCAAGCAGATTTGATATAAAGACCCCATAAAGGTGGATCCCCAGGATATCATTTTTGACTTTGCAGAGCAAGATCATATTTTAATGTATTTTTTTGATGTGGAAACCTAATTTACATGTCTAGTGTAATGAAATGCCCAGGAGGCTTTTTACAGGTGTATTGTACCTATATATGGGAGAGACCTGGGAATGCAATTGTTTGTGCAGTAGGTTTTGTGTACAGATTTCTTCTTCATTCTTGAAGTATAATCAAGGGTTAATCTGTGGTGGTTGTTTTTTGTCACAGGTGCACGTGTAACTGCCACGGACCTGCCTGAAGTACTAGGAAACCTTCAGTACAATATTCTCAAAAATACCAAAATGAAGTGTAAGCATCAGCCCCAGGTTAAAGAACTGTCCTGGGGAGTTGATTTAGAAAAAAACTTTCCCAAGTCTTTGTGTCAGTTTGACTACATCATGGCTGCTGATGTTGTGTACTACCATCCCTTCCTGAAGGAGCTGCTTCTTACCTTCCATCACTTGTGTCAGGACAACACTGTTATTCTCTGGGCCATGAGATTCAGGCTGGACAAAGAGAACCAATTTATGGGCAGATTTCAGGAATTGTTTGACCTGGAGGTAATTTCCAATTTTCCCAGTTTAAACATAACATTGTATAAGGCAATGAGAAAAGGCAAGAAGATGATGTGATGTTCCAACTTGAGTATTAGAAAGTGTGTGTGTGTGTGTGTATGTGTGTGTGGAGTTTGTTTTTTCACAGGTTCCATGTTAATGCTTGATGACATCTGTAGATTATGCAAGCAGCATGCCTTTTGGGATGTCAGGGCAGCAGATGGATGCCTCTGTCCCCTTCAGAAGAGAGTCACTTCCCACCACCGTTTTGCCTTCTCTTACACAGGGTGATTATGAGCCTCACAGCCTTGGGGCAAGTGGCTCCTCTTCCTCATGTTATAAACATTAACAAATGGTCTTGCGTAAGAATAGTGCAGCATACTACCAATTCCCTTTTAAAAAAATTCTCAAATCCTTGGAGCTTTGCCTTTCTCAAAATAGACCACTGTGGACCTCTAGCTCTGAGAGTACAACAATACTAACAATTGCCCTCAAGAAAATGTTTTGCATCACTGCCTCATTGTGGTAGCTTGAGACCAAAAAGACTTACTTTGCATGCTTAATTATGGGCAGATCATAGAAAAAAGTTGCTTAGCATCTTTGGAAAGGCCCACTGTGACTGTCTGTATCCCTGTGTTCACCTTTTTACAAAACTGTAATGCATTTTGTATGAAGTATGCCTTGTGAGGTATCGTTTGAAAATTCATAATTTACTGATCATTATTGTCCTGGTAAACTGTGTGTGACAACATTGTATGTGAAGTTATAAGGCTCTACTGTATGAGATTTATTGAGACATATTCCAAGTCTGCAAAAGAAGGCACAAACCAATCCCTCAGAGACAAAAGGCAAATCGACGCCTCAGCCAGGTGTCAACAAAATCACATGAACTATCACCTGGATAAGCTGCCATTCTTTGATAGGAAAAAGGGTGTGAGTAAGAAATGTACATCTTGGCAAATAAAAAGCTGCAGGTTCCCATCTCCTAAGACCTTCTGTCTTCTGAACCTCAGCTGGAGATAATTTTCAAAATAAAAGAGAACCATAAGAAAGGGGAGCAGATGCCTCAAAATACTCCTCTCTTTCTCTCTACCCATGAAATCAACAACACCTGAAAGACAAGGAAAGTAACACTGAACTGGGGAGGGGAAAGAATCCTGGCCAACTGAAATCCAGACCGTAAGACTGCTCAAACGTGGTGAGAGAGACCTCTGCTTTGAATTAATTTAGCTTGTTAAGTTAGATGTTAATTGCGTTTTACCTTTTATTTTCTTGTAACCAGTTCTGACTCTTATGCTTCATTACTTGTAATCACTTAAAATCTATCTTTCTGTAGTTAATAAACTTATTTTATCTAAACCAGTGTGCTTGGATTGAAGTGTTTGGAAAACTTCATTTGCGATGGCAAGATTTGTGCGTATCACTTTCTATTAATGAAATGATAGACTTTATATGAGCTTTTATTGTCCAGAAGGGTGCCAGGCAGTAATAAGACACACATTTCTGGGGCAAAGTCTGGGACTAGGAGTTTTCTGGTGTTACCCTGCAGTGTAATTCATGGGTGGCTGGCTATAGCATTTATACAAGATAGCTGGGAGTGATTTATGTTCTGCGTGTGAGCAGACCAGGAGTTGTTGCTCTCACAGCAAAGCAGTGTAAAAAGCACCCTAGGTTGTAGAATTGAGGGGACACAGCTGTCTGTCAGTCAAGAATATACCCTGGGTAATTTCACTCCCACAAATAAATTGTTGTCCTGTTCTTTAATTGTAATAAATTTCTGTATGTGATGACCACACAACTTTGCTCGGAATTGACCAGAGGATTTTGTTTTAGGGAGGTTTATATGGATTTTTTAGATCCTACCAAATTTCCTGAGTCACTTAGTAAGTATGTATGAGATCTTCAGGTCAATTCCAGCCTAACTGTGCAGAAAGGCAAACCCCAGCTGCTTGTGCTGGGGTCCACGCATAGAGTTACCATCATTTAGAAAAGTTTTGTCAAGGACAATTGTTCAACTAACCTGGGGTCTTGGGGGTTGATAGGCCCTCACCTAACACAGCCTTTCTGTGTGCATTTGTGTGAACTGTAGTACTTGTTTGTTCTGATTTACAAAATGCCTTAATCAACAGAACTCCTGGGTCAAACTGGATGAAATGAAGCACCTTGTCTAAGACCACCGAGTGACAAAACCTGTATTAGAATGTAAGGATCCCTTGTTCTCAGTCCTGCACTTGGTCCACTCAGCTATGCTGCTTCTCAGACAACTGAGCTTTTATTCTCCCAGTGGTTAGAGAGCACAGTGGCTCTTGACGGATGGGCCAGCTCAGCTGCAGGAGGCAGCAAGGAGGGACGTTGTGGTGATCCTAGAGTCCTCTGTGGCTCCCAGCACAGTCCAAATGGGAAGGAAAATGTAGAGAGAATGGCCCATGATGTCTTCTCCCCCTTTTTTAAAATCTGGTGGCAGATATGGTAAAAACCAGCACTGGTGGATGTTTGGTGGGGATGAAAATTAATAATTGAGAATTTTTAGGAAAAAATCAATGACAAACTTTCCACCCTACTGGATCAGTTTGTTTCCAAAACTCTCTGCACAAGGAAAAAAGGGATACAATTTTTTTTTAAAGAAAGCAGAGTCCCTCTGCTATTTCTAGATTCCCTGAATCATAGGGGCTTGTGGCTGTGAACCTGGCACCCCAAAGATCATTTGTATATAGGAACATGTAATAGATATATGAATAGTGCTGGCTCTTAACATGTAATTAACAACAAGGCCCTGCACAAACCGAAAACTGGAACATTCTTTAAAAGGGGAAATGAACTCCAAAATATTTCAGGAAAATATGGCTGGTTGTTTGAAAGAAGAAAACTGAAACCTTCTGTGTTACAAAGAAGCAATAAAATGCAGCTGCTTTTCAGTGGCTGTTATACTGATTAGTTCTTCAGCTAAGGCCCAATTCTTCAGGCTGTCCACATGCTGGATTCCCTTTGAAGTCAACAGGATTGGGTCCATATGGGGAACTGTTTATTAACATTACTCTGTTTTCTCACACCTCTGTTTTAGCAAAGTTATATGAAACTTCCTGGGAATGGTTTAGCGACTATCTGTTCTATTGTGCCTGTGACCTTTGGGCCTCTGTTATGACTAGCAGTGAATTAGCCATGATCAATGAGAGGTTGGAGCTCATATACTGCATTTGCATAGAGAAATTATTTCTTTTCTTCAGTAATAGTGCTCCCACAATAATGCCAAGTATGGTTATAGCTCCCAAGGCAAGTTCCCCACAAACTATATTTTTTAAAATTACTTACACAGAGTTTCTTTTTTGTTCCTCTTTAAAAAAGATAATCTAATGCCCATGCTAGTTGTTGGCTTGCTAAAGTACTGGTGTATTTGCATTGCATAGAACTCTACACTCTAGTCTAAAGATCTTTGATGTTAGCTACAACTGGTAGTTGTTTTGAAGGGGGAGAAAGCAATGAAGTCCAGCAAATTTTTTTAAATGAAAGTCCTAACTATGAGGAATTGCTACAGAGGTTGTAATGAGATTATATTGGCTGTGAGGAGAAGGCTATCCAAATTGGGAGGTACTGTATAGAACAGTCAGCTGGTTTTCCACATAATTTTACTTTGTTCTTTATGTGCTAATCTAACAATTATTTCACAAACAGCAATATCTGTAAAGTAATGTGACATTTGTTAGAATTTCCTTGCCTCAAATGTCTTGAATCTTAAGCTTTAATGTGTTTCATCCGTTTAATTTTTGAATCTAGTATTTATACAAACATTACAGCAATGTTCTACCATTCATTGAGTATCATAGTGTCTAGAGAGTTCTATTTACATATTGAATATTTTTCTCTCTTATTGTCACACAGTGAGGTTTTTCATGTTCATGCAACTAGTTCAGGCTTTTTTCTTTAACAGGTGCAAGAGGAAATGCTGGTGCTGAGCATTTCAAAGAGTGTAACTGGGGTGCTGTTCTTTTGGCTGCATTTGCATTTGGCATCACCAATACAGTGGAGAGGTGTGGCCTAAAGAATGCAACTGTCAAGAAATTTTCAAATAATTGCACGTCCGTGCACGTGGTAGTTAGGTAGCAAATAGCTCGTACCAGATTTTGCACCTCTATTAGTCAGTATAAGGTTAACAGCAACTCACTCAAGTTGCATTGCATGGCCTCATCAACCTCTCTTTGTATTGTGGAGCAGCTGGAGACATACTGACTGTCACTAGGCTGAAGAATGTAAGTAAGTTGGAGGGGTCCTGATGTTTATAAACATTCGGGTTAACCTGAGGTACAGAAGAGTGAGGGGTCTTTAGCAGGAGGTGGCTTTTTACAGGTGCCATGGATAACACACGAGTCGGACGTAGACTTTCCTATCCTCAAATTTTTGTCCTGAGATGCAGGCTTTTGGGAGATTTCTCAGTCCCTCAGGAATTCCTCCAAAGTTATGGGAATCTTGGGCCGGTCATAGCCATCAGTGCTACAGTGGTAGCAACCATGAAGTGACTTCAGATAGTTTAGAAAAGATAGAGATGTGTCCAGGCAAGACATCACTGTTGCATTTTTATACTTTAAAGTCATAATGGATTTATCTTCACAATACCTCTGTGAGGTAGGGAAGCATTATTATCCCAATTTTACATATGAGCAGGTTGTAAGGCACAGATTAAGTGATTGCCCAAAGTCACACAGGAAGTCTGTGGCAGAGCGAGGAACTGAACCCAGATCTCCTGAGTGAGAATGTAGTATCTCAAATCACAAAAATGACAACTCTTGATTCCTTGTGCCCTACTATTGTTGGAGTTCACATACAGTAATGCAGGAGTTACATTACTGTTATGATTTAAGTTATTTTTCAAGTTTGGGGTGGTTGTTTTTTTTAAAATGGGAGAGAAACAGGATAGATGTGTGAAGATCTAGGGAGGTCAGGAGGAAAGCCTCATGCATTTCAACTTCCCATTTTATACAAGTGTGCCCAGACTACAGCCTGAAAATAGGATCTATAGGCCACAGTGAAGTTTTATGACTTTATCTCAGAAGTCTTCTGAAGCTTACAAGTTTGACTACCTCCATTCTGCACCTCTGTGAAGAATTAAAAGGGGATATGGAGAGGCACATATGAGAAGTGTGTTCTACTTTTGATGGTCAAAGTCAACACCACTCTGGGGTTGCTGGCAGTGTGAATGTTTCAGAGACTTAAAGGAGTCACCTCCAGTGATAAGCTAGACCTCTCCAGTTGCATCGAGCAATTGTGTATTATTCTCAGGCAGGTTAATAATTACACTGAGTTTTTCCAGAGGCAGCAAATCAGTATAGAAGTCTTTGATATTACAGACTTCCAATCTGTTCTTTGTGCTCCTGACTATACTCATGTTCCTCCTAGGCCTCTGGGGAGCAAAAAGGGGTTCCATTAACTCAAGCTGCAGCTCACCTGTGAGGCAAATTGAATAGCCACAGGTGTCGCTCAGGAACATACCATGGCTGTCACATTCTCAGATGCTGTGGTGTGGCAGTGAAATAAGAGACCAGAGAGATTGCGTGAGGCTGGCTTCTGGATAAAGACAGAAAATCAGCTCATGGTAGCATTAGCGCTCTTGTTATGGTTAGCTGCTCTGGGCTGGTGAACAGATTTCTTGCTCAGAGGGAATACTCTCTATGCTTTGAAAACATGGCTCATGACTCCTTTTACTGATCTCAGCAATACCTCAAAAGGAAAATTATAATTCTCTTCACCAAGCCACCAGCTCTACCATTGACAGAGCTTTCAGAACTCTGACAATGAGATTCTGAGAGGATCTGCTGTCACCCTGGCGTATAAGTTAGTAAAGGTTTATGTGCTCATTCTGGCTTATTGTATGCTGTACAATGATGCCTTGAGATATAGAGAGAACACACCCAAGGAGCTGAATATAGGTAGATGTAGAGGATCCCCATGTTCTAGCCAGTCCCTGTGAGACAGGCAGGGCAGAGAGGGGCTGATGGTTGGAAACCTCTGAGATAAATACTATACAGATAATTGCACTTTCCAATAGGTTCATGCTTCATCAGAAAAAAAGAGAGAACAGACAGAGGAAAAACAAGGAAATAATTGCAGACAGGTTAATTGTACGCTGTTTATATTTTTTTAAAATGCATGAGTCCATGCAAAACTCATTAGGAGAACACAACAGATAAAATCTTTTCGGTGTGGAAGGCTTCAGCAGCAATAATAAGGAAATTAAAGCTGAGTGGTTTAAAACAGCGCCATTTTATTTAGTAGCATGGTTGCATAAACAAATCTGCTAAACCCAGGTAGGCCAAACTGTGGCCACAAGCAACTGAATAACAGGGGCAGGAAAAAGCTTAAATAAGGAAAACTAAAACTCAGTTTAATGTCTCTTTCCCTTCCTTTTTTATATTCTAGCATCAAGGCCTCTTGTGACTGTATTCTCTGAAGCAAGCAACTGCATGGGATTATTTTAAATCAAAGCTGCAGAAGCTATCGTAAACCTGCATCCCAAGTAAGGGAAAAAAATTCATAGGCAGGAGTTGTAGACCAAGCTGGATGAGCAAGCATCTCAGAGAGGTGATTAAGAAAAAGCAGAAAGCATATAGGGAGTGGAAGAAGGGAAGGATCAGCAAGGAAAGCTACCTTATTGAGGTCAGAACATGTAGGAATAAAGTGAGACAGGCTAAAAGTCAAGTAGAGTTGGACCTTGCAAAGGGAATTAAAACCAATAGTAAAAGGTTCTATAGTCATATAAATAAGAAGAAAACAAAGAAAGAAGTGGGACCGCTAAACACTGAGGATGGAGTGGAGGTCAAGGATAATCTAGGCATGGCCCAATATCTAAACAAATACTTTGCTTCAGTCTTTAATAAGACTAAAGAGGATCTTAGGGATAATGGTAGCATGACAAATGGGAATGAGGATATGGAGGTAGACATTACCATATTTGAGGTAGAAGTGAAACTCAAACAGCTTAATGGGACTAAATCGGGGGGCCCAGATAATCTTCATCCAAGAATATTAAAGGAATTGGCACAGGAAATTGCAAGCCCATTAGCAAGAATTTTTAATGAATCTGTAAACTCAGGGGTTGTACCGTATGATTGGAGAATTGCTAACATAGTTCCTATTTTTTTTAAGAAAGGGAAAAAAAGTGATCCGGGTAATTATAGGCCTGTTAGTTTGACATCTGTAGTATGCAAAGTCTTGGAAAAAATTTTGAAGGAGAAGGTTAAGGACATTGAAGTCAATGGTAAATGGGACAAAATACAACATGGTTTTACAAAAGGTAGATCATGCCAAACCAACCTGATCTCCTTTTTTGAGAAGGTAACAGATTTTTTTAGACAAAGGAAATGCAGTGGATCTAATTTACCTAGATTTTAATAAGGCATTTGATACCGTGTCACATGGGGAATTATTAGTTAAATTGGATAAGATGGGGATCAATAGGAAAATTGAAAGGTGGATAAGGAATTGGTTAAAGGGGATACTACAACGGGTCCTACTGAAAGGTGAACTGTCAGGCTGGAGGGAGGTTACCAGTGGAGTTCCTCAAGGATCGGTTTTGGGACCAATCTTATTTAATCTTTTTATTACTGACCTTGGCACAAAAAGTGGGAGTGTGCTAATAAAGTTTGCGGCTGATACAAAGCTGGGAGGTATTGCCAATTTAGAGAAGGATAGGGATACCCTACAGGAGGATCTGGATGACCTTGTAAACTGGAGTAATAATAATAGGATGAAATTTAATAGTGAGAAGTGTAAGGTCATGCATTTAGGAATTAATAACAAGAATTTTAGTTATAAGCTAGGGACACATCAATTAGAAGTAATGGAGGAGAAAAAGGACCTTGGAGTATTGGTTGATCATAGGATGACTATGAGCTGCCAATGTGATATGGCTGTGAAAAAAGCTAATGCGGTCTTGGGATGCATCAGGAGAGGTATTTCCAGTAGGGATAAGGAGGTTTTAGTACTGTTATACAAGGCACTGGTGAGACCTCACCTGGAATACTGTGTGCAGTTCTGGTCTCCCATGTTTAAGAAGGATGAATTCAAACTGGAACAGGTACAGAGAAGGGCTACTAGGATGATCCGAGGAATGGAAAACTTGTCTTATGAAAGGAGACTCAGGGAGCTTGGCTTGTTTAGCCTAACTAAAAGAAGGTTCAGGGGAGATATGATTGCTCTCTATAAATATATCAGAGGGATAAATACCGGAGAGGGAGAAGAATTATTTAAGCTCAGTACCAATGTGGACACAAGAACAAATGGATATAAACTGGCCACTAGGAAGTTTAGACTAGAAATTAGACAAAGGTTTTTAACCATCAGAGGAGTGAAGTTTTGGAATAGCCTTCCAAGGGAAGCAGTGGGGGCAAAAGATCTATCTGGCTTTAAGATTAAACTCAATAAGTTTATGGAGGAGATAGTATGATGGGATAACATGGTTTTGGTAATTAAATATTCATGGTAAATAGGCCAAATGGCCTGTGATGGGCTATTAGATGGGGTGAGCTCCGAATTACCAAGGAAATAATTTTCTGTAGTATCTGGCTGATGAATCTTGCCCATATGCTCAGGGTTTAGCTGATTGCCATATTTGGGGTCGAGAAAGAATTTTCCTCCAGGGCAGATTGGAAGAGGCCCTGGAGGTTTTTCGCCTTCCTCTGTAGCATGGGGCACGGGTCATTTGCTGGAGGATTCTCTGCTCCTTGAAGTCTTTAAACTACGATTTGAGGACTTCAATAGCACAGATATAGGTGTGAGGTTTTTTTTGTAGGAGTGGTGGGTGAAATTCTGTGGCCTGCATTGTGCAGGAGGTCAGACTAGATGATCATAATGGTCCCTTCTGACCTAAATATCTATGAATCTATGTAAGATCAGTGGCCTCTCATGGTTTTGAGGAGACATCTGAACATTCGGCTTCTGGTAAGTACAGAAGATACAGCAACTGTAACCTCACCTCTGTCCCTTAGGAGTTGATATTAATTCATGAGGGGTAGTTGCAATGTACTCAGTCTAGTCCAGAGTAAAGAATTTTCTTTTCGGAGCGTCTAACTATTGTCCTCACACCTGCACCAAACACGGTAACTGGCTGACACTACCCTGCTGTCAAAAACAGAGACCAGCCTAAACATGTAAACTGCCAGCCTGCAAACTAAATTCCAGTGGGTCCAAATCTTCAGTGTTACAACATCACTCTGAGCTCCTTCAACATTTGTTTCAGCTTCCTGTGCCTCGTTTCCACCCCCCCCACCAAATCCAGCATCCTCCCCATTGAATCTCTGTCCTGCGCCAGAGAATCAGAGAAAGGAGAGAGAGAAGCCCAATCAGGACTGTGGGGAGTTAATTTGACCCATCTAGGCTATCAATTTGGTGTACCTGTTCTGTGGCCTTGAGTCTAGCACTGTCAGGCTGTCATCATTCCCTTAGCATTTTATTCATGCTGGGGCAGCTTTGGTCTTGGGGTGACGGTGACGTTGGGAGGCAAGAGAGCTTGGATTTCCCCCCAGCTATGCTGCTGACTCACTGTATGGCCTTAGGCCAGTCACTTAACCTCACTGTATCTCAGTTTCCCAAATGTACAACAGGGCACCTTGGTAAAGCATTTTGACAGGAATCCCTTACACATCCTTACGTGGGGTGAGTTCTTTCCAGCTTGACTGAATGTTGGTTAGATGAGGGGAAAACATTTTTGGGGCTCTTCACAGTTGGACAAGTTTGTCCCAGAAGTGAGAGCAGTTTTATGGCTCCAGTCTGTACACTGCCTTGTACTGATAAAGGTTTGGTGATCAGTGTGTAGTGTATGTTTGTGGTAACCTGTCAGAAAGGGAAGAGTGAAAATGGGTCTTTTGAGGAGAACAACAATTTGAATGAAATAAGCCTACCCAGCACCTCAGGACCTTCCCTTCCCTTCCCCATCACAAGATTACTTGCTCTTCAGTTTAAGCCCAAACCTAGCACCTCAACGGTAACATTACTGAGTCTGTCAGTCCTCTCATCTACCTTGCAACCTTGAATATGAGTAACTAAAGTATCTGCAGTGCTCAGAAACCACACTGATGCATGCCTGTACAAAACCTGATAACATAAGAAAGTAACTCCATTGTAAAGCCAATTTGGGGTGATAGTGGGCGTGGGTGAGTGGTTAGGTAAGGGTTAATGGAATGCAGGACTGCTATTGTGGGCTAATCGGTGTGTGTATGTAAAGAATAGAAAATTTCATTCTCCCCAGGAGGATCTGCAACTTTCAGACATTGAAGGGTTACCACCTGGAACATATCTGATCTACTGGTCCCAAAGATATTTTGTGGTTATTATATTCTGGACTCCTTGAAGTCCAGAATACTGTTTGTTTGTTCTAGGGAAACAATTTCTGCTTTTTTCCTCAGCCATGTATTAGCTCTTTCCACTCGTAACCCTTTCCTTGAAATTGAAAATGGAAAAGCTGGTCTCCATGTAGATTTTTGCTTTCAGATTTTTTAACTTTTTTACCTTGCCAGGCTCTTTTTGTGATAAAGGGAAATGAAAATGGTGAGCTCTAAATTAAGAAATTCTGTTAGGGAGATTTATAGAAAGATTTGTTTTCAGTAGGGCCCTACCCAATTCACGGTCCATTTTCATCAATTTCACGGTCATAGGATTTTAAAAAATCATAAATTTAATGATTTCAGCTATTTAAATCTGAAATTTCATGGTGTTGTGATTGTAGGGGTCCTGACCCAAAAGGAGATTGTTGGGGGGTCACAAGGTTGTTGTAGGGGGGAGTTGCGGTACTGCTACCCTTACTTTTGCGCTGTTACTGGCTGCGTTGCCTTAAGAGCTGGGTGGCTGGAGAGAGCGGCTGCTGCTGGCTCAGAGCCCAGCTCTCAAGGCATTGCCATTGTCAACAGCAGCGCAGAAGTAAGGATGGCATGATATGGTATTGCCAGCCTTACTTCTGCACTGCTGCCTTCAGAGCAGGGTCCTTGGCCAGCAGCTGCCACTCTCCGGCCACCCAGCTCTGAAGGCAGCAGCGCAGAAGGCTGGCAATACCACAACCCCCCCTGCAACAACCTTGCAATCCCACCCACAACCTCCTTTTGGGTCAGGACCCCCAGTTTGAGCAATGCTAGTCTCTCCCATGAAATCTGTATAGTATCGGGTAAAAGTAGAGAAAAGACCTGATTTCACGGGGGAGACCAGTTTACATGATCTGTGACATGTTTTTCACGGCTGTGAATTTGGTAGGGCCCTAGTTATTAGCTTTATTTAATTTAAGTATACTTAACTTGCTAAAGAAACGGCTGAAGAATGGGTTCTGTAAACTCAGGTCTCCCTCCTTAGTTTGGAGATAATACAGCTAGCATTTCAGCTTTGATGTTGCTCCAAGGGCCCATGGATGGCTCGCCTGTCTCCCATTCCAGATCAGCATGTCACACTTAGATAATAATCAGGGATTTGATTACCCAAAATAGCATTATGAACCAAAGGGCTGTTCACTCTGACTGGCCACTGGAGGTCACCATAGCTCTACAAAAATAAGCAACTCTTAATAATTCACAATAAAAACAGCTTAAAAATGGAGCTGCTCTGAGACTTTATAAGTAACTGGTGTGAAAACTGTGGGGTATAAACACAATAAACTACAATTACAAATATATGACATTCACAGGAATTATTTTAAGCAAAAAGTGTAGGAGTCCACTTCCCACAGCCCCCTTCTGTATAAAGTGAGCATCTACCATACTGTGAGTGGCTGAAGAGAGGAAAAGTTAGCCTCTGGTTTCTCATTTTTACGTAGTGGAGATGGAGTTGCTTCACACAACTGCTGTCTGAGGTTTCTTCTTGTGACTCTCCTCCTCTCCCAAAGCAGAATGTCTTTCAGCTGTCCACTGATTTAGGGAACTTGATCCGCAAGGGTCTAGGTTGAGGGTCTGTCTCCTGAAAGCTTACCTCCTCATGAGCATGACACCTGTTATCCTGCAGGAGTATCATCTTTCCCTTCCCTGCAGCAAACCTCTACGTCAGTAAGATTCATTGGCCAAGAACTGGAAGCAGCTTGGGATATACTTGAAGCACAGTTGCGTGCTCAAATTAGCTAGTAGATAGCTGCCTCGATAGAGGCATACCAAATATCCATAATTTAAAAATAAGCAAAATGTGAAATGTAATAGAAAAATGTATGACCCTTCAGCAATCGTCTAACAAGTGGGGTTTTTTTTGCCTTCCCGGCTAAGTACCTCTCATAGCCTGTAAACACACATTCATTAGACTTCTAAAATTTTCCTCTTGTGTCAACTGAAATAAGGCCAAATCCTCCTCTGCTCTCTGAATTGTAGCTCTCTTGTATGTACCATGTACAGAATGAGCAATACAAACCCACACTACTCCTGGGAAAGGACTGTTTTGCCCACTAAGAGCTCTGATCCTGGGAGGTACTAAGCAAGCTGGCTCTGATCCAGCAAAGCACTTAAGCACATGAGCAGTGCCATTGACTTCAATTATTCAAACTAGACGGGGGTGAGAAGATGCTGAGCATGTTGAGACACAGCAGCCATGGGTGCTTATGAAGCTCTTAAATTATTATTTGTTATCTGTGTTCTGGTAGCACCTATCCTGGGCGCTCTGCGGTCAAATAGGAAGGCACAGCCCTTGCTCCAATGAGCTTACAACCTAAGGCAAGCAACACAGGAAAAGGGAGTGAGCAAGACAACACGCAGGGCCAAAGTCTCTGGTCTGCTGCAGCTCCTTTGCACCACTCACATAGCACAAAGGGGTGGTATTTTGGCTGGAGGTGGCTGGTGGAGAATTCCCCTTGTGTAGAGGGGGTGGGGGGCATGCTTTCTCTTCTGGCATAAAGCTGTGGGAGGTGGCATAAAGGCCTCCTGCTCCAATCACCCATCCTCCCCCACCTGTGATGCAGGGAACTGAGGAAGGGAAGGGGAGGAAGTGTGCAGGGAGGGTATGTGGTGGAATGGAGCTTATACTCGGCAGCGTCTCAGCCACTCTAATTTGCGCTGGGACCTGCTCCTGAGACCCCTCCACACTGTGCCAGATGGAGTTCCGATACAGGGGACAATTTGAGCCACAATCAGTATTAGTTACATTTAAATATTGGCTGTTCCCCTCTGTCCTGCTACTTATTCATTTGAAATGGGACTCAAGGAGGGATTTGAAGAAGGTGAGGGAAATGGCTTTACAGTTCCATTCAGGGAAGGTGTCCCAGGCACAAGCAATAGCATAGAGATGTCTTTAGGAAAAAGCAGACAAATGGGACATGGTCAGGACTGGTGTTATTACTGGAAGGCCTGTGGGTGACTACAACGAAGTGCGTAGACATTCTCGCATGTAAAGAGTTACTGAGGTTCGACCTGTCCTGTGGCAGATCCTAGACTAGGTTATAAAAGGAAAGAAAACTGGTACGAAGGAGGCTATGAAAGGGGAAGGCTGTCCCCTTGCTCCTCTCAGCTTGCTGCAGCTGGAAAGGCCTAAGGTGGTTAGTATCCAGTAGTCCGAGTTGTTTAGTTCTGGTTTTGAGTTTGGTTTTTGAAAACTGAGCCAGCCCCAAAGAAAGGGATGTGAAGAGGCCTTAGCTGAAACCTTACTTTTTTCCTTCTCTTGCAGTTGAATCCGCACTTCAGATTGGCAATGTGGTAATAAGCAAGAGTGGGTAAAGAGCAGGGAGAGGAGCACTGTGAAGGCGAGTAGTCTGGACTCGATGAACTGGAGGAGAGCTTCAAAGAGAGAAGTGACATGATCAGAGAAGCAGGCAAGGCAGATGATCTCAGCAGCTGTGATTGACATAGACTGGAGGCGGGCAACATAGGTTTCAGGGAGGCCAGAAAGAAGTTGCAATAGTTACTGAGTTTTCAGAAACCTCCCACTCTCCTCATAGTTGAAATAATATCACATGCTCTTAGCATCTTCTAACCCAATCTTCAAAATAAAAAACAGGAAGTGTTTTTTTGTTTTGGGTTGATCTCTAGTGTGCAGTGAGCACCACCATATAGTTTGGAAAACCAATGCCCTAGTTGCTGATTAGAATGCGTGGATGTTAACTCTGCAGAAACCAACAGTGCTTTAAAAATGAGCTCTGATATCTGAAAGACATAATCCAACAACCCGTTTTCAGCACCACACATCACATCCCCTAATAAAAGCAGCCTAGTCTGCAGGAGCGAACACAGAGCTGGGAGTTGAGAGCTCTAGGAGTGCAGTCCTGGCTGTATCGCTGACTCAGTGGGAGGTCTTGCTCAAGGGACTTCACCCCGCCTTAGTTTCCCTATCTCTAAAATGTTTGCTTACTGCTTACTACATCTGCCACCTTGATACTTCTCCACCTTTCCGGCATTGCTGGTTTGTTCACCAGTCCCTCCCTCTGTTCCACCCATATGTTTAGTAGTTATACGCAGGGACTGGCAACCTTTGGCACGCGGCCCATCAGGGAAAGCCGCTGACAGGCCGGGACGGTTTGTTTACCTGCAGCGTCCGCAGGTTCGGCTGACTGCAGCTCCCACTGGCCGTGGTTCACCATCCCAGGTCAATGGGGGCTGCAGGAAGCGGCGGCCAGCACATCCCTTGGCCCATGTTGCTTCCCACAGCCCCCATTGGCCTGGAATGGCAAACTGCAGCCAGTGGGAGCTGCGATCGGCCGAACCTGCAGATGCTGCAGGTAAACAAACCATCCTGGCCCAGCAGCTTTCTCTGACGGGCCATCAGCCAAAGGTTGCCGATCCCTGAGCTATAGTCTCATTGTTTTGTCTGGGCTGTATGAATAGTAACCCCAAAGGAGGAATGCGCAGAGAGAGAGAGAGAGAGAGAGACAGTTATTCACATAAGAAACTTAAAATGCTGTGAGATTCATTTAGCGTAAATAACTCTTCCTATGGACCCTCTTTCATGATTCTGCATTTCTGGTTATAAATAATTTTTAACAATAAAAGTGACGGGTTGCACATCGATCTGTATGGGGGGTGTGCATGGAGAATTTGCATTTAACTAGGAAATAATTATCAAAATATCACATAATGCAGCAGAAAGCCTGCTGTAAGCTTCAGACAGCAGTGTCTGTTCTGTCCTCCTGCAGTCTAGAGCCCCACTTTTCTAAATGGAGGATGACCTTTTCTCTCTGCAGCCATGTCTCACATCTGTACACCACAGAAGCAGCTGCTGTACACAGACTGTAGGAAACGTCACAAATAAAATTGTTACATTCCTCAAAATGAAGAAGGGCTATGCTGCCAGAGAAGCCAGTTCCTTTCAGAACAGGAGAGAACTTGACCCTAACCACCCCACTAACCCAAAGCACAATATGTCAAAGAAAAGGAATGCTGGCAACTCTTGCAAATAGATTGAGAGCCTTGTGATGTTTGTTGTTAAGATCCCAGCTCCTGGAATCAAGTTGTTTTGTGAGAATCTCAGCTTTGTTTTTGTTTTGTTTTTTAAAGTAAAGGTCTGACACTCCTGGTTGCAGACAAAGGCTTGAACACTTGATCCAGTACAACCTTGGAAACTAGAAGGCAAATAAAAAGAATCCAAATGTGTAATTTAAAAAAAAATCTAATAATTTTGGGGGCCTGACTCATTGTTTTTGAACACTTGGGGTTGGCAGGACTGGAAAAAAAATAGTATTAGGTTGTGTTGAAACTATTTTTAATGTTTGAACTGTAAATAGAAATTCATAATGAAGATATGACACTTTATTGTACAGTTCCTTTAGTCTCCTTATAAGTCAGTATTAACTCAGACAGATGGATACCGAATAGCCCATGCCTTACAATATACAAAAGTACTTACATATTCCAGCACATCTCTTTGCTTGTAGTTTCTAACTATAGTACTTTCTACCTGAAATCCCTTTACTTTATTGCCTAAGAGCCACAGCCATTTTCTCCTGAGACATTCTCTTTGGAGGAGGATCGATAAAGATTAATGAATTGTTTTCCAAATTAAAAAAAGAAAAGAAAAGAGCAGTCTCAACTCATATTATAGTTTAAGCTAATTGCTCAAATCAATAGGAGATTTAATGATAATATTTAACATATTTGCTGCTTAGAAAGCCCCAACGCTTCAGCTTTCCATATAGCCATGCTAAAAATAGTCTTGCAATTTATTCAGCTATGAGCATGTGTTAAATAGAAATAGAGACGCAAAATGACTGCCTGATGCCAATTCAAAGAATTAAAAAAACTAGTAAAGAAAGAAGCGAACACTGATTTTAGAATGGTTGCGTGGTTTGCACACTGCACAGGAAGCCTGATTTCCACTGATGACACTGACTTCTATGGCCTTGCTCAAGTTGCTTAATTTCTCTGCCTTGGTTTTCCCGTCTGTGAAATGGGAGTAATGATACTTATCTAGTTCATAGAATAGTTGTAAGGATTAGTTAAAGTGCTCTGAGCATGGAAACCACTGTATGCATGGTTGGTGTTATCAGGGCGTAATGCACATAAAGCATTCCTGTTCACGTGTTGTTTCTGATTATTTCAATGAATATATTGTACACATGCTGTCCGTGGCCATGCCTCTTCCTCTATCAGCTTTTGGAGATGGCCAGTCTTTCTCTTGTACTGCAGGAATAATGATGTATGCCTTATAATTCATTTGGACATATTGACTGTATCTAAAATGAGATGGTTATTAGGGCAGCAGCATTTGCAACTTAGGGCTTGTCTAAACTACCACTTAAGTTGATGTAACTTACATCACTCAGGGGTGTGAAATAACCACCGCTCTGAGCCACGTAAATTACATCACCTTAAAGTGGTGTTTCCACCATGCTATGTCAGCGGGAGATGCTCTCCCACCGACATAGCTTCTGTCTCTTGTGGAGATGGAGTAATTGTGTTGATGGGAGAGCTCTCTCCCATTGACCATGCGCATCTTAGCATGGTAGTGAAGACAAGCCCAAAGAGATTTAGTAGACCCTTTTCATGTTGTCTATCAGCCAGTGTGAACATCATGTGTAGGCACAGATGATATAAGCACTCTAGCTTCAATTCACCAGTCTATCTCTATTCAGCAAAGCGCTTACATACGTGGTTAACTTTAGGTAGGTGCTTAAACGTTTCCTAATGGTGATGGACTTGAGGAGGTGCTTAAACATTTTGCTGAATTGGCAGCTATACACCTAACAAGCTTTCCCTAGTGAAGGAGGTCAAAGGAGAGGTGACAGAAGTGATGGGCTGTCTAAGGAGGGGAGAGAAAAGCCGAGAATGAGGAAAGATGTGATGCAAGCGTTAATGTCCACACTGAAGGTGAAATGTGGAGGGGAGGTTGTTAAGCAGAGCTGTTCAAAAATGGAAACCAAAAATCCACAAAAATTCTTTATTGAAAAAAAGTCTTGTTTTTATTGAACGCTCCTTTTCATTCAGAAATGTGACCATCTCTATAGTTAAGAGGATACAAAATGAGGGACTGCATAGGGCAAGGCAATGCTCAAATTGGGTGAGCATTTTGAGGCATGTCATACCCACTATAATCATTACTGACAATCGAAAAGGCCCAAGGAATTTGCCATCATTTTTTCCTCCCATATAAGTTCTGAGACTTGCAAAATATGGCAAAAATTAACCAAGCACTTACAGTGTGTGTTATATTTGAGATGGTAAAAAAATCATCTAGCAAAAGAGGGGTTTGAACAAAATAGAGAGTCCCAAATGAAAAACAAAAGGGTCCAACTAGGTAGTGATTCAGACAGGCCAATATATTGAGAAGCTGGGCTGTTTTCTGATTGTCTGACAAGTTGACCATGCCTGGCAATCTGGGGGGAGAGAGAGATTGAATTTACTGGGTGACGGTGGGGGCTGGAGAAAGAAAGAACAATGAGACTAATGAATGCTTGGTCTTGCTCCTTTCTACCTCTCCTCCATGCAGAGTGCTCCCAGCTGCCGTAAAGGAATGGAACTATCACTTACCTAGTCCTGCATTTACTGTGTCTGCTGTGTAATATGTTTACTGGTAGCTGTCTCTGTGTGCTATATATATGTAAGCAGAGTCAGGATGAGCTCTACCCTAACATCTGGTGACGAGTTGTCAAAAAGAACTTTGGGGCGGATCTCATTTGCATAGGCACACCCCCCCCCCCAGATGGTCACTTTGGCTGCTGTAGGAGCCCCAGTTTCTCTGTTATTTGGGCAGGAAGAATAAACTGTTATTAATCTGATTATGTGACTCAAGGACAGTGGAACTGTACTTGGCCTTTTGTTATGATGGAGGGACTCGCCATCAACCTAGCAGCACTTGCTAGGCAAGGGTCATGGGTTTCAAAACCCAGTGACTGGAGAGAGGCTGGGGACAGGTATTAATACCTGGTGGTATGGTCTCTAAATACCAATTGCACCTTCTTCTTTCTCCACTATGGAATATCAGAGCTAGTTTTGATTCCATTAGGAGCCTAGTTACAAGCTGCTGAGCTGAATTAACTTTGGGTCAATGGTGCACCAGCACTGAGGCTTCCCTACTACAAGCTGGAATTGCTAAAGAGCTAAAATTACTAAAAGCTGAAATCACTGGGTGCTGTGTTAAGTGGGGGCGCCTGAAGATATATTGCAGAGTGGCTCACGGGATGGCTGGCAGAGCGGAGCAGTTGGCGGGACGGCTGGTAGAACAGCTGGCGGAGTGGGGCAGCTGGAGTGGCTCATGGGATGGCTGGTGGAGTGGAGCGGCTGGCGGAGCAGAGCGGAGCGATTTGTGGGACGGCTGGTGGAGTGGAGCGGAGCCCCACGGAGAGGCGAGGCAGTCGGCTTTGGACCATGTAAGGTCCTTAACCTTCCCCATTTCCATCCAAGCTGGGAGGTAAAACTCTGCAGATAAACTTTCGAATTCTGGGGCTGCCCTGACCAGGGACAGAGACTTTTGGGTTGTTGGACTTTTGGGACTTAGGTGACTTTTGTGTTGCTGGACTCAAGAACCCAAGGGAAAGGACACGGCCCAATTTGCTTGGGGTGGGTTTTTGCTCATAGGTTGTGTTATGAATCCTGTTGGTGGTGTTTCCCCAATAATATGCCATGTTGTTTCTCTCTGTTATTAACAGGCTTTTGCTACACTGAGGCTGTGTGCTTGCGAGAGGGGAAGTATTGCCTCTTAAAGGTGGCCGGGGGGTGGGGTGGTATATATTTGTCCCAGGCCACTGGGTGCGGTCTCGAGCCGGTTTTGCATTGTGTTATTGGAATGGATCCCCTAGATACTGAACCAGGCCCTTGTTGCTGCCAACTCTGATGGGCAGAAGGGTTACATTTAGGCAGAGTGTGGTCCCTGGTAAGCAACTGAGATGAGGCTTAGCCTCAAACTGTGTGAAGCCAGTTTCTTTGTGTTTATAGTTTAATTGTTTGTTTTCTTTACTAAATGCTTCTTGTTTAAGGTGAAACAAGGTGGGCTAGGTAATATCTTTTATTGAACCAGCTTCTGGGTGTTAGAAAGACAAGCTTTCAAACTACATCCAGCTCTTTAGGTTTGGGAAAGGTACTCCCAGTGTCACAGCTAAATACAAGGTGGAACAGATTGCTTAGCATAAGTAGTTAACACAAATTCTAAGGGACCATTCAAGGTCTATTAGAATTCTTTGTGGGGGCAACAAACATGTGTACAAGGATGATCCAGTAGATATAGTGTACTTGGACTTTCAGAAAGCCTTTGACAAGATACCTCACCAAAGGCTCATAAGCAAAGTAAGCAGTCATGGGATAAGAGGGAAGGTCCTCTCATGGATCAATAACTGGTTACAAGATGGGGCAAAAGGGTAGGGATAAATGGTTAGTTTTCACAATGGAGAGACCTAAATAGTGGGGTCCCCCAGGCATTTGTACTGGGACCAGTTCTGTCCCACATATTGATAAACTAGAAAAAGGGGTAAACAGTGAGGTGGCAAAATTTGCAGAGGATACAAAATTATTTAAGATTGCAGTCTGATCTGGACATTACTAAGAGTTACAAAAGGATTTCCCACAACTGGGTGACTGGGCAACAAAATGGCGGATGAAATTGAGCACTGATAACTGCAAAGTAATGCACATTGGAAAACATAATCCCAATAATACATACAATACGATAGCATTTAAATTAGCTGGTACCTCTCAAGAAAGAGATCTTGGAGTCATTGTCGATCGTTTTCTGAAAACATCTGCTCAGTATGGCAATCAAAAAAAGCTAACAGTGTTAGGAACCATTAGGAAGGGGATATATACGAAGACAGTAAACATCATAATACCACTTTGTAAATCTGTGGCATACCCACACCTTGAATACTGTGTGCAGTTCTGGTCACCCATGTCTGAAAAAAGATACATTAGAAATTGAAAAAGTACAGAGAAGGATTACAAAAAATTATTAAGAATTTGGAACTACTTCCATCTGAGGTCTAAAGACTAGGACTGTTCCTCTTAGAAAAGAGATGACTAAGGGATATGATAGAGGTCTATAAAATTATGAATGGTTTCAGAGTAACAGCCGTGTTAGTCTGTATTTGCAAAAAGAAAAGGAGTACTTGTGGCACCTTAGAGACTAACCAATTTATTTGAGCATGAGCTTTCGTGAGCTGCAGCTCACTTCATCGGATGCATACCGTGGAAACTGCAGCAGACTTTATATACACACAGAGATCATGAAACAATACCTCCTCCCACCCCACTGTCCTGCTGGTAATAGCTTATCTAAAGTGATCATCAAGTTGGGCCATTTCCAGCACAAATCCAGGTTTTCTCACCCTCCACCCCCCCACACACAAACTCACTCTCCTGCTGGTAATAGCCCATCCAAAGTGACAACTCTCTACACAATGTGCATGAATGATGTGGAGAAAGTGAATAAGGAAGTGTTATTTACCCCTTCACCTAACACAAGAACCTGGGGTCACCCAGTGAAATTAGCAGCAAGTTTAAAACAAATTAAAGGAAGTACTTCTTCACACAAGGTGCAGTCAACCTGTGAAACTCATTGCCAGGGGATGTTGTGAAGGCCAAAACTATAACTGGGTTCAAAAAATAATTAGATAAGTTCATGGAGGATAGGTCCATCAATGGCTATTAGCCAAGATGGTTGGGGATGCAACCCCATGCTCTGCGTGTTCCTAAGCCTCTGACTGCCAGATACTGTCGACATGGGATGGATCATGCAATATTTTCCCTTTTCTGCTCATTCCATCTGGGGCATTGGGCATTGGCTGCTACTGGAAGATGGGATACTGGGCTAGATGGACCATTGGTCTGACCCAGTATGGCTGTTCTTCTGTTCTTAAGGTGAAGTGGCCCATTAACACCTCTGCAGCCATAGGAAAAACCAGATGTGGGAGGAGTTAGTGTGTTACAGATTGTTGTAATAAAGCACAAATGCAGTGTCTTTATTAAGACCGGGATTTTCAGTATCTAGCAAAGTTATGGATTTAAGCTCCCAGGCTTCTCTTTTGAAAACTTTGTCCAGGTTTCCAATGAGGACTGAAAGGTCAGATATGGAGTGATCATTTTGTGAAAAGTGTTTGCCCACAGGTGATATGGTGTTTTTCTCTTTCATCATTTTTCTGTGTGAGTTCATTTGTGACCGTAGTGATTGGTTTCACCCACATAGTTGTTGTTGGGGCATTTAGTGCACTGGATGAGGTACACTGCATGTGGTGGTAGGCTGTGTGTGTGTGTCATTATGGAGCATACCTTTTTTATTATTGTAGTGAACTTTCATAGCTGAAGAAGGAGTCAGATTATTTCCTCCGGGACATTTTATCCTTTGTTTATTCATAGGACAGGCATGGTGTGGGAAGTGACAGTGAAAGTTCCCCATGTTCCCCCTGCAATGTTCCTCATCCCTCACTTGGAGGAATTACATCTAAGGGGTGAACGAGTAGTTTTTCCTTCAATTATTGGCTCCTCTGCTGCTGAGAATGCCAACAAAAACCAACTAGGATGATGGTTTTTGTGATGATGCCATTTGCTCATGGGAAACTTGGCTGAAGCGCTAATTATTTCCCAGATTGGTGCATATTCATGTCTAGTTGCTCTAGAAAAAGAGGATAATAGGACTGGGTGGGGGAAAAAACCCAAAATTTGTCTCAGTTAGTATCAAAGGACTTATTCATTTCAATCAGTCATGTTTGATGGAAAATCCAATAAAAATAACCATTAATTTTTCCTTAACGAAGTTAAGATCACATCCTACGTCTAATCAATAGCTTGCTTTGACATCTGGGCCATCAAATGATCATGATAGTCTTTTCTGGTCTTAGTCTATGAGTCTATAAGAATCAGGAAACTCATGATATATATGCCACATAATTATATCTGGGACACAAATTCACTGCCTCAGCTGTGTCTTGCAAACATCAGGGAAGCTTTAAACCTAACTATGCATGAAATTTCAAACAGACTTAATATATATGAGAAAATTTGCCACATAGCATTTAAAATGGTAAATTCTTCTTTTAATTGTGTTCTAGTTTGGTGGACAACAAGGTACTACATCAGTTTCAAAAGGGCTTGGATTCTTAGATATCTCATTATTGCAATTAACAGTATCACTGCAAGGGAAAATCAGTTTGAAGGTTGCTGGTCCCTAAGTTGTCATGAAAGCTAGTAAAAAGAATTGCTTTTTACTAGAAAAAAGCAAGCTGTGAGATTTCAGGATAAGTTATTACACTTGTGAAAATCTACTTGGCAGTTCATTTCATTTGTCAGGGTTGCCATTCTTTGCTTTTTGAACAATTTCTTGCAGATCTAAATATAGCCTTCACTTTTAAAGAGAGCTCTTTGAGGCAGGGACCGTCTTTTCGTTGTGTGTGTAGGGCCTAGCACATTAGGGCAGAGGCCTCTTCTGTATTTTACCACAATCATAGAATCAATCATAGGACTGGAAGGCACCTGGAGAGGTCATCTAGTCCAGTCCCCTGCACCCACGGCAGGACTAAGTATTATCTAGACCATTCCTGACTGGTGTTTTACTAACCTGCTCTTAAAAATCTCCAATGATGGAGATTCCACAACCTCCATAGACAATTTATTCCAGTGCTTAACCACTCTAACAGTTAGGAAGTTTTTCCTAATGTCCAACCTAAACCTCCCTTGCTGCAATTTAAGCCCATTGCTTCTTGTCCTATCCTCAGAGGTTAAGAAAAAAAAATTCTCCCTCCTCCTTGTAACAACCTTTTATTCACTTGAAAACTGTTATCGTGTCCCCTCTGTCTTCTCTTTTCCAGACTAAACAAACCCAATTTTTTCAATCTTTCCTCATGGGTCATGTTTTCTAGACCTTTAATAACTTTTTTGCTCTCCTCTGGACTTTCTCCAATTTGTCCACGTCTTTCCTGAAATGTGGTGGCTAGAACTGGATGCAATACTCCAGTTGAGGCCTAATCAGCGTGGAGTAGAGCAGAAGAATTACTTCTCGTGTCTTGCTTACAAAACTCCTGCTAATACATCCCAGAATGATGTTCGCTTTTTTTGCAACAGTGTTACACTGTTGACTCATATTTATCTTATGGTCCCCTATGATCCCCAGATCCCTTTCTGCAATGCTCCCTCCTAGGCAGTCATTTCCAATTCTGTATGTGTGCAACTGATTGTTCCTTCCTAAATGGAGTACTTTGCATTTGTCCTTATTGAATTTCATCCTATTTACTTTAGACCATTTCTCCAGTTTGTCCAGATAATTTGGAATTATAATCCTATAATCCTATCCTCCAATGCACTTGCAACCCCTCCCAGCTTGGTATCATCCACAAACTTTATAAGTGTCCTCTCTATACCATTATCTAAAGCATTGATGAAGATATTGAACAGAACCGGACCCAGAACTGATCCCTGCAGAACCCCACTCGTTATGCCTTTCCAGCATGACTGTGAATCACTGATAACTAGTCTCTGGGAACGGTTTTCCGACCAGTTTTGCACCCACCTTATAGTAACTCCATCTAGGTTGCATTTCCCTAGGTCATGCGAGACCGTATCCAAAGCTTTACTAAAGTCAACATATACCACGTCTACCACTTCCCCCCTATCCACAAGGCTTGTTACCCTGTCAAAGAAAGCTATCAGGTTGGTTTGACATGATTTGTTCTTGACAAATCCTGACAAATCCATGCTTACTGTCACTTACCACCTTATTATTGTCTAGATGTTTGCAAATAGATTGCTTAATTATTTACTCCATTATCTTTCTGGGTACAGAAGTTAAGCTGACCGGTCTGTAATTCCCTGGGTTGCCCTTATTTCCCTTTTTGTAGATTGGCACTATATTTGCCCCTTTCCAGTCGTCTGGAATTTCTTCCCATCTTCCCATACATATAAATAATAATTAATGGTTCTTCGGCTAACACGGGAAACATCAAGATTCTTTCTCAACTTTAGAGCGACACCTACTGTGTGGATGACAGCGTCATTCCTTTTCAAAACGAGGATTGTCTTGATTGCATATGGTGAAGCTAATTATAAAAATCTCTGGGGTTTATAGATTCATAGATGAGCCAGAGGAGTCCAGGTCATGTTTTGCAGAGTATAGGAGGCTGTGCTATCACAGGAGCCCCAGAAGAAATTCCAGCTGACTTTGTCTCCTGGTAAAAATATTGTCCTATTGTGATATATGTACCGTGATGTCTTGGAGCTGTGTCATACCACTGTGATAAAGGATCAGGGCATAATGCTGAGACTTTGTCTCAAGAGATATTTTTGGATGCCTTTAGGCCCTGACCCAGCAAAACACTTAAGTAGAGCCCTGCGTGAGACTCTTTTTTTTTTTTTTTTAATCCCACTCCCATCCCAGCCCACAATATACACTTCTACACCCACCTGTGCCCGCATTGTCTTTTGTATTTTTATCTCGCTCTCACCTGCAAAAACCTTAGATCCTACAAATCCTGCAAGGGAGACCGATTCCTCCCTGCTACTAAGAACAAAACAAACTCCACCCCCACAATACACATACATTTATATATATATATATATATAAATGGAATTCAGACACAATTTTACCACTAAAGAATAAAACAAATCTTGCTTAAGCACATAAAAATACTTTAACTCCAGTTATAAAGGCCCTAAATCTCTTTCTATCCCACACTTAAATTTAAGTATTAAAACCTTTATTTAATAAAAAAAGAAAAACTTGCTTTACATTGCTGAAATTCTATTTATGACAAACTGATCAGAGATTGTATTTTCTTGCAAATTATCACAGTCTGTTTCCCCCCACCCCCACCCACCCAATCCTGCTGGCAACAAAGTACATTTTACCTGCTGTTCTGGCAGCAAGTCCTGCAGGACCCATGGGATCCCAGCCAGAGGTGAAAGTAAGCCGGTGCGCCCCGTACCCGGGTAAATCGGCTTCCCCAGGCGCAATTTAAAGGGCCTGTGGCTCCCAGAAGTGGCTGGAGCCCCCGGCCATTTAAATTGCTGCCAAAGCCCCGCTGCCAGAGCCCTGGGATAGCAGCAGCGGGGCTGGGGCTGCGATTTAAAGGGCCTGGGGCAGTAGCAGCGGCCGAGGCCTGTGCCCTTTAAATCGTCCCTGGAGCCCCACCGCCACTTCCCCAGGGCTCTGGCAGGCTCCAGGGACAATTTAAAAGGGCCTGGGGCAGTAGTGGCGGCTGGAGCCCCGTCCCCGGAGCCCTGCTGCTGGAGCCCTGGGGAAGTGGCGATGGGGCTCCGGGGATGATTTAAAGCCCTTTAAACCATTGCCAGAGCCCCCGGCTGCCGCTGTTACCCCGGGGAGGGGGAAGGAGGCACTTGCCGGTACAGGGTGGGCTGGGGCTGGCTCTGACCTTCTCCAGCCCTGCCCCTTCTGCCCGAGGACCTGCCCCTTCCGGGCGCCAGAGCCGGCCACAGCCAAATCCCGTACCGATAAGTCCCTAGACTTACTTTCACCTCTGATCCCAGCCCTCTGCAGGGCTCTACACTTAAGCACATACTTAACTTTATTATTCCACTGACCAAACCCACTCCATTGACCATTATAGTCTGAGAATCCAACAGCCCTCAGCTCCCGTTCCAAACAGTACAAGTAAGAAACTTCATGACTTGAAATTCAGAGTTGCCTGGCTTCCTGCAAGAGTTTTTAACCACACTGGGCAGCAGGTAACACTAAACCTGGTGGGATTATGGGTCAAGGATGAACATAAAATAATATGTTCACAAGGGGAAATTGAAAAACAGTATCTTTCCCTGCAGGCTTAGAGATACTAAGACATTGTACAGATATTTGATTTAAAATCAACTAAACTAATCAAGACATTCTTTAATGAACTCTACCACTGCAGCTGCAGTCCCAGCTGCAGTACAGGATTTAAGACACAAGATGACCCAGTTTGCTTTTATAAAGAAAGCCATGTCAATCTACCTACAACAAGAACACTGAAAATCCTTTGAGTAGACTTTGAAGCTGGATGATAGGGACTAGCTTTTTGATCTGTGTTTATAAGCACCTAGCACAATGTGGTCCCTGGTTCATCGCTAGAGCTCAGAGGTGCTACAGTAATGAAAAAAAATAGTAGTGTGCTTTACTAGTGAAGTACAGACACACAGTAATACGTTCTATTGCAATAATTTATCAGCAATTTAATGCTAGTATTGAAATGGAAATTCAGGATTTAAAAATCTTCTAGTTAATCTTTCAATGAACCTCTTTCCCCTCCCCCAAGGGAAAAAAAAAGAGTTTTATAGCTTAGGTATTTTAAATACTTCAGGGCTAAATTTGGCACCCTATTTTTACCCTGCACAATCCCACTGATGTACAGGATGCAAGTCAGCACAGATGGCTTTATCTGGTTAAGCAGTATTTTCGATACAGATGGTTCAAATACAGAATTAAGTTCAGGCTTTGGTTGCCAGAAGCACACTATGGTATGGCAAGGAGGAGCAGAGCTGAAGCATCTGAGAGGCTGTTCATGGATGGAGGCATTCTGCCCGCATAAAACAGATGAAAGCAGAATTGCTCAGGGTCGCTTGGGGGGCAGTGCAGTCCTCTACATTCCACACAGCTGCTTTCTAGAAAAGCAATGTCAAATTTTATCCTCACTTCCACCACCAGTGCCTACTGTTGGATGCCAGCACACATGCAGTGGAGTGGCAGCTGGCAGCAGGATGAACCTGTCTTGCCATAATCCCAGGAGAAGATGGAGTCATGACGATCCAGGGTGGATAGCATATTGGGGAAGGCTTGATTGACAGTTTTGACTGTGTTTAGAGGTCAAGTAAAATGAAAAGGTCTGACAATCAGGCTCCTGACACCCCAAGGGGAGAACAGGGTCTCGTCCCCAAAGAATAAGCAACTGAATCAACTGGCTGTATACAATGCTATTGTGAATAAAAATATGGCAAGTAAGGTCTTTTATGAAAGCGTGTAATGTTCTGAACTTGATGGTCACGATGAGATATGTAAACAGATCATGGCTATGAATCTGTATATTTATGTATATAGAATAGTATGCTAATGACCACTACTAAAATTTCAAGTAGACCTCACAGCAGGATGGGGCTCCTGTCAAGCCAGTTATTTACACAAAACTAACTTCAAGTACCATCTGTTGGCCAGCTGGGAAAAGACCATGTTGGACCATTAGAGTTGATGGGGAAAACCTTGAACCAACTTGAAGCTGAAAAGAAATCCCCGGCCTTGGAAAACTAAGGGAGCAAGGATTTTCCCCACCATGAATCACCACAGTCGGAAATTAAAACAAACTGCAAACCCTTAAAAAAGAAGGGGTTTGAAATGAAAGCCATCAGACGCTGTGGGAAGCCTCTAAGCGGGAAGCTGTCTAAGAAATGCTGAATCCCGTCTGTGTTGAGGGCATACTGGGAAACTGTTCAGAGGCAATCGGTAACTTGCATTAGAGAAAGGAATTTAGCTAATATAGAAGTGTAAAACTTGAAGATATGTCTTCATGGTTATTTTCTGGGTAACTTTTATGTGTTTGCTTTTCCTTATTATTGCATCTTTGAATCTGATTTTTCTATTAAATAAGCTTTTTTGTTTATTTTTATCCCAAGCAGGTCTCTGTTAGGCCAACTGTTTGCCAAAGTGAACTAATAAAGGGGGAGGGGCAGGTTTCCCCCCTTTAGGAGTGACGAACCAGAGGGGAAAGCTCCCTGGTAGTTAAAATTTGGGGACGGATTTGGGGAGACTTGGGCCAGAAGGGTTATTGAGGTCACCCTGCCAGGAATCACTAGGTTTGTGGAAGCCCGAGTGAGGCCTTTATGCTTATAGGCTGGCTACTAGTGTCACGGCTCTGAGCTGTAGCAGCAAAGCAATAAGGTACCCAAGGTTACAGGGCAGGCAATGACAGAACCCCTTCGTGGTTTGACAGGTTTCAGAGTTGCAGCCGTGTTAGTCTGTATCCATAAAAAGAAAAGGAGGACTTGTGGCACCTTAGAGACTAACAAATTTATTAGAACATAAGCTTTCGTGAGCTACAACATCCGATGATGTTAGCTGTAGCTCATGAAAGCTTATGCTCTAATAAATTTGTCAGTCTCTAAGGTGCCACAAGTCCTCCTTTTCTTTTTTAGTGGTTTGAGTAATCCCCTAAACATCACAAAAGGTATGCTTGTAGTCTCTTGGCTCAAAAAGAAGCAAGAGTCAGCAGTGCTGCATTGCTGGAAAGAGCTGATGCAGTCACAGAGGAACATAGTGTAAAAATCATATTAGTAAAAGTCCCTGGGAATTAAATTATCTTGGGAACTCACCTAAATAGCCTGTCAAAGGCTCTCTGTGCATCAACAAGAATTGCCATAGATATGATGTTTAATCTATTTGCTTGGTGTATTCAATTAGATATTTTACGCATATTACCAGCAATAAATTGGCCTTGCAGGAAACTAACCTGATCTCTATGAATTAGTTTATCTGTGACCCGTTCTAAAGTACCTGATAGGATTTTTTGAAACACACTCATTAATTAAATAGGACAAAAGTTATCACCTAGTATAAGGTTCCCACCTATGATCTATAGGGATTACAATTGTGAGAGTGCAGCTCATTGGCGCAGCCTTTACTCCATTATATATTCCTCATATAGAACCCACTAATTTTTTCTGAAAAACTATAATATATTCTGTTCAGTACCCAACCCATCAACTCAGTAGCACGTTTCTATCTTGCTGCCCTCATTTCCTCTGTGGTAATTGAGGCAATCGGTTTCCCTTTATCCAACTGATCCAGCTTCGGCATTTTAATATTAGAAATTTCATAATGTCCAGTTTATCAGCTGCTAATTTTAATGTAAACCTAGTTTATAAAATATTTTATAAACAATCTCCCTATTAATTTTGATACAGTCGGTATGTTATCATCAAGAGACACCCTAATTCTACAAATAAAATTAATGTCTTGAACTTTGAATTACTTTTATAATTTTTTTTAAGTACATAGAACTAACATGAAATGTGACAAACATTTACATATAAAATAATGGACAGTAAAAGCAAAGTTGTTTTTCACTTTCTACCATAAACATCTGACTGTTGCTATATTTAAATGTCTCTAGTGAGATGATACACAAAGGTAACATTAATCATAATGGAAGCATAACATAGTGCTTTAATTTTATTTATTTATTGAGCACCTAAAAATGGACTAGGCACCTTTCAGATAGAAAGGCAAGTTGCACTCATCTCACAATATACTTTTAGACCTGGATTGACAAGTGGGAGTAACCAGATTGCGTGGGGGAAAATATAGGATGGGGGAGGATGCAGATTACAGCAATATCATATGGTATTCTCAGTTTCCCAAATGTAGGCTTTTCTTGTCGAGCTGAGGAGATGATTTTGCCTCTTTCTTAGACTTAGTTTAGAAAACTTAGTGTGAAATCTTGGTCCCATTGAAATCAACGGCAAAACTCCTGTTGATCTCAAAGGGGCCAGGATTTTACCTTCACAGTGTCCTGATTTTTTTCAAAGTTAGGCCCTGATTAAGCACAGTGCTTAAGCGTGTGCCTAAATGTAAGCATGTGAATAGTCCCATTCACCTAAAGCCACCATTATCTTCAACTTTGAGGTCAATGGAATTACTCATGTGCTTAAATTTGGGCATGTGCTTCAGTGCCTTGGTGAAGCCGGGTCCCAAGTACTAAACATAAAGCTGTGACTCGGAACCATCTGGTAGCCTTTTCTGATGAGTGCCCTTTCAGAATGCAGCATACCCACTGTCCAATGCCTGTCTGCTCATGTGAGCCAAAGATTTTCTTAAAGGGCAGATATTCAGATGGTGTAAATTGTCAACGCCACTCTGAAGTAATTTGAGCTATGACAAATTATAGCAGCTGAGAATCTGCTTTTTTTCCTGCCCTTGACTGCTGAACTGCAAATGTTTCTTAAGTTTGACTGACCTCTAATAAGCCATCTTTACTTCTCTGAATGTTAAGTTACTTCCTTTGAATTTAATACGCTGATTGATTCTGCTGCTGGTATAGGTCCAAATCATGATTCCAGTTTACATTGCAGCAAGTGGAGCATGAAAACTAGTAGGCTGTATAAACCAGCTGGGAACGAGTCAGGCCAGTATATTCTGGGAAATATGTTCGGAGGCAATAGGTAACAGTTTTGACAGTGTTTAGAGGTCCAGTAAAATGAAAAGGTCTGACAATCAGGCTCCTGACACCCCAAGGGTCTGGTGCATTAAAGAGGGAAAGGGAACTATAAAGCTGCTTAGAGCAGTGAACTCATGTAAATGAGATCCTTGATTCTCCCCCTTCTGCTGGTACCTCAAATGCAACAGTAACCCTATCAAGGGGGAGAGAAAGGGATTGCACTGTGAACTGAGTTCACAGTCTCTTTGCTTCAACAGAAAAGCCCATTCCACGTGGAGGTGTGGAAAGGGAGATGCGAGGCAAGATGGGAAAGATTGCTGACAGGGTCTCTCTTCTCTCCCCACCCTATCCCCTGCGTGTGTGTGTAACTTCATCCCAACAAGCCTTATTCTCATCTCCTTGGCTAAGTACTATTTCAAAGCTGTCAACCAGCCTTTACAGGGAATGTCCCCATTTTAGTTTCTTTCCAATGAAGGAGTCCTTCTTCTTCTCCTGAAATATCGGGGAGGCACTGCTCATGTTTAGTGCCTCCTCCAGTGCCATTCTCCTAAGACTGGGTTTCTCAGATGTCAGTCAGACTCTTCCCCTGAGAAGGATGAGGCTTATTTGGCCCCTTTAGGGGGACCTTCATTCATGCAAGATATATATTAGCCTCTAGAGCTGCAAAGCTCCAGTGGGCTCCATGGTGCAGACCCTTTTATACTGTGGGTTGAGAACACAGTGTTGCCAGCTATCATGGTGGTTGGTATTTTTTTATTCAAACCCCAGCTGCTGGAATCAAGAGCTTGCATAAGAAGCTCAATGTCATTAAAATAATAATAAAAAAACTTTCAAGAGCCCCTGGTTGAGAAAATCTTGAAAATGTGAAGCGAGCTGCATGCTGAAGGCTCAAAAGCCAGAAGGCATATAAAAAGAACAAAAAAAATATTATTTTAGAAGATCTCATGATTTTTAAGCCAATCTCATAACTTCTGGGGTCTGACTCATGAGTTTTGAATGCTTTGCATTGTCAGTCCTGGGACCATAATTTGCAAAGTCTCTTACTCATATGTGGTTCTGTACAAAATGTATCAATTAAAGGTTACTTCCACAGTAGTTTTTCCCTATCTACTAAAGAACAAAACAAATTAAGAGTTAAATTAGGCTTCATAGGTTGTGTATTAATATACCAATTCCTGTATAATATCTAATTAGTATCGGTGGCACAGTGGCAGCATTTAGATTGTGAAAATATTAGCAAATAAGGCAATGCGTGCTAGACCTAGCAATACAACATTGTAATTAAAAGTGATCTAACAGCAATTTAGAGGAAACTTGAATGCGCTAAAGAGGTAAATATATATTTAACCACTTGGTATGAACAATAATCTCAGCATTGAGCTCGCTGTCTATTTGAATTTTTCAGGAATTGCTAGGAGAGAACTAGTTTTAGGGACTTCTGAACGTGGCTTTCAGTGAACAAGTGCAGTGCTTCCTTGTGTTTCAGCGCTCATGCTGTCCTTGGAGAGCATTTTAAGGGCACTGATCCTGCAAAATGCTCCACATGGGCAGACCATGGAGCCCGCATGGGACTTCTGTTGGTGTGGCAGTTCAGGCCAGTTACTCTGGATCCTTTCCAGTTTCTCTATATCTTTTCTATGCAGCAGTGACCAAAATCGGACACAGTACTCCAGCTGAGGCTTAACCAGTGCCAAGTAGAGAGGGACTGTTACCTCCCATGATTTGCATGCAATGCCTCTGTTAATGCAATGCAAAATTGCATTTGCTTTTTTTGCAACAGCATCGCATTGTTGACTCATGTTGAGGTTGTGATCCACCACAACTCCCAGATCCTTCTCAGCAGTGTTGCTGCCAAGCCATTCTGTATTTGTGCACTTGGTTTTTCTTCCCTAAGTGTAGCACCTTACATTTGTCTTTGTTGAATTTCATTTTGTTGTCTATAGCCCAGTTCTCAAATTTCTCAAGATCCCTTCAAGCAATCCTTTAGATATCCTGGGACCATCAGCCCATTGAGCACCTTTAAGATAAGGACCAAGAATTTGAACCTGAGTTGATATTTTGTTGGAAGCTAGTGTAAAGAGCTGAGGACAGGTTTGATATTCCTATAAATCATGCCCCTAGTTTTAATTTGCCTGAGGGTCAGGAAGGGTCTAAACATCTCCACCTCTTGTTACATCCCATGATCTTTCTAGAAAGCTTTGGTAACCCCTATCCTTCTGCATGAGACCCTAGTACAGGAGCTCCCTTCCTGTGATTCTCTTGCCTTTTAGCCTCTGTGATGAGTCTTAAGTAACTTCACATGCGGCAAACTCTTGCTTTCCTTCCATCTCTATCATCTCTCTTCTTTCCTTATTTCTGTCAATGTTTTCTCTTCTTTGTATTTATTTTCTCCTCTCTTTCTCATTTCTCACTTTTAAAAATGATGCACTTTTCCCTCTTTTTTCCACCAGACTGTAGAAATGTCTTTTCCCTTGTATTTTAATTTTTATGGGTGAATTAACTCTTCATGAAAGAGGGCAGATGGACAGCTGAAAGGGTGGAGTTCATCCATGTGTAAGCAGGGCCTGAATGAACTCTCCCCTGACAGCAAGTTGGGAGGTGGAGAGACTTCAGGAGCAAGTTGTATTTACATGAACACACCTACTCTGCTTAGATATCCATCAGATAGAGCAGTGTTGCTCAAAGTGATCAACTTTTGCTGGCGTTGGGTTACAAATCACTTTAGTACAGAATGCAGGGGTAGTGAATTGCTGTTATCAATGTTGTTGTCTTTACTGTATGAATAAAGGGGAGCAGAACTGTGCATAACCTGTTCCAAATGAGGGACTCACCCTCAGATGAAAGAATCTAGTTAAGCCAAGGATTTGAATGCCAGACCCTTGTGAAAGGAAGAGGGGTGGAGAATCTCCCTAATGTGGTCCCCGATCTGGTTTAACCTGTTCCTCCCCACTGTCCAAAGATAGAGCTAAATAGGCTTAATTAGGAGCCTTTTGTTATGTTAAGTACTAGGGCTGCTGATTAATCACAGTTAACTCACGCGATTAATTAAAAAAAATCGCGATTAATCACAGTTTTAATTGCACTGTTAAACAATAGAATTTCAATTGGAATTTATTAAATATTCTGGATGTTTTTCTACATTTTCATATATGTTCTGTGCTGTAATTTAAATCAGAGAATCTGGTTTTGATTATAAATATTTGTACTGTAAAAATCATAAACAAAGAGATAGTATTTTTCAATTCACCTTATACAAGTACTACAGTGGAATCTCTGTTGTGAAAGTACAACTTACAAATGTAGACCTTTTTTGTTACATAACTGCACTCTAAAACAAAACAGTGTACAACTTTAGAGCCTACAAGTCCACTCAATCCTACTTCTTGTTCAGCCAATCACTAAGACAAACAAGTTTGTTTACATTTACAGAAGATAATGCTGTCCTTTTATTTCCAATGTCACCAGAAATTGAGGACAGGTATTTGCATGGCACTTTTGTAGACGACATTGGAAGATATTTACATGCCAGATATGCTAAACATTTGTATGCCCCTTCATGCTTCGGCCATTATTCCAGAGGACATGTGTCTATATTGATGACTCTCGTTAAAAAAAATGTGTTAATTATTTAGTGACTGAACTCCTTGGGGGAGAATTGTATGTCCCCTGGTCTGTTTTACCCATATTCTGCCATACTTTTCATGTTATAGCAGTCTCAGATGATTGCCCAGCACATGTTTTTCATTTTAAGAACACTTTAACTGCAGATTTGACAAAACACAAAGAAGGTACCAAGGTGAGATTTCTAAAGATTTTGGATCATATTAAAGTAGTTCTGTATTAAAATCACAAATTGGTTTGATTCCCCATAGTTTAAATTCTAGGGTATTACTAACTAAGAGGTTTCTTGGTTTTTGGTCCTGTTTCTCTCCCTCTATGTGTGAAACTTGCAAGCTGCTAATTGTGTTAGTACATTCTAAGACAGTCCGTTCTCAATTAATTCTTTGTAACACCAACTACTCACACAGAGAGAGACTCAAAGCAATACTCTGTGACAATAGAAACAGCACCCAGAGACTCTCCGCCCTTTTGTTGTATTCATCTCGCTTTGTTAACAATTGTGATTAAAATAGAGATAGAGGATGTATGTGGATGGATGCTTGGTGTGGATAATAACTGAATGATCAGGGAGGTGCCAGCCTAAGAATCCAGTGTCCGTCGGCTGAAGAAGGCGTCAAGTGGAAATAACCAGAGGACCCCCGGAGGGCAGACTGGAATCCACCCAACAGCCTCAAGAATGGGAGAACCAAAGAACAAGATAACATCTGACAGCACGGAGCCCTCAGGAATGTGCCATCTGCTGATTGATTCAGCAACAGCATGATGAAGCAATTCCTATAGACTGGCATAGGAAGAAATTCCGATAAAAATGGACTCTAGAAAGTAGAACTTTGGGGTCTGATTCTTCAAACCAACTTCCAGGAGCATCAGATGAGCATCTGACAAGGCCTTGCTTCCTCCTCATGTCCAGGCCACCTGGCCAGTGGCTTGGCATGAGCAACTCTAAGGCTGGTAACTATGATAACAACTTTGCAGAATGTGTGTGTGTGTGTGTGTATGAATGAATGTGTGAATAAATATGAAATTGAATGGAATGTTATAGCCATAACTAACTGCTTACTATGATTCTTTCTGTATTCACGTGGCATTTTGCCTTTTCCCCTTTAATAAGATCCTGCTGGTTTTTATTTTATTCGTATAACAAAGATAGTTACAGCACTTGACCCAAGGTTTAAGAATCTGAAGTGCCTTCCAAAATTTGAGGGGGACGAGGTGAGCATGCTTTCAGAAGTCTGAAAAGAGAAACACTCCAATGCAGAAACTGCAGAATCTGAACCACCAAAAAAGAAAATCAACCTTCTGCTGGTGGCATTAGACTCAGATAATGAAAATGAGCATGCATCGGTCTGTACTGCATTGGATTGTTATTGAGCAGAACCTGTGATCAACATGAACGCATATCCTCTGGAATGGTGGATGATGCATGAAGGGACATATGAATCTTTAGTGCATCTGGCACGTAAATATCTTGCGACTCCAGCTAAAACAGTGCCATGAGAACACCTGTTCTCACTTTCTGGTGACACTGTAAACAAGAAGCGAGCAGAATTATCTCCTGCAAATGTAAACAAAGTTGTTTTTCTGAGCGATTGGCTGCTCAAGAAGTAGGACTGAGTGGACTTGCAGGATCTAAAATTTTACATTGTTTTATTTTTGAATGCAGTTTTTTTGTACATAATTCTACATATGTAAGTTCTACTTTCATGATAAAGAGATTGAACTACAGTACTTGTATTACGTGAATTGCAAAATACTATTTATTTTGTTTTTTACAGTGCAAATGCTTGTAATAAAAATAAATATAAAGTGAGCACTGTACACTTTGTATTCTGTGTTGTAATTGAAATCAATATATTTGAAAATTTAGAAAACATCCCAAAATATTTAAATAAATGGTATTCTATTATTATTAAACAGTGCGATTAATCGTGATTAATTTTTTTAATTGCTTGACAGCCCTATTAAGTACTCAATGAGAGCTGAAATCACTTGTGGTGGGGCAGTGTTTCTGCCCAGCCTGCTGAGAGCTGACAATCACTAAGAGACTGACCTACAGAGGTCACAGCAGCGAGGCAGATGGCAGCACGAGGTGACTGATGGGTGGATGGCGAAAATGGTGAGCAGCAGCTGGCAGGGTGGCCAGGCCAACCAGAGCAAGTGCTCAGATGGCAATGCAGGCCAGATGTCTTTTTCCTCAGGTGGGAGGTGAACTCACACAGATGGACTTCTGAACCCTGGGTTCTCACTGACCAAGGGCAACCACTATGAGTGGGGTACGGTGAGGGAGCAGAGAGGAGAAAAGGAACTTTAGGTTGTAGAACTCAAGAACATGAGGCAGAAGACTCTGCCCCCTGCACTCTGGGGTGGGTGTCCTGCTCACTGTTTTATGATTATGAATCCTGCTTGCGGCATTTTCCCTAATTAATGTTGGGTGACTTCCCTCCTTTCATTAAAAGTTTCTTTTCTACACTCCGACTCTGTGCTTGCGGGTGGGGAAGTATTACTCTCAGAGGTGCCCAGGAGTGTGCAGGGGTGGTGAGTTATATGGGCCTGTGGTGGCTGGGCTCCAGCAAATTCAGTGCCCAGGGGGCTTGGCTCCACCAATGTTCGAAGCTGGGTCTCTCCCTCAGCCCTGCCTTCTTCCCCTGGAGCATCCCCCAGCCCTGCCTGCCACCCCCCCACACCTCCCCTGAGCATCCCTTCCTGCCCTGGGCAGGGGGCTGCTACCCTCCTGCCCCAGCCCTGGGACAGCCTGCCTGCCGCAACCCAAACTCCTCACCCCCAGCCCCTGCACCCCAATCCTCTGTCCTAGCCCAGAGCCCAAACCCAGCACCCAACCCCCCTCCCACACCCTCTCCTGCACCCCAATCCCCTGCCCCAGCCCAGAGCCTGCATCCAGCAACCAAGCTCCATCCCAGAGCCCACACCCAAACTTTCTCCCAGAGCCTGCACCCCAAACCGCGTCCTGCACCCAAACGCCCTCCCAGAGCCTTAGGTAGGGGTGTGTGTGTGTGTGCGCGTTTGTGTTTGTATGGCCGTGGGGGCTGGACTTGGGCCCATTCTGGGAACCACCAAAAATTATACAAACCTGCTGCCCCTGGGGGTGTTGTGTAATTTTCCCAGGTTACTGGTGGTGTCAGATGCCACCAGTATGGTGCTCTGCTTTATCCAATGTTGATAACGGTTGGCTGCGTGCATGTGTTCCCTCTGTGTGCTGCCCTGGCTCTGACACAGCAGACCCCGAGAGAACCCCCAATGACCACAGACTCTGATAAGGTACGAAGGCACCTGTCCAGGTTTATTGCCAAAGGAAACACAGTCTCTAGCTCCCCAGATCAGATGTCTACAGTTTTGCTAGTAGATATGTACTCCCTGACAATGGACACAGCTCAGTTAGCGGTGGGACACTCCACTGCCCCCTAGGCTGGACAAAGACATCCACTCAGGGATGCATTCTTATACACAGGTACAAACAAGTTACACATCGCTCCTGACGTATTGAGGTACAACCCCTCTACGTAGTAAGGTGCTGCCTCTCACCTTGCACATGTTGGTTTGAACAAAACAACTCTATCCATCATATTACCCCTTTGTCCCTGTCTTTAGGATGGGTCTGCCTGTTCTTTGTTATCTGTGTGTAATGTACAAGTATTGGACTGTTCTGGTATCACCCTGGAATATGTTTATATCTCTAGTGTCCAGAACCTTTTAGGTATGTGTATTTTTGCAACATCAGCCCTTTCCTTGCCAGCTTCTGTGAACAGGGTCTGCCTCTGGCTCACAGCTTAACTTTGCTTTATGTTAGCAAAGTCTTGGCCATTACTTTAGTTCAGGCCTCAGGCCTTATACTGGGCCTCTGATAATGGTTTATGTTTCAGGGCCTTATCCTACTACAATCAGTGCTGGTGAATATAACTTGGAGACTGATAAGTTATATGACACTGATGCTGATAAGTTTTGTGACTTGAAATTATTCCCTGATGGGTGAAATGGCAAAGTTATTTTACACGTGACAAAAATTGATTATAACGTATTATCTCACCACCAGCGCTATAAAAATTCAACTGAATTGCTGTCTATGACTTCTGGGTTCATTACAAAGCAGCTTATTTATTCTAATCATGTCTTTCTTTTTAGAAGAAATGCAGACTCAATATGTGTTGTTCCCCCCATTACTGTATTTCATTATGACTGCTATAACACTATATCTCACCTGACCTGAGAGACCCAATTGTCTCAATTAGATACAGCCTTCCATACATTTAAAGGTGTAATCCCAGGAACCTAACTTCATAAAACAGCAGCTAATTTAGCATTTGTGCATCTGATTAACCTTGTTTCTAATAACAATTGGTGTCCAGCTAATTTCTTTTATTTTTCCAGCAGTACATCAAATATAATAAGATGCACTGAACACTTACAATGTTATAGACAATTGATCTGCTTCTGCTCTCACAGCAGGCCAGTTTTACACCACTGTAATCTCACTGACCTCAGCGGCGTTACTTTTGAATCAGACTCCTAATCCTTGTTTAGAGCAGTTCATTATGCCCTGTCTTTTCTCTTCCCTCTCTGATCTAGGTAGACCTAGGTAGATCTAGCAAAGTACTAGTAGTTAAGATAGTCATTCCTGTATAGGGTGACCAGATGTCCTGATTTTATAGGGACAGTACTGATTTTTGGGTCTTTTTCTTGTGTAGGGTCCTATTATCACCCACCCCCGTCCCGATTTTTTCACATTTGCTGTCTGGTCACCCTTTTCCTGTAGCAAGCTCAAGATGTAACTGTGAGCATCCTAGAAAGACCAACAAATTAAAGATTGTTGTGAGATCCCTGGTTTACCTATTTGGTCAATGGTTGTCTCAGGCAGGATGTTTGTTGGCTAATGACTCCTGTGTCCATTGCAGTAACTCTATTGAAAGTCAATGCCAGGGCCTGTCTAATTTAGGAGTCCTGTTACTTGTCTGCCTTGGTTAACGGTAGGGACTCTAGGCTAATCTCACAGAATTTATTGAGTGAATTTCTCAATTTAAAATAAACCTTGTTCTCCCTTTCAGAGTTTCACCAGAGGGTACCTCTAGCTCTGTCCACTACAATTTAGGAGCTACAGCTAACTTTCTTCCTCTGTTTCTTTTCTTTAGGGTCCAGATCTAGTTCAGGTAAAAATGCAGATACCAACACTGATCAAATTACAGTTTTGATGCTGGTGACTAAATATCCAACCATCCTAAGTAGCTTTTCAACCAGACTGTCTTCCAGGGTGTCTATTCCAGCCATTTCAGCCAGGCTGGAGAGATACTTACTGTGTTACTCTTTGGGGTCTCATGTGTAGATACAAATGAATAATTGATTTTTCTGTTCCAGGACCAAACAAACTTTTCATTTTGAAAATGTCTTTTCAAACTGACATTTCTGCATCGTTTGTTTTGATTTTCAAAATAAACCATTTAAAATAAACCATTTAAAGGCTTTTGGCTAAAACTATTATCTGAATTTGATCCAGATTCATGAATCACATTGTCCGGAAGAATGTAATTGTTTTTGACAAATTCACTATTTGTGGAAAAGACTTTGTCCAGCACTCCCCACATGTGCCAACTGTGACGTTTCTTACTCCTGTCTAATGTCAGGGCTAAAAAGGGGAGGACATAGCCAATTGCCTCATTTACGTGCTGAGGATTACACTTGAGCTTCAGGTCTCTTCTGACACACGCCTAGTCTCCCCCATACCTGACACATCTTTACACTGCATTGTGAGGTGTAAGGGAGAAGATGTATAAGGGGTTTGAGACTGACTGCTGCTTAGTGTGAAGGCTCATGCCTCGCTCTTCACTTTATTTGTGTGTGTGAGATGCTGCTGGAGTGCAACAGATTTGAGCTCCCTGCTGCACATTACTGCAGAAGGACTTGCAGAATCAGTGCCAAAGTGGGTAGGCTGAGTACGACTGAACTAGAGGTTTCCTGGCTGCCAGGGCCAGCCATTTTCCAAAGTGGTTCCTACAGATAAAGCACTGACCTGTTCAAATAATAGCATGTCATGGTGAAATGCTGAAATGGCTCAAGACGTTGTTAACCACATAATTGACATAGTTTTATAATGTTCTGCCTTGTAACAAGAGGAAATGAGAGATTTCTAGAGGCTCAATGTTACCTTTTTAGATTATTTCATGAGCACATTCTTTTTGCATATCGATACCTACTAAGAGTATCGGGGAAGGCATTTCCAAGTTAGTTATCGCATAGGCAGAAATATTTTTGATTGAACAATTTTCCATTGGAAAAGGCAGCTTTGTCAAAATTGAAACATTTTGTGGAAACGTGTCAGTTTAGATGAAATTTTTGACAGTCAAAACAAATTGTTTCACTTTCCTAGCTAACTTAATTGAAATAATGTTGAAACATTTCATTTTACTAATAATACTACCTATCTTTTACATAGCACTTTTCGTGTTGAAATGATTCATTTCAGTACAATAAATATGTTTTGTTTTGACTTGATCATTTTGATTAATTTCATGTTGGCTTTAATATTAAATAATAAGCATATAATTTAATATAATATAAAAGTCAATGTGAAATGAATTGAAGCAATACATTCAAAATAAAATGTTTCCGTGTGTCTGAATCAAAATTTTTTGGAATTTCAGTCCCATAGGTATGTTAACTTTTTTTGTTTCAAGTCAAAACAAAACAGATTTTGAAGTGTAGTAATTTTCTGGGGACTAGAACTTCTTTTTCCTGATCAACTCTAATTGTATTAAAATAGCACCTGAATTCCCCAGTCAAAGACAGTCCCTGTCCCAAAGAGTATACAGTCTGAGACAAGTCTCAATAAGGAGTGAAACAAACAGGGAGGTTGGGGATGGGAAGGTAAAATAATATGAATGTGATTTTACAAGACTGATTGAATTTTGCTTGAAAAATGTTTGTTATAGAAGTAGTTCATACAAGTTTGTAGTGAAGGTGCGCTTCCAATGAGTGGAAAAGCAGCTGGAATTACAGCATGATAAGAAGGGCGTCTCAAATGAGATTTGGTTTGTACACTCTTTAAATGAAACAGTAAAGATGGTTACACTTATCATACACAGCCCTCTCACTTAACATTTCATTCATGTCCTGTAAGAAGTAGTGGAATCTGTCTTGAGCTTAAGCAGCTTCTTCACAACAAAGTTTGATAATTTTCACATGAAAATGTGTATAAAAACTCACTGAACTGCACAAAGAAGTTTAGAGTTCACTTCTTGAGCAATACACAACACAAATATCATCCGGACGATAAAGACAGGGTGTGCAAGCTGTCATAATATGCTGACATTTCAGAAAGGTAAATGAATTAAATGTGTGTTTTCAAGGTTATGATGCTAACCTATTAACCAGAAGTGACAAAAAGTGTTGCTATTCATCAAAAAGCTTGATTTATACATTGCAAAAAATAGTGGAAGGGAACTTGGCATTTCTCCCACTGTTGAATGACTTTTTAAAGGAAAATCAGTTTGAGTCAGAGTATAGCTGGAATGCTGGGGAATAACCTCCTGGGAAGCTGCAATGGGAACTTCCATTTTACTTTCTGGAATTAAGTGTCCTAAGCACTCTGTGTTAATGTATAAGAAATCCAATGTATAAGAAATCCATGACAAAGCCGTTTTTGATGCTGAGTTTCCAGAATATTTGCAGTAAAAATTAATGGAATTCTCTTTTGGATTAATCACTATATGTTTATTTCAAAGGAAGAATTGAGACAAAATTTAGAATTGGAATATAGAAGTGACCAGACTGTATCAGACCCAAGGACTAACTAGTATCATGTCTTCTGTCAGACCAGATGCTTCAGAGGAAACCTGCAGTAGTTAAATGTGGGATAATCTACTCCCCACATTAGGTCTTGTTCTAATCTTAAAGGGTATATCTACAATGCAAATAAATAAAAACAGCCTACAGTAGTGAGTCTCAGAGCCTGATTCTACAGGCTGGGCTTGCCCTTTGGAACTAATAATAGCCATGTACACATACCCATGTGGACTGAAGATAGCGGTGGATTTTAGAGCCTAAGCTCCAGCCCAGGCAGGAACAATGGCTATTTTTAGCGCCAAAGTGTAAGTTCAGACCCAGGCTCTCAGATTCACTGTTGTGGGTATTTTTTTGAAGTGTAGACATATCCTTAGAGCAGGGGTAATGAATAAGCAGACCGCGGGCCAAATCTGGACCACCAGATGCTTTTGAACGAACCCTTAAATCTTCTTATTTACTTATCATTATTATTATATTTTTCAATGATTTTCTCTGGAGTCTGGACCTGGATTATACCTTGACCAAGAAATTAGGACCTTGACAAAAAATAATTGACTACCCCTACCTAGAGCTTGTGTCAAGGTGCCTTCCCCACTCTGAACTCTAGGGTACAGATGTGGGGACCTGCATGAAAACCTACAGGATGCTCAAAAAGAGCAAAAAGCCTGGTATGATAAACATGCCAGAGAGCGTTCCTTCAAAGTAGAGGACCAGGTCGTGGCCTTAAAGGTGCTCCAGGCCCATAAAATGGAAGTGTCGTGGGAAGGGCCATTTACAGTCCAGGAGCACCTGGGAACTGTTAATTATCTCATAGCATTCCCCACCTGCAACCGAAAGCCTAAGGTGTACCATATTAATTCTCTAAAGCCCTTTTATTCCAGAGAATTAAAGGTTTGTTAGTTTACAGCCCAGGGAGGAGATGACGCTGAGTGGCCTGAAGGTGTCTACTACGAAGGAAAAAGTGCTGGTGGCGTGGAAGAGGTGAACCTCTCCATGACCCTTGGGCGTATGCAGCGACAGCAGATCAAGGGGCTGTGCACTAGGTATGTGCCAATGTTCTCAGCCACCCCAGGACTGACTGAACGGGCATACCACTCCATTGACACAGGTAATGCTCACCCAATTAGAGTCCAACCTTACCGGATGTCTCCCCAAGCTAAAACTGCTATAGAAAGGGAGATCCAGGATATGCTACAGATGGGGGTAATCTGCCCCTCTGGTAGTGCATGGACATCTCCAGTGGTTCTAGTTCCCAAACCAGATGGGGAGATATGTTTTTGCGTGGACTACCGTAAGCTAAGGGCTGTAACTTGCCCAGACAACTATCCAATGCCATGCACAGATGAACTATTAGAGAAACTGGGACGGGACCAGTTCATCTCTACCTTGGACTTAACCAAGGGGTACTGGCAGGTACCACTAGATGAATCCGCCAAGGAAAAGTCAGCCTTCAACACACGTCGGGCTGTATGAATTTAATGTACTCCCTTTCAGACTGCGGAATGCACTCGCCACCTTCCAAAGACTTGTAGATGGTCTCCTAGCGGGATTAGGAGAATATGTAATCGCCTACCTTGACTATGTGGCCATATTTTCAGATTCCTGGGCAGAACACCTGGAACATCTACAAAAAGTCTTCGAGCGCATAAGGGAGGCAGGACTAACTGTTAAGGCTAAGAAGTGTCAAATAGGCCTAAACAGAGTGACTTACCTTGGACACCAGGTGGAAGTTAGTATGAAAGTTAGTATGGACTGCTTTCCTCTGGGTGTCTTTTTCGGAAAAGGACCCAGAATATCAGGACCCAGCTACTCGCTGAAATGGAACTTCAATGATGGGGAGTGGCTGGAGAGGGGCTTTGACCTGTTCTTGGGGTTTTCCCACTCTTTGGCATACCTCACAAGACCAGACATAGGTAGAAACATCCTTGCCCATTCCTTCCCAGTGGAATGACCTCCCCAAACGGTCTTTGGTCCTGTCCACCCCAGCATGGCGACTAGGATGATCGTGGGCTAAGCTCAAGAGCTTGACCTGGTACTTAGTTGGAACTATCAACTGTCTCTGAGGATGCCAGTCTTCCTGGTGTCCACCAGAAAGAGTTTCCTTGTATAAAAGTCCTTTTTCTACAACAAACCTGGATCGATTAGAAGAACTGAGAGGCGGTGGGTTGCTCTGTGCCGCCGTCCAAGCTCTCTGGAGGCTTTCATCTGCTTTCTGTTTGGTCTGGAACTGTTCCCTTGATGCTGGAGACATCAGTTCCTCATTGGATTGTAGACCTAAGCTTTGTCCCTCTGGAAGCAATGTAGGGGATGGGGCTGTTTCCGTTGACTGTGAACCGCTCTCCGCTGGTGCACTATGTTGGGGTTCAGGCTCTGGCTGAGCCTCTGGTGTTGCGTTATCGGCTGCTGCCAGTTCAGGTTTGGTGAGACCCTCTGGTGTTGTGGTTGCAAGTACTAGATTCAGTGCTGGCAATGGGTCTGGTGCTGGTTGTTCTGCCGGTTCTGGTTCTGGGACTGGCTCTGTCTGGGTCTCTGGGACTGGATCCACTACTGCTGTTGCAGACATTGGCCTGGGGTCTGGGTCCATCAACTCTGACTGGGTCCTGGTAGAAGTTTCCAGAACAGAGCTAGGCATGACGGCTTGTGTAGCCTGGCTGCGGGTGACCATTCCCACCCTCTTGGCTAGCTTCACATGATTGGCCAAGCCTTCCCCCAACAGCATGGAGATGGGATAATCATCATAGACTGCAAAAGTTCACGTTCCTGACCAGCCCTTGTACTGGACAGGCAACTTGGCTATAAGCAAATTGAAAGAGTTGGCCTTGAAGGGTTGAATTGTCACTTGGATCTCTGGGTTGATTAAATTTGGGTCCACTAAGGAAGCATGGATAGCCGACACTTGCGCTCCGGTGTCCCTCCACGTGGTGATCTTCTTCCGCCCACACTCACAGTTTCCCTCCACTCCAAGGGTATCTGGGGGGTATCTGGGCCTGAGGACCTCTGGTGTGATTCCGGTGCAATGAATCTGTTGGGGTTCTTGGGGCAGTTGGCCTTCACATGCCCTGGCTTGTTACATTTAAAACATCGTCCAGCTGACGGATCACTGGGGCGAGGTGGGTTGCTGGAGAACGGTGTGGTGGGACGATAAGGTGTCTGGAGGGTTCCTTGCGGGGTAGTTGGGGCCTTGGGCTGCCCCCGGTAGTAGGGTGTGGTCTGAGGGTGTCCCTTCTGGTATCCGCTCCAACTGCAACCAGTTTTTTTCTTTTCTGCCACCTCCACACATTTGGCTCCAATCTCCCCCTCCTCGATTACAGTTTTGGGCTTCCCATCTAGGATGTATCTTTCTATTTCCTCAGGAACACCCTCTAAGAACTGCTCCATTTGCATTAGGCAGGGCAAATCTTCTGGAGATTTAACACTTGCTCCTGATATCCAGGCATCCCAATGTTTCACAATGTGGTAGGCATGTCGGTTAAATGACACGTCTGGTTTCCACCTTAGGGCTCTGAACCGCTGGCGGGGATGCTCAGGTGTTAGTTCCATTCTGACTCTCGCCTTGGTTTTAAACAGATCACACTTGTTCATGTGTTCCTTAGGCATTTCAGCCGCCACCTCAGCTAAGGGTCCGCTGAGCTGCGGCCTCAGCTCTACCATGTATTGGTCTATAGAAATGCTGTACCCAAGGCAGGCCCTTTCGAAGTTTTCTAAGAAGGCCTCGGTATCATCGCCTGCCTTGTAGGTGGGGAACTTCCTGGGATGTGAAGCGGTACCTGGAGAAGGATTGCTATTCTGCTGAGCCTTTGCCTTCTCCGTCTCCAGGGTATGCTGCCTCTCTTTTTCCTTTTCCTCCATTTCTTTTTCTATTTAGCTAGATTACTTACTAAGTTCTAAGACTCCATTCCTGTTCTGTTCCCAGCAAAAGCATCATGCAGACAGAGAGAACCTTTGTTTCTCCCCCCCCTCCAGCTTTGAAAGTATCTTGTCTCCTCATTGGTCATTTTGGTCAGGTGCCAGCGAGGTTAACCTAGCTCCTCAACCCTTTACAGGTGAAAGGGTTTTTCCTCTGGCCAGGAGGGATTTTAAAGGTGTTTACCCTTCCCTTTATATTTATGACAGCTTGTCTAAAGGGAGAGGGTTTTTTTTCCTTATTAACCTATGGGTGTCTTTTTGAATTAAAATGCCTTGTGTCCACACAAGTGTTCTCTTTTTTCTACATTACCTGGCCTGAAAGTGGATTAAGTCCATTTTGTGATGAGTTAATTCAGAAAAAGGTGCCTGTGGATGCATCTGTACTTCAGAAGAACTTTTCTGCCTCTGGGCAGTCCTCCCACTGCTATCCCACCCTATATTGTGTCACATCTGGATCAACCTCCCTGTTTCCCTGTACATCCTCTACTCCCCTACTTAAATGTTGGTGCCCAACCAGGTTCACCCCATTTCCAATCACATATTCCCAGAGTTGCATACCGTTCTCAGCATCATTGATACTGTCTTGCATGACTTTCTCATAAACAAACTAGGGAAATACTACCTAGATCGGGATGGGCAAACTTTTTGGCCCAAGGACCACATTGGGGTTGCAAAACTGTATGGAGGGCTTTGTAGGGAAGGCTGTGCCTCCCCAAACAGCCCAGCCCTGCCCCCTATCTTCCCCCTCCCACTTCCCACCCCCTGCTCCTTGTCCCCTGACTGCCCCCTCCCAGGACCCCCACTCCTATCCAACCCCCCTGCTCTCTGTCCCCTAACTGCCCTGACCCCTAGCCACACCCCTGCCCCCTGACAGGCCCCCCAGGACTCCCATGCTTATCCAACCACCCCATTCCCCATCCCCTGACTGCCCCCAGAACCTCCACCCCATCCAACCACCCCCTGACAGGCCCCTCGGGACTCCCACACCTATCCAACCGCCCCCTGTCCCTTGACTGCCCCTGGGGACCCCCCAGCCCCCTTACCATGCCTCTCAGAGCAGCATGTCTGGCAGCTGTGCTGCCGGGCTGGAGTCTGCCATGCTGCCCTGCAGGAGCGCGCAACCCCACCGCCCAGAGCACTGCCCACGCAGCGGCGTGGCTGCGGGGGAGGGGTGAGGGGCTAGCCTCCCTAGCGGGGAGCTCAAGGGCCAGGCAGGATGGTCCCATGGGCCAGATGTAACCCATGGGCTGTAGTTTGCCCACCTCTGACCTAGATGGAGCTACTCTAAGGTGGGCGCATAATTGGTTGAAAAACCATTCAAAGAGAGTACTTATCAGTGGTTCAATCAAGCTGGAAGGGCATAACGTGTGGGATCCCACAGGAATTGGTTCTGGGTCCATTTTTGTTCAATATCTTCATCAGTGACTTAGATAATGGCACAGAGAGTACACTTAAAGTTTGTGGATGATACCAAATGGGAGGGGGTAGCAAGTGCTTTGGAGGCTAGGATTAAAATTCAAAATGATCTGGACAAATTGGAGAAATGTTCTGAAGTAAATAGGATGAAATTCAATAAGGACAAATGCAAAGTATTCCATGTAGGAAGGAACAATCAATTGCACACATACAACATGGGAAATGACTGCCTAGGAAGGAGTACTGCGGAAAGGGATATGGGGATCATAGTGGATCACAAACTAAATATAAGTCAACAGTGTAACACTGTTGCAAAAAAATCAAACATCATTCTGCTGTGTATTAGCAGGAGTGTGGTAAGCAAGTGGTAATTCTTCCACTGTTCTCTGCACAGATAAGACCTCAGCTGGAATATTTTGTCCAATTCTGGGAACAACATTTCAGGAAAGATGTGGACAAACTGGAGAAAGTCCAGAGGAGAGCAACAAAAATAATTAAAGGTCTAGAAAACATGACCCATAACGCAAGATTGAAAAAAATGGATTTGTTTAGTCTGGAGAAGAAAAGACTTAAGGGGGACATACCTGTTTTCAAGTACATAAAAGGTTGTTACAAGAAGGAGGGAGAAAAATTTCTTTTCTTAACCTCTGAGGATAGGGCAAGAAGCAATGGGCTTAAATTGCAGCAAGGGAGATTTAGGTTGGACATTAAGAAAAACTTTCTGTCACGGTAGTTAAACAATGGAATAAACTGCCTAGGGAGGGCATGGAATTTTCCTCATTGGAGGTGTTTAAGAGCAGGTTAGACAAACACCTGTCAGGGATGGTCTAGATAATATTTAATCCTGCCTTGAGTGCCAGGGACTGGATTAGAAGACCTATTGAGGTCCTTTCCAGTCCTACGATTCTATGATTATAGCAGCGTAGATCTGTGCAGAGATCATGGATTTCCTTGTGATCTGGGGAGAGGAGACCGTCCAGTCCTGCTTCAGCAGCAGCCACCGTAATGCCAAAATATATGAGTGTATGTCAAAGAAAATGACAGAGTGGTGTCACTCCTGGGACAAATTCCAACACTGCAACAAATGAAGGGAACTCTGGCAGAATTGCTAAAAAGAACAAGGACAGCAACAAGACAGGGCCCAGTACCTGCCTCTGCTATCATGAGCTTGACCAGATTTTTACCAAACACTGGTGTTTTGTGGACAGCACCAAAGGCACCTATAAAAGTGTGGGTTCTGACCAGGATTTTGATGAGGAAATTTCACTGGAAATCCCCAGAAGCCAGGATCTCTTTGCCGAACAGGAGCCCAAGGAGACATCAAGGAAGACAGCTCCTGAAGTTCAGGCAGACACCCAGCATAACTGTACTGGGGGGCGGGGGGCCTTCTTCCAGTTAGTACTATGTGCTATATTGTAACACAAATGTATAGGATATTTCAAACAACTTTAGTTGCAGGTGCTTGATGGATGCTGCCATTTTGGGCAGACATGAGCCTTTCTGAGCCTGCTCAGTTTTTATTGTGCTCCACAATTCCCATGCTTAAAATGGCATCCATCCTGAATAATTTAAGCTCTGCAAACATAAAATTTTCCCTTTCTCTCTTACTTTTCCACTCCTCCCCCTCTCCAAGCTGGTTGCACCTCAGAGGTTAAAAAACAAACTCACTGTGATGGATCTGCTAAGCAGGGAACTACAACTGCCACCAGGCCCTTCCCCACTGCTCTTCCCTTCCTCTTGGCCAAGTAATGGGAAAGGTCCTGAACCAGGAAGTGGCCAGGCTCCTTGAGAGGCAGCAGCTGTATGGTGAGCTAGGAGCTTCAGAGAAGCTAGAGGCAGGGAGAAAACCTCAGAAACTGTAGGCAGAGTCACCTGTGGAAGAGGCTGCGACTGCTGGGTATTATATCTGGATGCAGGTCTGCATGGGCAGAGCAGCTGCAGTTGGGCAGGGAGCCAGGGCTGAGGGGCCCCAATGAGAGACAATAGTTGAGCCTGGCCTGGAAACCTGCAAGCTCCTATTTGCTTGAATAGAGACTGTACTGAAGAGAGCACCCCAAGCCCGGGGCATAACAAACCCTCACTGTCAATGGGACTGTCCCAGGAGCCCATACAAGAATCACCATTGCTCACTTTGAACTGAAACCATTAAGCCTCCGTACCTAGGGTATCTGTAACCTATCCCTATCCTGCCAGCCTTAGTAAAATACCCACAGACACATGTCTAAGTGAAAGGGTATGTCCACACTGCAACTAAAAACCCATGGCTGGCTGTGTCAGCTGACTTGGGCTTGTAGGGCTTGTGCTAAGGGGCTGTTCAACTGTGGTATAGATATTTGGGCTTAGGCTAGAACCTGGGCTATAAGACCCTGTGAGGTGAGAGGGTCCCAGATCTTGGGCTGCAGCCTGAGACGAAATATCTACACCACAATTAAACAGCCCCTTAACCCAAGCCCTGTGAGCCCGAGTCAGCTGGCATGGGCCAGCTGTGGGTCTTCAATTCCAGTGTCGATATACCCTGTGTGGTTATTGGGACCCACCTAGAAACTTTGGCCTATTTACAAACATCCTAAAATTGACCACTAAGAAGTACATCCCATGTGGTCACCACAAGGCTTTCACCCCCTGCTGGACAAAAGAATCCGAGTCCCTCCTGGGGGAATATTAAAGGAGCAGCAACCCAGATAAAGCCTCTGTACTCCTTGAGTCCTTGAATTCAGAAAGCCTGGAAAGAGACTGTTGAAAACCTTGATTTCACCCATTCGAGCCGTAAGGCGTGGGCTCTTTTGTGGCAACTTCGAGGATCCCAGCCAGTAACGTGATGCCCAGCAAAGGTGACTGCAAATGCTGCAGTCTCTCCTCTCCTTTCTAACAGCAAGATGCTGACAGACAAGATTGAACACCAGGAGGTCCAGCGGGAACTCCACAGAAACCTCCAACAATGTCCTAGGAATCCCCACTCTCCTTTCCATATTCTCTCAAGAAGATCAATGTTGTGCTGTCGGAAACCAAAAGCCAGAAAGCTGCAGGGGATGTCAGCATTCCTCCAGAGTTTCTCAAGAACCTGGGGACATGGGGATGGCTGGCAGTGCTTTTTACTGCCATGCACAGAACCAGAGAAATGCCAACGAGCTGGCGACAGGCAACAGTGGTTGCCATACTGAAGCCTGGAAAACCCCCAGAGGATGCAGCCAGCTACCACCCCATCTCGCTCATCTCAACCACCAGAAAGCTCATGGAATGGGTGCTGTTCCACTGTCTGTCTGATATTGGTGAAAACATTCTCCCTGCAGAGCAGGCAGGATTTTGACTGAAGAGGAACTGCTGTGACCAAGTAGCTTCACTTACTGGCCACACTAAGGCAGGATTCAAACGTAAGTTGAAGACTTGTCGATCTGTCCTCGGCATATGATACTGTCTGGAGACAAGGCCTCCTCCTCAAGGTCTCCCACATCATTCACTGCCGGTGAATGATCCGCCGCTTGGTGGCAATGACTGGGGACCGCTGCTTGAAGGTACACCTTAATGGCTAGATCAGTAGACCAAGAACTCTTAACTTGGGCATCCCTCAGGGCTCTGTCCTGGCCCCAATACTTTTCAATCTATACACCATGGATGTACCAGTGACGGAGTCAAGGAAATTCATGTATGCGGATGACATTGCCCTAGATGTTCAATATACAACCCTTCACATCATCAGCTGCACCCTAACCTGAGATCTTAGCGAAATGGCTGATTATTTCCAATGCTGGAAACTTAGGTCTAACCCAAAAAACCCATGGTGACCACTTTCCATCTGAACAATAAAATGGCTCATACCAAACTTGATGTGCAGTTCTGTGGAAAGAGTTTTAGCCAAAAGACTAATCCAAAGAATCTTGGCGTTACACTGGACCAGAGTTTGACCTTTCAACAACACATCGAGAATACCTGTGATCAGTTCAGGTCTCGTGTCGCACTTATCAGAAAATTGGCTGGAACATCATGGGGCTCCAGTCCACAGACTTTATGAACCCAACAATTGCCTTGGTATATTCTGCAGCTGAATATTGTACAGCAGTCACACCAAAGGCCTTGACACTCAACTCAATAACGCGATGCACATAGTGTCAGGAACGTTCAAATCAACTCCCGTTGACTAGCTCCTGGTCCTATCGCACATCCAGCCTCCACAGATTAGAAGAGCTGCTCAGACATCTTGCTTTCTTAACTATGTCAATGCAAACATGAGGATCCCGCTGCACGATGACCTGCAGAACCCGCCAAAGGCGACATTAAAATCCCACAACCCTTTATAGAACCACATGAAGACCCTTGCACTCAATTTCAACACTGAGGCTCAATGGGGAGCTGCATGGAACACTTTGACCGCTCAAAACAAACAGCTTGTCACTGACCCTGCTGAGGTACCACTGGGTTTTGATGTATGTTGGAAAGACTGGTGCAGATTGAGTCACATCAGGACATCTCATGGGAGATGTGGACAAACCCTCTTTAAATGGAAAATGAGGGAAAGAACTGTGGTCACCAGGCACAAACGATGGAGCACATCATATCTGAGTGTCCCCTTTGTTCTTTTGCTGGAGGCCTGAAGGACATTCACCAGCTCGCTGCTGCGGCAATGTGCTGCCTATCAAACTTTGATATAAATTTGTAGTCATTGCTACCTACCCAAGACATATGAAAGAAGAAGATTGGTACCCACCAGGGCTAGCTCCTCCAAAATATAACTGCTGAATCACCTATATGGCTTGCCTCCAAGTCACAGTATACCTGGCATGCTACTGGCATCGTAGGGGTTTGGTGTATTCCAGCTCTGAGCAATCTCAATAGTTACAATGTTGTAATGCAGGCACATTTATTGGAAGGGCAGATACAGGAAAAGAAAACACAATATAAAAGGACTTTTCTTCATAGTTTGAGTAATGCCCTGAGCATTTAGCTACGATAGCATTTTATGACGTACATTTCCCAAAGCGAGACGTTTAAAAATGCATAGAGATTAAAAGGCACTCAACAACTCAGCATTGTTAACCTCTTGGGTTCAGAATAATTACTGTAGAAGTCTGTTTATTTTGCCATGCACTTTGTGCTGATCTGCAAGTGTTATAAAAGGGAATTGAACGCAAAGATAGTGCTATAGTTTGGCATGAACATTGAAAGGCAATGCAGGCTTGTTGAGGCCAGCTGTATAGTCCTGCAGCAGTAGTAGGGGGAGCATTACCAGAGCTGGATGAACTCTCCTGTGAGCCTGGGGCTATTAGATTTTGTGGGACCCCTGTATACAAGTCTTTTTCCTAATTTAAAACAAAATGATCACAATTATGGCATCGAGGTTATTAACACTATACTGCACTTGCCTTTTAATTAACATAAAGCCATTGTATTTCCATTTTAAAACATGTAGAATATAGTTAAGTTAATTCAAAATAGCCTACTTCTTACCTTAGAACAGCTGTTATATTAGTTTCTTTCTGGGAAGGAGTTTGATTGCATGAGGGGGCTCCAGGTTGGGGCAGAGTTTTGTGGTGCAGGAGGGTGTGCGGGGTCTGGGAGGGAGTTTGGGTACAACAGGGGGATTCAGACCTGGGGCAGGGGGTTGGAGTAAAGGGGCGGGTGCAAGGTGTAGGCTCCGGCTGCGAGGCGCTTACCACAGGCGGCTCCTGTCCGGTGGCGCAGCAGGGCTCAGGCAGGCTGCCTGCCTCCCTGCTATAGCCCCATGGCACTCCTGGAAGCAGCTGGCTGCTGGCACATCTCTGTGCACCCCTGCAGGGAATGGGAGAGCATGTCTCAATGTGCTGCCCATGCCCGCAAGCACTGCCGGCCAATGGGAGCTGTGGGGACAGTGCTGGGGGCTAGGGAAGCGTGCGGAGCTGCTTCCCTCCTCCAGGGGCTTCAGAGACGTGCCAGCAGCCGGCCGCTTCTGGGAGCGACGTGGGGCCAAGGCATGCAGGCAGTCTGCCTGAGCCCTGCTGCTCCGGGGCTCCCCTTAGCCTGAGGCCCTGGGCTGCAGCCCCTAAAGCCCCAGCGTTAAATCTGGCCCTGACCATTGCAGCATATCTTGCTGGTCTGCCCATTGCCTTTTTGAACAAGACATTTCTTTGCCATTTGGTGACATGCCTCGAGATAACATCCTCCAAAGAAAGGACAACTTCAGAGGCATGTGTGCAGTTACTAACCTATCCCCTGCTGCCCTCAAAGGCACCCAACCCACAGTCTTCCCAGGATTGATCCCATAGAAAGGGGAAATAAGGTGGAAAACATCTTAACTTTTCTAAGCTCCCTCCCGACTGGGAAGAGACTATGGGAATAATATTCCAAAACTGAGGAAAAAGCAACATTTTGTCATTGTTGACATGGAGTCTGGAATTAGTACAATAACTACTTCTTCTGTTCCTCAGCCTGCCCAGCTCTTGCACCTGACAGGGAGCCAGTGCAGCCCTCACAGAGAGGAGTGTTATCAACCTCACAATGCCTGACAAACCTCTAGGTCAAAAATAGGATGGCAAGAGATTAAATGTTTGGAGACCTTATGTCTTCACTGCAGTGATAAGAGTAGTAAAGGGAAGTCTCCTTGCAGAGAGAGGAGCATAGAGAATTGACAACTGACAACACTGATAAAGAGAGGGACATGTAAAAGCAGCTGTTGTAGTTGGAGCAGAAGCAGATGGTCCTGCTGGACATCATTTTGGCGCAATGTTCCCATCACAACCCCAGCCCAACTTTTCCTGCAGCCCAGGGAAAACAATGCACATTGGGAGCAGCACATCCCCAAGTTCCAGTGAGAGGCACTTCTGTCCCCATTCCTCACCTCAAGTAAATAAGAACAGTGAACATTGGGACCCCCACCTACACTCCTGCAACTACAAGTGAAGGTTTCTTCCCTTGCCATTCTACACCCCGACGCAAGGACACTAGGCAGAAATCCTACACCTATATATTTGTGAACAGAACAGCACAAATACATGTGCACTTAGGCATGTGTGCCACATCTGCACCGTTATGTTCCATAACGTTTGCACTGTTTCATATCACAGTTTATGTTCCACTGGTTTATAGTTTGCACTATGAGGTTTTTTAATATTTCTTGAACTTAACTTATCTGATGTTCAGTTATTGACAAAGGTTCAGAAGAATTTTATGAAATTACACATAAGCCATAAACAACATAAAATGTTCAGTAACATTGCTGCACACGTCATAAATTTCCATTTCATAACTTACTTTCACAATGCCTAATAAAATTTCATTTCAACATTCTAACCCTGAGCCCCAAAGTATGAGTCATCTTGTGGTCCTGATGATTTGCTGTGGTCTGGCTGTTCCCAGCATTCCATAGTCTCTGCACTTCTGTCTCCTAACCATCACCAAGGCACTCTTCCTTGTTCTCATAGATACTGTGCAAAACACCATTAATTCCATAGTGCTTCTGGTATAAGGACAGGATTTTATAATTGTACTATAAGAATTGATGTAAACCTTGATTTCATTCTGCCAGCCACCCTTTTTGAATAACAGAAAGGAATGACTGTCTGAGACTGGGATCCTGTTTCCCATAAGCATTACAATTAGGACCTGTTATAAAGTTTAATTAGTAAAAGACAGGATTAGATTAGATTAATGTTGAGGGTTTAAAGCCAATGTAAATAATTTTAGTTATAAGATTTAGCAAGGCTTCATTTACAATGTATTCTGCTGCCTTTGAAGGTTTCTGTGAAAGACTGTGTGAATGAGGAATGCATGCATCAGGAAAAGATAAGGTGTGAAGGCCATTGTTAACCAGATGGTCAAGAAAGGAGGGGCGAAGACGCCTAAGGAGACTTATCCTTGCCAAAGAACCATCAATGCGCATCCATGACTGAGGAAGGGCAAATTGATGAGCCTGAGGTGAAGACTAGCACCCCTAAAGACAAGTGATTAAATCAATCCAGAACAGGATAACCCTTTCGGAGGTGTTTTAAAATGTTAACATCAGAAGACAACACCAATTAAGAAGTAGCCTGTCAAAACTGACTTAGCAAAATCCATAGACATCAACAGAGAGAAGGAACTATAAGAACAGGATGCTTTGCCATGGGATTTTGGGTTCGTCTTGCCACTACTCCAGGAGCATCGGATCGTGACCAACTGAGCCCAGCTCCCCTCTGCGACCAATCTGGCTGGCCACTAGATTGATCCAGACTCTGAACTGGTAACTATAAAACATCAACTGGCAGGACTGTGTGCACGGTGTGTGTGTGTGTGACTGAAAAGCATATGCTAACTGTTGTGTTTTCAATAAATACGGCATATTTGCCTTTTCTCTTATTAAAGATCCCGTGTGCTTTGTATAGCATAACACTGGGAGCAAAATCACCTTTCTCATTGAACAAAATAGGCCTGAGTTTCTGAAGATCATGGCATCGTGGGACTTTCCAACGATTTGGGACTGCTCCATAAATATTATTATTATTGGTGAGCCTTTCATGTTGATCAACCAGGGGTTGGCGCACCATAGAGAAATACCACTTTCTGTTGATAAACTCTGAGGCCTGAAGAATAGTTACGTGGGTCCCAGCAACGGCCTCAATACAATTCAGGAACCCAACTGTGTAAATCCATCAATAATCATTTCCAAGCTTTATGATTTGGGGCATCAGTGCCCTTTTGATACAGCATACCTCTCCATGACATGAATTGATCTACCAGCACTGAAGGGGTTAGCTGCTGACTGGTAGCAATAGGGGTGGGAAGCTTCCAGATAGTGATGGCCATGAGTTTCTTAATGCTGAGGGGAACTGTCATGTTGGTGTTCTGCCACTGCAGTTCCCTGGTGGGGTCTGCACAGATCTCTAAGAAAGTGGACTTTATCAACCTGAAATTCTGCCACCTCTCTGGTCCTCTAAGATCTGCGTCATTGACCTATCCCACTGGTTAGCAATAGTTTCCTGAGCTGAGAAATGGCACCCCACTGAGTGAAGCTGTTCCTGGAAAAGTTCATCCACAAGTGGCTGCTCAATTTCCTTCCTCCTCTTCTCTACCTAAATTTGTTTGGCAAACACCAGTGCAGCAGCCTCTGCACATTAAAAACTGTCACAATAGTGGCATATAGCATTGTACCTCCCATGCTGGCTGAGAGCAGTTTGAAAATGGCACTTGCTCACAAAAGACAGATGAATCATGGGATGCCAAGAGCGGCATCATGGGAATTTTCTAGTTTGACTCCAAGTCATAGAATTTTAGAGTCTTCTGCTACGTATCGCACAGTATACCATGAGACAAATCCCCAAATGCATAGAGCCCAGCAGTGGGATAATGAGCCATGGAATCCCAGAATACTCTGCACTTTAAAAAAAACCTCAGTGTCATGGATGTACTGATTAGAGGAAAGTTGGTTAAAGTTGGCGGTATGGAAGCAATTATTTTGAATTGTTCTGAAAAATTTATACCAAAAAACAAATTCTGAAATTTTTTTCCTGTATAGACAAGCCATAACAGTTCGAGATTGTCTTAAACTGTGAATCATGAGATTTAATGTCTCTTCTGAAATTTTTGTTAGCACGAACTGGAATAACTCTAGATATTCTTGTTCTCTGTTCTATAACTTGTGGTGTCTTGTTAGCCTCAACAACTTCCTGTGGCAATGAGTTCCACAGTCTAATTGTGTGTTGTGTTAGAAAGAATTGCCTTTTATCAGTTTTGAATTTGCCACCCTCCATTTTCTCTGAATGTCCCCTTGTTCTTGCTTTGAGACAGGGAGAACAGAAATTCCTGCTCTATCTTCTCTACAGCATTCATTGTTTTATATACTTTTATCATGTCACCTTATTCACCTCCCAATTTTTACAATCAGAGTTTTCTGTGCCCATAATTATTCTTGTATTCTTTTTCTGAATGACCTCTAATTCTGCCATGCCCTTTTAGAGCAGGGGGTGGCCATGGCCATTACTGCACATAGCATTTCAGATGAGGCTGCTGCCTTGATTTCTATAATGGCAGTATAATGTCCATATTATTCTTCATCCATGTTAGTCCTTAAGCAGCTAACATCTTATTAGCTTTTTTGATGGCAGCTGCACATTGAGCAGACATATTAATTGAACTGACCACACTGACACCCAAGTCCCTTCCTAAGTTGATCGAGCTAACCTTTTATGGAATGTGAGTAGTTCAATTTTTTCCCTCCCATGTGCATTACTTGTTTTTTATCCACACTGAACTTCATTTGCCATGGTGTTTCCCATTCACTTAGCTCATTTAAGTCTCTGTGAAGGTACTCACAGTCCTCATTGGCCTTGACTAAGCTAAAGAACTTTGTGTCATCTGCAGAACTTGCAACTTCACTGCTCACCCACCTTGCAGATCATTTATGAATTTTTAAACAACACTGAACCTACTATGGATCCTCACTGAGCATCATACAAATTTAACTTTTAAATCTTCCACTCTGCAAATCTGTACTTAATGAAATCACCTGGTTTTCTTAAGCTATTTTAAAACTTTTTTTGGTGGGAATGGTGAGTGCATGTGTTGTTTGCACATTTGGTAATACTGCAAATCAAATACAATACTCAGAGGTGAAGCTAAAAAAATTGTTAGGTTTATTTTTAAAAATTACCTGTGGCTGTCATGCGATTGATACAGGCTGATATAGTCTTAAAAGTTAAACTACAATCAAAGACATTGCCTGTGATATACCTAAATACTTAAACCTTGAGCAGTTCTCGGAACAGACTTCTAAATGCAAATAAACAGTAGCTATATGACTGTTTTATTGCATGATGTGATGCTCACAGTCATCAATGATTATCTTGAACTTTAGCTCTCTTGAGTTTTAGATAAGAGTTGATGAATTCACTGTATATATTTTAAGATACATTGCTGTGATGTGCTCATGCAATAATTACCTTTGCACCACATCCTTGATATGAACAGTGAAAATTCACTCAGATATTAATGCCATATTCTGTTCAGAGGAAGGGAAAATAATATAATTTTTGTAAAATCATGTTTAAAAATGAGATTTATATTTTCCGATATAAACTTATCAAGTTGACTTGGCATTGTGATGACTTTTTCCCTAAGTCAGTGTTAATTTTCTCCATGCCATTTTAAAAGGCTAACATTTAGTGCCTTAGAGTCCTGTGGCACCTTATAGACTAACAGACGTATTGTCTCCAATACGTCTGTTAGTCTATAAGGTGCCACAGGACTCTTCCCCGCTTTTACAGATCCAGACTAACAGAGCTACCCCTCTTATATTTAGTGTCTTGTCACTATATTTAGATCCATTTCCCCTCTGCCTTGTACTCGTGATCTATTTACAAATGTGCAAAGTGGGAGTAAAAAGCTACTGAATCAAAACTACTCACTTTTCATAGCTATAAAAGACTATACAAGCGCTCAACATTTGTTAAGCTGAATGTTTTAGAGGCTATTGGGCTGGTGTGGTCAATAGAGCTGTGCTGATTGATAAGAGCTGAGGAGTTGTCCCGATTTTGTTCTTACTCACAACAGTAGAACTCTCTTTTTATGTTAGAACTTGAAATGATATTCTTTCTGGGGAAGGAACAATCAAAATAAAATTATTCTTTGCTAACATTTTTTTCTGAAAGTCGTAGATCTAGTTATTTAAACTACTGTTATTTAAATAACCCTGCTGGCACTGTTATCATCTAGTTGGGAACTACTGACACATTTTTTTGGAATCTATGAAGGACATAGATTTCTGGAGAAATGAGCTTAATATAATTAGTCCTAAGCGCACACCTTCTGATTACACCTGGTGTGATGTTTTCAAACTTCCAGGAGTGTAAAAGAACGTATTACTGAATCCTTGCCAGCGCTGAATTGCAAAATCTAGAGAGAATGCAAAGTCTGCATGGGATCAGCAATGCAGGAACAGGCAACCAAACTAATAGTTATTAGGCCAAATAATGTGCTGACTTACATCGAGTGCAATCTCACTGACAGCACTGAGTTTTGCATGAGCAATATGTCAGTGCAGAATATACCCATTTGCCTCTTTTAAAAGGAAGCTGTATAGATGGCCAATATATAGTGGAAAAGTTAATCTTTTCAGAGTTATCCTGATCATTGTGCAAGAGAGAATTATCCCTTAAGTGTTTTCCACCTACATTCTTTCTTTTTTTTACTTCCATCTCTTTCTTTCCTCTTAAGAACAGTAGGGTAGACCTTTATTATATGATTTATATTTTTGTGCCTAATTCTGTTTTATTAGTTATAGAAGCATTTTTATACATTTAGGGCCACACATTTTCTAAGGGTGGTGTGCAAGTTACACTGAGGACATTTACATGTGCAGCCATTTACATGCTAAATTTGAATTTACAGGTATAAAAGTCTATTTGTAAGCAATCAGATATTTTGTGCATCCCTTTGAAAAATGGCTTGTAGTATTCCTCTATCTCTGTGTGGACTTTGTATGTTCTCTGTAACAGTAGCCAAGTGGCATATACTTCCAAAGTACTGACTGAAGCACAACAGAACTAGAGAATCATAGAAATGTAGGGCTGGAAGGGGCCTTAAGAAGTCACCAAGTCTAGGCCCATGCACGGAGGCAGGTCCAAATATATCTAGATCATCCCTGACAGGATGATGACCAACCTGTTCTTAAAACCCTCCAGTGATGGAGATTCCACAACCTCCCTAGGAAGCCTATTCCAGAACTTATCTACCCTTATAGTCAGAAAGTTTTCCTAAATCTAAACTAAATCTTCCTTGCTGCATTTTTAAGCCCACTGCTTCTTGTCCTACCTTTAGTGGACATGGAGAACAATTGATCACTGTCTTCTTTATAACAGCCTTAACATATTTGAAGATAGTTATCAGGTCCCTCCTCAGTCTTTTTTTCTCAAGACTAAGTGTACCCATCTTTTATCATAGGTCAGTTTTTCTAAACCTTTTATCATTGTTTTCTGCTCTCCTATGGATTCTCTCCAATTTGTCCACATCTTTCCTAAAGTGTGGTGCCCAGATTTAGACACAGTACTCCAGCTAAGGCCTTACCAGTGCCTGGTAGAATGAAACAATTACCTCCCATATCTTACATACAACTCCCCTGTTAATACATCCCAGTATGGTATTAGCCTTTTTCACAACTGCATCACATTTTTGACTCAGATTCAATTTGTGATCCACTGTACTACTGCTGAGCCAGTTGTTCCCCATTTTGTAGTTGTGCATTTGATTTTCCTCCCTTTGTGTATTACTTGCACTTGTCTTTATTGAATTTGTTGATTTCAGACCAATTCTCCAACTTGTCAAGGTCATTTTGAATTTTAATCCTGTCCTCAAAATGGTTGCGATTCCTCACAGCTTGGTCTCATCCACAGATTTTATAAGCATACTCTCCACTCTGTTATCTAAGTCATTAGAGAACATAGTGACTAGTACCAGTCCCAGAACAGACCCCTATGTGACTTCACTAGATATGTCGTCATGACAGTGAACCATTGATAATGACTCTTTGAGTATGGTCTTTCAACCCATTTTGCACTCACCGTACAGTAATAGACCACATTACCTAATTTCCTTATGAGAATGTCATGTAGGCATGCATCAAAAGCCTTACTAAAATCAAGATATCTCATGTCTACAGCTTCCTACCATCTACTAAGCTAATAACCCTGTGTGACAGGGCATGCTTGCCCCCCACTGGTACTGCAAGGGTTAACTCCAGTCCATGGGCCGAGGAGGCCAAACCCCCTTGGCCCTGCTGGGCATGCTTTGGCTGGAGACCAGGTATAAAAGGGAGCAGCTCAGCTCATTCAGGGTTGACTGCCAAGGAAGGAGGATGAATGCTCTGGGCTCCCACCTGGGAACTGCTGAGGCCCCAGGTGGTGGAAGCTGGAGATGCCAAGACCCAGGTGAACACCCAAACTCCTGTGGATGGCCAAGGAATGACGGAGCTCCTAAGAGCTGGACGGAGCTGCTGAGAGCTGTGGAGAGCTGGCCGAGGAGCCCAAAGACCTCAAAGATGCCAGGACCACTGCACCAGGGAAAGGGTAGGAAGTAGCTCAGGGAGTTTAGTCATTGTGCAGGTTAGTGTCGGCATGTTTTGGATGGATCCCCCCGTTGACCCAATGGCGAGCACACTTGCCACTGCCAGGGTCCTGAGCTAGAACTCGGTGGAGCAGGCAGGTAGTTAGTCCACAATAATTATGTACACATGGTCAACTATTTCCTGCTTCAGTACAAATCATTGTGTCTACATGGCGGGACTTTGCATGTACTAAGTATACAGAATTCTGGACGGGTGTTGCATGGTTACACACATCATGCCTAACATCATGTAAGTAGTGTGAGGTAGAAATTGGCTAGTGCAAGCTAGTGCAAATGAGGAGTATGGGCACTTGTTTGCACTAACTCAATATGGAATGAACGTAGTATCTTTTCAAAGTGGATTTCATGTTAACTGGCCAGTTAGAATGCTTTAAGAATCGTGTCATTTGGAAGCAGGTCATTAATGCACGCAAACTGAAGTTAGTGTGTAATAATCCCCCCTACCTAGACAAGCCCTCATTAGGAGAGTACTACTCCGATTTCTTTTAAAATGAGCTTAATTACATTAAGCACCAATGTAATAGTACATTGTAAATTGCAGTTTGCTATCCATTGGCTTCCTGGTGAGTTAATAATGAATAAGGGCTCACAGTTCTCAAGTGACTCGTGGGAATTTCTTTCCAATGTATCATTTCAAGCACATCGTGTCAAGGCTATAATATGAACAGCTAAATGGGTGAGCAGAAAAATCAGTACAAAGAGCAAGGAACTTGGTTAAAAAAGAAAAAGGTTTGGCAGTTTCAAAGGACCTATATTTAGCATTGTTAGAACGTCATTACACAGCTCACAATGATTCATTAGGTTGACTAGCCCAAAGACTTATCAGAGAAAGAGAAAAATCTCAATGCTGACATCTTAAAAGCTTCTTGGGCCAAAGACAATTAACCCGGAAGAAGTTACAATAGAATGATCAGGCAGGAAACTAGAACAGAATAAATACTCTGACAAGAAAACTGAATGAGATGGGTGAGGTAATGTCTTTTATTGGGCCAGCTTCTGTTGCTGAAAGAGACAAGCTTCTCAGAGCCTCTCAGAGCTCTTCTTCAGGTCTTGTCTCTCTAATATCGTGAAACCAGGATGTTGGACCTCAAGTCTCTATTGCTGTATTTTATTAATTGGTGCAATGGCTGTATTAATTTCAAGCTGTTGTTTTCACTTGATATTAAGTTTAATTTGCATTTGATTTTCCAAGAATAAATAAATAAAAGGAAAGTTGTAACAGTTGCTGTTGGAGCCAAAGGATAGCGATCCCTGGCACATGACAGGGAATAATGCTCTTCTAACACTGTCGCATCATGTGACTGGGGCTCGGGAAAAACGGGTTAGCCTAGTCTGCTAACAGCAACCCTTATGTATGGAGTGATGATAGGAAGAATGAGGCACAGTCTCAAATGATTTCAAGTCTACTTACAGTGAGGATTGCTAACATAACTTGGAGATGGGGCTGTAAGGACAATGCTGGCAACATAAAATGAGATAGTTTTGCATCTATTAATTATAGTTCTATTATTTAAGGCCTGCATTGTCAAACCTGAGGGTCTAATGTTAGGCGCCTAAATCCATATTTAAGCTTCAAAATACAAGTGGCCTGATTTTCAGAAATGTTGGATGCCTGCACCTCGCCCTGCCTTCACTGCCAAGCACCTCCCTGTTCCATAGTGTGAGCGGTGTGTGCTTAATACCAATGAAAACCAGGTAATTTCTTTAGATGTTTAAATATGAATTTAGCTCCTTAACTTCAGGCACCCAAGTTTGAAAATGTTGGCTTAAATATAGCTTTATAAAGAAACAGAAGAACCTATTGCTGTGTTTCTCAGTGTTTTTGTTTTAGTTGTGGCTCAGGAAAGGAACGCCAGCTGTCTTTTAAAGGCAGATAAGGTTATGATGAGTGGCAGTAAACTCTTTCTCGTTCATTTTATAGCATAAGTTAATGTGTCTCTAGTGATGTTAACTGCTTTACACTAAGAATAAGTGCATGCTCATATGATTTGCTTGAGCAGTTTTGTTTTGATTGCTTCAGGCCAAAGATCAATTCTAGCTGAAAACTGATTGAAGGTGAATTCTGCTGTCAGTTGCACCTGTGCAACCTTATTAGGCTCAGCTAGGTTGCAGGGTTGCAACTGAGAGCAGAATATGCCCTTTTAACTGCTTTTCATGTGTTTTAAAGGGAGCATAAAACCCACAGACACTCCCCTCGTATGAGATTTATGCATACACATTTTAATGAACCCAGAGTAATTGTGTTTATATTGGGAGGCCTTTGGTCATGAACACTTTATGCCACTTTCACAACTAATTTTCACAAGTTACACAAAAATATTGGCCATGGTTGTTCTGTGCAAATAATGAAGAACTGCTAGAATCAAGGACCTATTCTTTTAAAGTGATTAGTGATTGGAGGTGTTTCAGTTTTAGGTGTCCAACTTGAGACATGTGACAGATGCCTGATTTTCCGAAGTGCTCACCTTTTCAGGTACCTCATGTTGGGCACTTAAACAATGAAGCATTCTAAAGCGCTCGTCACTTTTTTTAAAATGTAGGCCCATGGGTTCTGTTTCAAAGGCTTTCTACCATGCTGCTGCAGCTCCTGGTACAATAACAGCTGCAAATGGGTTTTACACAGAATGAGCATTTTCAAAGGCGAGTACAACTGCAATTTTTAATGGCTAAATGCAAGTGAGAAATTCTGGACCAGAAAATGCTCTTGTAAGTGTCTGTTCCGGGTAACAAAGGCCACCAATTGCTCTGCATTGGCTCACCAGACCAATCATGTTATACAGATTAGCCAGGAACAAAAAGGTATTCACCTGGCAACAGTTTGTATCAACATGCTCCTACGTCAGGAACTGGCTTAACCATAGGTTCAGAGAGATCGGTGAAACAGGGGACCACAGATCCATTAGATGGAGAAGATCAACATCACAGGAAATACAGGGCACAAGTTAGCTGCTAGATGAACAAGCCACCAATCTTGTAATATGGAAGCCACCACTGACAGAATTATCGGGTACTTATGGAATAAGAGTTGTGGATATGAATGCTACCACCCAGAAAAAGGAGACGATTAAGAGTTTATAGTACAGTCCTTGCTGATCAAAAATAATAAATAATAATAGGGCCCTTTTTCTGACACTAGTGTCTTGTTCTGATGGCAGTGTCACCCATCTCCTTAGTGGCAGCCCCATCTCTGGGACTTGCATGCCAATTTCACTGTGGAGGAGAAATCAGTGACATGGAGTCTGAGTGTTTCATTTTCTTGTTTTATTTAAACATATACACCAGTCCAGGATCAAAAGTGGTCCTAAATAGCATGTGGGACAATCTTTTCTATTGAGAATCTCAGCCCAATGCCGGTATATGGTTCCCAGGGGACAGCTCTGCCTCAAGAATTGACTCTACTCAGAGAGGAAAGCAGAGTGTAAACTCTCTTGCTGCTCACACAGCTTTCTAGAAGCTGTCTTTACTTTGAACTTTGCATAATCCAACACTAACTGAAGTGCAGCATGTTTCCCCAAGACTGAACGTTTGCTTGCAAGCTAAGAGAAAGAACCTCAAATGCTATATGTAACAGTACCACCGGGTGCGGCCTGCGGAAATAATAATAAGGAATGGGAGAAGTTCAGACTTAAGCAAAATGAATACAGAATAATACATAAAGTATAATGTTTGTTAGTATAGTTAAAACTAAAATCCTATGAACTGTTTAATGGCTGTTACATATGGTTTTTGTGGCAGGTTCTTTGGCATCATGTTTTCTGTCCTCAGCTGTCAGACAGCTTGTTCTTTGCACTGCACCATTCTACCAGTCAGGTTTAGCCAGGGCACGGGCCTTCCTACAATTATCCATTCCCTGCCTCCAGTTCATATTTACGTAAAGCTTCTCTGTTGTGGGGTATTTTAAGCTTCATCACCATATCCTGTACCTGGTTGTGTTTTGGGGCAAATAACGACACGTGGTGCAAGGCAGTGGAAGATCAGGCCTAAAATTTGTAGAAAAAGGTGTGGAAAGGCATTTTTCTTTTTGAAATCAAAGTTTGCATTGATACGTAGTGGTTTCAGAATCCTTGCACTTTCTATATGAATGTTCTGAGCTCTCAATATCTCATTTCATTTTTTAGATTTTATGTATTCTTTTTTACAGCATCTACTATGGTACATGGTTTTCAAATAGCTTCAAGCATTTAATATTTAACATGCTGTCTGATTTCCTTCACCTTCTAGTAATATGAAATCCTTTTGTTTATCAGATAAGATTTTTATTCTTGACAAAGAAATTATAAAGAAGGGTAAATATGTCTCTTGCTAATTGAAAAATCATCACTGTAGCGTATAGAAGCGCTTGCATTTTACCACCTATCTATTACTATACTGTGAATGTTCAGTATAAATAATCTAGACCAGCATGCCCTTTTCACACAAAGCGAACGGTGACTGAGGCAGTGCTCCATGAAAGAACTGCCTCATTCACTGAACATCTGTGTAGCAACACACACACACACACATAGTTCATCCTTCCCTCATTAAAGAACTTTGACAAAGGCGGCTAAAAATTGAAATGTATAAATAACCATAGCCATTCCCCACGCTCTACCCTCCCAAGAATGAAGTTGAGGTGCTGCATGGAAGGAATAGCTCCTGAAGGTAAATATTCTAATATCCTTTTATTTTTAACTATTCCTCAATAAAATGGCTGTGTGTCAACTGAAGGTCTTTCTGTTAGGGAATCAAATAGCATCTAGCAACCATTTATTCAGCAGAAATCTGCAAGCACTTCCCATGAGGACCTTATCATGAGATAACTTAGGTTACAATAACTTTATTTTTAATATTTTTAGAAGGCTGAAACCATCCAGCCACATTATCTCTACGTAGGAATTTCCAGAGATGAGGGCCTTTGATTTCCTGCCATACTCCTCTGTGGAAGATATCGGTTTCCATATGTTCTTAGAGCCTGCTGGGCCATGTTTTCCCTCCCAAGCGGACAATACTTATCCACCAGCGCTATGCTTTGTATATGTAATAGCTTAGTTCTTGCAGTTTACTCGCTGGGTTATCTCTGAGTCTGAAGAGAGGGGTGTTATTTCTAGCACTCCTTCTAGGCCGGCATCAACACTTCTGTCACTATCACCGTTACACAGAAACCCAAGTAATAGCTCAGTGCAAAAAAAGAACAAAGAGTGTGCTCCCTTTTGCACATTTCCCACGCCCACACATCTGAGAACATTTAAAAACTAGGACTGCTGGATAATGTCTGGATCACCTAAGGGGCTCATATGTAGTTTTGTGGCGGCAATGTAAAAATGTGGCACTCCAGAATTTTAGGCACGCTCAGACCCACTGCTTTGCCCATAGTCTGATTGTAATAGACAGTAAATATCAAGTGATGATCATGTTAGGGATGGTACTCAGAGTTTGTACATGCTTTAATTACTCTCCAAGCACTCATGAGAATCATGGCTCAGAGCCAATTAAGGGGAAAAAACCGCTTCATTCAAGAGATATAAACTATATGGATCTCTACATACTTCTTGATTGTCACTGTTTGATGTAAAATATCTTCAGTGTTTGAATTCAGTAAGTACCAGGGTATTGCTTACATTCTTCCAATAGCATGTGCTGGAATATCTCTTTCACATCGGGAAATGATTTAGGGATGCTTCAAAAGAAGTTACTTCTGAACCGCTCTTTAAGCTAAATTAGCACAATTATGCATCAGTTTTGCACTAGCTACTCTAAGCAACCATGCCTTCTTATTACTGTGAGCTCTGTCCTCCCTGGACTTCCCTCCTATTGTTTATTACACTCACTTGATCTATCCTGTCTTAAATTAGATTGTAAGTGTTTTTGGGGGCAGGGACCGTCACCTCTGTGGTTGTACAGTGTCTAGGATCATGGGGTGCTGACTGTGAATGGAACCCTTTCACCCTACTGAGATGATAATGTGGTAACTATCCATTGTCCTTAGCAGTCTAACCTTGGCCATCGCTAATACTGTACTTACTGTAGACTAATTGTTCTCAGTGGTAAAGTGCACAGATATAAATTTTCATATTAATATTTAATAAACTGCAAAAATTTAATTATGTAATGAAAAATACTTGGTAAGGCTGCTTTAATGTCAGATTAACATAATTCAATATTATACAAGGTTTTCTTATTTCATAGGACATATATATTTCAAACCTACCTCATTGAAGTCAGTGGGAGTTTTGCCCTGACTTCAGGAGCAACTGGACCAGGTCTAGAATGACTGTGCTAATTCAGATACAAAGCTTAGGGACTTTCAAAGGTAGGCCACTCTGTTATATATGAAATTACAGTCTGTAAACTGGAACTGAATACTATGGAACAGCATTACCATTGTGACTCAGTTTTGTGACTTTGAGATCAAGAAATGAAAAGTGCTATATAGGTGTGTGTTTGTTTTTTTCTTATTTTCTTTTTACAGTGACATTTCCTGGTCCTTCATTGTATTTGTGAAAGATTGCTGTTCGAGTAGAGCAAATTATGTGAACTTACACTCTCACCAAACATGGTGTCAGGTGGACGCTGGTAAATGTGTTGGTAAGTTGATGACTGGATACGATAGCCATGTTCTCCTCTGTGTTTTTGGGAGAGGTGCATAATTCACTTGACCTAAATAAAAACTGCAAGTTGATGTTGCAAACGAGCTGTATGCATATTGCGTAGTGCTCTTCTATCCATCTCAGGTACTAATATGGCTCCTATTAGCATAATATCTGAACACCTCATAGTCTTTAATGGATTTATCCCCCAGCACCCCTGTGAGGTAGGGAAGTACTATTACCCTCATTTTACAGAAAGGGAACTGGAAATCAGAGTGGCTAAAAGACCTGTGCAAGATCACACAGGAAGTCTGCGGCAGTTCAGGGAATCAAACCCAGGTTTTTAATATCCTAGACTACCACCCTTAACCCTTGGATCATCCTTCCTCTTCTATAAAGCTTCTTGCTATTACACAAACGGTACATCAATGTATTTGTGCAGAATAACTGTTCTGTAGTCGTCGACCCTGCATGCATCTCCCTTTGGTAACACTTATACTCACCTTAAAAAGTACATTGATATAAACTGTTGTGCATAGGGGCTGAGGGCAGTATATGGCCCTACACCGGCACCTAAATAAATAACAAGTAGTAGGAAAAATCTTCTAATTGGTCATCATTTAAGTAGCTCCACTGATAATAGGGATTATATATAAAGATATGGGGGAAGAGATAAAGCAGAATGAAAAGCAATATAATGCATTTACCTTATGTGATTTGTGCACTCACTTTCTTGTTAAGAAATGACTCTGTGTGTGTGTGTGGGGGGGGGGAGAGGGCTACAATGATTTAATTATCCATTGTATGATAATTTAGACTGTGATAGCACCCAAAATGTAGAATCTTTCCAAAATGGAGAAGGACATAGGACAGAGAGCATACGATCCTTATCTGATTCCTGTTACTTTTCAGATTTCATGCTGTACATCAGAAAACAATCACAATACTCCTGAGAATTAACAAGTAATGGAAGAAGTGAAGCACTGACCAGGACTTGTTTTGAAAACTGGAGAAAATCACTTTTATCGACGACACTTTCCAAGTATGTATATTTTAAAGAATGGGCTGGTCAGCTGTTATTGTTTAAAAGAGGAAGCAGTCTCTAGCTCTTGGATTTCTAAGTTGCTTATCTTGCTGAGATGAACATCCAGGTGAGTCTGTAGCAGCTTAGTCTATCTACACCCTGCAGTCACTTTTGAACCTTGAAATTTGTATTGGGAAGTGATGGGGAAGTGAAATTTACTTTTCTGGGCTGACATTCAATAAAAGAATATAGTCCAATAATGGATGAAATCATGCCAGAAATGAGATGGAGACACAATTCCTTATTTCCTACAGAAAATGCCTCTCTATTCAGCCCATCAGTCTTGCAATTTCTGTTTCTAGTGGTCCATTTTTTTTTTACTTTGTCCAAATTCAAACATTTCCTTTCTTTTTAGTTTTCATTTAAAAAGAAAACTGTTTGGGGGAAAAAAAGTCTATTTCTGGAATGAGACTGTATAAAAGCATTAACCTGGGCCCCTCTGAGCAAGGAAATTGGTTCAGAACTTGAGGGTAAATTATAGCAGCTTTGCAGAGAAAGGGGACAATCAAAGCAGAACAAATAATTAATGTTTTTGGTTGAGTGCCTGAACTGAAAAATCTGAAAAAACAAATCAGTGAAGTTCAAACCCAAACTACATTTTTTTGGTTTTGCTTGGTGAAATGAAAAAAAAATAAAACACCCTCAAAAAATGATTTTGGGTCAAACAAAATATTTTGTTCACTCCAAAATAACATTTTTCAGTTTTGCATTTTGTTTTATGTCATTTTTGGGTGCATTTTCCCCTTTTGTAAATAAAAGCTACATTTCTAAAGAAACAGCTTCAAAATGAAAAGTTGACACATTTCATTTCAAAATGACAGAAATGAAACAGTTTGTATTTTTAATTTTTTTCTATTTTTGGGGGTCAAAATTATTCACTAAATTCTCCCAAATTTGTGAGTAGTTTTGGTGCCCCCAAACATGCAATTTTTTGGTGAGTTTACTATTTGATGAAAATTTTTTTGCCTAACACTAGAGACAATGAATATAGATCACTTCAGGTCAGACCATTTTCTGACTTTCACCAGAGAGAATAACACCTAGGTTATCAAAGTACAAAAGAATATAGGGACCCACTGGACACCACAGCAAATGAAAGATGTTGGAATGATGGTGATGAGAATGGGCCAAAATCTGCCCTCAGTTACAATACCACATACTTGGGTGAGTGTAATCTAGGGCTACAGCTGCAAGTGTTGTAACTCATTATACACTATGGCTTTCTGTCATCCTTTAGTGGCTATTCTGTGTAGAGGGTTTGGGAGTCTGCTACAACCTTTGAGCTAAGAAATATGTATTTTTAAGTCAGATAGTACAGACATATGCTTTTAGATCCAGGTGTCCTGGAATTTGATTCCAAAGACACCAACCCACCCAGGAACATCTTGTTAAAATTGAAAAAATATATTAATGAAAATCTGCACTATATCTGACTTGTGATGTGAGGTAGCCAGCTTTGTGATCCTTTGTGTTTATCTGCAAACATGGGATAAATGGTTTGTGTTTGGGCGAATGTTCCATTCAATTGTTTCTGTTTAAAGAGATATCAGCTTTTGTATAAATACCTCTATTCATACTTGACTTTGTTGTTTACTGTTTGTTATTCATCTTTTCAAAATACTTCAGCCATCCAATTGGGTAATCAACCCCATGCAACTTGGGTAATCAACCTCAAATAGATTTATATATCTCAATTCACAGGTAATCAGTAATTTGTTTGAACAGACGGCTCAGTGAATAATTATAAATAATGAACAAAAAAGGAGGAAAATCATTGGTCACAAACAGAAAAAACTTCTCAATCAATAGTTGGCCCAACTCTACTGTGAGAAGAATTTGGAATTTTAAATGGACTTACTGCTTCTGGGAAGAGGGTAATCAAAGGAGTAAATATGGTCCTCAAATTTATTTAACCTAAAGATCCAAAATATTTATTCTGGGAGATCTTACCTTCCTAATAGATATGCACAAATCATAAAACATGGATAAAGTATGAGCACTCAGATACCTCTGCAGTGAGCACTAAAGAAAAAATAAGACTGATGCTGATAGATAATGAGAGCAACTTAAAAGTTAAGAATTAAATTTTACAGAACTGGAAATGAATGAAAGATGTTGGTGCTATGAGTGATGTCGCTAACATGGACAAGGTTGAATACATTTAATAAGATAGAGGCTGACCTTTGGGAAATACAGTATCTGACTAATTTTGGAGTTAATAAGGAATGTTTACAGTTTTATGTGTTGGAATGCAATAGACTACTGTGTTGATGAGAGCACAAGAACTGAATTACCCAGCACCCCCAACCCCCCCCCCCATTTCTTGCAAATAGATACATATAGAATAATAAACCATTTAGAATGGCAGAGATGATAGGTCTCCTGGACTGGCCTGGAGGCTTCCAATTTTTGACCCTTTATCCCTGTGCTCCTGATTTTATCTCCTATTTGGGGGTGAGTGGTCTGGGCAGTAGTGTGGCTGTGGTTCTCTAGGCTATACCTCTGTGGCTAGGGTCCTGGAGGCATGTTCTAGGTCCCGTACAGGTCCTACCTAGAGCATAGCCCCCAACCTTCCCATAGCCATTAGAGATATAGCTAGAGTATTAAGCAGTGAAGTGAATAGAGTGGTACTGTGTAATCTGCCATTCTAGCTATATCTCTATGACCAAAGGTGTGTTGGGGACAACACTATCGGCAGGGTCTCTACAGTTAGGAAGCACATTGTAGATGGATAAGGAGAAACTGGAGGGAGCCAGAGTCAGAGGGGGCAGGTATGGGAAGATACTTTCCGAGAGAAGAGGGAGTCAGCCAGAGTCTGCAGAAGATCTTGAGAGAGAGAGAAATGGAGAGTTAATGCAAGTGAGATGGTATATGTTTATCTGATATGCAAATCAGGGCATTATGTCATTTGCATAAAGTGTCCAAACTTCTGAACCTGCAGACTTAGCAGGCCTGGAAGTTATCAGTTTTAGAAGTCAGTTGGGACTGTGCCAGCTGATATCAGGGGCAGCAGTTGGGCCACGTGACTCACAGAAGATCTCGTTGCTGGCAGCTTGCAAATGGAGCTGGCAACCAGAGACCGAGAGTGCCAACAGGGCCCATGGCAGCGAGGAACACTTGTGCCCATTGTGATTAGAATGAGGTGTGGAAGACATGTCCCCCAGCACCCTGGTTACAACTTGGTCTGTTCTGTCTCCCCTTCCATAGGAATAGTACGGGGATTACTGCAGTTCTAGGGCAACAGCTGCAGGCTCATCATTGAGAGAGTTGTCATATGTGAAGAGTTGGTGGAGGGGAGAAGTAGGGTTCTTATTGGTGCAGGCCCCTCCACCAACTTTTCCCCTCCAGAGTAGCTCTGTACCACCCGCCAATGTGGTTGGTGCAGATTCCCTGTACATCCTGGTCGCAATGGACCTGAGTCTCCCAAGGATCTAGTGGCATTATGCACAGTTAACATATACAGAGGTATTGGGAGGCTATTTTGCCATTGAAAACCAGGTATCTAAGTCAGGATTTGGCCCTCAGTTTGTCTGACGTCCTTAAGAAACAGTAAAAAAGAACAATCTAAGAGACCCTAGAACCAAGTTTCTAAATTTCCCATGCCATCTCATACATATGGATGTGTGTGTGTGTGTAATATATGTGCACACATATACATGAGTATGTGTTTATTATGTTCACACACATATGGCAATACTAATCAAGGCTTTTTAACTTGTACAAAAAAGCCAGGTTAGCATTAGTGGTAAGCCATATAAATGTGTGATATATACAACAAGAGCCAAGTTAAAAAAAGCATCAGCCATTTAAATGGCCAAGTTAAATAAGAAACAATTGGAGCTAACTTGTCCCTCAAGGCATTTATAAGACGACACTTGGGAGCTCTTGGAAGCTAAGTTAATACTAATTCTGTTTTATTAAACTTGGCCATTTGAAGGGCTGGCCATTTGAAGGGCTAACCCTTCAGCAACTTGGCTCTTATTGCAGATATCACACCTTTATATGACTGTTCTTCCCCGCTTAACTTCGCTCTTTTAGTGGACATCGAATGGGTTTTATCAGATATGATTTATATTATTCAGGCCAATTATTGTAAAAGACAAAAACAAAAGCTCCAAAGGACAAAGTGTGCTGGCATAAAGTATAATTGGACTGAATTGGACCTGTTTACATTCTTTTTGGTTTAGCTCAGCCTTCACATGTTAAATTGTAATAATCTATGTTTTCTCCTGCCAGCTTGGCTAAAGCCTCCAAAGAATTTCTCTAGAGCTAGCTTGGTGGAACCATCTGTCATCTTGCTCCAGATACATACACACTGCTAACAAGAGAGGTTTCCTTCCGGTCTGGGCAGACAGACACTTAGCCAAAGCATTGCTATCCTGGCTCCACAAGGAGAAACATGAATGCTGGCTGTAACATGCTGGAGGCAGGAAGAATTTAGAAAGAAAGCAGAGTTGTTTTAAAAAACCCCAAATTTCTGCTCAAATTGTTGCTACTAGGGGCTTTGGGACCAAAATTCTCCTCCCCCTCTCAACCATGCAGATTTAAATACACACACAGAGTGGGGTCCTATGACATAAGTCAGCAAAATAAAGACCAATGGATTAACCAGGATTTTACTCTGTAGGCGATCACACACACTAACTAAGTGCTCAGAAGCATGGTGATGAATGTAGGTATACATGCTTAGACAGATTAGATGGAAAGAACTAAAACCGACTTTCCTATGGTGCATAGTCACATGCCATCTAGTGACCTAGCAAGGAATTCTAACATATGCGATAATATCTACATTAGGGACTGAATTTGGAGGTGATATGAGTTACAAACCAGAAAGTGGGTTTCACGATTGTCTAACAGAGTCTAGAAGAACTAGGGCGGGGTAATTCACATGTGGATGAGTGGGAAAGAGGTGTGGAGCAAGAGAGGCGGCTAGGAGGTGGGTGTGAGATAATGTAAATTAAAGTAACCTCTCATTCCTTCTTCCAGCTTCTTTCAGTAACTTAGGGCTTGTTTGCCTCTAATATAGACAACTCACACAACCTTACCCAAGGCAACATGAGTTTCTATTAACCTGCTGCTTAACTATTTTTGTGGAATTTCCGGTAAGATTTCATTTCTCAGATCACATAACTATGCAACAAGTGTCTAATAATATGGAAAATGCTGTCTGCACAAATATTGCAGTTCAATGTGGTAATTATCATTGAAGTTACCAAGTAATGTAAAGATAAATCACACCGTACAGTTTTATTAATTCAAATCCGCCTTTTCTTATTCTCTCTCTTTTCCCCTTCTCCCCCGAAGCAAAGGAAAATTTACTGTTTCCATAACTAGGCTTTTGTGGACAACAGGCCTACTTCTTGCAAACAGGCACCCCTTCCTTTTGCTGACAGTATCAGGTGATTGAATATAAAGGTCGGTATTTCAAAGTCTCTATGTTCCCTGTGCCATTCTGCTAGGATGCACAAGAACATATTCATAGGCAGAAAAAATGACATAAATACCCTGTTATTACAATGTCAGCCAAATGTAATTAAAAGTAAATAGGTATTTATATTCTTTAGGGAAATAAAGAGATGTGGGCAATTACAGATCTGTTAGTCTGACATCAGTAGTATACAAGGCTTTAGAACAAATTGTGAAGGAAAGAATAATTAAATTCATGGAGGTAAACAGGATGTAATGCAACATGGGTTTACAAAAGGTAGATCAGACTAACCTGATTTCCTGCTTTGAGATATAACTGACATTTTAGATAAGAGAAGTGCAGTCGATCTAATATATTTGGACTTCAATAAAGCATTTTATATGGTATCACATGGGAAATTATTAGCTAGATTAGAGAAGATGGGAATCGGCACAAGAACTGTAAAGTGGATAAGGAACTGGCTAAAGGGGAGAAGGCAACAGGTGGTGTTGAAAGGTGAATTATAGGACTGGAAGGAAGCTACTGGTGAAGTTCATCAAGGATCAGGCTAGGGACTGATCTTATTCAATATTTTTATTAATGACCTTGGCACAGAAGCAGGAATGTGCTAATGAAATTTGCTGATGATACCAAGTTGGGAGGCATTGTCAATAAACAGGAGACTTGGAATACTGGAAGATGGGAGTGACAAAAATGGGATGAAATTCAATAGTAAAAAGTGCAAGCTCATGCATTTAGGGTCTACTAATAAAATATTTTTGCTACAAGTTGGGGGCTCATCAGTTGGAAGTCACAGAGAATAATAGAAATGTTTAACGGTATGTCTTTAATCTGAAAGATATGAAGGTGTTTTTGAAAGCACTGAACTTTTTTAACATGGTCTGTACAAGATCCTCATCCTGCGTCTATTGAAGCCCATGGAAGTATTATCCACTGGGGTCCCCTTTATAGATAAAATGCTATTGAAATGCTTTCTGCTGTGTGGGGTGGGAGGAGACTGTGTTATGGTGAAGCAAAACGACTTTTCTCCCTGTGTTTCCATAAAGCAATGCTCTGTGGCATCTCTGCCCATTGCAGTAAAGAAGGCCAAGACAAGGCCAGGCTTAGAGTGGGCTTGTCCAGTAGGTCAGTATTGAATGTAAGAATCACATGCTCATTTTGACTCTAAGACTTTCAGTGAGGTGGGGTTTTCATCGCCGTAGTAAATATAGAACTTTTAGTAGAATCTGATACAGTTTGGCAAAGAGCGCTAAAAGGGGTAATAGGTGCAGTCTGTATTGATGTTGTTTAAAGCTAAATATTAAACTAAGGAAGGTCTAGTTTTAAACTGCACCATCGTACCATGCATCTTTCTGATGCAATTTTCCAGGTCTCCAAAGAACAAACTGTACTGAGAAGCAATAACCTTCACATGTTGGGCTCTAACATGTAATGTTTCTTTTGTCCTCCTCTCAGATTGTATGTGTGTTGGAGTCCAATGGGGCCCTCTGGACTTAGGAGCTGACTAGATCTATCCCGGATCTTAGTCGCTCTGCTCCAACGATACCTCAGTGCAAATGTTGGGGTTTTCACATTTCACTGTAAATATTTCACACAATCCTACTAATTTCAGAATCTTGGCTTGGTACATTGTTAATAATATATATATATATATAGGACAAACTACTATAGTTTACTATGACAGAGTAGATGCAGTATAATTGTAACTGTATTACTTAAAATACTAGACAGATCAGAGGTAATGTGTAAGGCACACATTAGTAAGTGGGTTTAAATGCATAGATTCCGAAATTTTTAAGGTCAGAAGGAACCATTATGATCATCTAGTATGATGTCCTGCATAGCTAGGGCCCTACCAAATTCAGGGTCCATTCTGATAAATTTCACGGCCAGAGGGTTTTAAAATTGGTCAATTTCACGTTTTCAGATGTTTGCATCTGAAATTTCATGGTGTTGTAACTATGGGGGTCTGGACCCAAAAGGGAATCATGCGGGGAGGGTCACAAAGCTGACATGGGGGGAGGGCGGGTCATGGGATTGCCACCCTCACGTCTGTGCTGCCTTCAGAGCTGGGCTGCATGGCCATGGAGCTTCCTGCAGCCAGAGGAGGCATTTGGAGGTGGGTCTGATCTCTCCCAGAGAGTGGATGTGCAGAGGAAGAGGAAGTCCTATCTCTTCCCAGCCCAGCAGATAGCAGCTGGAGCCTGATGAATGGTAGGAGCCCCAGGCTGGGGCACCCTCCGCCATGCCCCTTCAATAGCTAGATTTCATGTTGGAGGTCTGATTTCACGGTCCATGACATGTTTTTCAGGGCTGTGAGTTTGGTAGGGCCCTATGCATGACATAGCCCATGGAACCTCATCCAGTAATTCTTGCACCAAGAACATAACTTCCGGTTGAGCTAGAGCATCTTTTAGAAACATAACCACTTTTAATTTAAATATTTCAAGTGCTGGAGAACGCACCGTGTTCCTAGGTAAGTTGTTCCAGTGGTTAATTAAAATGTATGTCAATAGCTAAAAAGGAGTCTGGGTCTGATTGTTCTAAGAGAGTTCAAGGTCTCAATTCGACAGATAAATCTATGCAGTCAGAGGCTTATTCCCCTGGGCAGTGCCCAGCAATGAACATGAACCTCCATGCAGAGGAAAGGATCCACCTGCAAAGATGCAACTGCAACATTGGGACGTAATTAAGTGAAAGGGAGTTTGATTTAGTGTAAGTAACAGGCTGAGAGGGCCAGAAGAAGGTGTAAGTTACACCTCTTTAGCCTCTGTTGTGAATGTGGCCTTATACGTGCAAGCTATAGTTGCAGTGATTGTACTACACCAATGTATGATGACACAATAAAAATAGAAAAATATATTGTTAAATAATTTTGCTAAGCCCATCATTGTAGTGACTTGGAGCGTGACATAAATTCAGTTCGATAGCACATTAGAAGAAGCTATTTAAAGTAGAGAACAAAAGCCATCTCCCTCCCTGTATCATACCAATCCATCAGGCTAATGATGGACTGAAGACATAGAATATCAGGGTTGGAAGGGACATTAGGAGGTCATCTAGTCCAACTCCCTGCTGAAAGCAGGACTAATCCCAATTTTTGCCCCAGATCCCTAAATGGCCCCCTTTAGGATAAGCTCACAACCCTTGGTTGAGGAGGCCAGTGCTCAAACCATTGAGCTATCCCTCCCCCATAAAGGACATGGGCCCTGTGTCCTGCTCTTCAGCTCAATAAATCTCAGTTTTGCTTCAAAACAGAAAACTTGACTGAAATAATTATTCAGAGGAACGAAAGTTAGAAAATCTTTCCATGTACAGCAGGGTATGGCTTGGAGGGGTGTGGGGGGAAAAGAGATAAATAATTTCCTTGAGCTTCTTTACAGTTTACTAAAGGCTGACTGCCCCTTTGATCATTCGAAGTGCATATCTTTTATCTGAACTCAGTCCTCATATCAGCACAGTTTATCTGATAAGAAAAAAACTGTTTTCAACTGTTGAGTTGTAATGATGGGGTTCTTTAATAAAATTGAATGGCACACCCTATCTGATTTCTACCTGGATTTGTTATCTTTCATTACAGTCATAGCAGGTAACATTAATTTTGAATATCTGATGAGAAGCCTTGGAGTTATATAATCAACCTCTTTTGGGGCTTTACATTTCTAAGCAAAAGAGAATTGAACCTGCAAAGGAAAAGAGAGTTGAACCTGGTTTCCCAAGTTCCAGGCCAGTGTGCTAGCCCCTGAACCATCTTTCCTCTTCCCTAAAATTCAGGTACCCATCTGAAGGGGTTCAAAAGTGAGTTTTTTCCTGCCTGTATCTTTAAGGGTAAATATAATTGATGATGCATTTAATACAATCATAGAAATGTAAGACTGAAAGGGACCTCAATTAGACATCTAGTCCAGTCCCCTGTTCTGAGACATGACTAAGTATTATCTAGATAATCCCTGACAAAAGTTTGTCTCACTCATTTTTAAAAACCTTCTGTGACAGAGATTCCTCAGCCTCTCTGGGCAATATGAATCACCCTTACAGTTAGGAACTTTTTCCTAATGTCTAACCTAAATCTCCCTGGCTGCAATTTAAGCCCATTGCTTCTTGTTCTGTCCTCAGGGGTTGAGGAAAACCCTTCTCTTTATTACATCCTTTTACGTTCTTGAAGACAGTTATCATGTCCCCCCTCAGTCTTCTCTTCTCTAGACTAAACAAACCCATTTTTTTTCAATATTTCCTTGCAGGTCATGTTTTCTAGACCTTTAATCATTTTTGCTGCTCTCCTCTGGACTTTCTCCAATTTGTACACATCTTTCCCGAAGTGTGGTGCCCAGAACTGGACACAATATTCCAGCTGCCGCCCTATCAGTGCTGACTAAAGTGGAAGAATTACTTCTCGTGTCTTGCTTAGAACACTCCTGCTAATACATTTCAGAATGATGTTTGCTTGTTTTGCAACAGTAATACATTGGTGACGCATATTTAGTTTGTGATTCAGTACAATCCCAAGATAAGTTTTCTGCAGTACTCCTTCCTAGGCAGTTATTTCCCATTTTGTATTTGTGCAATTCATTATTCCTTCTTAACTGTAGTACTTTGCATTTTGTCCTTATGAATTCCATCCTATTTACTTCAGACCATTTCTCCAGTTTGTCAAGAACATTTTGAATTCTAATTCTGTCCTCCAAAGCACTTGCAACCCCTCCCAGCTTGGTATCGTCCGCAAACTTTATAAGTGTACATTTTATGCCATTATCCAAATCATTTATGAAGATATCGAATAGTACTGTACCCAGGACAGATCCCTATGGGACCCCACTCAATATGCCCTTTTAGCTCAATTATGGCTCCTTGATAACTACTCTCTGAGTACGGTTTTCCAGCCAGTTGTGCACGCACCTTATGATAGATTTCTCTGGGCAATATTTCTCTAGTTTGTTTATGAGAGTCATGTGAAACGGTATCAAAAGCCTCACTAAAGTTGAGATATAGTGCATTTACCACTTCCCCCCCACCCACAAGGCTTGTTACCCTGTCAAAGAAAGATATTAGGTTGGTTTGACGTGATTGGTTCTTGACAAATCCATGTTAACTGTTACTTATTACCTTATTTTCTTCTATATGCTTACAAATCAATTGATTATTTGCTCCATTATCTTTCTGGATGCTAAAGTTAAGCTGACTGGTCTATAATTCCCTGGGTTGCCCTTATTCCTCTTTTTATAGATACTGTATTTGCCTTTTCCCAGTCCTCTGGTTTCTCTCCTGTCCTCTATGAGTTCTCAAAATTAATTGCTAATGGCTCAGAGATCTCTTCAGGCAGTTCCTTAAGTATTCTAGGATATATCAGGCCCTGCAGACTTAAAGACATCTAACTTGTCTAAGTAATTTGTAATTTATTCTTTTTCTATTTTAGCTTCAGATCCTACCCCATTTATAAGGATGTTCACTATGCTAGTTGTCCAATCACTGCTAACTTTTTAGGTGAAAAATGACACAAGAAAGTTATTTAACACTTTGACCATTGCTGCTTTTTATGTTATTGTTTTTCCTGCCTCACTGAGTAAAAGACCTACTCTATCCTTGTTCCTCCTCTTACTTCTCATGCATTTGTAAAATACTTTCTTGTTACCCTTTATATCCCTAGCTCATTTAATCTCATTTTGTGCCTTGGCCTTTCTAATTTGGTCCCTAAATCCTTGTGTTGTTTTGTGTGTGTGTGTGTTCATCCTTTGTAATTTTGACCTAGTTTCCACTTTTTATATGACTCTTTTTTTTGAGTTTCAGATCATTGAAGATCACCTGGTTAAGACACGGTGGCCTCTCACCATACGTCGTATCTTTCCTATGCTTTTGGGATAGTCTGTTCTTGTGCCCTTAATATGTTGCTTTAAAATACGTCCAACTCTCCTGAACTCTTTTTTTCCCTTAGACTTGCTTCCTATGGGATCTTATGTACCAATTCTCTGAGTTTGCTAAAGTCTGTCTTTTGAAGTCCATTGTCTTTATTCTGCTGTTTTCCCTCCTACCATTCCTTAGAATCATGACTCTGTCATTTCATGATCACTTTCACCCAAGCTGCCTTCCACTCTCAGATTCGCTACTAGTTCCTCCCTGTTTGTCAGAACCAAATCCCGAATGGCCTCACCCCTAGTCACTTTCTCCACTGCCTGCAATAAAAAGTTGTCTTGAATCATAGGCACTGACTCTATGGGTGCTTCGGGGCTGGAGCACCCATGGAGAAAAAATGGTGGGTGCTGAGCACCCACTGGCAATCCCCCTATCAGCTCCCCCATCCCAGCGCCTCCCACCCGCTGGTGGGCCCTGCAGATCAGCGCTTCCCCCTCCCCCCCGGTGCCTACCACTACCGCAATCAGTTGTTTTGTGGCATTCAGGAGGCTCAGGAGGAGAGGGCGGAGGTGCAAGGATGCGGTGCATTCGGGGGAGGGGGCGAGACTGGGTGGGAAGAAGTGGGGAGGGGTGGAGCAGGGGCAGGAAGAGGTGGGATGGTGGTGGGATCTTGGGGGAAGGAGCGGAGTCGGGGCAGGTCCTGGGGCATAGCTGGGGGGGGTTGAGCAACCCCAGCACTTTGGAAAGTCGGTGCCTGTGTCTTGAATACATTCCAAGAAAATATTGGATAATCTTTGCCATGCTGTATTATTTTCCCAACAGATGTCTGGATAGTTGAAGGCCCCTATTACCACCAAGTCCTGTGTTTTGGATTATTTTGTTAGTTATTTAAAACCACATCCACCTCTTCTTCCTGGTTAAGTGGTCTATGGTAGCCACCTACCATGACATCACCCTTGCTTTTTAGCCCTTTATCCTTATCCAGAGACTTTCAACAGGTCTGCCTCCCACTTCTATCTCAATCTCAGTGCAAGTGTATACATCTTTGATATACAAGGCAACAACTTCTTCCTTTTTCCCTGTCTGTCTTTCCTGAACAAGCTGTGCCCTTCTAAACCAATAGTCCAGTCATGAGAATTATCCCACCAAGTTTCTATGACAATTATGTCGTAATTGTGATTATTCACTATTATTTATAGTACTTCCTGTTTATTCCTCATAATTCTTGCATTGCATGCAGATATCTAAGATATTCATTTGATTTCACTTCTGTATTCCCTCTTGTCTCTCCTTTGCCCCTTTTGTGATTGCTCGTGTTCTCCCCAGATTCTGACTTTTCATCCAGGTCTCCATGTTTTGCATTTACATGTGGGTTTTTATCTCCTGCCCCTGTCGAGCCCAGTTTAAAGCCTGCCTCACTAGGTTAGCCAGTCTGTATCCAAAGATACTTTTCTCTTTTCTTGACAGATGGACCCTATCTCTGCTCAGCAGTCCTTCTTCTCTGAACAGGATCCCTCGGTCGAGGATGCTGAAGCCTTACTGGTGACACCAGTCTCACAGCAATGTATTTGCATGTCTCTGCTTGGGCCCCTACTCTTGAACAGAAGGATCAATCAGTACAACACCTGCCCCTCACCCCCAACTCCTTCACCCTTACTCTCAGAGCCCTGTAGTCACTTCTGATCTGCTCAGGATCATACCTCACTGTATCATTAGTGCCCACGTGGATAGTAGTCAGAGGGCCAGATGAATCTTAGCAATCCTTCTGTAATGTCTCAGACATGGACCCCTGGCAGGCAGCACGCCTTCTGATATGCCATGTCAGGCTTGAAGATAGACGTTTCCATCTCCCTAAGAAGGCAGTCATCGACCACTACCACTTTTCATTTCATCTTGGGAGTGGTGAGGATTGCAGCCACAGCCATGGGGGTACATGGCTTCTCCTCCTTCACCTTTGTGGGAGATTCCTCATCCCTCGTTGCCAGGGCAGCATACCCTTTCATTCCCTGATACATTAATTAACTTGATTATCAATAAAAATCCAACAAAATCCTCTAACTAGCATATAAATGGCACTAAGTTAACCCCCCCCTCGGCCTTTTAAAGAAAGAAAAGGAGTACTTGTGGCACCTTAGAGACTAACCAATTTATTTGAGCATGAGCTTTCGTGAGCTACAGCTCACTTCATCGGATGCATACTGTGGAAAGTACAGAAGATCTTTTTATACACACAAACCATGAAAAAATGGGTGTTTACCACTACAAAAGGTTTTCTCTCCCCCCACCCCACTCTCCTGCTGGTAATAGCTTATCTAAAGTGATCACTCTCCTTACAATGTGTATGATAATCAAGTTGGGCCATTTCCAGCACAAATCCAGGTTCTCTTCCCCCCCTCCACACACACAAACCCATGGGGAGAAAACCTGGATTTGTGCTGGAAATGGCCCAACTTGATTATCATATACATTGTAAGGAGAGTGATCACTTTAGATAAGCTATTACCAGCAGGAGAGTGGGGTGGGGGGAGAGAAAACCTTTTGTAGTGGTAAACACCCATTTTTTCATGGTTTGTGTGTATAAAAAGATCTTCTGTACTTTCCACAGTATGCATCCGATGAAGTGAGCTGTAGCTCACGAAAGCTTATGCTCAAATAAATTGGTTAGTCTCTAAGGTGCCACAAGTACTCCTTTTCTTTTTGCGAATACAGACTAACACGGCTGTTACTCTGAAACCTTAAAGTTAACAATATGTCAAAGGTACCAACACTTGGGAAGGCTAAATTTTATCCACTGAGAGAGAAAACATTTGAATTAAAGTGAAGAAGTTTCATTTATCATGGTTATGCAACTTCATTTATGATTAACAGAGTGAATCAGGGCTGTCTTAGGTCTCTGAGGCAACATTAAGGAAAAATGAAAGGGCCTGGTCCTGCATTCTTTGCCCACACTAAAGCCAGTGGGAGTTTTGAATGTGTAAGGAGTGTAGGATTGTGCACTGTAGCAGGGTGATCTGTCCCCTTTAAAAGGCAGTGAGGATTGGCACCAGCCAAACCCCCTTCCAGGACTTCTGGAGCAGATGCTGGGAAAGAGAAGTAGTTCCTGGGTAATTAGACTCTGAGGAAAATGTGAGGGTCTGCAGGGAGGAGCTTTGGGGTTCCAACCAGGACAATGTCTGGGAAAGAGGGGAGTTTAAATTAACTGCCTCTTCCTCCCTACCTTGTCAGCGTTCTCCCTCCATTAGTTGTAAAGTATTGAATTAGTTGATTTTATAGTTTAAGATTCTTAAAATGTTTTTTGCATATGTATGTTGACACGATGCTGTATATTACAGATGGCAAATATAAATTTATAGTATTTATTTATCTTTTTGTATAGTCATATTTGTACTGAAAAGCAAAAATACTTCAATAAAAATGTTTGATAAAGGTGATATCGGTAACCCATTGTAAGGGAAGAGGAAGTGAGGTGTGGGAGCTCATTTTAAAAATGTATGTCAGGTTTTCTACAATTTGATGATTCAGCATATCTGATACAATTAAATTACAGCTATAAACTGTGAGATAACACTAAGGTTGTGTGGGATGGTAACACTAGGTATAAAATGAATTATGTTCCTCATGGTCAAGTGCATCTGAGACATATAAATCTATATAAGGTAGTGAGTCCTTGGAGAAATAAGGGAGTGTATCCATGAACTTCATGTTCTCAGAAAAAGCCTTTGGGCTCTGCTTTTGCCTAGAGTTGAACCAACATGACTAAGAACAGGATTTGGTTCATAATGTTCAATAGCAAGATGATAATTTATACTAAAATGACTAATAAACAGAAGACACACTACACAATCTTCCTTGAAGTAAATGGGAGTTTTCCGGTCAATGTTGTCCACTTTTGCAATTTTATCTCAAGCCTTGCAATATTTGGTGCTTTTTCTTAAAGCCACAGCTCCTGGAATCCTGTGATTATATGAGGATCTCAGATTTCTTTTTTAAAGCAAATTTCTATTCCTCATGATTGCTGAGAAAAGTGTGAAAATATGAACCCTAAATCCTCAAAGCTCAGAAGGCAAATAAAACCCACCCTCAAATTTATTATTCACAAAGTGTTATGATTTTAAAGCAATCCCATTACTTTTTTGGGGCCTGACTTGTGATTTTCAAGTGCTGAGGGTTGACAATATTGCATTTTATTAATGGGTGTTGGATCAAGGCCATAGACAGCAAAATTAGCTATGCATAGTCTCTGTGTTGTCTATCTATGTATTCATAGCCTTCAATGTCCTCAGTGAATTTTACTTATGGTCCTTCTGAAGATCCTCTGTAGATGCTTCTGTGCAAAGAGATTGGGTTGGGTAAAGCTTGTTAAAGTCGCATGATTCATTTTAAAACAACATTCTAACAATATATTTACTAGAGTCTGGAATATTTAAGGCATTGATTGCCCAAACTCTCATGAGATTTTGTTTAGAAGTGCCCTGTGGGAGGAAAATTCACAATCTTATGGAACTGTAATTGTTGTATGGGCGGTATTTCTCTCCCCCGGTCCGGCCCCTGAACGAGCAGGGAGTTAAGCTTCCAGGTGCTGTGGATCATGGGGGATCCTCAAGAAACACGTGGCATTTGTGCAATACCCCCATTCCTATTTGCCCTGCCCTGTCCTCAGGCATGGATACCTAACCCAGAATCCTGGGGGAGCAGTGTGGTATTGTGGAGGCAGCCCCTATTTCTGAAGGGGAAGATTAGCTTGCAGAGAGGATCCTCTTTGTGTGGTTCTGGGCCAGGCGTGATCTGGCTGTATGTTATTAATGACCATTACTATGATCATGGTAATACACCAAGATAAATGAAAGATGGTATCACTGGGTACAGTTAAAGGTGTTTTACCTTATAGGAGCTCTTCTTCTGTGAAATGTGCAGGCTCATAATAGCATACCATATAACCGAAAATAGATTCCAGTAACAAAATAGACTCAATAGATACCAAGCCAGTGGCAGTATATTTTTTTCCTTACCAAAAGATAATATTGTTTATTATAGCATCACTATTCATTATGTTACATGTCTTTCGGGGGTTATGACTTAGCCATATACATATACATTTACTCTGGTATGAAATCTGGAAACCAACCTGGCCACTAACTGTTTTTCCTTCAATGAGTTTATATTTTTAAGTAATTTTAATCCTTCGCTGAAAGCTTTGGAAGTTGACATCCTATGCACAGAACAAGTAAGTCTAAGAAGCAGCAGTGCTGGTTTCCAGTTCTGGCCTGGCAAGCCTGCTGCTTAATGAGAGGTTAGTTTAATCTTCATTCTGATGCAGTCCTAATGTAATGTACTTGTATCTATGAGTGTTTGAGTGATGTGGCTGGTTTGCAAAGAAGATCAAGGACCATTTACCAGTAATAGAAGCCTGTGATTTTGAAGCTGCAGCTCCCCATGTGTGTGTGATTTATACAGTAATAAAGCCTATTGTCTGTAGCACATCAATTCATTACACTAGGCCTCTCTGCTGAGGCTGCCAAAAATAATATCAATTAGTATCAGTTATAGCACTGGGTTTTCTGACTTTATAACCTAACTGGACTCAAAAACTCATTTCATACAGGCCACCAGATAGGGCTTAGTTGTTAATAACATTCAGTTCTTGCTAGTGGAGGGCTACATACATTACCAGTACTCTGAGCCAGCCAGTCCCCTATAGTTTTAGTCATTTAAAAATAAGTTTGTTTATAAGATAAAGATGTCTGAAAAAAGATGTGTTTTGGGGTCAGTTTTGGATGTTTAAAATGTAAGACATTGTGGTTAAAAGAAATTTATCAGTGCTTAGTCCATAATTTACTTTATCCCTCTCCAATACTTTAAAAAAGAAATTAATACATAAAATGGTTTGTATACTGAGGTTTAAAATTCAGCTTCTTAATGTATGATCAATAGCTTTAAAAACATGTTTTTTTATTGTAGGACTAAATCTACGTTCGCTCCATAGATTATTTAAAGCTAGTAATGACTATCGAATAAAAATGAGTTAAAAAGATTTGTAAATATCTATACACTGCTAAACCAAAATACCTCATTAAGTGCTTTTCTAGATTGCTGAGTATATGTGGTTTAAACAATAGTATTATAACGTTGATAGTCTTAGTGATGAGATGGGAATGCATACAGTTTTTTCTCAGTCCTAATAAATAGGGCTATATTTTTAATTCTGCTTTCTCAACATACCATGTTCCCTCCATTTAATTACTACACAGCAATTCTTAACTTGCAGTATAGCTAGATTCTGAATTTTTTTTCAGAAAAATAATTGCATGCTGTGGTTGGAATTTTAAATGATGATCACATATATTATTAAACGAAGTACTGCCTAGCATCAAAGCTGGCAATACCTCTAGGAGACAAAGAAAGCAAAGCAAATCAAAGTTCACAACAGACAGGGTTAAGTCCCCAGTGGTAAATAACTGTATATAATTCTGTGTCACCCACATCTTCAACTGAGCATGAGGGAGTGGTGACTTTGGATTTCAAATAAGAGATGTGTGATGTAATCAGGTACAGTTGGCAGAAAAAAAAGTCCAAATTCATCTGGTGTTGCTTTAATAAAGTTAATGGTGTAGTACTAGGAGGGAATGAATCTGGCCCAATTGTCTGTGTAAAAGAATAATAGAAATGTAGGACTGGAAGGGACCTTGAGAAGCCATCAAGTCAAGCCCTCTCTGCTGAAGCAAGACCAAGTAAACCTAGAAAATCCCTGGCAGATCTTTGACTAACTTGTTCTTAAAAACCTCCAATGACAGATTCCACAACCTCCCTTGGAAGACTGTTCCAGAGTTTAAGTAGCCTTATAGTAAGAGAGTTTTTCCTACTACTTAATCTTTTAATCTCCCTTGCTGCAGATTAAGCTCATTATTTCTTGTCCTATCTTCAGTGGACATGGAGACCAATTGATCACCATCCTCTTTAGCATATTTGAAGACTGTTTTCAATTCCCCCCGAGTCTTCTTTTCTCCAGACTAACCAGCCCCAATTTTTTAAACCTTTCCTCATAGGTCACATTTTCTAAACCTTTTATCATTTTTGTTGTTGTCCTTGGGACTCTCTCCAGTCTGTCTACATCTTTCCTAAAGCGTGGGACCCAGAAATGGACACAGGACTCCAGCTGAGCCTCACCAGTGCTAAGCAGAGCATGACAACTACTTTCTGAGTCTTACAAACAAATCTCCTGTTAATTCACCCCAGAGTGATATTAACCTTTTTCATAATTTCATCACATTGTTGACTCATATTCAATTTGTGATCCACTGTTACCCTAGATCCTTTTCCACAGTATACCACCTAGCCAGTTATTCCCCATTTTGTAGTTGTGCATTTGATTTTTCTTTCCTAAGTGTAGTACTTTTCACTTGTTTTTATTGAACTTAATCTTGTTGATTTCAGACCAATTCTCCAATTTGTCAAAGTCATTTTGAATTCTAATTCTGGCATCCAAAGCCTATTAACCCCACCCAGCTTGGTGTCACCTACAAATTTTATAAGCATACTCTCCACTCCGTTATCCAAATAATTAATTAAACTATTGAATAGTACCAGACCCAGATTGATCCCTGTGGGCCCATACTAGATGTGTCCTTCCAGTCTGACAGCAAACCATTGACAACTATTCTTTAGGTATCATATTTCAACCAGTTGTACACCCACCTTATACTAATTTAATCTAGACCACGTTTCCCTAGTTTGCTTACGAGAATGTGTGACTATATCAAAAGCTTTACTAAAGTCGAGATATATCACATCTACTGCTCCCCCCCATCCACTAGGCCAATAACTTTGTCAAAGAAGAAAATTAGGTTGATTTGATATGATCTGTTCTTGACAAATCCATGCTAGCTATTCCTTATTATCCTCAAGGTCTTTACAAATTGATTGTTTAACAATTTGTTCTGCTATCTTTCCAGGAAGGAAGGAATGCCTGAATGTACATGGTAAATTTAAGTATCCTATAACATGCTGTTGTTGCATCTAGTTCTTCATCTGGAATGGATATGGGATAGCTTTCTTTTGACAGTCATCTTTCCAATGCATCCTCATAGTAGCAGAGCAGTGATAGATCAGGGGACTGGGAGACACAATCACTGGGTTCTTTTTTCCCTCTCATACCCTTCTAATGATTTTCACCTAACTTTGGTTCCAGCTCTGTGAGAAACTAATTAACTCACCGAAGCCACTGAGTGCCTTCAACTACTAGAATGTCAACAGCATGTAATTGTTCAGGCTCTTTCCTCAGTTCCTGGCATGGTCTTACTTTGACAAACTTACCATGTGCCAGGAACTCTGTGTGTCTATTCGAGTCCAACCACTGTTGGTTCAGAGGAACTGGTTATGCTAAACTTCAAACCCTTAATCAGGGAAATATATTCAATTTTCTATAGCTTTGTCTACTGTTTTGGGGCCAGATACTCAGGTGGGGGACAAATGGGACTTTGCATCTTTGAACACTGCTCCACAGATCCTAGAGTTGGGTAGGTGCTGATTCAACCATCAGTGTAACTTAGAGCAACCTCAGAGCCGCTCTAAATTGTGCATGGGCCCAATGCTTTCCCCCCCACAAACAGCTGTTCCACAGATGAGGACTGTCAAAAAGCAGTGGTGCTCCAGCCGTGCTCCCTTTCCCTGACATGACCTTTATGCTGGAGGCTGGGAGAGGGAATAGGGTAGAGCAGGCTAAGCCAGCTGGGAATTGTCCTTATATTAGAGGAATTGCTACATAGCTGGTAATACTTACTTTCTAATTGCTTTGCTAGAGTGGAATAAGCAGCCGAAAGGTAAGCGGGGAAATGGTCCTGCTATTGTGGGGAACTTTTATGGCTTATACACTACCCTGGTGGAATTGGCTAGCAAAAGGATCTGAGTCCTCACTCCCACTTCCTTTACCCAGAGGCCTGTCTGATCTGGAGGACGCCCCTTCCACTCTCCTGTCTGGCAGAGTCGTCGTAACCCCAACAAGGCTGGGCCCAGGACTCCTGGGGAGCTCGACCCCCAACCTTGTCGTGGTCACTTAGGGCAGGGGCTAGGGTATCCCCACTTTGGAGTGCGCTCTCTGCACTGGATGCTTCCCTGGCCCACTGATCATTACGTATAGTTCAGCAAACAATTTAAAAAGTAAGGGAAAAAATGGGAAAGGTTAAAGGAACACATATAACCCCGCTCTGTGGCAGGGAACATCACAAACAGCGTCTCTGGAATGTCCGGGCAGTTCACAGTCTGTTCCTTGGAAGTCCCAGGCCTCCTTCTCGGGCCCTGGCCGTGCTGCAGGGATGCTGTGGTTTGGACACTTGCTCTGGTGGTGGCCACACGCTCTAAGGCTCTAGGTGGCAGGACCCTTCTTCCCAGCGTGTCGCCTACCCCGTTGGGGTTATGAGCCTCCTCCAAGCCTGGCCTGCAAGGCTTCTTGGTTGGGGGTGTCTCCCTGCGCTGGCTCCTCTGCCCAGGGTCCCCCCTCGCTCTTCCCAGCTGCTCACCGCACCCGGCTCCGGACTGCTCCAGCCCGAGTTTTAGCACCAGACTGCTGCTGCTCTGCCTCCAGCACTGCTCTCCGGGCTGCTCCTCTGGCCCTGGCTACTGTGGCTCCCCGTATAGATCTGCTCTCTGGTTGGCTTCTCTGGCTCTGACCAGCGTGACTCTGCTCAGCTGAGGCTGCTCCTGTGGCTCTGGCCTGCACAGCTGTTCCCCAGCTCATCCCAGGCACCTTCTTTTTCCTTAACTCGGCACCACTCTGGCCCAGAGAGCTCCAGCCCAAGTGGAGGATAGGACCCCTGGCCTTCTGACTCCCTCATTAGCCTGCCTGCCTTGTCAATCAGGCTGATCTGGAGTGTTGGCCTCTCCCTGTTGCCCCTGGGGACTGTCAGTTCTTCATCTGGAATGGATATGGAATAGCTTTGGACTGTCAGTCTCAGGATCCTGGTTTTCCCTTTCTTTTGGTACTGGGAGATGGTCAACCAACCCCCTGCCCGCCCACTAAGTCCCCTTACATTAAGCAGAGGATCTGGCCCATAGAACTTAAAGTGAACTTCTGCTCTGAAAAGTGATTCCGTAAAACATGACATCATAGTGTTCCATGTTCATTGTCTCCTGATTATTTTCATATCAAACATGTTCATTTTACAAGTAAGCAGAGGGGTTTTTTGTGAACTACTAGCTCTTGGGATTCAAGCTGGGTTCTTTCCATCTCAAATGACTCCAGTGACTAAAATTACAAACATTTGTTCAGTTTATTCATTTCAAACAATTTACAGGTGTTTATTTTACATTCACACATATGTTCTGGTGATGGGGCTTGGTATCCATCCCATACACAAGGCAGAGCAGGGACAGCAAGGACTTGAAAGCCTGATTGAAGGCTTGAAAGTCTTCTCAGCCTAGCTGAGAAGGACAGATGGGGCTGGTGTAAAACCAGGAAGTTGGCAGCAGAAGCTGGTTACAGGGGAAGTACTCTGCATTCACTCTGTGGAAGAGGTGTGTTTAGTGTTTAGTCTGCAGTTACTCCCTGGGTGGAGGGAGTTTGGGGCTGTTAAACTCAGAGGGTGGGACAGAAGATAGAGCAGAGAGGAAGGAAAAAAAGCTCAGGGAAGTAGTAACAGTATCTGGGAGCAGAGCATAGTTGCTAGACATAGGGTCCCTGGACTGGAACCTGGAGTGGTGGGTGGGCCTGGGTTCCCCTACCAGCTGCTGGGAAAGTAGCACAGCACCTAGCTGTGGATTGGAAGACTGTCAGGAGTGGATGAGGACAGCTGATCCAGTAAGACTTTGATACCTTGGAAGGGGAGAACTACATAATGATCTGGCTGGAGGACTGAGTCACAAAGAGGAAATGTGTGAAATCCTAGTGGGCTGTGGCTAGGGTGAGATGACGGAAGTGAGTGTGGGACCTGACTGAGGCCTGGTCTACAGTATGCGGTTGTTTTGGAATTAGCCGAGTTACCTCGAAATAAAACTGGTTCCATCCACATGACCAAACCAGTTTTTTTGATTTAAAGGGCTCTTTACTCTGATTTCTCTACTCCACCTCGGCAAGTGTAGCACTAAAATCGAGATCTCAGTTCCGGGTTACAGGTACTGTGGACACAATTCGACGATATTGGACTCCAGGAGCTATCCCAGAATGCTCCCTTGTGACCGCTCTGGACAACACTCTGAACTCCGATGCACTAGCCAGGTAGGCAGTAAAAGCCCTGGGAACTTTTGAATTTCCTGTTTGGTCACCATCAGCACAGGTGACCATCAGCTCAGTCCACCATCACAGGCGACCATGCAGAGTCCACCATCTCAAGAGACCACGCAGTCCCTGATTTGCAGACAAGCTCCAGCATGGTCCAAATGGGAGGTACTGGATCTCACTGCATGCTGGGGAGACGAATCTGTTATGGCAGAACTACATTCCAAAAAAAGGAATGCAAATACGTACACTAAAGTCTCTAGGGCCATGATGGAAAGAGGCTACTCCAGGGACACAGAACAGTGTTGTACAAAAATCAAGGAACTCAGGCAAGCATACCAAAAAGCCAGGGAGGCGAATGGGCGCTCTGGGTCACAGCCGCATACACGCTACTTCTACTGTGAGCTGCATGCAATTATGGGGGGTGACGACACCACTACCCCACCACTGTCCATGGACACCTGCAAGGGGGGAGTAGCACGGAGCGAGGATGATGAGTTTTTGGAGGACGAAGAGGAGGAGGAGGACAGTGCACAGGTGGCAAGTGGGGAATCTCCCAGACCATGACCCTGGAGAAGGCACTTCTGGTGAGTGAGAGCTTGATCGGAGCCACGCAGTGGGAGGTGGGGGGAAACCCAGCCATGCTGGGCTGTTTGCGTTTAGTTTAAAGGGATCATCCCTGCTCAGAGCCTCATTGGAGCCACGCTGGGCTGTTCAGACTTAGTTTAAAGGGCTCATCCCTTCTCAGAGCCTCATCGGAGCCACACTGGGCTGTTCGCGTTTAGTTGAGCAGGGATGAGCCCTTTAAGAGCCTCATTGGAGCCCCGCGGTGTGTGTGTGTGTGTGGTGGTGGGGGGTGGGTGTTGTGTGAAGTGATCATCCCAGAGAGCCCGCAGGCTGCCTGCAAGCTGAATTCTGTTGCCTGGCCGCATGTTGATGGCTTACTCACACCAAAGTGGCAGGCTCTTCAGTATAAGAGGCAAAATGAGACCTTGAACAGAAAGAACACGTGCTGTGTACTATGAATTGCCTGTTTCACTGAGAAACAGTGTCCCCTTTGTTCTCTAAAATGTATCTTTTAAAATACTACCCTCCCTTTTTCTCCTCCTGCAGCAGGTGCAAATGTTTCAATGCGGCCCCTATATACTCTGTCCCAGAGGCTGGTCCAGATTAGAAGGCAGAAAAAACAAACTCAGGAAGACATGTTTGCCAAGCTCATGCAGTCCTCCCACACTGATAGGGCCCAGTTGAATGCATGGAGGCAAACAATTGAGGAGTCACGTAAAGCATTACATGAATATGAAGAGAGGAGGGATGTGCGCTTTGAGAGCAGGCAGGATCAAGCTCATGGGGGAGCAAACTGACATGCTCTGCTGTATGGTGGATCTAATGCAGGAAAGGCAGCAAGACCACAGACTGCTGCTGCAGCCCATGAATAACCGCCCTCCCTCCTCCCCAAGTTCCATAGCCTCCTCACCCAGATACCCAAGAACACGGGGGGGGGGGAGGGCTATGGGGACCCACACAGTCAACCCCAGAGGATTGCACAAGCAGCAGAACGCTGGCATATCCTAATTTTTTATTTGGTTTCTGGACGTGTCCTTCCCTCCTGCTCCACCCCCCGGAACCGAATACCCTCTCTCCCCCATCTAGCTTCATATTTCTCTCAATGCTTTGTGCAACAAATACTAAAGAATGGTTTTTAAACAATTGTGACTTTATTTCCTTTCATATATATATGGGGGGGGGGGTAACTTTAAGAGAAACAAACACAACTCTCACACCTTACCCTGGCCAGTCATGAAACTGGCTTTCAAAGCTTCTCTGATGTGCAGCGCGCCCTGCTGTGCTCTTCTAATCGCCCTGTTGTCTGGCTGTGTGAAACTGGACACCAGGGGAGTTGCCTCAACCTCCCACCCCGCCATAAACGTCTCCCCCTTACTCTTACAGATACTGTGGCATGCACAGCAAGCAGCAATTACAATTGGAATATTGGTTGTGCTGAGATTTAACCAAGTCAGTAAACTGCGTCAGTGTGCTTTCAAACGTCCAAACACACATTCTACCACTATTCTGCACTTGCTCAGCCTATAGTTGAACTGCTCCTTATTACTGTCCACGGCTTCATGAGCCATGGCATTAAGGGGAAGGCTGGGTCCCTGAGGATAACTATAGGCATTTCAACATCCCCAACAGTAATTTTCTGGTCTGGGAAGTAAGTTCCTTCCTGCAGCTGTTCAAGCAGACCAGAGTTCCTGAAGATGTGAGCATCATGCACCTTTCCTGGCCATCCCACGCTGATGTCAGTGAAACGCCCCTTGTGATCCACCAGTGCTTGCAGCACTATGGAAAAGTACCCCTTGCAGTTTACGTACTGGTCGCCCTGGAGTTCCGGGGCCAATATAGGGATATGCGTTCTATCGCCCCACCGCAGTTAGGGAACCCCAGCGCATTAAAGCCATCCACAATGGTCTGCACATTTCCCATAGTCACTACCTTTGATAGCAGCTGGTCAATGATTGCGTTGGCTACTTGCAGCACAGCAGCCCCCACAGTAGATTTCCTCACTCCAAACTGATTTCTGACTGACCGGTAGCTGTCGGGCATTGCAAGCTTCCACAGGGCTATGGCCACTCGCTTCTCAACTGTGAGGGCTGTTCTCATTTTGGTGTCTTTGCGCTTCAGGGCAGGGGACAGCAAGTCACAAAGTTCCATGAAAGTGGCCCTGCTCATACAAAAGTTTCTCAGCCACTGGGAATCATCCCATACCTGCAACACTATGCGGTCCCACCAGTCTGTGCTTGTTTCCCAGTCCCGGAATCAGCGTTCCACAGCATGAGCCTGGCCCAACAGCACCATGATCTCCCAATTGCCACATGCCATGCCATCCGTGTCCATATCCTCATCAGCATAGTAATTGCGCTGTTGTCGCTTCCTTGCCCGGTTTTGCAGGTTTTGCAGATACTGCTGGATAATGCGCGAGGTATTTACAATGGTCAAAACTGCAGCGATCTGATCGGGCTCCATGGCTATGGTGCCTGCACGGTTAATCCTGGAAAAAGGGCGCAAAATGTAGGAGAGCAGAGTGGCAGTGGAAGCTGTGCTGTTTGGTTCACGGTAGCCAAAAAAAGGCTGAAAATGGTTGTCTTCTGTGGCTTTCACGGAGGTGGGAGCCCAGGACAGACAACATGAAGAAGCTCGGAAGCGTGGCAATAGCGGGAGAGCACAGTTGGCGGCGGAAGCTGTGCTGCTTGGTTCATGGTGTGCTGAGCAGAGTTGAGTTGGAGAGGTGTATTCATAGTAGCAGGAGAGCAGCTGTGCACCATCTGCTGAAAGAAGTATGGTGTCTGCACGCCAAAAAGGCACGAAATAATTGTCTGCCTTAGCTGTCTGACGACACATACCCAGAAACTCCCGCGAGCATGTTTTTGTCCCATCATGCACTGGAAGCTTAACCCAGAATTCCAATGGGTGGTAGGGACTGCGGGAACTGTGGGATACCTACCCACAGTGCACCACTCCGACATTCGATGCTAGCCTTGGTACTGTGGACGCAATACGCCGAATTCACGCGCTTTAATGGAGACACAGAAGACTGAATGTATAAAATAGCTTCTGAAAATTCGAATAGAATAATTTCTAAATAATTTCGTACTGTAGACGTACCCTGAGCTAATTCCCAGAGCAACCAGGAGGAGGCCATCTCAGCTGTGAGTGTATCCTGTGACACATGCTTTAATATGATACAAGCAAGACAAATTATGAAACTTAATATATTTTCAAAATACATTAAAAGAATGTACAGAAAATTTTCATTTCAAAAGCTCAGAGGTGAGCAGAAAGGAATATTACATGAGCAAAGCTGAATTCTGCCTTGCTTCTCAGTTTAAACAGGAACAAACATGAAGACAGCTCCCTAACCCATGTGAAGTTAACAGTAGAACTCCCATTGACCCAAGGGGAACAGAATTGGGTCCAAAGACATTTACCACAGCTGTTGGAGTTAAATGCTTATCTTTTGCTTACTGAGTTTCTTTTCACATTTATGATCTCTCCAGATTAGGCTGTTGTGCACCTTCCTGTTTAAATAAAAGTGAAGATGGTGGTATGTGCTAGTTCATGCCAAATACTGAGCACTTCCTAGAAGGTTAGGAACACTCAGCTCCCAAATCAATACAACTTCAGCCTTTCCAGCGCCTTGCTATGTGATGAATGATTTTAGGACCCTTTCCCCCACATCTAGTACATTAAAGTAATTCACTCTGATACTGAGCATGTTTCTGAAATAGTGAAAAACTGTATGGCAGGAGCTTAAATTCCTTTCCTAAATTGTGTTTTCAAAATCCATATTTTGGATAGAAAATATAAAGTGCTTTAATGTGTGCGGTAGGGAACTTACAATACCTAGAAATGTTTGCTTGAGTTAACCAATCTCTGAAAAAGAGTGATCATTTCCATGTGTTGATATTTGGCTCATACTTGAGGTCCTTATTTAACTAACCTTTCATTGGCTTCAATGTAAGTTTTCCTTGTGCAAGGACTGCAGAATTTGGGCTATTGAATATGTTTGGGGTTTACAGAGTTACTGTGTTTGCTTGGAATTGAATTTGGATCACTCAGGCATTCAGGGGGAGATTTTCAACAGTAGCCTCCAATTTTCAGGAATAAATAGGTGCATTTTTATTCACAATTACCGTCCATAGTTTAGATAATATAAATCTTTAAATTCTTGATATCACCAGCCTATCAGGTACCTTCATATCTAAGTGACCCAAACTGAAGACATGAAAATTTTTACTGCAGTGAATATAGGCACAAATTGAGATATTTTTTACTTATTAAAATAATAGTTTGTGTAAATTAATCCTTTCATTACCAATTCCTCTTGTAAGCAATGGCTTGAAATTGTGTGGTTTCCATTACCGCCCCCGCACCAAGACCATGAGAAATAAACTCACTTTAATCCCTATGTCCGTGGAGGAACACTGGGAATTTGAGGGTCCTGATCTGATCTGCCTATTGTGATAAACAGCAAATCTGTCAGATTAAAAACAACAAATTGCTTATGCAAACGCTTATGCCTGAAATTTTGATCAGCTTTCCTCTAGGTTTACTCTGTTCTTTTCTTGCTCAAATGGACAATTATGGAACACTAAATATTGTAGTAAATTAGTGTCAAACCTAGATTTGCATCCTAGTGGTACAAGCTTCATTCAAAAATTAAAAAAGAAAACCACAAAAAAACCTTTCACCAGTCAATCATTGCGAAACTCTTTTACACAATGTCAGGAGACGATAATGTTGTTTATGTTTCTTGTACTTTTTTCATTTGCTGTAAATCCTCCATTCATCTGGGCATATGTTTCTGGTATCGATTCAATTTCACTTTCTGGTTCTGTGAAGTCTGTCTTTGGTGAGGCACAGAATCTTTTGTGCAAGTAGTAGACTAGGAATCAATATATATGTGTTACAATAAAGGCAGAAATTATAATAAACTACAGAAGCTACTGTAGTAAGATGGTGCTGTAGGGCTTTTACCTTCCTAATATTAATAACATCTACTGTTTAATGTTTAACATAGCTTTTTAAACAGAAGTCTGTCAACAGTAACCCATCCTGGAAAAAAACATATTTGAAATAAAGATAAATATTTGTACTGCATTGGGAATTTGACTGTCTTCTGATCATCCAGTGGATTATAGGCTTTAATTGTATTGTTTAATTTAGAACAATGCCCCTGGCACCAATTCTCAGTTCTGACTGTACGTGGTACAGGAGCTGAGGGAGTGGGGGAAGAATAGTTAAGTGACACATTTGTACCTCTTGGATTCCGGGGAGGGTGGATGTGTGTGAGATTTTGTGTCTTTTTAGACGTACAAAACAGAACTTGCAGTGGATGGGGACAGTGGCTAAGGTGTCATTGTCACCTTTTTGACCTTCCAATCCTAGGTCGTTCTCAAAATTTGAAGGGGCCTGGCAGCCTAATTTATGGCAGATTCCCTAGGCTGGCTTGTAGGCTACAGCTTGGCCTGGAATCTCTGCAGTGCTGCATGCTGTGCTCATGCCCCCTACACGAAAGTTTGTGAGGAGTTATTGAGGAGGCAGCCTTATGGCTGTCTTTCATAATGTTTGGGTTGGAGGTATCTTTCCCCTGGACAGAACTGGAACTTATAATAACACCACCGCCATCTGGCTAGTTTATAACATCATTAGCTCTCAAGCTGCTTTAAAAGGAGAGCAGTATAAATTATCCCCATTTTACAGATGGGGAAATCCAGGCACATAGCTGTGAATAGACTTAAAAGCAGCTGACCACTGACAGACTGAGGACTAGAACCTAGGGCTCCTGACTTCCCAGTTAGTGCTCTATCCATGAGGTCACACTGTCTCCCCTTTTTAAGCCCCCACTGCTCTGGCCCATTTATGTGGTGTAAAAAGATAGGAAGAGGGATGAGGCTTTTACTTTAGCTACAATTCCAGCATATCTATGTTATCACAGTATCTGTGTACCTCACATTCACTAATGGATTTTACTCTTACAATAGCCCTCTGAAGTATTATTCCCATTTCACAGATGGGGAACTGAGGCACAGAGTGACTTGCCTAAGGTCACACGAAGTCTGTGGCCAAGCCAGAAACTGAATGCAGTCCCAGTTCAGCTCCCTATCCACTAAAACATCTTTCATACAGGAAGTAGAAAAGAGAAGCAGCAGGGGCAGCTATAGTTTCTGCTGTCCTGGTCCTGTATGGGCTGTTGCAACTGCTCAGAATAGTTGGAGTGCACTAGGTCCAGTCACATCTGCTCTGTGCTAGTGCACCTCCTTCCTACCCTGGTCATACCCTTGGCGTGCCTTCCAGGGGATGCTCCTGAATTGGGGGCATTCCCAGATGGCCAGTTCTAGATGTTTAGAGCCCCTTTATGCTGGAGTAAAGGGCCCAGCCAGAATGCAGAATTGAAGCTCATGTCTCCTATCTTTTGTACAGTGCCTAGCACAATGGGGACACATTATTTGGATTATCATTTAATATTGTATTTTTGTATTCCAAATGGTCTCATTATCTCTGGGCACCCAGGAATAAATAATAATTAATAAAGCTATTAATATAGTAGAAGATATCTGTGGCTTACCTCCTACAAACATTAAAGCAAACACTATCTGGAAAATACTGTAGATGAGTGGAAAAGTAAACATCAGTGCAAGCTGTTCAGGCTTGAAGGACAGCTGCACTATAGTTGTACACAGTTGAGTGTTCTGCATGCCTGTTTCCAGAGCTACTGTACGACATCTAAAGGGAACGATAAAAAGAAAAATTTAAAATAGTATCCTATTGTTCCAATGTACTTTGAAAGAATACAAATGAATATAAGAGACCTACAATCAGAGATATCTGGGCAGAAAAGAACCATCTAGTTTACTTAATCCAGTCACAGAACTCAATCAAATGGGAGCATTGGAAAGGACCCATTTCACAAATGTACAGAGACCTCTGTAGTAATGCAGGATTTTCTTCTCAACATCTTTCATGTGGTGATATATCATTGCTCGTGCTTGGAAAATTGTCCAGTGAATTTAAGGTATGATTGTATGCCCCTTAAAGTCAGTGGGAGTCTATGGATTTCATGGGCTTTGGATCAAGTTGTTAGTGACCCACAGCATATGACATATCAAACTTATTTGCAAAGTTTGCAAATGACATAGCATAGATTGATAAAGTAGTGGAAGACTGTATAACGTAGCCACAAGGGTGGGATGAGGGGAATTTACATACTATCTAGTATATGTATAATATACAAAAAGTGGAAACATGGATAAATGTCGAAGGATGCATACAAAATAATAGCACAAGCATGTAGAAACAATCAGAAAAGCTAAGGCACAAAATGAGTTACACCTAGTAAGGGACATAAAAGGCAATAAGAAGAGGTTGCATAAATACATGAGGAGCAAGAGAAAGATGAAGGAAAGTGTAGATCCTCTACTTAGCAGCGAAAAAGCTAATAACTGACGATATCAAGAAGGCTGTGGTGTTTAATACCTAGTTTGCTTCAGTCTTCACTAAAAAGGTTAATTCTGTCCAGATGTTTAAAACAATTAATATTAACACCAAGGGGGAAAGAATGGAAGCTAAAATAGGGAAAGAACAGGTTAAAGAATATTTAAATAAGTTAAATGTATTCAAGTCAACAGGGCCTGATGAAATTCATCCTAAGGTACCTAAGGATCTAGCTGAAGCCATTTCAGAACCATTAACGAGGATCTTTGGGACCTCACCCGTCTTCCATGAGTTCTCAGAGGGCTGGAGAAGGACAAACATAGTACCTATCTTTAAAAAGGGGAACAAAGAGGATGCAGGTAATTATAGACCAGTTGGCCTAAGTTTGATACCTGAAAGATACTAAAGAAATTATTAAACAATTTCTTTGTAAGAACCTAGAGGATAACAGGGTTATAAGGAATAGCCAGCATGGATTTGTCAAGAACAAATCATTTCAAACAAACCTAATTTTCTTCTTTGACAAGGTTACTGACTTAGTGGAGTGGGGGGAAGCTGTAGATTTAATATCTTGATGTTTAATAAGGCTTTTGAGGCAGTCCCACATGACTTTCTCATAAGCAATCTACGGAAATGTGGCTTGGAAGAAATTATAACAGGGTGAATGAAAAACTGGTTGGTTGACCAGATTCAAAGGATAGTTATAATTTGCTATCAAATTGAGAGAACTTATATAGTGGGATCTGATGGGGGGTCAGTCCTGGGTCCAGTAGTCAATATTTTCATTAATGACTTGGATAATGCAGTGGAGAGTGTGCTTGTAAAATCTGCAGATGACACCAGGCTGGGAGAGGCTGCAAGCACTTAAGAGGACAGGATTAGAATTCAAAATTACCTGGACAAATTGGAGAAATGGTCTGACAGCAACAAGATGAAATTCAGCTAAGACAAGTACAAAGCATTACACTTAGGAAGAAAAAAAAATCAAAAGCACAACTACAAAATGGGAAATAACTGGCTAGGTGGTAGCACTGCTGAAAAGGATGTGAGCCTATGTATGCATGTGCATAGTGGATCACAAGTTGAGTATGGGTCAACAAGGTGAAAAAGGCTAGTCATTCATGCGAGGTAATTGTCCCACTCTGCTGAGCACTGTTGAGGCCTCAGCGAGAGTATGGTGTCCAGTTCTGAGTTCTAGTTTAGGAAAGATGTGGACAAATTGGAAAGAGCAACAAAAATGATAAATGGTTTAGAAAACCTGACCCATGAGAAAAGGTTTTTTAAAAAAACAACTAAATGTGTTTAGTGTCGAGAAAAGAATTATTCCCCCCCCTCAAACATGTTAAAGGCTGCTATAAAGAGGTTGGTGATCAATTGTTCTCCATGTCTACAGAGGGTAGGACAAGAAGTAATGAACTTAATCTGCAGCAAGGGAGACTTAGATTAGATATTAGGAAATTTTCTAACTATAAGAATAATTAATCTCTGGACTAGGCTTCCAAGGGAAGTTGTGGAATCCCTGTCATTGGAGGTTTTTAAGACCAGGTTGGTCAAACACCCACCAAGAATGGTCTAGATATACTTAGTTCTGCCTCAGTGCAGGGGGAGAGGACTAGATGACCTTTCAAAATCCCCTCCAGCTCTATATTTCTATTATTTTATATTGCTTACTACTGGATCCTGTAACTGGGCTATGTCCTGTGAACCAGGAGAGCTAATTTAGAATCTCAGGGCCATTTTATCTGCTGACAGAGGAGCTACAGTGAAGGCAGTGTGAATATGTATATGCATGTGTGCAGGAGGTTGATATGCAGTGATGGCTCCTGATTTGTCAACCTTTGGGTGACACAGCGCTCTTCCAGCTGAAAGCTAGTCACAGTGATAAGACACCTATTGTGAAGGAGAAGGGCAGTTGCAAATGGGGGAAGACACCCTCCACTAAAACATCAGGTGCACAGACATCTGGGTTTCCTAGGGAACTCTACTGTATTCCCAACCACTTTGAGGAAGGCTGTGTGGAAATAGAGAATAGCCAGAAACCATAACAAAAAGTGTTCAGAACAAAAGTTTCACTTTGATGTATACACAAAGGTGTGGGCTGTGATTCCGTAACATAACTAGCTCTTAAGAGTGAGTTAGTGCTTAGTCACTAAATAAAAACATCATATGGGCCAATTTTCTTTTATGGCTGAAATAAGATTACACACGCTATATCACAGAGCAATCTCTACCTGTGCCAAGACTGACCAGCGATGCGAGCCAGAAGAAAACCTAGAGAGTAGCCAGCAGCTGGAAATATGGTTCCAACGACCCACAGTTGAGGGCTGATAGCCCAGGATCCCTTGTACAATATTCCTCCAACCACAGCTATGATCAGTATAAGAATTAGTCCAGTAATGGAACCAGCCTGAAGGGAGAAAAAAGGGTTGTTTTTTAAAATAAACCTTGGCTAAATCAAATAAACCAACCCTGATTTAATCACGCACAAACATATCTTTCTTTTAATCACGCTGAAGTAAGTTTTACATTTAAAAAGAAAGGGTGGTTACATTAATGGTTGACAACAGCCACATTAGATAGCGTGAAAGCTAGCTGACAATACTCAAAAAGCCAAGCATCCATTGCTCTAGGGGCAGCCTCTCTGGAGGTCCCAACTTTCTTCTAACTGGTCTGCCTCTATTCATTTCAAATTAGCCCAGTCCATCAACTTAACCTAAAATGAGTCAATCAGCCCTAACCTCTAGCGCTTGCAGTCTTTCTTTGTCTCCCTGTCAGTTTCTTACTGCTGGTCTACACTACCACTTAAGTCGATGTAACTTACATCTCTCAGGGGTGTGAAAAAGACACCTCCTCCCCACAGCAACGTAAATTACATATACTTAGGTGCTGTTTACACCACACTATGTTGGCGGGAGACTTTACCGCTGACATCGCTTCCACCTCCTCTGGAGGTGGAGTAATTATGCTGATGGGAGAGCTCTCCTGTTGGCATAGCATGTCTTCACCAGATGCGCTACAGCGGCACAACTATGCTGATGTAATGTAGACTTGCCCTTAGAAGCATCCTGGGGTCAGGCTGTTACCCTTCTACCATACCAGGCCTTTCAGTCTCCCCCCACCCCCAATTCTGCTCCCTTTATAGCTGGGCTTGTTTTCCCAGCTGTGGGTGCATGCCTCCATGATTGATAGTTCTGGCAGCTGTGCTGCGTATGGTTAGCCTGGCTTCCTGGAAGTGTGGAAGACTGTTCTTTTTTCTGGCTATGCTCAGTATCGGGTTTGTGAACCCCATTACAGCAAGATATGCTGAAACAAGGTATTAGGACATATAATTGTAAGATCTGCAGACAACAATAAAAGCAATGAGTGGGGACAACAGGAAATCCTTTGGGTTGAAATTTTAACACCACTTTAAATTCTTACTGCAATAGTCTCCAAAGGAATTATTGTCTTTTGACAACTTGTATTTACAACATTTTTTTTCTTTACTTATTTTTGTAGTGCTGAGCACTTAATTTGGGTCCTTGTGATGGGATGTATGGATATCCCATTCTGAGTTTGACAGAGAAAACGCTAAATCTTTTCCTGAGGAGAAATTCTGTCTTGATAGCATACACTGTCAGAGAACGATTGGGGTTATGTAGCTGGACTTAGGTGGAGTGAATTATTCAACCATGGAGACTATGGGGCTAACCCAGTTCTGATTGAATTCAATGGAAAGACTGATTTGAATGGTCTTTGGCCCAGCCTACAAGAATAATGAGTTGATGTGAATGTTCTTGTTTTGGTTTGGGATGAGCTAATAACCAGATTATTCTAGGGAAGAGAAATGTGTCCGGCTGTGCAAATCTGGTTTAATTTAATTCTAGTAAATTCTAGTTGTGCCCTTCCCCCAATTTGAACCAAACCTTGTCAGCTTTGTCTCCTTCATCTTACTTTTGACCTTTACTTGACCCTTCATTGGCCTACACAAAGCAAACTGCGCCTGTGTACTATTTACTGCACACCTTCTGTTTGTGTGTAGGATGTAAACATGTCTGAAAGTTGAAACTTCCATTATTGCTGCCAAGCTATTTTTTTTAAAAGAAAACTACCAGTTTTAATATGCAATTGTCAAGTCTTTTGGGCCCAAATATGTACCGTGTCCAAGTTTACAAGTAAGCTATGAGTAGATTTTGAAATACAGCACAGTACACGAATATGTTAAGAAAATGAATTTGACATAAAGAGAAACATTACATTGAGCTGATATAACTGAAAGGATGACAAATATTAAGGGGAATAACTATTCACCAAAAATGATTATTTTAATGAGAAAATATGTATACTAATTAATGATTATCAGTGGGAGTTGAGGGTACTCAGGATCTCTCAGAAAGCAATGAGAACCTTGTAGGATAGGGTCCATAATCCATTTCAATTAACACCAAATCACATGGGAAATCACTGAACAATGGTGATTTATAATGGTGTATGCAACACACACACATTTTGTACAGGATGCGAGCAACATGTTGCTAGATGGGGAACTTCATTGCTATCATGAAGCTAGTTACTAATATTCTTATTTTTTGCGAGTAGAAACATATTGTTTGAGAAGTCCCATTGAAGCCATAACCTGGCCGACAATGAGCAACGGTTCAAATCAGTACTTGAAAGTTTCATATCTTACCTTAAGTATAATTTTAGCTTTCTGGGGCCATTTGTGATTAACAAATATTCCAAATGAAACAGGAATTACAAGGGCTACCAGTGAAATACCTGAAAATAAGAACAAAAGACATTTAACAGAAAGCAGCCATGATAAGAAAACAGACACCAAACAGTGAGAGTATGTTTAAATAGCAGGATTCTGTAGGTAAGTTTCTGGTTATACCCACGGACATCCACACACACAGAGTAATGTAAAGCATAAGAGTATGAATTGTACTATCTTTGGAAAACTTGTGAGGTATTAGTAGTTACACACTCAGTAGGGTAAAAAAGCATACAGCCATTTTAGTGTGGTTTACCATTTGTTTACGTGCATTTTGTATTAAATGTGCATTTTGCCTGAAGGTGTTTCTTCTGTGCCATAGCAGCAACCATATTAGAGCTTCTTGTGTTGTGGGCATTTTTCCCAATGCTGATATTAAGAACACAAATGGTTTACATGACTCTCCTTTGGAGCTAAAATGTAAGTATGTGAGGTGACTACACTGGTGTGTAGGGAACAGATTCCGGAACCTACACCAGTGGGCATTAAGGGCTGAATCCTCACTACACCACTAGTATTCAGCTGTCATTCTTTTTTCTTTGGCCAGGTGAGGTTTCGTGTGTTGAATCAAATTAAGTTCCACTGCTGATGGTGCCCACTGTCAACTGTTTCAGGTTTCAGATTTGCAACCTAACGTAAATCTGAGCATGTGCTTAAGTGCAATGCTGGATCAGGGCCACAGCACCCAGGACCTTGCAGGCCTATGCCCTACAGGCATTACAAAAATGGCAAAGATATTTATCCAAAGGTAGGGAAAATCTCAATATCTGTTTTTTCTATATCCTTACAATATCTCCACAAAGGATATAGAGATTTGATACCCTACAGTAAATATCTATACTATTTTTATAATGGCTGTAGGGATCCGTCCTGTAAGGTCCTAGTCTCTGTCAGAATGGATACTGTAGGCTGCTGGTACAAAGATAGTTGCTTCCAAAAGGAGAAAGATATGAGAGAGAGAAAGAAAACATTGATTTGACTCACCTATACTGTCATAGGGGATCACGATGGACTCGGTGTCTGTCCACATTTTGGTATAGACAAAGAGACAAAGTGGCATCATCCCCAATGCAAGCAGTGTTGAACATGTTGTCATACTGATACTGCAAGGAAATTGGCAAAAGTTATAGTTCATTTCATGCTCTCCAACAGTCTCCCCCATTTTCTTATTACAATTTAATAGTTTATGAAAAATGGTGAAAGAAATGCTACTGGCTGCAGTCAATTTATCCTGCACATTAATTCACAAGAAAACTAAATTGAAGAAATGTTAGAGTGCCAGATTATACTGAAAAAAATGTGAACTATTTCAAGTTAAGATGGAATCTTCCCCTTAAACTATTCTGTTATGCCTAGGGCTACAGCTACACTATGAGCTAGGAGGTATGATTCCCAGCTCATGTATGCACACTCGTGCTAGCTCTCAGCGAGACAGTCTGAGTATAAATCGTAGCGTAGCTGCAGGAGTACAGGCAGTGGTGGCATGCTTTAGCTGTGCTGAATACAAACCTGCCTGAACCCTGCGGGTACGTACGTGGCGTGGCTAAATTCGGGTGCTGCTGCAGCTACACTGTTATTTATATTTGTGCTGGCTCTCCTCAAGCAAGTGCAAGGTAGGAACTAGACCCCTATCCCTAGTGCAGATGTAGCCGAGGAGAGTTAAAGGGTATGGTTAACTGACTGGGAGATTATCTGCTGAGGAGGTGATGGGAGCAGGGAGACCTGATAAGCTTTATGTACTCCCATCTTCAGTCCAGAATCTGCCATCTTTAGTCACATTAGACTCACAAAATCAATAAGACTACTCATGGTGTAAGGTACTACAGAAACTGGCTCTTAATTGCTGGACCACTGTGCCTGAATTGGTTCTTTGTAAGTTTCTAAGTGGAATAAGCCATATGTCCATTTATTTTTATCTGGGGAACCTTGATTTGGCTCCTTACCCCTACTATTGCAGCTTGTTTACCATTAGTAATAATATATAGCTGTTCATCAGTAGCTTCCACATCTCTTTATAAAGGAGGTAAGTAGTATTAGTCCAATTTTACCAAAATGGGGTGTAAGAGAAGTGAAGTGCTTTTTTCCCAAGGTCAAACTGCAGGCTATGGAACTGGGAATAGAACCAAGGACTCTTTGAGATCAACATCAGTGCCTTCACCATGGAAGCACACTGCCTGCCTGCCCAGGTGATATACCCAGTTATATCATAGGCTATACTATCTAATAACATATGGTATTTCAGATCCTGTCACTTGACCCCTTCAGTATCCAGGTGCAAAGAGAGAAATTAAGGGGGAAAATGTCAGCCCGAAGGGTAGGCTCAACTCTAAATAATCAGTTTTTTCTGGTTAATATTAATGTAAAGTATTGTTTTATAATTTCCTTTCTTTAAATACTAGAAATATGAAAGCAAATCAGAAGGATGTCCCATAGAATCAGTGGGAGCTGAGAGATACACCTCAGCTAATAGTGGTGTACTGTCTTTAATTATTAAAATTCACACCATCTTGTTACTTGGTAGACTGTCACAACACTGCTTCTGGTAAAAAGGTACTTAGACAAGTTTAAAAATATAGTCTTCATGGGGTATTCATAGGAATTTCCAGAATATTATTTATTTATGTATATAGTACCTTGGGTTCTTTGCAGGACAGAAGTCAATCTAAAGTCTTTGTCCTCAAAAGCTTATAATCTGGGGGCTTGATCTAAAGCCTCCCTTTGACTTCAGTGGGCTTTGGATCAGGCCCTAAATATCCAATGTGCAAACAAAGGCCATGTTCCTGCAACTTGATGTGTAAGGGTTGACCCCTGTGTCCTCGGGGGGACCCCACTGAAGTTATTGGGGCTCCACAGAGGTATCAGGGGTCTCTCTATGTTCACCATATTGCAGGACTGAGGCCAAAGGATGGAGGGATGGGCTCAGTGAAAAGCAGTGCAGTTGAATAGTGAAGCTTTGCATGAGACTTATTGCTTCCTTATTTGTTCATGGATCTTTCTGTTTTTAAATGTGAATGCTTTAGAAGTTGTTCTTTCTGTTTAAGACATTCCGTTATTTGGTTAATCAACACTGCAGTGTGGGGAGGGTTGATAGTCACACCTCTTTGACAAAGCCTATCATTTGGGTGAAGATGTAGGGGGGAAAGGTAGGTGGGTAAGAAAGAGAATCTCAGGCATATGCGCAATGTAGATAAAGGCCTGGCCCTAAATTCCCTCTCCTGTGGTAACCCCATGGAAGACAACTCTAGGACAGAAATCTGAATCTGTCCCTGACTGTGCCAACAGAATAGACCATGGGACCTTCCTCCAAACCTGGGGGACCCTTGAGAGGTCAGGGCCATCCAAGTGGAAGCCCTCTGCTTTCACATTGACTCTGGCCCTTCACATTAGCCCCTTGGCTATAGCTGCCGAGAGGCTCCAGTTGGAGGGCTCCATGTAAAAGATGGACTTGGGCCTTGGGCTTTGTTACAGGGGATGTTATGAGTTTATCTCTCCTTTGGCCACCCACTCTTCCTCAAAGTCTGTCCCTTCTCTGCTTCCAACCCCTTTCCCTAATAGAAGAGGAGGGATGTCTGCAACAAGAGGGGATTCTCTCTATATAGATTGAGAGGATGAGGTCACTGGCTCATTTCCTGACCTCCCACATGCCCATTCTCACCCCCTGCTTTGCCTTTCTCCCTACCCTCTCTTTTCTCTGGTTCTTTCGCCTCACAATACAAGCATGTTTACAGCTTTCCCATCTTAAAAAACCCACCCATGCCCCTCCAACTACCACCTCATCTCACTCTTCCTCTTAAACTCATTGAAACTGTTTGTGATCATTGTTTGGAGTTGTTCTCCTCCACTTCCTTCTTCAACCCTCCCCAGTCCAGCTTCTGCCCCTTGCACTCAACTGAAACTATTCTCACAGAAGTCTCTAATATCCTTTTCCTAACTAAAGCTCAGAACAAGTATTCCAGCCTCATTCCTAGCTGTGTCAGCTGCTTTTGATGCAGTCAGCCTTGCTCTTTTTGAAATCTTGCCCTTCTTTGGTTTCTGTGACTGTCTTCTCCTGGTTCTCCTCTCTCTTTAATCATTCCTTTGGCATGTCTTTCGGAGGATCCACCTCATCCTCTCTCCAGCTTTCTTTGGGGGTCCACAGGGCTCTGTCCTTGGTCGTCTTCTCTTCTCCCTCTGCACACTGGCTCTGAATAATCTCATCCGCAAACACAAATTCACCTAATATCTTTATGCTGACAACTCACATCTCTACCCCAGATCTGTCTTGTGCTGTCCAAACTGCTATTGTGGAACATCTCTTTTACAACATCTTGTGGATTTCTAGACATCATCTCAAGATAAAAATGGCTAAAACTGAGCTCTTCATCTTCCCCTTCAAATCCTCCCATCAGCTCCTTTCTCAATCACTGCAGATAATGTCACTATCCTGTCTGTCATTCAGGCCTGTAACCTCTGCATCATCTTTGCACTCTCTTAAGGTTCTCTCATTCAGTCTATGTCTAAATCTTGCAGATTCTTTCTTCATTGCTTCTCTAAGATATGGCCTTTCTTACCCATCCAGGCTGCTAAAACTCTCATCTAGACTTTCATCTCATGTATCAATTCCTGCAACATCCTTCTCTCTGGTCTTGACAAATGCAATCTTGCCCTGCTCATGTCCATTTGAAATGCTGCTGCAAACATTATTTTCCTAGCCTGTAGCTTTGACCATGGTACACCTCTCTTTGCATCCATCCACATCAAACATAAGCTACTTGTCTTCACTTTCAAGATGCTTCGCAGCCTATCTCCCTTCTATGTATCTCACATTCACTCTGGCCTCTGATCGACCCATGATGCCAGTCTTCATTGCTCATTTTAAAACAAGCACTGTCATGCCTTTTCCATCATGCTTGGGAAGTGCTCTCCGTTAACATCCACAAAGCTACCTCATTATCCCCTGTCAAAGCCCCCCTTAAAATTCTCCTTTTTCATGATGCCAAAAAAAACCCTTGACAGGTCGCTGAGTGTTCAATGGTATGTTGACTACTTTCTATTGTGCTGACCAACATTGTTTCATGGTTGCTTTGTACACCCTTGTCTCTCTTCATCTGTTGTCTCTTGTCTTATACTTAGATTGTTAGCTCTTTGGAGTTGGGACCATCTTTTTGTTCTGTGTTTGTACAATACCTAGAATAGTGGGGCCCTGATCCATGGCTGGGGCTCCTAAGCATTATGGGAATACAACTAAATAATCATAAATCTATAATAAGGCTGATCTTCTGAGGAAGGTATAAACTCACTCGGAGTATGTCATGAACAGAAATTTATTTCTGTCCCCAGTTGGTGATCACCTTACACCCTGAAGTAAGACTTAGCATGCAATGGCCCTTTCACACTTGGGGTGGTCTGTTGTGTAAACAAATAAAATATCATCTATTTAAAGGCTAGCCACTTGTGGTATGACATGCAGGGTTTTTGCAATGCAGGCTGGCTGCAATATTTTCCTTCATGTGGTCATTCTTCTACCAAGCATGAGGATTCTTACATTGTTCCCTACTTTACACAATCCTCATCCTCAGGGCCTGAAGTAATGGTCACTGTGGGTATGTCTACACTGCAATCAAAGCTGGCCTGGGTCAGTGGACTCGGGCTCATGGGGCTAAAAATTTGATTGTAGACTCAATGCCACTGTTGTGGGGTTATTCTTTCTTTCTTTCTTTCTTTCTTTCTTTCTTTCTTTCTTTCTTTCTTTCTTTCTTTCAGTAAAGGTATACCCTAAAGACCTGATCGAAAGCCCATTGAAGTCTCAGGGTTAAAGTCTCTACCTGAAGAATATTCCCTTTGTAGGCATTTATCTTTCCCTTTGCAAGGGTCATAGAAATGTCCTCTCTCGAATTAAAGGCCAAATCCTGTGCTTATTTACATTAGTGTCAATCCAGATTAATGCCTGTGACTCAATGGAGTTTTTCTGAATTTACACTGATGTCAGTGAAAGCAAGATTTGGCCCTACATACACTGTTCTACTCAGATAAAATGGGTTGAGACCAAAACAGAATTTCAGCCTTTTTTGCTGAATTTCCTTCCCTTTGTGGTTTTGCCTGATCAGTGCTTTACTGAAATAAAGTGTTTTTTATAATATTTCTAGGTCTTCTCTCCAAAGCAAGAAAACTGGTGATTAGCACAGTTGATTACATACTGTATTAAAAACCACATATTACATTAAGACCTGTAAGTTACAAAGAAATTCACTGTTTGCAGTGTGGTAAAATGCCTTATTAAAACCACAAATATTAAAATTCTTCATCTATGCACCTTAGCTCCCCATCTTTCTTACTTCTATTAGTTTTTCCATTGCTCGTTCAGACTGGCATATGATGAAGTAGAGACATGCTGTAATTTATGTTACTCTGTGGGAAGCAGAGAAACTTTTCTGTTTATTTTAGAACAAGGTAATCAGTTTCTTTAAAAATATTGCTCTTTTTTAGAGGCTGTTAAAGCTAAATGATGGGGAAAATAGTTGTCTTGGGATTTGCATCAAGAGCAGCGTTCACCTTGAGTACATATTTGATGTCCGCAAATATGCCAGCTGCCTGACATATCACAATTTCTGACTTTACAGCATCTTGAAGTTGCAGCCAAGTTTCCCTGCCACTGAGATCATCACACTCACAAAGAAGTGTTTTGATTGCAACCAGTAAGTAGGCTATGGCTTATATACTACAAAACACTCTTTGAAAACTTTGCATGTGTGCTAGATGCATACAGAATTGTTACAAATTAGTTTGGATCCTGGATAAAAACTTTGCAAGTCTAGCCATTGTGAAGAACACATAGGTGGATAAGTATTTTTCCACTGGTGATTTCTTTAACAAGACATTAGAACAACAATTGATTATAGACCTCTGTTTATAAAGTTAATTGTTATGAAATCTATATTGCAGTAGTGCCTAGAAGCCTAAACCAGGTCTGAGCCCCATTGTGCATAGAACGGAACAGATATGTAGTGTAGTAAGGAATAATACTTCACTCTTATACCACACTTTTCATCAGTAGATCTCAAAGTATTTCACAATTGTAAAGGTATTTATCCTCACAACACCCCTGTCAGGTAGGGAAGTATTATTACCCTAGTTTTTCAGATGAGGACCTGAGATTCAGAGAAGCTAAGTGATTTGCTCAAGGTCACACAGAAAATCTGCCAGAAAAGAAAACTTAACCTGGGTATCCCAAATCCTAGGCTACTGCACTAACCACTGACGCATCCTTCCCTTCTGCTCCAAAGAGATTAATGGGTAATTTTTAAAAAAGAAAGTAATTCCTTTAGAGAAGTGAATTTCTTACCTTAGGTCCATGTCCCCATCTAACCAATATGCTAGAATGTTGGAAGATGTTCCACCTGGACAGCATCCCATGATCAGCACAGCAATAGCTTGAACAGGAAGCACATTAAAGATGAGTGACAGCACAAAGCCTGTCAAAGGCATAATTCCAAACTGACAGAGGAAGCCCACACATATGCCCCATGGCCTTTTTATATGTCCCCAAAATTTTTTTATGTTCACATTGCAGCCCATGGAGAACATCACCAATGCCAACAAGATTGTTAGGACAGTACTTAAAACTACATTCAAAATTTGGTTAAAATTGTCATCAGGTGTAACACACGAAGTGCCATTGCAAATGGTGGCATTTGCAGAACAGTACAAAATATTTGTGGTTGAGTTTGCTGTCATCATCTTGAAATCGCCAAAATTAAATTTCTCAAAGTCACTATTGCTGGGTTTTAAAATAAAGAAATTCTCAGTTCATCCAAGTCAAACTTTTAAGCCCTCTGTAAATGCTATTCTCTTGGTAGCTCTTTTTAAATGACATGCGAGGCAATAAACAGCAATAAATACTTGAACTCAGTTTCTACCAGGTTAGGGTCTAGTATTGTGCTGAGTCACAAAGGTGTATGTAATTGGTGCTATCTTATTGAAGTGGCAAACTTTTAATTAATCATTTATTCATGCCATAATGTTCAGTTCCACACCAGAATAGCAATCGTGTTAATATTTAAAAGCATGAGCTAGGTTTGTTAAATAGCTTTAACACAAAGTGAGATTCACAGGAGTGATCAAGTCAAGGCTCCAGTCTTTCCATTCCGCGCGTGAGGTTGGACTGCTCCCCCTGCACAGGACCCCTTTGAAGTCAATGGGGTTCGGGAATGGTGAGCAATCCTCTTAAGTATGAGAAACTGCCGGTTTAAAGCCCATGAATTGAACTTACTACACAATATGCACAAAACTACATTTTGGGGGAGCTAGGGGTATTGCTTTAACAATAACAGGTACTTTTTGTGTGTCTTTGTACAGCTATCATCACTGGAAACTCGCATACAAAATGCCCATCATTTCAATAGGTTCTGTAGCAAATATGCAGAAAGGAACACCAGAACAAACTAAGGCTCTTATACTGCGCTGAGACTGTGGTGGGCGGGGCTCTGCACCAAGTGCAAACAAAATCAGCAAGGCTGTTCTTGTGTTCAGATCTGCCTATCTGGACAGAATTAGAGACTAAACATTTTGCTCAAATAAAAATTAGCAATGAAGACCCTAATGGTGCAAATACTCATGTGCATACTCATTGGTTCCTTGTACTCCCCCATCTGTCTTCATCTATCTATAGTCTCTTGTCTTATACTTAGATTGGGGCAGCACAACCGGGGAGTTGGGGGTGGGATAGCATTCCCACAATGGAAATATTGCGGGGGCTCTGCCTGTATAAATTTGTGCCCATCTGGGCGGTCAGTATGGAGGCGAAGTGGCTGTGGGACCCAGAAAGGCTGGAGTGTCTGCCCAGGGGCCCAGGATTAAGCCAGGGAGTTGGACCTGTGGAGGCTGGAATGGGCCAGGTCGGAAAACCTGACACCTTCTTCCCAGCCTGGAGACTGATCCTCCACACCTAGTCTCATTATTGCCCTTTACTCCCACTCCTGTCACTTCACCCTCTCATTTGCAGGGATCTTCCTCTCCTCCCCCTCTTACTTAGATTATATGCCCTATGAATTTCCTGAATAGTTTTGGCCAAAATAATTTTTTTGGCGGACTTAGGTGCTATCCCAAAATGGCCAGAAGAAGCAGCCTCCCTTATAATTTTTAGCCTGGTGGATAGAAGTGTTAACTAATCTGAATTGAGATCCCAGTCCAAGAGCCGATTTTCATCTTAAAGTTTCTGTGTGCGTGCGTGCGTGTGTGTGTGTGTGTGTGTGTGTACATACATTTACTAGGGAGGTCGTAAATTTGAAGTATAAGGAGTGGTTGATGTTCAAAAACCATTTTATTATTCAGTGTAGAAACACTTCATACCACAGGAAAACACGTCATAACTACTTCAAACACAGTAGGCTCCCCCTCAGGAAAATCTTATTGTTCCACTCAGATCCCTGACTTTTAAGATGGTGTACCTTCATGCCTTCTAATCTTTCTATTTGATGGATTGTTTAGAACTGAGGTCCTTAGTCTGGGCCTGGCTTCTGAAAAGTCTGTCCCAGTATGCTCTGCTGGTAGCAGATTCTTTAAATTTGGAGCAGATGAACAACTGCAGCGCTAAAGTAGCCAGTTTGTTACTGATTATTGCAGGAAGCACAGTCCTCCCAAGAAGCTGGGAAGTATATTTGCTGCTGTTTCCCTCTACTTTTTCTTCTCTTATGCCTAATGGGGTGTACATGCTCATAATTCATAAATACATAAATATATATCAAGTACATAAAAGGTTGTCACAAGGAGGAGGGAGAAAAATTGTTGCTCTTAACCTCTGAGGATAGGACAAGAAGCAATGGGCTTAAATTGCAGCAAGGGCGGTTTAGGCTGGACATTAGGAAAAACTTCCTAACTGTCAGAGTGGTTAAGCACTGGAATAAATTGCCTAGGGAGGTGGTGGAATCTCCATCATTGGGGATTTTTAAGAGCAGGTTGGACAAACACCTGTCAGGGATGGTCTAGATCAGCGGTTCCCAAACTTGTTCCACCGCTTGTGCAGGGAAAGCCCTGGCGGGCCAGGCTGGTTTGTTTACCTGCCCCGTCCGCAGGTTCGGCTGATTGCCGCTCCCAGTGACCGCGGTTCGCTGCTCTAGGCCAATGGGAGCTGAGGGAAGTGGCACGGGCCGAGGAACGTATTGGCCGCTGCTTCCAGCAGCTCCCATTGGCCTAGAGCAGCGAACCGCAGCCACTGGGAGCGGCGATCAGCCGAACCTGCGGACACAGCAGGTAAACAAACCGGCCCGGCCCGCCAGGGGCTTTCCCTGCACAAATGTCGGAACAAGTCTGGGAACCACTGGTCTAGATTATACTTAGTCCTTCTATGAGTGCAGGGGACTGGACTAGATCAGTGGTTCTCAAAGCCGGTCCGCTGCTTGTTCAGGGAAAGTCCCTGGTGGGCCGGACTGGTTTGTTTGCCTGCTGCATCCGCAGGTTCGGCCAATCGCGGCTCCCACTGGCCTTGGTTTGCCGCTCCAAGCCAATGGGGACTGCGGGAAGCGGCATGGGCCAAAGGATATGGCCCACACAAACCGGTCCGGCCCACCAGGGGCTTTCCCTGAACAAGCGGTGGACCGGCTTTGAGAACTGCTGGACAAGATGACCTCTCAAGGTCCTATGATCCAGTCCTATGATTCTATGATGTACAAGTATAACACCGATGGAGTGCATACATAATGGTTAGGTTTTATTGGGATGAGTTTGGGATGGATATATTACTCACATAGGGTCAAGATAAGAAATCAGCTGTGTATTGTATATGATGCGTAATCAAAATGAATAGACAAAGACACCATTTGGGAATAAGTGATACTTTTTCTTTGCATTTTTTTCTTCCATTTTGGAAACACTATGAACTAGATAACTTCCCTCTACTCCTGTGAGTGGAAGGGACTTTGATCTGGTAGGTCTCAATTAGGTTTCCATATAAAGGAGGTTCATCAGTTCTACAATCCCAGGCAGTAGAGACTTCTGTGTGTGGGATTAATCTCTGTGAGGTTTACAGACCAAGAGCCCCTCTCTATGCTAATCTCCCATTTCTAGGCAATTGCTATCCATGTTGTTACCTGGGCTGTGACTGAAATGGCATTATCTGGATGCCCCCTAAAGGATCCTGCTGCTTTGAGAGTGACCAAAGATCTATCCTCCTCCACAAGAATCTGGATACCCTTCCCCATGATTCCTAGGGATCTTTATGGGTGGCAGGTTGTGCCTCTATTTCATTCATACACCTACTGAAGCAGCAATTTGAACTACTGATTAGATCACTTATATGGCTTTTTAATGAATGTTTTTGTCAATTGGGGTGAATGAAAAAAGATTTCTTATGTCATCGTCCCATTTAGACACAATAGTTTTACTTCTGGGGATAACAAGGTAAAAGGCTAAGGTTTGTTAGTATCTGTTAATAAATATTAACCCTTTTAGTTCTTTCTTTTTGTATATTTTCATTCATTTATATGTCAAGTAATCCTAAGAATCTTTATCTTCAACAAAGAGTGTGTCTGAATTCTAAGGCCTGGAACACTGATCCTTGAACGATAAGTAATTCTATTCAGGAATTTTATCCATTATGCTGTACTTTAACAATCTTGTGTGCCTTCATGTCTGTAAAACTCCAGATATTCTTGGAAATCTGTCTGTCTGTAATGCTTACATAAGTATATATAGACTTGGGAAAATAATAAGGGACAATTGTTACAGCAGATGTTTTCTGTTGGGGAATCAATAGGAAAGAATGATTGTGAGGTAAGAAGGACCCACTGAGAGAGATTATCTTGAAGAATTGTTAGTCCTCTCAGCTGTCAATAATCATGCCTTCACACATAAATCAGGTACAGAGAGAATGTATAGAAATGACATCAGAAGATACGTTTTCAGGAGAATATTCTTGGCAAAGGTGACTTCTTTGTCTAAAACCCTATATAATGATACAGGAATGGGAACTTAGCTGGGGGAAGAGAAAACTTACGCATCCCTCCAGATACAGCGAAGGAGAGAGACACAGCCAACTCTTGGTCTGACAACAAAGGGTGGTAATGTATTTCTTTCTTTCTGTATTCCGTATAGTGCTATACTAATCTCTGATTCACAATCTTTGATTAAATAATTCCAACTGAGCCTGTTATTCGACAATCTTGAGTCATTAATTCAGACATGTAACAAATTGGTGACCCTGACGTGATTGTCAAGAATGTTATCATTGGATCCAGATTACTTAGGATAATGACCTACATTTTCTGGTAAAAGTGAGCTGTAGCGCACGAAAGCTCATGCTCAAATAAATTGGTTAGTCTCTAAGGTGCCACAAGTCGTCCTTTTCTTTCTGCGAATACAGACTAACACGGCTGCTACTCTGAAAGCTTACAGGATGTCTTCTCTGCCGTTCTAAAGCTTGAGTGAATAGCTTACTCCAGTAAAAGGTACTGAGGGTGGTGGGGGGGGGGGGGGGGGGGAGGAATAAAGTAAGATTAAGATAACAGGAAGAAAACCTTGAAATAGGTTAAATGAGAAAAATGTCAGCTGACGAGGGGAAAATCCTAGAGAATTTTACAATAAACTATGTTATTGAACAAGGAACTGCTTCATTTGCATTAAAAGCAATTGATGTAGGTGATCCCTAGAAATATGTGTGCAAGTTGTTTGAAGAAGAGATAGGGGGAAAAGATAGAAAAGGGAAAGAGAAACAGTTAAAAGGCATGGCTATACAAGGTCTGTATGTAATCTGCAAGGCTTTAAATAATATGGTTAGTAAAATGAAGGAAAAAATGAGGGAATTAGAATATGATTTGAAAGGAGAAAAGGACCAAACAAGGAGTTAAAACAGCACCTGGAGGGTGTCAGTAGTTTAAACTCCTCCTTGTCTTGTAATTTGCAGGAGGCAAAGGATAAAACTGAGGAATTCCAGTCAGGAGAGCAAAGGAAAATTGGGGTGGAAATCACAAGCAGCGGATGTGAGAAGTGCATACGAAATGATGTGGAGTGAGGTTACAGCAGCAAGACTTGGCAGTGTGAAAGACCACAGCCTGTGTAAGTCTAGAGAGAAGTTTAGAGTTCAGAGTTTTCCGGGTGCAGATAGCAGCACTAAGACCAGATCTTCTGCTGTCCACAGCACCTCTGTATCCAGACCCTGGAGATGATGGTTATTGGGATTGTTAAGAGTGTGGTTATGAGTATGTGGAACTGTAGGTAGATAAGGAGAGAACATAAGAACTGCCATACTGGGTCAAACCAAAGGTCCATCTAGCCAGTATCCTGTCTTCTAACAGTGGTCAATGCCAGGTGCCCCAGAGGGGATGGACAGAACAGGTAATCATCAAGTGATCCTTCCCTTGTCACCCATTCCCAGCTTCTGGCAAATAGGCTAGGGACACCATCCCTGCCCTTCCTGGCTACTAGCCATTGATGGACCCATCCTCCATGAATGTATCTAGCTCTTTTTTGAGCCCTGTTGTAGTCTTGGCCTTCACAACATCCTCTGGCAAAGAGTTCCACAGGTTGACACTGTGTTGTGTAAAGAAATACTTCCTTTTGTTTGTTTTAAGCCTGCTGCCTATTAATTTCAATTGGTGACCCCTAGTTCATATGTTTTGAGAAGGAGTAACTAACACTTCCTTATTTACTTTCTCCACACATGATTTTATAGACCTCAATCATATCCTCCCTCAGTCATCTCTTTTCCATGCTGAAGATTCCAAGTCTTATTAATCTTTCCTCATATGAAAGCTGTTCCATACTCCTAATAATTTTTGTTGCTCTTTTCTGTATCTTTTCCAATTCCAATATGTCTTTTTTGAAATGGGGCAACCACATCTGCATGTAGTATTCAAGATGTGGGCATACCATGGATTTATATAGAGGCCATATGATATTTTCTGTTTGCTTTTTTGACTGCTGCTGCACTTTTTGAAAAATGTCTGGGTATAACAAAAATGTGTTACTCTGGGGGAAATAAACAGCACAGATCCCAATAACCTATGACAAGGTCAATCTAATGATAAGTAGTATTCCTGTTTTAGAGTTAGGAAACTGTTATTTTACTGTAGGTCACCTACTGAGTCAGGGATTTCTGGGAACTGAACTGAGCTCTCCTGATTCAGTCTGCTGTCTTAGCCATTGAACTATACTGCCTCCATTTTCTTACATAGCTCCTCCTCAGCACAGGTTATGGTGAAGCTAGATGCCAGTGGAGAACCCACTGGAGCATAACTCCTAAGGGAGCTTTTGTGGGATGTGTACTCTGTTATTTCTATTGCACACTGTAACCTTCTTGTATTCAGAAAGTCATAACTGACTTTAGCTGCCACAAATTCTGAATTTGAATTTCAATGGTGGATGATCCCTGTGGCCTGATCCTGCAAACTCTTCTGCACATGAAAGCTGTTATCCAACCTCCAGAACAGCTCTGGAAAGTCCTATCAAAACTTCATGGTATTAATGCTAATGTAACTACAGTGTCCCATCAATACTTGTGACTTTGCATAATGAATACTGCTCTGTTGAATTTTCAGGAGCAATAGGATAGATCTTCTCTAGGGTAAATTGTGGTAATTCCACTGGAGCAAATAAATCTAGGCTGATTAACACCAGAAGGGGATTTGGCCCTATGTATTTTTAAACATATGTGCTTTGTGTTAGCTGAGTTATTTATCCAGTCGTTCAAAAATACATGAACAGTAAGTGCATACTAAACCATAACCCCTGTTACAGTGTGTCCTCCTTCCTTGTTACAGAGTGTCTCCTTCCTTAATATTTCCAAAGTATTTTGTTTAACCCGAGATATTATTGACAAGGAGGATAATTGCTTAGTTTGGAGACAGTGGTACTGTATAACTGAGAGTAATGGAAGGAATTAAGAAAAGGAAAATCTATGCTAATAGTAGGAAAAATTTATTGATGTTAAAATACGTGTAGCTACATAAAATTCTTCCAACGGATGTTGGAAAATCCCTATCACCTGGGACTGCTAAAACTAGCTTGGACAAAATACAGGAAACAGGCTGTAGAGCAGGGGTAGGGAACCTATGGCATGCGTGCCAAAGGAGGCATGATTTTCAGTGGCACTCACACTGTCCGAGTCCTGGCCACCGCTCCGGGGGGCTCTGCATTTTAATTTAATTTTAAATGAAGCTTCTTAAAGATTTTAAAAACCTTATCTACTTTACCTAGAACAATAGTTTAGTTATATATTATAGACTTATAGAAAGAGACCTTCTAAAAACGTTAAAATGTATTCCTGGCACACGAAACCTTAAATTAGAGTGAATAAATGAAGACTCGGCACACCACTTCTGAAAGCTTGCTGACCCCTGCTGTAGAGCACAATTTTGCATTTTCAGGGAGATAGTCTGCATGATCAAAGGTCTTTTCAATCTCTAACTTCGTCATTGCAGAATTAAATAATTTAGTTAATTTTTTTCAAATGTAAATCCTTGTAAACTTTTTCAGTTTAATTTTTTAAATCAACAAGCTAACATGCATTCACGGAATTCTACTCTACCTTCTGCCTGTCTGCTCCATGTTCCTATGCAGACTAAAAAGACATTTCCAAGACACATGCTCTCTTGCTCAAGCAACTCTTCCTGCATATAAACATGAAGCAGACAAGCCCAGCTGGGAAAAAGCATTAGGTGCTTGCATATGCTTGCATCATGTGTAAAGTCAATATTCTTGGGCACTATCCTTGAGAAGTGGTTTTTCAATCCATGGCTATGCCTGTGCGGTCAGTCAGTTTTGGGGAGTATGTTTCTGCTAAAGCATTTTTTAAATCCTGCCTACACATGAAGAAATACAGCAATACATTTGATTTCTGTGTTACATTTCATGCCAGCATATTGAAATCATGATAGAAAATCTAATCCAATGTATTTGTCTGTTATAGCCAAACTCCAGCATTTTGACTAGAACATAATATTGCATCTCAGAAGCATGTGATTACCTTTCTAACACAGAGCAACAGAGTGCAAATACCCTAGATTTCAAAGAGCTCTTCCCTTTTTTACTACATTTATGAGAGCGCCTGATGAGAATTGCACTTTTATACTGTGCAGTAAGGAGTGCATATTACAAGACAAATACCAAAGGTTTGCCAAGAATGTAATTTTTGGTCTTTTGGTCATTGAACTGTAAGGGTGACCTAAAATGTCATTGGCTAAATAGATGAAAGGTAAATAATTCCGTATTATTGAAGTCAGGGAAATGAGTCATCCCATAACTCTACACTTTCAAATGATTTTATTGGATTGGAATCTGTTAATACGAGTGTGTATTTCATTTTCCTTAGCAATTATCGACCTTGGACTTTGACAGACAATACATTATGCAGATTAGCCCAAAGTCTCTACTTTAGCTTTAGAAGTTATAGTTTTACTTTGTAGGAAAGATTAAGTTGGGCTTATTGGACCAAACTCTAGTGTGGTGTGTGTGGTGTATTATTTTTTCCCTCTGGTTCAACAGCTTACTGAATTACAGGGTCTTTAATCTCTCTTCAAAATAAGAATTAACTCCTCTAATTCTGTATATAATTGACTAGTCTGTAGTATCCAATCAGTCACTGGGCAAGAGAGGATATGATACATTATTATGCACAATTACAAGATAAAGAAACTTTTCCCCCTAAAAACACACCCAGAGCACAGTTCATGATAAAATTATGAATGCAAATCATTAGAGAACCAATGACCATGAGTAAATTTCAGTAAGCAACATAAAATCCTGCCAACAGAAAAGACTTGGATATTGGATCTGATAGATGTTCCTTCTTGTTGGTTGTTCATATGTGATGTGCCTCTGCCTTTCCGGGAAGCTCAATGTAGCCATTGCAATTATCACAAACCCCTTTGAAAACTGAAAAAAAGTAAACCTTCCAGGCCAAATTCTGCCTTCATTTATCAAGGCATTTATAAAAATGAGTTGGGGCCCAACAAATGTTTAGCATAAGCAGATACATTTGGAGGTGTGAATCCAAACACACGTAGAGTAAATGAGAACCTCTTGAATTAAGAATGGAGCTGGATGTACTTATTCATAAACCCATGTAGTTTTGGACTTAAGGTACAGAGAGCTTGTATTTATTTCTGTAATTTTTATTTAAACGTTACATAACCCAACAGTGAGATCCTGCTGCAGTCTGCAGTTCTTTGATCTCCCGGCAGTCCAGAACGCCACCTCCAAAACGTAGGATGACCTTTCGCCTCTGTACACAATGGTGTATTCTCTGTCACTATCATTAACAGTTTCACAAATAGATGACAATTTACAGTATGCCACATTATGTTGAGAAAAGATTTTAATAAGGGACAGGCTAAAAATAAAATAGTTCCAAGTTGAGAAATAAAGGGCAGAGGAAAGGTAACAAAATCATCAAGATATTGTTTGCTTTTCTGAGAAACCATATGATTCAGATGATATTCTTGTATGTGTGTGTACACAGTTAGAAATGTCACAAGGTTACTTTTCTGATTTTTAATTCAAATGAACCTTAATCAAATCTGATGTAAAACTAATATAGATTTCAGCACCTTAGAATATATTTGGAGAAACTTTCTTGTGGGATCAGGTTGTATTGGAATTATGAACCAGATGAACACTTTCCTTATTGTAGTATCTAGAGCTAGCTCCCTGCTGAGATCAGTGCCCTCCTCCTTTGTGCTAGGTGCTGTACACACATGTAATAAGCAGTGATTCCTACCTTGAAATGCTTACAATCTAAGGACTTGATTGTGGATTTACCCCAAGGGACATACTCCCTTACTCCCCTGACTAGGCACAAAGGGGCCCACACTGATAGGACAGACAAGCAGTGGGAAAAAGGAAGGATCATTATCCCCATTTCACAGCTGAGGAATTAAGGTACAGAGTAAGTGACTTACCCAAGAACACATGGAAGTAGTCTGTGTGGCTCTCAGAATTACACCCAGATCTCCTGTGTCCCTTAAACATGACCATTCTTCCTCATACCAGAAAGAGGATCACCAAGAAGCGATCACTATGAATATTGTCACCTTTGTGCTTCCTCTCCCCTTCCCCCCACCTTTTTTTTGGGTCTGTGGTTCTCACTTATTGTGTCCCTTCAAATCTGGATCGTACAATCTTTGGGGAAGGATTTTGTCTGTGCTTCATTTTGTGACGCACTTAGCATGTTTTCAAAATGCTCAAAAAACTAACAGCAACAATATAAAAACAAACACCACCCTATAGTACAAATGAATGAGGGTGATCAAAGAAGAGCCAAAAGGAAGAATTTACTCAGCAGTGTTTAAAGCTCATAAAATTCCTCTATTCAGAGTCTTCTAGAAATGGAATGCTTCCAATATCCTCCCTTCCCTACAAAGACATGTCATCAAAATATTTTTGTAATGAGGAACTAATTTCCTTATGAATTACCAAGTGGTGGGGATTAATTAAATGATAAAAATGCTACTTATACCTATTAAACAAATTAATCAACTTTATATCCTTCAAATACATGCCAGCAATTTGTCTTATATTTTCCTGCACCTGGTTTTCTAGTTAGCTACATATTTGCTAGTTTAATGGATTTCGAGTAACATCTATTTACATTTTTAATACATGCAGTACTTCATAAACCTGGTTTTACTATGACAATTGCTTTCTTTCCAAATCCTCTTTTCTTTTTAATCCTAGGTTCCATTCCATAAACTTATTTTGCACCAGTTTCCTTTTCTTGTGCCAATTTGTAGGCCCTCTTCCCCTCTAATAATCCCCATTCCAGTCCTAGAACATCTAAATCATGCAACTGTGGCATCTGGTGGAAGGAAAATATTTGGAACAACTGTAGCCTCACATGCCATCTCATCCATGTCAATGTTTATTTCTCCTCATAGACACGTGCAAGGTCAATAGTATTGGTACAACCTTAAATCCAGTGAATTTAGTTCATCCTTTTGTAAGGACAGAGCTTTTCCTTATGGCATATTTAATTATACTCAATGTAGGGGGATTTGATATCTGCTTTCAACTACCTGAAAGGGGGTTCCAAAGAGGATGGCTCTAGACTGTTCTCAGTGGTAGCAGATGACAGAACAAGGAGTAATGGTCTCAAGTTGCAGTGGGGGAGGTTTAGGTTGGATATTAGGAAAAACTTTTTCGCTAGGAGAGTGGTGAAACACTGGAATGTGTTACCTAGGGAGGTGGTGGAATCTCCTTCCTTAGAAGTTTTTAAGGTCAGGCTTGACAAAGCCCTGGCTGGGATGATTTAGTTGGGGATTGCTTTGAGCAGGGGGTTGGACTAGATGACCTCCTGAGGTCCCTTCCAACCCTGATATTCTATGATTCTAGTCTGTAAATTGTTTATAGTAACTCCTGCTATGTGCTCTCCAGACTGAGAAAAAAGAGTCATTGTCCCTAGGAGCTTGCAAAGGAAGGATAGACAGACTAGTAGACAGAGATTGGGGGAATGGGAAATAACGCTTTTTTTTCCTAATTTAAATTTTTTGTCAACATGAGTTACACTTCAATCATGGAAAAAATGGATCTTCAAGAAGGTTTGAACTGGATTTAAAGGTGAAAAAGGTGGGCAGATGATCTCAGCAAGGGTATACCATGCATAGGACCTGTTCTGGTTTTAAATGTCTTAAGTGGTGGGCTTGTTGTAGCCATGTCAGTCCCAGGATATTAGGGGGACAAATTGGGTGAGGTAATGTCTTTTATTGGACCAACTTCTGTTGGTGAGAGAGACAAAGTTTTAAGCTTACAGAGAACTATTAAGCTTGAAACTTTGTCTTTCAAGTGGTGAGGTCGTTTCCACTTCCCTTGAAAGACTAGTCTACAGTCCAGTAGAACTCAGTGCTAGGATTTAGTCCCTGGGATTCAGCTTGAATTACTTCAATGTAATTTCACTGCAATAAGATAATTATACCCACAGAAAATCAATGCAATAAGCCACTGTGGTGGAAACTTTGGCAGCAAAAGGACAATATAATGCTTTGTCTGTTTTTTTTTAACAAAAAAATTATAGGGAGTTTCTGAGAACATTGAAAGTTCACTTTGAGAGTTGGCCTTGAAAGCAAATGACAATTGTAATTATTTTGTTTTAAACTTTAAACAAAAATATAGGTAGCCAGATTTGAAGGTAATCTCTGAACCGGTTTCCTTTGACCCGGTAAATAAAACACCCCAGTCATGTTCACTCTCACTCTCATCTTCATTCCAATTGAGTGAACCAGCAAATAGGCAGCCAAATATCATTGTCAATGCCCAGTTCAGTTTCAGGAAATAAAAGCCATGTTCATTGGCAGTTCACAGAAATGAACATGCCAACAAGATCCCCATTAATCAAAGTCCATGGAAGGGTTTCTATTGTTTCTGATTCATTCAGCCATTGGCCACTCTTTCTCTTAACATTGTATCAATCAGCCAAACAGAATGGCATCAAAATCTATAAACACAGAACCCTATCTACACAATATTTTTTCTATATTTTGCAAACTACCTTTTACAACCCAGAGATGCCAATGTACTCCTGCATTCTGGGATTATCTTAAAAATAAATACAAAGTTCTCATTTTAAGGGCAAATAAAATGGGAGCTCACTGCAAACAGAGTACACTGACTGCCTAAAATTTAAATGCATTCTAATTTCTCTCTTCCATACCCTTTTATGGTTAAAGCACAATAGTCTATCACAAGCAACAGGTGTGGCATTTCATCGTCCACAATTCCATCTAACCATGACTAACTTTTGTCTGTTGAATAATCAACCTTAAAACCCCCTTCCCTCCCTCAAAGAAAAAAAATCATGTTCTTTTCATAGTGTTTCCAAAATTTACAGTGTCATTTGCTGTTTTTATTAAAAATGCACTGATTTCTGGGAAGGGTTTCCACAAGCCAGTGGAATTTATACTTCTAAATTCCATAGGAACTTCTGAAAATCTTATCCTTTGCAAGCATGTCTCGTTATAATTATTTTGGGCCCAATTCTGCTTCTTGATCTAGAATAGTCATACTGACTTCAGTGGAACTACTTTGTGTGAGTAAATACTACTCCACATAAGGAATGGTTGCAGAATTGGGTCATACATTTGCAAAAATGTATTGTACCAAAAGCTCAATAAATAAGGTCAGAAAAACTGTTGCTTTTTTACAGTTTAAAACATGACTGCTCATAGGAATACATACATATACTTACAACTGGGTTTTGTCCAGGTGTTACATCTCTACTTATAACATGAAATGCAAAACATATGCACACACAAAGTTACAACTGTTTAAATCTCCCTAATTAAAATCAGTCTATAGCTGCAGCTCCAAGGCACCATAGCCAATTAATCTGAGTCAACAGCACCAATTATACCTCATTGATTGGTCATAATTTACTAGATAAATTAGATCGTATAGTGGCTTTTCATGTACTCTGAACACAGTGTAATTTGTTGTTAAGACCTCAACTCTATTGCTTTGTAAGAAAGATTGAAAGCACCAGTGTGTAATCTTTCACAATTCAATTAGAGTAATCCCCCTTCATTCTGATGCTTTACCACAATCACACCATTTCATTCCAGAGCAAACTTCTCCTCCCTGTCAGACCCCTAGACAAACAATATAAAAGAGGAGTGGGAAAAATGATAGAAAGAAAAAGGAAGAAAGCAAGAACAATGAGATAAGCTCCATATCTGTCTGTCAATCATCCCCGTCCCTCTGGTCCTTCTCCTTGGGCGTTTATTCAGAAGTAGCTCACACAGATGTTGACTGGGCTTATTGAATCTAATTAGCTTTTCATATTCACAGATGCTCTTCTGATACCAGGCAGTTATGAACAATTGTAAAATTTTTAGCTCCTATAAAATGTCCTGAATGTTGACTTAAGTGAATTATGTAAGTCTAATATAGCCAGATGACTAGGCCAGTTGTGCGGACACAGCACGTCCCTCTTCCCACGTAGCTATCTCCTTTCCTGTATGAGGAAGGTCAGCACTAGCCTCTCTCTGCTTGGGACCTGATGAAGTTCAACTCTTGGACCCGAGATCCTGACTCTGGAGATGAAGGTTTGAGTAAGTGTTATAGCTTGGGTGGGTGGAGGGACACTTTGTTGCCTCAGGCCCTGCATGAAACCCAACAGAGTTTTTGAAGCCTGAAGCTACTTTTCATCTTCTGCAATTCTTTACAACTGTGACCAATTATATGCCTTTATTTTTTTTGCTTTTTATCACAGTAGCTTGCACAAATATCCACTTTGCATGCACAACAGCAGCAATGGCATGTGCACCTTATTTTTTGGATAATCAAGTTAAAAAATTCTTACCTCTTGCCGTTTTGGAGAATAGGCTTTTCCCCCAAACCTGTCATCCTAGTTTAACTTTAATATGACTTCTTTCATTACAATGGGTAACTTTTGTCAGTACTGCACAACAGTATCTAGATCCCTGCAGCCTTCAGCTTACCAGGGGGTTCATTCCAGTGATGGATTGGTTGTTCAGATAATTTTATTACATCTGAAAGACCATTGTCACAGCAGCTGTTAAGGGAGAATTCTTGAAATAAAAGTTTTAAAGTTGTGATTTTGTGGCCATTAAAGCCATTTTTTCAAAAACTTAAATGTATGCAAATCCCTGTGTGGGAGCTGCTAGGTTCTGATCATTTTGGAAAATTGGGCCATTTACATAGGTGTCTAAATATGGATTTAGGAGCTTAACTTCAGTCACCTACTTCTGAAAATGTTGCCAGGCAGCTATATGGTTGTAAGAGATACAATCAGGCAGGAGTCATGCCCTTGAGGGTTGTCAAGTTTCCTTCTCCACTCTGAACTCTAGGGTACAGATGTGGGGACCTGCATGAAAACCTCCTAAGCTTACTTTTACCAGCTTAGGTTAAAACTTCCCCAAGGTACAAATTAATTTTACCCTTTGCTCTTGGATTTCCACTGCCACCACCTAACTTTATCTGGGTTTACTGGGAAACGTAGTTTGGACACATCTTTCCCCCCAAAATCCTTCCAACCCTTGCACCCCACTTCCTGGGGAAGGTTTGGTAAAAATCCTCACCAATTTGCATAGGTGACCACAGACCAAAACCCTTGGATCTTAGAACAATGAAAAAGCATTCAGTTTTCTTACAAGAAGACTTTTAATAGAAGTAAAGGAATCACCTCTGTAAAATCTGGATGGTAGATACCTTACAGGGTAATTAGATTCAAAACATAGAGTACCCCTCTAGGCAAAACCTTAATTTACAAAAAAGACACACAGACAGGAATATTCATTCTATTCAGCACAGCTCTTTTCTCAGCCATTTAAAGAAATCATAATCTAACACATACCTAGCTAGATTACTTACTAAAAGTTCTAAGACTCCATTCCTGTTCTGTCCCCAGCAAAAGCATCACACAGACAGACAGAGACCCTTTGTTTTTCTCTCTCCTCCCAGCTTTTGAAAGTATCCTGTCTCCTCATTGGTCATTTTGGTCAGGTGCCAGCGAGGTTACCTTTAGCTTCTTAACCCTTTACAGGTGAGAGGATTTTTCCTCTGGCCAGGAGGGATTTTAAAGGGGTTTACCTTTCCCTTTATATTTATGACAAGGGTAGACCAGTATTGGCCGTGATGCTACTCATTTGGTTGGGGATAGGGTTAGTAAGGAAAAATCTAAGTAAGGGTTAGTCTTTGGGGGAGGCAAAGTCTTTTTATTCTGTGTCTGCACAGCACCTGGGGTAATGGGGTACTAGTCTCTGACCAGGGGTACTGAGTGCTATCACACTACACACAAAATAATAATAAAACAGGTAATTGTTATGTAATTTTAATAAATTTTTGCCATGTGGCTAACATTAGTCACCTAAATCTCTATTTAGGCACATAAGTGGCCTACATTTTAGGCCATGTGCAACTCTATTTAAAGCAGCTCTACTTAAAGCATGTAAGTTTGTAAGTGTAGGACTTTGTTTTTAAAGCACTATTGGAATTAAGTTTCTTTTCAACAAGATATATGAAGTAACTTAGTACTCAGATTTGTGGCTGTATTCTGATGCAATTGAATATCTACTACTTGGAGTCACAATAAAAATGGATTCATCATGCCCCTGGAAAAAAGAGTAAAACTGAGTTACACGAATGCTTTGCCAGTCATTCATGAGCCAACAATAGAGAGGCTCCAGCCAATTTCCGCCAGCTCCCCAGCCTTGCACCCCAAAACTGCACCATCTTGCCCTGGTCAGAAGGTTGACCAGTATAAGTACATTACCCAGTCTGCCCCTCCCTTGATGTGGGGAGAACACACACTAGCCTTTGTAACCTGAGCTGAGATTTCCCAAGCACTTCAACCAAAACACACTGTTTCAGGTAACAGAAAGCTAGATTTTAACTGATTATAAGTAAAATATATAAAGTATATATATAGTATTTATCAATATAAAAATTTGGGTACTTAAGAAACAAAAATAATTTCGCAGTCTGAGTTCTACAAATTAAACAGGATTTGAATCAAGCAGTGTCTCATCCTGACATATCGAAAAGCATGTTACAGATCCTCAGTACACAGCCTGGGACTCTTTTCCAGCCTGGGACCACTCTCCCCAGTTAAAAGTCTCTGTCCTCCATATGTTTCTTCCAGGTGTTGAGTTGAGGGGAGAGGTCAAGTGACGATGTCACTTCCCCTCTTTTACAGTTTCTTCCAGCTTGCTGGAAAGATGGATGCTTGTGATGTGAGGGTCCACCCCCATTGGTCAAGCAGTCTCTATTGTCTATGTGCTCTTTCTGAGACATTTTCTGCCGGGAGAATGGATTCCCTTTAATGGGCCATCAGCACATCTGTGCCATCAGGACTCCATTGTTGTACCTTAAAGGCTGATTGTGGGTGTTCCTAACCTCACAACATATTTCAGTAGCTCACACATAGTAAGACTTTATAACTTCCCATACAATGATAGTACATACAATCCAACAGGATATTACTGCTCAACAGATCAAGACTTTAAAAATGATACTTCACAAGGCATATTTTGTACAAAACATCATAATTATGACAGTGGTGAATATGGGGGTTTCAGGGTGCTGCTTTGAGGTACAGAGGTAGCACCATTGCTGTCCTCTGCAGTGACTCACAGTAGAGCCTCAGAATCCCATTCTCACTTGCCATAAAGACTTTTGAGTCACTTCTCACTGCCAACTCTCACAGGAGAGAAATCAAGAACACTTAGGACTGTCAAGGAGAGTCTTGCCTGCTTGGACATAAGCTCCTTGCTCCAAAGCTCTCTGGGAACCCACTACTCCCAAAATTCCAGGTTTACATATAGTTATACTGACTCCCCAAGTGTCACTGAAGGAACTGTGTGTAGGTAGTCTATCCAAATGAATCGTTTTATGTCCCCATGTACACTTTGACTGTACATGGTTACACAGGTATTGTTGTGCTATAAGCCCCCTACTGTCCATAACTGAACCCAGGAAGCATGTTCCTGAAGGAGAGTCAGTGTGCAAAAGTTAGCATTCAGCATAGGTGCTGGACTAGGGATGCCGGGTTGGGGGTGCTGCAGCATCACTGGAGTGAAGTGGTTTCCATTATATACAGAGTTTACAGCTTGGTTCAGTGGCTCTCAGCACCCTACTATACAAATTGTTCCAGCCCCCTGGCATATAGGAGAGGGGTGGATATATACATGCCAATGCTGTAGCATGGCTCCGTACCCATTCTACAGTGTAGTGTGGATGGGGGCAATGGGAAGGTCACGGATATCTATAGTCTTCCAAGCCATTCCCACAGTGCTCCCTTTGGTGCCTGACACCAAAAAAAGATATAAAGGTGCCTGACCCACTGTTGCTGGTAGTAGCAGTGACCCGCACTGATCCCTTTTCAGTTCTCCCGTCATGAGTGCTATTCATCAGCACAACCTGGAGGGTATTGACCCTAGTTCAGCTGGAGGTGAAATGCTTCTGGGCACTGCCTACCACCCTATCTGCTGCTTTTGTCTGGGAACAAGAAGCACCTCCTCTATCTTCTCCTCCCCCTCATTCTCCTCCATCTGCCTGCTAGGCTGCTGTTGAGCCAGTGAATCCCATCCCCCATCCTGACAAGGATGATCAAGATGGAAAACTGGCAGTGCATTCGGGGGGGCAACAATGAACCCAATCCTGACCCTGGAGCAAAGCCTGTGTCATAAAAATAAGGGGAAGGGTAAACCCCTTTGAAATTCCTCCTGGCCAGGGGAAAGCTCCTCTCACCTGTAAAGGGTTAAGAAGCTAAAGGTAACCTCGCTGGCACCTGACCAAAATGACCAATGAGGAGACAAGATACTTTCAAAAGCTGGGAGGAGGGAGAGAAACAAAGGGTCTGTGTCTGTCTGTATGCTGCTTTTGCCAGGGACAGAACAGGAATGGAGTCTTAGAACTTTTAGTAAGTAATCTAGCTAGGTATGTGTTAGATTATGATTTCTTTAAATGGCTGAGAAAAGAATTGTGCTGAATAGAATAACTATTTCTGTCTGTGTATCTTTTTGTAACTTAAGGTTTTGCCTAGAGGGGTTCTCTATGTTTTTGAATCTAATTACCCTGTAAGATATCTACCATCCTGATTTTACAGGGGGGATTTCTTCATTTCTATTTACTTCTATTTTCTATTAAAAGTCTTCTTGTAAAAAACTGAATGTTTTTTCATTGTTCTCAGATCCAAGGGTTTGGGTCTGTGGTCACCTATGCAAATTGGTGAGGCTTTTTATCCAACATTTCCCAGGAAAGGGGGGGGTGCAAGTGTTGGGAGGATTGTTCATTGTTCTTAAGATCCAAGGGTCTGGGTCTGTAGTCACCTAGGCAAATTGGTGAGGCTTTTTACCAAACCTTGTCCAGGAAGTGGGGTGCAGGGTTTTGGGAAGTATTTTGGGGGGAAAGACGCGTCCAAACAGCTCTTCCCCAGTAACCAGTATTAGTTTGGTGGTGGTAGCGGCCATTCCAAGGACCACGGGTGGAATACTTTGTACCTTGGGGAAGTTTTGACCTAAGCTGGTAAAGATAAGCTTAGGAGGTTTTTCATGCAGGTCCCCACATCTGTACCCTAGAGTTCAGAGTGGGGGAGGAACCTTGACATGGTGGCATAGTGGTGGGATTAACCTGAAATCATTTTGAGATCCAGTTGAGATTTTTTGAACTAGAAATACAGATTTTAAAAAGGAATTTTTTTTTCCTGTGGCTTTGAAGCAGCTTTGAAACTGAAAGCATCTTGGGTTTTCCCTGCTTTGTGGCCAAGCAGAGACAAAAGGGGATTATCTTGTGAATTGCAGGTTTTCTTTGCCTGGAGGCAGGGTACTTAACTCCTGCAGGGAAATTCACAGTCTTCCAACCCAGAGGTTTTTTTTTTTTCTTTTCTTCCTAAAAGTAAATAGGGGGTGTGTGTTCTACCCATTTGCTTTTTCTTTGGGCTGGGTAAGCAGGTTTCCAAGTAGTTTGGAGGTTTTTTGCTTTAAGTTGGGCCCAGAACAGAGACAAGGGAATTGTCTTTTTCTGTAGGCTGACAATCACTATCAGAGAATAGGTATTCTATTCCAGCACAGCAAAATTTTACAGCCAAGTTTTGTTTGTTTATTTCTAAACCTCGGGTGTAAAGTTAGTTAAAAACAGAGAGGTTAGAATGACCAAATCCTCAGCTCGACTACAGCTGGAATTAGCCAAATTTCAGGCTGAGGAAAGACAAAGGGAACATGAAAGACAGATAGAACTCATGCGGCTGAAGAAGGAACAAGAAAGGGAGGCAGAACAACACCAAGCGGCTGCTCACAGGAGAGCTATGGAAGCGAGGGACAAAGAACTGGAGGAGAAGGAAAAAGAGAGGAAGTATGTGGAGGAGATGGAGAAGATAAAGGCTCAGCAGAATATCCCAACAAACCCTAGTAATCCTTCTCCAAGTACCACTTCCCATCCCAGAAAGTTCCCCACCTACAAGGCAGGCGATGATACTGAGGCCTTCCTAGAAAACTTCGAAAGGGCCTGCCTTGGATACAACCTCTCTACTGACCAGTACATGGTAGAGCTGAGGCCGCAGCTCAGTGGACCCTTAGCTGAGGTGGCAGCTGAAATGCCTAAAGAACACATGAACAAGTATGAACTGTTTAAATCCAAGGCGAGAGTCAGAATGGGGATAACACCCGAGCAGTCTCGTCGGAGGTTCAGAGCCCTAAGGTGGAAACCAGACATGTCATTTACCCGACATGCCTACCACATTGTGAAACATTGGGATGCCTGGATATCAGGAGCAAGTGTTGAATCTCCAGTAAATTTGCCCTTCCTAATGCAAATGGAACAATTCTTAGAGGGTGTTCCTGAGGAAATAGAAAGATACATCCCCATGCTGTTGGGGGAAGACTTGGCCAATCATGTGAAGCAGGCCAAGAGGGTGGGAACGGTCACCCACAGCCAGGCTAAACAAGCCGTGAGGCCTAGCTCTGTTCCGGAAACTGCTATCAGGACCCAGTCAGAGGTGATGGACCTGGACCTTAGGCCAATGTCTGCAACAGCAGTAGTGGATCCAGTCCCAGAGACCCAGACGGAACCAGTCCCAGAACCGGAACCAGCCGAACAACCAACACCAGACCCTGTGTCAGCACTGAATCCAGTACTTGCAACCTCAACACCAGAGGGCTCCACTGAACCTGAACTGGCAGCAGCCGATAACCCTACACAAGAGGCTCAGCCGGAGCCTGAATCCCAACATAGTGCACCAGCGGAGAGCGGTTCACAGTCAACAGAAACAGCTCCATCCCCTATATTGCTTCCAGAGGGACCAAGCCTAGGTCCACAATCCAATGAGGGACTGATGTCTCCAGCATCAAGGGAACAGTTCCAGACCGAACAGGAAGCAGATGAAAGCCTCCAGAGAGCTTGGACAGCGGCACGGAGCAACCCACCGCCTCTCAGCTCTTCTAATCGATCCAGGTTTGTTGTAGAAAGAGGACTTTTATACAAGGAAACTCTTTCTGGTGGACACCAGGAAGACTGGCATCCTCAGAGACAGTTGGTAGTTCCAACTAAATACCGGGCCAAGCTCTTGAGCTTAGCCCACGATCGCCCTAGTGGCCATGCTGGGGTGAACAGGACCAAAGACCGTTTGGGGGGGTCATTCCACTGGGAGGGAATGGGCAAGGATGTTTCTACCTATGTCCAGTCTTGTGAGGTGTGCCAAAGAGTGGGAAAACCCCAAGACCAGGTCAAAGCCCCTCTCCAGCCACTCCCCATCATTGAAGTTCCATTTCAGCGAGTAGCTGTGGATATTCTGGGTCCTTTTCCGAAAAAGACAGCCAGAGGAAAGCAGTACATACTGACTTTCATGGATTTTGCCACCCGATGGCCGGAAGCAGTAGCTCTAAGCAACACCAGGGCTAAAAGTGTATGCCAGGCACTAGCAGACATTTTTGCCAGGGTAGGTTGGCCCTCCGACATCCTCACAGATGCAGGGACTAATTTCCTGGCAGGAACTATGAAAAACCTTTGGGAAGCTCATGGGGTAAATCACTTGGTTGCCACTCCTTACCACCATCAAACAAATGGCATGGTGGAGAAGTTTAATGGAACTTTGGGGGCCATGATACGTAAATTCGTAAATGAGCACTCCAATGATTGGGACCTAGTGTTGCAGCAGTTGCTCTTTGCCTACAGAGCTGTACCACACCCCAGTTTAGGGTTTTCCCCATTTGAACTTGTATATGGCCGTGAGGTTAAGGGGCCATTGCAGTTGGTGAAGCAGCAATGGGAGGGATTTACACCTTCTCCAGGAACTAACATTCTGGACTTTGTAACCAACCTACAAAACACCCTCCGAACCTCTTTAGCCCTTGCTAAAGAAAACTTACAGGATGCTCAAAAAGAGCAAAAAGCCTGGTATGATAAACATGCCAGAGAGCGTTCCTTCAAAGTAGGAGACCAGGTCATGGTCTTAAGGGCGCTCCAGGCCCATAAAATGGAAGCATCGTGGGAAGGGCCATTCACGGTCCAGGAGCGCCTGGGAGCTGTTAATTATCTCATAGCATTCCCCACCTCCAACCGAAAGCCTAAGGTGTACCATATTAATTCTCTAAAGCCCTTTTATTCCAGAGAATTAAAGGTTTGTCAGTTTACAGCCCAGGGAGAAGATGATGCTGAGTGGCCTGAAGGTGTCTACTACGAAGGGAAATGTGCTGGTGGTGTGGAAGAGGTGAACCTCTCCATGACCCTTGGGCGTATGCAGCGACAGCAGATCCAGGAGCTGTGCACTAGCTACGCGCCAACGTTCTCAGCCACCCCAGGACTGACTGAACGGGCATACCACTCCATTGACACAGGTAATGCTCACCCAATTAGGGTCCAACCTTACCGGGTGTCTCCTCAAGCTAAAACTGCTATAGAACGGGAGATCCAGGATATGTTACAGATGGGTGTAATCCGCCCCTCTGAAAGTGCATGGGCATCTCCAGTGGTTCTAGTTCCCAAACCAGATGGGGAAATACGTTTTTGCGTGGACTACCGTAAGCTAAATGCTGTAACTCGCCCAGACAACTATCCAATGCCACGCCCAGATGAACTGTTAGAGAAACTGGGACGGGCCCAGTTCATCTCTACCTTGGACTTAACAAAGGGGTACTGGCAGGTACCGCTAGATGAATCTGCCAAGGAAAGGTCAGCCTTCATCACACATCTCGGGCTGTATGAATTTAATGTACTCCCTTTCGGGCTGCGAAATGCACCCGCCACTTTCCAAAGACTTGTAGATGGTCTCCTAGCGGGATTAGGAGAATATGCAGTCGCCTACCTTGATGATGTGGCCATATTTTCGGATTCCTGGGCAGACCACCTGGAACATCTACAAAAAGTCCTTGAGCGCATAAGGGAGGCAGGACTAACTGTTAAGGCTAAGAAGTGTCAAATAGGCCTAAACAGAGTGACTTACCTTGGACACCAGGTGGGTCAAGGAACTATCAGCCCCCTACAGGCCAAAGTGGATGCTATCCAAAAGTGGCCTGTCCCAAAGTCAAAGAAACAGGTTCAATCCTTCTTAGGCTTGGCCGGTTATTACAGACGATTTGTACCGCACTACAGCCAAATCGCTGCCCCACTGACAGACCTAACCAAAAAGAAACAGCCAAACGCTGTTCAGTGGACCGTGAAGTGTCAGAAGGCCTTTAACAAGCTTAAAGCGACACTCATGTCTGACCCTGTACTAAGGGCCCCAGACTTTGACAAACCGTTCCTAGTAACCACAGATGCATCCGAGCGTGGTGTGGGAGCAGTTTTAATGCAAAAAGGACCTGATCAAGAATTCCACCCTGTAGTGTTTCTCAGCAAAAAACTGTCTGAGAGGGAAAGCAACTGGTCAGTCACTGAAAAAGAATGTTACGCCATTGTCTACGCTCTGGAAAAGCTACGCCCATATGTTTGGGGACGGCGTTTCCACCTGCAAACCGACCGTGCTGCACTGAAGTGGCTTCACACCGTCAAAGAAACTAACAAAAAACTTCTTCGGTGGAGTTTAGCTCTCCAAGAGTTTGATTTCGACATCCAACACATCTCAGGAGCTTCTAACAAAGTGGCTGATGCACTTTCCCGTGAAAGTTTCCCAGAATCAACTGGTTAAAATCGTCCTTAAGATGTGGAAAATATTGTTAGTCTTTATGTATTTGGTAGTATATTTAGAGATGCATGTGTCTTATTAACTCTGTTTTTCCTAGAGCTCCAGGAAGAAATCCCAGCCAGTGTTTCACCCTAGCTGAGATTTGGGGGGCGTGTCATAAAAATAAGGGGAAGGGTAAACCCCTTTGAAATTCCTCCTGGCCAGGGGAAAGCTCCTCTCACCTGTAAAGGGTTAAGAAGCTAAAGGTAACCTCGCTGGCACCTGACCAAAATGACCAATGAGGAGACAAGATACTTTCAAAAGCTGGGAGGAGGGAGAGAAACAAAGGGTCTGTGTCTGTCTGTATGCTGCTTTTGCCAGGGACAGAACAGGAATGGAGTCTTAGAACTTTTAGTAAGTAATCTAGCTAGGTATGTGTTAGATTATGATTTCTTTAAATGGCTGAGAAAAGAATTGTGCTGAATAGAATAACTATTTCTGTCTGTGTATCTTTTTGTAACTTAAGGTTTTGCCTAGAGGGGTTCTCTATGTTTTTGAATCTAATTACCCTGTAAGATATCTACCATCCTGATTTTACAGGGGGGATTTCTTCATTTCTATTTACTTCTATTTTCTATTAAAAGTCTTCTTGTAAAAAACTGAATGTTTTTTCATTGTTCTCAGATCCAAGGGTTTGGGTCTGTGGTCACCTATGCAAATTGGTGAGGCTTTTTATCCAACATTTCCCAGGAAAGGGGGGGGTGCAAGTGTTGGGAGGATTGTTCATTGTTCTTAAGATCCAAGGGTCTGGGTCTGTAGTCACCTAGGCAAATTGGTGAGGCTTTTTACCAAACCTTGTCCAGGAAGTGGGGTGCAGGGTTTTGGGAAGTATTTTGGGGGGAAAGACGCGTCCAAACAGCTCTTCCCCAGTAACCAGTATTAGTTTGGTGGTGGTAGCGGCCATTCCAAGGACCACGGGTGGAATACTTTGTACCTTGGGGAAGTTTTGACCTAAGCTGGTAAAGATAAGCTTAGGAGGTTTTTCATGCAGGTCCCCACATCTGTACCCTAGAGTTCAGAGTGGGGGAGGAACCTTGACAGCCTGTTTGGTACCTAGCCCCTACGCAGGAGACTTCCCGGGTTGTCCCCCTGCACAGTGTTCCCTCCTTGTCAAGGACAGTGGGAAGGGAAGGGCTTGTAGTTGTGCCTAAAGACAGCAATGTTTGCCTACCATCAGGGAATTTGCCTGGGTGATTTTTTTAGGATTGGTTCCTGTAATAAAGCATTTTTGCAGTTAGTTAGATGTACGTTTGTAAAGAACAGTTTATGTTCACTTCACAGGTATGTGTGTGCCCCTCGTTTTCCAAAGATGATCAAAGTGATTAGTTCATAGAGGTTTGGGATGGGATAGCAGGAACCACAGCACATAACTGTGTTATCTGTATAAGTCTGGAGCCATTGAAATGCAAATAATGATGCAAATGTTTTTCCTGACAAACAGAAGTTACCTCAGTTATCCCAACTGCTTTGGATGCCTGCATTTACAGTGTCACATTTTTGGTGCTTTAAAAAAGAAAAGAAAAAGACCAATCTGAAGAACTAGTTTGTAGAGCGTGTGCTGCTGCTTTAGAATTGAGTTGAATTGGGGATGTTGTATTAAATTAGATGGAATATATGGTTTCAGAAAGTCAAAGGTGTTAACATGACCAACATTAAACAGTGTTAAAAAAAAGTCGGGAGACCTCAGCCTGCTTAGAACCCTGGCAAACGCACCATAAAAATCCTTTAAATTTCTGATTAGAAATACAGAAAAGAAAGGAGAACGGTTAAAGCATTTGAAATATAAAGTATTTAGTAAGGCTTTCATTTTAGCAATGTTCCCTGTTCCCTTTACCTCTTGCTGGAGAGAGTTGTTAAAAGGAAAATGCCTCTATTTGACAAGTCTTGTAGATGGTAATAACTGTTTTTGGGGGGCAAAAGGAGAAGAAAGTTATTGAGATAGGCTGAAGCTGTTGCTGCTGTTAAAGTCTGATGAGCTGGCCGCCACTTCCTGCAGCTCCCATTGGCCGGGAACGGCGAACTGCAGCCACTGGGACTGCAGGGAGCCATGCCTGAGGATGGTCAACGTAAATAAAATGTCTCACGGCCCGCCAGCAGATTACCCTCATGGGCCACGTGCCGAAGGTTGCGACCCCTGTCTTAGAACACAAAACAAGACAAACACACACAAGAGAAAAGAACAGCAAAGATAGAAAACGCAGCTTCTGTCTTTAGTATTGACTTTCATGTGCAATCTCACTTCTGGAAAAACACAGACACAGCCCACGGTCTAATCAACCATCTTGAGACCTGGAAAACTAATACCAGCATTGATCTATATAATAATATATATACATATAAGGCATTGCTTTTTTTTGCCACTTTGCTCACAGGCTCAAAGCAGTGTTGCAAAATGTCATCCTGGCCAGCTGAGCCAGACTTTTATTAGTCAGAAGGCAAAAGGTGAAGGATAGGAAAGAGAAAAATAAGACGGGGAGGAGAGAGGACACATGCTGAGGAGGGGAATGCGGAAGGAAGTGACAAAATCTCACATCCCAGGTGGTGGTCAGGATTCAGCTGGAGTCAGTGGAGGTGGCAATGCCATTTGGATTCCTCTCTGCAGACTGGTCAGGACATCTCTCAAGGCCAGCACTGTCAGAGTGGATACTGGGGTCCCAGGAGACAATGCGGGTGGCTGCCATATTGGTGAAGCTCATTCCTTCCTGTTTTCCCATCCTTCAGCTAGCTAGCATCCACATCTGTCCTCTAATTTTTATCTCTAAAGCCTTTTCTTTGAAGGACCCTGTCAAGGTTCCTTCCCCACGCTGAACACTAGGGTACAGATTTGGGGACCTGCATGAAAAACCTCCTAAGCTTCTCTTTACCATCTTAGGTCAAAACTTCCCCAAGGTACAAAATATTCCACCCTTTGTCCTTGGATTGGCCGCTACCACCATCAAACAAATACTGGTTACTGGGGAAGAGCTGTTTGGACACGTCTTTCCCCCCAAAATACTTCCCAAAACCTTGCACCCCACTTTCTGGACAAGGTTTGGTAAAAAGCCTCACCAATTTGCCTAGGTGACTACAGACCCAGAACCTTGGATCTTAAGAACAATGAACAATCCTTCCAACACTTGCACCCCCCCCTTTCCTGGGAAATGTTGGATAAAAAGCCTCACCAATTTGCACAGGTGACCACAGACCCAAACCCTTGGATCTGAGAACAATGAAAAAGCATTCAGTTTTCTTACAAGAAGATTTTTAATAGAAATAGAAGTAAATAGAAATAAAGAAATCCCCCCTGTAAAATCAGGATGGTAGATACCTTACAGGGTAATTAGATTCAAAACATAGAGTACCCCTCTAGGCAAAACTTTAAGTTACAAAAAAGATACACAGACAGAAATAGTTATTCTATTCAGCACAATTCTTTTCTCAGCCATTTAAAGAAATCATAATCTAACACATACGTAGCTAGATTACTTACTAAAAGTTCTAAGACTCCATTCTTGGTCTATCCCTGGCAGAACCCAGCATATAAACAGACCCACAGACCCTTTGTTTCTCTCCCTCCTCCCAGCTTTTGAAAGTATCTTGTCTCCTCATTGGTCATTTTGGTCAGGTGCCAGTGAGGTTACCTTTAGCTTCTTAACCCTTTACAGGTGAGAGGATTTTTTTCTCTGGCCAGGAGGGATTTTAAAGGGGTTTACCCTTCCCTTTATATTTATGACAGACCCCAAAAGGAGGAGCAATGGGTGGAATAGCCAATCCCCTTATTATTTTGTCTAACAATTAGGCCTAATTTCTGACACATCAATTTGGCTCCATTAATTTCCAGACCACTTCTCTTGTTTACCAGGCATGACCTTACTAAAGTCCTCGAATTATATCAGTAGGCCTTCTTGTTTGTACTATTTCAGCCAGTCTGTCTCCCTTTTGAACCTTTTCTCATCAACATTTGTTGTTATAGGCTATTGTGACACTTTATGCACTTTTATCAACTTTCCCCCAGTTGAGTTTACAATTAGGGTAAATTTGTAGGCACAATTATTGCAATAGGCCTCTCTCTTCATGATGTCATTATTCAGTAATAGGTCACCATTGGGACTCATTTATACTTCTACTAATTCTAAAGGAATTCGATAGACTGCAAATCTGCCCATTAAACTCACATCATCCGTATCTTTTTGACATTCAATGCTCAATTGTACTCTTTGCTCAGATCTGTGAATTACAGGTGTTCATTTCTAGTGTAATCTTAGTTTTTTTTAAAGAAGTTCTAACCTTTTTTTTTTCATTATTGTATACCTAAAAGATATAATATCAGTAAGACAGTCTCAATGCCAGGACATGAATGGAGGACACAGTCCGGCATCACATCTAGTCCTTCAACTACATACAGTTCACTAAGCAACATTTAACACAAACCCAGCCAAACACATACAAAAGGGAAGAGAAAAAAAATAGCAAAGATCAAAAATGCAGTTTCTATCTCTAGTGTTGACTTTCACATGCATGGGAGTGCAGGGGACTGCACAAGATGATCTATTGAAGTCCCTTCCAGTCCTACACTTCTATGATTCCATGATTTGAAATAAATGGTGACAGCGTACCGTACTGCTAAAACTAAAAGAATAATTGGTTCCTACCACTGTTTAGCTTTTGGTTTTCAAGTTGGGCTAGACTGGGAAGAAAAGGGTGGATGAAAAGCAAATTGTGATGAGCTGCTGGTGCTCATGTATTATAATGATGAGAGCCCTAGAAGGGCCCAATCCAATGTCCACTGAAGTCAATGTAAAGATTCTTTGACATCAGTAGGCATTGCATCATACCCTGAATCCCTAGATAGTTAGTTATATCTCTTAAAGTGTATATAGTAAGTTTTTTTTTACTTCCAGAAGCTGGCCAGGGTAGCTTCAGTAAAAGAGTGGGAGAGTAAATCCATAGGCATAATTTACTTCACTCTTTGAAAGGGGACCCATTATGATTGACAAAATCTGAACATGCTTGTAGTAAAGTAATATTGCTACTTAGCAATTTCATTCAAGGACCTCAAAGTGCTTCATGTATATTGGGACTTGATTCATTTCCCACTCGTGCAGGTGGCGGTAATTTGACCCTGAGATCAGTTGTGGTCTGATTCCCCTCTGCGATCGTCCAGGGTCCTTAGAATGCAGTTGGCCTGTGCAGAAGGCTCATCTGCTAGTAAGGAGTAGAGAGGTCTTCTCTGATGGGCCTTTTGATTCAGGCAGTATCATGTAAGCTTAGTGGATACCAACAACCCTCCCCCCCTTCCCACTCCTAAACAAAAAAAGCTCTGACCTGTTCTGAGGCTCTTATTGCAGGCTGATTGGAAGGATGAACTCAAGAAGTAATAAAAGTGTGGTGGAGCGAGCGTACATAGGAGTTATTGATTAGATAACGTCTATTAGTCTGTTTGAGAAATAAGCCTAGATACAAGTAGGGCTTTTATCCCCACTGAGCCAACAGTTTCCTCCACCTGTGGATCAGAGGCTGCCTGCCATCACTAATTTGGATTTAATCTAAGAACTCTTTATGTGACAAAGCTACTAAGAATCAGCAATGAGAAATGCTTGGGAAAAAAATGACTCCAGTACTTCAAGATAATTATTTGTTGCAGAGACTGAGTTTGTATGGGTAGGAAATGAAATAAAAAATTGGGTGGACTTTTTAAATGGCTTTGTACATGCCAGGTAGAATTCAGAGATTGTGTTACAGGCCCCTGTGAGTTATACAGATAGAAGCGGAACGGATTAAGGGGACTGTATCTCAGGCATGCTGCTACATCTCATGTTGCCTGTTGGCAGAACTGAGTTGGTAGCATTGCCTTGCTGAGAGCTATACAGGCGTGTTCTGTGATCATGAGGAAATTAGATTTTTTTTGCTTTTCTGTTGAAATAATTATATAATATGATGATGATGATGATGATGATCCACATGGGCAGACTGTTGAACCCACGTGGAGCCCTACTAGATGGGGAAATTAAACGCACATCAGATTTAGGTGCTTTCCCATCCTGGGAGGTTCAGGGTGTGTCAGCAGCCTGACACTGAGGATGTTCAGGTCTATCGTACCTAAATCTTTCCACAGGAAGTAGAATAGGAAAATGAATGTTGATGATAACGTCAACAAAAAGACAATTTTAAAGAGTTTACTCAGGGCTGCACTGTGGCAGCAGTAAAATGGTGCTTTCCAGGGTCAGCAGGGACCTTTGGCAAACATAAATGACTTTTCTATAATGAAACTAAAGCACCTGGTCAATTGCGCACTGCAAATATCCCCTGTCTGTACAGTGTATTAAACTGTCATTGCAGTTTCTTTTGGGGGAGATGGTGCTGAATAAATTAATGCCTGCACAGTCTCCTCTGTGGCTATTTCACAGCCCATGGGCGGGGGGGGTGGAGGCTGTGAATCCTTTGCCAATAGCAGTAGGATTTGTAATGGAGCTGTGCTACCAGCCCTGAGGGCCTGCAGAACAGCCATCCATGGGACTGCCTCCAGCCAAGGCCTTGCGTGCAGAACCCTAGGATTTGAGGGAATAGGAGGCTGCAGCCCTTGCCCACTCTGTACGGGGAGAATATCTCTTACCAGAGAGAACAATTTCCTGGAAAGTCAGCGAGGTCAATCTTTTGGAATTTCTTGCCCCTCCCCAGCAACACTTCCTGCATATTGTAGACCTCTCAACAGGGTTTCATGGGACTACCCTGCTTCGACCTACAACTTCCCAATTCTGGTGGCAGCGGCTCCTGTCCTGTGGGGCTGGCTGGGCATGGCTTCCCACTCCGGGCATTGCAACTTGGCACATGGAGTTGCAGCACTGCTTAGGTATGGGCCACTGCCGTGCCCCCCCCCTCAAGTTAGTGTGGGGCAAGCTTGCTCTGCAACAATTCCACCACTCCAGTCTTTCTACTCCCCCCCACCCCCACTCCAGGACAGCATCCAAACTTCCCTGGTCCTTCCACCCCCTGGAGGAATAAACAGATTTTCTCAAACTTGGCACATGCCACACATGTTCATGGCCTGTGCTAGTAGTTCATGTAATGTCATTTAAAATAGTGAGGAATTACAGAAAGTTACTTTCCTCTAATTCTGAACAAGGAACTTTATTAGAAAAAGAAAAACAACACTACTGTAATCCAAGCAATAAAAATATTATCCCTAAAGCTACTCTACCCCACACTCTGCTTCTCTGTACTGTGTCTACCTATTACCTCATCCTTCTTCCTAGCTTCCTGTGACAGTTTGAGAGAAACAGTGCACATCCATTGGATAGCAAGACCAAATTTTGACCCTTAAGGAATAAATGTTATGGTTTAATTTCCAGCAAAAATGCGCACACGTTTTAAAGCAGAAAAACAATAAGCTTTTCCAGTTTTGATGATGCCTGACACTTTCTTATTCCTCATAGCTCCTGTATTAAATATCTGACTGGGAATGTATGAGTAAAACATGTCTGGGTTCGCTAACGAGCTGATGGATTTTATTAATCTTGAATTTTGCATACGCCAATTGTTTTATAATTGTAGAGAGATCTGTAAGGTAATTAGACACGCTCTCTTAATTTTTGTTACACTGTAAGTTGCATGATAGGATTCTTAGCAGTTATTTAGTTTTCTATATGGATGAAACTGGATACCTGGCTCTTACAATAGACCCCCCTGACAGTTTTGTAGGATCAGATCTTAAGATTCTGCTATAGTTACATTTTCTTCCCTTGATATATTTTTCTAATTACTTAATTCATAGTGCAACATCCCTCATTTAATAGTCTCTTCTTATGGTAATTTTTTTTTCTAATTGGAGACTATTATTGAAAATAGAGGAAAAGAGCAATTTGATATTATGGAACCTAAAAGGAAATACTATTTTCCCCTTCTGTTTCTATTTTTCTTTAATATGCTTACTAATCTATATAAAATGATACATTAAATAATGAAGAATACTAAACAAATAATTTCTCATTAAATATTAGGAAGCTTGCATTTGTGTATAGGTGTTTATAATAGAATATATATACAACAGAGAAATAGAGTGCAATGTTTTGCAAATTAAATACAAAATAAGCTTATCTGGTTTCCAAAGTTTTTGGCACATAAGCAATTCTTTAGGGGTTTCCTAAAATACCAAAAGATGACAAAAATAAAAATGAATGCTGAGTTTATGGCAAATACTCCCTGGAATTGCTAAATCACCTTTCCATTCTCAATAATGTGAGTCCAAGACCTCAAATCCATATGAAATTTTGAAACAATCAATCACTGTAGCAGCAACTGATTGCAGAAAACATGATTTCAAAATCAATTTGTCATGGTCCAATATGGATTTAATGGTTTATTTATTTTGACATTTCTCATTTGCTAAGTGCAGGTATGCTGCAGTAATTGCCCTATCCTGCATTTACAAACCAAGATGCTGGGAGGCAGAAATGGTTTTGAATTTGTACTGGATATGGAATTACCTGATAATGTTTTAATCTGATCAGTTTCCCAGCACTACAAAAGAAATATATACGCCATCTGATTTCTATGGCGAGACCTTTTGGATGTCCAGTTCACATCACAAGAAATCCTAGGGGATGGCTTTGACAACACAAATGCCTTATATGGCCTGCCTGCAGAAAAGAAACATGAAGATGAGCTTTAAAATGTTAAATTACATAAAGGAAAGGGTTGGATTTTGATTCTGTTTATGCAATGGGGGCACACACAGGCTGGTTCAAACACTTCCTTATTTAAAGTCCTAATTTGTGGGAGAACAGTTTTTTATTTTAGTGGGAAGAATTTATTTTTACTGCTTTGATATCGTAAATTGAGGAGGCGGCAGCCAATTTGGTGGCAGCTATTTGGAGGGTAGTGGCCAGTCATTAGTATGAAGTTGTAGAAGATTCAAGGAGTGCCGTTAGTGATGGTCCTGCTTCCAGGAAAACTCCTCTGTGAGTTACTCATCACAGAGTTAAGTTTAAGTAATCCAGGAGGAGTGATGAGAAAGTGGAGGACCTGTGTGCCTTCAAGCAGCATGTGGGAGTTCAGCCTAATAACTTGGCTCTCTCTGATGGTTTACACTGTTAAAAGCCATGCCATGTTTGAATGTGGGTGCTTAAAACTAGTTACTTGGTTAAGTGTCCTGATTTTCAAGAGTGCTGAACATCCCAAGCCCTGTTTTAATGATAATCGAGGGTGCTCAGTGCAGTTTGTAGGGTTAGGGCCTACATCTGTTTCCAGAAGCTCCTTTATGAAGAATAAAACCTACATTTATTGCATTATTTAAAAACCAACATCTATCTGGCACTATTTCACATGATTTGTTCCTGGCTGTGCGCCTGGTTTCTCTTTGATGGCCCCAGGCCATTCTTGGTGAAGTGAGTGTACTTCACAGGATGTTCACCTGATGGCTATCAGACAATATCTCAGAAGAGGAGGAAAGAACAGCAGCCAAATGGTTGGTGCTGAACACGATATGCTTTTGAAATGCTCTTGAGAATCTGTCCCCAGCCATCACCTACTCCTCCCCCTTTGCACAAACATGCACTCAAGATTCTCCAGAAATCATGTTGTCTATTTATTATTTAGTTCAGTTTATAAATAACTATAACCAATAAGTTCCTATCCCACACTCCAGGTGTCTTGTAGGAAATTTTACACAAAACACCATATACAGAAATTTAGCAGCATATCCGCTCCCCATATCATGACATATCCAACAACAACAAAATAATCTACGAATACCTTGGTCTCCCCAATCTTCAGTCATTTCCCACTTCCCTGATTCCTAAAAAAAAATATACAAACCTTATATGTTGCCCTCAAAGTCAAGAAATTCCAGCTCTCTTGTATCTTGGAGGGGAGTGAAATCCACAGCTGAGGGGCTCACATGAAGACCACTCTACCAGGAAGTTAAGCAGGTACTGAAGAACTTAACTAAAGTATATAGGTATGGGCTTAAGAAAATGCTTAACCTTTTTGCTAAATCAAGGCCTTATTACTATAAACCCTGCCTTATCTTTTCTGTGCTCAGTGATAGAGTGCCATATCCAGTTATCTTAGTAATTACTAGTCTATCTTCACAGAATGACCTTCTGCATTTTGTTTTGTTTTACCTGGATGTAGCATCCCATGTTCAAATTAATCCCTGCTATAACTTCATTGAAGCCAATGAAATTACACCAGGTTTGAATATGCCCTTAAACTGTCCAATTAAGCAACTGTTCCCATGGTATTAAAATACCAGCTTTAAAACAGTGAGTGCTTTGCTAGGGAGCAGTCAGACCAGTTCTCCATCCTGTTCTAGGTCCCTTATTTTGAGAGTAATGTGAATTTGCTATCCTACAAAATCATGTGTTGTTACTCTGCTCACATCTAGGCTTTCTTCAGTTCTGGTTGTTTAGAAAATACTGTTCTAAAGGCACTGTATGACTTGAAAATATGAGAGAAGGTCTCTTCCTGATCTCTCTTGGGACTATATAACAGAGTCTCAGATGTGCTGTTTAGAATGCTCTAGCTCAGTAATCTGATTGTGGGCTGAGAGACATTTTGCTGACGTTGATTATCCGCACGCATGGCCTGCTGCAGCTTCCAATGGCCATTGTTCACCATCACCGGCCAATGGGAGTTGCAGGAAGTGGCAAGCCACAGGGACATGCAAAATGCTGAAACATTAGTATTATATTGAAGCAAACCAAAGGCCCTGCCCTATATTCCTCAGGCATCCAAGTATCCCACTGACACAACAATGTTTCGGTTTTTGTAATTTTATTACAAAAATTATTTTTCTGACCTAAACAAATTTGCATTTTTCTATGGCTCAGTCTTCATGTGAGTACCAAAGAAATCATCCTAGTTAAATTAATTCCATCTTACTTTAATTTTCCACCTCAAATCACAATTAATCAATATTGTTCACATCCCTTTATTTCTTTGGTTATATTATTAAACTAAGCCTGATGTTTTGCATAGATGGGCTAAAACACTGACATAGACTAATATTGTTCATGTTTCATTCACCCTGGGCTGTGAATAATAACTTTCCAGCAGAACAGAGTATCAATTCATTTGATAAATAATTGAAAGCAAAATATGTTGCATTTGGGGGCATGCTTATGTAAAAAATTGTGAAGGGAAAATTGGCAAATGAATGCAGAAGTGTCAAATCAGGCTGCTGATCATGCACAGCACCAGAAAATTATGGATTCAGATTGTAAGATTTTTGCGTCAGGGATGTCTTCTCATGTTTGTACAGTGACTTATAATCGGGCCCTGATCTATGACTTGGATCTGGGTGTGGTATTGGCATACAAATAAGCTTTTGTATGAGAGCCATATTATCTATTTATTGGGAATATTTGGGTAAAAGTATTTGGACATAAAAGTTCTTATCTTTGAGAAGGTTCTGGAAAGTTCTCATATTACCTGAACTTGGCTTACTTCTTGGAATTTAATACGTCTTTTATGATTATGTGGTAAACTTGTGAATCACTGTAGCCCATTGGCATATGCATTGTATTATTTGGAAAGAAGAATCCTCATTTTTCTCCACAAAATATTACCTAATCCAAAAGGCTAATAAATACCATATCCCGTATCCAGAGTATGTGTTAGGGCTTCTTAAATTATGTAAAAGGACTTACATAATTTACTTGCATAACCTCTTATTACTCATGATATGGCTTGTCAAGGTTTTAGCTCCAGATTGAATTAGCACCTATAAAATGTATAGATCTCAGTTCTTCATTCTGATTGGCTAGGGATGCCAAGAATACTGGTTCAGAATGAAGCTGAGACTTATTTAAAACAGGTTATAGTAATGATTTGTTTCATAGGTACAGTATTACACCAGTGCTGTGATAAACTATAGCTAATTAGTCCTAGCAGACATATTTGTGTAATAATGCTGAAGAAAGAGGAGAAGCCAGCAACAGGAACTTATAGCAATACTGAAAATATCAAATGGAAGTAAAAAAGGAATATTTTCAGTTAAGTATACTGCTTAATTGAGTCACACGAGAATAAAATACATGTAACCTGATATTGTACAAAACCTTTGCAGTCTTACATCAAACTTCTAGAAACATAAGCATTTCAAAAAGGAGAGAACAACACATGGAAACTACCAATTTTGCATTGTAGTGGAACCTTAAATATCCAAACTTCAATTGTCTAAAATTTCCGATTAGCCAAATCAGAGTCATCTTATCAGGCAGCTATAAATTACATGGAAAATCATTATCAGAAATCTTGGGTTTCAAAACATACTTATTGTCTATGATAATCAGATAATTAAGGTCACAAAGATTTCCAAAAAGATAATAGGCCATTTTTATCCTGTGATGTAACACAGTTGTCTGCAGTGCATGTAAATGGAGATCATAGAATCATAGAATCATAGGCTTTAAGGTCAGAAGGGACTATTATGATCATCTAGTCTGACCTCCTACACAACGAAGGCCACGGAATCTCACCCACCAACTTCTGTAACAAACCCCTAACTTATGTCTAAGCTACTGAAGTCCTCAAATCGTGGTTTAAAAATTTCAAGGTTCAGAGAATCCTCCAGCAAGTGACCCATGCCCCAAGCTGCAGAGAAGGCGAAAAACCCCCAGGGCCTCTGCCAATCTACCCCGGGGGGAAATTCCTTCCCAACCCCAAATATTGCGATCAGCTAAACCTGAGCATGTGGGCAAGACTCACCGGCCAAACACCCAGGAAAGAATTCTCTGTAGTAACTCAGATCCCACCCCATCTAACATCCCATCACAGGCCATTGGGCATATCTACCGCTAGTAGTCGAAGATCAATTAATTGCCAAAATTAGGCTATTCCATCATATCATCTCCTCCATAAACTTATCAAGCTTTGTCTTGAAGCCAGATGTGTCATTTGCCCCCACTGCTTCCCTTGGAAGGCTGTTCCAGAACTTCACTCCTCTGATGGTTAGAAACCTTCGTCTAATTTCAAGTCTAAACTTCCTGATGGCCACATTGTTCTTGTTCTTGTGTCCACATTGGTACTGAGCTTAAATAATTCTTCTCCCTCCATGGTATTTATCCCTCTGATATATTTATAGATAGCATTCGTATCTCCTCTCAGCCTTCTTTTAGTTAGGCTAAACAAGCCAAGCTCATTGAGTCTCCTTTTATAAGACAGGTTTTCCATTCCTCGGCTCATCCTAGTAGCCCTTCTCTGTACCTGTTCCAGTTTGAATTCATCCTTCTTAAATGTGGGAGACCAGAACTGCACACAATATTCCAGATGAGGTCTCACCAGTGCCTTGTATAATGGTACTAACACCTCCTTATCTCTACTGGAAATACCTCGCCTGATGCATCCCAAGACAGCATTAGCTTTTTTGACGGCCATATCACATTGGCGGTTCATAGTCATCCTGTGATCAACCAGTACTCCGAGTTCCTTCTCCTCCTCTGTTACTTCCAAGTAATGCATTCCTAGTTTATAACAGAAATTCTTATTAATCCCTAAATGCATGACCTTGCACTTTTCACTATTAAATTTCATCCTGTTGCTATTACTCCAGTTTACAAGGTCATCCAGATCTTCCTGTATGACATCCCGGTCCTTCTCTGTATTGGCAATACCTCCCAGCTTTGTGTCATCCGCAAACTTTATTAGCACATTCCTGCTTTTTGTACCAAAGCCAGTAATAAAAAGATTAAATAAGATTGGTCCCAAAACCAATCCCTGAGGAACTCCACTAGTAACCCCCTTCAAGTCTGACAGTTCACCTTTCAGTGTGACCCGTTGTAGTCTCCCCTTTAACCAGTTCCTTATCAACCTTTCAATTTTCATACTGACCCCCATCCTTTCCAATTTAGCTAATAATTCTCCATGTGGAACCGTATCAAATGCCTTACTGAAATCAAGGTAAATTAGATCTACTGCATTCCCTTTGTCTAAAAAATCTGTTACCTTCTCAAAGAAGGAGATCAGGTTGGTTTGACACGATCTACCTTTTGTAAAGCCATGTTGTATTTTGTCCCAATTACCATTGACCTCAATGTCCTTAACTACTTTCTCCTTCAAAATTTTTTCCAAGACCTTGCATACTACACATGTCAAACTAACAGGCCTGTAGTTACCCGGATCACTTTTTTTACCTTTCTTAAAAATAGGAACTATGTTAGCAATTCTCCAGTCATATGATACAACCCCTGAGTTTACAGATTCATTAAAAATTCTTGCTAATGGGCTTGCAATTGCATGTGCCAGTTCCTTTAATATTCTTGGATGAAGATTATCCAGGCCCCCTGATTTAGTCCCATTAAGCTGTTCGAGTTTGGCTTCTACCTCGGATGTGGTAATATCTACCTCCATATCCTCATTCCCATTTGTTGTCCTACCATTATCCCTAAGCTCCTCATTAGCCTTGTTAAAGACTGAGGCAAAGCATTTGTTTAGATATTGGGTCATGCCTTGATTATCCTTAACCTCCACTCCATCCTCAGTGTTTAACGGTCCCACTTCTTCTTTCTTTGTTTTCTTCTTATTTATATGGCTTAAGAACCTTTTACTATTGGATTTAATTCCCTTTGCAAGATCCAACTCTACATGGCTTTTGGCCTTTCTCACTTTATCCCTACATGTTCTGACCTCAGTAAAGTACCTTTCCTTGCTAATCCCTCCCATCTTCCGCTCCTTGTAGGCTTTCTGCTTTTTCTTAATCACCTCTCTGAGATGCTTGCTCATCCAGCTTGGTCTACAACTCCTGCCTGTGAATATTTTCCCTTTTCTTGGGATATAGGCTTCTGATAGTTTCTGCAACTTTGACTTGAAGTAATTCCAGGCCTCCTCTGCCTTTAGATCCACATGAATTATCTCAAAAGTTTTCTTGTCTAGAAAGAGCGAAATCTAGGATTTCACATACGCAAATGTTCCAGTGACAGGAGGATGTGCAGCCATATGATGCTGTTCTGTGCCCCTGTGTTCAAACTCTGGACTCAGAGTACTCTGAGCTTCTCCAACATATCCATCTGCCTGTTCTGTTCTAGTTTATACAGGTTCTTGTGCTCAGGGGCAGCTCTACCAATTTTGCTGCCCCAAGCAGCCGCCGCCGAATTGCCGCCGTGCCCCGAAGAGCAGCAGAGCTGCCGCCGAATTGCTGCCGCGGGACACGGACTGCCACCCTATTCTCAATGCCGCCCCAAGCACCTGCTTCAAAAGCTGGTGCCTGGAGCCGGCCCTGCTTGTGCTGCTTGTATCACTGTAGAATCTGAGTACCTTCTAGTAGTCCTTTATATGATATAACCAACATCTTGTTGAGCAGAGTTAGTGAAGAAGCACTAACAACTGCTGTTGCTAATAATTCAATGCTTTTTCCTTTTAGGAAAACATCTCTAAGAAAAAGGCAAAGAATAGCACTGTCCAAGCTATCTACATGGAAGGTAAAGAGTCTACATCTCTTTCTGAATAAAGTAGGGAAACAACTTGGGTGTTCTATCTCCATGAATCAATAAAACTAACTCTAGTATCCAAAGGTGCATCTGATCTCTGGAGCTCACCAGTGTATGGTCAGAGTACACCATCCTCCCTGACTTCGCCTGTACTGGCAGGAAAATACACCTGTACCAGGAGATTTCACAGAGACTGAAGGAGGTGGGAATTCAGTGGACTCTGTCCCACTGCTGGGAGTTCATGAAGCACCTCAGGCACTGTACTGGAGTGTGAAGGACTCTTAACAGTTTCTCTGGGAGGGGACCTAGCAATTGCCCCTGCTATGATGAGCTGGGCTTGGTGCTCTTCAGGCTGAACCTGAATTCATAACCCCCTCCTTGACCCTGCTGGCCTCATTGCACAGCAGGATCCTCATGAGGGGCAGGGCAAGGAGGCAGGAGGGTCCTGGGACGAAGTCCTGGAGGAAACCCCTGGGGACCTGGAAGAAGAGGAGCATGTTACTCTGCACCTCTCTCTGATGGACCTTGTTGAGGTTGCCCCCTCTGAGGAGCCTGAGGAGGAGCTCGAGCTGCGGCAGGAACCAGAATCTGAGGCTGGTAAATTACAATTTATCCCGCCCCAGAAATATCCCCTGACTCTGGAGTTACATGCCTGAAGCCAACCCCCTCAACACACCACCACTTCACCTTGACATGGTTCACGAGCAAGCCACGGCTGTAAATCATTGGTTGTATTGAAACCCCATGAACCACTATAAAGCATTAAGTGGAAGCTATAACAGAGTATTAACAAGCAGTCCCTCTGCCCCTAGGTCTGTTCACTTGTCAGTCAGCACTCTGAACAGTGATCGTCCCTGGGCCAGGCCGACCAGGGGGAAAGGAAAGAAGGGAGGAGGCAGGTCCTGAAAGGGCCCAGGTGGGGAAAGAACAGTTTTATGATGTATGGTTGTACAAAGACCCCAAACCACCCTCTCCCGCCACTTTTCTTCCCCTTGCAAATGGGATCTGCGTGGGAAGGGGGCAGGGATGGTTGGGGGCTTGGATGCAGGTCTGGGAAGGGAAAGGAAATGTTTTGTTTGTCTGAGGAAAGTCAGGGCAGTCTGTTTTCCCTGTGACCACTGGAAATATTTATTACCATTCCCAGTCCCAGGTGTGCGACTTCTCCTCTTGCAATGGAATGCTAAACTGTACTGTACTGTTCAGCCACTAGGTGATACTGTGTGTAAAATACCTTATTTAAACAAACCTCAGCCGTATCTGGCAGAGCATTAAAGGAACTTATGATTAGGGCCCTACCAAATTCATGGTCCATTTTGGTCAATTTTACAGCCATAGGATTTGAAAATTAGTCAATTTCACATTTTCAGATGTTTACATCTGAAATTTCAAGGTGTTGTAACTGTGGGGGTCTCGACCCAAAGACAGGTTGGGGGTGTGTGTGTCACAAAGCAGTTGCAGGGGGGTCATGGGATTGCCACCCTAACTTCTGTGCTGCCTTCAGAGCTGGGCTCTAAAGGTAGCAGTCGCGGAGCTTCCTGCAGCTGCAGGAGGTTCCTGGAGGTGGATCTGATCCCCTCCTGTGCTTCTGTGAGCACCCCAGCTCGGGGCTCCAGCTGCTAGTCCCGGCTGGGCTGAGGCGGGACAGGACTTGCTCTTCCCCTGCATGGCCACTCTCAGGGGGGAGATCAGACCCACCTCTGAATACCTCTCCTTGCTGCAGGAAGCTCTGGAGCTGGACAGCCTTGGAGCTTCCTGCAGCAGGGGGAGGTCCCTGGAGGTGGATCTGATCTCCCCCCAAGACTGGCCATGTAGTGCAGGGGAAGAGCAAGTTCTGTCCCTCCCCAACCCAGGGACTAGGAGCTGGAGCCCAGGGAACATTAGGAGTTCCCGGCTGAGGCGCCCCAGCCCTGCCTCTTCTCACCCGTCCAATAGCTAGATTTAATGGAGGAGGGCTTATTTCACGGTCTGTGAAAACGTTTTTCATGGCCGTGAATTTGGTAGTGCCCAAATGAACGACGAACACATCTGGTGTATATAAGCAAACTCTGTGACCAGTCCATGTCTGGTACAGGAGCATGAAATAGTGTCAGGAGTAAACTAAGAACAGAAAGAGTGGGAACAGCAACAAAGACTGAAGAGAGAAGGAACACAGCAACAAAAGGTTACAGAATCTTTTCAAAATGCCACTCTTCCGTGCTCCAGAGAACTTCAGCTTTTCCAAACTTTCAGAATAGACAGGCTGGAAACAATATTTTGCTTTGCTATCAAGCTGCACAAAGAAACTGGAGATATACAGGTGTCATTTTTAATTTATGCTATGGGGAAGCAAGCAGAGCATATCTTTAAATCCCTTGACTTTACTGAAGACAAAGATGACTATGAAAGTGGTCTGGCTATGTTTGATGCATACTTTATATCTCAGGGAAATGTGGTTTATGAAAGACCATGTTTCCACCAGACAATTCAAAAACCAGGGGAAATGCTTTATAAGAGCTCTGCATATGTTGGGTGAAAACTGTGATTTTGACAATGCAAAACATGAAAATATCAGACAAGCTTATTATTGTGTTAACATATAAAAACATTTCACAGCAGCTACAACTGAGGAGAAATTGAACCCTAGCCACAGCTATATAGACAGCAAAACAGTCAAAATTAGTCAAACAATAGAACAAGAGGCAAGAGCAACTTGAAAAACCTGAAACTACCTTAGAAGCTATAAATAGACACTTGAGTGTTAAAAGTCATTACCATAAAACTCCCAGGCTAGGAGGCACAAAATCCTACAGGTACAGGATGTGGAAAGAATCATATCCCAAGAGATGACGCATGTCCAGGGTGTAATACATGCATGAAATAGCTATTTTGCAGCTGTTTGCTGCATCAAAGCAGTCAGAGAATTGACTCTTATTACAAACAATCAAGAACCATTGTTTCTGGGATCTATCACTTGTGATGATATAGAGCTTGCCTGGAATATTCATGGCAAGACTATTGACTTTAAAATTGAATCAAGAGCTGACATCACAGTCATCTCAGAATGGATTTACAGTCACCTTCAACCCCTCCCAGAGCTGAGTCACTTGACACAGCTTTGACTAGCCCTGGAGGTATTCTGAATTGCAAGGGCCAGTTCATCATAGAAACAACTTACCAAAACTAAAGCTATGCATTCAGAGTGCATGTGATCAAAGACCAATAACCTTCTCAGTTACAGCATGGCAGCCACGATGGGCCCAGTGAGAATGGAGGAAGAACTGGATTGAGGATTTGATGACAGTGGACTTTTGAAAGGAGATCCAGTACAAATCAACTTAAGAGAATGCTGGAACATGCAGTGTGCAAGCATCCCTACCAGAGAGACCTTGTAATGGGCTAGCTGCAATTTAAGTGAATTCAAAGGACATCATTACATAGTCATTAGGGACTATTTTTCCAGGCAATATAGAAATAATGTACTTGAAAGACATAACATGTTCCTGAGACCTGAGATGAGCACTTTCAGTTCTCCCATGAACAGTATTGATCAGCACTGAAGAAACTGAAGTGATTTTTTTGCTCACTTTGGCCTTCCAGAACAACTAGTGACAGACAATGGACCAAAATTTGTTTGAAATGACTTAAATTCTGCTGCAGTGAAATATGATTTTGATCATATTACTAACAGCCCACATTACCCACAAGTGAATGGAGAGGCTGAGAGAGCTGTACAAACAGCCAAGAAAATGGTACAGCAAGAAGATCCATTCCTTGCTCTTCTGAGTTACGAACTAACACCAATAGCAGTTACTGGATATAGTCTAGCACAACTCCCAGTGGAAAGACAACTCAGAACTACTGTTCCCACTTTGGAAAAGAATCTATCTCTAAAGTGGCCAGACATGTAGAGAGTGGCCAAATCAGATCAACAGGCAAAAAAAGCCTACAAATACTTTTGCAACAGATGTTATTCAGAGAACTGCCAGGTCTAGAACATGGCGACTGTATTTCTGTCAAATTGGATGGAGAAAAAGAATTGACAACTCCAGCTATCATAAAGAAAAAGAATGCAGTGCCCCAATCATATGCGACTTGGACCAAAAGGGGAGAGTTCACCAGAAACTGTCGACATCTACAGTTTGTTCCTTGGAAAGAACAATCAACAGAACAAACTCTATTCATGGCAGATGCTGAATAAGAAGACGACGACTCCAGGATTCCAAACCTAACACAGCTGGTAGTTGCAACTAACGGATGGCCAGATGATTAAGTTGTTATGTGTTTGGGTCATGGAATGAGAAAACCAGTAGTTTTCAGACGCTTAACAGCCTGATACATACTGAATCTCAAAGGCAGTGTGATGGTATAAATATTTTAAATGGCAGGAATGTAGAATTTAAAGGGGGAGAGGTAATGGAATGCTAAACTGCATTGTACAGTTCAGCCACTAAGTGGCACGGTGTATAATATCTTATTTAAATGAATTTCAGCTATATCTGACAGAGCATTAAAGGACCTTGTGATTAAGGGTAAGCTTTTGTCACGGTTATTTTTAGTAAAAGTCACGGGCAGGTCATGGACAATAAACAAAAATTCACAGGAGCCTGTGACCTGACCCTGACTTTTACTAAAAATAACTGGGACAAAATGGGGAGGGAGGGGGGTTGAGCACCCACTTCTGCTGGGGCTCTGCCCCTCCACCCCCCACTGCCCACAGGGGCTGAGAGCACTGGATTCCCCCCCACGGCCTGCAGTGATTTGGAGTTGCGAGGCCTATGTCTGGGAGCTCCGGGGTCTGCTCGCAGAGCTCAGAGCTGAGGGGGTCCCCCACAGCCCATGGCAGCTAGGAAGGTGAAGGATCCACTTTGAAAACACAGTGCTGGTCCCTTGGCAGTGTAGAGATGACTGGGTTGTGGTGTTAATCCAGAAATTCAGGGAAGAAAATACACTTGCAGTGCTACTCTGTTTCCCTCACCCTTTCAATGCTGTTTGACTTTCTGGCAATGCAGAGCGGGGGTGTTAGGAGGTGGGTGGATGTTTTCTGTGGTTCTTTGTTCCTTTTCCATGGAAATTCCATCTGCTAGTGTAGAATACAGTCAATTTCCTCTCAAATTGCCATCTAGCCCTATAAGCATAATTCAGTACATTTTTGGTGTAGCAGAAATTCAAATTGGTTCTTCAGATTTAATGGCAGGGCAAATGTGCTTGGCCTACCTTTATAGCTCACCAAATCCCTCCACTCAGCAATATGTAGAAGGGTCACCATTATCAGAAACATCTCTGTGGCATAGGTGGCCGGGTGTCCTGCAGAGTACTGGAAAGTGCCTTCTTTTTTCCATTCTGGTACCTTCAAAACTGCTATGTTCTCCAAGGGATGGCCAGCCTTCAAAGAACAGAAAGGTGACTTGGTAACATTACCCCTGAAGGAACCGAACCCCACCCCAGTGGTCCATCCATGCACTGTAAACATTGCAATGTTTTAATAAAAGTAATGCCAGTATCTTACCATTTTGAGCCTCAGCTCCTTGCTCATGGGCTGTGAAAATAATTTGATGGAAGGAAACTGTAACAGCTGCATTCCTACGATTTGAAAAAGTGTCAGTATTGTGGCCTTTGCCAGCAAAATTGCATTATATGGGTGGATTTAGGTACTTTCCAAGGAAAAATGAAATATAATGGTACCCTTGTTTGTTTGACTTGCCAGGACATTCTGATGCCAAGAGGGAACCTTTTCCAACGGGAGGGCAGCGGCGGCACCAAAGAGATAGCAAAGGAAGACTCTGGAGGACCTGTTTGTTGGCAGAGACAGAAGAAGTCAGCAGCAGATGAACTTACAGCAAGGAAGGAGCAGGCTCTTAGGCAGGAGAAGGGATTCCTGGAAATGCAGAGACAGCACAAGCAATGGGAGTGTGCACAGAGGGAACAGGATCATACACTCCTGCAATCCCTGGTAGAACATTTTCAGGGTCTGCCTGCTGCTGTGGCCATTGCTCCTCTATGGGAACAGGCAACACTTCCTCCTTCTCCAGGTGCCTTCTCAGACTGCTGCTGAAGTAGTGAATCCCACATTCCCCCTTACTGGGGAGGAGCATGCTAGGCGCCGGACACCACTTTCTCCAAAGTCCCTCTCCGGGAACCCCCCAGAGCATTCAGGAGCCTGATGAGCCTGATCTAGTCCCTATAACATGGTCTGTATTCAGCCCCTAAACCCCACACAGAACAAGTTCACGTTTTTTCCCTGCACACTATTTCACAGCTATTCCCCCTCCATCAGGGTGAGAGGGAGGGGAAGGACACAGAAACTTGTCCACAGAAAGTAATGTTTGCCTACTTCTGAGAGAATTTGGCCTTTTTCTTTTTTTTTTTTTTGGTTCATTCGTTCCTGTTACAAACAAGTCTAGTTCTATATTCCATGTATGTACTGTTCACTTCACTTGTGTGTGCAACTTGTTTTCCAAGTATGATCAGTATGATACTTCCCAGAAGATTGGGATGAGGTAGCAGGATTCACAGCCCATGAATGTAATTTCTTTAAAAGTCTGGTGCTGTGGAAATGTGAACAATTCCATCCATCCCACAACCCTTTCCCAAACCTCTCCCCCAGCCATGAGTTTACTTATTTTTGTTTAAAAGGGTTCATGGTTCATGACAATAAAGTAAGCTGTGCACTAACTGTTGCTGTCCAAAGCACCACAATGAAAAACAGAATTTACTGAAAAGTTGTTGTCTTTGTTAGTAATTAAATGACAGCACAAAGGAAACAAAACTAAACTAACAGTGAAGATATCTGCCACCGAGTGGTGCTTTAATGACTCCTGTCCCCACCAAACAGTTACCACTGGCACAACCATCATGGGAGTACTTGTGCTTTGGGAGTAACCATGCATAACACCTGACAAGTGTGGTGAGCCATGCTGTCAGAAATAGGTGTGAAGAAGACAACTGTGAAGTCCCTCCCAAAACCATACAGAACTGTTTAATTACATTAACATTGCTTAAGTGCATCCCATAAACCAACGTGAAACAGAATAGTTAAACATGTAACAAAAACATTGGTCAATGATGGCATTAAAGTGTATGAACAGTCACCACAGCACAAAACCATGGCCAAGGTGGTTAATCTTGAGGGTCCTCCCTGCAGTTGTTGCCTTTCAGTTAGTACATTAATGTCAGCAGCAGGGGATCAAAACCCACCATCTTGCAACAGAAGTTTATGGTAATGCTCTTTTTTCAAGTAGCACCAGAGCATCATAATAGTGTCCCTCAGCACAGTCCTAATTCACCTTCTGGCTTCCTGTTCCATGATGTATGAGCACACAACATCAAGAATTTCCCTGGTTCCCTGGAAACCAGGAGCTCTGTGCACATGTGTGGGATCTGACTGTTTGTATAGGCTCTGAAAAACAGATCTGTCCTGTGCCCATTTGCTGTGGAAGTATTCCCTTTTTGCCTCCCATACCTTATGGCAAAGCACAGAATGCCATGATAATACAAATTGAGTTGGCCATATTGGCATCTGGACAGGTTCAGAAGCATCACCAATGGGCTATCAGCTGCCCAAAGGTCCACTTCTCCAACAGTCTGCAACTACTCAGTCTGTAGTTGATTTCCTTTTTCCCTGGATCAGCAATGTCAGGCTTCCTGAGCCACAAGAAGAGAGGGTATGTGAGGTCCCCCAGAATAAATGTCATCACAGAAATGCTGTACATAGTCATGTCGTTTCAGGGGAATAAAGTCCCTTCTTGCCACCTGCAGTACATTCCTAATCTTCTGAGCACCCTGGCGTCACGGACTTTTCCTGTGTCCAGCTGACCCCTGTGATCCACTAAGCCTTGCAGAACCAGTGAATAGTAACCTTTGCTGTTCACATATTCACTGGCCCCTTTTGGTAGGCAAAGTGTAGGCATGTATATTCTGTCAGTGGCCCTCACAGTTTGGAAACCCATCCTCTATAATTTCAGGGATTTGGGTTATAACAACCACACATGGACAGATCACAGCCTTGATGGCCTGGCAAACCTGTACAACCATTGCCCGAAGAGTTGACTTCCCAATCTTGAATTGGCTGGCAACTGACCGTAGCTGTCGGATTTTGCCACCTTCCACAGGGTGATAGCCACCTGTGTGTGCACTGGTATGGGTTTTCTAAATCAAGTGGTCTGCCATGGAGGGTGGGCGCAAGATGCCAAGTGTGAAGGTCTGCTTCCTCATTCTGAAATTCTGTAGGCATATTTCCATAGTGATGTGGTCCCACCTATACCATGCTGGTTGTCCAGGATCAGAAGTGGTGGTCCACCCATGGGCATACCATTGCAATCATGACATTCAATGCCTCTGTTCAACACAAGTACTGGGTAAACACTTTAGCAGTACATGGACAAGTAACTGTATATACTTGCAAGTGTAGACATACCCCAAAATGTTGTCTGAGCTCTTGAGTATATAATTCATCTGCTCTCTGAAAAAAATCATTGCACTACCAGCCTCACCTCATAACTTGGTCAAACATTTTGATTTCTCAAGATTTCCATGGGCTAGACAACACAAACTTCTAGTTCATTCTGCAAAAGGTAGAATTACAATTATGTAGTCTATTAGGACCTAACTGCTGAAGACAACAGCCACCGGAGGGCAACAAAACACACACCATACAGATGTCAGCGCTGGAGCTTGTATAATAGCATTTAGCCACCAGGGAGTGATGTGACCCCACAAGCTGAGCTGGTTTAACATTTCATTGAGAAGAGGGCACTATGGCAGTATAGAAGTGAGTGCATTGTGTCACTTTTATAAAAGGTTCCATTTCTTTGTTTAGCTAATTATTCCATTAACTAGGTTTGCCAACACAGTATTTCAAAAATATGGGATAGAGCTCAGCTATCCTCAGTCTTGGTGCCCGGGGGGTTGTGGCAGTGTCAAAGGGGGTCAGTCTCTCATGTGTGAGGAGCAGCAGGTAGTGTCTGAGGTCGGGGGTTGGCCTGGTGTTGGTGCCCAGAGATTGAAGGATATTGGTCTTCCCCAGTGAGGAGCAGGCGTCAATGCCCACTTAGGTTGGGTTGGGGGTGTCAGTCTCTCCTGGCAAGGAACAGGGATTGGTGCCTGGGAGGTATTGGTGCTGGGGGAGGTGACCGGAAGGTGGGGCATTGAATTCTCTTGGTGAAGGACAGGAGTCAGTGCCCAGGGACGTGTGTTGGTCTCTCCTGTTGGGGGAGGGGGAGGGGTTCCTCTGCAGGGCTGAGCTGGGCAGGGTCTCCCTGTGGCAGGGTGTGGAGAGATGGCACTCACTCACTGTCCTGTCTATGCTCCTCCCCATTGGGACCCGGTATGTCCCACTCCCGCAGCTAGGGCCCCGGCTCCCACTCCTGGGTGTGGGGAGCCTGCACAGTGCTGTGGAGAGCGTGTGTGGCTGTCTGCAAAGCGTGGCCAGTTCGGGACTGGAGAAAAGAGTTGCCCCTGCCAGGGAGAGCACAGCAGGAGCGGAGGAAAATTCTGTGCTGGGCCCTGGCTGAGTCACCGAGACCCTGAGATACCTCTGCAGACACTGACACTCTCCCGCTGCCAGGGATTGGGCACCAACACCCTCCTCACCCCTAAGGACTGAGCATATCTCTAGTTGAAATACAGGACAAAAGGCATCCTGTACTGACTTAGTATGGGACAGGTGATTTTTTACTTGAGTAAGGGGCATCCCTTAATACCGGAGTGTTGGCAATCCTACTCTTAACAATGATGCTAATTTATTACATTCACTTTAGGAAGCACAGTTTAAAACACACACGTAGATTGTATTTGTTTAACTCATGTTTAATTTGTTAATCAGTCAACAATAGAGCTATTAGCTGGTGTTATCACATAACATCACTATTACTTAGACTGCAAGTTCTTTGGGGGCAAGGACTATCTCTTTGTTCTGTGTTTGTACAGTGCCTAGTACAATGAGGTCCCGGTCCATGACAACTTCTCCTTGGCACTATTGTAATGCAAATAATAAGTCATAATAATATTCCAGTGACAGGTGCTTTAGCAGTGTAGATAGATATTTTTTGTATTGCATGTAAACTGACTTTGCCACTGTTTTCATCACTGATATGAACATTTTCTTGTGGTGCTTATATGGAAACCCCATTAATCTCTATCTATCCAGGTGTTTATAGTGCGCTCATTGCCATGGTATCCGAGCGCTTCAATAAGAGTAGCATGCACAATGAGAGGATAATATACTCATTAGTGTCTAATACCTCTCAAGGTTATACATAGGGTATAGAAGTTTAATGAGAACTTAATGAGACTTCCAGTACTTACTGATTAAGTGTATCTATTCTTTTGAGGATACGGATAAAACTGCTCAATGCTATTAAAGTTAGAGAAAAGTGAAGGTCCAGTATGTCATCCTCTGATGTCATTAATCATATTTATAAAGGGCATTCTGATGACAACAACCTGATCCATAACTACTGAACTACTGGGAGCATTACGGGTAGTAATCTGCTGAATTAATAGTAATTAATCACATTAACTACCATGACTGTTTTTGGTTCTCTCTGTCATAAACTGTTTGTAGCTTAAGCCAACTGCAACAGAATTCAGAGTATGGTACTATACTGTGTGCATAGTTTTCATAGCACTTCATAGAATTCCTACTTTCCCGCACATGGAAAGACAGTGCCAGTCAGGCCCAAGCAGGATAAGAGGCATTGAGCAGTTGCAATGCTCCACAGAGAGAGAGGGCAAAACATATTTAGCCTAAGGGAGAACGTTTCCCTTAACTCTCCAATGCACAGGGGTGCACATCCCAGCTGCTACCTTCCTTTTGTAATGTGCAGCCTGCTCTTTATTTGCACACAGTCCTGCTGCAATGGCTGATGCAACATAGAGGTAAAGTTACAGCCTTGTCTCCTGCCTCTTTTGGCATGCCAGTTGCCCATGGTGTAAAGCCGGAGCAGTCCCTTTGCAGGACCTGCAGCTCTTCCTGGATTTTATCTGGGCCACATAGGTGTGGGAAGGATCCTTTTGATCTCCCTCTGTGCTGTGCACATTCATAAGGGCTGAGCATAATCTTTCCCAGTGTTTTATAGACATTTTTTTAACAGAGTTTGGTTTTACAATGGGATTACTCATGAAAGTAAGGTACTACTCATTGTGAGTTGGGATGGAAGAACTTGAACCCATAATAAAATAAGTTCCAAACACTGAAATAACTATTGCTTCTGTATTTGATAATAAAAAGAGCAATGGTTAGCATTTGCCATTGAAAGTCAGTATACACCAAACATTTATTTACTGTGGGCCATGAGATATGATAGTATTTCCCTATGGCTAGAATAGGAACGCTGAGAGAGATTATGTGCTCTGCCTCTACCAGTATGTCTATACTGCAATTAAACACCCATGGTTGGCCTGTGTCAGCTGATGCAGACTTGCAGGGTTTGGGCTATGGGGCTGCTTAAGTTTAGTGTAGACATTTGGGCTCAGGCTGGAGCCCAGGATCTGGGACCTTCTCCCCCCACCCCTCCCCGGCATAGGGTATTGAATGCCTGTGATCCTTCCACAGGAGGAACTGGGGATTTCTGCTCTGTCTCATATACCCAGTGTAAAAGGGCTGGGGTGGGGTGAAAATCTCACCATACGTGTTTGTAATTATGAGGCTGTATGATTAAAGGTGCCCATTTTAATAATTGATTTTATCACTATTATATCATTACCATACATCTCCGTACAAAGTATTTCATGAATGGTATCAATAGAAAAGTTATGATTTGCTAAATAGGATTATACTATTTATATGCATGTATCATCTTTATGAATATAGCCTATGTGCTTGTATCTTAAATCTGTATTGTATTCCTGGGCGACACCCTCCAGATAGAATTTAGATCAAGGCTAGACACTTAATTTGTAATGAAAGAGGTGCGCAGGCTCAAGAAATTAGTGGCTGGGGCTCAAGTAAATGTTTTACTTTCATAACTGACATGGCAAGCCCAGAGGTGCCAGGGCTATGAACTGCCAAGATTAGAGGTGCCGGAGCACATAGAAGAAATGGGCCATAGAAGAAACGCATCCCACCCGATAGCTCTGCCTGAGGCTGCCTCAGACAGCGAGGTGCCAGTGGCCACCCCTGTGAGTCAGCAAACCATGTAAGGACATGTGATGTGCTCATGTGACCCTGGACTCCATCTTGGGCCAGTAACTTTCCACAAACAGGGGCTGTGAGCTTTGTTTGGGATAGTAAAATTCCATGCACATGGCAGAGGATATAGAAAGACACTGGAGACATCTCCATTTTGTCTTCCTTTCCTGCTTCATTTCTCTGGACTGCCTTTCTAACGAGAAGCTCTGAACAAGGACTGATGACCTCAATCTGTTTGGTGAGTCCAGAGAGACTTTGCAAGCCAGCAGTTTATTCCATCACTGCTATAAACCTGATACAAGGACTTTGCAATCATATGTATGTAGATGATCTATTAACCATTTATAACTCTCTTCTTTTCTTATTAAATCTTTAGTTAGTTTACTAAGGAATGGCTGATAGCATTATATTTGGGTAAGATCTGAGATTCATATTGACCCGGGGATATGTGTCTGATCCCTTGGGGTAGAAAGAAACTTACTTATGGTGAAATGGGTTTTCAATAACATCTCACTATATCAGACCTGTTTCAGAGTGGTAGCCGTGTTAGTCTGTATCAGCAAAAAGAACGAGGAGTACTTGTGGCACCTTGGAGACTACAAATGTATTTGGGCATAAGCTTTCATGGGCTAAAACCCACTTCATCAGATGCATGCAGTGGAAAATACAGTAGGAAGATTATATATATACATACACAGAGAACATGAAAAAATGGGTGTTGCCATACTAACTCTAACAAGACTAATCAATTAAGGTGGGCTATTATCAGCAGGAGAAAAAAAACTTTTGTAGTGATAATCAGGATGGCCCATTTCAAACAGTTACAAGAAGGTGTGAGTAACAGTAGGGGAAAAATTAGCCTGGGGAAATAGTTTTTACTTTGTGTAATGACCCATCCACTCCCAGTCTTTATTCCGTGTACATTGGCCAAACCAGATAGTCTCTATGCAAAAAAATAAATGGACACAAATCAGTCGTCAAGAATTATAACATTCAAAAACCAGTTGGAGAACCTCCCTGGTCACTCAATTACGGACCAAAAAGTCACAATTCTTCAACAAAAAAACTTCAAAAACAGACTCCAATGAGAAACTGCAGAACTTGGAATTAATTTGCAAACTAGACACCATTAAATTAGTCTTGAATAAAGACTAGGAGTGGATGGGTTACACAAGGAGTAGATTACACAAAGTAAAAACTATTTCCCCCTGCTAATTTTCCCCCTACTGTTACTCACACCTTCTTGTCAACTGTTTGAAATGAGCCATCCTGATTATCACTACAAAAGTTTTTTTCTCCTGTTGATAATAGCCCACCTTAATTGATTAGTCTTGTTAGAGTTGGTATGGCAACACCCATCTTTTCATGTTCTCTGTATATATATATCTTCCTGCTGTGTTTTCCATTGCATGCATCTGATGAAGTAGGCTTTAGCCCACAAAAGCTTATGCCCAAATAAATTTGTTAGTCTCTAAGGTGCCACAAGTACTCCTCGTTCTTTATATGAGACCTGTTGATCTGGATGGGATTCAAGGGCTGGAATGCCTAAGGGAGACTAAATTGGCTTCTGATTAATTGGTGCGGCAGTGCAGAAGCTATTTTGTTACTGGCTTGGTGAATCTAATTATAGAATAAGCGACTAGTTTTGGGTATTGTCTGCCCTATTTCTTGCATTCTGCCCTGAGTGTGGCATTCTCAGCAAGGCCCATTCCTGGCAGTCAGTCACAGTAATGTTTTTCAAATGATGTCTCTCCAATGGCTTCTAGTGTTGTTAAGTACATTTCTAAGTGTAATATATTTCAAGATCTGTCAGACACAGAACAGATAAATAAAAACTAAAATGCACATGCATTTTATAACAATGTGAATGGTCTAGAGCAGCTTCTTTTAACTTAAGCTATTAAAGATGTCTCAACTTCAAGTGTCTGTGATAGATTTTTATTCTAAAGCATGAGCAGGGTGACATTTTCGGATAGCTCTTTTTTATAGAGAAAAAATAGAAATAAGCTATTGAAGATTCATTTAGTAGTTTGATTGCTGATCTGACCAATGATTTCTTGGCAAATTGTACAAAACTCAGCCAGGTGATTTTTCCCTACAAAAGAAAATAACGCTGTGAAGTATTAAATCTGAGACCCCAGCAAGTAAAATAATTCTTCCTTACTGTTCTTTTGTGTGTCAAATTAAAATAGTGAAATTAATGTTTAATTAGACATAGAAAATCCTAAAAGAGAGGGCCTTATGACTCCATTGTGATTATTTTTTTTAGCAGTAAATAAAAAGGAATGAATGATTAGGCCATTATAGTATTAATGTTTGTTTTGTTGTTAAAGACTTGCTGGTTTGATTTAATTTCACTATTTGGTTTGGGCCAGAGGCAACCCTGATATAGTAAGAGTCCTTCAAATGATTTCTTACAGATATTTTTCCTTTTATTGCTGCAATAGCATCATAGAACAAATAGCCTTTAAGAAGCAATGTTGAAGTTGTTTATCTTAAAAGCTGACCTTCCTTTTAAAATGTTCTAGGCTGTTAATCATCCACCAAGCATTTAAGTGAAATTATTATATATGGAGTGTGCAGAGATACATATAGTTAGGGCTGCATAAGTGTTTCCATTCTAAAGAGGTTTTCCAGTTGCTAATAATGTTTTCAAACTGTAACTATTTGGACTGACATTTTCCATATTTAGTCTTGCCCAAGAGAGATTTTTTAAAGTTTTAAGCAAAACACTTCAGGCATTTTCAGGAATGAACAGAGTGAAAAAGCACTTATGTCATTTTAAGCATGTATATATAAATGTAATATGTACTTCTGACTGTCCGTGGATGATTTGCCATTTAAGGGGAAATGGGTCCATCCCCACCTGTGACACACTTAGCTTGCCTCCCTAGGTGGAGAAAATAAGCAATGTCTGTCACATGGCTAAATTGCAGGTGGAGAGGGGTGAAGCCTGTGAAGAGCTAGGAGGGACACTAAACTCCATTTAGAAAACCCTGGGAGTTACTACTTTATAGAAGCAGGGAGGAACTCAAAGGAGTCCAGGAGGTGGCTGAGAACAGAAGTCAGATCCTCAGGAAGAAGGGGGTGTGAGCAACTTGAGGTTGAGCACTGTTTTGTGCTTATTTTGGATTTCTCTTTTCTGACTTAGTCAGTGGGCCTAGTCACAGCAACAGGTTACTACAGCAACTGAACCATGCTGGAAAGTTGGGAGAGCCAGACTGAGGGAAGAGAAACGGAGGCTGTGGCTAGCCTGAAACCATATTGGAAAGGCAGTATAGCTACAGTGACTTCGTTGGGAAACATTCCAGCACCTCATAAGGAGGGAGATAGAAACTTGACATTTGGAAGGTAGAGCTTCTCAAGACTAAGAATATACCTCTTGGTGCTGGGTAAAAATCTAACTAGATTTGGCTTAGTTATAAGGTTTCAAAATATTTACTTCATTTTATGTTTTTTATTATATATATATATTCCTTTCTAATGATTTCCTAACATTATTAGAGCGCCACAGATGTATGTGCATATATGAAACAACTGGAACTAAGTGCAGTGATTTTGGTCACTTGGGATTCTTGATACCTGTGATATGGACCAGTGATAAACATAATATAAGATTTATTTTAGTAGGCATTTCATAGGGATGACCTATTGATGACAGGCATATGTTGGAGCTTATGAGTGTTGGACTGTAAACCATTTTGTGCCCATATAATTGGATATGTGGGTGCTTAGCCCATTAGAAATGTATTTTAAAAAAATTGTCTCGAACCAGGTCTATTATGGAGAGGATCTCTGCTTATTTTATTGTATTGCTGAGGGTTTTTTGACTGATGGAAATGCAATTTATGGTCACAATAAAAAGTGCATCAGCAGAAGCATTATGCCGGAGTTGACAGACATACATGTATACAGAAGAATTAATTGTGCATGTGTAACCCATGTGCCTAATAAGGAGCTATCTCTTTAAGAGATCCATTGGGGGGAGGCAGGAGTGAGTTGTGTCTGGGTCATTGTTGCTAGGCCGATTTAGCACTTCACATCCAGAAGCTTCTGGAATTAGGGGTGGTAGTTTTGGGTATGCTCCAACAGGTGCCCTGTTGCTGGGGTCAGACTCCATGAGGGCAGCTGCTTTAGTAGGGGCCATGTGTCCTCTGTGAGTTGGGAGAAGCTGAGCCCAGGAGCAGGCTGTTGTCCCTAACTCTGAAGCATTTTGCAGCAGGGTTTCTTTAAATCTGTAGACTTGTGACTTAACTGAGTGGTTGGCTAATCAGTTAGCTGACTGGCTAGCAGTGATTTTAGCAGAGGAAGAGTCTGCCTGGATTCCAACTGAAGATTCCTACAAGCAAGTAGAGGGAAGATGTTGTTTTAGACTCAGCAAACTGTACGGATTTGGTGATTAAAGACTCTAACTGGGACTAAACCTAAGCTTTTGGGAACTCTTAGTTTCTTCTCACTGTGCTTTTGTTGGGACTGAATTGTTCAGATTTTGTTTTCTTTATGTTTATGTATAACTGTGAAGATAATGTGTGTAGATTATACAGTAGCCATGTTATGCTGTGAAAATTAGGTTGTTTCTTTATTATAAGATTTTGTAAAGTTATTTAATTCATTTCTTTAGTTCCTTTCGGGACCTGAATATGGGGAGGTTGACCCTGTGCAATCCTTGCTGAAAATCCTTAGAGACTGAACTCTAGGTCTCCAGCTACTTTTCTATGGGAGTTGAGGTGTTTTTAGGTACTGGAGAAGGGCAATGGAGTGAATTATTATCCACCCAAAGTTTACACATGGGCAGAACTCAAATGCGGTATGCAGTAGCATGTATTCAACAGGAAATTAGGTGACAGTCTCCCCCACCCTTGTGATTTACTGCAGTTGTTATAACTGGGGATTCTGGTTTTCAGTTTTAAAGGGAAAATGCCTCCAAGTTTAATTTTGAAAGATCAGTGTTTAAAAAAAAATACTGAAAGCCCCTATAAATGACTTGCAGTGGTGGTCACGCTATTGGTTGTTAGCCATGCTTGGTGTTGCTCCTCATGGTTCATTTCTTAGTCATGCATAGCATCTGCACTGTAACTGGATTGTGGGTTTGTTTGTTTTTTGTGCATGGCTATATGCAGTAAGGGAAGAGATGTAAACAACAAATGAATCTGTTTGTTTAAAAGGTTTTTATGTTTGTTTCATTGTTAGCATTAACACATTTTAATGCAAATGAACACAGCCACAAATTAAATAAACAGATAGGAATTGTGTTATAGGAAATTACAAAACGGAGAAATAGGCTTGAGTCCCAATCAGTAGATATAGAAATCTGCCATTTATCTGCCACTGCCTCTTGTATCCTGCACTTAGGAGAAGCACCCACATAAACCCTCCTTGACCTCACAGAAAGCGATTTTGTTACATTTCCCTGATGCATTTTGTTGAATTTTGAGTTACTTCTGGCTTTCACCAAATTCTGTGTGGGTTTCCAGTGACTCTGGTTCCTGCAAGAGGTCAGAATAATGTTTGAATTAGATCTAGTATAGTGAGACAAAATACACTATGTGACTGATTTCCCTTTATTCAGCAGAGAGTAAATAATGGAAGTACACCAGGTTTATTTCATGTGGTGATTGCAGCATTCGTCTTAATTTCTTTGGGTAAAGATGACAACTCTTGTATACATTAATTACAGGACATGAGTTACAGATGTGAAGCTTGCATATGGGTCTTGTGTTAGCAACCTATTCAGCAAATTGAGTAGTGAGGATCAGGGCCGACTCCAACATTTTTGCCGCCCCAAGCCGCGAAGGAAAAAAAAAAGAAAAACCCGATTGAGCTGCCACCGAAGTGCTGTCGAAGAGGAAGAGAGGGAATGAAGGACCCGCTGCCGAAGACCCGGACGTGCCGCCCCAATAATGGACGGAGTGCCGCCCCTTTCTATTTGCCGCCCCAGGCACCTGCTTCCTTCGCTGGTGCCTGAAGCCGGCCCTGGTGAGGATCCAAGAGTCTCCAGATGTTACCAATGCTTGTCAGTGGTCACTGCAGCATGAAATCTCACGTAAGCTTCTGTTCTTGGAAGAACTGACTAAATTATTATTATCCAGACAGCTGTAATGAGTGAATACAAGGAAAACTCAAGACTTATTTTGAAATATTATTGTAGAACAACAAGCATTCAAAGTCTGTATTGTGCAAGAGATAATGAACTTAGACCTACTTTTTGAGTGACCAACTGTGGTCCCAAGTTCATGAAAGTGGTGAGAATGATTGGTTGTAAAGGAACAATTACAATATCTTAACATTTTACATATACATTAAACTAAAACAGTTTATTCATAAGTCTTCAGTTGTGGCTCCCATGTTCATTTCCAGTGGGAGCTGTAGGAACTGATGACAAAAGTCCAAATAGATCAACTAAGGTTCAGATTTATAAATACAGTGAGAATTCTGAATACACTGAGCACCAGATTGTGCAGCTCTTGCTCACAATGTTTAGCACTTGTATGAGTAGTCAGTGTTCTTGTTAAGCATTTGAATATTATGGATTTTTTTTTAAATTGGATGCACGCATTTCCTCAATTTTCATCTGGTCTGATATGATGGGTGAAAAGCAATCATTTAGAATGGGTTATCGGTGCTTAGCACAGCTGTGAACGTTATTGTTATTGTAAATAGCATCTGTGGAATCAAAGACCCAACAATAAAGTGGATGAATGGAAATCTAAAATACTATGACAAACTGATAAAAACACAGAAATTGTGACTTAAGATTGATGCAGTATCTTCAATACTGCTCCATGGTGTTACTGTAGTCAGGTCAATAAATGCAGAATAATCTGGTAGATGGAAGAGTCAGTAGTTGATATGACATGTCATAGGCCATATATCAATGGTAAAACATCAGAATACCTTGATAGACTGCCCTTTATACATGCATAATACTCCTATTTGCACCAATGGGAGTTGGAGTACAGAATAAAGACTGTGTGTGGCTCCATGTTAGAGCAAATGCATGCCAGATATGCAAGAGTTTAGTTGTCAGACTAGGTATTACAAGGCTAAAATTGTCATGATAACTGCAGCAGGACGCTTCCTAATTTTTAACATATAGAATTTCTTATTTTCAAAATCCACTATAAATATTTAACTCTGAGAATATCCCTGTGAATTCTCAGTGCTGTTTATTTACAACAATCTCCCATTTTACAGCTGGAGAAACTGAGATACTAAGAAGTTAATGACTTTCCTCAAGGTCACAAAATCAGTGGCAAGGCTGTGTTAGAACCGAGGAGTTCTGATTCAGTCTCATGTTTAATTCAGTAGCCCATGCGGCTTATATAAATTCAAAATCTGCCCCTTGACACTTAACTTTGAAAATAATGTTGATGGTTAGCAGCAAGTACTTACCTTGTGAATAGACTAAGTGTTCTTAAACCCCTTAAACCCCAATCCAGCAAAGATTTATGTACAGGCTTAACTTGATTTTGTAGGACTATGTATGTTCATGAAGCTAAGTACGTGCGTAAATCTTTGCCTATTCAGGCCATAAGTGAGGAATAACACTTGATCATCCTTTTGTAAACCTTTTTTCTAAACAGAGAACCCAAATTAAGTCTTTCTTTTAAGAGCCAGATTCTGCTGACCTTACTCACATTGAATAGTACTTTAGTCTTTGAGTGGTAACATTAAAATAAAAACAAATAGCTAAAATGAATGTTACTATTATATTTATAGGAAACACCACTAAAATATGTTTTCTGATAAAATTACTCAAGATTACTGAATTCAAAAAACAATAAAAGAAAACAAGTGTCTGACAACTGTTAAGAAAATGCTTTAAAGATCTGCATGTGTTGGTGGCAGTAAATTAATTTTGTATTTTTACAGCTTTTTTTTTTTTTCTGCTATCATCTTTCCTCCTTTTACAGTCTGAATGTAGTTAGATTTTGAAGTAATGAAAGAAGAAATTGAGCATGTTGCTTCTTAGGAATTCATTGTTACAGATAACGATAGTCCAATAAAGATATTATGTATTGTAGCTTTTACCTCTTGCTACTGATTGGTTTTGACAATGCCAGATATATGGAGAACCGCTGTATGATCAAACTTTTCTTGCATGTGAAATTTTGCAGTAAATTAGTCTGTCCATTACTTGTATATCAGCATTATCTTTGATTTGTTGCCAGCTGGAAATGTGGAAGATTAAGTGTAGCTGACGCAATCATTTTACAGGTGAGGCAGCTGAGACAACTTTTGGATAGCTTTACATTTCTGATGTGGGAAGTTTGTTGTACTACCACCGAAATGTGATGAAAATAAATACTACATTGCAGAATTTTGACATCTTACAAATAAATCATTATAATCTGAAGTGCTTCTCTTATAGCCATATTACATTGCCATCAGTTTTATGTAGATAATCTGTCTACTTTATGTTACTATCTAGGAAGTATGCAAAGTCATACTTCCTAAGTCATATAAGAATCAATAAATGCTATGCCTAAAATTGCATTTACTCCAATCTTGGGAAGATCTTTCCAGATCTTTAGCAATCAGATGTGTAAGCATTTTCTACACTAAATCTAGAAGATGACATTGTAAGCGGAGTTCATCAAAAAATGGAACTTATGACCTATTAAACATTCTGATATTTTGACACATATGTGTTCAGCCCAAATCAGTATGAAGAGTATTGAAACTTTTCACAGAATGTTCTAAAAAGTTCTGATTCTAAAATGGCGAGTCAATTTAATCTTTGCATGTGCCACAGTGTTTCAAGGGAGTTGTAATCTAGCTAGTGAGCTGTACCCATACAGGAGAATGGGGCATAAGTGGCCTAGAATTACAGCTCCCATGAGGCACCATGGTGGCTCAGGGAAATGCAGAGATAATGTCTATTCAAATTGAACTGAAATGTTCTGTTTAGATTTTCTTGATGGAAAATTCCTCTGAAACTGGGCTTTTTCAGCAGGCAATTTAAATTTTGACATTACCCAATTTTCTGATGAGAAAATATTTTCCTTCAAAATTTTTTGGCCTGTCCTACTTTTAACCAAGTATGTTGACATGAGAACTTATAATTTTGTGTGGCATTCTTTCAAAGTTAGTTATCAAAAACTGAAAGCTTGAAATTGAACAAATTAAATTAGGCAAAGCAGAATGTTGATTATGTTTGGTGACATCGCTGAATAGATTGCTCTCTGTACTTTAATCTGTCAGCAAACTTCTTGTCTACCTCTTGCCATATACTGAAGATTCTTTGCTTAAGATTTTGGGAAGCTGGTAATTTGGTATTTCTCCAACCTCTGAGGACAATCACATGTAAATATCTGTTGGTGGGTTCTGTGACTGTGTGAAGAGGGCCAAGTGCATGCAGAATGCAGAAATACAGGGCCAAGTTCTGTTCCCATAAGTCATGCTAAAAAAGTTCTGTGTATACACAGAACAAGGTATTTACTCAGTGAGTATAAGGATGGTAGAATCTATCCCATTGTCACTAGTTACCATGAAATTGTCTTTTGGTACGAAAAGCCACATACCTCAAAACTTCCAGCACTACATGTTACCTTTGTTCTGTCAGCAATAACATCACTTTTAAGCCAATCAGAAGTTCTATGTTTAAAAAAAGGAATGGGCAAAACCACACTTACAGCAGTAAGGCCTTGTCCTAAGTGTTATCTTATTTAAACTCCTTTAGGATCCATAATTCTAAATTATGAAAGTATAGCTATCAATTTTTAATCTTACCATTTAGAAAATTTTCATTTGTAATTCAGTATTATATTTAGTATGTGTATATCATCCTCCCCCTTAATTAATTTATTTGGGGTGGAGGCTTATGGAAAACACTATAACTGTTTTCCGTCAATGTTATCTTCTTTCAACATGTGTTTTCAAAAGCTTTTTTTATTCCAAGTCCAGTTTTGTTTGGGAATCATTATCAAAAAAAAAAAAAAAAAAAAACCACCAAAAACCCAAGCCAAAAAACACTTTTAAATTTTCCTGTGTTGCATTAATTTTAGGGCTTTAATATTTAATTGCTTTTAATGATACCCCAACAAACTGGTCATAGTAAATAACCTTGGATCAAGTGATCATGTGTTAATTGAGTTTAAATTCAATGAAGGGATAATCAAAACCAGGAAATCAACTCTGTTTTTTTTATTTCAAAAGGGCAGACTTTGTGAAATTAAGGGACTTGGTTAAAGAAGTCAGCTGGACTGAAGATCTCAAGACTTAAAAGTGGAGGAGGCTTGAAATTTATTCAGATCAACTATACAAAAATGGTCTAAAATTTGCATCTCAAGAAAGGTGAAGAAACGTGGTAGGGAAAGTCTCCAGGCCTAGGTAGATGAATAACCACTTCAAAAAGGTTATTAGGAGTAATCTGCAAGCCAATAGGGAATGGAAAAAGGGCTTGATTGGGAAAGAAAGCTATATTGTGGAGGTTAGAAAATGTAGGAATCAAGTGAGAATTGCTAAAAGTCAAGCCGAATTAGCTCTTGCCAAGGAAATTAAAATGTATAAGAGGATTTTTAGTTATATAAAGAGAAGGCAGTTGTACTACTATGCAGTATGACTAGGAAGGAGATTAAAGATAATCTAGGCACGGCCCTTACACTAAATGCATGCTTTGTCTCAGTTTTCAGTATGCATGATAATATGGCACATGTGCATGAAGGCAGTATGACTGATGAAAATGAATGTCTAGAAATGAAAATTACCACATGTGAGCAGCAAGGAAAACTTAAAAGATCTTAATATACTCACATTTGGGACACCAGATAATTTCCATCCCAGAATACTGAAAATGAAACTATCACATGAGATTGCTAGTCCAGCAGCAAGGCTTTTTAATAAATCTAACTATTTGGAGGTAGTACCATATGACTGGAGAATAGCTAACATCATAGGTATATTTAAGAAAGAGGGAGGGAAATGATCTGGGCAATAACAGACCTGTTAATCTTATTTCAGTAGTATGCAAGTTTTAGAGCAAATAAGGAAAGAATAACGATATTCCTTTAGGTAAATGGTAAAGGGGATGTAATGCAACACGGGTTTACTAAACGTAGATCATGCCCTACTAACCTGATTTCCTTCTTTGAGAAAATAACTGATTTTTTTTTTTTTTTAGATAAGGGGAATGCAATTGATCTAATATTCATGGATTTGAGTAAATCATTTGACATGGAACCACATGGGAAATTATTAGTTAAATTAGAGAACATGAGGTTTAGTACAAGCATTGTAAGATGGATAAGGAATTGGCTAATGGGGAGAAGGCAATTGGTTGTGTTGACAGATGAACCATAGGACTGGAGGGAGATTATTAGTGGAGTTCCTCAAGGATTGGTCTTGGGAATCATCTTATTCAATATTTTTAATGACCTTGGTACAAAAAGTTAGTTTGCTAATGAAATTTGCTGATGACACAAAGTAGGGAGGCATGGTCAATACAGAGGAAGATTGGAATATTATAGAGATATATCTGGATGACCTTGAAGACGGGAGTGACAGAAATGGAATGAACTGCAATAGTACAAAGTATAAAGTGATGCACTTAGGGCAGTGGTTCCCAAACTTGTTCCACCGCTTGTGCAGGGAAAGCCCCTGGCGGGCTGGGCCGGTTTGTTTACCTGCCACTCGGCTGATCGCGGCTCCCAGTGGCCGTGGTTCACTGCTCCAGGCCAATGGGAGCTGCTGGAAGCAGCGCGGGCCAAGGGACGTACTGGCTGCCGCTTCCAGCAGCTCCCATTGGCCTGGACCAGTGAACCACGGCCACTGGGAGCCGAACCTGCAGACGTGGCTGGTAAACAAACCGGCCCGGCCCTCCAAGGGCTTTCCCTGAACAAGCGGCGGAACAAGTTTGGGAACCACTTGACTTATGGTTTAATAATAATAATAATTTCCGCTGCAAAGGGGGCCTCATCAGTTGGAAATAACAGAGCAAGAGAGAGACCTGAGTAGTGGGTCGATCACAGGATGACTATAAGCCACCAGTGTGATGTGGCTGTGAAAAAGGCAAATGCAATTCTAGAATGTATTAGGTGAAGCATTTCTAGTAGAGATAGAGAAGTATTAATTCCTTTGTACAAGGCTTTGGTAAGACCTCATTTGGAATACCATATTCAGTTCTGCTCACCCATGTTCAAGAAAGATGAATTTAAACTGGAGCAGGTTCAGAGAAGATCTACTAGGATGATCAGGGAAATGGAGGTCCTATTTTGTGCGAGGAGACTGGAAGAGCTTGGCAAAAAAGAAGGTTGAGAGGGGATATTATTTCTCTCCATAAATGCATTAGGGGGGTAAATACCAGAGAGGGCAAAGAGCTATTTAAGCTAAAGGAAAATATTGCCACAATATCAAATGAATATAAACTGGCCGTGAACAAATTCAGGCTGGAAATAGTTAGAAACCTTCTTCCAATCAGAGGAGTGAGATTCTGGAGCAGCCTTCCAATGGAAGTTGTGGAGGCAAACAATTTAATTTAAAAAGAGAGCTATGCAAATTTATGATTGTAATTGTCTGAGGAGGTTGCTTATGATGATGGGGACAAGGTTCAAAAGCTCTGGGGCTCACTTCTGGCGTATGTCTCATTTTCCTTAAAGCTCATACTTCAGGATTTCAACCCACTGTCAGGGGTCAGGAAAGGATTCCTCCCCACCCCATGTTTTCTGGGACGGTTTTAGCTCCCTCCTCTGAAGCATCAGGGATGGCCAGGGCTAGAGATCACGCTCTAAGGTGGCAGGGAGCATTCTCTCTCTCTCTCTCAGGTGCATGGCTGTCTGGTTCTTGCTCACATGCCCAGGGTCTAACTGATCACCATATGCGGGGTTGGGAAGGAATTTTCCCCTAGGTCAGTTTGACAGAGATCTTGGGTTTTTTTTTCTCCTTCTTCTGTGGTTTGTGGGTGCAGGACATTTGCCAGAATTATCAGGGTATATCTCATTTAATCCCTTTCCTGCCATTGTGGGGGCCTCAATCATAGGTGCACCTCGTTTCCTTCTGTTTGCAGCCTTTGGCATATAATAGTCCAGTCTCCTTTGGGCTTCATTTACTTTAGTCTCATTTCCATCATTGGGTTTAGTGTGCAGGTACTGGGTGGTGGTGTTCGCCTGTATTGGCAGGAGGCCAGAGTAGATGATGTAGTGGTCACTTTTGGCCTTACACTCTATGAGTATGACTCATAGGGAGAAGAATTCACTCATATTAGACGAATCATCCATGATAGAATAACACAATACCAGGTGAGTAAGCACTTTTTCTCAACATCTAGGCTAGGCACTCAAATGGGAGTAGGTCTTTCTCGATTTGGTCTCAGCAGGCATGAAATGGTGATGCAGTGGAATCTTCATAAGCCTCTCACTCACCAGCTCCTAGCTTTGCTCGGAGCAGTGCATGTATATCACAAATCTCAGTTAGTGTTTATCTGTTTGTTTTAAATTGTTACTTGGTCTTAAGCACGTTTTTTCATGATCCCATTTCAGATAGAATAACAAAGCTAAAATATTCAGTCTCTCTATGCAGGTCTGGCCACAGACTAATTACCTCCTTTTAATATATATGGTGGCCTGCAGATAGGGAAATAAAACCAAACTCTGGGTATCTTTGTGGAGGTTTTTTTGCAAAACCTAGGAACTTTTCTTGCCTATTCCTTATAACTGCCAGCCTTGGTGCCTTTTTCTACACTGTGCTATGGGCCTTGCTGCTTATTCAGCCATGGCTCTCCATGCCTTTATGAGCCTTGCTAGAATAGCTCTTTCGATAAACGGTAAATAAGGAATTGTAGAAGACAGCTGGTGTTGTATGCATCAAAGAGAAAAGATGGCCTTGTGGTTAAAGCACTGTACTAGGACTCTGAAGCATGCATTCAGTTCCTTTCTCTGCTACAGGTTTCCTGTGTGACTTTGGCCAAGTCACTTAATTTCTCTGTATTTCAGATTTCCATTTGTAAAACTGGGATAATACTTTCCTACTGTAGAGGGAAGGGAAAATAATACGTTGGAGGCAAGATATTACAGTGATGGGGATCACCTAAATACCTAGATTGAAATTTTTTTTGCAGTTTTATTATGGTATTTTAAGGAAATACTTCTCTGCTTTTATTGTTACTTTATTTTTTTTTTTAAAAAGTAACAGAAAATAATGGTAGCAAGTAAACATATTTACAACTGTAGGATCTTCTTTAGGGAAGGTTTGGAAAGCAGCTTGTTATGCTCTGAACTTCTCTTTCAACTCCCCTGGTATCTCCATGTCTTCACTCTAATCCTAGCACCATCTGTTACTGCTTACATGGTTCATCACAGAAATGTAAACTGAAATCCCTCCTCATTGGCACAGAAAGAAAGCACTAAAGAAACAACATCTTCTTTCTCTAGTGGTGGAGACACTTCAGTTACCAAGGCATCACTGAGGAAGCACATTGCAAAGTGACAGCAGTGACCTGAAAAGATCTAGCACAGACTCAATGCTTTTCTAATCTTAGCTCTCGTTGTTTAGTAGTAGATATAACATTATGTTGCTTCCCTAACCCACTGATATCACCTCATTTCTGAAAATTGGGGAGAATACTTCTTAAAGGCTAATAATGGTGTAATGTCAACAAACATGTGTTTTGCTAAAGTTTAGGCCTAATCTGCTCTCATCATTCCAACCGAGACCCTCTGCCTTCCACCATTAGACTGGGGTTTCTCACTTTATACCAGTGAGGCTTCTGCTACTCCCACACCTTCATCTTTTAAAAAGAGTTTGAAAAAAAAATCCTATTGTTTTATTACTGCCCAAGAATGTTTGCTACTCAGGAGACACCATGGGCAAGACACTTCATATGGCTTTAAGAGAGGTTCTCATAATATTTCTGGCCCATGGAAAGGTAACACAAATAGGAATATCTCTGTTATAACATCCAGTGAAGTAAGTCTGGGACAGATATGTCGTTCATCTTACAAATACATTTTTCAATTTATTAGGTGAAACTGTTGATAACTTGCCTTTATACTCCTCATGGGCCCAAGGACTAGAGAAAGATTAACATGGTATGAATGTAATGACACTGTGATTACAACCAGTTAAGTGTCCAACTTCATAAAACTGTCCCTTTTGCATTGCACCAGGGACAGAATAATAATAATACTGGATGTATGTGAAGGTGGCTTGTTGGAAGGGGCAATTTAGAGAAGCCGAAGGGTTTCTCTACATTAATTTGGCTGGTAAAAGAGCTGGTCAGGAAGTTTCTGTTGTAATGATTTTTTCCATGTGAAAATTTTGATTTTGCTGAAAATATTCATTTTTTTTCCAGTGGGAAAAGTGAAATGAAATATTTCATTTTGGATTAGTTTGACCTGAATTTAATTTTTTTTTAACTGATTCAAAACATTTCATTTCAAATATAACAAAACATTAAAATGCATTTCCCCATCAGTGCATTGCCTTATAGGAGTTGTCATTCAGGCTCCATTTTCTTCTGAGGGGTGGATTCCCTCATGGACTACAACTTCCCATAATGCAATGCAGGCTTCCCTCTAACAAAGCTGTGTTGTGCATCACGGCAGTCATGTGAGTGACTGCATTATGAGAGAGCTACCCTGGTTCACAGGGAAAGAATGGGGCATCAGGTTTTCAAACTACAACTCCCATGATGCAATGCACCACTACAGGAAAATATAAAACAAAGCTTTTTGGATCAGTTCAATAAACTAAACAAAAGGTTTCAATTTTGATAATGTCAAAAATTTTGTTTTGATTAAAATGATCAAACAAAACATTTCTGAATTGAAATCTTTCAGAATTTCTATTCTACAAACAACTTCCAAATTTCAACTTTTCATTCCAATTTGGGATGAAAATGTTGACGTTTCAGGTTTTCTTGTGGGATGGAAATTCTGAATTTCACTCGGTTCTAGTTGGTAATGGACAGGGCATTTGGGGACTGGCATGCTGCCTTGTTCCTGAGCATGCCACCAAACCAGAGGATGAGGCTTAAACAGTGTTGTCAGCTGCGACATTGGCCCTGTGCCAGCAGCTGTTTTGTGCAGTTGGAGTGCTACAAATGCGTGGAATGATGGGCTAGGATGAGGAACAGTGATCCGGAATCTGGTTCACAGAGCAACTACTGATACTTCTCTCTCTCAAATGTTGGACATAATGTTTTTGTAGTATATCTTATGACATGGCAGATCTTTTACAAACTGAAAGATCTGACCACTTAAATAAGATTTATATATGCTACATATTTACACAAGAATACCCGTTTTGACACCTTAACCTTCAAAAATCCTGAGTCAGCCCCCCAAAACCACCAGATTTAAACAAATGCTCAATGTTAGTTTCTGTTTATTTTCCTTTCTTATTTTTGAGCTCTTAGGGTTTGTATTTTTCAAGCTCAATCATGAGGGCTAGATACTTACTTTTATTTTTAAATAAAAGTTGAGATTCTCGCATAAACATATGACTCCAAGAGGTGGGACTTTAAGAAAGGCACCAAATATTGAGAGTTGGCAACAGTAGAATACTTGGAGTGCAGGCCAGTCTTCATTGGGATTCTCCCATTTATCGGCCTGATCACTACAGGCTACAGTTGTCTACTGCAACTACTGAAGGCGGCAATCTTTTTCAGCCTCAGGGGTGCAAGACACAAGCCTCAAGATAAATAATCTCCATTACGGAGGGTTACTTAGAGGAGCCAAAAAAGCCTCCCAGTTTTTTTTTTTTTTCATGCTCTAAAACTGTTTAAGGTTTTATTTGAATGAAAGATTTGAACCAACTGTAATTTGATCTGAACTAAGAATTGAATGATCTCAATTAGTGAACTGTTTTTTGTTTTGTTTTTAAATTTTGCCTTTCTCCTGTGGAAATGCTTAAACACAGCACCACAGCATACTTCCATTGGTATTTTGGGTTGGTTGGGCTTTTAGACTAACTTCTGTCTTACATAAGGAATTTTACACTGATAAACAAGGCCAACTCTGCCTGTTTTATTTATATCTTAATATGAAATCAGCATTATAACTAGATAATTTGAACATTTAATAGAACTTTCCTTCTGAATTAACTCAGATCATAATGACAGCTCTGACCCTGTAAATGAAATAGAGAAAGAAAAGGTGTAAACTGTATGGAGCCAGGATATGGAGCAATTTTCTTGTAATAGGTACTCTCAAAAATTGCACATTGCTTAAGGAAAATTCATAAGCCTCATGTAACGGATAATAAAGAGCTTTATCATGATAAGTACATAAATTAAGTTAGGATCTCAATAACTACAGAAGTTAAGTAATTCTTCTGGCAAACTCAATCTGCATTAGTAATTTTACCAGAATGAGGGCATGTATTACATATCTCATTCCAAAATAATCAAATTGTTTTTAATAAATAATAGAAGTTTGATTGTAGAGAGAGATGATCGACTTTGATTGTTTGGGCTGTAATAAAGATAAATGCAGGACTTTATGTATTTAAAATAAACATTTTTACTCTCTAAAGCAATGCACATTATATACAATATATGCAGTGTCAGACTGATAGATTGCAAGAGAGACAGAACCCGTGTCAGTTTTTGCATTAACTCAGCAGCATTACTCAAAACTGCCATTACCAGTGTAAATGTGGTAAGAATCCTGGCCCTCTGCCTACTTCTTTTAGATACACTAGCACAATTCACATTAAAGTCAATGGGCTAAATTCTGTTCTAAAACACACTTGCTCAATCCCATTTATTTCAGTAGAGTTGCATGAATGTGAGTGGTGGCCAAATTTGGTCTTCTGATTTGTTTGATACAGTAACTTCACTGTATTGTGCAGCCCAGATCAGATAGGCTAACATATTGATTAGATCTATGATCATTATATATAAATTGTCTCATCTTAAATTTTTAATCAATTAAGAAGCAAAAATAATTTAACTTGTTGTTTCTCAGTATTTTTTTATGCAAAAAATATTTATCCTCAGTTTTGCAATTATCTCCAGAACAGACACTAAATAAAGCTACCAATTTAAAATACTGAACAAACTATAGATTTGTGGGCAAATTGTAGGTTATGAAAATAAATGTTTGTGTCTCCCTCAGTATCCCATCAAAAATCTGGCTGTCCTTTTGGATTTCATTATAATGTGTGTTGGAACATTTTATTGATATTAAATAAAAAACTTTACCATTAAATATGTTAAACACTAGAATAGTAAACTACAAAGTAATGATAGTCAGAACCACATTAAGGATGGAAATAAGAGCACGTGCATATCCAGAAATATTACTAATAGTCATTGATTAGAATATGGAAAAGAACGGACCTCAGAAGATCGATTATTATGATATAAGATTATAAAACTCCATAGGTGGCATTTCTTCTGTCAAATTATGCACATAACGTTAGGTCCTTTGTTTAATATATTCCCATATATACTGTTTAATTTTATTCCCAATGTATGGTATTTCTTACCTAGTATAATTTTAATCTGTAGAATGAAGTTAGGGTGGCCAGATAGCAAGTGTGAAAAACTGAGATCAGGTGGGAGATAATAGGGGCCCAGATAAGAAAAAGCCCTGAATATTGGGACTGTCCCTATAAAATTGGGACATCTGATCACCCTAAATGAAGTGAACAAATAAGGGGAGAACGGATGGTTTTGTGGTTATGATGTCACAGACTTATGAGTTAGGATTCCTGGATTCTATTTCTGGCTCTGCCACAGACTTTCTGTGTGACCTTAGAGAAGTCATTAAGGATAAAATTTTCAAAAGCATCTAAAAATGCATATAGGTGTCTTGTGTGATTTGTTTTTTAAAAAGTCCTTAACTCCCAGGTGGGTCTCTGTATTTTAGGTGCTTAAATACCTTTAAAAATCTGGCCATGTGAGTCCTAAATCCCATTGACTTTCAATGAGACTTTGGTTGTTAGAGCCAAGATCCTGAAAGGTATTGAGAAATCTCTTAAATCAATGTGTGTTAGGTATCTAAAGTGGTAGAGTCCTCTGTTGTACTGTGAAAAGACAAGGACTCAAATCGCTGCTTGTCAGAATGGGTCTATGTGTCTACTGTCTGCAGCATGTGGTTTGTTACATTTGTAAGCCCCAGAGCTAGAAAACTTTGTTTTCTCTATAAGAGAAAAGCTAGGTCTGGCGTCCTCATTTATATGAACTATAATGCTGCTTACCCATAGTTGGGGGAGTGGTAAATAATGAAGAGGACTGGTCCCTGACACAGAGTGATTTGGATCGCTTGGTATGAGGGGCACAAGCTAACCATGTGTGTTTTAATAGGGCCAAATGTAAAGTATATATCTAGGTAAAAAGAATGTAAGCCATACATAGGACAGGGAACTCTATCCTGGGGAGCAGTGACTCTGAAAAAGAAATGGGGGTTGTGGTGGATAATCAGCTGAACATGAGCTCCCAGTGCAATGCTCTGGCCAGGAGAGCTAATGCGATCCTTGTACTCATAAATAGGGAAATCTCAAATAGGTTTTTGTTTTGTTTTTTTTTTACTACTGTATTTGGCTCTTGTGCAACCTTTGGTGGAATACAGTGTCCAGTTTTGTGTCCACGACTGAAGAAGGATTTACTCCTGGGGGAATTCTGCGCCACTGCACAATGCAGAATTTTGCAGAAATTAATGTTTTCTGTGCAGAATTTTCTTTCCCCCACAGAAATGGGCTGCAGTGCTGCTGGCTGCCACTAGGGGCTGCTGGACCTGGCAGAGCTAGGCTTACACATAGAAGACAGAGAGGGAGATAGAGGGTTCCTGGCAGCTTCAGTTCCCCACATGCCCTGAGGGAAGGAGGCAGTGGTGTGCAGGAAACTCCTTCCAAGCCTGGGACCCAGCCTCAGGCTGTTTCTCCCTTTGGATCCCTGAGCTCTGAGGTGTAGGAGGGTGGGTATCTGGGATGGGGGGCATGACTGGGTTCTGGGAGAGCAGGGGGCTAGATGTCTGGGCTAGGGGGGTCTCTGCAGCTGGGCTCTGAGGGAGAGGGAGTGCAGGTGTCTGGACTGGGGGTGGGGGGCCGTGGCTGGGCTCTGGGGGCTAGGAAGTTCAGGTGTTACTCCCGAGGGCATTCTGCATCAAAAAATTCTGCAACAATACTTCAAAATTCTGCAAAATTCTGCTTTTTCTACTTGTCAAATAAATGTGGAGGCTCCAGCATGGCATTGGTGAGCACAGGCCACTGGCTACACAGAGGTGGGAGATCACAGTTCAGCTCCCAATTGGGACAGAGACTCAGTGGTGAGGCTGCACCCAACCCTGACACAACACAAGGACTGGGCCTATCCCAGAAACACCCCAGGGCCCTGCCCCTCCATGCCAGGTGCACCAGGTGTGGGCAGGCAGGATCAGCAATGCAGGATCCAAGTGTGGAGTGGCTTAGTGTGGTGGAATCCTGGTGTAGGTTAAGAGGGCTCTGTGTGGGGCATTCTGGGTGTGGGCAATTCAGTGGGGGATCTGGGTGTGTTGAGGATCTGTTGGGGGTTCTGGGGGCAATCGTAATGGGACTCTGAAGGGGGGTCCAGGTGAAGGTGGTTGAGGCTCAGCAGGGGGCGTCTGGGTGTAGGGGGGATAGAGCTTGGCAGGGGGTTGGGGTGTAGGGTCTTAATGGGGGGTTACAAATGCTGGGGAGTGAGGCTCAGTGGGGGGGATCTATGTGATTTATCTCTCCGCCAGCTGCCCTGGGCACCCGAAACATACTGGTGGGGAGAGTCATATGACTGCTTTTGTGGCTTCCCTTTGCTTCCCTATGAGAGAGTCATTTTTCTGCAGGGAAGCAAAGAAATCTGCAGGGGACATAAATTCTGTGCATGCACAGTGGTGCAGAATTCCCCCAGGAGTAGGGTGTATTGGCTGGGGGGGAGCCTGTGGCTAGGCCCTGGGGGAAAGGGTGTGTGAATGTCTGGCCCCACTGGCTGGGATGGTGGTGGGGCGGAGCAGAGAAGCAGGAACTGAGTTGTCATAGGGGTTTCTTTAACTCCTGGGGGGGGGAGGGGGGATTTTGTTTGTCTGTATTGTTACAGACATACTTGCTGATAGATATTTTGAAATAAATTGCCAAAATAATTGAAACTGACATCATTATGAATTGTTATTTTGACAAATAAAATTTGCAGGATTTTGCAGAATTTTAAAATATTGTGAACAGAACTTTTAATTTTTTGGTGCAGGATTCCCCAAGGAGTACAGGATTTGATAAATTGGAGTGGGTTCAGAGAAGAGTCACAAGAATGATTAAAGGATGGAACCTGTCTTATAGTGATAGACTGAGCTCCTTAAGTCTATTTAGCTTAACAAAGAGAAGGTTAAGGGGGTGACTTGATTGCAGTCTGTAAGTACCTACACGGGGAACAAAAATTTGATAATGGGCTCTTCAGTCTAGCAAAGAGAGATACAACACAATCTGAGCTAAATATGAATGTATGGGGATTAGATTAGATTTGAGTTGTACGGTTAAGTGGGAAAATATAGGTAGGCTCATACCTCAGGGATATGGGACTAATAAGTATGTATCAGTGATGAGTGTGTATATAGATAGATAAAAAGGAACATAAGGCTGTAATTCAAGGCCTATAGGCTTCTAGGTCTGTAAGATACATAGCTTGGCCATAGAAAATCACAGACCTGAAACAGGTTGGCATGACTAGTTGACCAAGAGATAATCCTGTGCCAGTAAAAGATGTGTTAAGATGATGATGTTCTGGAAACTATGCAGCAATAGACTGGAAAATACGTTGCAATATGTCAGTTAATATCACAAGTAACAGTATTGTAGTAATATCTTGAGAAATTCTGCAATGACAGCAAGTTACCATAGTAACTCATTGACATAAATGCTAAAGAATGTAAGAGGAACTAAAGAGTTAGTCTACCTGAAATTAGTGGCGTATGAAAGCACAGATAAGGAAAAGGGGCTGAAAGCATTATGCATAAGGTACAGGGGGTATCAGTGTAATGTACTATAAAGGCTATATCCTGGCCTGTGCTCCTTTGGGGAAAGAGATACCAAGATGAAGATAACTGATGATTGATTTGACACCTCCAGGAAATGTAAGTGATGCCAGTATTAGGACTAGGCATGTTGTATTACCCCTTTCCTTCCTGTTGTATTGTAATATTTTTGATTATTGTTCATCTACTTAGTAAGATTCTTAATGAAAGGATGGTTGAGAACTTGTAAGTCCATCAGTTGTGGTCATTGTTCCTTGTTTCAGAGTAACAGCTGTGTTAGTCTGTATTCGCAAAAAGAAAAGGAGTACTTGTGGCACCTTAGAGACTAACCAATTTATTTGAGCATAAGCTTTCGTGAGCTACAGCTCACTTCATCAGATGCATACTGTGGAAAGTGTAGAAGATCTTTTTATATACACACAAAGCATGAAAAAATACCTCCTCCCACCCCACTCTCCTGCTGCTAATAGCTTATCTAAAGTGATCACTCTCCTTACAATGTGTATGATAATCAAGGTGGGCCATTTCCAGCACAAATCCAGGGTTTAACAAGGACGTCTGAGGAGGGAGGGGGGTAGGAAAAAACAAGGGGAAATAGGTTACCTTGCATAATGACTTAGCCACTCCCAGTCTCTATTCAAGCCTAAGTTAATTGTATCCAATTTGCAAATGAATTCCAATTCAACAGTTTCTTGCTGGAGTCTGGATTTGAAGTTTTTTTGTTGTAATATCACAACTTTCATGTCTGTAATCGCATGACCAGAGAGATTGAAGTGTTCTCCGACTGGTTTATGAACCATAAACCGCAAACTATCTAGAGGCCAATCCCACAGGGAGGACAAGACTTTCCAGAGAGAGAGTTTGCTAGCTTGGTGACGGGACAGGGAGACAGAGGTGGGTCATTGCTGTTAAGGAGACCAAACTATATCAGAAGACTGTATACCCAGCTGAGTCCATGGTAAAGACAAGACTCCATCTTGGCTACGTGTTAGCAACCTCTGGCCGAGGGACATGGGATGGGGGTCAGGGTATCAATTATTTGTTTTTAATATTTATATTGTAAAATAGGGAAGATGTTTCATGTTCAGTGCAATTGGAGTCAGAAGGCCTGGAGGGACTGTTACTGACAGGACACCAGAAGCACAGTGAACGTGGAGAGCTAGGCTGAAAGCAGTTCAGCCATATGGACAGAGCTGTCCACAGGGTTTAATAAAGTTTCACTTGTTCAGCTTAGTGATGCTGAATGCAGGTTCTTTGCAAATGAAACAGCCCCCACCCAGAGCCACATTCCTCCCTCTTGCTGGGAAAATTAATATATAACTTCCTTGGTCTCCCTTTTAGGTGGTTCTTCCCCTCTCACAAGCATTCAGGAGTCATTGGGAACATGGAATCATGAATTAATTTTTATTTGGGGAAAAGGAGAAAACAAAAGAAACATAACCATAAATATATTTACATACAATGAAATGAGCAAAACCCAGTGAGTCTGTAAGACACTGCAGCTCCGCATATTAATTGTCTGCCCTGTCAAGGTCCAGAATTCTTAGTCACCCAACAATCCCCACTCACCTAATGCTCCACTCACTGGTCCAGTTAGATTCAGTAGTAGTCAGGGAGCATCAGAGAGTGGTTCTTCTCTGTCTGTCTGTTCCAGTCTAGAGAAGTCTGCATCATCAGGTCCTAGTCAACTTTGTAGCTATCTGGTCCAGTTCAGTGACATCAGCTCTGCCACTGCAGGTCTGGTCAATTATCACTGCACAGTTCAGCTGTGCACTTCTGCCACCTATCAAAATGCTGTAAAGTTAGTTCAGTGCTGCCATCACTGGTCTGATCAGGTCTCACTGTGCCATCAGCATCACCATCACCAGTCAAGTCCAGCCCGAAGGAATCACTCCACACAAGGTTCAGAATCTGCAGCTGGGGAACCCAGAGGTGGGGAAACTTGAAGAGAGTCCCTGCTCCATTGAATAGAGCTCCTGTTCTCTAGAACAACATCATAATCCATCTCTTTGTGGAACCTGAATCTCATTCCCAAACCAGAATCCAAAAGCCTGTAAAAGGCAGAGGGTGACCCACTTACTTCAGGGGATATCTTGCACAATTCTTATGCCCTTTCTTAAGTATAGCTAGAGTGACAATCCGTTCTCACTTATACAATCAGAACATAGACACATTCCAATTAAAGCAACAAAACACAGTATCTGAAACTATTCATAGATTCCAAAGCCAGAAGGGACAATTGTGATAAACTAGTCCAGTGGTTCTCAACCAGTGGCCTGTGGGCTGCTTGCGGTCCATTCAGCATCCAGCTGCAGTCCCATGTGACATCCTCAGGGCCATACAGGTAGTATATAGTGTGGATGCCGCCCACAAAGTGTTAGATGGGCTGCAGGTTGAGAACCACAATACCCGCCACAAACCCCTATGCTTAGCCCGCCCAGTGACCCCTCCACAGAGACATGGCCAGGAGCGGAGAGCTGGGCGTGAGGCAGGGACCCCAGATCCTGTTCGTGGGGACCCTGACCCTGCCATGCGGAGCTGTGTGGCAGTTGGTTGCCCAGACCCCACTGTGGGGGGATGCCGTACCCTGCTGCAGGGGGATGGGGGGCAGCCAGGACTCCAACCCCAGACCCTGCTATGGGAGGATGGGAGGCAGCCAGGACCAGGACCCCACCATGGGAAGGGGATCCCAGATCCCGCCAGGACCCTGTTGTGCTGGGCTGGGGCGGCAGCCGGGTGGCCAGACTCAGAGCCCTGCTGTGCAGGGCTGGGCATCTGCCTGGAGCCCGCCCTGTGGCAGGGCAGCTGGGAGCCTGGAGCCCGTGGCCTTTAGCACACAGCTGAGCTAGGCCGCAGTTGTGTGCTAATTGGGCCACATGTGGCTTGCAGGCCACGGGTTGAGAACTGCTATTCTAAGGGGTGACAAGGGATTAATGTATCCACTATTAAGGATGTGGCTGAGGTAATGGGGTTGCAGCAGTGTTATCGAGTGCACTCAAATGACCTAGATAATTACTAAAAACAACTTAATTTAAAAAAATTTTGGTCCTCCTAAATGAAGGAAACACAATCTCTTCCCCTTCCTGCTTTCTAGAGTGGCCCTCATCCTCTGATAAAGTACTGATGGGAGAACACTTTATTTTCATCAGAAATCTTTAAATCACTTTGGGAGCCTAGCACCTTTGTGACTATCTGCTGCATGCCAGTTCCTCATCTGAGCTCCTGTTGAGGGCTGAGAGGTCACCTTGACATTAAGTCGTTCCTGTGTCCAGCTTAGCATCTGCTGCTGTTCCCAGACTGTCCTTCACCTCTCTCTTCTGCAAGCTTCACCCCAGAGGCCTGTGCATGTGGTATGAACAGGCTTCTGAGCTAACCCTTACATTACAGAGATGCAGACACCTGAAAACCACCTGAGATTTACATCTGTTCAGAACGCTGCCAGCGCTTTTGCATTAGTCTGCAACCTTGAACGAGGCCTGTTAATTATATCTGTGCATTTCAGCTGAAGGCAAACTTGCTGTGCATTTCCTGAGCTCGCCAAACAATGGAAGAAGTACACACACTACAGCCAATTTATTGTACAGTTTCACCTTTCTATTGTTCTGCTGTTGTTGAGTCACAAGTAAGTAACATAAAGGCAATTACTGAAAACCCTGCATGTTGCTGCACAGCACTAGATTTGCTTTAATGAGCCTTCATTTTATGATTTGGTAGACACTTGTTTTGCTCTAATGGCTTATCAGTGGTTTGGTGTCTGTTAATTGTTTTGTTTGTATTCCACAAGGGAGGTATTTCTTTGTTTATCTAATATGTTAATTAAGCTACTCTACAGTGTTATTCAAGCATATCATTGTTGGCACTGAACAATAGAACCAAATCACCAGCTGCAGGACAAAAGTCAAAAACATGTTTTGGAGGAAACTGTGAATGAAGCTGATGCAAATGTAATACAGTGTAAGTTCATTGTGAATATACAGCACTGTACTTACACTGGAAGAAGGAATGGCGTCCTGGACTGAAGATTGTCTGGAGCAGGGGTCTCAAACACGCGGCCCACATGTAGCCCGCAGAGTTATTTCCTGTGGCCTGCCAAGCTCCCCTCCTCCCCGGAGTTATTTCCTGTGGTCGCCAAGCTCCCCTCACCCCCCCGCCCATTCTCCCCCCCCCCACACAGCGCGCCGCATCCCCACTCCTCTGCCTACCGTACTCCCAGCGCTTCCCACTGCCAAACACCTGTTTGGTGGTGCTTAGGGCTTTCCAGGAGGGAGGAGTGGGGATGTGGTGTGCTCATGGGAGGAGGTGGAGAAGAGGCGGGGCCGGGGCAGGGATTTGGGGAAGGGGATAGAATAGAGGCAGAGCTGGGACGAGGACTTTGGGGAAGGGGTTGGAATGGGGGCAGGGAAGGGGTGGGAAGAGGCGGGGCAGGGGTGGGGCCTCATGGAAGGGGGGTGGAGTGGAGGTGGGGCAGGGGGCAGGGGGCAGAGGGGGTGGGGGGGAGCTTTAACAGAACTAATTCTAAAAGTAAGGGCTTGTTTTGTCCTTTGAGTGAGGTGCATTACTGAGTGTTTATATTTTATTAAAACCCCTCTTCACATTACAGTTTTAGAAAAGTTAATACATTGACTTTTAATAGCATACTATATGACTCTTAAATATGAAAAAGATAAGATTCTGCTCTTTCTCCATAACAGTGCAATGACTGTGTGTGGCATATCCTAGGCTGTTATGTTCTGGTGCTACTTGTAGCTGCATCTGTGAACTAGGGTTGTCAAGCAATTACAAAAATTAATCGTGATTAATCGCACTGTTAAACAATAAAAGAATACCATTTATTTAAACATTTTTGGATGTTTTCTACGTTTTCCAATATATTTCAATTACAACACAGAATACAAAGTGTACAGTGCTCACATTATATTTATTTTTATTACAAATATTTGCACTGTAAAAAACAAAAGAAATAGTATTTTTCAATTCACCAATACAAATACTGTAGTTCAATCTCTTTATCATGAAAGTAGAACTTAGAAATGTAGAATTATGTACAAAAATAACTACATTCAAAAATAAAACAATGTAAACTTTAGAGCCTACAAGTCCACTCAGTCCTACTTCTTGTTCATCCAATCACTCAGACAAACAAGTTTGTTTATATTTGCAGGAGATAATGCTGCCCGCTTCTTGTTTACAATGTCACTTGATACTGAGAACAGGCGTTCACATGGCACTGTTGTAGCTGGAATCGCAAGATATTTATGTGCCAGATGTGCTAAAGATTCATATGTCCCTTGATGCTTCAGCCACCATTCCAGAGGACATGCGTCCATGCTGATGATGGGTTCTGCTCAATAATCATCCAAAGCAGTCTGATGCATGTTCATTTTCATCATCTGAGTCTGGGTTTGGGTTCTGTAGTTTCCGCATCGGAGTGTTGCTCTTTTAGGACTTCTGAAAGCATGCTCCACACCTCGTCCCTCTCAGATTTTGGAAGGCATTTAAACCTTGGATTGAGTGCTGTTTCTATCCTTAGAAATCTCACCTTGGTACCTTCTTTGCATTTTGTCAAATCTGCAGTGAAAGTGTTCTTAAAATGAACAACATGTGCTGGATCATCATCTGAGACTGCAATAACATGAAATATATGTCAGAATGTGGGTAAAACAGAGCAGGAGATAGACAGTTCTCCCCCAAGGAGTTCAGTCACAAATTTAATTGACACATTTTTTTTAATGAGCATCATCAGCATGGAATCACGAAGGGGCATACTAATGTTTAGTATATCTGGTACGTAAATATGGAATTTCAGGTTTGGAAGGGACCTCAGGAGGTCATCTAGTCCAACCCCCTGCTCAAAGCAGGACCGATCCCCAATTAAATCATCCCAGCCAGGGCTTTGTCAAGCCTGACCTTAAAAACCTCTAAGGAAGGCGATTCCACCACCTCCCTAGGTAACCCATTCCAGTGCTTCACCACACTCCTAGTGAAAAAGTTTTTCCTAATTTCCATCCTAAACCTCCCGCACTGCAACTTTAGACCATTACTCCTTGTTCTGTCATCTGGTACCACTGAGAACAGTCTAGAGCCATCCTCTTTGGAACCCCCTTTCAGGTAGTTGAAAGCAGCTATCAAATCCCCCCTCATTCTTCTCTTCCGCAGACTAAATAATCCCAGTTCCCTCAGCCTCTCCTCATAAGTCATGTTCAATAAATCATTTCTGTTGCCCTCCGCTGGACTCTTTCCAATTTTTCCACATCCTTCTTGTAGTGTGGGGCCCAAAACTGGCCACAGTACTCCAGATGAGGCCTCACCAATGCCGAATAGAGGGGAATGATCATGTCCCTCAATCTGCTGGCAATGCTCCTACTTATATAGCCCAAAATGCTGTTAGCCTTCTTGGCAACAAGGGCACACTGTTGACTCATATCCAGCTTCTCGTCCACTGTAACCCCTAGGTCCCTTTCTGCAGAACTGCTGCCTAGCCATTCGGTTCCTAGTCTGTAGCAGTGCATGGGATTCTTCCGTCCTAAGTGTAGGACTCTGCACTTGTCCTTGTTGAACCTCATCAGAGTTCTTTTGGTCCAATTCTCTAATATGTCTAGGTCCCTCCGTATCCTATCCTTACCCTCCAGCATATCTACCACTCCTCCCAGTTTAGTGTCATCTGCAAACTTACTGAGGGTGAAATCGACGCCAGCCTCCAGATCATTAATGAAGATATTGAACAAAACCCGCCCCAGGACTGACCTTTGGGGCACTCTGCTTGATACTGGCTGCCAACTAGACATGGAGCCATTGATCACTACCCGTTGAGCCCTGCGATCTAGCCAGCTTTCTGTCCATCTTATAGTCCATTCATCCAGCCCATACTTCTTTAACTTGCTGGCAAAAATATTGTGGGAGACCATATCAAAAGCTTTGCTAAAGTCAAGGAATAACATGTCCACTGCTTTCCCCTCATCCACAGAGCCAGTTATCTCCTCATAGAAGGCAATTAGGTTAGTCAGGCATGACTTGGCCTTGGTGAATCCATGCTGACTGTTCCTGATAAACTTCCTCTCCTCTAAGCGCTTCAAAATTGATTCCTTGAGGACCTGCTCCATGATTTTTCCAGGGACTGAGGTGATGCTGACTGGCCTGTAGTTCCCAGGATCCTCCTTCTTCCCCTTTTTAAAGATGGGCCCTACATCTACAAATATCTTGCAATGCCGGCTACAAAAGTGCCATGTGAACTCCTGTTCTCACTTTCAGGTGACACTGTAAATAAGAAGTGGGCAGCATTATCACCTGTAAATGTAAACAAACTTATCTGTCTTAGCGATTGGCTAAACAAGAAGTAGGACCGAGTGGACTTGTAGGGTCTAAAGTTTTACATTGTTTTTGAATTAAGTTATGTAACAAAAAACAATCTACACTTGTAGTTGCACTTTCATTATAAAGCACTAGAGTACTTGTATGAGCTGAATTGAAAAATACTAGTTCTTTTTTATCATTTTTAGAGAGCAAATATTTAATCAAAAATAATATAAAGTGAGCCTGTACACTTTGTATTCTGTGTTGTAACTGAAATCAATATATTTGAAAATTTTGAAAAACATCCAAAATATTTAATAAATTTCAATTGGTATTCTGTTGTTTAACAGTGTAATTAAAACTGCGATTAATTACAATTAATTTTTTGAGTTAATCGCGTGAGTTAAGTGCGATTGACAGCCCTACTGTGAACCAATAATATTTGAACAAAATTGGTATATGTAAAACTGAACTTTCTGAAGCGCTCCAGAAATTAAAAACAAATACATTCACAAACCTAAATTACTATCAGCTATTATTGTAACAACATTGCTATATTTCTCTTTGCACAAATTTATTTTCTGTATTGTTTGACCCTTCACTTTTGTTTTCCCCCCATCAGTGCCCTCAGTGAATATTATTTTGTCTGGGACTAACACAAAGTGCCACATTTGTATGGATTCATCTCAAATGATCATTTAAAAAAGAAACTAGAATGGCATGAGAAGCACATTTTAAACTATAACATACAACTTTAAAGATTGGTTCCTGGACACCTTGACAGTTCCATTTTGCGTACAGGAGTTTAAACCTTTCTTGGCTATCATTCTCCTAAATCCTCAGTTTTGCTATGTGAAAAAGTTATTTGAAATAAACACCGGTAATTCTAACGGGGACAGAACAGACACCCACTTTCTACCCAGGCCATACAAGTGATGGGTATATTATTCTCACTTCTCCTTATCACAAATTCCTCTGTTTCTCCTATAGAGCAGGAGAGAAAATTTTGTTATTTGAAATGAGTTGGTGGCATCAGTTTAATTCTTAGTGTGTCAGGTATCCACATTGCCATCACCTCTGACATTAAAGACCAATGTCTGTGATTCTTGTGTAGTGGCAGAAGGCTGGGAGGGTGCAAGGATCCTCCTTGCATCATCTGTGCCAGGACCAGGCACAATCACAGTCTCTACTAGTGTCCCTGGGGGTTCAGGGAATGAAGAGCTGGCCCTGCAGAGAAAATTCTTTACAGCATCCTAGGGACTAGTAAAAGCAGGCACACTCTTCGAGCATTTGTGCACAATCTGTCTTTATTTGGCATGCTTGTTAGCAGTCCTTGCAGAGAGTCTACAGAATGGAAAAGTCTATGTGCTAGAATACCTACTGCTAATTCCCTATGAGATTTTTTTGCACTAGAGGGACCTCTGCAAGTATATATCTCTCCTTGCCCCAGCCTGTTCCCAATGACCACCTCTACACCATGGCACCAGATGTGTGATCAGTAATGGGGGTTGAATCTAGGACTTCTAGATTTTTAAAGCATGAGCTACTCCTGCCTGTACTACGAGATGCTGCTCTGTTTACTGAGGTTGTATGTAGGAGGCCCAGCCATCACCATAGAGGAACAGAGCACTACACTGAGTGGGTTACATAATCCCCCTCATCCCAAACTTCAACCCTGTTCAAATCTGTGTATGTTTCACTCCTTGTAATGTGACATCCCTGGGTGGGCTGTCATCTGCAAAGATTGAATCTGCAGTTCTTAAAGAATACGCCTTTAAACCTCCTTTGTGGCATGATTCCCTAAGGAGCTACACCCCTTATACTTGTATCACAAGGTTTAAATGTTGTGCAGTTTTGCACGGACCCTCTGCACCTGGGTGAATTTCATCCTTTAACCATTAATTTGACTTAATATGGGAAACTTCTGTCCAAGATGAGGAATTGACTGGCAGATCGATGGAATGTCTCAGTTCTGCCAGCACTGGTGCTTGTTTGCTTTTGTTTGGAAGAGGGTGGGGGAATCTATGATCCCAAACAAACCTTCTGAATCAGATAAAATTCAACACCAAGCGTTTCCCAATGAAGGTATTTGGAGGAGAATTTTAAAAAATTCTTTTTACATTTTAAAATCTGGATTTTCTAATTGCTGAGCATTATCGTTAAATTACATTTTCTGCAATCCCAACCTGCTAGATGAGCAAGAAAATAATAACAGCTCATTGAATTGACACTGTAACTGGCCTAGCGTGCAGGGATGAAAAAGAACAAAATTATTGTTTCCCAATGTTTCTCTTAATCTTTTGTGAAGTTTGTTTATATGACCTTTAGCCACTTTTACCTGATGATATATAGTGTAGTTTTCTTGGGCAGAGACTAGGCCAGTTAATCTTGCTGTCAGAGGAGTATTATAGCAGATCATGGGGTAGCTGGATATAGAAACCAGTGAATCTACAGACGAGACATCATGATCTGCAACAAGGAGGCTTATTAATTTTGCCCATGCTAGTACTTCAGAATTTGCCATCTGGCTCTGTAAACAGTGAAATTAATTTAAATGTTGACCAACAATACCTATCAGCAATTTCCATTACAATAAACACCTGTTATCATTTAAAGTCATTTTACTGGAGAACTAGGCATGGAACAGAGCTGTATGTTGTTGCCACTAAGAATGCATGAAAATATACCAGCCACTTACATGGTTCAGATGTTGTTTAAGTGATTTATTGAATTTCCTGATGAGCTTATGTATGAAACAATAGTATTTAGAAGGATAACTATTGAACATCTTAATTATCTTAATTGTTTTTGAGGACTGTATTGAAAATTACACTGTCCTATAAATTCTTATATCAACGGGTGTGTGTGTGTGTGTGTGTGTGTGTGCACACACATAAGCACATGTTCCAGGGTCTCTTCCTGTTGCATATCTCTTACAGGCCTTTTGCTCATTACACCAGCAAGACTACACATAGGTGGCTATGTCATATCCTTACTACTGCTAGCTGGAAAAGGGGAAGGAAAAAGTTGGAATATATTGTTATGACAAGAATCACCATGTGGCGCTGTTACAGTCTCAAAGTGTTCTTTTATTTAGCACGTGAGCAAGTTTTTATTCTGTGAAGAAATGCTGTATTGTTATTAGTATTGAAGTGTAGTATTCCTTGGAGAGAATGCAGTAGTCTTTGCAGATAGCAGAGAGTCTGTTCTCTGCTTTTTTATCTATATGTAGAAGTAATTTTGAGGACAGCATAGCCTTCTAGGACGTGGGCGTTGGTGTGCAGGCTGAGATTTCTGGAAGAGGGGCTTGCTTATGTTCTCTTTGTGACTACCTCTGTTCCAGGGCTGGTGTATGTGTGTAAAAAAGCAACTTACACTTAGAATATACTAAGGTTCTGCATCACTGATTTCTCCTCAATTGGAAGCTGATATGCGTGACCCCAGACATCTGCTACTTCTTAGCAAAGGAGTGACACTAATGTCAAAAATGTGACACTCCGATCAAAAGAAGAGGTGAGACAAAGTGGGTGAGGTAATAACTTTCATTGGGCCAACTTCTGTTGTTGAAATAGACAAGCCTACAAGCTCCACAGAACACAGGTCCTGTGGAAGAGCTCAGTGAAGATCAAAAGCTTGTTTCTTTTGCCAACAGACATTGGTCCAACAAAAGATATTACATCACACACCTTGTCTCTCTCATATCCTGGGACCAGCATGACTACAACAACACTGCAAAAAACAAAGGAAGGGGTAGCATTTTTTGAAGGACAGGTATGGCATCATTTCTTTTCCAGTTAGAGTACTGTTTCTGCTGCCTTACTGTATTCCTCATTGACTTTTTGTATTTACTTTCACCTCTTATATAGTCCCTGTTTCTTTACCTACCTTTCATTTTCATATTTTTCATCCCAGAGATTCCCTGAATCTGAGGGAGCCTATGAGCAATTTGTTGTGAACATTTAATAGTCCAGGCGTTGCTCAGTTTTGATTGGGATATGTAGGTTACATGGTGTATTTCTGGTTGCTGATTGGATAAGCATAATAATTACAATCAAGAGTGGAATATGGATACTCACTTTTATTAAATTCAAAATTTCCATTCTACAAATATTCTCTAGTCATTACATAATGCTTGTGTGAACATTCCTGCTGTTAAGCTCAGTCACTAAAATATTTGCAGAAAGTGAACACAAAAGGGGCCAGGACAGAGTTAAAGTGGGTTTCACATTTTTTTTTCAAGTACATATTTTCAGAATCTTTTTTTAAAGTATCCATCCAGCCCCGCTAATAGAAAAGTTATTCTGAAATATTCAGCTTAGTTTCCATTCCTATGAACATCTCTGACTCAAGCAGGGAGATTTCCCAAGGCATAAATGTCACTTAGGCTCCCAATTGCCATTTGTGCCTTTGGAAATCTCCCCTTAGGTCTCTAGATTTTTGGTCTGCTTTTATTAATGCTAATATATGGGATGCTATTTGTAGTGAATGCTGCTCTTAGCAATGGATATTAAAGGTTCTTAAAATGTCTTATATCAGTGTAAAATGAATTGACATATTGTCTAGTTCAATTTTGTGTGAAAGCTTCTTCTGAGACTTCAGTGCAGGGAAAATAATTAAGGTGACTTGTCAAACGACAACATGGCTCTCAGATTTGGCTGTTCAGCAAGCAAGTGTGGTTCTTTTGAGTGATAGCCCATACGGATTTCACTGGTTGGCGTGCATGCTCCCCATGTGCACAAGGCTGGCTTCTTTTGAACACGTTGCCAGTTGGGGCTACGCTGATGCCTTGGATATCCTTGTGCTTCTCCCTGCCAACACCACCTGAGGGCGTAAAAGGCAGAGTGAGCCCAGCCATCCCTCAGCTCCTGCTTACTGCTTATGGAGGTTAGACTAAACTTTTACAGCACCCACCTGGTTCTCGGCATACTGAGCTAGCGCCAGTGTTGGTTAGTAGTCGTGTTGTTAATTAGTTCGTTAGTTGTGTTAGTGTTTTGACTATTGGCAAAATTTTTTTTAGTCAGATATTTAGTTTATAGGCTAGACCTGCCCCTCACTACCACAGGAGTGCTAGCAATATGGGGCTAAAACCTGTTCCTTGTGTAAATTTTCAGTGCTCTTTAACTAATGGCACTCCGGGTGCCTCTTTTGTCTAGGTGAGGGATGTATTCCTGAGTGATTTTTCCATATGTCATTCCTCTGCAAGTGGATTCAAAAAGGTAGAGAGGCTTGGTCCTCCAAGGGCTAGTAATAGCCTATTAGAGCCCAGTAGGCTCAGATAAAAGGAGCTTGAGGGCATTACCAGGCACAGGCATTGACTTTTGGTTTTGCCAGCGGGTGCCCCATCCCAGCTTTGCCCCCTCCCCAAATGCCCCATCCCTACTCCACCCCCAAGGCCACACCCCCACTCCACCTCTCTCTGCTCCCCACCTCCTTGTGGCTCTGTCTAGTGCCCATCTCCACCCATTCACTCAAAGCGGCATCGGCGGTTCCCCCTCCTCCCGGGGCTGCTAGCACTGGGGCTGGCCTGAAATTTAACTAACCAATCCTAACATATTGTAACATGATTATTTAACCAATTATATCCCACCACCTTAATTAGTTTACACCCAGCAAAATTAATTATACAGCAGACAGAAACAATCGCAGAACCAGACAGAGATTATACAGACAAACAATGGGGAAATGGGGACTACAGTGATAGAACAAACACAGAAATGAGGATTTCACATCCCAGCTATTGATAAGTGAGTTTTTGCCAGATAGGATGCTATCAAACTAAATTTCCTTTTACATCTTCTAGGCACTTCCCTTTCTCTGGAGGTGATAGGCATTATCAGGACAGGATTGTATTCCTAACAGCCCAATAGCAGCTTATTTCAATGTGACTAGCATTCGCTTCCCAGCTTATGGCTGCCTCTGCTGTTTAGCCAAAGGCCTTAGCCTAAGAACAGGGCCTCAGACTGTCACAGTAAGAGAAGGCCCTTACACCGGCAGACAGTGATTTTGATTCTTTCTTTTATACCTCTATAACTAGCTAAGTGATAAGAATACACCTAAATTCTTAGAGTATAGGCCTTTACAGACAGGCCTGAATATCTATATCCTAACACCCAGCCTGAGGGGGCATTTGGGAACCTCATTAAAGACTCCCTCTGTATGCGAAAGGGTGGGGGTGGACAGAACAATACAGAAAGATCTCCGGCTCCCAACCGTGCAGCAGCAACAGCCTGCACAATGGGGAATTTACATTTCCAACAGCCCAGAGCCCAGGGGCAGGGAGGAGCTGTTGATCCAGCTCCTCAGGGACAGCCCTATCAGCCAAAGCCACTTCTTGCTCAGCTCACAGCTAAGGGCTTCACGTTCCTCTGGAGACACCATGGAGCAGCAGTTCATTTTCCTGTTTGCATTCCACTGTGATAGGAAACTCAGGGAGGAGCAGAAGCTCCCTCCTCCCTACCTAAATAGCACCCTGCTCCCTCTGCCCTGGAAAGGGACCACTTTTACCTGCTGTGGAAGCCAGGCTAGGAACTGCAGCTACACACTGTGAAAGAGCTCATATTGGCTCCCTGCCAAACAGCTGATAGGCAGCCATGATACCAGCTGATTGGTTGGAAACAGCTGATACAAAGCAAAGACAAGCTGTGAGCAGGAGGCAGGACCTGCTCACAGAATCTAGCGAGAACAGGGCTGATATTGCAGAAAATACACATTCCTAAGAAGCGTTAGTCACAAAGTGCTCACGCAAACACATCCCGATATCAAGAATGGTACAAAAACATTCCCCAAGGATAACACTGACTCCTCCTAAAGGATAAGGTCAGGATGACAGTACATAGTAAAGATGTTTTGATCAAACCAATATGTACAAGGTGATGGGTGATAACTAGCCATGTCAGGGGGCAGTAACTAACTATGTTAGAGGGGCAATACTAACTTGTTTGTATCGCGGTATAAAGATGTATCTCAGAGGGAGTGTCTTTGTCTGGCCTAGGGAGGAATGGAAAGTCCCGCCATTCACTGAGCTGGTCCATTGTTATGGGCATGCATGTATTAGTGGCCGGTAGAGTCTGCGGGATTCTAGTACCATGCTTCATCAACAATAAACCTGGCCTGGTGCCTTCATCCCTTAACAGATCTTGTGGTCATTGGGAGGTTTGCTTGAGGTCTGCTGTGCCGGTTGTCTGTGTAGGGCTGGAGCAGCACACAGGGAGAACACAGTGGCAACACACACAAGCCAAACATCTAACCACACCAGGTCAGTTACTGACCGGGACCAGAAGAGTTAAGAAGGACCTGAGGATGCTGGCCCTGACATAGGGCAGGAGGTAAAAGGTAGGAAGAGGCCCAGGGAAATAGCAGCACAGGATTGGAGTGAGTAGTGGGTGGCTGCTGTGTATAGGGTCCCTGAGCTGGAACACGGAGTACTGGGCAGGCCTGGGTTCCCTCATTGGTCACAGGTAAAGCAGTGCAAACCCCCAAAGGGGACAGGGCTTATTTGGGAGCCCAAACAAAGGGCTGAATTTCAAGGGCACAGAGCTGGGGTTGAAGATCCTAGCAAGGGGCAAAGAGACTAATTGGTTACTGAACTCTTTCATACCCTGGAAGGGGTTCATTTTGACTTTGTGTCTGGGCTGGAGGGCCAAGCCACTGAAGACCCAGTAAGGTCAGGTGGCAACTTGCATGGGGTGGCAGGAGGGAGAAAATGACTGGGATATCACCCCCTCACTCAGAGGTGTTCCAAGGGTGAAGGCCCTGTTACAAACATAAAAGGGTCAGAAATGCAGCAGAAGATCATTAGTTCACATTTTGTGTGTGCAGATTTTGCCCGGCTCCAAGACTCTACAAGATATAACGACCATAGGCGCACAGTGGGAGCACAGTAAATAGCATGTCTTGCTACAACAAAAGGAAGACAGACCATTCTCTTTATCAATGCTTTGTCATATGCAGGGGGTCCCACTGTGAACCTTTGGGCCAGTAACAGCTGTTACTCAGATGCCCAACAATATGCAAAAAGATAGATGATTTCACTTTATCATTTTTCTCCTCTGCCCCTGTGACTGCTAAACACAATTCAAATCTCTTTCTGAATTATTTCCAGTTCTCTGCAATATTGTTTGACAATTGCAGAGTGGATAGCGAGTACAAAACATCCATTTTTGGCTCCCCCGTCCTCCTTAGCCTTTGTTCTTCTCTGCTGCTCCATGTGCTTCCCTTGCCCCAGCTTTCAGTTTCAAACACAGGAGTTAACTTCGAAAAGACTGTATTCTCCTTCTCATTCAGCACTTCTGAAACAATGTAATGATCTTGGGGTTCATTAAACAACAAACCAGGGAATGAGAAAGGAATAAAATGTTTAATAAGACAAACTAGAGAGAGCTTCTGTGGTGAACTGCTGCACACAGCTACACTGTGTTCTCAACCCCAGCTTCCAGGGCACATCTCTAATTCCTATATTCATAATACTGTCCCTTATGAGGGAGCAGCTCTAAATTATAATCTCTCACAAACATATCTCTACAGCCTCCATTCCATTGTTAATGAAAGGGTGTCCACATAATTAAAGTCACCACTAAAGATGACAGTAATTAGCACTCTTGAAGGTAGTGTTGCAGAAAGGCCATTTACGGAATAAGAGTGGAGACTAAATTACCCGTTCATTTTGGAACATGGGAGAAATTTGGTTCCTGGTTAACCAGTGTTCAACTCAGTCAAAATTCAGTACAATTACCCTAACATAAATCACACCAGAATTGGCCTACTTGCTCCAGATTAAGGTTCAGACAGATTGGCTGGGACGTTTGAGCTGGCACTGCTCATGCTGCATCCGTTCTAAGACACGACTTCATTCTCCAGGGCAATTCAGTCTGGCATATTTGAGCAGCACCAAATTCAAAACTGATTAACAACAACAAAAAAAGACAACATGCTTCTTAGTGGGCAAAGAAACTAGAATAAGATCCAAATATTCTCTATATCTTCAACAACTTGCTATCAGTTGGCTCAGCACACTCTGTTTCTCCATCCTCCACCGTCATCAGTTCCAGGTGCCCTTCACTGCAGTTCATGAGGCATCCACTGTCACTCTTGGGAAGGGAGTGGTATGGGAATCCTTGCTCAGTATGTCATAGAGCTGGTCACAATAGGGGCAGGTCTTGGGGGCAACACCAGATTTCAGACTGTGCTCCATTGTCTTCTGATAAAGCTTTTGCAGCTCCTTCCACTTTACTTAGCACTGGACTTCCTCCCTGCTGCACCCCAGGTTCTCTAGGCCTTTGCAATGTTAGTGTACACATCTTTATTCCTGCAGGAATGCTGCAGTTGGGCCTGCACACATTATTGCCCCTCTTCCTCAGAGGCTGAGGAAATTTAGGACTTCCCTCCTGGACCATGCAGCAGCACAAGGGTAAGCTGGAGCCATTTTTACACCAGTGTGCTTGAATAGGTGGAAGGGAAAGATGCATTTGCAAAACATTCTGTGGATTTTAAATGGGGGCTTCTGGTCAATATGACATTTGGTCAGCAGATAGAGGTCACTGCTGCAGGGATAGTTACATTATGAGATTGCTGCAGGAGGACTGCATATACTGGTACAGGTACTTCTATGTGCATACAGGCACTGTGCTGGTAGGAGTATATGGTAGAGGCTTCTGTCACTCAGGCAGCTGGTATACTTTGTCAGCTAAAGCTGAGGATTTGTCCGCAGGACTCAGAATTGACTGTGGACTCATGTAAAGCTACGTTGAGAGAGCAAAAGTTTTCTTTGTAAAACTTTGTAGTGTAGACCAGGCCTTAACCTTTGCTTAGGGGCTGTTATGGCAAAAGATGCTAATGGCTTGCTCATTAGGTGTCATTGATGTATAAGCACACAGTGTGAGACTCCCCACAGAACTAAAGATGCCATGTAGTCACTATACTCAGAGTGTTGTTAAGGGTACTGTGTGGGTTAAAGAATTCTGCTTGGTATGCCAGCAGAAGCTCCGAGGTCCCTTTTGTGTTGTAGAATAGCTGCTGGAAAGGAGGTTAGGTGCATTTCCAGGTCATGCTAATTTTTGGTAAGAATCCATGGGTGATAGGTTTTCCCACTGTAAACCTCAATCCTCAGAGTCAGGAAGAGGGGCGAATGTGTGTTAAGCAGAATATGTGAGGCCCTGGAGAGAGACAGGCACATGGCAGCTGCTTGTGGGGATAGAGGTTCCTGAGTCAAGGTTTCTCCAGGGAGAGGAAGATGAGGGTGTTTTTTTCCATTTCTGTTTGAAAGAACAAGATTCATGTGTATTTTCACTAAGAAAATACCTGACTCTGTAATCACTGATTTTTGTTCCAGATGGAAAACTAACCTGAAGGGCCCCAAAAACTTGGCAAAGGAGCAACTTGGGCTAAAAAAACAAATTAATGCACTTTTAGGACTAGATTGTGATGCATAAGCATGCAAAGAGATGGAGAAGGGCACAGGAAGCCTATCCTCACCCTATTTTAAACAGCAGTCAAAACATATGAAGAACCTGAAAATGTGCAGAGGTCATGGAACTAGTAGGTTTGCAAAATTGACTTGTATTTAGAAGTCCAAAAGAAAAGCTTCTCTGGACCTATTTGTATTATGAAGTATCTTTAATCTAACTTGTTGGATTGGTCATATAAAAAATGATCCTCTCTAATTTTGAAAAAATATTTCCTCCACTGCCTTGTTACTTGTACAGTTACTTACCCCTGTGCAAAATGGGTACAAAATGTTCCCCTTCTGATTTTTGTATCATTCTACATATAGCTTTCACTGATGTAAATGACAATGTTTCAACATAGTGGTGAATCACAACTTTTCTGGCTTGTGCATTAACAGTGAGTTCCAAATAAAGGATCGTTCTTGCTCGTGGTGATGCCATAGCCAGAAAAATATAGCTTGACTTTCAGATACCAGGCTGAGTCTGAAGGTTTGAGAGTATGAAAAGAATGAATCTCATCTTTTGGCCTGTAAACTGACCAATTGTACTATAAAATTCATGAGAGACAATAAATAGGGCACCCAACATCGGCTGTTTTAGACCGTAACTTTTCAGAGTAGAGTTCCACCTTAAAGGATGCTGCTGCTGCTCTTCTATGTTAAGGAGGGAGGGGATGTTTATACAGCACAGGGCACATGTACAATAATTCTGTCTGCTTACAATAGCTTGATGCAGGTTACACCAGGGATGAACACAAGTCCATAGCAAATAGCAGCAGAAGTAGGAGGACCAAAAGAATTGGAAGTCCGCACAATAAATATGTACATCATTGTACATACACACAGGTGCTGCAGGGTAGTGGCACTAAAGTTAGCCTTCTGGCCTTGTCCCAGGCAGGATCCTGCTGTCAATGTAAACATTACTGAACCTGAACCGAGAGTGCTGAAGGAATTGGCGGCTGTGATTGCAGAGCCATTGGCCATTATCTTTGAAAACTCGTGGCGAACGGGGGAAGTCCCGGATGACTGGAAAAAGGCTAATGTAGTACCAATCTTTAAAAAAGGGAAGAAGGAGGATCCTGGGAACTACAGGCCAGTCAGCCTCACCTCAGTCCCTGGAAAAATCATGGAGCAGGTCCTCAAAGAATCAATCTTGAAGTACTTGCATGAGAGGAAAGTGATCAGGAACAGCCAGCATGGATTCACCAAGGGAAGGTCATGCCTGACTAATCTAATCGCCTTTTATCATGAGATTACTGGTTCTGTGGATGAAGGGAAAGCAGTGGATGTATTGTTTCTTGACTTTAGCAAAGCTTTTGACACGGTCTCCCACAGTATTCTTGTCAGCAAGTTAAGGAAGTATGGGCTGGATGAATGCACTATAGGGTGGGTAGAAACCTGGCTAGATTGTCGGGCTCAACGGGTAGTGATCAATGGCTCCATGTCTAGTTGGCAGCCGGTGTTAAGTGGAGTGCCCCAGGGGTCAGTCCTGGGGCCGGTTTTGTTCAATATCTTCATAAATGATCTGGAGGATGGTGTGGATTGCACTCTCAGCAAATTTGCGGACGATACTAAACTGGGAGGAGTGGTAGATACGCTGGAGGGGAGGGATAGGATACAGAAGGACCTAGACAAATTGGAGGATTGGGCCAAAAGAAATCTGATGAGGTTCAATAAGGATAAGTGCAGGGTCCTGCACTTAGGACGGAAGAATCCAATGCACCGCTACAGACTAGGGACCGAATGGCTAGGCAGCAGTTCTGCGGAAAAGGACCTAGGGGTGACAGTGGACGAGAAGCTGGATATGAGTCAGCAGTGTGCCCTTGTTGCCAAGAAGGCCAATGGCATTTTGGGATGTATAAGTAGGGGCATAGCGAGCAGATCGAGGGACGTGATCGTCCCCCTCTATTCGACATTGGTGAGGCCTCATCTGGAGTACTATGTCCAGTTTTGGGCCCCACACTACAAGAAGGATGTGGATAAATTGGAGAGAGTCCAGCGAAGGGCAACAAAAATGATTAGGGGTCTAGAACACATGACTTATGAGGAGAGGCTGAGGGAGCTGGGATTGTTTAGCCTGCAGAAGAGAAGAATGAGGGGGGATTTGATAGCTGCTTTCAACTACCTGAAAGGGGGTTCCAAAGAGGATGGCTCTAGACTGTTCTCAATGGTAGCAGATGACAGAACGAGGAGTAATGGCCTCAAGTTGCAGTGGGGGAGGTTTAGATTGGATATTAGGAAAAACTTTTTCACTAAGAGGGTGGTGAAACACTGGAATGCGTTGCCTAGGGAGGTGGTGGAATCTCCTTCCTTGGAAGTTTTTAAGGTCAGGCTTGACAAAGCCCTGGCTGGGATGATTTAACTGGGAATTGGTCCTGCTTCGAGCAGGGGGTTGGACTAGATGACCTTCAGGGGTCCCTTCCAACCCTGATATTCTATGATTCTATGATTCTATGACTTGAATACACAAGAACACGGGGCTGAAGATGAATATGCCTCCCCAGTTTAATGACATCACTGGTAACATGGGAGCACAAACCAAAGGCTGGTAGGTATCATACAGCTGTGCTATCTTGTGAGTAACAGAAGAACTTGCTGTGATGCAGAATGCTAAGATAGAACAGATCCCCTTCCACTTGTATCCTCCCGGGCTGGATTGGAACCTTGGGTCCACACTTCTTCTCAAGTGCTTTGTTTTGCCTCCCTTTCATCATCACTCATGGCTCCATGGCAGAGTGCCCATTTTAGAAGAAATGACACATCAGAAGAACCCATGAGCTGATACTGTTCTTAGCAGCCAGTGCCCTGCCAGTGTTCCTGTATTTTGATGTTGGAGGGTACCACTTCTAAGAGTGAATGAGTAGACCCACAGGTGCCGGCTTCTAATTTTCCCTGAGGGTGCTTAACCCCTGCTCAACTCCAGGCCTGCCCCAACTCCACCCCTTTCCCCACTCTTTCCGCCCCTTCCCCTGAGCAGGCCCCTCCCTACTCCTGCCCTATTCAGCAGTGTGCAGGAGGTGCTGGGATGGGGAGGAGTTTATTGGCCAGGGCCAAAGGTGGGAGAGAGTGGGCGGGAGGAAGGGGAGCTGGCTGCCGGTGGCTGGCTGCCGCTAATTTTTTTCCATGGGTGCTCCAGCCCTGGAGTACGCACAGATTTGATGCTTATGAGTAGACCAATCATATTCCCAATTAATCCTTGGCCTTTCTGCTGAAGACACTAACAAGGTTGGCAGCTGTGTTGGTAGTTTTTGTGGTGTGAACACAGTTCCTATAGGAGTTGGGTTTGGAACACAAACTCATTTCGAACAGGTCACTTGAAAAGCCACTTGGATCGTTACTGATATGGAGTGGATTTGAACTTGTATCCTAGAGGTGAAAGCCTCTGGATGACATTACCAACTCCCTGAACCATACAGTCCTGCTAATAGTTCATCTTTGATTTCTTTTCCTCTTGGGAAAGAACTTAAGGCAGAGAGAAATGTTGATGTGTTTGAGCAGGCATTTACAACTGTGTTTCAGAGTCTGACATTTACAGATGATCGAGTCATGAATGTTGCCGCTATGTGTGTGTATATATAATACAATTTAGATCAATTGCTCTCACTCTGAAGACTGTGGACCGCAGGTGGTCTGCAGAGAGTTTGCTGGCTGAATTGTGTTGGTTGTCTTTTGTGTTTCCAGGGGATACATTGCATTAAAGAGCTAAAAGGACTTTACTTTGCTATGCATAAGCAATCACTGTCCTTGCCACAGGGATGATAAACAGCCACTAGTGAGAGCTGAAGATGCCCTGAATACTTGCAAAAGAAAGGAGAGATAATACCCAGCCCAAGCTCTCTAATATCTGGTCGACACTATGAAAAAGGCTGAGAATGCTTGATTTGGATTGTTGACTAATAACAGTAAGATAAATGTCAGGGATCACTGAGGCCTTTCAAACGAACAATCTAGGCTTGAATCCCCCTGCAACTGAAAAAATGCAAAAGGACACATGATTCTGTTCTGCTCACATCTACATTCCATCTGTTTTATCACATCAGAGGTGACCACTTGTCTCTGTATCAAGCTAAGACCTGGTCTTTGAAAGTATTCATTGAAAAAGAATGGTTGAATGAAAATATTCATTTTTCTAAATATGATACGCTTATTCATGTGAGTCATTCCACATTGGATGGAGTGTAAAGGAAAAATTTTCCACGCCACAGAGGTATCCTGTCATTTTGAAGATTAAGGTCACTAAACAGAAATCAGAAGGTTACTTATGACAGAAAAGCTTTCTACAAAGGTTCATGACTCACAGGAGGGAACTGCTGCTTGTCTGAAAAGCCTAAAGAGGCATAAAAAGTCAGAGAGACTCTTCCCAGCAGCATACTTAACAAAGAACTACCCTTCCTTCTTTGTGACACAGTTATACTTATTTAATCCACCATAACTGGACTTTGATGGAAAAGAGAATGCTGATGATAGGGCTAATAGACCTCACTGCATTTCTAAAGGGTGACTGCTATTCACACGGAGCTGTATTTGTTTAAAGAAACGTTGGAGGCATGGGACTGTGAAGATAACTCAACATGCAGAGAAAATACTTTCTCAAAGATCCTCAAAAGCTACAAAATATGTTCCCATAATGATACATAATGCAAGAGTGATAGAGCCTCTGTTATCAAGAAAGTTACTATGTAGATAACTATAAAAGTATATATACTCTTTACTGACAGTGGCATACTTACCACCCACTTATTCACTGGTAATATCATAATACCAAACATGATATATCATAAGGAGGAAAATAACACTGCCCCGTGCATCCCTTTCAAACTGAATGCTTCCAAGCAAACTAAATATATATGCACTGCAGAAAAATATTAGGCATAATATTACTTGTGTCCATTTGCCTGAATGATTTTTTTCTCATATAGTTTTCTTACAAAGTTATAGGGGTTTTTTTTGTGGGCATGAGATGACTTGCAGTGAATGAGCTTGATTCTGAAGTCTTTTATACTGGTGTAAATCAAGATTAACTGCTTTGAACTCAGTGGAGCTGCACTGCTTTTAAATTAGTGTTAGAGCAAGGGCAAAACTAGGCCCTTTAAATCTAAGGTACAAGGGAAAAAATAGCATTTACCACGGAAGTCTTGTTTTCATTTCATTTCATTTTGCTAAATAATTTCTCCTCTTGTCTTGGTTAGAAATGAAATTATTAGCATGTTTGAGGGTTGTTTTTTTTATTTTTTAGAATCAATTATTTTGATGTTCTCTGTGGAAAATATATTTTTTTAAAAGTTCAGTTCTGCACATTCAGTTGATAGATTTTTCCAGCAGGGGGCAAGAAAGTATAACTGGTAAAAATGGTTCTGTTTTCTCTTAGCTCTTTCCTTAACAGCTAAAATGTTAAACAGGATAGCCTGAGGAAGGAACATGAAAGCTAAAAGCCATCCCTCCTTTAGATCATAATGGCTTTTAAATGCAGTCTTTAACTGTTCAAGGATTTCCATAGGAAAAACAAAGTAATAAAGGAGGATGAGAGACCACCAAGGCTGCCACCTGGCCCAGTGTGCCTTATCAGCACTATGAAAAATATATTCTTATAGCTTAAGTCTGAACTTAGAGACATGGGTGTGAAAGCTGTATACAGTATCTTTTCAAACCAACTGGCACACAGATATATACTAGACAAGCTACACCAGAGGGCTACATACACCTGCATATTTGATGCAAGGATTGTACCTTTAGGATACGTCTAGACTGCAATTAAAAACCCATATGCCAGCTGACTTGGGCTAAGGGACTGTTTAACTGTTTAGCCAGTGTAGACATTCTGGTTCGGACTGAAGCCTGAGCTCTAGGACCCTACGAAGTGGGAGGCTCCTAGAGCCTGGACTTCAGACCAAGCCCGAATGTCTACACTGCAGTTAAACAGCCCCTTAGCTCAAGCCTAGTGAGCCTAAGTCAGCTGGCATGGGCCAGCCATGGGAGCCTAATTGCAGTGTAGAAATACCCTTAGTTTATGCTATGGATTTTGAATTCTCCCATGTGAGTTTTGGTTGTTAAGCTTCCAGTTGAAGTTAATAGCTAAACTCCCATTGACTTCAATTGATACAGGATTCAACTGTTGTTTAGTCACTGAGGCTTAAGTTCTGCAGTTCTTAATGGACCAAAATTCCCATAAAATCAGTGGGAGACTTGCGCCGTTCAGGATTACAGAACTCATCCCGATAGCAGCAGTGTGCTTTTAGAATAGATCATTGTTTTTTAATCTTTTCCATATCATGGTACAACCCCAAAGTTATGGGACCCTCATCCCATCTAGCCGGAAAGAGAGAGGGTGATTGCGATCCCCTCTGAACTTGTTTGTGAGCCCTTAGTTGGGCTGGCCAGAAAATAATGATTCTGTTTTACAAAATAATTTAAAGTTTCAAAATTTGTCTTCTTTCCACATCAGGACAAAAATGTGACCTTTTTCATAATAAATAAGAGAGAGACCGAGACAGACACATGCCAGAAAAGCCAATGTCCCACTTAGCTGGGATGTAGAAGACCTAGACTTAACTCCCTGCTCTAATTCAAGAAGACCCCAGGACGATTGGCTATTCTGAGGCTATTCTATCCTCTCTCCCCTCCTTCCCCACGTCAGTGTGAGAAGCCTTTGAATTGGCATTCTCCGATTTGTCAAAAAATAAAAATCCCAACTAGCGCTGGCCCTTAGCAGGATTCTGGCCTGCAGGATCAGAACCTGTGGCCTATATATTTTTGCATATGCCTCAGGAATTCTGATATGCAAACTCCAATATTAAAATTCAACCCTAGGTTCCTTTATCTATTTGTGGTACATTGCTTGCAGTTAATAGTTTGTCTTGAATAAAATTCCTCTGAGTAGGTGAGTAGAAGAATTAATTTTTTTCCCCATGGTTTCCTAATTTTGCTAGCTGGAATGGATTTTTATGCATGAGAGATCTGAGGCCCTATCTTGTTCTCCCTGAAATTATTGAGAATTTTGTTACTGATTCCAGCAGAAGCAAAATCCTGGAGAACTAATGAAAACAATATTATTCTCAGGTATTATAGTGATGGATGTAGCCTAAGAACCTGAATAGACCAGAAGTAAGTCTAACTATGCTGAAACTTTTTATATTTAATAAAAGACACATTTCATATAATTATATTGGTATAACAGAGGGTTAAAGTTTGTATTAATAGAAAATACACCATTTTGGAAAATAGCTGCATTTTGTTTAAAGTATTGCCAATCACACTGAAGCAATACAATATATATTTAGGAGGAAGCAGTATGTCATCTGTCATAAACTCAGCATTGTTCCTCAGTGAGGTTGTTATTTATGATTATGCTGCACAAGTCAATAGCTTCCACATGTACTGTTTAGTTTTGGTTTCAGCCTCTAAAAGCAGAGGCCGGTTATATAGATGGAAACAAATCTATTTAACTTTTAAAGTAAAACTGACATTAAAAATACTGTTAACTTTGTAGTTATGATCAAGAGAAGAGCTTATGTAAAGCTGACATCTTGATGTTAGGTATTTATTCTCTTTCCACAATGTTCATATCAAATATGTTCAATTTATAAGCTCAAACTGTTATCGCAAGATCAATGTGTTTTTTCTGCTTCATATAGTGTCTCATCCCTTTTTGGTTTGTTTACACTAGAAATATAGATCAATATTTGGATAAAGATTTGTTAGGTTTGAGCTCTGCTCAGTTTTTCCAACATTTTTTAAAGTGTGGTTATGGTCAGGAAAAATATCCTTTTAAAAATGGTACTCTTGTTACTTAACTTACAGTATTTACTCCCTACAGTGTATATCTTCTGAGTCACTTTAGTTTAGATTGTTAAGAAAAAATAGTTTTTCCTTGTCATACTACACTTTTAACCAAGCTTTTATAGTTTCTCTTCCAAGACAGATTTTTTTCATATAGGAATCCATCTGAAGCACAATACTCCGCTGTCTTGCAGTACATCAGATTTTTCACAACAGTCATAATATTAGGGCCATGATTCTCCACAGTGGACAACGATGAATGCAGGGAGCCATTTGTGCTTCCTTACCCTCAGTCAGGCAGATCTGCTAGTTGGAGCAGGAGGAGGGCCTACTCTTAACTTCTGCCGCTGGCATAAGTCTCTGCCATACTCCTTCCTGCCCTTAACATTTCCTTCTTTCCCCTTATTGTGCGGTGGGGGTGGGGGGAAACTGACATAGAAGGCAGCATGCTGACAGAGATTCCTGACAGAAGAAGTGGCATGCTATGATATTTTTAGTAAGGAGTGCAATTCTACACTTGCATGCAAGGAGTGATCACATGATCACATGACCTCACATGATCAGTGCTTGCGAGACATCACTATGTGTAGGACACCATCATGTAGAACAAGATGGCATGCTCCATATGCATTTGGGGCCTGGATGGAATTGTCCGGCAGGCATAGCTGGTAAGTCATATTCAGGGATTTCAGATCATGTATGTGAATTCATAGAATCATAGAATCATAGAATATCAGGGTTGGAAGGGACCCCTGAAGGTCATCTAGTCCAACCCCCTGCTCGAAGCAGGACCAATTCCCAGTTAAATCATCCCAGCCAGGGCTTTGTCAAGCCTGACCTTAAAAACTTCCAAGGAAGGAGATTCCACCACCTCCCTAGGCAACGCATTCCAGTGTTTCACCACCCTCTTAGTGAAAAAGTTTTTCCTAATATCCAATCTAAACCTCCCCCACTGCAACTTGAAGCCATTACTCCTCGTTCTGTCATCTGCTACCATTGAGAACAGTCTAGAGCCATCCTCTTTGGAACCCCCTTTCAGGTAGTTGAAAGCAGCTATCAAATCCCCCCTCATTCTTCTCTTCTGCAGGCTAAACAATCCCAGCTCCCTCAGCCTCTCCTCATAAGTCATGTGTTCTAGACCCCTAATCATTTTTGTTGCCCTTCGCTGGACTCTCTCCAATTTATCCACATCCTTCTTGTAGTGTGGGGCCCAAAACTGGACACAGTACTCCAGATGAGGCCTCACCAATGTCGAATAGAGGGGGACGATCACGTCCCTCGATCTGCTCGCTATGCCCCTACGTATACATCCCAAAATGCCATTGGCCTTCTTGGCAACAAGGGCACACTGCTGACTCATATCCAGCTTCTCGTCCACTGTCACCCCTAGGTCCTTTTCCGCAGAACTGCTGCCTAGCCATTCGGTCCCTAGTCTGTAGCGGTGCATTGGATTCTTCCGTCCTAAGTGCAGGACCCTGCACTTATCCTTATTGAACCTCATCAGATTTCTTTTGGCCCAATCCTCCAATTTGTCTAGGTCCTTCTGTATCCTATCCCTCCCCTCCAGCGTATCTACCACTCCTCCCAGTTTAGTATCGTCCGCAAATTTGCTGAGAGTGCAATCCACACCATCCTCCAGATCATTTATGAAGATATTGAACAAAACCGGCCCCAGGACCGACCCCTGGGGCACTCCACTTGACACCGGCTGCCAACTAGACATGGAGCCATTGATCACTACCCGTTGAGCCCGACAATCTAGCCAGCTTTCTACCCACCCTATAGTGCATTCATCCAGCCCATACTTCCTTAACTTGCTGACAAGAATACTGTGGGAGACCGTGTCAAAAGCTTTGCTAAAGTCAAGAAACAATACATCCACTGCTTTCCCTTCATCCACAGAACCAGTAATCTCATGATAAAAGGCGATTAGATTAGTCAGGCATGACCTTCCCTTGGTGAATCCATGCTGGCTGTTCCTGATCACTTTCCTCTCATGCAAGTACTTCAAGATTGATTCTTTGAGGACCTGCTCCATGATTTTTCCAGGGACTGAGGTGAGGCTGACTGGCCTGTAGTTCCCAGGATCCTCCTTCTTCCCTTTTTTAAAGATTGGCACTACATTAGCCTTTTTCCAGTCATCCGGGACTTCCCCGGTTCGCCACGAGTTTTCAAAGATAATGGCCAATGGCTCTGCAATCACAGCCGCCAATTCCTTCAGCACTCTCGGATGCAACTCGTCCGGCCCCATAGACTTGTGCACGTCCAGCTTTTCTAAATAGTCCCTAACCACCTCTATCTCCACAGAGGGCTGGCCATCTCTTCCCCATTTTGTGATGCCCAGCGTAGCAGTCTGGGAGCTGTCCTTGTTAGTGAAAACAGAGGCAAAAAAAGCATTGAGTACATTAGCTTTTTCCACATCCTCTGTCACTAGGTTGCCTCCCTCATTCAGTAAGGGTCCCACACTTTCCTTGGCTTTCTTCTTGTTGCCAACATACCTGAAGAAACCCTTCTTGTTACTCTTGACATCTCTCGCTAGCTGCAGCTCCAGGTGCGATTTGGCCCTCCTGATTTCATTCCTACATGCCCGAGCAATATTTTTATACTCTTCCCTGGTCATATGTCCAACCTTCCACTTCTTGTAAGCTTCTTTTTTATGTTTAAGATCCGCTAGGATTTCACCGTTAAGCCAAGCCGGACGCCTGCCATATTTACTATTCTTTCGACTCATCGGGATGGTTCGTCCCTGTAACCTCAACAGGGATTCCTTGAAATACAGCCAGCTCTCCTGGACTCCTTTCCCCTTCAAGTTAGTCCCCCAGGGGATCCTGGCCATCCGTTCCCTGAGGGAGTCGAAGTCTGCTTTCCTGAAGTCCAGGGTCCGTATCCTGCTGCTTACCTTTCTTCCCTGCGTCAGGATCCTGAACTCAACCAACTCATGGTCACTGCCTCCCAGATTCCCATCCACTTTTGCTTCCCCCACTAATTCTACCTGGTTTGTGAGCAGCAGGTCAAGAAAAGCGCCCCCCCTAGTTGGCTCCTCTAGCACTTGCACCAGGAAATTGTCCCCTACGCTTTCCAAAAACTTCCTGGATTGTCTATGCACCGCAGTATTGCTCTCCCAGCAGATATCAGGAAAATTAAAGTCACCCATGAGAATCAGGGCATGCGATCTAGTAGCTTCCGTGAGCTGCCAGAAGAAAGCCTCATCTACCTCATCCCCCTGGTCCGGTGGTCTATAGCAGACTCCCACCACTACATCACTCTTGTTGCACACACTTCTAAACTTAATCCAGAGACACTCAGGTTTTTCTACAGTTTCGTACCGGAGCTCTGAGCAGTCATACTGCTCCCTTACATACAGTGCTACTCCCCCACCTTTTCTGCCCTGCCTGTCCTTCCTGAACAGTTTATAACCATCCATGACAGTACTCCAGTCATGTGAGTTATCCCACCAAGTCTCCTAAACAGATCTCTGGCTGGTTTAGTGCCATGTTAGATGGGGTATCCAGACCAAGATTTATAATTTTGAGGAGTCACGGCTATAAGTTATTTTTAATAACTATGTATTTATCCCTTGGCAGATATTATGTACAGAATCATGAACTGTCTGTTATGAAAATCACTGTTTCTCCTATTGTAAGGAATATGCTGGCACACTACAAGACTGTGTTACAAGTCTCCCACCAGTTCAACATCCAGTCAATAGAAGGCTCCATAATCCCTCCAGTACAGGAAGGGAAGTACAAATTGAGGTTGGCGAGGGTCAGGGGCTAGAGAGTGGTGGTTCTTCATGAGAACAGGAGCAGTAGGCTGGAGGCAGCTGCCTGGGAGCTGGGCTGCAAAGGCTAAGATCTAGGCAGAGGCAAACCCTGTTGTCAGGGGGCCAGCAGTAGCTTTGGCAAGTGGACACAGGACAGGCAGGAAGATTGTACATGTGGTCCCAAAGTAGATTCTGGGAGACAGATAATAAAGCTGAACTCTGGCTGGAGAATCAAGGGGTGTCTGGTCACATGTGATCAGCAGGGAGCTTATGGCCCAGCTGCTCAAGTCTCTCTGATGGCCTCACCCACAAAACAGGAGAGTGCAGCCTAGTGGTCAGAGTCCTTTGGGTCTGAGGCCCACGCAGTCTGGGTTGCTCAGGCCCTCAGACAGGGCATAGCGGCAAGCAAACAGTCTCGATTGCTCTGGCTGTCGGGGAGGGCGGGGCGGCAAACAAACAAACAGTCTCAATAGTCTAGTGTTCTAACTCTGAACAGTAGACAACTGCAAGCCTCTAGGCCTAAGGCTGAGATCTAGGCAGAGGCAGTTGCCACCATGGTGTGAGGTTGGCAGTAGGGGGTAGGGGGACCCAGGACCACCTGCTCGACTGGCTCTCAGCCCAGAATGGCCTAAGAATGGCCAGGGAAGGGGGGTTGTCCCGCCACTGGGTCAGCAGGGAATCCCACTGAAACACGCAGATGACCGGACTAGTGTCACTTGCTACCCAGTCTCCCAGTACGGCAGTCCATCGATCCTCTGGGTCTCTGGAGTTGTCTGTTGGTGAGGTCCGCAGTGATTCAGTCCTTTCCATGGAGGTAACTCTCAGTACATGTCTGTCCTCATCAGCGGTCCCACCGAACTGAGTTGGGCTGCTTCCCTTTATTCCCTGCCTTCAGGTTGAACATGCCCAGCAAGGACGGAGGGACATGGCTTCCTCAGCCTGCAATGCACAGTTAACACTTGTGGGGCCAGTGAGAGGGTAGATACATCCTGTCACAGAAATCCTAACTAACCGAAGTGTGTAAGTTTCATTGGAACCCATCAAAGGGTCGGTCTTGAAAAGGCTTGTGCTTGGGGCACTGGAGATAGTTGGGAAATATATTTTGTTCCCATGCAAAATTGGGACAAATCAAAATGTTCTCATTATAAAAAGACTTCCAAAATTTTCAAGTTTGTCAAACTAGTAAGAAAGTTTGGCCCCAAAAGCAAACTATTTTGTCTGAAAATATTATTTTGACTGGAAATTTTGGCTTTTGAGTTCTCATTTCTTCATCAAAAACTAAAAAAAAAAAAAAAATCCTTTGAAAATGGACATTTCAGTATTCATGACAAAGCCATTTTTCACTGACAGAAGTTTTGAAAGAAAAACTTAAACCAGCTCTCTTCCTACAATACTTGTGTGATGTTATCTAATTAAAATATGACTATATAGAACATTGTTGTAACCACTGATATATATTTGCAGCAAATCTTGTGCAAAGATTGTCAAGTGAGGTGTCTATGAAAAGGTTATGATTTGCTGGTTATGATTATGCTATATGTGTGCTTGTATCATTTTTGTATTTGAAGTTATGAATATTTGCTCTATATCTGGATTTCAAATGTTTGCTCCTGTGGTAACACCCACGAAATAGTTAGCTAGCACATCTTGGAGGTACTATTCAAATTGAGTGGTCCATCAAAAGGACACTTAACTGACAATGGATCATGGAAGATGCCCATCTACACTGAGTGGACTGTCCTATGTGCTGTCTGGAATATAGGTAATGGCTTCCTGCAATGACTGAGCAAATTGGGCATGAACATGTGACTTGCCCATGTGACTTCAAACATTATCTGGTCACCTGCAATTCTCCACTACCTGTGCTGAGGTTTTTGTTTGAAGCAATGGGTTTCCCTACACATAGCAGAGGGTATCAATGGCCCTGGAAACCCTTCCATTTTGCCTCTGTCCTGCTCCAGCCTCTTTCTTGTGCAAGCATCTGGACTGTGAACTTGTACTAATGGGAGCATTCTAACCAAGGGGCTGAGGACCTTCCAATTATTTTGAAGCAGCCAGAGACTTATCAAGCCAGCAGTTTATTCCATCAGTGCTACAAGCCTGATCCAAGAACTTTGCAATTACTGTACGTATTTGATTCCTTTAATCAATTTTAACTTTCTTTCTTTCTTTGAATAAACCTTTAGATTTTAGATACTAAAGGACTGGCATCAGCATGATTTGGGGGTAAGATCTAAGTTATATATTGACCTGGGTGTGTGGCTCGTCCTTTGGGATCAGAAGAACCTATTATTTGATGAGACTGGTTATAAAGAACCACTCATCTCTGAATCCACTGTTTTTGGTAGTGACATAAGAATTGGAATACCCGAGGAAACTGCCTTTATGTCTTCTTGTTAGCCAGTGTGGGGAAACAGAAATTTACTTTTGTTGCTGGTTTGGTATATCCTATGGGGGTTAGCCACCAGTCTTGGGGTGTATCTGCCTTATTTCTTAGCAGTTCATCCTGAATTTGGCATCCTCAGTTGTGACCCACTGAGGCATGGTTACAAATTGCCTCTGGGCTTGTGGTATACCCAGCACACTACTAAACATCCAAGGGATTAGTGTACAACATTCACAGAGACACCCTGCAATGGAGTTTGTTACACTATCTTATAAACACCTGTACTCTTGCAGAAGTTAGTCATACCTACAAACAATAAACCAAATGCTGCTCTTACTGAACATGGTGTAAATCCAGAGAAGTTGCACTAACTGCATGCTGATTTACCTCAGTGGAACTGTGGGTAGAATTGCCAAAATAAGTAAGACAAATGAGGAATCGTTAAACATAGTTTTCAGTACAATGCTGAAGTGGGGGAGAGGAGACATTTTCATAACTCAGGCAACTTTCCTGTGAGGAAAGTTGTTATAGTTCTTGCATAAGGTATTGATCAGATCTTGTGTTTTTTTGTGTGGAGACATACAGTAGTTTGCTCTTATATTATCCACTTTGTGTTCCATAACCACAGCATAAAAAAATCTCTGAAAACCATCTGTTGAGTGATAGTTGTCACTGCCATTTTCCAGTCCATCATTATATTTTGTCTCCCTGAACGCAATTCCTGGCTCACCATTTTGGAGGCTGCTTTACCCAAGCAGCCCGTTTTTTGTTTAAGTTCCAAAGATGCACCGAATGGGGTACACAGTATATTTTTTCTGTAGTATTCCCAATAGTGTGTACCATATGTTCTCCCAATTTTTTTTTGTAAATACTCACACCATGAGAACATAAGCATGTTATTCCCCAGCTGTTTGTTACAATGCCAGCACTTGTCTGAGAGGATGGTAAGATGGTGGCAATACAAATGCCCTTTGCATCCAATTAAAATTAATCTGAATGTTTTGGGATGCTTTTTTCCCCCCGATTTTCCCATATTATTTTCCACTGATTCTCAGCAGCTTCCCTCCCTGTGTCTCTGGGCCGCTTGTGTATTAAACAGTGTTCAGTAGAAGTTTGTACCTGACATGGCTGCTTACAGAGAACACACCACATGGTTTCTGGTAGAGATGGCCTGAACTCTGAATTCCAAGATGTGGGAGTTTGAAATCAGACCTGAAGTTGGGTGTCAATATTGTGAGTAAAGACTACCTGTATAGTGGGCTGAATTGGCACCCAGTGTCTGAACACTCTTTTCTGAGTTTATAATTTCACATCTGACTTCTAGAGGCTCTTATTTTAAGATATTGTTACTTGGCTGGGATTTTCGAAGGAGCCTAAGGGAGTTAGGCACATGACTCCCATTACAGTTTCTTTCAATGAGTGTTGGGCATTTAACACTCATTAGGCTCATTTGAAAATCCCATGTTTTAAAATGGAACGAATTTGTACATATTTGAAAAATGTTGATTTGGACATATCAAATATGTGGCGGTAGTCAGCTACCGACCTAAACCTAAACTGTTTTAAATTGAATATTGTAGACAAATCCAAAAAGATCCCCTCAGTCCCCAAAAGAAGCATGATTGTGAATTTAGTAAAATCACACTTCAAAATTAGCTGGTAGATAACCATGTGCACTGAACAGAGAGACTCTGTTTCGGTCCAGTAGATTTGTTACTTGGTAGATGTGGACTTGCAAAAGCTAAGAATATTTGGGATGTCTTTGAGTGCTTAGATGTTTATCTGTCCCATACACTAGAGTGATTTTACCTTATCAAGTGGTTGCATGTTGTTTAGAAAACTTGAATCAGAGATTTTCATCTCAGGTCATCTGGTTTGTGACTGAATCCCATCATCTTACCAACAAGTACATGTAAACAGGCATTCTGCACCATGCAGGAATGAGTCATATAATGCTAAAAATACTTCAGTGAGTACAGTGAATTTCAGAGTATAGAAATTCACTGTACTGTGTGTCTGAAAGACAGGACTGTACCATTCAGTACATTTACAAGTGCTAGAGAACAGTGACTAATGGGTCTACCTGAATAGCCTATTGTAAAACCTCTTTGTGAAGGAAATTCTAATTGTTGGCATTTGATGCTCTTTTCTATCACAATTTGCTTTTGTGATGTTTGTACTTACAAGGGTAATTCAGCGTTTATGGTATGCACAATTCATTAACATTAGTCACCGTACTGAGTTTTTTTAATCACTAGCAACCTGTGTTACAGGGTACAAATTTGCATCTCTTACGCCTATCATATTGCAGAGGTTTACTAACCCTTTTTTAATGAGTTAAAGTGACACCAGTTAGAAACCAGAAAATCTGATTTTAATTGATTCTATACTGCACCCTTAGATACTTCCCCCTAGATACAAATATAAGCCCATTGGCAGTGATTTCAGACCTGTTCAGTCTACTTCACATTTGGCTATCTGTTAGGGCTGTCAAGCAATTTAAAAAATTAATCGTGATTAATCACGCCGTTAACAATTGAATACCATTTATTTTAAATATTTTGGATGTTTTTCTACATTTTCAAATATATTAATTTCAATTACAACACAGAATACAAAGTGTACAATGCTCACTTTATATTTATTTTTTATTCAAATATTTGCACTGTAAAAAACAAAAAAAATGTTTTTCAATTCACCTCTTACAAGTACTGTAGTGCAATCTCTTTATCATGAAAGTTGAACTTACAAATGTAGAATTATGTACAAAAATGTATTCAAAAATAAAATAATGTAAAACTTTAGATCCTACAAGTCTACTTAGTCTTACTTCTTGGTCAGCCAGTCACTCAGACAAACAATGTTGGTTACAATTTGCCGGAGATAATGCTGCCTGCTGCGGGCCATAAGATGCTTTGTTTACCTGAGCGTCCACAGGTACGGCTGCTCACAGTTCCCAGTGGCCACTGTTCACCATTCCCGGCCAATGGGAGCAGTGGGAAGCCAAATATGAAGGAGACCGAAGAGGTCTGAAATCACTGACAATGGGCTTATGTATACTCCTTACTTTGACCATATGTCTCGGATAGAAACACAGTCATATAGGAGCTGGTTTCTAAATGTTTTTTCCTATTTGAATCTGAGACAAAACTCCTATGGCCCTTTCTGCACTCTAAACCGATAAGCAGAACAGTGTTGTTATGATTTTTTTTTTTTTATCAAGAGACCATTAGGAAAGGAGGAATCTGTCTGAGAGTTCTGGCCTGTTTAATAATCTAGTTTAATTGCATGAGGTGGGACTCAATATAACAATTTTAATAAATACAATAGATATGAAGTTTTATGAGATCCATCTTTTGCAGGTGGATTAAGAAACACTCAAAGCATGTATATTGAAGCTTGACTCAAAACTCAGACAAAATCTTTTTTGTGGTCCACAGAAACCTGGTTAATCTTTCTGCCCATTAGATTTTATTGTTGTGCATCTGGGTCTAAGAACAGAAATTCCAAAGTGTTGGAAGACATTTCAGTAGTATTTCTGGCTTGATCAGAATTTGAACAGACCAAGCAGGGTCAGAGAAGCATCTGAAAGTTATAAAGCCTGATTCTCATGTACACTAATGCCTCATCGCACTGCTTTGGCATTCTGAAGTTCTCCCATCACTAGCATCCTGCACTTCTTATTGTGTTTTATTGCTTATGTTTGTGAATGTTTTGGTTTTATGACAGACTGATAATATCCTGAAGAAACTTTATTGTTTAAACCTTATTGAATTAAGTTTAACCTTATTCAAACCTTACTGAGTTAAGTTAAACCTTATCGAATTAGGGTTAACGCCTTTGGGGACATTGTGTATTAAAAATGCAACTGTGTATGTTGTATTGTAGCATGGTATGTACCTTCTCTAGTAAGGATGGGGGTGCTAATGAGCTTCCTATGTTATCAGCCTTTGAAGCTAACCAACTGGGGAGATAAGCACAACTAGTTCAAACTGGATTGTCTGGAGACCACCAGACCAAAAGAAAAAAAAAAAGACTTTTGGACTTTAAACTGATTCAAGGCCTTCTTCCTTATTGGGTAAATGGATATGACCACCGGTTCACAGAGGGCCCCAATCCTTTGGGGAGGATTGGAAGGACTTGGTCTAATGAGGCCTGTCATAAATATAAAGGGAAGGGTAACAAACTTCCTGTATACAGTACTATAAAATCCCTCCTGGCCAGAGGCACAAAATCCTGTTACCTGTAAAGGGTTAAGAAGCTCAGGTAACCTGGCTGGCACCTGACCAAAAGGACCAAGAAGGGGAGAAGATACTTTCAAATCGGGGGTGGGGGAGGTGGAGGTTTTGATCTGTCTGTTTTGTGTGCTTGCCAGACACAGATCAAGGAAGTAAGCAATCCAACTCCATTAGAATTAGTAAGTATCTAGCAAGGGAATGCGTTAGCTTATTTTTGTTTTGGCTTGTGATTTTCTCTGTGCTGAGAGGAAGGTGTATTCCTGGTTTTCTTTTTGTAACTTTAAAGTTTGGCCCAGAGGGAAATCCTCTGTGTTTTTGAATTTTTTGTTACCCTGTAAAGGTATTTTCAATCCTGATTTTACAGAGGTGATTTTTACCTTTTTTTTTTCTTTTTTCTTTTAAGAACCTGACTGATTTCTCTATTGTCCTAAGACCCAGGGGTTTGGGTGTGTGATACTTTGTAACCAATTAGTTAGGATATTATTCTCAAGCCTCCCCAGGAAAGGGGGGGGGTATGGGTTTGGGGGGATATTTTGGGGGAATAGGGACTCCAAGTGGTCCTTTCCCTGATTCTTTGTTAAATCACTTGGTGGTGGCAGTGTACCCTCCAACGGCAAAGAATTTGTGCCTTGGGGAAGTTTTAACCTAAGCTGGTAGAAATAAGCTTGGGGGTCTTTCATGAGGGTCCCCACATCTGTACCCTAGAGTTCAGAGGGGAGAGGGAACCCTGATAAGGCCCCATAAGACTGTATATTTGTTCTGAGATGAAGCTATGATGAACTTGTAACCACAAAGAAACCCCTCAGATGGGGTGATGCCTGTTAAGCTGATTAACATGTGTATAGGTTCTTTTATTGCCTTTAATACGTTTTCTCGGTAATGCTTTTTACCTTAAGAATAAAGTATGCTTACTTAAAAAGAACTCTATGTGGTAACTTATATCTGAAGCAATTGCACTGTTAGCAGTCTCTGAAAAGAAAGCAAACAGGTCTGTTGAGGAAAACTGTCTTTGCTCAGAACTACACAGTGAAGGCAGGGAGAACTGTTCAGCCTGGACATACCCTGGTCAGAAGGTAGTGAGACATGGATCTCCACCCAAGATAGGCAACAGCTAGAGAGCTGAAAGCCTAAGAATAGGTGCTCTTGAGGGACCACTGTGGGGAAGGGATGCGGGAGGAATGCATGTGCAGTTGTCCTGAACTGTGACAATATGTATAATAACTTTATATGAATTGGGAAACTACATATGAATATACAGGAATCAACAGTTCAAGCGCCATAATCCTCTTTCATCTCTGTGTCAAAGATTTGAATTTTGACAAGGTCAGTAGTCACCAAATATTAGTAGCATCTGATGATTGTCTAGTGATTTCACTCTAGTTCCTAGTAAACCCTTGGAAATGTGATTAAAAATGGTGCTAATTAACATTCTTGGTGGACATTTTAGGAGATAGCTCAGCACTGAAGCAGCATCAAGACTTAACTATCTTCTCCCCACCTACAATCTATTATTGTTAACACAGATCAGTGAGGAAGAGGAAGCTTGCACTACTGTGGTCCTTTCTGTACCAGTTCTGTGCATAAATAGACATTTCCCATCCATCTCCAGAGCTGACAACATTGAAGGAATAATATAAACAAAATGAACTTTCCTTAAGCAAATTACAAATCAAAAACTCCAAATCTGTGTTTTAAATAATTGCGTTTATCAGAAATTGTTGTGAGTGCAAAAGACTTGGTGTCAGTCTAAAACAAAATATATTAGCAAAGTGGGAAAGTATTAATATTGTATAAAATAAGTAGTTTGATCCTACACCAAATGCATCTGTAGGACTTTAAAGAGGATATAGATTACAATTTAAAAGCACAATTTTTTTTCTGGAAGACCCCGAGTGTCTAATAAAAGTGAACTTGAATATTATATTTATTATCCTTGATTTATTAGAATATTTTCCCCCAAGTTTTGTTGGATTTCAGGGCAATACTGTTATGTTTTCCATTAAACATTTTAACTAAATCAAAGCCTGGAAATTTAACAAATAAAATAAAACATGTTAAAAAAAATCTGGTTTGAAATGAAAGAACCTAAGCTTTGATGGTATTTGGACAAAAAAGCATGTACTGTAAAATGGAATGAAGTATCAAAAACACTTTCTATAATCCAAAATATACAGTAGAAAAGGTGTTTTAAATGAGTATTTAATGAGTAATAAGTTGCTGAAGCACCAGTTATTGCTGGCATTAGCTGGAAGGAAATGAAAATGAAGTGCTAAAAGCAGAAAGATATCTCTTTTCATTAACTACAACTTAAAAAAATATTAAATTTTGATTGCAAGGTAACGTATTGAAACATGAGGCTTTTGATGTTGTTGTTTCATGCAAAGGTTGTATGTGTACATCACTCTCAAATGTGGAGGGAAGCCAGTCTACCTCACTGCCTCAGGCAACGGTAGTTGGGCTTAGGACTCGCTGGCTGGGGCTGAACAACAAGCAGTCTACAGCTCGCAGCCTCCTGGTTAGGGTTGACGGCAATCAAAGTCTAGGGCTCTAGTCCCCTGGGCGGCACAGAGCAGTTAGCAGTTTTTAGCGTAGAGCCTCCTGGCTAAAACAGACAGCAATGAACAATTTAGGGCTCTGGCCCTCTGGGTGGGGCAGAGCAATAAGCAATCTTTAGCTTAGAGCAGTGGTTCTCAACCCGTGGCCCACTGCTGCTGCCCATGTGATATCCTCAGGGCCATATAGATAGTATATATATTGCATGGATGTGGCCCACATAACATACAGAGAGCTGCATATGCAGCCCACAATGGTAAATAGGTTGAGAACCACTGGCCTAGAGCCTCCTGGATAAGGCAGTCAACAGTCTAGAGCAGTGGTTCTCAAACTTACTTGATTGCACCTCCCTTTGAGTCTGTAGTGGTTTTACCCCTCCCCTTCCCACCACACAAGTACATACACCGATTTAAAAAAATCAGCATGCAACTTTCACTAAATATTAAATACAGCAAGGCATTGATTCAAACAGAGCCAATGAGTCATTGTAATGAGAACAAAAGCAAAACTGTGATTGTGGTCGATGCTTACAATTAAATGAGCACCACCCCATTGTAGCAAACGGATTAACGTACAGATGGCTATGAGTTCGTATAATGCAGTGCAGACTTAACAGAAATCTGTCAAAATGCACAGCGCCATCTGAGGACCTGATATGTTTGGAGGAATCAACTTTGCTAGTTATTCACTGCTGTGGATAAAATGTGTGCAGTACGTTTTTTTTCTTTTCCTAAAGCTTCTTGTGACCCCCCCAGAATACAATCCCTCTCCCCCCACCAGGGGAGCCCATCCCACAGTTTGAGAACCTCTGGTCTAAAGCCCACAGCATCCTGGCTGGGGCAACCAATAATCAAGGCACAGGCCTTCAGGCCTAGGGTGAGTGTGCTGCCAATCCTCAGGTGTGGAGTAGCGGCAAAGAGGATAGAGGGACTTGGGACTACTCTACTTCACCGGGTCCCAACCCATGGTCCTATTAGTGGCAGATGGTCCCTCCACTGGGTCAGCAGGGAAACTGACATACGCTGCCTTGCTTCCCATGCGCACAACCAGATCAATGTCTGGTTTGCCTGGGCTACTTCCTATCCCAATTAATTGATGTTTCTCCATAGAGCTGGGGCTCCGTTTTGCTGCCTAGCAGCCAGGTGGCGGCCACTTCAGTGACCCCTTTGGGTCCTCTTTCTCTTTAGACAGTAGGATGCTGGTTTGCTTGGCTGCTTCTCCAGGGTCTCAGAGAAGGCTCAGCTCCCTAGAAGTGACATCCGCCTTCTTCTCTGGTGCACTGGCAACTAAGCTGAAGGCCCCTCTCTTTATACTTCCTGCCCTGCCTCAGTACTTAGGCCAAGGGGGTAGGATGGGTAGTGGTCCCTCGCTTTCAAGTCCAGAGGGAGGCCACTCCGCCTCACTACAGTTAGAAAATAAAAAATGAGACAAGCAATGGTGCCATTTAGTGGTCAGACTGTATAGTAAGAGTTTCAGAATCAATCCACTGAAAGTACTGCGTTTATTTCCTTTGCTGTTTAGAGGCATGTCATTCCTCTGAGTATAGACAAAGCTCTGACGCCCTTTCATTTTAGTGCCTTCCAACTTCCCTCTTCTATTCCCTCGTCTTGAGTTCCCTATCTTGCTCTTTGTAATCCCAGGACTTTCCCTCAGGTGATAACAGGAAATGTTGCCTTCTGTGATTTATGAAAATAGCATAGTATTCTAATCCTATGCTATATGTTATTTTACTGTGTTTATCATATGACCAGAGCACCCTCCAGTAGCTCATTAAGAAATGTGATTATACATCTGTCACATGTTTGTTCTCTCATCCTCTCCCTACAGGGAGAAGTGTGTGCAGTGGAGTGTCTTGGTTTGGTAGGGTGGCTGTTTGTTTTTTTTTTTTTTTTGGTGGGGTGTATATTTTTAAATATACCTGTTGCTACCTGTTTATTAGAGAAGGCAAGCTCAAAAAAATGAACCTCAGAAGCTAGTGAGGTTTGTGATGGCCCTTTGTTCCTAAGGGAGTTGTATGGTATGAGATTCTGCCACCCTTACTCACTCAGAGTAGTTCCTAACTCCCCAAGTAGTTCCAATCAGTGGTAAGATCTACTACTCAATGTGAGTAAATGTGACAATCTGGATCACTGGGAGGAAACAATGATTCCTTTTCACAAAGAAATACATGTGTGGGAAGCTGAGCATAAGAATTTCAATATGGGACCTCAAAATAAGTAAATATACAGACCTGCTCAAACACTGGATTTATTTGAATCCTTGATCTGGTGCCAGATGCATGGTCAGGGATTTGGTCAAATGTTCAGAACTGATGTCTCTTCATTTATATATTAGTTGCTGAATGCAGAGCACACTCAGTGAATTTACTACGAGGAATCTGAAAAGGCCATTGAAGGTTGTGGCTCTAAGTAAAGACAGCATCTCTAAGTCTGATTACAGATGTGGTTAGACATAAGGGTGCATGAAGATCACTCGTATTTTCTGCAGACATTGGAGTTGCTGCAGAGAGGTATCTTAAAAAGTGGATGTTAGAGATGACAGAAAATTAATTTAAATTGAATATGGCATTCTCTCTTCTTTGTTTCTCTTCACTGTCGGACCTCATTGATTCCATTTAGCTGTCCTTTTGTATGACTGTCCCTAACATGGATTGCAAACACTTCAGGGCAGAGATCTGTTTAATTGCTTGTAAAATGACTAGCATGTTCTGTGCTATATGAATGGTGAATAATAATTTTAATTCTCCTAGAACCAGTGTTTATCGAGGGCATATTTGGAGTTTTCCTGCCTTCCGTTAAATCCACCTTCAATGACCCCTCTACATGTTCTTGAGAATAGAGGCTGGGTTGCTCAGTATTCAAAGTACCTGTAGTAAATGCATTTAAATAAATAAATAAATAAACAAACAACCCCAAACCTCTGAATAGTTTTGGTCACCTTACAACTCCTCTTCCCATCCCAAAAATATTACAAACCAAAGAACTTGCTAAGATATTAGACACAGGGTTTCCTATCACAGAACCCATGGGGCACACCCTTGATATAACTGCTGATTTCAGTGTGGCTGCATTAGGGATACTTTTGGTCCCAACACATAACACTTCTGCCAGATATTGACAGCAGCAAAAAGGTTCCATTTTCTAGGGGTTTTCTTAAAAACTTAACTGAGCACTTTACTCACGCAAGCAGTCCCACTGCATGAAAGGGGCCTGGGCCTGTTCTGCAAGAACTCTCTGACAAACTGCCCTACCACACGCATTGTTTTAAAATTTTTTTAAATGGTTAAGTTCCATTTTCAAAAGTCACTTGAGTGAAAGTCAATTGACTTTCTATGGGACTCAGTCCTGAATGCCTAAATGACTTAAAAATGACACCTAACTCCCGAAGTTAGTCATTTTTACCTACACGTTTTAGCTTTGACCATTCCTGAAAAGAGTTGGGGAAACGGCTGGGGAACAGAACTTGGCCATAAACAGATGTTGAATATTATATCACAAGTGGTCTCATATTTTCTCTTCCTGCATTTAAATTAGTGAAGCTAAATATATTCTACAAGTAAGTCATTAACGTGGTAGTCAGAATGCATGGGGCGCATCATCACAGCTTGAGAGAAGATTAGCATATCTGTAAAAAAAAAAATACTAAAATTTCACATAGTTGACAGATCATACATGTGAGAACTCTAAAACATAATGAATCTCCTTTCTCTTGCTATGGACTTATAATATGTCAGTGCCAATTTGTACGGTGCTTTACAAAGCCTGTAGTCTTTAATCCCAAATGATAATAAGGAAGTTTTTATTGTAATCCTTGTGGATGGTGCTGAAATTGTCCACATTTTCTCTATAAATGTCTCTCTTTCTCTATAAATGAAGTCGTTTTTCTTGTTATTCATTTTCCTGGTTAAAAAAAAGAGCCATTTATTATCAGAAATCTTTTCCCATGCAAGTACTTGTAGACTGTTATTAAGTCACTTAGGTAGACTCAGCTTTTTTAGTTTCTCGCTCTAAGACATATTTAAAAATTGCTCTCACTTTTATACTATTTCCAGACTGCATAAGTACATGCTGTCTACCTAAAATTCCCACTGTAGTTTTCAACTGTGTAAGTTATTCTTTACTTGCTCTCTTGAGATGTTATCAGCGTTGCTGCTCACTGTTGAACATCTGCAGAACAATAGTGAACAAAGTAATATAGCGGGCTAAAATTGTGCTTGTCAGAATAAATACGTTGTTTAGAAGCATACTGCAATAGTCTTGCTTTTTCATGGCAGCTAATATCGGAGGGGTAGCCATGTTAGTCTCTATCCACAAAAACCGGACTCCTCATTGTTTTCATGGCAACTAGAGTCCTGCAAAGAGGAGATGAAAACTAGGACTACTGGCTTTTTATTTGAAATTTATCTTTAGCAACTAGAGTCCTGCAAAGAGGAGATGAAAACTAGGACTACTGGCTTTTTATTTGAAATTTATCTTTAGCTCATGTGTCTCTTGGATTCAGAGGTCTTTGAGTCACATCTAGGGGAAGATGAATTTCTAAAATAAAGAGATTCCTTTAATAGTGCTTTGTGTTTTTTAAATGCTGTTTTAACAATTAAATAAACAAAGCTACCAAATTAAATCAATCCTTGGACTGAAACCAGATGATGAAGTGGAATGCATCCGATGAAGTGAGCTGTAGCTCACGAAAGCTTATGCTCAAATAAATTGGTTAGTCTCTAAGGTGCCACAAGTCCTCCTTTTCCTTTTGCAGATGATGAAGTTTATTCTCCCTTCCAAAGATTTTTTTTTGTCATCTGTTTTACTCTGTATTATCACTCTGGATGAAGAGGAGCTATATGCATTAAAACACTATAGCAAACATAATCAGCTTCAATAACACTTTCTGCTCACTTCCACTGACGCAAAGGTAATTTTGAATACATTTATTCTTCTGTCTGTGCAGCAGAAGCACCAAATGCAAATAAAATATGTGATAACTAAAGAAAACTTTCCAGGGATTCGGGCTAGAGGAGGTGAAGGGTAGAAGCTCAGTTGCATGGGAGGATTTTCCTGAAGAATTTCCACAGCTGCCTATAAAGGTGGAAACTAGGGAGCCCTGCGCTGCTTAATGCTGAGGATAGACAGGCTACAGCAGGAGGAGTATGAAGCAGTTCATTAGCTTGCTGCATGGTCAGGATTTAGTGAACCCCTAAAGTCATGCAGATAAACTCCTGGCATTCTCCACAAATATTGACAGCCTCCACAGAGTGCAGGTGGGACTGGAGAAGTCTTAGGGTCCAGGATTAGGACCACACTGTGAGCCCATCCCTATAGACGTTAGTAGGTGAGTTTTCAGCCTGAGAAATTGCAGGGCCTCTGCTGCCCCTTCCTTGCCCCTAATTGCTAGGATGGGGAGGGAGATAACTCTAGCTGTGGTACGCTCTCCATCCGGTCTAATTCAGGCTCTAGAACTCTCAGCTCAGCAATGAAATAGTTACTTGCCCAGGTAGTCCCACTGATGTAATTAACTACTCACCACTGGTAAAAAGGGGTTCACCAATCTGGCCTAGAGGTGGCTAGATTTTGAATGTGAAGAAAGACTGTAGGACAGAGATTTTTTTTCTTTTTCTACAAAGAAAATGTGGCCATTTTCACTCTTTTTTTTCTCCCCCTGCTTTTGTACACTGAACTAGTGAAGGTGAGTGAGAATGAGGGTCCAAGGCTCCATTTCTTGGTGGCAATCAAACTAGAGAAAAATAATTTGTGTCTATGTAAGGGATCGGCAACCTTTGGCACGCGGCCCACAAGGGTAAGCCCCCGGCGGGCTGGGTGGGTTTGTTTACCTGCCACGTCCACAGGTTTGGCTGATCACAGCTCCCACTGGCCACGGTTCGCCTTCCAGGCCAATGGGGGCTGTGGGAAGTGGCGGCCAGCACATCCCTCGGCCCATGCTGCTTCCCCCCGCTCCCATTGGCCTGGAACGGCGAACCACGGCCAGTGGGAGCTGCGATCAGCCTAACCTGTGGACGTGGCAGGTAAACAAACTAGCCCGGCCCACCAGGGAGCTTACCCTGTTGGGCCACATGCCAAAGGTTGCCAATCCCTGGTCTATGTTACCCATGAAAATACGTCAAAACTTTGAAACAACTGTAGTAGAAACATTCTTTAAGGAATCCATCCCAGGTTTTACACAAGAAGCAATGTGTGTTGGGATAGGATTTTATGGAAATGTTCAGTAATACTGTGTAGATAAGACATCCAGGTACACTGGAAGCAAATAAATTTCATTCTAATTTATACATCATTGCATTTAGAGTGAGTCTAAGTGTATTAATTAAATGTTTCCAGTAACGTAGGACATGCATTTCACTTTTGTTTTTAGGCTGGGTTATGATTACATGTGCCAGGACATTTCAGGATCAAATCTCTGTGCGCAACTTCCATGACAGCATGCACAAAATACAATTGCGTGTTTGTACATGCACATAATGAATGAGGTATCTAGGCCCAAATCCAGCACAGCACTTAAGCATGTGCTTAATTTTAAGCTTAAGTACTCCCACTGTCATCAATAGGACTACTTAAGCACAATTTTAGTTTAGGTGTGTAAGTGCTTTGCTGGATCAAAGTCCATGTGCACATGCAAGTACCCAGTCTTTGCTATGTTGCAGTTAAGCTATTTATGTCTCCTTCTTGCAAATCTTTAATATTTATGGAGAACAACCCTTTTGAAACTGCATTAATTGAACTTTCAGAGGTTCTTCAAAAATCTACAGGGAGAAAACCAAACAAACCCTCACCAATGCACAAATGCTGACAGCTATTAATATTGTAAGCAGCCGATGTAAATCCCACCAGTGCAAGCTTAGTAGAGTGTTTGATCAAAGTGTACAAAAGATGAAGCTAAGAAAGACAGGTAAACACACATGCCATATTATATAGGCCATAATGTTCTTTCACTTGTTATATTTTGGGAGAAAAATGTTAAATGATAGTTCAATAAACCTTTGATTTTGAAACATTTTTCCTTAAATCATGCGAAAGATTAAAATGCATGACAAAACCCCAGAACTTATCCCTGTTGAAATCTAAAGATGTCAGGCTTTCATGTGAATTTCATTCTTAAGCTGTGCATATTCTTAGCAAATGTTTTATGGGGAGGGGTAGCTATTGAAGTAGTAACTGAAGGAAAATATGGTTTGTGTTTTTGTGAAGTCACTCTTGTACACTTACTCCTAGAATTCAGTCAACATTTTTTTTTGAAAGGCTAGAAAGGGTCACTGCAATGAGGGAAAAACGTATTTTGGAATTCCTTCTTGTATTGTCAGCTGTTTGTACATTTAATGACAGTGTTCTGAACAGCCATCACAGTAAATACACAGCATTGCTGCCAAATCAGAGGGGCTTTAAACCTGCCATAATAATGGTTTTATAATTACAGAGGAATGTGGGGTGGCCTGTGGTAAAGAAAACTGAAATTGGACCCATTGAATGGCTTGTCTATACATAACTGTTAAGTTACCACTTGAAATTATTTTTGCTTTAATAGTATCTTCTGTATCCAGTATTTGCTGATTCATTCAATTAGCTGTACTTAGACCTGGCGCCAATACGGCCCACTAGTAAGCATGGAACTTTGGCTCCAGAAGCTAAAGCATAGATTTTAGATGGTTTAAACTACACCAGTAGGTATATGAATAGGCAGACAATGCTAGATCTAGAAGCACAGAAAAGGATTAGTTTGTTTCATGAGACATAAGCATTTGTTACACATAACATTCTAGATAACAAAAATTTAGCTTTGTGGATTTTACTGGATCAAACGATTCTCTTCTGCTGTTTTTGTTATGGCTTTGTTTCCTTGTGGTTGTGAGTTCCAGAAGAGATGTAACACAGTAATAGCTCAGGTACATCTCCCACCTAATTAAAATAAAACCAGAAGCAATGAGCTTATTATCCACAAATTGGATTGGAAACTGTGTTTTTTAATCTGAGTGTTCCAAATAACAAATGTGCCAGATGGAGGAGGAAAAACAACAACAAAAAAACCACCAGAGGCATTAGTTGCATGCATATACCCTTGAAAATATTAGTACTTAGCTGAAAGTATTTGCTGAATTTCACTTTCAATATTCTTGGCATGGTTGCAGTAGGAACTGTATGACAGATTTCTAGTTTCTGTTTAATTCTTGGTCGATGATTATTGTTTCAAAACTAGCAAATAGCAAGGAGAAAGTCATGATTATACAGTGCATTTTATGTACATTCAACTGCAGAGTCCTTTTTTTGTCCCATATTGGATCACAGGCATATTCCTGAGATGACAGCATCACAGTTCTTTGAACTTTTAAAATCTCATTGTGTAAAGAGTTAATTAGCAAAACAGTGTTTTCCAGTGTACAATACATGTTATATCCTTTGCATGCTGTGAACATTTTAGACAATAGGGCACATGAGCCTTTCAGGCTCCATAGCTGCAGGACCGTTATTCTTCAAATAAACAAACTGTAGTATTTTTCTTTAACATTTTGCCTTTATTCAAAGGTGAAGCAACATGCCTTAGTGAAAAACTTTTGTTGGGTGCTGTTCCATGCTGTGCCCTTATCCATTTTCTTTTCAACTGGCTCAGAGTGAAAAACGGACCTGTTTTGAAGTCCTGAGAAAGGAATCACAATGGAACAAAAAGTTGCACACAATACCCCAGGATATCTTCTAAATCTTGAAGCAGGTGCCTGAGGTAATAGAGAAGCACTCTTAAAGATAGACAATCCTCTGACCCTGTTCCTATATTCTGAAACAAACCAGAACTGGAAAGAGTTATTTTATATGCAGCCTTACAGCCAAAAATATAATCACTCAATTATCTGGTTGGAGCAGGGAAATTTTTTGGTTGCCGCCGCTCCGCCCACCCCCCGAATACCTCGAAGTAACTGCACTATATTCTTAACATAAATTGCATTAGAATGATGGAGACTTACAAAACGATTGGCAAGTTTTAATTTTAGACATAGCTGGACACATCCACTGAAACTGGAGCATCCACACTTTACACAACTAGAGGATGTACTGGCGGTTTCCAGAAGACTGAGTGTCACCCTTCATTTGCATAAAATTGAGCATATTGCAGCTGCCTTCAGCTTTATACAGAGATATGATCTGTGAAAATCCCAGCTTCCATCCTTAACTGAACAGATCCATCTTAATATAAGAGGGACCAGACATGCTGGGGCCTGTGTTTTTCAAAGAATGCTGATGAGGGCAGCCGCCAAACAAATTGTAGAACTCTGGTATAACACACTGAGCTGCATTTTGGACACTCATGATACCTTCTCGTGGATTTTTTTTCTTTTATTTCAACTGTTTAATTTATTTTTGTAAATGGTGAATTTTTGTTGGCACAACAATGATGTATTTATAGCACTGGCTAGACCAAAGAATGGTGCAGGCAGAAGCTGTAGAAGCTTCTTCTATGGTTCTGTCAGTTTACCTCAGTTAGAATCAAAGGGCAGGCGTATTGGGGTTTGGCTTATATTTCTTGCCTCAGAGGAATGTATTCTCTGCGCTTTTTGGTGGGGCAGGGTTTCGGATGGCAAATCTAGGGATGGGGAGGCTTGAAATCCAACACGGAGTGCTCTCAGTGTGGAGGAGAAGCCTCTGCAGCTGCAAAGTCTTTCATGCTTATGGAGCAATATAGATATAAAAGTAATAACAGACATTAGGGACCTTAGAGTATGTCTACACCTAAACCTCTACAGAGACGCAGCTGCGTTGCTGTCGTACTTCAGTAACAACACTATCTATACCAATGGAAGGTGTTCTTGCATTGGCGTAGGTACTCTACCTCCTGGAAAGGCAGTAGCTAGGTCAACGGGAGAATTCTCCCATCAACTTAGTTCTGTCTGCACAGGGGTTAGGTCAATTTAACTGCATCACTCAGGGGTGTGAATTTTTCACACCCCTGAGTGATGTAATTATACCAACCTAGTTTTCTAGTGTAGACCAGGCCTTAGAAAAGATGTTAAAATGTCTATTTAATTAGTACAATAAAGGGTATTACCCACAGGTGCTGACTCCATGGGTGCTCCAGGAGTGGAGCACCCAGGGAGAAAAAATGGTGGGTGCTGAGTAACCACCGTCAGGCCCCCTATCACTACCTCTTCCTACCCCCAGTGTCTCCCTCTTCCTCCCCGGACCTTGAGCCAGTTGCGATCAGCTGTTTTGCAGTGTGCAGGAGGCTTGCGGGTGGGGAGGAGAAAGGATGCTGCACACTGGCGGGGGGAGGGGGTGGAACAGGGCAGGAAGGGGTGGGGTGGGGCCTTTCGGGAATGGGTGGAGTGGGGTCAGGGCCTGGGGTTGGTCGGGGTCAAGCATCCCCTGGCACATTGGAAAGTCAGTGCACGTGGTATTATCTACAGATGGTGTCATGAGCACATCATTGACTAACTGGGCATCTCAAACCCACACTATCTCTAGACAGTGATTACCTTTCTATCTGTCTTTCGAAATAATGAAAAGAGCAGTAGCATGTAGATGAAAACAAGTTTCACACACACATGGCTGGCCACTGGAAATAAGGAAACGCTTCTTTATGCACCAAAACTTTTTGATTAAATAAAAAAGTGCAAAACTGCCCCAAGATTTGAAGAGATTATTTGCTGCCTCTCATTTTGCTTGGGGAAAAAAAAAAGCTGCTTTTGGGATGGAGGGAGAGAAAGGAGGAGGTCACAAAAAACACAAGAAAGACCGTTTTAAGCCTTTTTTTCCCTTCAAAAAATAAGTAATGCTATATATTCTCATTATCTTATGCAGTTCTTTCATGTGGCAGACAAAGGCATAACAATATCGGTGGCAGGTATCAAAAGCCATGGCAGGCTAAGCCTCGAGGCCCCACCTCCTTCCCCCTCTGACTTGAAGCCGGCGGGAGCTCTACTCCCACCAGCAGCCTAGAGCTTGGGCCAACCAGGGGCGGGCACTGCCCTGGGCAGCTTTGGCTGGGGCTCCTTCAGCTACATGAAGTGGGGGGTGGCTGGGGGGCTCCTCCAGCTGTGGGCAGAAGGGGCAGTGTCAGCAGGTTGGCCTCCCCAAAGAGGGAGTTCACCCGCCACCCCTCAGTCCCCTCTGGCTGGCAGTTAAGTTAAAAAAATTCACACTGGAAATAAACACAACTTTTTACCAGTGAGGGTAATTAACCATTGGACCAGATTACCAAGGGAAGGAATTAAATCATCCTCATGTGGAGTTGTTTTATTAAAGATCAGATGTCTTTTTTTTTTTTAAAAAAAGCAGTATTGCCAATGCTTGTGATATAATCATGTGTGGTGATATTTGGTGGTTTTCTTAGAGCCCCAGCTCCTGGATTCCTGTTGTTATATGAGATTCTTTTAACATTTATTTAACAACAATAGTTTCTAAGCCTCATGGTTGTGGGGAAAAACTTGAATATGTGACCTGTGATGTTTACTTGTTTGACTCATGCTTTTTGGACACTTGCTCTGAAAGATATGCTCTAGCTCAGCCACAAGTTATTGGGCTCACTTGTGCCCACCTCATACAACAGGGAACTATCATTCTCTTATGTACTGTAGTAATTACTCTGTGAAATTCTATGGCTTGTGTTATGCAGGAAGTCAGACAATTATTTTAGTGCTTCCTTTTGGAATTAACTTATGAATCAAAGCATTGTGCATTATACTACCAAATTAAACTTGGGTTATATTTTGCTTGGAACTAATTGAAATCTATCATTAACACCAAGTATGTCATTTCACCATTGCCAAGGCATTCTTGGAATAGATTCATGTTTATTTACATTATGCCACCCATAAAACTGACATTTTAATGTACCTCAAGGCATGTCCTCAGAGCTCTAGCATTGGTGTCCCAGTGTGGATGTGTGTGAAATAAAATGTAAACTAAGTGAAATGATCCTTGGTGATACATTTTGAGAAGGAAAGCATCTCTGTTTGCAAGTGCATGTTGCAACCCTGGATTATTACCACCATTCCACTCCTTCTGTCTGTGCTGTGCTTCTGCAGTAGCTGTGCTTCTGTCTTCTTGACTGCAGGTGTAGGTTGGGTAGATGGGAATGCGATTCAGATTCGCATCTGCAATTCATTTTATGGGAACAAAACCTGAGGTGCAAACTGAGCAGACAACTGTCAGACTACAACCCAGCTAAAAATAGGTTCCTCAAGGTGGCTGTCTCATTGCTGCTGTTTTACAATAAACATTATGCTGTTTTGAACAATGACTTTATGAATATTTTGTGACCACTGTTGCTTGCAGAAACCTTAAAGCAAATATCAGTTTGGGGAAGCATCGTTTTTAATTATCCTCATATGCAGGCAACACTTCATATTTAATGGCGCCACAGACCACTGCAAATAAGTTCTGTACTGCAGTGCCAAACTGTTCAAGAATCCTACGTTATAAAACAATTTGGAATATTTCTGAAGATAACTATAACTCTGAATATCCCTCAACTAGATCTCTTTTAAAACCTTGTTTTGCTCAATGCCATCTGCTTGGTCTCCTATGATCATAAAGTACTTAGGAGGGCATTTAGTAGACTATTGTAGAGAAAACACACTCTTGCATAACACTTAACAGTTTAAAAAATCTTGAAGGAGCAGGTACACTTTGAAAATAAGGATGCGGTCTCTCATGTTCATTTCTTATTTTCCTGTTTCTTAATTTCATCTTTTGATGGACACTAAGAATATTTTACGTAGGTGACAGTCAAACTGGGTATCTGATCTTGGAAGACACTGTATCCCTCCTGTTGAGCTCCCTAAACTAACTGGACCCTAAATACTTTACAGGAGGCACTGAGTAATACACAGGATTGGGCCCTAAATCTTAGTGTCCTTACTCCATGTTTTCCCTCTGCTTGCAATGTAACATGAAGGAACTTCAGCGAAAGGTAGCATTTTCTATCTAGGTTTTCATAGAGCCCTCAATCACCACAGTACCTGAGCATCTCACAAACAAAAGAAATCATACAGGCAATTATACTACCTGTATAATTGACGTGAGGTAGGGAAATGTTATAACTATTTATTTCTGAGGAGCAGAGGTACAGAGACAGTTAATGACTTGCTCAAGGTGAACTGTGCAGTGGTGATTTAGCTGTGTTGGTCCCAGGATATTAGAAAGAGAAGATGGTTGAGGTAATATCTTTTATTGGACCAACTTCTATTGCTTACAGATACAAGCTTTCGAGGTTACACAGAGCTGAAGAAGAGCTAGGCTGTTGAGTTAAACAAGTCAGATGATTTCTACCACCAAAAAATAAAGGATATTTTCAGCTGAAGCAAACGTGATACAAATGAACTATAAAATAATGAGCCATTTCAGAGGTTATAATTCTCTAGACCAGTGATGTGCAAACTTTTTTCCAGTTGTGCCCCCCTTACCATTTATGGTATTTGTTATGCTTTCCCCTTCCCCCTGTTCCTTGTAAGCTAAAGTAATCTCTTACTTCTGAGCTGGGCAGCCAGAGAGCAGCAGCTGCTTGCTGGGGCATTGCCACCCTTACTCTGCACTGCTGCTGGTGCTGCTGCCTTCAGAGCTGGGTGGCTGGAGAGTGGCGGCTACTGGCCAAGGCCTTCATGTTGTTTGCGGTGCAGGACGACTATTTTTCCAATCCCACTCCTGCTATGCTCTGCAATACCCACTTGGTTTTTATCCCACTACTGCCATTATGGGTCCTGCAGGACCCATGGGATCCCAGTCTCATTGCACCCCCCGACCGAAAGCGATGGGGAGTGTGCCCTCCAGTTTGTGCACCTCTGCTCTAGGCAATGTAAGGGAAATGTGTTTGTGTGAGATGTCTCGTGAAGAAAACACATTTTAATCAAACTGATATTTTAAACACAAAACATGAGTAAACAATATTAAAGGTGAGTGATCCTTTATCCCACAAGAAAATTTTATTTTTCAGGTAGCTGATGCCATCAAATGCCAAGGAATTGTGTGAGCAGTAATAGGCAAACTCAAACACTTTGGACATTCAGCATAGATAAGCACCCAAAAATGTGCATACTTAATTGCAGTGTATTGAATCGTTCTGAAGTCTCTCGTTTTATTTATTTATCCACTCTGGTGTCTAGGAGCCCCAGTTGTAGACCAGCACCCCATTGTGCTATTGGCTATACAAACACAAAGCAAAAAGACAGTCCTTGCCCTAAGCCAGATACCAGACAAGAGTCAACGGATGGGTGTAGACTGATGTGGGAAGTACAAGTAAACAATGAGATAATACTGGTCAGCGTGATAGGCTGTGGTTGCTGCATACCAAGAGCTTAACTATTGTCAAGTATTTTGTAGGCGTCACAGAAAAGGGAATGACATTTTGGCACTTCCAACTCCAGGAACACAAGTGCAGAAGCATTTGAAAATAATTAAAAACAAAAGAGTTAACAAGTTTTTGAACTCAGAAAATGTACTCTGAGTTTAGTTTGAATATGGGGAAACTTCTCTCTGTGGATCTTATTTTATTCTTGTTTACTCGTCCCTCGTAATGACTGGGTCATCTTGACAGTCATTCTATGTTTAGTATCTGGCTATTTAAACTCTGAAATTAGGAACAGAATAAGCCACCATGGAGGTAGTTGACAGTATTTGAGGGTTGACTTTGATCCTTATATTTATACCTGGGAGAGGTTAGACTCTGCAATGTTAGATTAATGCTATGCATCCTGTTGGATTGATTATTGAACATCCTATCTTTGCTAGCCTGCTTTGAATAATTTGCCTACTAGGAGCATTATCATCCTGTACTGAAGTGAGTAGGAGATTACTTCATGGAAGGCTATGACCTTATTTTATAACCGTTTAAAATAATAAAGTTTAAATGATTTTTATTCTTCTAAAATAGAAAATAACTAACTTATGTGAAAAAACATGGATCATCATGACTTCAACTCTTATAGAAAATCTATAGTCTACAGATGCTGCTATATCCTTTGTTATACAGTACAATGACTTTGTGGTTGTGACTTTCTCTAAGGTAAACTGAATTTTGTTTGGAAAGTAAAGAAAAAAATGAATACAAGCTTTCATTTGGAATTGAATTAAGTAGATTGAGATCAATCTGCTGCTTAAACCATTTTTTGAGTGACTCAACAGGGAAGAATTTTATGAAGAAGAAAAAAAAAGGGAAAGAAAAATAGCACTGAAAAATACACCAGTCTGTACAACATTCATAAAATGCGTGACAAAAGAATTGTGTTGGGATTTTTGCCCAGCGTTCCTGTCCTATTGGGCCAGATTACTCATACTGAGTAGTACCTCAGCCACAAGTAGTCTAATTAATGCTTAAAGGACTACTTGTGGTATGAGGTATTATCCCTTCTGAGCCAGGGTGGCAAAAGCTAGCTCTTCATACATTTTGGGTGAAATGCTCTAATGATGTCTATGGGAGCTTTGCTATGACTTCCAGGGGGCCAGGATTTTAATAATTGTTCCTGCTTCTGAGCTTGGGGGCACAGCCCTGAAAGGGATTTCTCATATAAAGTGGGACCTTCATCTAACCCTTTGTCTGTGTAACATTCTGTCATTCACTTTTTTTTTGGCTGATCATTATAATAACAATCATAATAACAATTGCGAAAACATAATCTTGTATCTGAAGCCATTTTAGTTACGCAAATTTAATTTTAACAATATAAAAAGTAAATTAATTCAAATGTAAAACCCAAGAGTAGAAATACCTTTAAGTAGATACATCTGGCCAAGCATTTTTAGATGACTATCCTAAATATAATTTCTGTACAAAACATTAATTACAAACATAGGGGGACATTGTCACTTTACATTCTACCCTGGCAAGGAGCTGTGCTTTGTTACGCTGCTCCAGGACCAGCCTAGGGAAGCAGATTGGGATTCAAAGAGACGTAATCTTGTCTCCTGACCTCCTTAGTGGTCTGGGGAAGGAAGTAAATGGTTTTGGGTGCGTATCTGGTGCAACATATGTCAGTCAGTGTATTGGCACAGATGTATTGGCCGGAGTGTTGGTTGGGAGACAGCTTTGCACAGTCCCTGTCCCTCCCACCTTCATAGAGTGAGGAAGGAGAAGCTTTGCTTCTGTTCTGTCATGCAATCTGTGGTACAGGTAGCTCACACAGGAGAGTAGGGAGGTGCCTTATTCCCCCATACTCTCTTGTGCCTAGGGTTATTAGCAATCTGGCTGTTAATTGAAATTGCTAATGAACAAGAACTTTGTATATTTCTTTTTACACGTTTGTAACAAACAGTTATACACTTGTAAGCGGGGGAATAGTCCCGCTATTGTGGGGAACTTTCCTGGCTTCTGCATTACCCCAGTGAAGTGGGCTAGCGAAAGGATCTGAGTCCTCACTCCCACTTCCTTTACCCAGTGGCCTCCCTGCCCTTGAGGACTCCCCTTCCACTTTCCTGTCTGGCAGAGTCCTCGTAACCACAACAAGGCTGGGCCCAGGATTCCTGGGGGGCTCGACCCCCAACCCTGCTGTGGTCACCTAGGACAGGGGCTAGGGTGTCCCCACTCTGGGGTACTCTCTCTGCACTGGGCACTTCTCTGACCCACTGACCATTACATACAAGTTAAACCAAATGCAAGTTATTTAATCAACAATTAATTTTAAAAAGAATAAGGAAAAATGGGAAAGGTTAAAGGAAACACATCAACCCGCTCTGTGGCAGGGAACATCACAAACAGTGTCTCTGGAATGTCAGGGCAGTTCACAGTCTGTTCCTTGTAAGTCCCAGGCCTTCTTCTCAGGCCCTGGTCATGCTGCAGGGATGCTGTGGGTTGGACACTTGCTCTGGTGATGGCCACACGCTCCTAGGCTCTAAGTGGTAGGACCCTTCTTCCCAGTGTCGCCCCCACCCTGTCGGGGTTACGATCCAAGCCTGGCCTGCAGCGCCTCTTGGCTGAGGCGTCTCCCTGTGCTGGGCCCAGTGCCCAGGGTCCCCCTCGGTCTCCCCAGCTGCTCACCGCACCCAGCTTCGGACTGCTCCAGCCCCAGCTCCACCACTCTGTCTCTGCTGCTCTGCCTCCAGCTCCCTGGGCTGCTTCTCTGGCCCCTCTGGCTCTGGTTGCTGCAGCTCTACTCCCAGGACAGGTCTGCTCTGCAGGCTGCTTCTGTGACTCTGCTCCCAGCACTGACCTGCTTCGTGGGCTGCTTTTCTGACCCCTTTGGCTCTGGTTGCTGCAGCTCTGCTCCCAGGGCAAGTCTGCTCTCTCTGGGCTGTGCCTCTGGCTTTGGGCTGCAGTTCTGCTCCCAGGACAGGGTCTGCTCTGTTGGGATCTGGCACAGCTCTGCTCCCCACCTCAGCTCAGGCCCCTGCTTTCTCCTTAGCTGGGCCCCACTCTGTCTGACCCAGGCAATTCCAGCTGACAGGGAGGACGGGACCTCCCTGGCCTCCTGACTCCCTGATTAGCCTGCCCGCCCTGTCATTCAGGCTGCCCTGGAGCATTGGCCTCTCCCCATTGTTCCTGGGGGCTGTCAGTCTCAGGGTCCTGATTCCCCATCGACCCTTCCCCCTTTTTAGTACTGGGAGCTAGCAACTAAAACACCCCCACTGAATGTTAGTAAGGGGGCAACAGTCCCCTGACATGTATCAAGGCCTCAGTCTGGGAGCCAGCCAGGTTGGAGTGCCAGTTACTGTCCTTTCCAAGTCTCTCTACAGGCAGACCCAGACCCAGACCCAGACCCAGACCTCGACCTCGACCTCCACCTCCACCTCCACCTCCACCTCCCCCCGCCCCAAGCTCCAGGGAGAGACAGCCCTTCTAAAAGGGCCCAGCCTTCCTCTGATTGGCTGGGTTCTGCCCAGCTGCTCCAAGGGCTGCTATTAACCCTTTGCCAGCCAGTGAGGGGCAGCTGCCCCGTCACAGTCATATACTTTTTTTCTTGCAGGTTTATAAGTATCTTATTCATTATTAATTTTAATTACCAGCCAGATTGCTAATAACCCTAGGCGCAAGGGAGTAAGGGCCCTACTCATTTCAGTTTAGGCAGCCGGTTAAGTTTTTAGCCGACTTTTTAGTTTTCCTATCAGATGAGTGATAGTTACTGGAGCTAACGGTGCTTGGCAGTAACTTGGTACTTGACTTTTCCAAAAGCCCATGTACTGTGTTTTATTCATGAATCTCTGTTCATTTGGGACTATTAGCTTTCTATAAGTGAGCACCTATACTTAAAAAGAACATAAAAAAGGGAAAAGTTAACAAGTGACCATTAAATAGTACAATAAAGGATAATGAGGTGTGTTCACCTGTGATAAAAACACAGTAGGAAGTATATAAAAAGAAAATAGTTTAAACTACCTGACACATTAGTAGGAAGCAGTAAAATACCCACAGGATGAAAGTTCAGAGGTATCTGAACTTGTTGCAACTTGGAATCCATTCCTTCCATTTTAAGTTATCACAACAGACACATAACACATTTAAAATTTTTTGCCCCCTAGTATCTAGCAATGAACCAAGTAGAATAGCATCTAACTGCAAAAATAACTGTTAAGTAGCTTATAATTATATCAGAGAGAATAATTTGCAAGAAATGATTTATTTGATGCACTTAGCCCCTTTTTCTGCTTGCCAGATCACTATTCCCGTAGATTAATGTGGTGTTCAAAATAATTCATAACTTTTAAACTTTTTTTCAGTTTATATTCATAGAATCATAGAATATCAGGGTTGGAAGGGACCTCAGGAGGTCATCTAGTCCAACCCCCTGCTCAAAGCAGGACCGATCCCCAATTAAATCATCCAAGCCAGGGCTTTGTCAAGCCTGACCTTAAAAACTTCTAAGGAAGGAGGTTCCACCACCTCCCTAGGTAACGCATTCCAGTGTTTCACCACCCTCCTCGGGAAAAAAAATGTCCTAATATCCAACCTAAATCTCCCCCACTGCAACTTGAGACCATTACTCCTTGTTCTGTCATCTGCTACCATTGAGAACAGTCTAGAGCCATCCTCTTTGGAACCCCCTTTCAGGTAGTTGAAAGCAGCTATCAAATCCCCCCTCATCCTTCTCTTCCGTAGACTAAACATCCCCAGTTCCCTCCGCCTCTCCTCATAAGTTATGTGTTCCAGTCCCCTAATCATTTTTGTTGCCCTCCGCTGGACTCTTTCCAATTTTTCCACGTCCTTGTATTGTGGGGCCCAAAACTGGACACAGTACTCCAGATGAGGCCTCACCAATGTTGAACAGAGGGGAACAATCACATCCCTCAATCTGCTGGCAATGCCCCTACTTATACATCCCAAAATGCCATTGGCCTTCTTGGCAACAAGGGCACACTGTTGACTCATATCCAGCTTCTCATCCACTGTAACCCCTAGGTCCTTTTCTGCAGGACTGCTGCCGAGCCATTCTGTCCCTAGTCTGTAGCGGTGCATGGGATCCTTCCGTCCTAACTGCAGGACTCTGCACTTGTCCTTGTTGAACTTCATCAGATTTCTTTTGGCCCAGTCCTCCAATTTGTCTAGGTCCCTCTGTATCCTATCTCTACCCTCCAGCGTATTTACCTCTCCTCCCAGTTTAGTGTCATCAGCAAACTTGCTGAGGGTGCAATCCACACCATCCTCCAGATCATTTATTAAGATATTGAACAAAACTGGCCCCGGGACCGACCCTTGGGGCACTCCACTTGATACCGGCTGCCAACTAGACATGGAGCCATTGATCACTACCCGTTGAGCCCGACAATCTAGCCAGCTTTCTATCCACCTTATAGTCCATTCATCCAGCCCTTACTTCTTTAACTTGCTGGCAAGAATACTGTAGGAGACCATGTCAAAAGCTTTGCTAAAGTCAAGGAACAACACGTCCACTGCTTTCCCTTCATCCACAGAGCCAGTTATCTCATCATAGAAGGCAATTAGATTAGTCAGGCATGACTTGCCCTTGGTGAATCCATGCTGACTGTTCCTGGTCACTTTCCTCTCCTCTAAGTGCTTTGCTATAACACAAACAGAAGCTCACTTCTTCTATTCATGCTGGGCCTGATTCTGCTAAGATACTCATAGTGATTAGTATCTTAATTTCCCTTAAAATTAATTCCATTACTCTTAGTTACGTACTCATGTTCTATATTAAGCAATTACACTCCACCTTGGTATATTTAAACCTTTGATGGAGACTGTAATCTTTCCTTCCCTCTTTAGTTGTAATTTAATGAAGCTGTGTATATTTATCTTTTTTCATCTTTTCTCACAAATCCTTCTTGTCAGGGTCCTGAAAATCTCTGTTCCTCTTCCCAGAACTCTGTCTCTTGTTAATATTTGTTTGGACTGAGGTGCCTAAAACTAAATACAGTTGTCCACATACAGTCAAATCACATGTATAGTGGGTTGTAATCTCCCTTTTTCATGAGGCCTTTGCACATGCAACTGAGCTGGTTGGGAATTTTGTTGATGAAATGTTTTTCATTTTAGAATGGGTATTTGTCAAAACCAAAACTTTTCATAGTAAAGAATTGGTTTTGATTAATTTTTTCCTTCGAAAACTTTGGGGGAAAAAAGCTTTGAAATTGTCAAAATATTGTGATTTTGACATTTTCTAAATGAAAAAAATCTGCTTTTCCAGTTCTAAACAACTTCTTGGTTTGAAATAAAAAATTAAAATGAAAAATTATCTAAAGAAAATATTTTGCTTAACCTGATCTGAACCATTTTTATTTGTTCATGAAAATTTGAGATTTTGGCTTTTTGTCCTACTTTGAGATGGAAAAAATTTTAAGGTCTCCTAAATTTATTTCCTACCCAGTACTAGTATGCAAATCAAATGCTTTGTTCTAATATGTGGCAATGTCACATGGTAGATTCATGTCTTGTTTGCTGTCTGTCACCGGTAGCTCTCTTTCAATGTTACTTCTTCCTGAATACTAATGTTCTCCCTCCCATGGAGTATTTGTATTTCAAATGATTTCTGTGGACATATTAGACTGTCCATATTTCTAATCTCTCCAGGCAGCACTCCACCTCTCCCCGGTTGTAGATATATTTCCCTTCACCATTAACCGTTTTTTTGGTCTGTTAGCCAGTTGTGAATCCAACTGCCAGTGTTCCTGTCCAAACCAATTTGAATTAATTTTTAAATTAATATTTCTTGAGACAATTTCAGATTCAGCAGGCAGAACAGTGCCAGGGATAAGGATTGGGTGGAATAATACTCAGCCAGTGCTGCCACCTCCCTGCCCCTTCTGGTATGTCCTAATCATCCCCTGCTTAGGGCAGTAGTCCCCACGCAGCCCATCCTGCACCAGCCAGTGGGACTGCATAAGGAAGGAATTCCAGGAGACATCTAGCTTGGGAAAAGACTTCAGCTGGCAGGAGCAGCTATACAAGCTGTTGCAGCAAGCACTGTTGGACACTGATGATGTAATGAGATTATCCTTTCTACAGTTGTTTCTCTGAACACAATTTCCTCTCTGCTGATTGACTGCTGGCTCCACTTCCTTCCTGCCCTCTCCCTCAGTCTCTTCACATTAGCCTCATTTTAAGTGGCTTCTGTGCTCCTCTCCAACTTTCCTATCTATTTTCTTCCCTCACCTCCTGTTTCTGAGGGCAGGTCTACACTTAAAATGCTGCGTCGGTGCTGCTGTAGCATTTCAGTGAAGATGCTAGTACACCAGTGGTGGGCAACCGGCGGCCCATGGGCCGCATGTGGCCTGTCAGGGTAATCCGCTGGCGGGCTGCCAGACAGTTTGTTTACATTTGCACAGCTGCCCACAGCTCCCAGTGGCTGTGGTTCGCTGTTCCCTGCCAATGGGAGCTGCAGGAAGTGGTGCAGGCCACTCCGACATAGTGCTGTCTACACATGGGTTTAGATCAGTATAACTGTGTCGCTCAGAGGTGTGAATTTTTCCACACCACTGAGTGACATAGTAATACCAATGTATGTTTATAGTGTAGACCTTGTCTCACTGTCTCCTTTCCTTCCTTTGTTTTTCCTTTCAACCAAAGCATTCCTGCATTCCCTTTTCACTCACACTGCATTTTATAATACATTTTATATAAAAATATTAAAAAGTCAAATGTGAAAAAATATTTTAAAAATTTGTGGCAACTAGCAGGCCCTTTGGAAACCATCATTCCAGTCACTCTGCTTATATATTCTGACCCTTCCTGCCATTCTATGTTTGACTTGTCTATTTTGATTGTGAATTCTCCAGATCAGGGACTAACTCTTGCAGTAGAGTGTATAGCACTATGGGTTCCTGATATTGGGTGGGCCTCTTGGCACTTTTGGAATACCAGTAGTTATTATTACTACTAACAAAGCACAGGACCAGACTGTGGCTTCAAGCCACTGCCTATATTGTGTAGAATACAGGGCATGTTGTTGTGAGAGTGCCGTGAAAAGTTGGTATCTCTGCCAACCTTTGCAAGTTCTTCTCTGTACTGTCCAGGAGACAGGTGCTGCTGGTAGCACTAATCCAGAGCAATCCTTGCTTTCAGGGAGAGCAAAGGTCGTGATTGTGGCTGACCCATACATGGAGGTATACAAAAGTGGTGGTGGTGGGGTTGGGTGTAAGGCCTATTGCATATACAGACGGAGCTTGCAACTATCTGGCTAAGGGTAACAAATATTCGTTAAAATTCAAATAGGTAACATTTTACTGCATTCCTTTCAACAGCTAATTTTGTAAATCTATGCAAAGAGCAATCAAGTTTGTTAGGAGCAGTACTAAAGCATGATGTTTTTATACAGCTCTATATATCCACTATTCCCTTTTTGAGCGGTGAGGGGGTCCTTTATGCTGTTCCTGTGTTCCTAAGATGACTCAATTGATTATTTTAAAAATAGCTTTTTTAAATTCTGAACTCATGCTTCCAGTTAACATTCAGCTCTTTTATGCAGAGTGTGAATTACAGAAGATGAGAATCCATAAACATTTAATTCAAAACACTAAGATGAACCTGTTTTCCACAGCACAGGGAGGATAAGCCAATAAAAACCAGAGTAAAACCAAAATATTGTTCCACTGAGGATAGCTTATAACCAACCAGAATATTCTGCTGACTAACCCACAAGGCGAGGGCTGTCAAACTCTTCCCAAACACTTTCAGTCCTGCCATTTTCTGAATGGCTGCAGAGTAAATCACAAACAATAAGCAAGAACAGTAAAGCACCACAGCTCTTCCTGCTAACTGTAGTGAACAGACAAAAGACAAGTTTGTAGGATGTCACTTTATATCCACTGTTTGGACAACAGTCAATTAGACTTTGCAGTGCAAAGCAATACAGAGGTTTTACTATTCTGGATACCAAGCAGAGCAGGTGATTGTTTTTATTGGTAGGCAATAAAAGCAAAATACTATTATTACAGATTTTTTGTCCTGTTTCTTTCAAATCTTGGCTGCATTATTATTTCACAGCAGCTGCAGAGATAACATGTATCAACACTTTAGGAAGAGGCACACATTACCTGCAAGGCAGCTGTTGATTTGGTATTTTCATTATAAATGCCACAATGCTCAGGGTTTTTATATCTTGGCTGTTTCAGAATTGTTGTCAGCTTGTGTGACATTTTGTTTATTTGATCAGGCTTAGATTTTTTGTTATAAATAGTTTTAAAAAATATAATCTTTTTTGTACATGTGAATGGGAAACTAGGTATATTTTCATAATGAAATAGCTCAAATGTTTACATTTGTCTGACAGATGCAGAATGCGTGCAGTGTTTTTATAATGTGAAATCCTGGGCTCCTTGAACAGAGCACAGCCTCATCCTGACAACTTCATCACAATGTCAGTGGCAAAATGTATTACAAGACAATTCTGACTTACAGCAGGAAAGGGGCAGCAGTGATGGGGGTCACATAATCTCCGTAAATAGCTATTGTGGATAGGTGCCATTCCAGAGTGCTCTCTCATGGCCTGAGATAGGTCTGCAGGGACCCTGCCCTCATTTCCCTCTTAGTTCCTTGTAATGACTTACTCTCAGGCTGGAATACTTTAAACAAGATTCCCCTTTTGTGGGGTCCCATTTATTTAGTCTTTTTTTCAAAACAGGCTCTTTTACTCCACAGGCCCCACCCTTCTCCTTTGTTTAAGAGTCCCGCTGCCCTGCTTCTTGTGCCTAAATCAGGGGCAATGGATTCTTCCTGAAAGTAGGGGGGCATTAGGACCTGCCCCCTCTGGGGCCCAACCGTTGCCCCGCCTCTTCCCCCAAGGGCCTGCCCCCTGGCCAAGACGGAACCTGGAGCTGGGCTGGGAAGCCTGGGCCCCTCCACCTGCCTTTCATTTTGAGCATCCTTTCTGACACTATTCCTTATCATTCAGGCAGAACCTGCAGAACATTTTCTTTGCTAGGTGTTGTATCAACCAGGCAAGGTATTAACAAGCTTCAACAGGACTTTGCTTTCCAAGTGGAAACCTCTCTACCAAGCTGCTGCTGCACCCTCGGTAGCTTTCTCCCAGCCTCTCAACTCCTCCCCCCTCCTTCCTGTTTCCTGTCCTTTCAGACTCCCAACAGCCAGTGCTCCCAGTTCTAATAATTACAAGCAACATCTAAACACCACACTAGGTAATTCTGCAATGAGGATTTGGCCAGAAGGCTTTTCTCATAAAGATTTTTTATAGCTTTTTCCTCATGTACATCAGTGGATTGTGAGCCATAATTCAGCACCTTATCTTTGAAGTGGGTTTGAAAAATCATGTTTAGTCAGTGAGGAGATAATAAAATGAAATGGGGTGTGACAGTCATGGTCCAGATACCCCAAGGGGAAAATGGGGTTCAGACTTCCCCCCAAAGAATAAGCAACTGAATCAACTGATTGTATACAACGTTATTGTGTATAAATATATGCCAAGTAAGATATTTTATGAAAGTGTGTAATGTTCTGAAGTTGATGGTCATTAGGAGATATGTATACAAGTTATGGCTATGAATGGATGCATGTATAGCTGTACAGAACATTGTAATTGTTATCAGGGTGCAACCACAGCACCACCTCACAGCAGTGTGGGGAAGCAATCAGGCTGGGAGATGCACCTACAAGGCTAGTTTTTTATGTGAAACTAACTCCAATCACCTAGCCTTGTACAGGGAAGGACAATGGTGGACCATTAAAGTTAATGGAAAGGCATTGAAACTGAAAAGAAAACCCCAGTCTTGGAAAACTAAGGGAGGAGGGACTTTCCCCCACTCTGTGGTCATTTCTACATTTACCAGGGATCGAGGCTGCTGCGATTGATGCAGTGGGTGTCAATTTAGGAGATCTAGTGAAGACTGTAGAGTGCTCTCAGGTCGACTCCAGTACTCCATTGGAATGAAAGGAGTAATGTAAGTCAACAGAAGACACTCTCCCATAGACGCAGCAGTGGTGTAGACACCGCAATAAGTTGGCTTAAGCTATGTCTACTTCAGCTGTGTTATTCACGTAGCAGAAGCAGTGTAACTTAGGTTGACTTATCTGGTATTGTAGACAAGGCCTGTGTAACCATGAATTACCATAGTCTGACAAAGACAAAAATCCTGCAAATCTTGCAAACCCAAAGACAAAAATCCTTCAAAGGGAAGAGGTTTGAATTAAAGGCTTTCCAGGAACCAAAGGCCAGCATCTATGTAGGGTGCTATCTGCAAAACACTGAATCCCCTGTACGACAGAGGGCATGCTGGGAAACTGTTCAAAGGCAATAAGTAACTTGTATTAGAAAATGGAATTTAGTTCATATAGAATTGCAAAGCCTAAGGTTGTGTCTTTGTTTATTTTCTATGTAACTTGAATGTATTTACTTTTTCTTACTACTTCATCTTTGAATCTGTGATTTTTCTGTTAAATCTTTTTGTTTATTTTTAGCCTAAGGAGGTCTCTGTTGTGCCACCCGTGTGCAGTGGGTGGCACCAAGTGGACTGATAACTGGCGGCCGGTTTCATTCCTTTGGAGATGATGAACCAGAAAGGAAAAGTCCAAGTGTCTGGTAGTTAAGAACTCAGGGGTGGATTTGGGAAACTCAGGACCAGAAGGGCTGTAGGGATCACCCTGCGAAGGGTAAGGATGGATGCCAGGGTGAGGCCTTTATGCTTGTAGGCTGGCTACTGGTGTCAGAGCTCTGACCCATTGCAGAGCAGCGTTAAGGCACCCCAAGTTACAAGGCAGTTGATAAACTAACCCCTTACTGGTCTGAGTGATCCTCAAAATGTCAGAGGGTGTATTACAGGAAATTTAGGGCCAGACTATGGCTGGCCTTTCCAAAAGTGTGCAAGGGACAGGAGGGTCCAAAGAGTGTCACCCACTCGTGTATCTGAACTGTAGTCACAATTGTAGTTCTGATCTTTTTTCAGTGCAGGGATTGCTCCCTGCTAAACCCCTGCAATGTGAACCATCCCAAATGTGGTGGGGAGGAAGTAGTGCCATTGCCTAATCCTGTCCCTTCTCCCCTGTAGCTAGCCAATAAAGTTGCCTGATCACAGAGGGGATCACATGCTGTACTGCATGAAAAAATGGACACTCACCTAGATTCCAAGGAGCTCCTTGTTTGAAAGGTCCTATGGAATTTAATTAGACATAATTTTTTCTGCAGCTTTGGAGGTTCATCCTCTAGAATTGAATAGAAAATATATTCTTGCTATAGAATTCTATGGAATGTTTTAAGAACCTATAGAAAGTAGGGCTGCCAACTCTGACTGAAGCTATTCCGGGAGATTTTTTCCCCTCAACATGATGTAATGTCATTTTCTTAAAATAGCCTAATAAAATCTCCTGGATTGCCTTTAATAGGAGATTGATGCCGATTCTGGGAGACTCCAGGCCAATCCTGGAGGGTTGACAACCCTAAAAAGAGAATCATATTAATTTTCGGTATAGTACTGTAGATTCAATCTCTGTTACACAATGGAGACACAATGTTTCCATAGGTCCTTTGTGGTCCTGTATTGCCCACAACATAAGCCAGGCACTATTCAGCTGAAACAATGCAAGCCCTAAGAAGCCTTAGAGACTAATGAGCTCTCTATTATTAACTCCTGGTTAAATGAGAGAAGAGTGGCCCAGAGTTGCTTAAGAACTGCAGATGGGCAGGGACCTTACCGGGGAGGGAGCTCTCTGCCAGCATCTGTTGGAGGGCAAAGGGAATTGACTGAATGGGCCAGACCTCATTTGCATTTTAGTTATGTGATAGCTTGGGGCATTTTGGTTAAAGTACAGTTAAATTTTGAGTTTGGGGGCAATAAAATGCTATTGATCTTGTTGGTAAATAGAAGGATAAGACATTGACATTGAATGTGCCTGGTGTTACCCAGCCTATGAACACAGTCACGTACCATTGCATAAAGAAGTCTGGACAGAGCTGAGTTGGAGAGAGAAAGGGAAAGCCTACCTACTTTCTGCTGGGAGCACCTTTCTGATGGTGAGAACTCTGTAAAAGATCCTAGATACCACTGATCTCTATCTAAATAACAGTGGCACGTGGTGACATTTTTAGTAAGGTATGCAATAACTTTTTAGATGACAGATACAATTTTGTTTTCTAACCTACCCATAGTGATTCATAAACCAAATAGGTTTCAGAGTAACAGCCGTGTTAGTCTGTATTCACAAAAAGAAAAGGAGTACTTGTGGCACCTTAGAGACTAACCAATTTATTTGAGCATAAGCTTTTGTGAGCTACAGCTCACTTCATCGGATGCATACTGTGGATAGTATAGAAGATCTTTTTATACACACAAAGCATGAAAAAATGGGTGTTTACCATTACAAAAGGTTTTCTCTCCCCCCACTCCACTCTCCTGCTGGTAATAGCTTATCTAAAGTAATCACTCTCCTTATAATGTGTATGATAATCAAGTTGGGCCATTTCCAGCACAAATCCAGGTTTTCTCCCCCTCCCCCCCCGCACACAGACCCACTCTTCTGTTGGTAATAGCTCATCTAAAGTGATCACTCTCCTTACAATGTGTATGATAATCAAGGTGGGCCATTCCCAGCACAAATCCAGGGTTTAACAAGAACACCTGGGGGGGGGTGTAGGAAAAAACAAGGGGAAATAGGTTACCTTGCATAATGACTTAGCCACTCCCAGTCTCTATTCAAGCCTAAGTTAATTGTATCCAATTTGCAAATGAATTCCAATTCAACAGTCTCTCGCTGGAGTCTGGTTTTGAAGTTTTTTTGTTGTAATATCGCAACTTTCATGTCTGTAATCGCGTGACCAATGAGATTGAAGTGTTCTCCGATTGGTTTATGAATGTTATAATTCTTGACATCTGATTTGTGTCCATTTATTCTTTTACGTAGAGACTGTCCAGTTTAACCAATGTACATGGCAGAGGGGCATTGCTGGCACAGGATGGTATATATCACATTGGTGGATGTGCAGGTGAACGAGCCTCTGATAGTGTGGCTGATGTTATTAGGCCCTGTGATGGTGTCCCCTGAATAGATATGTGGGCACAGTTGGCAACGGGCTTTGTTGCAAGGATAGGTTCCTGGGTTAGTGGTTCTGTTGTGTGGTATGTGGTTGCTGGTGAGTATTTGCTTCAGGTTGAGGGGCTGTCTGTAGGCAAGGACTGGCCTGTCTCCCAAGATTTGTGAGAGTGTTGGGTCATCCTTCAGGATAGGTTGTAGATCCTTAATAATGCGTTGGAGGGATTTCAGTTGGGGGTTGAAGGTGATTACCAGCAGGAGAGTGGGGTGGGGGGAGAGAAAACCTTTTGTAGTGGTAAACAACCATTTTTTCATGCTTTGTGTATATACAAAGATCTTCTATACTTTCCACAGTATGCATCCGATGAAGTGAGCTGTAGCTCACGAAAGCTAATGCTCAAATAAATTGGTTAGTCTCTAAGGTGCCACAAGTACTCCTTTTCTTTTTATAAACCAAATACTTTCATTTTGACAAATCCTGGCTGCCAAATACAATGAAAGCTGAGAATGTATAAATATGTGATTATCTAATGTTTCTACTGAAATAAAAAATCCATCCTTCTATCTTTTTTAAAGAATCTCCTCAATGACCAGTCATAGAAGTCTGGTAAGCTGTGCATACCTAAGTAGTCCCTTTTTGATGGTCAGTAAAGCCAAGTTGGCCAGGTGTTTGCCTCCATGCTTGTTGCGTGTGAATATCTTAATGTGCTTTAAAGTTGAAAAAGACATTTTCAGTGTGGCCGTAGAGTAGGGAATAGTCAGAATTAAGGCAGCCGACTTGCTGACCTAAGACAAACAAGTATGTAAATACAGCATATGAATAGTTCTTTACAAGTCAAATGAACTTTTCCCTTGAGGCTGTTCTGAGTTGTACACAGTTCAGAATGCAACTGACTAATGTCAGAAATATTCATATAAAGTACTTCTGGAGATTCAAAGCATCAATAAGAAAATGTGTCTGGAATTCCTTGAATCTTTTCAGATTCAGCAACTAGGTGAATTTCAAGTTTCTATACTCTTTCAAATCATATAGATAGCTTGCTGATATTGTCAATAACCTCAGATAAGAAACAGTCATATGTTGCTTGGCCTTCTCTTGCTCTTTTTTTCCCAAGGTTCATGTGAACCTAGCTCAAACACTTCTTTCCAAAGCTCATCAAAATTTTGTCACTCTCAGTGAATTTGCTCCTAAGGTCTCACAAATCTGCTGAGTTCAAAACCTAATATCATATATCTTGGTTTGAAGAACATCAAGCAACACTTCTGTCACTTCAGATATGTTGCTGTGGATGCAAAGGAGAAACACAAACTGAAAACCGTCAAGCATAGTCAGAAAATCTTTGGCTGAGGAAAAAGACTGAGAGTCCCAATCTGCTGGATTTTATACCACACTTTTGGAGAGTCCAATCAATGCTGGTTAGGGAGTGGCACTATATGTGAAAGAAAGCAGAGTCAAGCATAGTAAAAATCTTAAATGAATCAAAGTGTACTACAGAATCTCTATGGATATAAATTCCATGCTCAAATGATCAACGGGTAGTGATCAATGGCTCCATGTCTAGTTGGCAGCCGGTATCAAGTGGAGTGCCCCAAGGGTCGGTCCTGGGGCCGGTTTTGTTCAATATCTTCATAAATGATCTGGAAGATGGTGTGGATTGCACTCTCAGCAAATTTGCGGATGATACTAAACTGGGAGGAGTTGTAGATACGCTGGAGGGGAGGGATAGGATACAGAAGGACCTAGACAAATTGGAGGATTGGGCCAAAAGAAATCTGATGAGGTTCAATAAGGATAAGTGCAGGGTCCTGCACTTAGGATGGAAGAATCCAATGCACCGCTACAGACTAGGGACCGAATGGCTAGGCAGCAGTTCTGCGGAAAAGGACCTAGGGGTGACAGTGGACGAGAAGCTGGATATGAGTCAGCAGTGTGCCCTTGTTGCCAAGAAGGCCAATGGCATTTTGGGATGTATAAGTAGGGGCATAGCGAGCAGATCGAGGGACGTGATCGTTCCCCTCTATTCGACATTGGTGAGGCCTCATCTGGAGTACTGTGTCCAGTTTTGGGCCCCACACTACAAGAAGGATGTGGATAAATTGGAGAGAGTCCAGTGAAGGGCAACAAAAATGATTAGGGGTCTAGAACACATGACTTATGAGGAGAGGCTGAGGGAGCTGGGATTGTTTAGCCTGCAGAAGAGAAGAATGAGGGGGGATTTGATAGCTGCTTTCAACTACCTGAAAGGGGGTTCCAAAGAGGATGGCTCTAGACTGTTCTCAATGGTGGCAGATGACAGAACGAGGAGTAATGGTCTCAAGTTGCAGTGGGGGAGGTTTAGATTGGATATTAGGAAAAACTTTTTCACTAGGAGGGTGGTGAAACACTGGAATGCGTTACCTAGGGAGGTGGTAGAATCTCCTTCCTTAGAGGTTTTTAAGGTCAGGCTTGACAAAGCCCTGGCTGGGATGATTTAACTGGGAATTGGTCCTGCTTCGAGCAGGGGGTTGGACTAGATGACCTCCTGAGGTCCCTTCCAACCCTGATATTCTATGATTCTATGATTCTATGATCAGAATATAGCAGTAGGAATATACTACCAACCACCAGACCAGGATGGTGATTTTGAAATGCTCAGGGAGATCAGAGAGGCTATAAAAATAGAAAACGTAGTTGAAATTCCCCATTATTATTATCTCCATATTGACTGGGTACATTTCACCTCAGGAAAGGATGTAGAGACACCAGAAATTATTGATGCTCAGAGCAGCTCATCCTGGAACCCACAAGGGGAAAAGCAATTCTTGATTTAGTCGAAAGTGGAGCACAGGATCTGGTTCAAGAGGTGACTAGAGTTGAACTGCTTGGTAATCGAGACCATAATATAATTAAACTTAAACTTAACATCCTAGTTTTGGGGGGGAGAAGGGGGGGGAGAAGGAAAACACCAAAGAAGCCCACCACTGTAGCATTTAATTTCAGAAAGGGGAACTACACAAAAATGAGCAAGCTAGTTAAACAGACATTAAAAGGTACAATCACAAAAGCTAAATGCCTCCAAGTTGCAGGGAAACTTTTAAAAAATATCGTAATAGAGGTTCAAATTAAATATATATTCCAAATTAAAAAAACAATAGTCAGAGTACCAAAAAAGTGCCACCATGGCTAAATGACAATGTAAAAAGTGGTTAGAGGCAAAGGTATCTTTTAAAAATTGGAAGTTCAATCCTACTGAGGAAAATAGAAAGCAGCATAAACTCTGGCGAGTCAAGTGTAAAGGATTAATTAGGCAGTCCAAAAAAGAATTTGAAGAAGCCAAAGATTAAAAAATTATAAGTAAATGTTTTTAAGTGCATTAAAAGCAAGAAGTCTGACAAACAATCAGTGGGGCCACTGGACAATCGAGGTGCTAAATGACTACTCAAGGAAGACAAGGCCATTTCAGAGAAGCTAAATGAATTCTTTGCATCTTCACTGAAGAGGATGTGAGGGAAATTCCCATACCTAAGTCATTCTTTTTAGGTGACAAATCTGAGGAACTGTCCCAGATTGAGGTATCTATAGAGGAGGCTTTGGAACAAACTGGTAAATTAAACAGTTATAAGTCACCAGGACGCTGATGGTATTCACCCAAGAGTTCTGAAGGAACTCAAATATGAAACTGGAGAACTACTAAGTGTGGTATCATTTAAATCAGCTTCTGAACCAGATGACTAGAGGATAGCTAATGTGATACCAATTTTTAAAAAAGGCTCCAGAAGCGATCCTGGCAATTACAGGCTGGTAAGCATAACTTGAGCACCAGCCAAATTGGTTGAGACTATAATAAAGAATGAAATTTTCAGACACACAGATGAACAAAATTTGTTGTGGAAGAATCCATATGGTTTTTGTAAAGGAAAATCATGCCTCACCAATCTACTAGAATTCTTTGAGGAGTTCAGTAAACATGTGGACAGGGGTGATCCAGTGGATATAGTGTACTTGGACTTTCAGAAAGCTGTTTACAAGATCCCTCACCAAAGACTCTCAAGCAAAGCAAAGAGTCATGGGATAAGAGGAAAGGTCCTCTCATAGAGCGAGGGAAATAATGGAGTCCCCCAAGGATCTGTACTGGGACCTGTGCTGTTCAACATATTCATAAATGATCTGGAAAAAAGGGTGAACAGTGAAGAGTAAAATTACTCAGGATAGTTATGTCCAAAGTAGACTGTGAAGAGTTACAAAGGGATCTCATACAACTAGATGACTTGGCAAGAAAATGGCAGATGAAATTCACTGTTGATAAATGCAAAGTAATGCACACTGGAAAATGTAATACCAACTATACATACAAAATGATAGGATATAAATGATCTGTTACCACTCAAGAAGGAGATATTGGAGTCATTGTGGATAGTTCTCTGAAACCATCCACTCAATGTGCAGTGGCAGTCAAAACAGTTAACAGAATGTTAGGAACCATTAGGAAAGGGACAGATAATAAGACAATAAATATCATAATGCCTCTCTATAACTCCCTGGTACTCCCACACCTTGAATACTGCATGGCGTTCTGATCGCTCTGTGATGGGTTGTCCCCCGCTTCTGGGGTGCCACCTGATGTACTGGGGTTCCACCCACTCCGCCCATTCTACCAGCCTGGGCTCCTCATCCTGTCCTGCTGCACACACACACACACACAGGTAGGGACACTCCCAGCTGCAGAATGACATCAATACTGAAATCAGTGCTGTATGGTAAGGCTTTCAGCTGGGGAATTGCCCAGCACTCAGGTGCACACACACTCTGGAGTGTAAACCCAAAATTATATTGTGTTGCGCTGCACAGAAATCTATATAGCGTAAGCTCATGAAATCTGCCCCCTCCCTCAATGTGGAGGAAGATATGCACAGCCTTTGCCCACCCCCCAGTTGTGAATTACACAAACTGGTTGTGGAATAAACAAAAAACAAGTTTCTTAACCACAAAAGGTAAATTTTCAGTGATTATAAGAGATAGCAAACAGAACAAAGCAGATTATTGAGCAAATAAAATAATCATGCAAACAAAGTTCAATACACTAAAGAAACTGGCTACAAATAGTAATTTCTCACCCTATAAAAAGTGTTGTTTTAAGCAGATTGTAGAATTTCTCTGTTGGTGGACAGCTCTTGCTTGCATCTTAAAACTCTAGGTATATCCTTCATGGGCCAGACACCATTCACAGCCCGGGTTCAGTACTTCCCCTCCTCCTTTTCCTTTCGTTTTGTTTCTTTGATATCTCAAGCAGCCATTTTGGGTGGGGATTCAGTGAAGAACGAACCAAGATTAACTCACTCCCCAGCCTTAAATAGGATTTGAATATGGGGGGAATACTTTATTTCCCAGTTTGACCCCCAGCCCCTCTTAATGGAAAAAACACTAGAAGTCCACGTTGGTATCCAGTACCAGGTGACATGATCACCTGACCCTGCAATGTCAAAGCAGCATCCCAGGAAACATCTCAGGAAGGAGGGAGATTAGCATCTTCAAAGACCTATTTTTTCCCCCTAATGGCCCAACCAGGCTGTTTGCATACTGTCTGGTGGGCATTCCCCAGGTGAAAACACTGTTGTAATTGTTACATAGTCAATATTCCTAACTTCAGATTCAGAAATGATACATGCATATGAATTGGATAAATATATTCAGTAAATCATAGGCTTTTCAATCAGGGCCATCATTACCCATACGCAAAGCACGCAGCTGTGTAGGGCACCAGGAAATTTGAGCCACCACATTTCCTGGTGCCCTGTGCAGCTGCGTGCTGCTCCAGCCTCTGCTCTGGCTCTTGCCCAGGGCCCCCGCCCCTGCTCCGCCCCAGCCCTGCCCCTTCCCCGCCCCAGCCCTGCCTCTTCCTGGCCCTGCTCTGCCCCAGCCCCGCCCTCACTCCCGTGAGGAGTGCAGCAGGGTTGGGCCTGCACTCACCAGCAACGGGAGTGCAGCAACCTGGCCCCAGCCGCGCCCTGCCCCCCAAGTCAGCTCCCCCCTGCGGAGGCCTGGGGTCTGCCCTCCTGTTCCTCCCCCACAGAGGCATGGGGCCCCACATGCACCCCCCGCGGGGAGGCTGCTTAGGGCCCCAGAAGAGATAGGGACGGCCCTGTTTCCAATGATATGTCACATGACCCATCTTGCATAAAATACGTCTTGGTTATGCCATATTAGTATCATAAGCATATTTCTATGAAGAATATGGGGCGTAATGTCACACACTCCATCTCAAAAAAGGAAAAATTAGAATTGGAAAAGGTACAGAGAAGGGCAACAAAAATAATTACGGATATGGAACAGCTTCCATATGAGGAGAGATTTAAAAAACTGGGATCTTTCAGCATGGGAAAGAAATAACAGAGGGGTTGTAGTGAGGTGGAGTGGCCTCCCTCCAAACTGGAGAGTGAGGAACCACTACATTCTCTCTGGGGGATGGATCCAGATCCATCCCACCCCCCTCACCCAATGTCCCAGGGCAGGACAGGAAGTATAAAAGGAGAGCTCTGGAGCTCAGTTGGTGTTGGCCCTAGGGAGGGAGTGGATGTCTCTTCCAGGTAGCGGAGTCCTCTGCAGGATCCCAGATCAGCCCCCGAGTGGACCAATGCCTTGTGGTTGGAGGAGACAGAAGATCCTGAGGAGGGACTGCAGTGGCCACTACCTGACTGCAAGGCGACGAGACTGAGTTCCGCTCGATGGAGTCCCAGTGACTAAGTGGGGTAGGAAGTAGCCCAGGGGAGCCAGACTTTGAGCCGGCTGTGCTGCTGGAAAGTGAGGCAGCCTGGTTCAGTGGGGGTTGGATGGGCTGTTCTGCTGGAAAGTAAGGCAGCCTGGTTCTCCCCCGACCCAGTGGCAGGACTGCCCACCACTGATAGGGCCCTGATAGGTCTCCCAACATCCCACTAGAAACTCAATCTAGGCCAAGAGGCCTGCACCTTATAGATTGTTACTTACTGTCTGCCCCAGCCAGAAGGCTGGGGCTACAAGCAGTTTGTCCTCAGCCCTGCCCAGAGGGCTAGAGCGCCTCCTATAGATGGGTACTTGCCACCTGTGCTTGCCAGGAGGCTGTGGGCTAACAGACTGTTTGAGCTCTGTCCCGCCCAGAGGGCCAGAGCTTTCCTCAATAGACTAATTTTTCCCATCTGCCTGTAGTAAGGCAGAGTGGCCTCCCTCTGCCCTCAAGAGCGAGAAAGCACTACAGGAGGGATATGATAGAAGTCTATAAAATCATGAAAGTTGTGGAGAAAATGAATAAGGAAGTGTTGCTTACTTCTTCACATAATACAAGAACCAGGGGTCACCCAATGAAATTAATAGGCAACAGGTTTAAAAAATCCAAAGGAAGCACTTCTTTACGTAACACGCAGTCAACCTGTGGAACTTGTTGCCGGGGATGTTGTGACGGCCAAAACTATAATGGGGTTCAAAAAAGAATTAGATAAGTTCACGAAGGATAGGACCATCAATGGCTATTGCCCAAGATGGTCCGGGATGACACGCCATGTACTGCCTCTGACTGCCAGTAACTGGAAATGGATGGATGGATCATCTGATGATTTCCTGTTTTGTTCATTTCCTGTGAAGTCCCATGGCTTTGCCACTCTTGGCAGACAGGATACTTGGCTAGCTGGACCATTGGTCTGACTCAGTATGGCCGTTCTTATATTCTTACTCACAATGAATGTTGGCGTGTATGGGGCTACTTGTGTAGTAAGGAGCTGACTATGTGAGTAATGGTATCAAACACTGGTCCTTTACATGCAGAGACCTATACACAGAGTAAGCCTAGTTTACTTTCAGTAGTTCTGTACTCCTCAGGTAGCTCCATTAGAGTCAATTGGACGAGTTGTGTAATAAGAAGTACTCATCATGAGTTAAGGTGGTACAATTAGGCCTTGAAATGCTTGTGAATGGTGACAGTTGTACACTCTGGATATTGAGGACCTGATTCTAACCTCACAGCAGGTTTACACCAGAGCATCTCCATTGACTGGGAGTGGATATGTCATTACACAAAGTAAAACAATTTCCCCATGTTTATTCTCCCCACCCCACACCCCACTGTTCCTCACACGTTTTTGTCAACTGCTGGAAATGGCCAACCTTGATTATCACTACAAAAGGTTTTCCCCCCCACTCTCTCCTGCTGGTAAAACTCACCTTACCTGATCACTCTCGTTACAGTGTGTATGGTAACACCCATTGTTTCATGTTCTGTGTGTATATAAATCTCCCCACTGTATTTTCCACTGCATGCATCCGATGAAGTGAGCTGTAGCTCAGGAAAGCTTATGCTCAAATAAATTGGTTAGTCTCTAAGGTGCCACAAGTACTCCTTTTTTTTTTGTGGATACAGACTAACACGGCTGTAACTCTGAAACCTGTCATTATGCAAGGCACTGAATTTAGCCGTATGAAGTGGAAATCTATCAACTTCATGAAAAAACTCATACAGATACAGACAGACATCATCTTCCTTTCCAAATGCAAACAGATGGACATCATACCAAAAGGACTGAAGGTAAAAAATCCATTACAATCTACATACCACACAGACTATGCTGACAGATTGTGCCACACACTCTCAAAGAAACTGTGGAACCAGCTGATCAACATCCTCTACAGCAAACAGGGAAAGATTAAGAATGAGCTCTCAAAACTGGATACTCTCATAAAAAAAAAACCTTCCACACAAAGCCCTCGTGGCTGGACTTTACAAAAACTAGACAAGCCATTTACAACACACACTTTGCTTCTCTACAAAAGAAAAAGGACACTAAACTATCTAAACTACTACATGCAACAAGGGGCCACAACAGTGGTTCCCTTAACTCACCCAGCAATATTGTCAATCTCTCCAACTATACTCTTAACCCAGCAGAAGAATCTGTCCTATCTCGGAGCCACTCCTTCTGCCTCTCCACCCCCACAAACATGATACAGCTCTGTGGTTACCTAGAATCCTATTTTCGATGTCTCCAACTCAAGGAATATTTCCAACACACCTCTGAACAACATACTAACTCATAGAGACCTTCCTACCAAGACTACAAAAAGAAGGATTCTGGGGTGGACTCCTCCTGAAGGTTGAAACAACAGACTGGACTTCTACATAGTGTGCTTCCGCCGACGTGCACGGGCTGAAATTGTGGAAAAGCAGCATCACTTGCCCCATAACCTCAGCCGTGCAGAACACAATGCCATCCACAGCCTCAGAAACAACTCTGACATCATAATCAAAAAGGTTGACAAAGGAGGTGCTGTCATCATCATGAATAGGTTGGAATATGAACAATTTCCATCCCACCATCAGCCTCAGCCTGGACCAGTCCACACAAGAGATCCACTTCTTGGACACTACAGTGCTAATAAGCGATGGTCACATAAACACAACCTTATACTTCAAACCTACTGACTGCTATGCCTACCTACATGCCTCCAGCTTTCATCCAGACCACACCACACAATCCATTGTTTATAGCCAAGCTCTATGATACAACCGCATCTGCTCCAACCCCTCAGACAGAGACAAACACCTACAAGATCTCTATCAAGCGTTCTTACAACTACAATACCCACCTGTTGAAGTGAAGAAACAGATTGACAGAGCCAGAAGAGTACCCAGAAGTTACCTACTACAGGACAGGCCCAACAAAGAAAATAACAGAATGCCACTAGCCATCACCTTCAACCCCCAACTAAAACCTCTCCAACACATCATCGGGGATCTACAACCTATCCTCAAGGATGACCCATCATTCTCACAAATCTTGGGAGACAGGACAGACAGCCCCCCAACCTGAAGCAAATACTCACCAGCAACCACACACCACACAACAAAAACACTAACCCAGGAACCTATCCTTGCAACAATTCATTACTATCTTGTGACTTAGAGATAAATATCTGTTTGTTGCCAATTTCTTTATATATGCAGTTACCTGTGACACCTACATAGCTAATGCCCAGCAGTTAGAACTGTTCTGGATTTTGATATTTAATTTTTGCCATCCGAATGAGAACTATTTGTAACTTGCTGGGTCTTAGGTAAACACACGAGACAAGGACACTTAGCCTATTAGCTGAACAACTTTATGTCAAGTCCCCAGTTGCACAACTTTATGCCAAGTGTGTTCCATGCTAAAAGTGCCCACTGCCCAGCAACTGGAAATCCCATTGTCTACAGATTGGACACAAAACACTTAGAGGAAGTCTCCTTAGAAGGAAGTTGCTCACTAATGAGTCAAGTCAGTTTATGGCCGGTTTCTTTTGTTTGGTAGGTGCTATTTACTTACTTCATGGTAAGTGCATTCAATTCTACATATGTATGGCTTTTTTAGTGAAAGTCCACGAAAAGATTTCTGCTTGGGGACTAGAGCTGGTGTTGACTACAAGGAAACCCCAAGAAAATTGAACCCAGCTCTTTTTGCTGCTGCCAGCACCTGGGAGAAGGTTACACTGTATACACAAGAGCCTGATTTTCTGTGGTGTTCAGCACTTGTAGCTCCCAATGACTTTAGGGGGAGATGTGGGCAGGTCTTTAATGGAGTAGAAGTTTTGAGAGCTTTGATTTTTCTTCCCTGTATTTAAAAGCCCAATAGAATTTAACAGGACTTAAACTGGCAGGGTTCATAAAAATGAAATGGGGTTTTTTGGACATTAGTCCATTAAAACCTATGGTCTGTAATAGACAATCTTATTTTTATAGAATGTTTAAATTATGCTATAGATTTTAATAGAGAATGATAAGCCCTGCTTATAGAATTCTGATAGGTTTGTTTAAAAATTACCACTCAAGGAAAAGATCTTGGAGTCATGTGGACAGTTCTCTGAAAACATCTGCTCAATGCGCAGCAGAAATCGAAAAAGCTAACAGAATGTCAGAAACCATTATGAAAGAGGTAGTTAATAAGATAGTAAATATACAGAGAAGGGCAACAAAAATGATTAGGGGTATGGAACAGCTTCCATCTGAGGAGAGATTAAAAAGCCTGGCACTGTTCAACTTGGAAAAGAGACTACTAAGTGTGAACGATATGACAGAGGTCTATAAAAATCATGACTGGTGTGGAGAAAGTGAATAAGCAAGTGTTATTTACCCCTTCACATAACACAAGAACCAGGGGCTACCTGATGAAATTAATAGGCAGCAAGTTTAAAACAAACAAAAGGAAGCGCTTCTTAATACAATGCACAGTCAACCGGTGGATCTTGTTGCCAGGGGATGTTGTGAAGGCCAAAAGTATAACAGAGTTCAAAAAAGAATTAGATAAATTCATGGAGGATAGGTCCATCAATAACTATTAGCCAAGAGGTCAGGGATGCAACCCCATGTTTTGTGTGTTCTTAAGCCTCTGACGGCTAGATGCTGGGTCTGGACAAGAGGGGATGGATCATTCAGTAATTGTCATGTTCTGTTCATTCTCTCTGAGTAGCATCAACCACTGTTGGAAGACAGGATACTGGGCTAGGAAGACTATTGGTCTGACCAGTATGGCCATTCTTATGTTCTTATGTAATTCTGTAGAAAGATATTAATTCTTAAATACTATATGACTTTTACATAGAGCTTGGTATTGAACCCCAGAGCCAAAATGATATAGGTTATCTCCTCACATAAGAGGTATGACACAGGCCTCTGATTTGCAAAGGTTTATGTAGTAGTTACTCACATGCATAAGTGTTTGTAAAATTAGGGACACAACACTGTAATGGACATTTTAATTTTCCCCTTGAAATTATAGGTACTGGATACTTGTATGGTAATTGAGGTAATGACCAGGATTAGACCAGACAGAATTCCTGTAAAAGAATATATTTTAATTTTTTATAGATACATTCTTAATAACCAAATGTTGTTAAACGTAAAAAGAAAGAATCTGTTTTGGCCATATTAAAAGAACCCATTTAAAATGAGAACGGGGGAAACCAAGCAAACAAAAAACCCTGTCTGTTTTAAATGGTATTTTATTCCATGTATATTTAATGACTATCTTTTTTATGCTAACTGGTACTCAGTTGATTGATCTAATTTGACATCTCTGTCTTACACTAGCACTTTGTGACTAATATGAAGCTAATGACAACATGTGGCATTATATGAATTGAAATCAAAACTAAATCCTGGGCTAGAGATAAAGACTGTGCAGTCTCACTAATCCAACTATGTGAATACTGACAAATTAATTTTCACTTATTTAGAAGTTACATTGTGGTCTTTATAAATTATGTGATAATATTATTATATGCATTTCTGAGATATAGTTCGCTGCCTTTGAACTACCTGACTGTGACCCATAGCTTGCAAATTTATTCTGCCTCTTAAACTGTGCCTAGTCAAAACAGGTTAGGTATTGCTAAGATTACAAAGCTTTAAAAGGTGCTTTACCACCTATTCTGGTTTGGTTGGAAAATTAAATTGTTTATTTTTGAATTGTTTGACTGTAGCTGAATAGACCAGATGCAATCTTCCCTCTCCGCAGTCACCACAGACCTCTGATCAGAGCGCTAACAAACAATAACCACAGACTCAGGCATATTCAGCAATATACTTCTCCTAAGGTATTACTCGTGTGGCTGACAGAAACAAAGATCCCATTCCCTCCCCTTCATGTGACTAGTCAGATCTACAGGTCTGTTCCCTCCTCTTCCTGTATCTTCCCCTCTGATTGACAGTTCTATTGCTCTGCTCAGCTCCTCCTCCTCCTGAGGTAGTTCCATTCTTTTTCCTCCTCTCCCACTCAAGCACTCCTTTTCTGATGGGCAGCTCAACGACAATTCCTAGCCTCCCCTGTTGTCCTTATCCAGGAGCAGCAGCATAGGAGCCAGCAAACAGAGATGAAAACAGGGGAGTTTGAGTGGAGATGTTGAATGTTGGAGGAGAAAGGAGGCAAGCCTCTATTCCATAGGGCCAATGAGTGAGTTCTTGAGAGTTTGTTCGTTGGTTTTGATTGCTCGCTGGTTTGCTTGTTTGATTGTTTTTTCAGTTGCAGAGGCTGTAGGGTCAGGGTGCTGTGAGCACAAAAGAGCCCTGATTGGGGGCAGGGCTTCCCTAATGAGGAGACCAATAAAGGCAGCTCAGCAGCCAGCCAGTGGCACAGGGGCCAGCAAACAGAGCTGAAAACAAAGGAGTTTGAGTGGGAGTTTGTGAGGGGAATTTGGGGCAGGAGGTATGTGGTGGTCTGTTTTTGTTTTGTGTTTGTGTGTGTGGTTCCTCCTTCCCCCGACAGGAACTTAGTTGGGAAGGCTATGACAGATATAGAGGCAGCAGCAATAGTGACCCAAAGAATGGAAGAGAAAATGAAGATGACTGGATGAGGAAGCAGCAGGATGTACACTATCCTGGATCGGGTACCTGAAAAGAGCTTTGTTTGTATGAAGTGCTGCTTGATGGATCTTCTCTTCCATCAGCTCTGAGGTTTGGAGATGCAGATAGAAACTATGGTTGAGTTTTGAAAGGGATTCAAGCAGATGATGGAGGGAAAGCAAGAGTAGGTTGAAAGGAAAACTCAAGACTCGCAGATGTAAGCTGGACTGGAGAACTGTGAGGGTAATGGAAGCATGTGACTACGAGAACTGGGCAAAGGAAAAGAGTGGCTAATGATGGAGAAATAATGTTCAGGAACAGGTCTGGTGAGTTGGAAAATGAAGATGGAATGCAGCAGGCAGTAACAGAAGGTGGGAGGACACAGAAGAAGAGAAGATTGCCTTCTATGATGAGATAACTGGCTCTGTGGATAAGGGGAAAACAGTGGACATGATATATCTTGACTTTAGCAAAGCTTTTGATACAGTCTCCCACAGTATTCTTGCCAGCAAGTTAGAAAAGTATGGATTGGATGAATGAACTAAAAGGTGGATAGAAAGCTGGCTAGATCATCAGGCTCAACGGGTAGTGATCAGTGGCTTGATGTTTAGTTGGCAGGCGGTTTCAAGCAGAGTGCCCAAGTGGTCTATCCTGGGGCCAGTTTTGTTCAACATCTTCATTAATGATCTGTATAATGGGATGGTTTGCACCCTCAGCAAGTTTGCGGATGACACTAAGCTGTGGGGAGAGGTAGAAACGCTGGAGGGCAGGGATCACTGTTCCCTCTAAGCTGTGCGCGTGTGTGCGTGCGCACAGATTCTAAACCCCACGCGCATGGCGAAACACCGCACGCACAAAAATTTGCACAGAAGCACAACAATTTGCACAGAAGAAATTTTTTGCGCACACGGCCTGTCAAAAATTTGCACAGAAGAAATATTTTGTGCACATGGCCTGTCAAAAATTAGAGGGAACATTGGCAGGGATAGGGTCCAGAGTGACCTTGACAAATTGGAGGATTGGGAGAAAAGAAATCTGATGAGGTTCAACAAGGACAAGTGCAGAGTCCTGCACTTAGGACGAAGAATCCCATGCACTGCTACAGGCTGGGGATTGACTGGCTAAGCAGCAGTTCTGCAGAAAAGGACCTAGGGGTTACAGTGGATGAAAAGCTGGATATTTGTCAACAGTGTGCCCTTGTTGCCAAGAAGGCTACCGGCTTATTGGGCTGCATTAGTAGGAGTATTGCCAGCAGATTGAGGGAAGTGATTTTTACCCTCTATTGGGCACTGGTGAGCCACATCTGGTGTATTGTGTCCAGTTTTGGGCCCCCCACTACACAAAGGATGTGGACAAATTGGAGAGAGTCCAGTGGAAGGCAATGAAAATTATTAGGGGGTTGGGGCACATGACTTATGAGGAGAGGCTGAGGGATCTGGGCTTATTTAGTCCGCAGAAGAGTGAGGGGGGATTTGATAGCAGCCTTCAACTACCTGAAGAGGGGTTCCAAAGAGGATGGAGCTAGGCTGTTCTCAGTTATGGCAGATGACAGAACAAGGAGCAATGGTCTCAAGTTGCAGTGGGGGAGGTCTAGGCTGGATAATAGGAAAAACTATATCACTAGGAGGGTGATTAAGCACTGGAATGGGTTACCTAGGGAAGTGGTGGAATCTCCATCCTTAGAGGTTTTTAAGGCCCGGCTTGACAAAGCCTTGGCTGGGATGGTTTAGTTGGTGTTGGTCCTGCTTTGAGCAGGGGGTTGGACTAGATGACCTCCTGAGGTCTCTTCCAACCCTAATCTTCTATGATTCTTAGAGCAGCTAGTCCTACAAGAAGAGGGGAAGAGTTAATGGAGATAGCTAGAGTTCCAAGCCCCAGGAGGATAGAGGATGACTCATAGAAGATCGCAAGGTAGAACAAAAGACAAGAGGACTTCCAGCCAGAAAGAACTGGAGGAAGCTGGAGAATCACACCAACACCATGAAGAGGCAGGTCTATGTGATTGGTGACTTCCTGCTAAGAGGAACAGGCAGACCTGTCACCAGAGCTGATCTGGAGAACAGAAGGGTGTGCTATCTGCTGGCAGGTAAAATGTAGGATGTGGACCTGAGGCTGAAGAGGATCCTAATGGGAGCAAGAAAGAATCCACTGGTTGTCCTTCATGTGGGATCATAAGATACTGCTAGATTCTTGTTGGAACACATCAAGGGAGACTATGGCAGACTGGGGAAGACACTTAAAGAAATGGAGGCTCTGGTGATCTTCAGTGGTACTCTACTTGTCCCTAGAAGAGGCGAATGAAGGGGAGACAAGATAATGATGATGAACAGATGGCTCAGGCAGTGGTGCTATAAGGAGGGCTTTGGGATGTTTGACCACTGGGAGGTATTCACAGACAGATGACTGTTCTCATGGGATGGATTCCAGGAAGAAAATAGTTTTTTGGGATGGGGGTTGGCACAACTGAATAAAAGAGCTTTAAATTAGAAATTGCTGGGAAAGGGTTGGGAGAGGCTCATGTAATCTCCACGCCTGATTCTAATATTGAGCAGGAGGAAACTCAAAAAAGAGAGGATACAGCAATGGAGAAAGGAAGGGTAGGAGAGGATAGGAGAATAGACATCAAGAGGAAAGATAGTGCTAATACCAATGATGCTAACAGTCAGGTAGCTTCTGCATTCATCATCACCCCTACTAGGTATTGAGCCAATTGTGTATCTCAGTTATACCAATGCCAATCCAGTGTTAATGTGATGGAGTTTATTTTCATAGAATTACTTAGGACTTACACCTATGGAACAGAGATGAGAATCTGTCCCATTAAGTTCAAAGATGAAAACAGAAAGACATCAATATGATTATTTAATGAAGCCACTTTTCTTTTAAAAAGGAAGTTGTATAACTACTATTTTTAGTTCTATTATCTTTGGACAATTTACAACCAGTTAAGACAGAAATAAATTGAAAGAGAATGAAAAATAGTTGTATTTTAAGTTTCATTTTCTTTAACTGAAATAATTGTTACCAGAAATCATCATACTCTGCAGTTTGACCTGTCATCCTTTGATGTGATTGTGTGTGATGAGATCAAATAGCTTCCATAATTACTTTTAGTAATTTTCGTATACACTTAGCTAAACTTTGTTAAGGTTTGCAGCATTATAGAAAACTAACATAGGATTATTTTTGGAGCCTGATTCTGATCTTGTTCATACCATAGTCTATTAAAAATAACACAACTGAATTCCATGAAGTTACACTAGTTTAAAACAGATTATAAATGAGATTAGGAATTTTACACAAGTGTTTGCCAAAGCACCACCACAAAAAGATGGAAGAGAAACAAGGATTTATAGTTTAACATGTAAAAGTGAATCATAGAATATCAGGGTTGGAAGGGACCTCAAGAGGTCATCTAGTCCAACCCTCTGCTCAAAGCAAGACCAAGCCCCAATTTTTGCCCCAGATCCCTAAATGGCCCCCTCAAGGATTGAACTCACAACCCTGGGTTTAGCAGGCTATCCCTCCCCCCCACTGAGCTATCCCTCAACTTGATTCTGCCTTTTCAACACACAACCCTTATTGACACGTAACTTGATAATAAAATAATAATAATAAATAGATTGCAGATAAAATATCAAAAACATCTAAGTGATTTAACAGTCTTCATCCCATTAATTTTCAATGGGACTTAACTGCATTTGAATATTTTCCCCCACACTTCTATATTTTCCTTCCTAAATTCTCAACCACTTTACAAACATTAATTAAGCCCCACAAAAGGCCCTGTGAGGTAGGCAAGGAATATATACAGATAATTCTATCAACATTAATGTGCAGTCACTCTGAAGTAGAGCTCAGCAGCTGTGTATCAGTGCAAAACAACCATATTCAACAATTTAAAACAGGAAGTGAAGGAGGTTATTGTAGCCAACTGAAATTGAAGGGGGAATTTAGATAGATAGATAGATAGATAGATGCCTATAGATAGATAGATAAATTTGGAATTTTGCCCAGATGTGAGAGTTAACACTGGAGTTAACGACCTTAGTCTTATGAAAAGTGCCATAGAAATTTTAATAAGTGTCAGGAACCATCTTAGTTTTATATTCCACATAGAAGGCAGCAGTAGCCGCACAATCCTCCCACCCCCACCCTCGTAAGGAACTGATTCTATATTTAGTCAAGGTGAAGAGTTCTGAATAGTGTATCACAGGCACGACTTCCTACTGCATCTATAATAGGCAGTCTTTAGAGGGCCCCATTCAAGCACTGACCTAGGGTGAGCTGGCGTAGCTGTGAGATCTGAGAGTGCCATAGCACAAATTGGTACGGCTGTGGAAAATCATCTAGAGCAGGGGTGGCCAAACTTACTGAACCTCTGAGTCACATACAACAATCTTCAGAAGTTCGAGAGCCAGGGTGTGCCTGCTGGGGTGCGGGGCTTCAGCCCCGCTCCTGCTGAAGTCTTGAGCTTTGGCAGGTGTGCCCCAGGGGGCTGAAGCCCTGAGCCCCACCTCGCTGCTTGGCAGAAGCCAGAGGCAGTGCGGGGTGGGGACGGGATGTGGGGTCACATGCCCCCCATATGCCCCCCCCCCCAGATTTTTGCCAGTGTTTGCTGACCCTGCTCGGTCACATAGCGTTGCTGCGCCCACTCCCTGCACAGCAGCTGCTGGAGCCAGCAAATTGGGAGCTGCGACTGTGTGGAGGGGCAGTCGCAAACAGCTGGCAGCTGCAGAGAGAGCCTCTCTTTTGCTGCTGCCTCTCCCTGTGGAGCTAACTCCTGGAAACTTCAGTGAGGGCTGCTGAAGTAAGGGGGGGAGTATGCCTAGAAGGGTGTGACTCAAACTCTTGTCGGGGAGATGGGACAAACCTTTAAATTGTGCCCCACCCCAACTCTCAGCAAGCACCAGTCATCTCTGGCAGAAGCCCCACCACCCTGCCACAAGGCAGGAGCCCTGAGCTCTCCTTTCTACCGAGCCTGGTAGGCAGAGCATGGGGGAACAGTCCGCCAGCCACACTTTAACTGTAAAAGAGCCGCATGCTGCTTGTGAGCTGTGGTTTGGCCATCCCTGGTCTAGTGCATCTACACAGACTCATAATAAACACTATATCTTATATCCAATGTGTTATCAGTGTATGTTGTGTTTCAGAAGGTATTGAAAATTATCTGTGGACCAAGTAAAGACAATAGGTGAAATCCTGACCTCATTGAAGCCAAAGGCAAAATTCCCCTTAACTACAATGGAATTTGAGCCAATTTTATAGGTATTTTTTATACTGACCTCCTTTGTAAAGCGCTTTGAGATTTACTCATTACAGGTGCTGGCTATTATTATTATTATTATTATTTATTATTATGACTCTTATACAGTTAATTTAAAACCATCTATGTGCGTGATCCTGAACCCATGACATCTATAGCAAAGCTCCCTTTGATTTCCAAGGCTTCAGGATTTTGCCCTGTAGTTTCTAATTTGGATGGTTCTCATTTTAATTTACTGTGTGACTGCTTTAACTCCACCTGTCTGTAATAAACATAATTGGCATGCATACAATAAACAGGATACAGAAACACTACTACTTGATTGAAACATGCTGTAATAGATTAAGCTACAGCCTAGTCTGAACCCTCTCACCCCCCAAAATAAATTATGCAGCAGGTCTGCAGGTTTCCTGAAATAAGCATGTGGACTGTACTCTATATTTTCAGTACACACGTGCAGCAAGACTATAGTGGGGTCCGTGACTAGATAATCCTTCTCCACTGTAGCTGACTAAGGTTTTTTTTTCCATTTTATACCTCAATTAACACAAGGTTTACATGAAGCAGAGGTAATCTCGCTACTTATAGTAAATAATTGTTATTAGAATGTTTTGTTTACACATTGGTCCTGATGTTTTATAATTACCTCCCAGTTACCACAAACTGAGTAATAATTTTGTGGAAGAAGGAGAGACTGGGTCAGATTTTAATCGCAGCCACGCTGGTGAAAATCCAGAGTAACACCACTAAAATCAATGGGGCAGAGAGGAATGAGAGCACCTCTGATTTCAGTCTCATCACTTAACAGTGAGCTTTTCACAGGGCAGAAGCAGAGGCTGAAAAGAAGAGAGAGAGAGAGAGAGCTACATCGGTGTGGAGAAAAGCAGGAGGAACCTCGGAGATCAAAATTCCACCAGCTTGTGGATTTGTCACGGTTTCATTGTTGTTGGCAGGTTTTTTAATCAGAACTGGCAAGCGGATAGAAATCCATTAGCCTACATGATGAACATACAGAGCTAGAAAAATATTTAAAATCTTGAAATATTACATTGTTTATAGAATGACCGTTTTTTAACAAGCATTGGCCTAAATAGGGCAACACACTGATGAAGCTTGATGAAGCTTGGAAAGTTCAGGGCTCTTTTATTTTGCTTGAAGAATTTACTTGAATACTTTGTGCAAATACTAAAGGCCAAGTGCCTAATTCAACAGAAAATGTCATCAGTGTCTGAATCCTGATGTCAAACCTTGCAGGGTTTATTGGTGAAGCTTGGTCTTTGCACTAGATTTCATGATGGCTTCTGGCTCAAATAGATCTGCTATCTTCTGTCCTTGTTTCACAACAATATCAAGGTTAGTTTCATTAGCAATTACCATAGCCATTTTTTCCTTAGCTTTTGCAAGTAAGTTTATGACTCTGCTTGGGATCAGCACTCCTCCAGGAGATTTCCTTCAAATGACTGCTATGTCATTGCTAGTGTCCTCTTACTGTCTTTCAGGCAGATACTTACATTGAGCAATTTTTTTCTCACTCCTTGCAGGTGCCACTTAGGGTGCCTTGTCTGCATACGTCAGTATTCCCATTGGTAACTTGGCTATCTTCCTTGCAGTTCTCTATGTTCTTTTGGCTGCCGCACAAAGTGCATGTTCAGGTATTGCTCCCCTGCTCACTCCCCTCAGTAATTGGAGAGTACCCTGAAAAGGCTAGAGTTGGTTCTTAACAGTATGGACACATCAGGGTCAGGACATATCAGTACTGCAGTATTCACTTCACTTCCTCAGGAAATTCCAGATACACTATTACATATCTTTGGGTATTCATCCTCTCCAAGGCCACATGGGCCTACTCCATTCAGAATCTGTATTGACAAGTGCCTACCATCTTCTGGTAGAAGAAGTGGAATATAATAGTCACTTGGGATCCAGTGTCAAGCACAGCTTTACATTTTATCCCTTCAATCAAACAGTGACCTATGCCAGAGGTCCTATCAGTCCTCCATGGATATTTCTGGGTCCCAGGGACCTGGATGGCAGCCTTCCCAAGCCCTTCTGCAGTTTTCTGATTCCTCCCAACTGATCCTGGTTCATTACTAAAGTAACTTATTCCTTCTCTCTTTTCTCTGTTTTTTAAAAAAATCACTTGTGTACTGTGTAAAAACCCAACAATAGCAGTACTATATATGTAAGGAAGCGTTGGTTGTATTTGTAACCCTTCTGCTAGGTGAAGCCAGCAGCAACCAGGGCCTATATCTAGGGGTTCCTTTCCATTGTTACAACACAGAATGGGCTCAAGGCCCCACCCAGTAACCTGGGAAAATTACACACCACCCCTGGGTGCCTCTGAAAGGCAATACTTCCCCACTCGCAAGCACAGAGTCTGAGTGTAGAAAATAAACTTTTAATAAAAGGAGGGAAGTAACTCAGAGTTAATTTGTGAAAACACTGCAAACAGGGTTCATAAACATAAACCATGAGTAAAAGACCCACCCTCAAGTAGGTTGGGCTTTTCCCCTTTTCCCCTCAGGTCCTTAAGTCCAGCAACCCAAAAGTCCCTTTCACATGCCCGACCTTTCTCTGCACCCCACTCACAGTTGCTGTTGTTGGTCAGTGCAGACCCAGCTTTCAGAGGTGCATCTGCAGAGATAACCTCCCACCCTGGGTGGGGGGTAAAGAGGCATCTTACTCACTCTGCTCACCTGCTCACCGCTGTCGTCGCTTTAGTGAAGCATTCACTCTGTTCACTCACTCTCCCCATCCTCACTCACTTGCTCATTTACACTGGGCTGGCACAAGGGGCTGCAGTGCAGGAAGGGGTGAGGGCTCTGACTGAGGGTGCAGGCTCTGGAGTGGGGCCATGTATGCAGGTGGAGCCATAAGGTTCGGAATATGGGGCTCTGCGCTGGGGCAGGGGGTTAAGGTGCTTGGGGCTCGGGTGAGGGCTCTGGCTGGGAGTGTGGGCTCTGATGTGGGGCCAGAGATGAGGGATTTGAGGTTCAGGAGGGGGCTCCAGGCTGGGGCTGAGGGGTTCGGAGTGCAGGAAGGGGCTCTGGGTTGGGGCAGGGGGTTGGGGTGTGTGGGCAGGTGAGGGCTCTGGCTGGTGGTGCAGACTCTGGGGTGGGGCTGAGATGAGGGGTTTGGAGTGCAGGAGGGTGCTCTGAGTTGGGACTGAGGGGTTCAGAGGGCGGGAAGAGGATCAGGGCTGCAGCAGGGAGTTTGGGCCCGGGAGGGGGTCCAGGGTGTAGGTGTAACCCACACACCTTCTGGGTGTGGTGTTGTGTCCCATCTAATGGCACCAAGACCACTTAGAGAAAGAGGTTGAGTCTGCTCTACAGCCTTAGCTAACAGCCAGGTGGCTTTTAGCTCATGCAGTAGAGGCTCATGCAATAAGCTCCAGAGGCCTGGGCTTTGATCCCGCCCGCCAATGACTGGGATCTGTTGGTGTTACACAGAGTCCGGGCAGCGCTTACCTCAGTCAGCTCCTGGAAGCAGCGGTATGTCCCCCCTCCAGCTCCTACTCAGAGGTGTGGCCAGGCGGCTCTGCGCACTGCCCCGTCTGCAGGCGCCACCCCCACAGCTCCCACTGGCCGCAGTTCCCAGCCAATGGGAGCTACAGGGGTGGTGCTTGGGCGAGGGCAGTGTGCAGAGCCCCCTGGCTGCCCCTACGTGTAGGAGCCAGAACGGGGACATGCCGCTGCTTCCCAGGAGCTGCATACCATCGAGGCTAGCAGGGAGCCTGCCAGCCCCGCTGCGCAGCGCCGCCAACCAGACAGTCAACAGCCTGGTCAGCGAGCCGCCAGTATCACTACTTGAATGGGTGTTCCAGTCAAAAACCAGACACCTGGTCACCCTAGGCAAATACCGCATCTTTTTAACTATGAAGTATATACTTTGTCTGAATTTCAGTTGTACAATAAGTTATTACAAAGTATTCAATTGCAGCTGCAAGGTTAATATCTATTTCATAGAGTAGTATGTTCTGCTTTTAATTTTTCTGAATAGGAATTTTTTTAGCAACATTATCAAACATTGACAACATGTTATATTTATTATTTACACAATGGCTTTAATGAATGAGTCATAGATCGGATTTAATTATTATGTCCAAAAATGACAAGAACTGAAAACAAGAACTGAAATTAATCTATGGTGAATTATTTGACCCCTCTAATTATAAGAAGGAAGCACAGCCCAGGTGTCTTCCTGTAACTAACTATAATACTCCTGAGAACCTGAGTGCATTGCAAGTTTCTACTCAAAAAACAGTTTGTGTAAAGTGAAAACACAACTGCCCAGCACCATGCTTATTCTAAAATATAGTTGGGTATTTACAATCACCTACATGTAGAAAGATGGCGTATGTTGTGTTTGATATTGGTACAGGCAGTATAATTGGCCTCTGTAGGGTTTTGCTAACAGGAGGGAGAAAAAGTAAATATCATAATATATTTTTGTTGATATTTTTACTTAGAAAGATTAAGCAAGGATCCTGCAAATAATTACATGTGTGTTGAACTTTATGAAAAGCCCCATTGAAATGTATAGATCTGCTCACGAGTGTAAAACTAAGCCTGTACATAAGTATTTGCGAGATTTGGACTTTAGTCTTTCCCCATGTCAGTGACAAAAGAGCAAAAGAGAAACGTTTACAATTACAGTTTATTTGTAGAAGAGTTGTCAGTTTCAAAGTAAGGTCTCAACCTGCTCCCACCAAAGTCTATTGCAAAACTGCTACTGGCTTCCATGTGAGTAGCATTGGGTCTCATGTTGTCTAAAAGAAAAGAGAGATCTGTTATTTTGTTTCTGCTGCAGTTTGCTTTGCAATAACAAGAATAAGTGGGACTCAAAACAGTTCACTGCCCATTTTGGAGTTATTCTTCCCTCCCCTGCCCCCATGCCCAGCTAAAATCCCTAAAAGCCTTGTCGGGGCAGCTGCAGAAAATGAGGCATGGATTGGGTTAAACATTTCCAGCTGGAGAGTGTGAAGCTGTAATTAGCCAACTCAAAAGAGTAGATAAATGCCCACAAACGTAAAGTCCTCCCAAAACACAGTGCTGATAATGACATGACATTCAGTTATGTGTTCACAGAAAGAAACTAACTACTGTTAGTGATGAAGGCAGATTTTGCTTTGCTGTGAAGTACCCACTTGTGGTGTAGAGGATATAAGTTACCAAAGAGGGGAGGCTCTTTTAGACATGTGTATAATTGCTGCTATCGATTTCAAAGCTTTGGGGGCATTCAGTAGCAGGCATTTTGTAAAAGACTCTCAGGGTGACATTTGAGTCACTGCATGTTTGCAGATACTGGATAGTTTGAAATCTCTCTTTTAGAAAAGATTGGTAGTACTGGTCTCTTAGCACCACTCCAGGAATATGTATTTTTAGTTCACGAGATAGAACAAAAGTGATAGAGGTGTTAAAAATGTTTCTTTGAGCTCCTGATCATGACTTTGGAACAACTGAAGTAGTGACAAATTCCTGGAGAATGTAATAAATAGATAGGCTGTGTATGATATGAATCCATATAATATTTTACATAAGAACTAGTGCAAATAAGATATTATATTTATATAACACCTTCCATCCTCAGTTCTTCCAAAGTATTTTACAAATTTAACAAAGGAAAAAAATAATAAATAATTATACTTTAAATTTTCAAAATATTTTCCAAAAAACCTACACACGAAAGGGTCACTTCCTCACTAAGATGCAGCCATCTCAGTGGTGAACTATGGCAGCTTTTTTAACAGTCCACAGCAACATTATACAACAGTTTGGGGCAGGAAGTGAAGACCTATCCCATTAGAAAGTCACAGGGGGGATTTTCTGAGTCAGAATCTACCACAGTTAATCACCCCCAGTGGAATTTGGCTAGAACATTGGGAAGAATACCTCCACTGTTGCAAAACATGTGCCATGGGATCTTTAAAGTCTGCTAGTAGTCAGGACCTTAATTATATGCCTCATCCAAAAGAATAGCACTGTCATATGCTCACAGTGTCCTCTTGTACCCACTTATTTTGGGCATTGGTTCATTACTAACTCAGAGGGAAGAGTACCACTTACTGAATCACCCTTGTCTTCCTTTAGGTCTCTCCAGTTCAAGGACTGATCTAGTTCAGTCCTACTCTTTTTGTAGGATCTGATAGGGTGACTTGGTCACTTAAGAGCCTTGGTCACCTAAGAGCCTATGTCAGGAATTGGCAGCCTTTGGCACGCGGCCTTCCAGGGTAAGCCCCCTGGCGGGCCGGGTCAGTTTGTTTACCTGCCGCGTCTGCAGGTTTGGCCGATCACAGCTCCCACTGGCCGTGGTTCGCCGCTCCAGGCCAATGCGGGCTGTAGGAAGTAGTGGCCAGCACATCCCTCAGCCCGCGCCACTTCCCGCAGCTCCCATTGGCCTGGAGCGGCGAACTGTGGCCAGTGGGAGCTGCGATCAGCCGAACCTGCAGACGCGACAGGTAAACAAACCGGCTCGGCCCGCCACGGGGCTTACCCTGGCGGGCCGCGTGCCAAAAGTTGCTGATCCCTGGCCTATGTCCTGTAGAAAATCAATGGGTTCCGAGGCCACATAAGTGATTTGATAATATTATCCACAGTAAAAAATGGACTATATGTTAGGATAGGAAAATTTGTTGGGATTGGAAAATTTTTAACATTTGTCATTTCATGTATAGTAGATTAGTAATCTACTATCTGAACGCCAGAAACCATATATATCCAATAAGCCCCTCGCTTTCTAAAATTAGTGTAAGTCTTAGGGCCAAAACCATAGCAGTCCTATCTAGTGGGTGATATAGAGCTAAACCATCTCACAAGGAGTAACTACATCCTTGTGAGATGGTTTAGCTCTATATCACCCACTAGATAGGACTGCTATGGTTTTGGCCCTAAGAGTTTCTGCCCCAGTCTCTCCCAGCTTTGCTCATTACGTGTGAGCTCTGCTGGGCCTGGGGGCTAGGAGCACGAAGCTACCCATTCCCATCCTCCTTCTGTTGTATTCTTTGGTGGGAGAGGAGCAGGAGGGAGTAGACCCAGTATTCCCAGAGCACACAGAACTCAGGGACAGCTATTGTGAGTAACCCTGCACAACACATGAGCAGGTGGAAGCTTCTTTCTCACCCCATAGCCACTGCATGGCCAATCACAATCCAATTACTCTTAGTAAAAAGCGATGGCACCAGCAGAAAGCTGTTATTACTTAGCACTCTGGCATAGGTAAAAAAGAAGGAAAATACAAACAAAGCAGGAGATAATGGGCCATAAGATAGATAATTAGCACACAGCCCTCTTCAACAGAAATCCTCATTGATTTCTTTAAAGTTGCACTTGACTTGTGTATGTAATGTATGAACAAACAAGAAATAAATCAATAAAAGGCTGAGAATAAAATGTGGCAATATTTTTGTAACCCCAATACTTCCCCTCTCGCAAGCACATAGTCCGAGTGTAGCAAAAGCCTTTTAATAACAGAGAGAAACAATGTGGCATTATGCTGGGGAAACACCACCAACAGGATTCATAACACAACCCATGAATAAAAAAAAACCCACCCCAGGCAAATTGGGGCATGCCCTTTTCCCTTTGGTTCTTGAGTCCAGCAACCCCAAATCACCCAAAGTCCCAAAAGTCCAATGCCCCAAAAGTCTCTGTCCCTGGTCAGGGCAGCCCCAGAGTTCGAAAGTTTATCTGCGGAGCTTTACCTCCCAACCTGGGTGGAAATGGGACGGGGGTAAGAGGAACCTTACATGATCTGAAGCTGACCGCCCCATAGCTCCATAGCGGCGCTCCGCTCCGCCAGCCGCCCCACAAACTCCTTCGCTCCGCTGCGCTCCGCTCCGCCAGCCGCCCCACGAACTCCTTCGCTCCGCTGCGTTCCGCTCCGCCAGCCGCCCCACGAACTCCTTCGCTCCGCTAGCTGCCCCACGAACTCCTTCGCTCCGCTGCGCTCCGCTCCGCCAGCCGCCCCACGAACTCCTTCGCTCCGCTGCGCTCCGCTCTGCCAGCCGCCCCACGAACTCCTTCGCTCAGCTCCACGACCCACAAGCAGCTCCTGCCATCCACACACTGCTCCGCGTCGAACTGCTTCACCAGCCGTCCCGCAAACTGCTCCACAATATATCTTCAGGCTCCCACTACTTAACACAACACTCAGTGATTTCAGCTCTTAGGTGATTTCAGCTTGTATTAGGGGAGCCCCAGTGCTGGTGCACTGTCAGCCCAAAGTGAGCTCAGCAGCCTATAACTAGACTTCTAATGGAATCAAAATTAGCTCTGCTATTCCACAGTGGAGAGAGGAGGAAGTGCAATTAGCATGTAAGGCCCTCACCAAGGGGCCCATGCCACCAAGTATTAATACTTGTCCCCAGCCTCTCTCTATTCACACAGTTTTGGAAACCATGACCCTTGGCTAGCGAGTGCTACTTAGTTGATGGTGAATCCCTCCATCATAACAAAAGGCCACGTACAGTTCCAAGCACAGTTCCCATAATCAGGGTAATAACAATTTATTCTTCCTGCCCCAATAACAGAGACGCTGGGGATCCCACAGCAGCCAAAGTGACCATTTGAGCAGCTATGGTCTCATTCTAGGCGTGGTGGGTGTGCCTATGCAAATGACATCGGCCCCTGAAGTTCTTTTCCACAACTTGCCACACCTCACCACCAGATGTCAGGGTGGAGCTCATCCTGACACTGCTTACATCCTCCCCCCAGCCGAGACTTTGTCGTCCCGACAAATCACACTCCCTTTATACCAACTCATTGGTTTCCTCCAAAGGGCCTCAGGAAGCCCACTTTAGCTTCCACAAGCCTGTGTGCTAAATGTATTGGCTCCTCACTAGTCACCCCAGGTGCATCATAAGTTAACCGTTTCACTGGTCTTATCACCCTGTCTCGTCTATTGAGAATCTCTGTTGCCGAGGTAGGGGGAACATCCTCTTGAGTGACGGATGGAGAGGCTTCCCTGGAGGGTCCCTCGGCTACTGGCGTAGGCCCCTGCACTCCTAGTTCTAACGCTGGAGGGTCCAAGGTGCCCAGGACATCCTCTACCTGTCTGTCCCCATTGTCCAGTAACCTGTGTGTGTCATCACAGGGGGGTCTCATCAGCAGCACCGGGGTATCAGAAAGGGGCCTAAATAGTTCCGCCATTGGGTTTAGGGCGGAAGAGGGAAAACTCTCGTTTGGTTCAGCTGATCGAGACTGAAATCTTGTCTCCATCCCAGGATACACCAGGGTTGTGTCTTCCTCCTCAGACTCACTCTCAGATGTGTAGAATAGGGGTAAGTTTGCTGCAGGGGGCCCACTGTCTGTGTTGGATGGCGGCTTTGGTCTAGCACCTCTGTTCTGCCCGGCGGCCCTGCCATGGCCCATCTCATAAGGGGTGCTTACCAATTCCCCCACAGGGAGCAAAAGGTTTCTATGCACCGTCTTTATTTGCCCTGGACCGTCTTCAGGTTTGATCTTGTAGACCGGCAGATCTCCCAGCTTTTCCATCACCAGGTAAGGTATTGCCTTCCATCTGTCAGCTATCTTGTGTTTGCCAGCAATACCCAAATTTCGCAGCAGGACTCTGTCCCCCGGCTGGAGCTCCTGCGAACGCACTCTAGCATCATATCGATGTTTGTTGCGGTCTGCGTTCTTCCGAGCCGCAGCGGTAGCTAAGCGATAAGCATCCCGCAGCTTTTCTCTTAGTCGGGATACATATTGCTGATGAGTTTCATAGCTATCTCCATCCTCTGATACACCAAAGCACAAGTCTATGGGTAATCTTGGTTCTCGCCCAAACATCAAGAGATATGGGGTGACTCCCGTAGCATCGTTCTTTGTGGCATTGTAGGCATGCACCAGAAATGCGACATGCTGGCTCCAGGTTGCCTTCTGCTCTGGTCGCAAAGTTCCCAACATATCTAATAGGGTTCGATTGAACCTCTCTGGCTGAGGATCACCTTGGGGGTGATAAGGCGTTGTCCTAGACTTTTTAATTCCTGCTATCTTCAGCACCTCCTTCAGAAGGTGACTCTCAAAATCCCGCCCCTGATCAGAGTGTATCCGAGCCGGGAATCCATAGACTGAGAAATATTTGTCCCACAATACTCGAGCAACGGTGGTGGCCCTCTGATCACGTGTGGGATATGCTTGTGCATACCGTGTAAAATGGTCAGTCACTACTAGAATGTTTCCAACATTCCTCTTGTCTACCTCTACAGACAAGAAATCAATGCATACCAACTCCAAAGGTTTGTTGCTGGTGATGTTCTTGAGATATGCAGCCCTCGTGGGCAGAGTTTTCCTTTGAACACATCGAGCGCAAGTCTCGCATTTCCTGCGAACATCTTCAGCCATTCGGGGCCAATAGAACCTACTACGAATAAGTTCCAGGGTCCTCTCCATCCCTAAATGCCCAAAGTCATCATGCAGGGCCCTCATGGCCAGGGCTCTGTACTTTTTTGGCAGTACTAGTTGTGCTCGTTGTTTTTGTAAAGAGTCAGTGGTCATTCGGTGTAGCACTCCCTGAATCAGTTTTAGTTTGGTCCATTCTCTCAATAGTAGTTTACCCTCCGGGTTAGGTGGGACAACCGCAGCTGGGCTTCGCCCCTCCCTTTTGGCAAGTAGTGTATCACGAATGTCAATATCTTGCCGCTGGGCTTCTTGCCAGTCAGCCGCATTGAGCATGGGCAAAGGAGATTGGTCTAATGCAATATAGTTCACTGAAGCAGAAGGCATGCATTCAGGGGGCAGGCCCAAAGCTTCTGCAACACATCCCTGAAAGCCCTCACGGGCCTCTGGCTCTCGGCGACTCACACTGCAAATAGCTCTCACTCCATCTATGGGTATCACAGCAACTTCTGGAGCCTGCGGACGCCTGGACAATGCATCTGCATCTACATTGCTTCTCCCTGATCGGTACTGAATGCTGAACTCATAGCTAGCCAAGGCGGCCACCCATCTCTGCCCTGTAGCATCCAGCTTAGCACTTGTTAACACATAAGTCAGTGGATTGTTGTCTGTCCACACCTGGAACTGAGCACCATACAAGTAGTCTCGAAATTTCTCAGTGATGGCCCATTTCAAGGCCAAAAATTCCAGCTTGTGGGTGGGATAGCGAGTTTCACTATCAGACAATCCTCGGCTGGCAAAGGCTACAGGTTTACATTTGCCTTCCACTTCCTGGTACAGGACTGCTCCCAGACCCTCCAAACTGGCATCAGTATGCAGGATAAATGGTTTGCTTGGGTCAGCAAAAACTAGGACTGGAGCATGAGTTAGGCAAGTAATGATTTCTCGAAAAGCCCTTTCACATCTCTCATCCCACCGTGGCCCAAATGGTGCAAAGGGGCCATTGTGTCTCTGCACAGGAGGCTTTGGGGACCTCCCCTTATTCTTGGACTTAGATTTGTTCTTGCTGGACTGATGTCCCCTGGTAAGATCATTCAGAGGCTTTACAATCGTAGCATAGTTTTTCACAAATCTGCGGTAGTAGCCACTAAATCCAAGAAAGGTCTTGAGTTCTCTGTAGTTACTTGGACGTGGCCATGTAGTGAGTGCTTCTATTTTATTAGGATCAGTACTCACACCTTCTTGGGACACAATGTGACCCACATACTTCACTGAGGTTCTGCAGAACTGGCATTTGTCAATTGAAAGCTTCAGACCATAATCCTCCAACCTATCAAGCACTTTAAGAAGTCTTTCTTCATGCTCCTCTAAGGTTCTTCCAAACACAATCAGGTCATCCAAATAAACTAACACTTGCAGTAAATTCATGTCTCCCACAACTTTCTCCATGAGACGTTGAAAGGTGGCAGGTGCTCCAGAAATCCCTTGGGGCATGCGTTCGAACTGATAAAACCCTAATGGGCAGATGAAGGCTGTCTTCTCCTTATCTTCTTCTCCCAGAGGGATCTGGTAGTATCCACTTCGAAGATCCAACACAGAGAACCACTGGCTTCCCAGCAAACAGTCTAAGGCATCTTGCACTCGAGGCATAGTGTACTGGTCGACCACAGTACGGCTGTTTAGGGTGCGGTAGTCAATACACATCCGGATTTTCCCATTCTTTTTGCGGACTACCACAATGGGTGAGGCGTATGGGCTGCGGGACTCTGTAATGATGCCATTCGCAGCCAGCTCCTGAAGATGATGTCGCACATCTTCCATCTCAGAGAGAGCAATCTTCCTAGATCTTTCCCTGAAAGGTCGAGAGTCATGTAGTCTGATATTGTGCTCTACTCCTTTTGCACATCCCACATCCCACTCATGCAGTGAGAACACCTTGGATCTTTCACAAAGTTTCTTCCTCAGGCGATCTTTCCAGTCCTCGGACACTGGTGAATCTCCAAAGTCAAACTTTGCTGGGTCTATTGTCGGAACTTGAGTTTCACACTGGGGTTTTACAATCGACTCAGGCTCAAAGAGGTCTGCTATCTTTTGTCCTTGCTTCACAACAACATCACGACTCGTTTCATTAGCAATCAGTATAGTCACCCTTTCCTGGGCTTCAGCAGGTAGGGTTATGACTCCACTGGGGACCAACACTCCTTCGGGGAGCTCTCCTCCCATCGGCTGCTCTATCATTGCTAACGTCCCTTTACTGCCTTTCAGACAGGTACTCATGACAAGCACTTCTTGCTCCGTCCTTGCAGGCACTACTAAGGGGGTTGTGCCCGCGTACTTCAGTGCCCCAAGCGGTAGCTCAGATGTGTCCCTTTTAGCGCTCTCAATTTTCCTATAGGCTTCAGCACAAAGCGTATGGATCATCAGGGTATTCAGGTATTGGTCTCCAGCCCGCCTTCTGCAGTAATCCGCGAGTACCTTGAAGAGACTGGAGTTGGTCCCTATCAGCACAGACACATCAGAAGTCCCTTTAGGGTCAGGGCATATTAAGGCAGCTGTGTCTACCTCTTCTCTTACCCCAGCAACCTCCTCTGGGAATTCCAGGTGCACTATGACATACCCTTGATAGGGGTATTCATCCATGCTGAGGCCACACAGGCCAAGGCCAGTCAGTGGCTGTATAGGCAGGTGCCTAAGCATCTGTTGGTAGAATGACTGAAATATAATAGTCACTTGAGATCCAGTGTCAAGCACTGCTTTACACTCCACCCCTTCAATCCTCACCATGACCTCTGCTCGAGGCCCTATCAGTCCTGCAGGGATCCCAGCTGGACAGTCTTTTCTGGGGGAATCTTCAAATCCTGCAGACCTGGGGGGTCCCCGTCCCCAGACCCTCTGGCAGCTACCGGATCTCTCCCAACTGATCCTCAGCTTTCCATACACTAAGGAGGGGTTTTCTTCATTACGGCACTTGGCAGCACTGTGTCCATCCTGACCACATCGGTAGCAGAAGAATTGACCTTTTCCCCTTCGCCTGGGGGGGATGGTGGCTCTAAGTGCGGGCTTCTCAATCGCCACAGTTTGAGGCTTCTTATTCCTGGAAGTCTTAACTCGGTCAACGGTACTTTGCAGCTCAGCTATCCGTTCCGTCAGGACCTGCATTTGTTGGGCAAGTTCCTCTCTGGTGCTCACCATCAGTACACTGGCCGTTTGCAGTGGTGTTGTGCTGCCTGGCTCCGATGTTTGGGCTTCCCAAAACTCACTGGCAGCCTGCCTTTCTTCCTCCTCTCGGACCTCTTTTATCAGCTGGGAGTAACTTGGGGGATGTTCCCGTCGTTCTCTTAGCTGGAGATGAAGTAGAATCGGGTTCTGATACTGAGTTCCTCTTACAACTTGAGCCAGTCTGGTCTGATCCATCTGCTCAGCAGTCACTGCTCCCCTCATGACAGCTCTCTGAAGCAGTCTCTCCAGTCTCTGTATGTAGGCTGAAGCCTTCTCGCCCTTTTGTTGTCGGGAATTAAGGAACTTACAGTAGCTGTCTTCAGGGCCCTCTACGCTCCCAAAGTTGTGTTCAAGGGCCTCTAGGCAGTCCTTCACACTGACCCCAGGGTCAATGAGCTTCAGGGTGCGAATCACATCTAATGCTGGGCCGCCAAGGCTCTCTATAAGGCATCTTCGCTTTTCTGCATCTGGTACGGCCCACTCTTGCAGCATTTCAGTGGTATGCTCTAACCAGGGTTCAAACTCCTCCTCCCCAGCAAATAATCTTAACTTACGACAAGAGTCTGACTCAGCATGGGGCAGCACAACCTTTTCCAATATTTGCCCCAGAGCTTTTGTCCAATCATCAGCCGAGGCTGCAGTCCCTGAGCTAGAAGCTGCTGAGCCAGGGCCCAACAAACCTGACATATTAGCCATTATACAAACAGTAATTTCCTCAAAATATAAGCACAAACAAAACAAAAAAAAATATAAATTGTTTCCCAATGTAGTGGATCACTCAACAGGTGCTTGCGAGGGGTACTGACCCAGGCTATCCCGGACGAGCCCCCAAAAATGTAACCCTTCTGCCCGTCAGAGTTGGCAGCAACAAGGGCCGGGTTCAATATCTAGGGGATCCATTCCAATAACACAATGCAAACCGGCTCGAGCCCCCACCCAGTGACCTGGGACAAATATATACCACCCCCGCTGGGCGCCTCCAAGAGGCAATACTTCCCCTCTCGCAAGCACATAGTCCGAGTGTAGCAAAAGCCTTTTAATAACAGAGAGAAACAATGTGGCATTATGCTGGGGAAACACCACCAACAGGATTCATAACACAACCCATGAATAAAAAAAAACCCACCCCAGGCAAATTGGGGCATGCCCTTTTCCCTTTGGTTCTTGAGTCCAGCAACCCCAAATCACCCAAAGTCCCAAAAGTCCAATGCCCCAAAAGTCTCTGTCCCTGGTCAGGGCAGCCCCAGAGTTCGAAAGTTTATCTGCGGAGCTTTACCTCCCAACCTGGGTGGAAATGGGACGGGGGTAAGAGGAACCTTACATGATCTGAAGCTGACCGCCCCATAGCTCCATAGCGGCGCTCCGCTCCGCCAGCTGCCCCGCAAACTCCTTCGCTCAGCTGCGCTCCGCTCCGCCAGCCACCCCACGAACTCCTTCGCTCCGCTGCGCTTCGCTCCGCCAGCCGCCCCACGAACTCCTTCGCTCCGCTGCGCTCCGCTAGCCGCCCCACGAACTCCTTCGCTCCGCTGCGCTCCGCTCTGCCAGCCGCCCCACGAACTCCTTCGCTCAGCTCCACGACCCACAAGCAGCTCCTGCCATCCACACACTGCTCCGCGTCGAACTGCTTCACCAGCCGTCCCGCAAACTGCTCCACAATATATCTTCAGGCTCCCACTACTTAACACAACACTCAGTGATTTCAGCTCTTAGGTGATTTCAGCTTGTAGTAGGGGAGCCCCAGTGCTGGTGCACTGTCAGCCCAAAGTGAGCTCAGCAGCCTATAACTAGACTTCTAATGGAATCAAAATTAGCTCTGCTATTCCACAGTGGAGAGAGGAGGAAGTGCAATTAGCATGTAAGGCCCTCACCAAGGGGCCCATGCCACCAAGTATTAATACTTGTCCCCAGCCTCTCTCTATTCACACAGTTTTGGAAACCATGACCCTTGGCTAGCGAGTGCTACTTAGTTGATGGTGAATCCCTCCATCATAACAAAAGGCCACGTACAGTTCCAAGCACAGTTCCCATAATCAGGGTAATAACAATTTATTCTTCCTGCCCCAATAACAGAGACGCTGGGGATCCCACAGCAGCCAAAGTGACCATTTGAGCAGCTATGGTCTCATTCTAGGCGTGGTGGGTGTGCCTATGCAAATGACATCGGCCCCTGAAGTTCTTTTCCACAACTTGCCACACCTCACCACCAGATGTCAGGGTGGAGCTCATCCTGACACTGCTTACATCTTCATACCGTGCAATAGAAAATAGCAATTACCCATAGTCTGCTCGTTTTTGAATCTCTAGCATCACATTCCCTCCGCACTGCAGGAGGCGTTGTGTCTGCCTGAGGCTGAAGGAGCCCCTAATCTGCCCCCTCCACATGCAAAACAACCAAAGCTTTGCATGGCACTGTTTGTTTTTTTTTCACAATGGTAACAGCTCTCTGTTCAAATGTAATTAATATTCCATTGTTCTTCTTTCCCCATTTGCTGTGCATGTGGCACTGCGGGAAAGAGGTGGAGGGATCCAAAGAGGAGGGAGTTAATACGGAGGGCTGCACGGGGCAAAATTGCCCTGCACAGCTGCTCCTGGGGCCCGATCGTATGAATCACCCAGACATGGAGTATTTCAAGCTGCTTCTGGACTGCTGCACAGGATAGCATGCAGGGAACTCAGGCTGTGGTGTAGATGATGCAGCAGAAGATGCTACTCTTGAGATCATTAGTGATATGAATCACTCAAGACAGCTCTTTCTTCTGAGCTCTGTCCTTCTCCCTTAGCCACTGTTCCTCTTCCAGGAACTGCAAAGCAAGTGCCTGCTCCCATGCTGAAGGCCTGTCCTCAAGCTGTGCTGCCAGCCCAAGCCTTGCCTCTTGCCTCTCAACATACCGTTCCTGTAGTTACAAGTCCCTCTGTCTTTGGTACTGGACTTACTTGTTGGCCCCATCCAGAACTTCAACCATAAAGTAAATCATGGAAAACTTCCTCTTGGAACAGTCTGTGAAGGGACATTGGCTCAGGCTGCTGCTGCGATGTGGGTGAGCTGTGGGGTACTGCAGCCAGTAGACAGTGAGGGGCCTGGATCAGGATAAGACAAGGGGTTATTGTCTCAAAGAAATCACTGCAGGAGCACAGAAAAATTCCTCATAGAATTTTAAGAACATAAAATGATACATTTACCAAATGAACTACAATATATTGTGAGAAGGATGCTTCAGACCACAGAAGTTCCCTGGACACAGCTTGGTTAATCACAGTGGAAGAATTGCAGGCACAAAGGTAAGTTAAAAATGCAAAGCAGTTTTTTTATTTTAGAAAATTACAAAACTACCTGGGTTTTTTGGGTGGTGGTGGTGGGGGCGGGGTGGAAGAGGAGGAGGAGTAGTATGCCGTGCTACAAAAGCTTTTTCTGTGATTTCAGGCCTTCCACATTTTGGAGGACATAACAGTTCTTGTGGTAACTGACTGGCAAAGGGAGCTGTTGTTCCAAGCCACTGGTGGGAAACCTGCAGTTTATGCCACAGAAGTGTTAAAATGTATATTGAGTGAGCAGCACATCTTTGAGTGGGAGTGCGCCAGTCAGCTAGCGAGGTGGCCCTGTAAAATATGTCCTTTCCTGAAATGTGACTAACTACCAAGAGATCCTGCTTCAGGAAAAGTCTGTAGCTATCAGCATACATGATTGAGTCAGAATTCATCAGGGAATCAACAGGAGGCTACATTAGCTTCCATATGACTTAGCCTGTTATGACTGCATGCAAAAACACAGAAATCCACAGCCTTTTCCCTCCTTGTCGCTGGCACATTTCTGGACAAAATTTCAAACTACAGGCATATTTGGGACAAATGATTTTGTCACCTATAGACTGCACAGACTACCTCTAACTGAAATGGACTAGCTTTGTGAATGGAACACATTTCCCCAAACACACACACATAGTTCACTGTTTCCAGGAGGCTTGATAGACTGTAGAATGGTTTTTAAATTTGCATTCTTAGAGACCTGGCAGTGTGAAGTTATTATTTTTAAGAAATGGGAATGGTCCTAGCAAAAATCTGTCCGTTTCCAGTAAAAGTACACTTTAAAGGTATCCTTTACTGTTTGCATGTCCCAGTTGTCTTTTTGAACTCCATGTGGTGGTAGTGGGGAGATCCATGCTGCTGGCATACAGTCTGCCATTAGAGGATACACGCTGCTAGCTGGTGTTTCTCATGAATTTTGTATTGGTTCATAGAGCAGAAATCCCTCCCATTACTGTATTAATAAACATTAAGATGGAGCCAGATACTTACTACTGGGCTCAGGGTGGCTTCTGTCTTCTGTGTGTCTGCAGCAGGCTCTGCACTGTGCTGTTCTTTGCGGGGCTGGGCTGCGTGTGTGGGGGCATCAGCACATCAGAATGGGCCCCAGAATGTGCTGGCTGCTGCTCCTGCTCCAAAGCCTGCTCTGGAACCGATTTCAGCAACAGACAGACTTCAGTGTCCCTACTCTGTCCCTGCTGCTGGCTCCCATCAGTCCCTTTGCTGGATTCTGGGGTCAACGGGGCACCATCCCAGCTGAGCAGGTCATCACGCACCATAGTTGGCTCCGTACTGGGTAAAATACCCAGCACCTGGTCAAACTCCTCATATAATGGGCATGATTTTGACAAGTTGACCAAGGTGTGGTTCTGGTTCCTGGTTTTCTGGTACTCACTCTTGAGACACTTAATCCGCTCCCTGCACTGGTCACTAGTCTGGTAAATTTGCCAAGCTGCCAGCTTCTTCACCATTTGCTGGTATATGTGATCATTCCTGGTACTCTTACTAAAGGCCACAGTTTTGCTGGCCCTGCACCAGAGATTCACCAAAATCTGGCTGTACTCCCATGACCATGAAGCAATATACCAAGAACAGTTGCTTCAGTTTTCAAGAGAGTAGATGCAAAATTCTTGAAATAGAAAGGACAAAGGGAGTTGGCTCATGGGATTGTGGGATGCTTTTTGGAGGACTCACAGGATTTGAGTCAAGTGGGGCTGCGTCTACACTGCAAAGCAATAGGGCTCAAACCTTGGGTCAAGGCTTGGCCTGGGCTCAGACCCTGCAGTCCTACAGGGTCCTGCGACCCTGGGTCTGAGTCCTGGGTTAGTGCAATTTGTGTGTGGATGGAAGGGGCAAGGGTTCAGCTTGAGTCTGAGTCTTAGCCCGGGCTTATGTTGCAATGTAGACATACCCTTACACATATTATTTTATAGATCCTGTGGAAAAGCAAATTCAGTCTGCTTGCCTTGCTGAGCAGTTTTCATTGCTGCTCAACCAGCATCATGCTGTCTTAGTGCAAAGGCATTTTGAATATCTATTAGTGACTTCCAGAATGAATCAATGAGGTTTCCAAGGCTGTGCTGCATCAGTCACATTGAACTACCTGGGAAATTTCAAAGACTTTGGGTAGTCAATCACTTAGCCTTTTGGGACTGGTGAATTGAAAGGCTGTTGAGACCACACACAATGTTTCCTTATGTTTTTAGTTACTTGGCTATTATAGGGAATTTACCCCAGGGGCAGAGGGAAAGATTTGCCCAGATGACATTCTCTTACTAGCAACAAAGACCATTAGGCCCCTTGGGCATTAGAAATAATTGATGAGAAAGTTAGACTTTTGTCACCTGTTCAGAGCGTGAACTATAGCTCCCTTTCTTTTGTGGTTTCACAATATATTCTGTATTCTAATTGAATTCTCTCTGGGTACAAGATTAAATTGGAGGAAATAACAGAGGAAACATCACTTTGCACGTGACCAATTAATTCTGTGCGGTAATGAATGAATTGGAAAATAACATGTTTTCCTTCTGTTGTGACTTGTCACATAATTTATAGCAAAGGATTCAATATACTTAAGTACATCAATGTTCTTGTGTATGATACACAGCAGCCAGTGAGTGCTTTTGTGGGATTTGAAATGGGCATGTTTTAGCTGACAGGCTGTTCTGTTGTTTTGTTTTTTGCTGTGCTGTGGTTGGTTTCTGTTGTTTTTATAGATGATGATTTGTTGATTAAGAAGATAAGAACGGCCATATTGGGTCAGACCAAAGGTCCATCTAGCCCAGTATCCTGTCTTCCGATAGTGGCCAATGGCAGGTGGCCCAGAGGGAATGAACAGAACAGGTAATCATCAAGTCATCCATCCCCTGTCACCCATTCCCAGCTTCTGGCAAACAGAGGCTCGGGACACCATCCCTGCCCGTCCTGGCTAATAGCCATTGATGGACCTGAATTTATCTAGTTCTTTTTGAACACTTTTATAGTCTTGGCCTTCACAAACTCTGGCAAAGAGTTCCGCAGTCTGACTGTACGTTGTGTGAAAAAATACTTCCTTTTGTTTGTTTTAAACCTGCTGCCTATTAATTTCATTTGGTGACCCCTAGTTCTTGCGTAATGAGGAGTAAAATAACTCTTTTTAGGTATCTTAATTATCTAGGCAGGTATCGTTTTGTCTCTTTATTTGTTCAAGTAAACAAAAATATTCATCCGATTGCCATTCTACCACTAAAGGAAAAAATCACATTTATGAATAATAATAATGGCATTGGGAATATGAAACCATAAAGCAAAATCCCACCTAAAATTTGTTTCTGTTTCCTTTTATTTCAGCTATTTAGCTATATGGAACGGATGCAGGCAAGAGTAGTGGTTTTCTTAAGGAAAATGTTTCCATAAGCATTTGAAAACTTTGAGGCAGGTTCCTGAACATTAACATCAATGGATTTTTGTTCCATTTGAAAATCTGAAGGCAAACCTGATATTGGTTGCATCCTACTGGCTTTACTCACCTGAATTCTTTCACTCATGTGAGTTAGGCAAGCAGGTTGTGACCCACAATAGTAGAGTTCTGCAAATATGTCATTTCTGCAGGGATTCTTTATTTGGTGCCAACTTTCCATATTACAAAATATCCAGCAGACTATTTATGGAAGATGTTTTTTTTTGTAAACAAATATTGTAGGGCTCGAAGAATTTCACATGATATGCTAATTTGAAATGTCCAGGAGGAAGATATTTAATTTCTTGCTTGCTTGTTGCTATGACCAAAGAGAAGAACAAAAAAACTGCATTGAAATGTAGATGGGAAACTACAATCTAACCCTGTATGAAAGATTAGTAGAGGCAACATGAGTAAATAGGTAATAAGGTCACAACAATTTTTGCTCCCTGGCTTGGACAATTTGGAACTAATGTGGGTCTCAGCTGGTGCAAAGAATATTCTCATTGACTAAACAGCAGGGAACTAGGTTTGTAGTTTTGCATATTATTCTACAGCTGCATTCAACAAGTCTCATCATTAATTGGAAGAACAATATGGCTTGCACCTACGAGTAAAGCCAATTTTTATATCAATAATAGTGCCTTCTCACAACAATACAATCCATAGAACTCAGTCTTCAAAGAGGAATTAATGCATTTGAGAGGATCATATTTTTTTCCACCTTTTTAAACATCTTTTTGATACTGAAAATGAAAGTCTGTTTGTGAATTAGGTAGACATGGATTGGTAAGCACCATTTATGATTCTTGGTCCCCTTTCAAGTACTTAAAAAGTCACTGGGAATACAAAAATCATGACAGATTGCATGGAAGTTTGCAACAAACACTGGTTTGAAAAGCTTATAACAGTCTCCATCTGTTCATTGCATACTTGAAAAAACTCACAGAACCTAAACAGTACTACTAAGATACCTGTGATGTCATTGCTTTTCTTGTGAGGATTGTTTAATTTTACTTGTGCTATTTGGGGAGAGGAAAGTTTACTTCATAAATATTTATGAGGCTTTTATTTTGGGTAGATACAACCATACAGATGATGGTGAGTCCTGAGGTCCGTTGACAGTACAGTTTTGTAACATATCTTCTCAGAAGCAAAAAGAGATGAGAAATCCTTATAAAATAGGCACATCAGCTTTTTTCAACTATAAAGTGTCAGGCAAAAGTGATTTACATACTCTTTAAGGCTCTTACCATGTAAACATTCACACACTTAATTTTAAATATGAGCGTAGACCCACTGATTCAAGGCACTGCTCATGTGCTTAAGTGTTTGCAGGACCAGCACCTTGGACACTAAGCTAAGGTAAGAGTTACAAGAATTTAAAAGGTTTCAGAGTAGCAGCCATGTTAGTCTGTATTCGCAAAAAGAAAAGGAGGACTTGTGGCATGTTAGAGACTAATAAATTTATTTGAGCATAAGCTTTCGTAAGCTACAGCTCACTTCATCGGATACTGTAGCTCACGAAAGCTTATGCTCAAATAAATTTGTTAGTCTCTAAGGTGCCACAAGTCCTCCTTTTCTTTTTAAGAACTTAAAAGATTTTCAGATAATTGCCAAGCAGGTGCGTTGCCCATCTGAATACTTCTACTCTCATGTTAAGCTATTGTTAACTTAAGTGCCTTGATAGGCACCTTGCATTATTTTATTCTTGAGTTTTAATGGTATATTTTCTGAATTTGAGGTCTAGACCCTGTAACATTGTTCTGTGACAGGGATCGTCAACCTTTGGCACGTGGCCCACCAGGGTAAGCCCCCTGGTGGGCTGGGCCGGTTCGTTTACCTGCTGCGTCCACAGGTTCGGCCGATCGCGGCTCCCACTGGCTGCGGTTTGCCCCTCCAGGCCAATGGGGCCTGCGGAAAGCGGTGGGCAGCACATCCCTCGGCCCGCGCCGCTTCCTGCAGCCCCCATTGGCCTGGAGTGACGAACCGTGGCCAATGGGAACTGCGATAGGCCAAACCTGTGGATGCGGCAGGTAAACAAACCAGCGCGGTGTGCCGGGGGCTTACCCTGGCGGGCCGCATGCCAGAGGTTTATGATCCCTGTTCTATGACATATCTGAATAAACTGAATAAATGACTAAAATGAGAATATTATTGTGCTTCTCTGGAAATGCATTTCCTTTTTCCTTTATCATTAATGTCTTAAGGTCTTAAAAGGTATTCAGACATGGATGTTCACAAATGAAATTGTTTAAGAATGCAAAATGATGACTCCTACCATAATAACAGAAATGTTAGCCTTTAAGTTGCCATTACAAACATTTTCATTTTTTTTGTTAAAACATTCAGAATTGTGAATTTCATGACAAATAAGAGGATCGGTAGCTTTCTAATATTTAGCTTGTTAATGGCCAACTGACTTTCTTGATAACAAGAACATGTTGCCCTTTTCTATTACACGGCACATACTGTTTAGAGATAAAAATGTCTGGCTTTCAGCAGGCAGGAAATTTAATTACAGTTAAAATGCAACAGGCCATTTACTGTACAAATGTTGAGCAGCTGACTGTGCCAGGAGCAGTACCATTATATTTTAACTCCGATACCAGAGTGACAATATATTATCATTTCAGACATGATAAAATATCCCGCTGTTACTACCGTGGCAAAGTTCCCACTGGTGTGAATACAAGATTTTCCTCAATAAGTTCTGAGTGGTTTGTTTGAATAAGAACAACGGGATATGGCCCAGACGTAGCCTACAGTTATAGGAAGGTAAGGCATAGGTATAAGTTAAGGCAGTAATGCAATGAGCCTACAAGTCTCAAGGCCTGTAAGACAATAGCTTAGTTAAACCAATCGAGGCATAAGGCCCAAAAAAGGCTTAGCATAAGCAGCTAACCAGGAGTAACCCTAGGTTATAAGATGTCACAAACTAGAATGCTATAATAAACTAAACTGCTGGCAGGTAACCTCAAGAAGCCAGCTGATATCAGCTATAGTTATTATAAATTAGGAATATCAGCAGATGTCCGACCATGAGAATGCCATGGTAACTAATTGACATACATACTAATAAGTTTGAGCTAAAAGGCTTAGTAACCTGTGTGGTAAGGGCACCCCAACATTAGTAGGGACTGGAAATACAGATAAGGAAAGAGAACACCCTTACTGAATATGCATTAGGCACAGTGGGCATCATTGTAACACATTATAAAAGCTGTATCCCATCCTGCATACCTTGGGAAATGCCAGGATGATGACCACTGGTGGTGATGATGATGGTAAGGATGATGAGTAACACTTCAGGTTTTTCTACAAGGGATGGGGGGTGGGAGTATATGGATGTTCGTATACTCATTTTAATACTATCTCTACCTTCTTTCCTGGGTTGGAGTGTTTGTGACTTTGCTAATTGTGCTAATAAAGATATTACAAGGACAAACCACCTTCCCCTAAGTGTGAGTGGCTCTCTCGTGCACACCAGGGTCCTTAATATAACTCTAATACTTCTGGGTCTGGTCCTGGGACAGAACCTTGCCACACTACAGGCTGTTAATTGGCTTATTTAATTAATCAATATAACTAATATACAACCAATAGACCAGGCAACACAGAATGCTTTAAACAGTAGCTCTGTTGTGGTTTTATCATGAGATGGGTGACATTTGGTAGTGTCCTTAAAGCCCCAGTATCTGGAGTCCTGTGATTACTTAAGTATCTCAGCATATTTTTTTTAATTGAAAATTTTTAGCTTTCGTGGTTGTGGAGGAAAGCTTGACAATATGGTTTCTAAAAGCTCAAAACCTAGAAGATAAATTAAATGGCCCTGAATTTGTATTATTTTCTAAAATCTCATGATTATTGCACCATTCTCACGCATTTGGGGGGTTTGACTTATGATTTTTGAATGCTTAGGTTGGCAATGATGAAAATTTTGCACTCAGCTGACTAGTTAAAATTTGACTAGTGACTGGCATACATAGTTACCAAATTTATGTACAAAACTTCAGTAAGTTAATGCACGAAGTATAATCCCAATTCAGGAAATTACTTAAATAAGCATTTTAGCATATGGAATTTAAGCATGCTTAATTTCATGTTTAAATGCTTATTTAAAACAACTGTGTTTCTGGTGGGGTCCAACAGAGATTGATTCTTGGCCCTGTCTATTTAACAACTTTTATTAATGATCTGGAAGAAAACACTAAATCATCACTGATAAAGTTTGCAGATGAAACAAAAATGAAGGTATGCTACATAATGAATCATTCAGGTCACTGATAGAGAGGTCTGGATCACTTGATAAGCTGGGTGCAAGCAAACAATATGTGTTTTAATGTGGCTAAACGTAAATGTATACATCTAGGAACAAGGAATGTAGGCCGTACTTACACAGTGGGGGATTCTATCCTGGGAAGCAATAACTCTAAAACAGATCTGGGAGTCATGGTGGATAATCAGCTGACCGTGAGCTCCCAGTGCAATCCCATGGCTAACAGGAGAATCTAGTATAGGAGTCGAGAGGTTATTTTACCTCTGTATTTGGCAATGGTGCAATGACTGCTGGAATATGGTGTCCAGTTCTGGTGTCCACAATTCAAGAAGGATGTTGGTAAACTGGAAAAGATTCAGAGAAGTTCCATGAGAATGGTTAAAGGATTTAGTTGGTGTTGGTCCTGCTTTGAGCAGGGGATTGAACTAGATGACCTCCTGAGGTCTCTTCCAACCCTGATATTCCATGATTCTATTATTCAGAAACATGCTTTATAGCAATAGACTCAAGGAGGTCAACTTATTTAGCTTAACAAAGAGAAGGTTAAGAGGTGACCTGATAGTCTGTAACTACCTATATGGGGAGAAAATATTTAATAATGGGCTCTTCAATCTAGCAGAGAAAGGTATAACATGATCCAACAGCTGAAAGTTGAAGTTAGACAAATTCAGACTAGAAAAAAAGGCATAAATTTTTAATGGATAGAGTAATTAACTACTGGAACAACTTTGACATGGATTGTGGTGGATTCTCCATTTCTGACCACTTTTAAATCAAGGTTGGATGTTTTTCTAAAAGATATATGGTCTAGTGATTATTTTAGGGAAGTTCTATGGCCTGTGTTATGGAGGAAATCATTCTAGATGATCACAATGGTCCTTTCTGGCCCTGGAATTTATGAATCTATGAAAAGTTAAGCACCTGTTTTAGTGTTTTTGAATCACATCCTAAGTAAATAGTTATGTGCATATGTTTCATGCAAAACTGATTGCATAATGTTTTTTATAAATGAGGCCCTAAGTACAAACTTTTAGGTAGGAAACAAATCAGATGCAGGATTACTTATGAGCAAAACCAGGTGTCCACCTAAATACGATAGATTTTGCTGGTATTTTTTCAATAGTTTAGGAATAAACATGTTATAATGAAGAATTGCTATTTAGAGGGCTCAGAAAACTTCCTGCCAATTTTATTATGCTCATACTGAGTAAAATTTCTGGATCTTCAAGGTTAATAACTCCATGTCAGCTTTGTATTAACCCTTATCCTTGGTTTACAATATTGACTGTGTGATATTGACTATAAATTGATATCTTAAATTCAAAAACTTCAAGTTTTCATTTTAAAAAGTGTCATTCCAAAGGCAATAGATGAGAATTTTGGGAATAACGTCCATTGTGGATGGTACTGTCACTGGTATGATTGCAAGAAATCTAGGACTGTTACCATGTATGTAGTTGGGAAGATTTCTGTTGCAAATGTGAATGGGAGGACTGTGACAGCTGGCCACAGCCTTATGTTGGGAAAGTGAATGAAAAGGGTACAAACTCCAGCTAGCTGAATTTGTTTAAAAACTGGAAACAAGTCATTTCTGGAAGCCGTCGGGATAAAGGAACGGGGGCGGGGGAGGGGTTTGGATGGGGCAGGGGTCCCTGGGAGGCCGTCAGTGGGTGAGAAGCTGGGGGAGGGCGGGGGTCAGATGGGGGGGCTGCAGGGCCACTCCTGGCTGTTTGTGTGTATGGGGAGACTTTGGCAAACCAGTAAAGTGCCTGAAACCACTACGGATTATTGCTAAAAGCAGCCAAGTCAGCAGGCTGTAAATTAGCTATTCAGCACTCTCAGTTTGGCCAAGACAGGAGGGGAGGGGGTTTGGCATGCCACATAAAAGGCAGCTTGACCCCGGGTCCTTCCTGGTAAGAATTGTGTTGAAGTTGCTGATACATGCATTTTAGAAGAGCAGGATGTGCCCCAGGAATGACTATTGGGGCCTCAAGGCTGCAAACTCTAGAAGAACCCACACCTGGTCAATCGATAATTAGAAGGAACCTCTTGCTTGACCATTGAAACTGCTTACTTAATGAGTTTTCTTTAAGGGACATGTCATTCTATTACTAATGTATAAATAAGGGAAGAAAGTTTGAGGTAGTTGGACTCTTTTTGGACTCTCCCTCTGGATACATCTTGCAGTCCCCATCGTCAGACGGAAGATTTGGCCACTGGAAGCCTGCCGCCATGTCACTCAAGAGCCACACTCAGCTCTGGTAATTATCAAGGGTTGGGGGTGTTTTACTAGCCTGTTGTGGACGTGTGTAAGTGCTTGAGTCTAAGTAAAGTTTACCTTTAAGTGAAAGCACTCTTGTGTTGTCCTGTTTGTGCCAGCCATCTATCGGTCGGATGGCCACGTCTCCCCTGATTTATTTCCTGGCACCACACTGCACAGAGTAAAAGTTACCAAGAGCTTTGGGTTGAAAGAACCCCGGGTAACAGGGGGAGGCACAGCCTCCCCTAACCGGCCCTTCATACAATTTTGGAAACCCGATATGGCCCCCAGGCCAAAAAGTTTGCCCACCCCTAGTTTAAGATCACACTTGGCAAACAAGAAAAGTATGGAAAAATAAATCAGTAAACCAAAATGGGGGTGTTGGAAACTAGGCCTAAATGGTGGACAAAATAATCAGGGGCTGGGCTATTCTGCCCACCACTCCCTTTACAATCCTTAGGGAAAGAGACTTTGGGAGAAAAGTTGGCTACTGGAGTGAGCTTTGCCATCATGGCTGCCACCCCACATCATCTCCTGGCACCCCAGGACTTCATCATCCGGATCCTGAGAGATGTCGTGACCAGACCAGGCCAGAGAGGGGGACCCAGATAACTTCACCACTCTGTCCACGCCAGCTGAGTCCCAAATACTAGATGGGATGAAATGGGATCAGACTTTAACAACAACAGTAACAACAGCTCCAGCCTATCTCAAGTAACTTCTTTTTCCCCGAAAGGACAGTTATTACCATCTTGATACCATCTAAGAGTCAAACATGGTTTTTTTTCCTTCTATAAAAACTGTCTCCAGCTAAGGGAAAGGGCACACAGGATGGTGTTAAAATGAAAGCCTTATTTAATAGTTTACATTTCAAATGCTGTAACTGTTTTTTTGTTTTGTTTTCTTTATCTTTAATAAAAGGTTAAAAGGATTTTTAATGGTGTCTGCAATGGTACTAAGTAGGCGGAGGACTCTGTATATCAAGTTCTGAGCTTTGTTGAATGCTGTTTAATGTTGGACAGCAACTGGTTATGTTAACATCTTTGGGCCCCTCTATTCCATCTAAATTAATACAACTCACACTTGGGGTGCATTTGTATAAGTAAAGTTCCTTGGGCTGGACCATCAGGCTTGGGGAGCATCTGGAAATTAGCTGTGCAGTACCATTGTTGTCAGCCTAGATGGAGACAGAGTTGTCATGTTCTGCTTCGAGACTTTGTCATTTAAAAAAAACTGCTCTGGTGGTCTTCTTTTGTCTACTGTGACACAATGTAGTAGGAGTAACTCTGTTTCAGTGAGCCTAATTTTAAGATCCTGTTTGTTTTTTTTAAAAAACAACAACAACCAAACATAGCATTTTCATCATAGGCATTTGAGTTCCCTTTGAGTGTTTGAAAGTACTTGATTATTTATTACCTGTAGCTCAAAAAACTTTAGGATTGTAGGATTGTAACTTTTTAAAAATTTGTGAGTTGTCTGGTTCAGCAGCATATGATAAAGCTGGATTTATGCTACAAACACAGAAGGGGAAACATGAGTGCTCACTAAATTCCACATCTTCACAGAGATCCATAATTTTTATTGTTGCAATGGTGCATAATGAAAGACAAATAGTTATCAATGGAAATGGAAGATTTCAGAAGTTGGTAAGGTACTGGAGAAGCATTTTTGCTCTACTGTCATTTTTTAAAACGATTTCTCCTTAATTAGAGAGGAAAAACCATTCCAGACAAATACTTCTTGAAAGACATTTGATATTGCTACAGTGTTGGCCAGATACTATAATGTAATGCTCGGTAACAATTCAGCCCTTTTTTTCCCACAGATGATTGCCTAGAATTGTTTATTTAAACTTGAAACCTGGAGAGAGTTCTGACTCGTTTGACATTATCAGTATCTTTGTGCCCCACATACACTGTATAGTTAGAGATTGCTGAGATTATTAAACACCTAATTCATCCCCAGGGACAGCGTGATTAATTAGCCTTCAAAAATGCTTCTAACCTGGAAACTTAAAATATACATTAGCTTCTTGTGTGTATGCTTGGTGGTCACACATGATAAATTCCTGACGTGCATAAAATTACATTGCTTTGATTGATTTTTTTGTGTGTTTAAAACTTTTTTGCACTCTCTGTTTCTCCCTCCAGTGTATGATGTGTGCACCATGTGGGTTCTTATTGTACTTCTTTATTTTTCATGTCACTCTTTATAAGGATAATAAAAAAAGGAAAACACCCCTGCTTTCTCCTTCTATGAAATGGGAAACATTTTCCTAAATTGAGCCTACTCTAAGCAATGTACTTTGATTGCTGAAATATCAAATTGCACGATAAAAATACTGACTTTGCAGGCTTTATTAATCCTTATTTAAACCACAAATGTACACTGCTTCCCATATTTTATGAATATTCAGTATTTTGCCAGCAATGTATCAGATCCATATTTTCATCTATAAAAGATGCTATATTATTTTATATTACAGAGAATGCATATTTTGGACCCAACTAATTTTTCTTTTCTCTCTCCCCTCGAATTGTGTGTCCACTTGATTAATACTTTTCTTATTAGATTCCCTTTCCATGACTACAAATACAGAATTTATTTTTTTGTTTTATAGGCTTTTTTTAGTTTATTAAAATCCCAAGAAGAGATCAAATTCTAATAAATTTAACTGAATTTGACTGTTTGTCTGGACCAGAAGAAATTATTGAAATATTCCATTACTATCAAATTACTTTTATAATGTAAAGTTGCTTAAGCTAACATTGTCTCTTTCATTAGCCTTCTGTTAATTTTTAACAGAACCAGTGAAAATAGGGAAAAAATAATTTGGTATCCTGTTAAATTTAAACAAAGCAAAGTCTCAGAAATCTAATGTCAAGGGCAGTCAACCCAACATAGGGATTATTTGAATCCTACATTCACTGAAGGGAAAGCAGAGGGAGAACCCCTAAGACTTTTGGTTAATTAATCTTATGGAAGTTCTGACAGTTCCCATAAATCTGAATACTAAAGAATGTCACGACATTAAAGTGGAGGTGGGAGCTATGCGTTTTGCACATCTTCTTTGAAAGGCATTGCTGGGGCAGAATTTCCAAATACTCTGTCAGGAATGCTTTTTGCCACTGTGGTGTCTCTAAGAAAAAAAAAATCCTGCCATCACACAATCAAACCACTCCTAAACTGAGTGAATTATTCTAAAGAGGCTGAGGTGAAGTCCCGGCTGAGGTCTTAAATAAGATTGGTGGTCTTGACCAATGCCTTATTTGTAAACATCACACATTGCTGGAAGCCTCTGCTCCAAGGAGGCCCAGAGCTCTTGCAGGTCAAGATTAAACTGTATTAACAGAGCTTCATGGGGGAACTTGCACTGCACCTGTTTTTTCTGGTTTTGCCACAAGCCAATGATTTTATTCTCTTTTATGAACACTAAATTTACTGGCAAAAAAGTGTTTAGGAGAATCAAATGGGAATGTAAACACTGTATGGTGTTATCCTTTGGGCTGAATAACTGTGCAAGATAAAGGAATTTTTCAAACAAGCACGTACTTGGCAAAGATCTGATCATTCCTGAGCAGCACACGTTGTCATGTAGCAGAAACAGTTCCCCATGCAGGGCCAAAGGTATCTTTTAAAAAACTAAGGACTTTTCTTCACCTCTTTGAAAAGGTGGGATGGGCCGTGGCTTTTTGCACTGCCTCACTGGTAAGAGAGGTACAATGGTTTGCTGCCCTGTATATACAATAATATTCTGCCATCCTTACTCCCGTAGAGTAGTAAATGTTTGGTGTAGTAATTTAATTAATTGGGACTACGGTGTGCAAGAAAGGTGGCTCAAAGTGACCCATAATAACAATAATATTAAAGGTAAATAAATGGTTGTTGCTATATTGTACTGTGTTAACAGAAACGCAAAGAGATGAGGAATTAGAAATCTTGTAGGGTAGCGAGGGAAGTAGGGTAACTGGTAATTCAGGAAGTTATATCCGGCAATATGCTTGAGTTTTTATCAACATCCGTTGTCGGCAAGGGTCCATTCGCAGCAAAAGCACAGCTGATCAGATTACTAGCTTGGACTGCAGTGCTATGTGTGGCACAAGCAAGGAAGAGATCAAGATTTGAGGCTGATGCAGGAGCTTATTTCTGTGGCTTAAAAATTCTCTCTCAAGCTTGAATGCACGGGCTCAGTTGTGTAACCATTGCACACCTGGGACTATTTGTGTCAGCTGGAGGTCGCCAGTATGGGTAGAGATTGAACAATCAAGTCAGGTGGATGGACTTAAGATGGTACTGTTTGTTGTGAGGGAATTCACACACACTGATCTTTTGGGGACCCCATTTGATCCTGCTGCTAGGGCTGGAGTATCAGTGCTCAGTAGGTGGTAATCAAGCTTCCTCTGTTTGTTACAGAAGTCACTGCAAAGACATCAGCTATCCAGCATATTGGCCCTTCAGCTGAGCTATTCTAGCAACCAGCTGGTTACAGAAAGTGACAGGATGGAGCAGCAATGGTTTTGTATGATTTGCTTCTTTTCACATTCCTACTTGTAAAATGGTACCTCTAGACATTTTATATTTTTATTCCCAAAGAGCCTATAATGTTCTTGGCAATCTAAAAAAAAAATCTCTTCTGCCTGTGGAATAGCTGATGCGCTCTGGTGATGTGGGAAGATTAATTCTGTTGGGTGTGGATGCTGGTAACATTCCATTCATTATCAGTTTATTAAGTGTGGTGTTACTCCTGAGGGCATTCTGCACCAAAAATTTAAAAATTCTGTGCACAATATTTTAAAATTCTGCAAATTTTATTTGTCAAATAAATGTGGAGGTTCCAGCATGGCATTGGGGAGCATAGGCCACTGGCTGGCCAGAGGTGGGAGATCACTGTGTAGCTTTCCCCTTAGGACATGGACTCAGCAGTGAGGCTGAACACAACCCTGACACAACACAAGGACAAGGCCTGCCCCAGAAACACCCCAGAGCCCTGCCCCTCCATGCCAGGTGTGCCAGGTGTGGGCAGGCAGGCTCAGCAAGACAGAATCCAAGTGTGGAGGGGTTTAGTGTGGGGGGGATCCCAGGTGTGGGTTGAGAGGGTTCTGTGTGGAGCAGTCTGGTGTGGGCAGCTCAATGGGGTATCTGGGTGCGCGGGGGGGGGGGGGGAGGGGAATTAAGATGCACAGGGGCTTGTTGGGGGGGTTCTGGGTTCAATGGTAATGGGACTCTGCAGGGGGGTCCAGGTGAAGGTGGTTGGGTCTTGGTGGGGAAAGGATCCGGGTGTGGGTGTTTCATCAGAGTGGTCCAGGTGCTGGGGGAGTGGGGCTCATTGTGGGGGTTCTGAGTGCTGGGGGTGAGGCTCGAGGGTAGGGTCTGGGTATGAGGGGATCCCATGTACAGGGATCCCTCCCCCTGCAGCTGAGCAGCGATGGGTGCAGGAGTTTGCAGAGCTTCCTGCAGCTGAGGGAGAAATCTGGGGGTGGGTCTGACCCGGCCCTGGATGCCATTCAGGGGAAGAGGAAGTCCCATCCTCCCCAGCCCAGCTGAGACTAGCAGCTGAGCCCAGCAGAGGGTAGGAGGCACCAGTCCGGTCTTCCCCAGTCCCGCCCCATGCCCCACAGTGATTTACCTTACTGCTGGCTGCTCTGGGCAAGGTCACATGATTATTCTTATGGCTTCCCTTTGCTTCCCCATCAGGGAAATCTGTGGGGATACAAATTCTCCACCTGCGCAGTGGCGCAGAATTCTCCCAGGAGTATAGTGTATATTGCTCACACCAGGAGTGAAGCTTATTTCTCCTTGATTTATGCTGTAGGGTCTGGTGCTGTGTGGAGAGTCAAGAGCCATACCCCCATATCCAATCTGCTCCTGCCTCTCAGCCTCTGATGACCTTTATTTTCCAAAACAGTTTGTTCAGACAAGGATCTCACAGTCTATGAGTAGAGCAAGGAACAGTGTGCTAGAATTCACAGTGTTGCCTTCTCGCTACAATGTACATTATTGTACAACTCAACACCTTTATTATAGAACTTTCACATTCTCCTTCTTTTTGGGACCATGCTGTCTCTGGGGATCTTTCCAGAAACTTGAGAGAATTAAATGAATTTTGCTGTGTGGCTGTAAGCGTTCGTGATGAGAAAAGCTTCAAAGCTACATCTCTGGAACAAGCCAAGCAGTATGTGGACTTCTTCAGAAGCAAACCCCCCCATACCTAGTTATAATCAGGGCAGCATATCTGAGAACACCTGAAAGCTATTTGGCTGAGGAAAGTTCCAGGACTGTGTGTCAGAATATCTGAAAGATCGAGCACACCATGTTTGTAAACTGGAACTTAATCAAATCCAGTAGCCACCCACTACCCCACACTCCAAAGCCCTAAATATAAGGCTTCACTCCTAATGAGCTTTTAAAAAATCCCAAAGCCTTCCCTCCCTCCATGGAACCCTTAAGAGCATTATGAGAGAGAGTTGCATTTTTTGTTAATGAAAAATAAAGTTTTGTTGAAAATGAAATTTATCATGGAAAATAGTTTTTGAGATATTTTTGGAAAAAAATTGAGAACTTTGCCCCCTGAAATTTTTCTGCATTGTTGAAATATTTTGTTTTGAAACTGAGGAAAACTGCCCATCTTCTGTTAGTGTTTTACTTCCCTTCCTATCTTTTCCATTAGAAATGTGTGTGTGTGTGTGTGTAGTATAAAAGGAGTTAAAAAATCAAACCAAAAAAAAAAACAAAACAAAACAGGAAACAAACCAGATGTGATAGGAAGTAACACTTTCACTTTTAAAATGAACGCTTTTCTCATTTTTGTTGTAATTCTCTCGCTTTAAGTGAGGACGTAACAGTTTGACTTTCCTACTAGTGGAAAAATTTTAAAGTAAGAAGGAGCATGGATTTTTGCCCACTGTTTTACTTTTTTATGCCCTTTCCCTGTTCCTTGTGGAAAAAAGAGACATTTTTAAAAAGAAAAGAAAGTGGGATATTTCTCACAAATGAAAAATTTCAAAACAAAACATGAAAATTTTAAACAAAATCAAAGTCTTTTGGGGGAAAAAAGAACCAGTTTTGACCATCTTTAATTACTGTTGTACCGAAAGTATACACTGCATATGTATATATTGGAGAGACAGCTCAGGAGCTTTCATCAGTACTGCTGGGTGGAGCTGATTGGAAAAATTCCAATTCAATGGGTATTTTTGGTCAGAAGGTGTCAATTTGTCAAAATCAAAATATTTTGTGGAGATGCTTTGATTTTGATGAAGTACTGCCCAGTTTCTTGCCATTCACCCACCCAGCTGCTTGGCAGCCTCCCTAGAGGGCTGCTGTCAAGCCCAGGCTTCCAGGGTACACAGAAGCCAACTATGTGGATTACCTCAGGGCTGAGGACACTGGGGCACTAGGGCAGCCTACTAGGTACAGCCTACTAGGTGGACTGCCTGTGAGGCAGGGACCTCAGGAAGGTTCCATGGTTCATGGCTCCAGGACAACCTATCAGGTGGACTGCGCTGCTTTGTTCTCTCTCATTTTCTCAGAGAACTATGAAATTTTTGATTTTGTTCCAAAATGGAACAAAGTCAAATTTCAAAATAGTGAACTTTGCTGTGAAAATTACTCTGCCTAGCAAAGCTGTAGGGCTCTCGAATCCTCCTGGATGTTGTACTCCAACTAGTGTGACGGGAGATGGTGGATCGCCAGAAAAGCTCAAGCCATAGGTACAATGGAGACAAGACTCATATTAGCAACAGTATTGCCATACAGATGGAATAGCAGGGAATCAACACAAAGAGGAATACTGATTTAATTTATACAAGTGAACACACAAGTCACAATTTGATGGTGATGTTAGCAGTAGGGAATAAGGAAAAGAAGATGAGGAAATGGAGGTAGAGAGTCTGGTCAAACAATTTGCCCAAGGTTACACAGTCAGTCTGTGATAGGATCAAGAACGGAACCCAGGTCTCCTGAATCTGTTGTAATCAACAGTCTGTAACTGCTTAATCCGGTCTACGGCTTAGGGATACCCCCTTGGGGTGACAGTAGGCACTATAGGTTGTGAGCTAAAGAGCCAGCCAAAACTACAAGGTTTGTCTGTATCTATTAGCCTGCATGAAGAATCATCTTTGCATTCAATAAAACAGCTTTGTCTCTTCTGTACTGCAAGTGAATGCTGCACTAGTTTTATGCTTTAACCACTATATTTTATCGCTCCAGAAGAATAAAGACATCTTCACAAAGAAAAAACAGACTAAAAAGGAAGTAAAAATTATTTGGCAGAAAATATAGAATATAACAAAATGGTGCCTTTTTTGCGAAACTGTGTTAAGAAACAGTCTTGTATTGCAGAAAAAGGGCCGGTATGTATTTAACCCTTTGCCCTAAGGTAGTAGGCAGCCTGAAATTTAAACATTTGTAGAATTCCTTTAGGTACCTTCAAAACAAGGCCATACACTGCAGGATGAGAAGGTCGAAAGCTGATCAAAGGTGAAATAATAAAAGTAGAACCATTTAAAAACACCACAATTTTGACAAGCTACAAAAAAGCAAAATAATGCAGCCAAATAAACTGATTCAAATGGAGAGACACTGAATCCTCTTAATCTTCTTATTTCATCAGGGGAAGAATGTTGGACAGGAGGAAACATTTTCTGTGTAGCACTACAGTAAGTGTTCCGCTCCGGGCAGCAGGCTGAATGGTGACCTACTCAAATTACTTAGACTAAAAACCATGACAAGAATTTCACACTTTGTCTGTCTAAGAAAACAGCTTTATCAAGCACATGATCTAAAATGTGCTGAGATTTCTTTTTACCGTCCTGTTTCACTTGGGCTGCTACAAGAAAAAATAAATAGCGGTTGTTGCCGCTAATGTAGATAGTGTGGGAGGAGGAGAACAGATGAGATTTATATGTTTTGCTGTACCACATGTTGCTTTTTGAAAATGTGAATAATTATTTATGCTTTTAATCAAAAAATCTTCTTGTTCCCACCTGTTTATACCATTTTTAAGAGAAATTATACAGGAAAACTATTCAAAGGCAGTTTTCTGGTATTGTCATCTTGGCAGATCTGGCTTTATGTTGGTCAGTTTCATAAAAGAAACAGTGATACAGTTTGCCCTCTTTGTCTAGGCCACAAGAAAATGCTTCCCTAATGAATATAAGTATTTATCTTACATTGTGATATTACAAATTGTAACAATGTTACGATTCTGTCTCTTTAAAAGGATGGAGTATACAGCGTTCCCACAGTCATGCATTACAGGTTCCACAAAGTCTCTCTCACACACCAGATTTGCTCATTCCCCTGTGTGCAGAGGAAATAATGGTAAGTAATTAGTGTAGGCAGTGATATAAAACACAACACCACAACTGGCAAGGATGACACAGAACTCAGAATGGAACAGCAGCCGCAAGGAGGAGCCCATGGTAGAGATTGCCACACTTTAGCAATGAGGCAATGAGTTGGCAACATTATCTAGCAGAAGGGAAGGCTGAAAAGAGACATCAGAGAAACAGAGTACAGTGGATAGCTGGAAGGAATGTGCATGTCTCAGAGTACAGGGCCTAGTGCACTGAAACCCAGCAGGACCATGGGATAAGCAGGAGCAAAGTCAGCCACTTAGGGGACACATGACTACCAGTTCTACTTCTTTCAAGTTGGTATACACATGCTTCACACCATGCTTTATTTCCTCAACCTCAGAGGCACAGTGGGATTTCAATAACCATGAATAAAGCTATAGGCTTGTATAGAAATGTAATAAATATCTATAGTAATGACTGTAAAAATATATAAAGAATAGATAGAGAATTATAACGTTACTATACCCTTTGTTGAACCACCCTGTAGAATTCTATAGGGATACAATTTAATTTAAGTTCTATAGGCCCAATAAAACTATAGAAAGGATATAATTTTATGTTCAATTCTATATGACTTTTCCATAATGGGTCATGTAACTGGATGTGCTCACTAGAACAGGGTGAAATTTTTTGGCCTAAACTTTTTTTTTTTTTTGGTCAAAAAATGCAGATTCAGTGACATCTAAATGTTTTGCAAATTTGTATTGGTTTCACCAAATCTGTAGAAGAATAAACTAAAAGTGTGTCCAGTTAGGGAGAAAGGGAAAGGGACATGAGTAATTTGCGTGATAAGCAATTTAGAGAGAAATTTTGCCAAAAAAAATAAATCAAGGGTATGTGTCCAAGATCAAGCCTGCTCTACATCAGTTGTCTCTGGGTCAGATCTTGTGTTCTTTATACAGCTAAAATTCCCATTGAAAAAGAGTTGCAGAATGTGGATACCAGCTTTTAAAGCGAAGACCACAGTTCTTCACTTACAATTCCCACGTGGTATTCTCTGCTCTTCACATGGCCATATTATGACCCATGATACCCCCATGCACAAAGGAGTGAGTTATATTGGCATTGGTTGACTGATCTGCCCTAACTGATTATGTTTTTAATTGAAAATCATTTTGATTATCACAAACAAACAGTACTCTACACAAAAAGTCATACACCAAAAGAGAAATATATGAAGGACTAATGGTGCTCACCAATATGTTGCTAAGCATGATTTAGCAGTTTGTGAAGATGAGGCGAATGCATGTTATATCTTAATCACAGTTAGCTGATATCACACTGGACACAGTTTGATCTGGTCTTCGCTGACTGCTAAACCACCTTCATCATCCTGTCAGTAAACATGACTGCTGACAACTATGGTCAAATGTCCCAGTGTAGACTGGGCCAAAAAGCAAATGAGGTGAGATGGAAAACAGAACCCAGAAGGAAAGAAGTAAGCTGTTGGGCAAAGGAAAGACTTTTGAGACAGTGTTAGTCATAGGCAAGTAGACCTAAATTTCTTTGCTATTATGTAAAAATAGTAAATGAAACCAATTTCCCACTTTCAGAATCTCATTTGATATTTATTTTAAGTAACTCTGGCCAGGCGTACATGCTTCAGAAACCGAAGGAAAATATTTTAGAAAATTTGACCGGCTTGTACATCAGGTGCATTCCCCCAATTGTTTACTAACGTTTGAGAATGTAAGTGAAAATACAGGATTCTCTTCACACTTTTATTTTGAAAATATGCTTCTAGAAGATTGTGTGCTTTAAACATAGGCATGATCAAGCAGTTGTCTACTGTGAAAATGTATTCCATAACACACTGAGCTGCTGTGGAGAAATCAGGGATATTATTTTATGTTCTCTGACAAAGAAAGCAAGGAAACTGAAATATTGGCTTAAATTGCTTTTTCAAGAAATTAATTACTTATTCCAGGACTGATGTTTGTATTACTTATTCCTGTGGATAACAGGGAAGTCCTCTTATGGATTGGTAACTGGTTAAAAGATAGCAAACAAAGGGTAGGAATAAATGATCAGTTTTCAGAATGGAGAGACGTAAATAGTGGTCCCCTAGGGGTCTGTATTGGGCCCAGTCCTATTCAATATATTCATAAATGATCTGGAAAAAGGGGTAAACAGTGAGGTGGCAAAATTTGCAAATGATACAAAACTACTCAAGATAGTTAAGTCCTAGTCAGACTGCAAAGAGCTACAAAGGGATCTCTCAAAACTGTGTGACTGGGCAACAAAATGGCCCATGAAATTCAGTGTTGATAAATGGCAAGTAATGCACATTGGAAAACATAATCCCAACTATACATATAAAACGATGGGGTCTAAATTAGCAGTTACCACTCAAGAAAGAGAACTTGGAATCATTGTGGATTGGTCTCTGAAAACATCCACTCAATGTGCAGCAGCAGTCAAAAAAGCGAACAGAATGTTGGGAATCATTAAGAAAGGGATAGAGAAAAAGAGAGAAAATATCATATTGCCTCTATATAAATCAATGGTATGCCCACATCTTGAATACTGCGTCCAGATGTAGTTGCCCCATCTCAAAAAAGATATATTGGAATTGGGAAAGCTTCAGAAAAGGGCAATAAAAATTATTAGGGGTATGGAGCGGTTCTCATATGAGGAGAGATTAATAAGACTGGGACTTTTCAGCTTGGAAAAGAGATGACCAAGGGGGGATATGATAGAGGTTTATAAAATCATGACTGATGTGGAGAAAATAAATAAGAAAGTGTTATTTATTCCTTCTCAAAACACAAGAACTAGGTTTCACCACAGTCAGACTGTGGAACTCTTTGCCAGATGATGTTGTGAAGGTCAAGACTATAACAGGATTCAAAAAAGAACTAGATAAATTCATGGAGGATAGGTCCATCAATGGCTATTAGCCAGGATGGGCAGGGATGGTGTCCCTAGCCTCTGTTTGCCAGAAGCTGGGAATGGGCAACAGGGCATGGATCATTTGATAATTACCTGTTCTGTTCATTCCCTCTGGAGCACCTGGCCACTGGCCACTGTTGGAAGACAGGATACTGGGCTAGATGGACCCTTAATCTGACCCAGTATGGCCATTCTTATGTTCTTGTATTTGTTGTTGTGCACAACAGTCATTTCCCTATTGTATGTATGAATTTACTTGAGCTCTAACTGTGGGTTGAATTTCGTGGACAGTAACACATTACAAAAACAAACACTCATTGTTATTACTTAAACGTCACAGTTTGGTAGTACATGGACAAAAAGTACACACATTTAGTACATATTAGCTCACTTTGAACACTGTTGAGTATGTAAGACTTGTGTGGAAAAAGTCTCCATAGAAATTAAATGAATAAATACATTTATAATGTCTAATCCAGCTCTAGTTACACTTTTTAATTTCAAATAAGGGACTGTGAAACATCTCTATTGATGATTCAAGTAGCCACAGCTGAACACTTTGATTCTGTATTCCAAAATTATCTTACTAAGAACAAATCTATGTAGGTGGGTACTGAAATACCCAATCTTCCTGAGTATTCAGCTGTGGGTAAGAGATAACTGCTCATAATGTAATATCCCAAATAGAAGGAGTGACTTTTGTCTTGGAATGCTTCCCTGAAAGAGATTTGAGGAATCTAAACTGTGTTTTATCCTTTGTATAGAGTTAAAGGATTTTAAATGTTCATGTGTTGCACTCAACTAAATTTCTGGAGCAAGAGTGTAAAAAGAAAGAGTGAAAAATTTCTGTGAATATTCTTTCTAATTTGTAATAAATTTGCTTTGACTGTATTTGCTTTCCATAATATTCTAGCCAATGAGTTTGATAGGACTCTGCAGAAACAGCTCATTTTAGGAAATTTTTGCAGAATATTTGTGGAAAGTGGATTTTGAATTTGTAATCAATTCATAGCCAAAATAACAATTCTCAGAGGAAACATCATTATTGGAGTTATGCTAATACAATAAGGAAATAAACTGTCTCCAGTTAAAATAATTTGAATTTCTAAAATCAAATAATGCAATTAACTGATTATGAATGAGGTACAGAACTAGATCCACCTAACAGGGCTGTACATTCTGTTCATAGTTATATTATAGGGAGATAACAGTTACCCCCTATATTTAGGTAGCCTAATGTGTTTCATTACAGAGGATTCTCACAGCCTTTTCATGAGTAGCGCTAATATTTCCATGCTTTGCAGCAGGTCTTTGGAACTTGGCAATGGGAAGGTTGAGCTAGAAATGTGCCTTTTTATTGTTCCTTGAAGTTATGTATAGGTTTTGCTGAAACTTTGGAAAATCCCCATTTATCTTCTTTTGTTTGTGTTCTTCAGGAAAATTTTTGGTATCATGCCAAATGAACACACAAATGTTCCAAAGTACCAGGATCATGCTGCCACTAAAGCAGCAGCAGCAACACTGGGAATTCCGGGGACCTGGTGGAGCTGTAATGTGTTTGTGGAGGGAGAAAGAACTGGACTGGGATCCCTGCAAACACCCCCAGAGCCACCATGTGACTCCCAACAGCCTCTTTTTTGTGGGGTGCAATGGGTCAGAAGCTCCCATCAGAGGACAAAGAGTCAAGCCGGGCTACCCTGACCACTCTCCAGATCTGGCCTAAACAGCCCCATCCCCCTGAAATAACAGCCTTCTCTTTATGCCAGCTGACTTAGAAATCTGTGCTGTGGTGCTCCAAAACCAAGATCTGGTGTTATCACTTATCTCAAATAGCTCCTCGGGAGTACAGGATGTTGACAGAAGGCATTACATCAGGAAGTGGTTTCAGTTTTCCCTGTCACATGGTACCTAGAACATTATACTCTGAATGTAGGGCTCTTCTGGCCCTCTTGATTGCAGGTGATGTGGTTTTGCAGCAGAAGAAGAGAGACAAGGGGTTGAAAGGGCAGAGAAGAAAGCAAAGAGAAACTTCTGCATAAAAAAATTAATTGACAAGCAACTAATGAATACAGAAGAATAAAGAGATTAGAACAAAGGGGGAAGTTTTATTAGTTTACATTGCTTCAATCAGTGTCCTTTTGAATATCATTTGGCTAATTAATTGCAGATTATTATGAAAATGATTGATAACACATTTTGTTTTCTGTTCTATTATAGGAAGGTAGTACTGGTGATACTAGATCAGCCATCTGGTCCTTCTAGTTCAATATTCTGTCTCTGACAGTGGCCATTACCAGATGCTTCAGGAAGAGGTATCAAATGCTCATGTCTCCTGTGATAGATATACTGAAGTCAGATTTTATATTATAAATATACTGTGTGCAAATAGATATTATATTTTATATTTGTGTTTGTGTATATAATATATAACATAGGAGTTGCCAAACCAGCTCAGACCCAGGGTTATCTAGTCCAGTATCCTGGCTCTGACAGTGACCAATGCCAGAATCTTCAGAGGAAGGTGCAGAAAACCCCACAGTGGGCAATTATTAAATTACATGGCCCATAGAGGAAGCTTCTTACTAGCCCTCAAGCAGTCAGTGGTTTATAGCCCCTATACATTTTAATCTTGTCTAAGGTACAGACACAAACAAAATGAGAATTAAAATGTTGGGCTCTGGTTTCATTATCTAATATAAATCAGTGTTGTCTTATTTCACCAAGTTGGCAAAAAATTACCTAAAACAAGTGATTACACATGAACATTTGCTTTCATTAGTAGGGAAGATGTGCTGAGTTCTTTTGAATGATATAACCTAGTGTGTAATGTTCTGAGAAACACTGCAAAATGGGACTGGTGGTATGTTAGTTATTAGTGAAAAATGTCTAGAAGTTCACACGCAAGCAAAGAATTAAAAACAGAGCCATGCTGTTTTATAGGTCAATAATGAAAATAATAATAAACCTCTCTTCAGTGTTACAACTTTTTCAGTTGCATAAGATGTTGTCATTAGCTTTTTTTCTTTTCTTTTTTTTTTAAACCAGGGAATATCCTGGTGCTGTCCCTTTTCTAAATGTCACGATACTTTGCACTTATGCATTTATCTTTAATCTCTAAATCTCAGTAGTAAGTAACCATTATTATCCCTGTGGAACCCTTTCCCAGGTATCATTAGCAGTAGTAAGGGCCAGGTTCAATGAAGTGGAGGGCTCCTTTAAAAATAAAATGATTGGCTTGTGCCTCCACCTAAAATCTTATCTGCTTCCATGTTTTAGGAACTTAAAATGTAAAACCCCAGTCACCTTTATAAGGTGTTTCTTCCCCATTCACAAGGTCTTAGAGTCTCTAGGGATATAAAATCACTTTTTTTGGGGGAAAACAAGATAAGCATCTATACACATGTCAAAATTATATTAGCAAAACCCTAACTAACAGCGTCTGAAGGGTACTGAGTCTGAAGTCTCCATTATTAATTACTTGGCTTGTTGAGGCCCAGAACTTTTATTCACTAACCAAGTCCCCAGACACCTGAACCCATAGGTGCTGGAATTAGGAGTGCGGAGGGAGGGAGGTGCTGCAGCACCCCCTGACTTGAAGTGGTGTCCATCATATACAGGGTTTACATTTTAGTTCAATGGCTCTCAGCATCCCCACTATAAAAGTGTTCCAGCTTCCCCTCCTAAACCTCACTTATGAATCCAGTTAGCTTCAGTGATCACCAAGAGGTGGTTTCCCCTGGCTATCTGCTGCTCTCCAGTGAAAACCCATCCTAAAAGGTCCCTCTCAGGCCTGTTACTGAGAGGTTGGGTTCTGAAAAGTCAGTTCCTCCTGACCTGCTACCACAGGTCCTAGTTCAGTGAAGTCAGCTCTCCACCACCCATTATCGCCAAGTTTTGGTTCAGTGAAGTCAACAGCTACAGTCCCACACAATTAATTAGTTAACAGCTACAGTCCCACACAATTAATTCTATATAGGAGCCAGAATCTCAGGGCAGGAAACCAAAGCTAAGCAAGAGCCCTGAACAGAGGCACTAAGAGTTTCTTGTACCTCTTGTTGAATTTGGTTTCACTACACAATCAGAGTCCATTACTTGTCAGCAGAAGGTGACCCACATTCTTCAGGCTATGCCTTGCACAATTTCCCCCATTCCTATAATAACATTTACGTGCACCATTTACTATTATTTCCAAAAATGACACACAATCTTCAACAGTACAACATCAAACCTGTGCAGAACTGCACTAGGGCAAAATTTTTATATGTAAGTTAAGCCTGTCAGAGCTAGCTTTTCCTCTTTCGGTCTAGAACAGTGGTGGGCCACCTGTACCCCATGGGCCGCATGTGCCCCATCAGGGTAATCTGATTGCGGGCAGTGAGACATTTTGCTGCCATTCATCGTCCGCAGGCGTGGCCATGGTTTGCCGTTCCCGGCCAATGGGAGCTGCAAGAAGCGGCGGCCAGCATCCCTTCGGCCCACTGCTTCCTGCAGTTCCCACTGGCCAGGAACGGCGAACCGTGGCCACTGGGAGCTGTGGGCGGCCATGCCTGCGGACAGTCAATGTCAGCAAAATGTCTCTCTGTCAGATTACCCTGATGGGCTGCATGCAGCCCGTGGGCCACAGGTTGCTCACCACTGCTCGAGCGGCATCAGAATGTTCTTGTTTCATGTAAGACTTCTAGCTCTGGGGCTTACACCTATTCTACAGGTAAGGAAATAGGCAATTATGCAGTAGATGTTCCTCTTCCTATCCCATTACCAAAAGCTTTGACCCTTTCAGCTGTACATATGGTTTAGGTCCTGGTCCTGCAAACACTTAAACATGTGCTTAACTTTACACATGTGAGCAGTAAAGTTAAGCACATGTTTTTGTGCTTGCAGGATAAAAGCCTTAATCCCCACCTCAGAATTTGCGACTGGTACTGCATTCCAATCCAAAGGGGGATGTAATAGTATAACTTGAAATCCCACTAGTCTATCTAATCCCACCGCTGACCTACCTGCTGCTGCTTTTTGAAATGTGTATGGAAGACACACAGCACCTTGCCACATTCCCCTCTCACTAAAACAGATTTTAAGGTTTGAATTTGTGTGTTCTAACTGATTGAAGTTTTATTTTTTTTTGTTTAACTTTTATTGGTAAATAAGGGTCAGCCATCTGGCAGTAATGGGTCTGGCTGCCATTGATTCCATCTGCTAAAATATGATATAAAAATATTCCGCTGTTGCACGACATTGGAAAGCTATGACATCTGGGATTACACGAAATATAGGAGTCTGAAAGTGGAAAACTGACGGAATGATTTTCTGTCTGCGGAACAGGAGAAGTGCCTTTGGAGGATGAGGCTAAAGACAGTCTGATGGCTAGGAGTGTTCCTGAGGCAGTATTTCAGTAAGCTGTAACACCTGTCTGCAGGTAATGTGTTCTACAGAGTATTATCATGCAGATTTCAATCCCTCCCCCCCAGTCACCCACACAAGCAATTATGCAGGTTTATATTTAAAGACAGGCTTATCCTGGAATCTAAACGGGAACAACTGATTCAAAACTGGGTCTATTCAAATTGACAAACACTAAATACAAATATAGAATTACTATTAACTGCCTTCTTGTTTTATTTAAAAAAATGACTATCTGGCAGGGGCATGTTCTGCTCCTCTTCCTTTCCAGACAAACAAACTATTTGGAGACCTTCTTCCAGTAATGCACCCAGTGATTTCTTTACAAAGTTTGTGTCCACCACCTTCACAGATTGTGCAGTGGCTCAAAGGCTCTAAGAGTCCTGAGCCCAGCAGGGCCCTACTAGCCTACAGCTCTTTTGTTTTTTCTTTCCCCCCTTTGTACTTCCTTGCTGTGCCTTTGTACCTTCAGAGTTAATGAGGTAATTAGGCTAGGGAGAGTTAAAAGCTAGCTTCAGTCTATCAGGTTGACACAGTTCCCATATTCAGGTGTGCACAGGGCAAGTCTATGCTATCACTTATGTCAAGCTAACTTGCATTGCTCAGGGGCGTGAAAAAGACCCCTCCCCAAGTTACAGTGCCCTAAGCGCTGTCCATACCGGGGCGGGAGATGCTCTCCCGCGGATGTAGCTTCCACCTCTTGCGGAGGTGGAGTAATTATACTGACGGGAGGGCACTCTCCCGTGGACATAGATTGTCTTCACCAGACATGCTACAGCTTCGCTGATGTAGCGCATCTAGTCTACACCTGCTCTGATTGAAGTTACAGTGTGCTGGATTAGCTCCTGTTGCCCAGCACTCTTTCACATACTAATAGAACAAAAGTACAAGTAGAAGTGCAGGTAATCCCATGTTTATTGCATAATTTTACCAGCTCCCCCTCTTTTTCCATCCAGGTCCCTCCTGCACAAATCCAGGTTTTCTCACCCTCCGCCCCCCCCCCGCCACACAAACTCACTCTCCTGCTGGTAATAGCTTATCCAAAGTGACCACTCTCCCCACAATGTGCACGATAATCAAGGTGGGCCATTTCCAGCACAAATCCAGGTCTTCTCACCCCCCCCCCCAACACACACACAAACTCACTCTCCTGCTGGTAATAGCTCATCCAAACTGACCACTCTCCTTACAATGTGTATGATAATCAAGGTGGGCCATTTCCAGCATAAATCCAAGTTTAACCAGAACATCTGTGGGGGGGGGTGGCGTAGGAAAAAACAAGGGGAAATAGGCTACCTTGCATAATGACTTAGCCACTCCCAGTCTCTATTTAAGCCTAAATTAATAGTATCCAATTTGCAAATGAATTCCAATTCAGCAGTTTCTCGCTGGAGTCTGGATTTGAAGTTTTTTTGTTGTAAGATAGCGACCTTCATGTCTGTAATTGCGTGACCAAAGAGATTGAAGTGTTCTCCGACTGGTTTATGAATGTTATAATTCTTGACATCTGATTTGTGTCCATTTATTCTTTTATGTAGAGACTGTCCAGTTTGACCAATGTACAGAGGGGCATTGCTGGCACATGATGGCATATATCACATTGATGGATGTGCAGGTGAACGAGCCTCTGATAGTGTGGCTGATGTTATTAGGCCCTGTGATGGTACTTTGTCACACATTCTACAAAAATATTCGATGGATAGTCCTTTTAGTTTTGGGTTCTGCTTACATTCACCCTTTGCTGCACTAATGTGAAGCAATAAAGCATTTATCAGTCGGATAATTACATACAGGAATTATTTTTTTAAAAAAATCATTCCTGAATAATTGGTTTAATGGCTAATAGTAACAGACTACTCCAGTGGTCAAGAAGCTATTAAGTTCATATAGAATGTCTGTCAATATTGACATTGCTCGTTTGTGACCAACGTCAGGGGAAAGATTTGAATGTGTTTATGCAGAGGGCAGATGAAGCAGCTGTTGCTCTTTTCACATTTCGGTTAGATATAACTTTTTTTTCCCTTTGCTTGTATTTCATTGCCTTGTATAATGATGATCAGATTCCATGAGTAGTCGACTCTATCATAAATATATTAAATATGATTTAATGAAAACTGTTTTAAGTTTGTATAATAACCTCAGAAGGTTCCAGGTTAAAATGGAGAGACGTTGACTGAAAATTTATTTTCATGAGTTTAATGCCACAACTCACTACTGTAATTTTTAAATGATCAAAACTGAACTCTATTATACATACACATTTAAGGATAGGGGCTCCTAGAGAATATTTTTCTGTTAGGATTTTTCATCCTTAGGCCCTGATCCATCAAGATTTGTAGGCTTTTCAATAAGACTGCTTGCATGCTTAGAGTTAGATGCTCACATAAATACTTTACTGAATCAGGGCCCTACTTACAGTGGTATTATGTAGTGAGTTGATGAAAAGTTTTAAAGGAAGCCAGTCATTTGTTTTCACAGGTTTTCTGACCATGTGTGCCACTGCCCTTCACTTATGCTGTAGATTCCTTTTCATTTGTGTATTTATCTCTTTTGGTTTCCCCTTCTAACTTAGTGTGACCTCTATTCTCAGTAAGAAAAGGAGTACTTGTGGCACCTTAGAGACTAACGAATTTATTTGAGCATGAGCTTTCGTGAGCTACAGCTCACTTCATCAGATGCATACCGTGGAAACTGCAGCAGACTCTATATATACACAGAGAATATGAAACAATACCTCCTCCCACCCCACTGTCCTGCTGGTAATAGCTTATCTAAAAGCCATTTCCAGCACAAATCCAGGTTTTCTCACCCTCCACCCCACCACACAAATTCACTCTCCTGCTGGTGATAGCCCATCCAAAGTGACAACTCTTTAAACAATGTGCATGATAATGAAGTTAGGCCATTTCCTGCACAAATCCAGGTTCTCTCACTCCCTCACCCCCCTCCAAAAACCCACCCCCTCCAAAAACCCACTATTCTCAGTGTCAGCATTGGCCTAGGACTTTGAATTCTTCCTTGCACTGAAGAATCAATATGCTGTGTCAAAATCTAAAAGCATTAATCAGGTTCCAAATATTATGATGCTGTCCCACAGTTATGGGCGAGGCTGATAGTCGGAATTTTGTGTGCACACACTGATTGATTTACCTCTTCATTTTCCACAGTATGCCTATAATCCCACAAAGCAGATCTATTGTGAATCAAAGTAAAATCACAAAGGCCTTAGTCAGCAAGACATTTAAGCCTGAGCTTAAAGCAAGCAAATGCATCTTGCTTAAGCGACTTGCTTAAGTCCTTTTTCTGAGTAGGGGCTTGAAAGAGCAAGAACAGTTATACAGAGAAAATCAACATTGTGTTAATCAAATGTCTGATGATCAACAAAAACTTTTACGACCAACAAATTATCTGCATGGCAAATCAATTATGGTGTATTCCAGGGATCGGTAACCTTTGGCCCGCAGTCCACCACGGTAAGCCCCCTGGCGGGCCGGGTCAGTTTGTTTGCCTGCTGCATCCGCAGGTTCGGGTGATTGCAGCTCCCACTGGCTGCAGTTCGCCGCTCCAGGCCAATGAGGGCTGCGGGAAGTGGCGTGGGCTGAGGGATGTGCTGGCTGCCACTTCCCGCAGTCCCCATTGGCCTGGAGTGGTGAACTGCGGCCAGTGGGAGCTGCGATCGGCTGAACCTGCGAATGCTGCAGGTAAACAAACCAGCCCGGCCCCCCAGGGGGCTTACCCTGGCAGGTCCGTGGGACAAAGGTTGCCGATCCCTGGTGTATTCACTCATGCCTACAGTTCTGCTCTTTCTTACTCCCACTGTGCCAATCCTTGGCTTACAGCATGCTGTTCCACTCTATTGAAGAAGAGCCATTAGAGGTAGACCTGCTTTTTTTTTTTAATCACCCAGCGCTGCTAAGTGTCAAATAGTTATTTCATCACAAGTGGCCAAATCTCACCAAATATTCCATCATCTTGTTCACTCATGCTAGTCTGCCAACAGGTTAACCCATGTTTAATTTATTTTGTGCTGGCAGTATACGTTTATGGAGATCATTTGCTTTATGTAATTTGTCTCAATTTGCTCAAGTGGTTGAGAATGGTCCAGATGGGAAAATTAGGACAGTGACAGCTTATTAGGAAATGTTTATATTGTTGTACTAGGAAGCAGCAGCCATTTGTTAACACATGTAGAATGCATTTTGCTTGTCTTTTTGGGATCAGAAAATTGAGTACAGTCTTTACCTTGGACACCTACATTTCTCTCTGAAGGTTAAGCTGATGCAGCAGTTACTTCTCTTTTAAATATTTATGGGTGAGTCATGTGAAATGCCTGCCAAAGGTAGCAGAGAGAAAATAATGGCTAGTATTAAACATTTGACCTTGAAAGCAGCCCTGATTGAAAATAATTACCACAAGTTTTAAAACCTTTATTTCCTGTTCTGGTGGCAACATCCTTTTGGGGCTCTAATAAATTGCCCAATCATCATATCATCAGATTAACTTGACTCAACTGTTTATTTCACATTAAACCTCAGCATTACTGATGCACTATGTAAAAGGATATTAATTATCTATCATTTTTTTTATCCAGATTTCTTTGGTGGTATAAATTCTTGTTGAGTTTGCCCTTGATGTTCCACTGAAGCCAGATGAAAACTTACCATGTGAAAGGCTGAAAATTATCTCTGAATTTTCTGCTGACCTCTAAGATGTATTGGTATTGAGCAGGTGTGACTGAATTCTCTTAGACCCCTTTCTTATATCTATCTGTGTTGTCAATTTAGTTTATATTAACATCTGGGAACTGGATATGGGGACATTATTGGTCTTGTTAATTATAATTAGCTGTCAGTCTCCTCAATGAGAGGTATTTTAGTCATTAGGTATATAACACTGGTTCATGAATATACCTTCATATAATGAATACTTTAAAAATACGTTATCAAATATTTGCTTTTAAGTATGACAAAGATTTTCTCCCATCCTCAGCTTTTATTTACTTGTGGTTTGTGTTTCACCAAAGACTTTGCCTCAAGGATACCAGGTATAGCTTTGTAAGGTCAGTTGATTAATGTAGTCTTGTAGAATATCATTGGCTGTTGGGGGCAAGCAGTTCTATAAAAGGAAATTTTGCTTACATAGAAAAGAAAATTGCAGCTGTGGAATGTCAAGAGATTATTATCACAATAAACAGCAAATAAACAGGATTATTATAGAAGTGCATTTGCAACACTAAAATTGAAGTGGTATCAGCATTTTGTTTTCAGACCGTAATATGTCCATAAAATGTGATTTGAGCTAGACCATGATATCTTTTGAAAATTCAGTAATATACATCTTTAAAATATCTTTTTAACATTCGGTTGTTTTTTCTGAGGGACTAAAAGGATCGTCTAGATTTTTATGGGTGTGCTCTTTTGTGAAAAAATTAGTTTTAAAAATATTTTGCAGTGCAATTCATAAAAGGTCCAATCCTGCCAGCCAAAACTCCTTTTGAATGGGAATTTGTTTCACCTTGGGGAGTTTGTCTGGCTAAAGATTTTATGTCCTTTTTTCCCTCCTTTATTTTTGTTTGAGCTCAAATTGAAGAACCGGCTGCTGTGGAACTGTACTAAAGTTTTAAATACCTTCGTTAATATAGTTCTTATAGGGCTCCATCCTGTTCCCATTGAAATCCACTTGACTTCAGAGGGAGCAGAATTTGAACCCCACGTTAATCAAATTGGTTGTTATAACATGATTAAATGCTGAAAGATTAATAAAGACACTTGATTGCTTAGTATAACAGGAATTCATTCTCTTAACATGTCTTGTACTTACTAACTGACACTATATCACTCATAAAAACAGAAACATATTTTATTTATTTAGATTTATATACACACTAAAAAAGGGCACATAGTCACTCTAGTTGCCCTTTTGACATAACTCCAAAAGACAACTAAATTAATATCCATAAATAAATAAGGTGTAGGAGTGTAATTCAGTAGAATCTATCACAAGGTAACCAAAAGCCCAACTCCCTCTTACATCCTTTGTTCCACTGCATCCTGCCCACTTCCCAGTTGCTGACAAAAATCTTGGTTTCAGTTGGTAAGTGAGGTGAGAAGCTCATACAGACAATGTCTCTCTTTCTGTGTCCTCACTAGGCCTCTACCCACTATTTCCTGCATCCCCACTGGCCTTTAGGAAACAGATGGAAAGCATGTTGAAATAGCTCTATGCAGTGGACTCAGTCTTATGATGTGCAGCTGTCACACCTCTGGTGTCAATGATGTAAGACGGATATTGCATCCCACAATTGACAGGAAAAGGAGAAACTAAATCCTATTAATCTTTAAATGTGTTTAATTTGTGACATCAGCACAGGGTATTTCCTGTGGATTATGGCTGAAGACACCAGCTGCTGAGTGCCATTAGCTCCTTCAAATCTTTTGGATCAGATGTGATTTCTTCTTGTTTTGCTTTTGAAGAATGGAATTAATTAATCTCTAATTTAACTGACAGAAAAGAGTTTATAAAACTTATAAGGAAAAATACAACCATCATAGGATTTGGACTTAATGCTATTGAAAAATGAAGGAGGCACTTTATTCACTAGACTAGTGGTTCTCAAAGCCGGTCCGCCACTTCTTCAGGGAAAGTCCCTGGCGCGCCAGACCAGTTTGTTTACCTGTCACGTCTGCAGGTTCGCCCGATCGCGGCTCCCACTGGCCGCGGTTCACCACTCCAGGCCAATGGGGGCTGCAGGAAGGGCGGCCGGCAGGTCCCTTGGCCTGCGCTGCTTCCTGCAGCCCCCATTGGCTGGGCACAGCGAACCACGGCCAGTGGGAGCCGCGATTGGCCGAACCTGCAGACGCGCAGGTAAACAAACTGGTCCAGCCTGCCAGGGACTTTCCCTGAACAAGCGGCGTACCGGCTTTGAGAACCACTGCACTAGACTGCATGGTATTTTGTGATAATCAGGCCCATTTTATGGGTATGAAATTCTCTTCCTCTCCGTGGCTGGGGGACCCTGATATTGTTCTTTGGAAACAATGGCAGCATAATGAGTGTTTCAAGGAAAAATAATTAATAAAAGTATATATCAGGCCCAATTTAGCACCAGAATGCATTAACTTCTGCAATGCTTGATGAAGTGAAGCCCAGGGGAGGGTAGTGGTGCACAGAGTTGCCTGCCTTCCCATATGGGTGAATCTTCTGTGGGACGCAGCTGCTCCTGGTGGGGCAGGATATAGCAATTTGCACACACCCTTCCTATCAGTGAGGGTGAATGAAGTCAAAGGCCTATTCACTGTCAGAAAACATAAGGTCTAATTCTGCCATCTTTGCTTTCCTTGGGTAGTAGTTTACAATGTGAGTGGTCCCATTGATTTTAGTGGAAATTGAACTTTATCATCTTACCTAAGACTAGGCATGATAGTCAGTGGTCAGAACGTATCAGTTGCCTAACAACTAAGACAAAAAAAACATGTTTTTTTCCCCGCATTTTAGTGGCATATTTATCCATCAATAAGGTACCTCTTAATGTCTTTAAATATATGATTTTACAGCAATTAGAGATGGTATAGGCAAGAAAACAAAAGGAAAAGCAATATTTAAATGCTTGATATTGTTGGGACAACACTTCAGATTTCACATCATGTTTGCTCTTATATAGGCAATAGAATTAGTGGGCTTTTTCTAAATGGGCTTCTGTGTTTATTTGTGAATTATTATAATTGTTGTTGTAAACAATAAATAGTTACCAATATAGCTACAGAGTTACGTACATCAGATTATATCTTATGAAACTGCATAATTACTAGAGCTTGTTTTCCTGTGGAAAATTTTGAATTTTGACTAAAAAATAGAAAACCCAAAACTTCTGTCTGAAACCTAAACATTTAGATTAGGAAATGCTAACTCTCTAGCAGCCATCTCAAATCACATTCTTTAATATATGATGTTTTTATCATAAATCTTATTTGCTGTTTTCCATGTTCCCTGAAATTTGGAGGTATTTAATATAAATAAAGAGGCTATTATTACATTATTTACCCTTTCCATCTCAAGACCAGTCTTTACTACTGTTTAAATTCAGGAATGTTGCTAAATATATTTTAAATCAAGTTATATCACTGCTCTCTGGTCACTCGATTTCTGATCTCAGAGTGACTATCCTTCAACAAAAAAACTTCAAAAACAGACTCCAACGAGAGACTGCTGAATTGGAATTAATTTGCAAATTGGATACAATTAACTTAGGCTTGAATAGAGACTGGGAATGGTTGATTCATTATAAAAAGTAACCTATTTCCCCCTTGCTTATTCCTTCCCCCCCCCCCCGCACTGTTCCTCAGACGTTCTTGTTAAACCCTGGATTTGTGCTGGAAATGGCCCACCTTGATTATCATACACATTGTAAGGAGAGTGATCACTTTAGATAAGCTATTACCAACAGGAGAGTGGGGTGGTGGCGGGGTGGGGGTGAGAAAACCTGGATTTGTGCTGGAAATGGCCCACCTTGATTATAATACACACTGTAAGGAGAGTGATCACTTTAGATAAGCTATTACCAACAGGAGAGTGGGTTTTGGGCGGGGGAGGGGGGTGAAACCTGGATTTGTGCTGGAAATGGCCCACCTTGATTATCATACACATTGTAAGGAGAGTGATCACTTTAGATAAGCTATTACCAGCAGGAGAGTGGGGTGGGGGGAGAGAACCATTTTTTCATGGTCTGTGTGTATAAAAACATCTGTATTTTCCACAGTATGCATCTGACGAAGTGAGCTGTAGCTCACGAAAGCTTATGCTCAAATAAATTGGTTAGTCTCTAAAGTGCCACAAGTATTCCTTTTCTTTTTGCGAATACAGACTAACATGGCTGTTACTCTGAAATTTGCATAACTATAGTTCACCATTAACCTCTTTATTGATGTGGGAAGCTACCTGGTAGGGCTTTTTGCTTGGAAGTAGTTAGTTTATAATCACATTTCTGACTATGGCTCAGATATTCTGGAAATGGTTGAAATGTCGATGAACACTATTTTGCAGTCTTCTGCAGAAACAGCTTGTCTGCATGTAATTTAATCATTCTTTTATATTTCCTGTTCTTTTGGTCATAATGGAGAATGTGCTGTTTTAATTCCCACATCTTTTCATTGCTGAACTATTAAAGTTAGAGAAAGAGTTGGTGCAACCCATTTAATTTAATCAAAACACAGAAGAACAATTACCGTCTTAGACAGTAAGTCATCGTTTTCCATTCTGTGATGATGTGAAATGTGCAGAAATCAGTTTTCTATTTTGTTCTGTGTATAACTAGCACTACCATGATGACCTTTGATGCCCAATTTCAGGATTTTTATAATATTATTGCTTCAAGGAAAAATTGCCCCTCTAAATCCTCCCAAATCATTTTTTTTTTCACCTAATCCAGTGCACCACTTTTTTTCTCTGTTCATCAGTCATTTACTGAATTAGATGATCTATTTTGGTGCTTTATTAGAAAAAGAATCACTGTTATTCGGATGATCATCGTACCCTTCACTGGCCTTGACCATCATCCTAATAACTTTGGCCCTGGCAATTCTTTAATTTCTTTTTCATCGCTGTAACAGGATTTTTGGAGTTTCATTACTGACTCTTGATGACAGGGTGATGAGGATTTAGTTTCCCATTTGATCATAGATCCACATCATTATTAAAGTGTAGTAGACATCTTGGATCCTAACCATTATGACCCAGTGAATATTTCACTCATATAGGGCCTGTGATAGGGTTAAATATCCAGGACAGGGTTAAGGTCTACCTGTCTGTCACATGACCCAGCAGATGATTTAAGGGAAGAGGGCATGCTCTTTCCTGGGGCTGAGTGAGACAGTGGAAAAGCTTCTGGGGCCTGCAGCTTGCAAATTGCTTTGTTTTTGTGTTACTCATGAGTTTTTGTGTTTGAACAATAAACAGGGCCTGAAAGGGACATGGGCATGGCACTAGCTCTTTTCTGTGTTGGTGACGTAGCTCATCAGTATACAGGGCCCATTGCTATCTCATTTAAAGATGTAACCACTTGTGCCTCATCTTTAAAATAAACTTTCAGCTGGTTTTCTTCTATCACTTTTCTTCTTTCATTGTCAATTATTAAGTTTGCCTAACAGTTCCCATTGTAAAACCCTGTTTTCAGTTGCTTATAACTTTGCCAGTCTTTAACTGTTTGGGCTGAAATTTTCCATGTCTGCCTCAGGCTGAAGATTTTTGGAAAATTTCAGCCAAAATGATATAGCTGTTTCCAAGAACAAGGGTAGTTGAAAATGTTATTTTGCCCATGTTAAAGAATTCTGGTAACCTTATTTCTAATTTGGTCCCATCAAAGATATAACCTCTCCCACCTTGTCAGTCTCATATCCTGGGACAAACACAGCAACAACACTGCAAATATCTGTTGGAGTAATTTATAAACAAACAGAAAACAACAATACCCCCAAACCCCTTTAATCATGTGATTACATTATCAGCCTTTCCATAAGAAATGCCTCGGGACATCCAGCTGAAACCTGTCTTTCACTTATTAATTTGCTGACATATTAATCTATACTTATTATTTCTTCATATGACTCAATGATCTCCCATTTATCTGCAGCAGAACCAAGCAGGGGGACTGGGATCAGATGCAAACCCACTCCACCCTAATGGCAGAAGTAGGCTCCATTACTCCTAATATAGTCCTCTATGGGGCATAGGGCAATGGTGGATATCTTGGCCCTGCTCCTCCCCAGTCCACTAATGCTTCATTCATCCCTTCTTCCCCTTGCATGCTGCTCTGCAGGAGGCCCCTGGAGGAGTTTAGCTCTTTTCTATGTAGGAGATATGTATCCCTTCCCCACAACCATTCTCCACTAACCACAGCAAGGAGGGAAGTTTCTGTAAGTGCTAGGTAGAGGCTAGCGAATGTAGAATTCAGCTACTGAGTTAAGAGTGAGAAAATACCCAGTGAGTAACCTATCAGATTTGCTTTGGTTGAGCTCCCATTTGTCTAGAACACCTGTTTATTATTTGCCTTGGCTACGCTTCTCATGGGGTTTCATCTGTAGCTTACTCTGTTGCATGACTAGTTTTTATGGTGCAGAACTTGCAAGGACCACCCATTAGAAACTGTATGAATGTTAACCAATTTATTTTTTCTTTTAAATTTTGTTTTAATAAGTTGAGTGTTGGCATGTTTTAAATAATGAAGTGGAGAAGGCTGAAACACCATCCATAACAGCTCTGCATTACAACTGCCAAGTATACGTATTGCAAGATCCAGGCACAACAGAATAGATAAATCATGAGGAATTAATTCAAGATATTGCCAAGCCTCTTGGAAAAGAAGAATAATTAAAGCTTTACCTGATTCACAATGGATCAGGGTCAAACCATCTTGGAAATCCAGGTATTTAGTGGTGTTCTTACAATTAAAATGCCCTAGGAATTAATTTAAAGTCCTCTATGCCCCAATGGGAAAGAAAAAAATTGAATATAAGGAAGTTTTGAAGTAAAGCATATGTAATATTGCATGACACACTAGTCTGACTATATACATAGACCTATATAGGGTCAATGATAGATAGTCCAAGTACTGGAATGCTTATTATCTTATCAAAGCATATGTCTTATTCAAGCTATTTTCTAAATGCATAAGACTTGAAATGTCTAATCTATTAGGCCGTTCCCTCATTCATAACCCTTGCATAAACTTGGGTATATCAACACATGTGCACTGTAAGACATACCACAAGGTGGCTTAAGGATTGTCCAGAGCTTCAGTTTTACTATCGGAAGTTTCAGTAGTCACATTTGGAGTTAATGGCCAAAATTCCACAACAATATGTAATCCTCAAGCAATAAGTTAGTGATAAGATAAAGTACACAGAAAAACAGTTCTCTTGGTCCTTGCTAATTGTTATTGAATGGTGTGAGCTACACATTGTTATGAAAACAAAAAATGACAGATTCTGCAAGTGCTACAAATAATGTTTCACAATTATTTGCATATGCTCATCCTTGGCAAATGTAATAGAAGTAAACTCAGTATTTATATGTAAAGCATCCTCCCATAGGTAAACCTGGAGTGGTTATAATAACCAATCCAGATAATGAAATCTGCTAGGTATCACCCGTTTACTGTGTTTGATTTTATTTGAATTTTTGTCATCATGATAATCAAGGAATCATTACAAAAACTTAATCTAAATTGTTATTAACATTTTCAGTTTGTTACTTCAAGGTCACCATGCTAGCACACAAGCTTTTCTCTTCCATCCCCTCATGACATTCCATCTCGCTATGCTAAACATTTATCGCTCAGATTGATAAGACTTTTGACCTTTAGACTCTGAGCTGTATCTGAATCCTGGTTGCAGCAGGCAGGAAAATTAATGAGAGCATCACTCTGTCTCATATTCTAAGATCTCTTCCTTTAATGGTAATTATAGTGGCACTGTTCATGCTGTTATGGTTAAGATGGTGTCAGCATTTCCATTATTTAAACCCTGTTTTTTCAGGGGATGGGAATTCAGTGATGAAAACGCTTTGCATGCTGGAATTGGTTGGACCAAGTTCTGGCTGTAAAGAGCCCAATAAAAACACCCACTAAAACATTAACCCATTAAAAACAAATGATTTCTTTTAAGGTTTATAAAGATGCCAGCAGTGGTGCCCCACTTGGATACACAGGAGGAAGAAGATACAAGGATCCCTCCACCCTCCCCTGGTTTGCCTGCACAGGAAATAGCCCAGATCTTGGTCCTTGTGCTCCCTGAGGGGTAGTTTGCTTTTCCTTCCCCCCTCCCACTGGGTAAACAATTAAAAGTAATTTACCAATGGTGGAAACTGTTCCTGTGCAGTTACAAGCTTTGACTAAGATGCTCAAAGGTAGGTGCCCAAATCCAGTTGATATTAATTGGGAGTTGGGGGATAGATTTTCAAAGGCATCTAAAGATATAGATAGGCACCTAATGGGATTGTCAAAAGCCCCTAAGTAGATGAGGAGCTGACTTCCAAGTCACCTCTGGTCCTAAGCGCTTATTTCCACAAAACTCAGCGTATATTATAATAAGTATAAAATGTCATTGTAGTTTATGACAACTGGCGGCTAAAATCCTAGTTTAAGAGGCTGAGTAAAGAAGAAGTGCTGTAGTACTGGCTTTATACCTTGCAACAAAGAACTCATATTAATCAATTGTATTTGCAGCCAATATTGCTTCATGTATACTTTCCAATGCAGTTTAATTTGAGAGTATATTGATCATAACATGGAACTATTAGAATTTTGGGAATTTGTTATAAGAAAGTGTGAGAGCCCTGCAGGTGGGGACAATACACAGAGAGATGAATGGGTAGCAAGTAAGATAAGGCACAGGTGTGGGGACAGCTGATTGCTTGCAGGATGTACAGAAGTATTTGGGCTGTTCTTTAAAAAAAGATGGGAAATTAGTGAAGTGGCTGGAGAAGGGTGGCCACAAACACACATGTGTACACGAGGAAGCTTGAGGAAAGATTCTGAGGCCAGGTCTACACAACCACTTACTTCGGTATAAGTTCTGTTGCTCAGGGGTGTGAATAAGCCACCACCCTGAACGACGTAACTTACACTGACCTAAGCGCCAATGTAGACAGCGCTATGTCGGTGGGACAGCTTCTGCTGCCAACATAGGTACAACCTCTCGTGGTGGTGGATTTATCATGCTGACGGGAGAGCTCTCGCCCGTCGACATAGAGCGTCTTCACCAGATGCGCTACAGCAGCCTAGCTGCATCAGTGCAGCTGTGCTGAGTTAGTGCTTCTCGTGTAGATTAGCCCTAACTCTTTCAGCACATTTTTTCCGCCTAGGATGATGAAGCTCGGCCTCATCCCCAATGCAAGTCTGTGCTTAAATAGAGTTTGGATATATCCTTCGGTACTTATCACATAATTCGTATCACATTTGATGTTGGGGGAGTCTACTGTGTATTATTTATAGCTATTAATTATTTTTTTCACAACATGTGTTATTTATTATTTTATTATTTATTTGTTTGTTGTTGTTGTTATTGGTTATTGGTTGTCGTTTGTTTGTTTATTTGATTACAGCAAAGTGTCCAGAAATTCCGATCAGGACTAAGGGTCCCATTGAGCTCGGCATTGTACAAACATATAGAGAGAGTACAAACTTTTTTGTCCTGTTGATGCACATGTGCATCTCACCACCACTGAAAGGTAAAGTGCATGATTCAATGGCAGGCCTTTAAATATTTTACTCCAGTTCTTTTTGAATGTAATGCCACGGTCTTCCAGCTTTGTCGTGAATTCTGGCACAGTATAACTCTCAGGTTGTCATTCATTGGGAGAGATTTTACGTAAAGCAGAGAGGTTCATGTTCATAAATGCTTTGAGAACTTTTGGACAGGAAATGCTACTTATTTTGCTAATACTGACCCTGTTGAAATTCACCTCTAGCTAAAAATCTTTACCCCCCACTGAGTGTCTGCATTTTATCTGAATAGTTTAAGATAAAGTGCTTAGAGTATACGAAGCAGCTTATGCCCTCTCTGCGTGAGCTAGGTTATGATTTATTTTGCTGGTCTACTAAACTTTTTAGAGATGATGAAGTAATATATTCTTGGTCAGTTGTTCTGGATCCTCTTAGCATAATGACTTTTATTAGTGACTTGCATCCTGAATCACTGTGGAAGCACTTACCCAAAACATACCGGGAAAAGATTGTTAGTGGGTTTAGGTGGCATATTAATCAAATAAATGTAAAAAATTGAACAAATCAGCTGAAAGGAAGTGCTATAGCAACACAGCTATAGTGCCATGCTTTTAACCAAATTGCCAGGACAGAGATGGCATAAGCTGCTTTTCTTATATTTATTCTGATGATCTGTTAAATGCAGCAAAGTGCAAATAAATTTGTGAGCCAACATTAAAACTCACTATATACTTTTTGTTCAGCAGGACTTTCAAGGAGATGTCACATTTTAGAATTGTTTTAACATAACAAAGCACATTTCTCTTGTTTTACTGCAGATTTCAAATTAATGGATAAGCCTGAATGAAAAATAATACCCTGGGTGGACTGCTAGATATTATTAATGCAATTTCCAGATAATTTTAGTGTGCACACTGCCTGGACACATTTATTTGCCAGTGATTGCTAGTTCAGTGATGATTCTTTATGAATGCTGTTTTTGTAGAGTAAGTAGTTATTTTGTATAATCTCATGGTATAATAAATTTTGCCGGTGTCCTAACAAACCTGTTTTAAACTATACAAGAAAAGTTCTCCATCTCCTGGGAAAATCCTTACCTTTATACATCCGATGAAGTGAGTTGTAGCTCACGAAAGCCTATGCTCAAATAAATTGGTTAGTCTCTAAGGTGCCACTAGTACTCCTTTTCTTTTTGCGAATACAGACTAACACGGCTGCTACTCTGTTACCTTTATACTGGAATCTTGCTCTTGATTAGAGAGGTGCCAATTTCTTTCAATTGTGATAATATGACACTTTCCCATCTGAATGTAGCCTAGGTCAATAATAACAGAAAATCATTACCAGTTGACAGTGGGTTAGTGGACTGGATAAAATGAGCTGGTGGTCTTAATCCAGTATCTTGCAGAATAGGCCTCTCTAACACACAAACACTGTCACACTTTTCACTAGTCAATGTTCTCAACAGAGAGGCCAAAGACAGTTGAAACTTGGAAAATGAATTACTTTGCTGTCGTTCAAAGCAATCCATTGAGGTGGGACCTGGTGCATTCAGGTAGGGCAAGATGAGGAAACTTATACGTGCTGTATATTTATTGGGTTCTGCAGGGAGTCAGGCTCCAGGGTCTTCATTCTGGCAAGTTGCATTATCTTTCCATTATAATTTAAAATAAAATAAAAATAGCTCCATTTTCCTTGGATTAAGAATAACTGGAGTAGGGGAAAATGCAGGACTATATCTATATTTGCTTCCAAGAGACAAATTTTAATATTCGGATCCTAATAACAGCAAAAATAGTGCTGCTGACGGCGCATAACTCGTGAAGTTCTTGGGAGTAACATGTGCAATGGGAGGACTGGGCCCCTGGACTTTGTGTGTGTCTAACATAATATAAATGTGCATGTGACTTCCTGTGTGTTGCTGCATCCCAGGGGCTTTCAAACTGTAGGGCATCGATCACTGGTAGTTTGTGGAGCACTTGTTGATGGCCTACAGAATGCTTGATGGTTACATGATGCTGAGTCTCCGCATTTCCAGATGCTACATTATACTCAAAGACAGCTAACAATGTTATATACACCTATAATGTTTTTCCATGTGAGCTAATCACTCTAGCTCTCATATGCAAGTTATACAATTGCAGATGGGAAGGGAAGTGGGCATATGAGACAAAGTCTCTATTAAACTGTAGGTGACATATGGAAAAAATTGGAGAACTCCTGTAATCTTTCCCATTTTCCACAAATAAAAATTGCCAAACATAGCCGTCAGGCCAATATTTTAGGTGAAATTTCAGATACACAAAATGTGGAGGTGAAAATGAATTTTGCATGCTGCCTTGTGAATAAATTTGGGAAATTTGGGGGATCTGAAAAACTAAAATTCAAGGGTTCAAAAATGTGAACAATAATTTAAGAGATTTTTTTTGTTGCGATTTCATGAATACACTCACACCAGTTTGATTAATTCTCTAAACAATGTGTTCTGTCTTGTCCTAAGGTATACAAGGTATGCAAGAGTGTCACCTAATGACCTCTGATGACATTAAAAGTGAAGGAGAAGGAAAGCATGGGGTCAAAAAGAAGCATTATTTTGTAGTCTTGGCTGTTTCACTTTCAATTTTCGGATTTATTGTACCATGAAACTCAGAATGAAATTTGGTACATGAAAGATCCCTGTGGAGGGACACTGAACAAAAAATTCACACGAACCTGCATGACATAAAAGCACTGAGTTTTGTACAACTTGAGCTAAGATTTTACTTATGCCTGAAGCAAGGTTTAGAAAGTATAAAAAAACTAGAGTGCACTAAGCTACAGCACCAGATAGCTTTATTTTGTTTTACCTCTTTTTAAAATTGCAATGTTTGTTCCTTCCCCTAATTTTAGTTGATTGCAACCAGGGCAGAGGGCCAAATAAATATTTTTTTACGGGGTTCATATTCCTTATTGTTTCAAAGCCCTTGTTAACTTTTCCCATTTTATAACCTTTAATTTGGAATGATTTTCAATGCAGTAAACAGGATGAGCACTGTGGAATTAAATAGAAATGACTCATGGGAGTTTTTAAAGGTTGACAAATGTCTTTATTTCTTAAATACTTATCCAGTATTCGAAGGTTTGGGTTATACTTGGAAGGTTGGGTTATATGGGAGTTTTGTAAGCATGATATTGGCTATTAATTTGAGCTGTCTGTTTGTTTTCTCTAACCTCTGTCCTTCACTGATCATAGAATCATAGAATATCAGGGTTGGAAGGGACCCCAGAAGGTCATCTAGTCCAACCCCCTGCTCAAAGCAGGACCAATTCCCAGTTAAATCATCCCAGCCAGGGCTTTGTCAAGCCTGACCTTAAAAACCTCTAAGGAAGGAGATTCTACCACCTCCCTAGGTAATGCATTCCAGTGTTTCACCACCCTCATAGTGAAAAAGTTTTTCCTAATATCCAATCTAAACCTCCCCCACTGCAACTTGAGACCATTACTCCTCGTTCTGTCATCTGCTACCATTGAGAACAGTCTAGAGCCATCCTCTTTGGAACCCCCTTTCAGGTGGTTGAAAGCAGCTATCAAATCCCCCCTCATTCTTCTCTTCTGCAGACTAAACAATCCCAGCTCCCTCAGCCTCTCCTCATAAGTCATGTGTTCTAGACCCCTAATCATTTTTGTTGCCCTTCGCTGGACTCTCTCCAATTTATCCACATCCTTCTTATAGTGTGGGGCCCAAAACTGGACACAGTACTCCAGATGAGGCCTCACCAATGTCGAATAGGGGGGAACGATCACGTCCCTCGATCTGCTCGCTATGCCCCTACTTATACATCCCAAAATGCCATTGGCCTTCTTGGCAACAAGGGCACACTGCTGACTCATATCCAGCTTCTCGTCCACTGTCACCCCTAGGTCCTTTTCCGCAGAACTGCTGCCTAGCCATTCGGTCCCTAGTCTGTAGCGGTGCATTGGATTCTTCCGTCCTAAGTGCAGGACCCTGCACTTATCCTTATTGAACCTCATCAGATTTCTTTTGGCCCAATCCTCCAATTTGTCTAGGTCCTTCTGTATCCTATCCCTGCCCTCCAGCGTATCTACCACTCCTCCCAGTTTAGTATCATCCGCAAATTTGCTGAGAGTGCAATCTACACCATCCTCCAGATCATTTATGAAGATATTGAACAAAACCGGCCCCAGGACTGACCTCTGGGGCACTCCACTTGACACCGGCTGCCAACTAGACATGGAGCCATCTTGGTGCCTTGTTGTCTATCAATACTTCAGAGATCCAGAGGTGCCTGCAATGTTCTGTACCATCACAGCCCCATTGTGCTTTTCCTCCCTCACAAATGTTCTGTACACTAGCAATAACAGAAGTCAAAATCATGCGTCACAAACTATTTTGACTTTTGAGGGTCTGTTCCTTTTCCCCAGCTCCTACTGCTGTCTTTTGTTTAATTTCAGAGGAAGATGTGACAGCACAACGGTGTTTGTTCAAGCGATGTTCTGAACTTGATCATAGGAAACTTTGTGGTTTAGAGAATTCTAGAGTACAGAATGTGGTAAACTACAGTACAGGGTGTCAGCTTCTTATTTACGGCTAGCTATTTTTTTCTGTATTACTATGGACTTCTATATAAGAACTCAGTTAACATATTTATTTGAAAATATTTTCATTAACCTTGTACATTAGATTCTTTCATACTCTTTTTCCAAGTACTGTGCTGATTTAAATATGAGCTGTTTTTCTTTTTGTGTAATCTGTTCTCAAGGATATAGCTTTCTAGAGGTTATTCAGACCCAGTTTCTGGTAGCCTTACTTATGTTGAGTTGCTCTTTGTTCCAGAAGTAAATACATGGTCAGCAGTGATTCACTATATGGGGTAGAAGATACATTTACTCCTGTTGATTTGTATCAGAATATGCCCTTTGGTAGTATTTTCCTTGTTGAGGACAGTTTTTGTGCTTCATTAACACTTCTATTAAGCCAGTAAAATTTGCATTTTATGACCAGATCCTTATAAAAACTGTGCAAACTATTTGCAAATAAATCATGCTTATGTACATGAAATGTTCATCATTTTTTTCTGTTGTTTTGCCCAAGACTGCTAATGATAGCACTAAATATGGCTCATATTATTTTCAATGATAGGCATGATGTGTTTATTGCTACATTTGCGATTGTAGGTTTTTTTAAAAAAAGTATCTTCATTAAACCTTTTTCACATCTTGTCTATTTTCTGTTTGGTTTCCAAAGAGGACCATAAGGTTACAATTCAAGCATCATAATGAGTGTTGGACATATTGGGTCAATTTCTCATTCTTGTTACAATTATTGTCCTGAATGATGATTTATAATGGACTATTTTCTTTTCTTTATATGCTTTTTGTCACAAAAATAAGGTTTCTGAATGTTGATGACTCTTGTATTTTGTAAATTACATAATTGAGTGCTGAACTGCTTTGATCTTTGTAATGCTCCATCATTTGATTGGTTGACTATTTAAGTTTTTTTCTGTTTTCAGAGTCACAGACCCATGGGAAGAGATGGAATACACAGTCAATCACAATAAGGAATGCTGAAAAGTCAAAGCAGTATGTCATGCTACTATCTTTTGCTGAATGCTTTAATCATTAGTATTTATACACTTCATACTTCATTGTAGAATTTGTATCAAACATGAACAATGACAGAACATGTTCAGCATCAATTCTCTTGGCAAGATTGAGACACAACAATAAAAATGAAAAAATTTATTGTTAGATACGTAAGTTTGCATTCTAGGTGGCCATTTTAATACCAAAAAGTTGTGAGTTCTATATATTTGTTTTTCTTTACATGCTGTATGTAGATTTTATTGATCTTATGACTTGCATGCACACACACAAAAAAGCAAGAGTTAGTCAAACAAAGCAATAGCAAATATCTTTAGGATTTCATTCCCAACAGTTAACTTAAGAATCCAAATATAACAGAAGCCATGCCAAAATATTTATGCTTTCATTGTTCACATACAGAGCACTGTATACCCACCAAACTAAAATTATAAATCTTCTGGCCAAGATTATCAATAATAGGTGTTTAAAGTTACACTCCAAAATCCATATTTAGATATTAAATAGGTGACCTGCTTCTTCAAAAGTGATGAACATCGATCAGCTCCTCTTGTGCTCAGATTTGAATTCTGTATCCCACAACTTCCGTCCCCTAATGTGTTTGTTCATTTGTACGTGTAAGAAAAAGGAAGCATGACATTCTAGAAACTTTCATGCCAGCTGGGAACTAGGGCTTTGATCCAACAAAACACTGAGTGATATGTCTACACTACGGTTGATTGCTCTAGCTAGATCAAAACTAGTTTGAGTATCAATAGCGGTGAAGCTCTGGGAACATGGGTGGTTGCATTGGCTAGCGTAGCCCACCAGGACCCTGCGTACATACTCAAGCAGCCACTGCTGTTGTGGCTTCACTGCTATTGTTACCCAAGCTAGTGAGGTTAAAGCTACCTCGGCTATGTCTACAAGCTGCCATCTCGCATCCCGACTACCATCCGGGATGCCATCATACATCCCGACTGCAGTGCACATATACCTAAAATCATGTGCCTAAATTTAAGCATTTTCTTGAGTGCTATGCTGGACCAGTGCCTCGCTGAGGGCTCCATTGCTTGAATGTTCACTCATTTGCAAAGTTGAACTACATTTGAATGTTGCAAAAAGAAAAGGAGGACTTGTGGCACCTTGGAGACTAACCAATTTATTTGAGCATAAGCTTTCGTGAGCTACAGCTCACTTCATTGGATGGATACTGTGGAAAGTGTAGAAGATCTTTTTATACACACAAAGCATGAAAAAATACCTCCCCCCACCCCACTCTCCTGCTGGTAATAGCTTATCCAAAGTGACAACTCTCCTTACAATGTGTATGATAATCAAGGTGGGCCATTTCCAGCACAAATCCAGCGTTTAATAAGAACGTCGGGAGGGGGGGTAGGAAAAAACAAGGGGAAATAGGTTACCTTGCATAATGACTTAGCCACTCCCAGTCTCTATTCAGGCCTAAGTTAATTGTATCCAATTTGCAAATGAATTCCAATTCAACAATCTCTCACTGCAGTCTGGATTTGAAGTTTTGTACATGGCAGAGGGGCATTGCTGGCACATGATGGCATATATCACATTGGTGGATGTGCAGGTGAACGAGCCTCTGATAGCGTGGCTGGTGTTATTAGGCCCTGTGATGGTGTCCCCTGAATAGATATGTGGGCACAGTTGGCAACAGGCTTTGTTGCAAGGATAGGTTCCTGGGTTAGTGGTTCTGTTGTGTGTTATGTGGTTGCTGGTGAGTATTTGCTTCAGGTTGGAGGGCTGTCTGTAGGCAAGGACTAGCCTGTCTCCCAAGATTTGTGAGAGTGTTGGGTCATCCTTTAGGATAGGCTGTAGATCCTTAATAATGCGTTGGGGGGGTTTTAGTTGGGGGCTGAAGGTGACGGCTAGTGGCGTTCTGTTATTTTCTTTGTTAGGCCTGTCCTGTAGTAGGTGACTTCTGGGAACTCTTCTGGCTCTATCAATCTGTTTCTTCACTTCCGCAGGTGGGTACTGTAGTTGTAAGAATGCTTGACAGAGATCTTGTAGGTGTTTGTCTCTGTCTGAGGGGTTGGAGCAAATGTGGTTGTATCGCAGAGCTTGGCGGTAGACAATGGATTGTGTGATGTGGTCAAGGTGAAAGCTGGAGGCATGTAGGTAGGAATAGTTCACCTGCACATCCACCAATGTGATATATGCCATCATGTGCCAGCAATGCCCCTCTGCCATGTACATTGGTCAAACTGGACAGTCTCTACGTAAAAGAATAAATGGACACAAATCAGATGTCAAGAATTATAACATTCATAAACCAGTCGGAGAACACTTCAATCTCTCTGGTCACGCGATTACAGACATGAAAGTTGCGATATTACAACAAAAAAACTTCAAATCCAGACTCCAACGAGAGACTGTTGAATTGGAATTCATTTGCAAATTGGGTACAATTAACTTAGGCTTGAATAGAGACTGGGAGTGACTAAGTCATTATGCAAGGTAACCTATTTCCCCTTGTTTTTTCCTACCCCCGCCCCGACGTTCTTGTTAAACCCTGGATTTGTGCTGGAAATGGCCCAACTTGATTATCATACACATTGTAAGGAGAGTGATCACTTTAGATAAGCTATTACCAGCAGGACAGTGGGGTGGGGGGAGGTATTTTTTCATGCTTTGTGTGTATAAAAAGATCTTCTACACTTTCCACAGTATGCATCCGATGAAGTGAGCTGTAGCTCACGAAAGCTTATGCTCAAATAAATTGGTTAGTCTCTAAGGTGCCACAAGTACTCCTTTTCTTTTTGCGAATACACACTAACATGGCTGTTACTCTGAAACCTGCCATTTGAATGTTGCTAGTTGAAAGCTAGTAGAACACTCTGGCTGAGTGCTCTATTCATACTTTTTCATATATGTGAGTGGAGTGAGGATGGGAAGAGGGAACTGGATAATTCCAATTACACTCATCAAACATTTATTTCTCCTATCCCATGTTCTGTAATTTCTCTCACAGACCTACAGTAAGGGGATGAAATTGGATGAAATTTCCTAACATTAAACTGTACTCCAAAGATTCACCCTGTAATATGTGTACTGTGAGAGGGAGTTTTAAAAGCATTCAGTGTTGGTCAAGGCAATGGGAGTTTTAGTGTTCACTTAAATGGGGGACGGAGTTGGGTCAGTACGAAAGGCTTCTGTGTATTCAAAGGTTACTTTTATTTGAAGAAAATTGAATTGAATGCTTATGGGGTGTAGGAATTGCCACAACCTGTGTTCCATTTAGTCCAGTATTTTGTTGAAAAAGTCAAAGAATTCTAGTATAATAGAGGCATGATTTTCCTTTGTCGAAGATGTGCTGGTTAATCACCGGTATGTCAAGCTTCTCTGAGTGTTTTATAATTTTCTTTTTAATTAATTTACCTAGTTTGGGAAGTAAGGCAGTTAGCAATGATTGAGGATATCATTTGAATTTTGGTTTAAGATAGGTAGAAAACTTATCACCTTGCAGATCTGATACAGTAGCTGATTTTGTTGAAAGATTGCCCGTTTTGGTTATCAGCCCCACCACTTCAAACTTAACATATTTTAGTTAGCCAATTAGTCGCTTCATTCTGAATTACCTAGTGAAAGAGAGAGAGATTACAAAAATCCTAACTCTGTTGCAGCAGGCAAATTGGAGATTTAATTAGGGGCAATGGATACATCAGATCAGAGTATAGCTATTGAGCCTTTCACCAGTATTTCACTTTTTAAAATGAGATGCAGTAGTGATTTGAAAGTTGTTGCTCTGTGATGCCCATTAGTGGCTTATGTGAAACAAGTTGATGATCTCAGTGCAACAGAAAAGTGGAGGAATTGATTGATATGAAAACCTTTAAAGTTGGTCCCTACAGAACAAGGTTTAGGCTCACTCTCACAATGTAGTCTAGGGAAGCTTGCGCTGTTACTACCTGTGCTGTACTTGTTCTGTGGATGAGTTGAAGATTTCAGCTTTTAGTGCCATATTCTACAGGGAATATATTAATTTAAGAAAAAAATGGAAGAATTTGATCTTAATTGGTAGCCTGTATCCTGGTGTTCTGCAGCCCTATATTGGTTGATGCTCTTTATATAGGTTGCATTGAAGCTAGCAGTTTTATAAGATAAAGCTTAAAAGCCGCACACATGCATATAACTTCCCTAGGTCAAAGTGAATGTGGACCAGGCAGTCTGATCATTTGAAATACATATTTGCGCATATTCAGTACATAATTGGAAGACCGTTATTTCAAAGAGTGAATTATTTTCCTGTTTTCCTGCTTGCAAACCTTTTGATTGAATAAACAAAACAGGCATACACACACTAAACAAAAATTCAGACTTAAACTGCTGCAGGGTTATGAGGGCTAGAAGCAGTCACTCAATTTCAGTGCTAATGTTTTGGACATTGTTCCAACCAGATCCTAGCGTATGCAGGAGATAACGAGACTCGTTCTGTATTTTTTCCCAGATGTTTTTGCTAGTGGGAAGTGCTGCTGCTGTTACAAGGGTAAACTCTATGCTTGGCAGCACCGTATGCCAGACTCTGGAATGGAATTTTGTGTGTTTGTTATTTTTCCTGCCTGGCAAAGATGTTTTCTGACTTTAGGACATGGAGCATTACCATGTCATTTGGCTGACAACTCCAATTCCTATGAGAAATTATGGCACTACAAAAACACTGGCATGCATCATTTTAAATTTTGCTTTACCCTTGTCATAGTTATAATTTCTTACAAGTCTACTCCATGAATCATCCCCCTTTTTCAGAGGACAGGCATTCATAGGCTGCCTAAGTGGACTCAGATGCA